>NW_025814889.1:1340500-2671000 GCF_022079265.1 Lynx rufus
CAGGTGATGTGCTAACAGGCTCCCATCAGAAGTAGGAGTGCTGGGAGCATAGGAAGTAGCGGCTCACTTAACCATTTGGGGGTGCTGGAGAACTTCACCACTGGCTCTCATTTGAAATCATTCACCCAAACAAATCATCCCCCACACCGAACCCACGTCGGTACCCTGCACACGGCTGGCGGGAAAGACGCTATTTCCATGCGAGCAGTACTGGTAACAAAGCCCATCCACACATGCAGTAGATTACAAAGTTCAAAATAGAATGTTGCGCGATGGGAGCGAGATATTGTGTTAGAGTAATTCTCCATCCGTTTGATCCCCCATTGTATTAAGAGAGCAGGAAAGTCTCCCTGCTGGAGATATTTAAGGTCATACTGGTGAACACGTCAGATGGATGATGGAGCGGAGGGGACCCTGCAGCGGCTGGAGGGGGTGCAGGTCAGTGAGGGCTCTTTGCTGGCACCAACATTCGAAGTCTATCATTCCGGATGCATAAGTTCAAATTATTCACAAAGCAAGAATGCCATTGAACTGTACCTTCTAAAATTCCTGGAGTACGGAAGAAAGTGCCAGGCTGATATATCTGGGCGGTAAGAGACATATAATCACGGCACCCTCGGTGACAACCCCCACACTTTATGGACTCCACTCTTCTGCACGCAGCCACGAATGACTGAAATGCACACACAGCCCTCGTCAAATCCACGGCGACGGACTGGGTACTACACGCACCACCGTCTGAAGCAGTTAGAGGATCCCGCACACAGCCCGAGTCTCGCTTTGCTAAAGTCACCGAAGGACACAGCAATGTCACGTCCCCAGAGGGCTGAGATACTGATTCCTAGAACCACCGGCCTGCCCAGAGTTTTCAGCTGATATCCAGTAATGTACCTTCCTTTCTGCTTCCTTTCAAACCGTGTTGGCATCTATTTTTATAATGCCTGGTCAAATCTCATAGTCTTCTATACATAACGATTCAACCTATAGTGTATGCAGATCTGTGAACAATTATTTACTGACTCCTTCCCACAAGTCGAGCGCTGAGTTAAGGCTTACAGGTGTGCTAAATTATTTCATCAATCGCCGGTAATAACTCTATGAGGTAAACAATTTTATCCCCATCATGTAGGCTAGTGAACTACGGCACGGGGTTCGGACAGTGTCTGTGGCCTTTAGGATCACTGCAGAGCTGGGATTGGCACCCACTGGCCTTTTCCAGGTTGGCTTTTCCCTTTAGGAATGCAAACGCGTTCCCCGCTCAGTGGGGGCCTGTGATTCTTTGTCCTCTGGCTGAGTGAAGTCTTTCCTTGGGCAGGTGAGGCTCTTCATAGTCAAATAATCAGATGTTGCCCCGTTTGGTCGAGAGCAGAACAGACCGTGGGACGAGGAGAAGACAGCCTATGAGGGACATGGTTTTCCTTACGGCCTAGGAAATGGATGGAGTCAGGATTTTGACACACAGTCGTCCATGGTTGCCTGGAACCCCCTGTCTGAGCCCCCTCTAGCTACAGAGGGCCTGGTCTTGCCCTGCGGCCTGCCTATCCGCTCAGCTTCTGGGACCTTCCACCCCAGGCCCAGCTTTGGACTGGTGTCGGGTGTGTGTTGTGGCTTTCGAGAAGGTGCTGTCCTGCCCTCCATCTGTGAGCGAGCTGCCTCACGGACGCCCTCTCTGATCTCTCCACCTTCGTGTCCTCCCACCCGGCCCAGTCTCACCCTCCGGCGGAGCTCCGGGATCAACGAAGCCCGGATTCTGGGCTTCCTGAGCCCCCTGGTCACCAGCACCAGCTGCCCACCTGCCCACGTCTGCCCGAATGTGTCCTGTGGCGGTGGACCTGCCTGTCCCGTCCTGAGCGGTCCTCCTTCCCAGTCTCTTTCCCCTCTTCTATATTCTCCCTGCAACTGTATCCTCACCACCAGATGGTGAACATTTTCAAGCCTCTCCTGTTAAAAATACGCACCACTTATCTGACACCTCCCCAAATCAGCAGTTTCTGTGGGGTGTGGGTTCCCCTCCAGGGGACACGTGACAGTGTCTGAAGATGTCTGCTGGTCACACCTCAGCGTGTGTGCCCAGGACGCCCCGATTACAAAGGACTACCCAGCACTAGCTGGTCAGTAGCACCAGGCCTGAGGCGCGGTGCCCATGCCCGAGTGTCCGGGACTGCCTGCTCCCACTGTCCCCCACTTTCCCCTCTGGCCCCGTCGCCCCGCTGGGCTGCCCCTTTCTGGACAGCGATGGCCTCCTTCTTGACATCAGCTGGTGTGGACGCGGGTCAGACCCCACCTTGCTTGCCCGCTGCACCCACTGCCTTTCCCCTCGAAACATACTCCCCTCGGTTTCCTTCATCGTGTGCCTGCGGCCACCAGCCCCAGTCACTTCCACACCTGTCTCCTCCTGGGTCCCTTTCCCGAAGCATCTGGACTTGGTCTGTCCTCCCCTGGCCTGTCCGGGGCCACAGCACCGCTGGCGGCCTCCTCACTGTTCTGCCAACTTAGAGAGACCCCCAATCTGCTTTCCAAGGCGCAGCTGTCCCCAAACTGAAGGCTGACGTCCTTCCACTCAACATTAGGCTGACCTCCCGACAAGGTCTGTGGGGAGGTCCACGCCTTCCACTTCCCCTCCTCACCTGCTGCCTCCTGGCCCTGCTCACCTGCTCAGTCCTGACCCTGGGGCTCTGCATGGCAGCACAAACCTCTTCACCCCTCAGAGACCTGCTCATCCTGAGTTTCTGGCTGTTGTCAGTTCCTAAACAAGCCTGTGCTGACTGCCCCAGCCTGCCTACTGGGGCCAAATCCCCGGAGTCGAGGCTGTCCCGGGGCTCATCAGGTTGTAATGATGACTGATCGGTGCCCCACCTTGTAGACGCCAGGCCTCTTGCCCGCTGGGCCTCGGGCAGGCTCACCACACGTCTCGCGGCTCACATGCACCATCCCCGAAGGGTTATTAGTGCTGGCACCAGAGACTTCTGCAGTGCTCGATGCGGGCATGGCGTTATTAACAACCATCGAATGAAGGAACGAGGGAACAGGCCTTGCCTTCCCAAGAGTGTGGGCCTTCCCGAGAGAGCGTGGGCCACTCGACAAATCTGTCCTCATGCCACAGGTGAACGAGGAGGCTGCTGTGTGTCACACACTCTTCTGGGGACCTCTGGCAGAGGACGTTCCGGAAGACACCGGAGTGCTCCGTGGCTATCTGACCGTGTACACCTCCCAGATTAACCACCCCCCCCCCCCGTGTAGCCCCAAAGGAGCCACAGGTGTCTCCTTTTCTAACCAGCCTGCAATGTGATTACGCACTTTATTCACCGAGGCGGGTCGCTGCCACCCTCAGGAGGTGACAGCCCTTTCAGGGCTGAGGGACGCACAGCCTGCCTCCCGTGGCCCATCGCCGGCACCACTGCAGTCCCTCGCAGCCCTCCCACGCTTGGCCCGTGGTTTCCAGGAAGCATCCCATGGTGTCCCAGGCTGCAAGCCTACCCCAGACACTTTCATGCCTGCAACTTGAGTTAGAGCAAAGCATCCCTGGGCACCGTCCCTGGAGAGGGTCCTGGCTGCCGGTGGGGTGGGACCTGTCCTCTGCCAGCATCCCTGGGCAGCATCCCCCATTTCCCTCCCAGATCGCTACGTAGGTAGGACCCAAAGGTCACTGCATGTCCTAAGCTGAAGTTTTTCTGAAGCCCAGATGCGAACCCCGGCTCCCGCAGGGTTGAAGAGACATCACGTTCTGTGAAGCAGCCCCCCTTTGACCCACATTCTGGATGATTGACGGTACTAACACAGCCAAGTGCCGGGCGCTGCTTGTCCCCACTTTGAAGACGGGGTCTCTGAGGCTCAGAGCGGCCACAGGACTCTGGGCCGCATCTCTGAGCACAGACGGACGTCTCCTGCGTCGTCCACACAGCGCGCGCTGGATTCGATCGCGTGAAGCCTGCAGTGAATTTGGAACATTTGTCTGAGAAACAAAGGGACGTATTCAATGGTGGCCATTATTTCTAAATTTTTTTTTCTTTTTTTTTTTTATCATTTATTTATTTTTGGGACAGAGAGAGACAGAGCATGAACGGGGGAGGGGCAGAGAGAGAGGGAGACACAGAATCGGAAACAGGCTCCAGGCTCTGAGCCATCAGCCCAGAGCCTGACGCGGGGCTCGAACCCACGGACCGCGAGATCATGACCTGGCTGAAGTCGGACGCTTAACCGACTGCGCCACCCAGGCGCCCCTATTTCTAAACCAAAGACTAGGTCGCACGGTCCGTCAAGGACACGAAAAACACACAGCTGAGGACAGGTCGGGATCCCGTGAACTTGAAGCGGCCTGCAGGTCGGGACCACAGACACCCAGGCTGGGTCTCGCGGACTCGTGAACTCTGCCCCGAAGGCCTGATGGCGCTGTGCCCAGTGGAACAGAGCAGAGTGGAGACACGCACACGAACACGTGACCGTGTGCTACAGTCCTGCTTCCTCTCCCGTGTCTCAGGCTCGCTCGCCCGAGCCCTGCCGATGGGGCCTCCGTCCTTGTGGCCGTCTGGGGCTGGGCTTGTTTGACTCTGAATTTGGGTATTGAGGGCGGGTCACGGGAGGGCACACGTGGTCTGGGCGCCCAAGCCCCGGCGGGCAGGAGGCACGTGCCGGGGACAGGTCCTTGGGCACCACCCGTCCAGAGAGGTGCAACCAGCCTGGGCTCCTGAGCGCTGACCGCGTCCTCCCAGGGCAGCTGATCTGACCGCCCTCCCTGCCCCCACCCTGCCGGCCTCGCCCGGCTCTGCGGTTTGTGTCGTTTCCCATAGGAGCGCTGCCCAGCGCCCCTCCAGGGGACCTGCCAGGCTGGAGGTCACTCCCAGCGCCAGGACGCAGGGGACCGGCCGTGTCCAGGGCTGCGCCAGCCTCCAGCCACGTGGCCCCATCCCCTCGGGGAGCCGCCCGCGTACAACCTCACTCTGTGGCTCATTAGGAGCACCCTTTGAGGGAAGACAGGCTGGTTTATCCCGGCAGAAGGCTCGGGCACGGAGGAGGGGCCCTGAGACAGAGCCCCTGCCAGCTGGCAGGGGGCAGGACAGCGGGGCTTCCAGAAAACCCCATGACACTACCACGGACTTCCAGCAGTGAGGACGAAAAACACAGCCTCCCTTTAGGAGGAAATGGCTGGCTGGTCAATGGCCTGAGGCACACTCGCCCGCTGGTCACTGATGCCTTTGTCTGGGTGAGTGGTTGGGAGGGCATCAGGCCAGCCCCACACACGGATGTGAGTGCAAACAGGGAGGGTTTCCAACCATTGCACGCCGCCCCCCACCTCTACCTGACCCCAGCACCCGCACAAAGCTCCCGGCGGCCGGGCCGTGGCCGACACGAGCCAGGTCTTAAAGGAGAGCAGACGTGGCACACCATTTTGTTACCCCGGGGGTGTGGGGGCTGGGGTCCCGCGCTCATCTCCACTGGCGCAAACTCGTCACACTTTCCTGCTCTGTTCTGGAGTCTCGTTACCTGTGCAAACATCACCTTCGCTCACCAAGAGCGGCTGTGGCCCAGGCACTACCCTGCTCGCTTGACCTGG
The DNA here is from genome assembly GCF_022079265.1 of Lynx rufus. Lineage (NCBI taxonomy): Eukaryota > Metazoa > Chordata > Mammalia > Carnivora > Felidae > Lynx > Lynx rufus. Next base: position 1,346,052 of record NW_025814889.1, read on the forward strand.
AGCCCTCTCGGAACCCATCGGATTGGGGAGCAGTCCCGACACTGAGCCGCAGGGACTGTTAGGGGCCAAGGCCGTTTTCATTCCTGCTCTGAAACGCCTTCCCCTAGGTGAGCAGCGGAGTGCGGTCTCTGCCTGGACGAGAACCGGGCTCAGGCCACGGTGTCAGGGTGCGGTACCCCCAACCCCCCCATTCCGGAGACACCACAGCACCGAGGGGCTTAGGAGGGAACAGCTGGGGTCCCTCCTTGCGTGTGACGTTGGCACGTTCGGCGTCCCTCCCCTTTGGCTCCCGAGGGAGTCCGCCGTGTGGCCCCTTCCCCGTGTGAGGCTGATACCACGCTACGAGGCAGGCGCGTGGGAAACAGCTTTTGTGCCAATCACTTGTGAGCCATTTTTTGTATCTGTGTCTTTCTGATTATTAAACCCACAAAGATAGGATTTTAAGTGTTTTCTGAATATCGGGATGAAAGTGTTGGGTTTTCATGGCATCAAGAGGGAGACAGAGAGAGAGAGAGAGAGAGTTCCTGAAGCAGCAAACGCTGTGTAAGAGACTGGAGAACAATTTCCCTTTATTGGAATTTAAGGCCGGAGACAGCTTTGAAGCCGTGGGCATTTCTGTACCTGCATTCCCAGTGCCCGTGTCTGCCTGAGCGATGCGCATGCCCGCGGGGCCGACCTCCGCACTGGGAGTACGAGGCAGGCATTGAAGGCAGGGGCGGAGGGGCGCGGAGGAGCGCGGAGGGAGGGGAGGGGCGCAGAAGGAGGGGCCGGCCGCGGCCGCTCAGCACACACACCCCACCCCTTCCTGGTCCCGCTCCGGACAAGCACGGCCGGCCACGTGTGTCTGTCTCCGCTCCTACATTCGCCCCCACATCTGTCTCTCCCTCTGTGTCTACACTATAACCTCTCAGTGGTTTTTCTGGAGTGCCCTGAGTGACGCACAAACACCACTTAAACACGTCTGTCCCTTGAGGAGTGAGATTCCCTCCTCCTGGTACATCAGTGCCCCCTCATAAGCTGCCCCTGCCCTTTCCATGGGGGTTTTAGGTAGGGAAGTCAGCGGTGTGGGCAGATACACATCTGATTCGATTTCTGCTGCTCAGGCGTTGAGTCAGCACTATGGGTCTGAGGGGGAAAAACCACCAAAGACCATTATAGTAGGATGTCAGGAGGCACCGCCCCTTATTTTCTTGGATCTGAGGGTCCTGGAGGCTAAGAATACCGTGCTCAAGGTTCGACAGCCCATGATGGGCTCAGATCCCAGCTCAGTCCTCACACCCAGCAACCATGATGCCCTCAATTCGTGTGTTATTTTGTCTTGTTTGCCAGAAAGCAGGCTCTGCTGTGGTTTCCACACTGTGGCCTGGGTCTAAGCTGTGGCGGGGGCTCTCGGAGGGTTTGGTGGACGTGACGCGGGGAGTCAGTGCAGTGCTCTCTGTGCGCAAAGCTCTCTAGCCAGCGGCGGGTCCCTCTGTGGAGGCGTCTGAGGGACACTGGGTGGCAGGGCATCCACGGGAGGCCACGCTGGGCCCTGTGTTTGCTGTTTCCTGCAACCAGCCAACGGGGACTCCCAGCTCGGGTCCATCTGGTCCCAAAGGGTGGGGCTCCTCTGCCCCTCGAAACTCTGGAATGTGTCTCGTATTTAGCTCCGAATAAACATCCGAACCCCACACAGCAGTTGTCTTGAGAGGTGTGGTGTCTGGGCCAGCTGCTCAGCTGGACGTAGGGAGAAAATATCAGAACATGCGTCTCATCACTTGTGTTTTGTTGTGTGCGCGTGTTCTTATGCACACCGGGCATGTGCCACGAAGAGTACACGTGGGTAACGCAAATACGTAAGTACGCAAACACAAGAAGTGCCTGATCAAAATGGTACCATCTAACGGGCGTGTGATCAGCGTTTGGGAGAAAATAGGCAAGACTCACCCGCGAGGTTCACATTCAGGCCGGCGGTGTCCCTGGAGGCCGGGGGCTGGCGGGGGGGGGGGGGGACACCGAGGGGTCTTAGGAGGCGCAGGTGTGCTGGATGCTTGGTTGGTGGGGACTCATCAAGCTACACTCACACTGACACTTTAATGATAAAAAGCTTTAGAGAATTTGGCGTTGGCCCCTTTAGAGGCAGCTGGTCACCAGAGAACACTCCCTGGTGACCGATGGATCGAGTTCGATCTCTCCTGGTGACCTTGGATTCACTCTGGAGCTGAGGCCCACACACGCTTGCCCTGAACTCCCAGGTCTCCCGTCGGTAGCTTGAGGACGACAGGGTGTGCGTGATTCCCGCTGACCTTTCGAGCCCCCACGGTTGGCTCAGAAGCACCTAGAAGCACACTAGTCTTCCGGAAAGAGCCCGCATGTTGTCGTATGGCTTTCTGCAGGGCTCTCCCGTCAGCAGGTGCACACCCCGTGGAGCCCCAGAACTACCTGCTCCCTCAAGCCGCAGGGGACACCAGGGCGCCGAGGACTCCAACGCAGCGGCGTGGGTCCCCCGTGCTCCTCAGAGCCCCCGAACTCCAGATGTTCACAGCATTCTGGCTACAGCTGCTGTTTTCTTCTGCCTTCACAGCTGCTTCACTCTGTGTTGCAGACTCCCGCTGGTTTGGGGAACCGGGGCTTGCAATTGCTTCCTCCGGTTTTTGATAACCTCACCTGTGTTTTGAGAGACGGCAGGAGTGAGTTCTTACACGTCTGTTCTTCCTGGGCCCGTTTGACGGGAGCGAGGATGGCTCGTGTGGGAGGGCCAGGCTGCCAGGAGCCACAGTGACCCGTGACTCTGACACTGCGGGTCAGAACATCAGGGTGTCAGAGTTTCTAGGAGGAGCCGACCACCCCTGCCTGCTTTATCCCATTATTGCTTCGGTCCTTGGTGCCTCTGAAACCATCTCCGCGGGTGGACGAGCCCCGTGGTAGTTCATAGACTCGACTGTGCCCACCGCAGCTGTCCCTTTGGACCGCTGGTCTCCATCTACCTCCAAGAATTAGCACCCGTGTCCTCAGCCCTGCCACTGATGGGGAAGCGGGGGAGCCGGAGCCTGAAGGTGACAGGTGACACGTGAGCACAGGGGAACCACGTCTCCGCCGACCACGGAGGACAAGCCAGGCAGGATTCCCGAACACTGGCCACTCACCTTCTTCCTCCCCCCACGGGCCGTGGCCACGGAGGCACCAGGGAGTCACGTGTCTGTGCAGCCCCGGGAATCCAAGGAGCCAGACTCTCAGGGTCTGGGTGGACGTGGAGAGTCCGGGTCGGAGCCTCGTCCCAGAGGAGCCGACGAAGCGAGGGCCGGGCAGCTCTTCCATCCACGGTGTCCACGTCCCCGCGCTCACAACAGGCCGAGCCCACGCCGGGCTCCGCTTCCTCAGGTTAAATATATCTCATCCTTAGATTTATGCCCGCACTTTACGGCTTCTGCAAATGACTGCCCCTGTGCTGCGGAGTAATCCCACCCTGTCATATTTGTCTTTGGAAATTGTAACAAATTACGGTGATTTATAACATCAAACCCGACTCCTGCATCTCTGCCCAGACAGCAGTGTCGCGGATGGCGAGGTTCCGGGCCATCCGTCCGTTCTGTGCGGAAGGTGACAGAGAGGCGTGTTTCATCATCATGACACCTGCTGTCCCTTTGAAGGGAGCCTGTCAGCATCACTCAGGCCGGCACCGCACCCTTGCTCAGGGCCCTGGGATGTCCCAGGCCTGCTTCTCGGCTGCCTCCTTGGGAGGCGTGGTTGCTCCGCTGGACAGTCGAGCGCCCGCCTCCGGAGCCTCCTTGTCTCTGATCCCCGTCCCTTCCCTCAGTAGGTGGCCAGCCTGACCCGCCACGGTGGGAGGATGGTGTGGACTGGAGCCACAGGGCTTGGGCAGGTCTGTGGCGAACCTAGACCTCACTCTATACTCTCTGGCCTCTTCCTCTGAGGGGACGGCTGTCAGCTCATTCCCAGGGTTTCGCAGATAACTCGGAATCCCGGCCTCCAAGAGTAGAAGGATGGAGAGGCCACTGTACTGGGTCCAGGACACAAGACGGCTCAAAACTATGTGCTACCAGCTGAACCGTGTCCCCCCAGACTTGTGTGGAAGGTCCCATCCGCAGTGTACTTGGAGGTGGGGCCTGTGTAACCAGAGACAGCAGGGCCCTCTGATCGGCCGGTGCCCAGACTTGGGGCGCCCAGCCTCCAGAACCATGAGGAACAAGCGTCTATTGTCTGCAGGTCCCCATCGGTGTTGTCCTGCAGACCCCCGGGGTCACCTTTCTCTTTCCCACCCATGGCCACGGTCATGGCCACCATTACGGCCAGGGTCACGGCCACCCTTATGGCCAGGGTCAAGGCCGCGGTCGAGGACGTGGTCATGGTCATGGCCATGGTCACGGCCACAGTCACGTCCAGAAGGCATAATTGGCTGGCAGAGCATTTGATGGTTTGCAGCCCCGAAGGAGAAACAGGAAGTGAGTCAGGGCGGGCGGGGCTGGACTCCGTGGTTTGCGGACACGGCTTCCCCCTCTGTCTGGAGGTGCTGGTCTGGACGCGAAGACACGGCGTCCTGCAAGAGCCCGAACTGCTATGACATGGCGGGGGAGGCCCCATGACAGAGACCTCACAAGTGACTCGAGTGACTTCCCAAGCCCGTCTTTCAAGTCAATTTTGTTCAGCACTGAGACACGGATGCCGCTGGAAACCTGACGCGGGCCGCGTCTCGGGTGCCCGGACCGCTCACTGGCCACGTGGCCCCGCGCTGGTCTGGCCCGGGGGGTGACCCTCCGGCTCCGGGAGCAGAGCCAGGCAGGCTGTGGGCTGGCCTCCCGACAGCGGTGGCTACGCGGACACATCTCTTTACCTCCCAGGACGGGACACCCCGCCGTGAAGAGCAAGCCGGATGTGGGGAGGCCTCGGTTCCACGGAGCCCCGACGTGGCCGCTCTACACAAGGACACGCGGAGCGACGCATCCCTGTCTGACAACGTTGCTTTATTTACCGGGATTGGATCAAACGAATATTTTAGGTGGTAAGTGGGAAGTGTCAAAATGAGCCACCTATAAAGTGGGGACAAAGGGATCATTTCAATGAAATTACATAACATAAAGCGAATCACTTTAACAGCCGCATTAAATACGATTCGCACGCAACATTGCATTGTACCATTTCTGACACTCTGCGGAGAGGTATTAGGTCTGAAGGAGCTGCGCTGAGAAAGCAATTTGCAGAATTTCTGTTCTTTTAGCTGGTTTGAAAGCAGTGATAATTTTTTTTTTTTCTGGTAGCTGACAATTGAACAAAAACCAATAATTGAATAGTACCGTTTTACCCAGAAGGCAGGCTGGTAATTAGAGGTGTAGCAGACAGTTTGGATTTTATCTCAACAGTGGCAGCTCTGGATTTTTTTTTTTTTTTTTTTTTTTTGTAAAGCTGAGAACCAAATCAAGACCCGTTCCCAACAACAACAGGAGAAGAAAACAGGACGGTATGTTCAATCCCTCCAGCTGCCTGGCGGGTGTTTCCAGGCCCCTAAAGGGAGGTCTGTGGCTCTGATTTGGGAAGGGCGTGTCCACCAGTAATCTAGGAAACAAAGACAAGTCCTCAGGAGCCAGCGTGGTCAGAAATAGACTGTGCACAGAGTCAGTTTATGCCACTAGGAAGCTCTGACTAACAGCCGCCCGCACCTGCCTGGCGGACGACTGCCTTACGGAATGTTCCCGTTGGATGCGCCTCAGAAGAAGGGTCCCCAATGCGGACGGGGTTACATCTGCCACCACAGCCCCCTGTGTGGGCAGACGGTCACCCACGTCATGGTTTTAGCCTGGAACGCGGCTGCTGGCCAGTGGCAGCTGTGGTGACGCGGCCGCGTCCCCAACAGGGCAGGGGGCCGTGCACGGACACGCGTGGGGTGTGGACCCCTATCGTCTCCGTGTTCCCGTCCTGTAGGGCGATGGCATCCTCGGCCAGAACAGTGGGGGTCAGGGCCCCAGGAGGCTGAAACCTGGGGTCTGTCTGCTGTTCTGTCTGGTCCCCATTTAGGAGACCTGCCCGTCAGGTCCTTCAGGCTCGGGAAGAGTATCGTCTGGGCAGGATGTCCCGGAAGAGGGTCTGCAGAGCCCAGCAGGGCCCTCTTGTAATCAATGTGCTGGGAGCACATTTGGAAATAGCTCCCCCCTCCAGTTAATAGCACGCGCAGACAAAAAACCCTGTATTTAACGTTCCATTTTTGATGGTTCATTGTATCTGGAAAGAGATCAATTAAAGCCCTCACAAGCTCTCAGACTAATTGAAGGACAATTTAGACATCACGGCAGCACACGGACGAGGCTGGCTACTGCTGACTTGTGCACGCGTGGCTCCCGCAAGCCCTGTGCAGATGAGCAGAGCTCACACGGGAGCGGAACGCAAGCATCACAAGGAAGATAAATTGTCCCCAACTTTATTCTTCCACGGATGAAGGGAGCTTTTGGAATAGAAAGTACCCCTGACAAATGATGTGATGGGAATGTTTGTGCCCATGTTCTCCTGCATAAGGGGGGGACCCGTGTTCATTATCCTTTGCGAAGACGGGGCGCAGGGTGACTTAAACGTGCAAGTGGCAGGAAGTACTGGACCCGTAGGGTTTGTCTTGGAGGACATATCTCCCGCAGACCGGGGCGTGGCGGTGTTTCCGAGGCGCCCACGGCTAGTTCTTCCGGGAAGCCAGACCCGTGGTTGAGGGGAGAACGTGTGGGTGAGGACCCCAGGTGCGGGGCGCTAGGCAGGGAGGTTTCCCTTGGAGAGCAGGGCTGTCCCTCCAGGGCCCGGGGAGAGCCCGCCGTCCTAGCCAGGACCCTTGGCATCAGAGGCCAGAGAGAGTGTGTAAGGTGGGTGTGCCCGGCCTGAGGGTGACCACTGACCTCTGCAGCACTGGGGGCCCAGCGGCCAGCAGCACAAAGCCCACTGGGGCGATGCGGGACGGTGCAGGGCGTGCGAGGTGTCTCCAGTGGACACACAGGGCGGGCCCAGGGTTCTTGGGAGCGGCGTGTGGGGAACTGCCCCCCAGCGATCAGCCTTCAACACCACCAACCGGACATGGGGAGCCTGGGTGGGGAGGACGGCCGCTTGGCCGCAGGGACTGTCCCCTTCCAGCTCTGCTGGGCCCACCCGGAGCCTGTGGGGCGGGAAGGACGGAGGTCCACAGGGCGGGGCTGGCGGGACCGAGTCGGTGGCAGCACGTGGGGAGGGCGACATCGGATCTGGGGATACGTGTGCCTGCACGTCTGTGTCCACGGTGACGGGCGCCTGGTCAGGGTGGGGCGACACAGGTGGGCTCCGTGCGCCGTGAGACACGCCGGGTCTCTCTTGTATCTGTGCACGAACTCGGACACGGGGGAGCCTCTCCAAAGTGCACACGCACGTGCACACACACGCACAAGAGCCATCCCATCGTCTGCAGGACGTGCAGGGCACCTGACGGGTCAGCTCAGATGCCCCCCCGCAGCAGGCACTGGACAGTCAGCCCTCGTCTGCCCCACGGCCTCCTGGCCACGTTCCCCCCAAGCCATGTCCGCGTCTCCGGCGTCCGGTCCCCCACGAGGACGCAACGTGTGGCACCCCCCGGCCCAGCGGCCACCGCGCGTGGCCGTGGCGGTGCCGTGCGGCCCACCCCCATTTTCTGCTTGGCACGCAGAGAGGTATTTCGAAATGATTGGAATCAAGTGGATTTGGACATTCGGGGGATGTCGCCAGCCCCCGTGAGGTAGACCACAGGCTTTGCCAGGTGGCAGAAAGGAATTCCGGGTGCGCCGGGAGTTTCCATGAGTCCGAGTGTGAAGGGTGCGCTTGGTGCTGTGACCCGCCCTTCCCCTCCCCCCTGCCTCCTCTCCCTCCCCCCACCCCTCCACCCCTCCCACCTGGTGAGGGCAGTGCTGTTGGCCAGGAAGGGGTCTGCTCCCCCCGAGGACGAGGACGAGGACGCCCTGTAGCCCAGGGAGGGGTGGAGATGTGCCAGGCGTGCTGGAGGCGCTAAAGCCGGCCGCGCTGCCCGTACAGCGACAGCAACAAAGCTTGAGTTACCCCAGGCCTGCGCCCCAAAGGTGTCCCCATGGCGTCCCCGAGGACTGGCCCCTGGAAGGCCTCATGGGTGCAGATTCATACATCCCTGACCTGCCGCCTGTTACGGGCGGAGCCTTGACCGGCACCAAACCCCGAAGCCCGGGGCCCCTTCTCCCCCCGAAGCCTCTGGTTCCTTCTTCTGCAGCCTAAGCCCGGTGGAGGGAGGCACGGGGCGTGGGGGCCCTTTCCCTGCGGCTCTGAGACTGCCACCTGTGGGTGACACCGTGACAACCGTGTGTCCGTCTGTCCTGCTCTCTGGCAGAGTGCCTGCGGGCCCCGGGGACGCGTGCCCCGGCCCTCGAGCCTCGTGGCTGAGGCAGGGGGGGACCCCTTACGGGCCCCTCTCTGCCCATTAAGGCGGATGCTACAATCTCCTCAGAAGGGGCCTTGCGGCCAGAGAGCGGTAATGGTTTCAGGGTGGAAACAATGCCGTGGAGGTCAAAAGGGTCCGGAAGCCATTACCGACCTGCTGATAACCATTCCGATGAGAGGGTCCTGACAAACGACTCCCACAAAGCCGGATAAGCCCTTGGTATTCATCACCGTGACGCTGTGCGCCCGACGGCCCCGTGGCCTTACGAGGAGAGAGCGTCGTGTTACCTGCTGGCAGTCGCCCCCGCGTTTGGGAACCGGTGAGCCCGCCCGGTGGGCATCACGTTAGGGGCACAGAGCCCCGGAGCGTCTCCTGCGGTGGGGGTGGTGGGGAGGCAGGCTCAGAGCGAGTCAGGGGCCCAGGAGTGCCTGCACCGGGGCTGGGGTCAGCTCCCGCTCCACGGACCCAGTTTGCCCCCGCGGAGACCCCGGCACCCAGCCCCTTCGTGCCACGACCGCCCCGGAACGCTGCTCCTGAGAAGCGTGTCTGTGTGCGGAGGCCTCGGGCCTTGCCGTCAGGCCACGAGAGCCGGTGCGGACGCCGGGGCTCTGGGGCTGGGGTCTGAGGGCAGGTGCACAGCCGCCGAGCCGAGCACTGGGGGGGGGGGGCCCTGGATGCTGAGGCCCTGGGAACCCCCTGGGCGTAGCACTCGCACTGGGGCCCCCACTGCTGCCAGCAGGGTGCGGGGGCCTGAGGCAGCTCCCAGAGGAGACGCTGGGCCTGCTCCGCGGTCTGATAATTGTAGGAGGACCTGTGGGGAGGGACAACAGGAAGCCAGGAGGAGGAGCGGCGACCTGAGTCACATCGGTTGGCCCTGCTTGTGCCCAGGAAAGACACACGCTGACAGTCTGTCCTCCAAGAAAGGGCAGGCGGGCAGAGAGGAGCCACTTACTGGTGGGAGCTCTGGTGGGAGGACCAGGCCCTGCCTGTGTTCCAGCGGCTGGCCACCGGGGGGCCCACGAGATGCGGGGTGGGGGCCCAGACTCTGTTCCTAGACCCAGTGTGATTCTGGAGAAAAGCAGCTCGAGAGCCGCGCCCTGGCCTCCTGAAAGCCCGTGGCCACATGTGGTTACGCTCAGACAAGAAAAACACTTAAAAACCACAGTGGAATGTGCTCTGCTGTCTGTAACCACTTCTGGAGACAGAGTCAGCACGACGGAGCCCCGGGCCCTCCACCTTCCCTGCGGTCTCAGAACATTCTAGCTCTTCGTAGGCGTGAGGGCGAGCAGGGGTTACGGTAGGTGGGGAGAAGCGTGGGGCACTCTGGGCGCCTCCCGTCTCCTGCCTGGTGGGTCTGTCCCAGCGAGTGCAGTGGGACCAGGAGCCCCTGCTGTCCTCCCGCCCCCCTGTGGCCACCTGGGCAGAAGGCGCTTGGGGACAGCTGCTCTCCCTGCACCCACGGTGCTCACACTTTCCTTGGAACCAGGAGCCCTCGATGGACAGCATCTCCTCCCAAGAAAGCAAAGCACCTGTTACAAGAGGCCGGAAAGGACTCAGAGGCAAACACACAGGAACTGCCCCCCTGCCCCCCCGCCCCCCACCGCCAGCAGGGCCGGGGTGCTTGTCTCTCTCCAAGCGTCCCCCCACGCTCCCAGCTCAGCTGACCAGGGAGCCCTTTCTTGGTGCTCAGCAAACACATAACTGCATTGGGTTTGTTTTCTCCTCTTACCTCTGATCGAATTTCCAAGCACCTCTCTTTCTCGTTCTGTTCTCCCTGAATCCCCCCCACCCGCTAAACTTGCGACACCGCGGAAAATGCCTTCCTTACCGCACCTTTGGCCTGAAGACGGAGAGCGGCTGCTATTGTGTAAGAAAGCTCATTCTTTCAAGAGTTTCAGTGCAATTGTGCTGATTTTTTTGCTGGCTCTGGAAACATCTGTGGCACCGCTCACTGCTCTTTGAAAACCAAGAAAATGCGGCGCAAAGTTTTTGCAGCTAATGACTTCATGAATAAAGGGGGCATCAGTGTCCCGGCGATTAAGCCAGCTAGCTCAAATGGGCACATGTACCGCATGTTCGGGGGCTCTGAAGGGCTAGGCCTCCCTGTCCCCTCAGCCTGTGACTGTCACACGGGTTTGCGCGGGAGCGATGTTGATGGGGTGCACTCAGGGAGACCCTGTGTGGCTGCAGAACCACCGTCTTACCGGGTGTTGGTCGCAGCCTGCTTGGAGCTGGTTGGGTCGTGGCAGAGCGTTTCAGAGGTGCCCGAGTGCTGGAAGGGCAAACGGAGACCCCAAGGGCCAACCATTTGGCAAGAATGAATGTGGCTAATAGAGGGCAGATCTAGGACTCCAACCGTAGCCTTCTAACCCAGAGTCACGCATTCTTTCCAAGTTGGGGACGGAGAGATGTCTGGGCCACGGCCAGAGGAACCAGCACAGAACCCGGAGGCTTCAACGTACTGCATTTTTAAAATATAAAGTAAAAAGAGGCTGTTACGGCTGGATCACGTCCCCCGAATTCATGTGATAGACTCCTCACTCATCAGGACCTCAGAATGTGGTTGTATTCAGAGATAGGGTCTTTAAAGAGGAGATTAAGATAGAAAGAGGTCACTGGGCGGCCCTAATCCAATCTGACTGGTGTCCTCACGAGAAGAAGAGATCAGGACACAGCCATGCACAGAGGGACGACCACATGAGGACACAGGGAGGGACGGCATCTACACGCTCAGGAGCGAGGCCTCCAGAGAAGCCGGCCCAGCCCACGCCCGGATCCCAGACTCCCAGCCCCCAGCACGTGGGACAGTAGACGTGGTTGTTGCTTAACCCCCAGGCTGGGCAACCAGAGCAGATGAACGCACCCCACCCCCACATGCTCCATTTGCTTCGAGAAAGGAAAGCAGGTGACCCAGGGCAAGGCCCAGGGCTGAATCCTTCCGACCCGGCTAATTCTCCGTGATCCCTGGGGTGGAGGCAGGAGGCTCAACAGGGGAAGACGGCTCTGAAATTCATGTGCTTTACGCGTTTCCTTTCTCGGTGGCCCCTTTCTCTGTGCCCCGCTAATCAGCTTTCTCTCACTAAACGCTTTTGGGAAAGCCAAGAGGGAAGGTGTGGGTTTCTGGATAGCATCATCTTCCTCTGATTGATCAAGTCAGCGGAGTGCTTCCCTGCTTCCATTTCGGGACACATTTCTGCCTCTGTGCAGAAGATGGTGCCCTGTTTGCCCCGGGGCCCGGGGGCAAGTTACGCGTCACCGTGTGAAGTAAGGGGTCTTTTCAACCCCAGAGAAGCGAGAGGGATCTCAGAGGCCCAAGCCCAGCCCTCCTGCTCACAGATGACTAGTCCTCCTTCTCTCCAGCCAGCCGCGGTACAGCCTCTTTGCAAGTCAAAGGATGTGCGGAACATTCTGGAAGCAAACTGAAAAGTGCCCGTATTCACACACCATCAGCTTCATGCACGTCAGCCTCAGAGATCTGGCACTTACAGGAAGCAAGCTGCCTGGGCTTTGAAAGTGTCCAACGGCAAGAAAGAGCAAAATGAATGGACTTTTCCGTGCATTTCTCAAGCGAGGACAGTTTCCATTCACCGGTGCCTCCTTCCTTCCTAGAGTCGTCGGCGCCTGTTTTCCTCGGCCGTGCTTTTCCGGTGAAGTCCACACAGCCGTGTGTGTACCGATACCTTTTCTCATTGGAAACAGACTTTAAAAAGGCCAAGGGGGCTACTGACAAAATTAAAGCACCCAGAATAATTCCTCCCTGCTTGTTGCTGAAGCAAATATGCTGATGGTCGGAGTCAACTAAGGAAGCAGGGGACACACGCCCCGAACCCGCCCTCCCACCCCCCCCCCAGGCTCGGCAGGCCTCTCCGGATCTCAGGAGCTCCTGGCTGCTTGGAAGTCCCTGGAAATCATGCCCCGGTGTCTCCAGTTCCCACTAGGCACAGGTTCTGGCATGAGTTAAACTTTTACTACTATTTCTAAAGCAAGGAGTCTCTCTTCCGATGGCCAGGCAGAGGAAATAAAGGAGGGGTTTGGGCTCCCCAGGACCCTGGGCATCTGTTCTTCCAGATGCTTCTTTGGCCCCGTGGTCGGGGCTGGGCCCGAGTCTGGGGACAGGATACTCGCTGTTCCAGGGAACAAGGCATGGACAGGCTGTGAGCTGGCACTGTTGGACGGGGCACAGAAAGTCTTGGAGTGCACAGCAGGAGAAGACACGGCGTGGCCCGGCCCCTGCACCGCAAGGGCCCTGGATGTCAGTGAGGTGAGGCTGGGCTAAGGGTCTGGGGGCCTCCTCCTGTGCTCGTGAGGGTCCTTCATCCCCAGGACCTGTGACAGGGACCACCCTGCTGGGGAGGGACTACACCACAAGCCCACCCACGCTGACTGACAGGGAACTTCGGCCCGGCCCCCCACGGCGTTCCCCTGTCCTCTCCCCAGCCCGGGGCCCCCCACTGGTGGGAAAGGGAGGTGGAGGCACCAGGCCGCCTGCTCTGGACGCCCTGCCGCGAGCGGGTGGAGAAGTGGAGAGCAGAATCCGCTGGGTTGCCGCACTCACCCCACACAGACGCCCCAGTACGGGTACTCCAGAGGGGGTGCGGGGGGCTGGGGTCTGCCTGCTCGGCGGTCGGCTAGCGGTCCCACAGGTAAGGGTCGCAGACATCCTTCCTACATCAGTCACTAGCCTTTGAAGAAGACAAAGAGAAGGAGGGAGAAAGACCCAGACCCACTCTGGTCCAGCTGGACATCCGTCTCCGGGGAAATGGCAGGTGCTTTCATCGGCCTGCGTTTCCTGCTTGTTTTGCTTTTCCGTGGACCGTGGAATCCAATCATTCATTCATTCATTTATTCACTCGTTTGGTGAATATCTGTCAGGGCCTTCGAGGCAGAAACTGCACGTAAGCCGGGGTGTTCTGGAACATCCCGGGCAGCGATAAGGACAGCGAGGGCTGGTGCACAGAGTTCTGGGTTTGAGACCCTCCCCCAGTGTCAGAAAGGAAGCACGGGCCTCTGGCCCTGGCGAGGGCACGTTCACTAACCAGCACCAGACACCAGGTGGCCGCTAACCGCGGGGAAATTACTGTTTTAATCATTAATTACCAAATAAATGTCACTTTGCTGGTACAATATATGCAGTGATTTCTGTCATAAATTGACATCTGTAAGTCATAAATTGCTTAGTTTTAGCTGCTTTTAATTGCTGCATTTTCCCCAGCTACATGGCGCACGCATTTTGGATGTGGTTCAAACTTCCCTGGCGCTCCGGCGCTTCTGAGGGCTGGCAATCAATTATGCAAACACTGGGTTCTGAGGGTTCAGCAGCGAGAGGAACGAGCGCCCGCACGCGAGCGTGGGCCTGATCACAGGAAAGAGGACTCTGGGACGCGGGAGGAACACCTTTCATCAGAGAGGCGACCCCAGCCGGTCTTGGAGAAAGCGTCCGTTCCCACCTCTGAAAACGGAAATCAAAGGGAAGTGATGTCTAATAGGCGCGAGAGACCCACACAAGGCGTCTGCATTATTCAGAAACATCCCGGCTTCTTCTGTTTGATTTCAAACAGGCTATTCCTAGAGGAACCTACGGCCCTTTCTGCCCAGAGGCCTAAAAATACACGCCTTTGAGAGCACGACTCGAGTAGTTCAGAATAAAGACGGCTTTTGGAGCGTGGCAGAGAAATGCAGACTTTTCTTCCTCGGAGCACAGAGATGGTCACGGGAGTGCCAGGCTCCCAGGTGCACACGCGTGTGCTTCGGAACCTGTGCTGTCCGCCCTCCCAACACAGGGCCGCTCGTGTGTAAATGAGGTCCTTGCTCGCAGAGGGTCCCTGGAGCCTTGGCAAGTGTACAAACGACGTGCGGAGGCTGGGACTCGTCGCGTGTGGGGCGGGGGCTCTGCTGTCCAGGGAGGCAGGTCTGGGTGGCGCCTGCGGCTCTGTCTCCCTTCCTCTGTCTCTCTGGTCTGTGGGAACAGACCCGGCTCCGTCTCTACCTGGGGTCCCAGGTTCTGGAACCCTGCCTGCCCCACTCCGTGCCCCCAGCCCCGGCCAGCGGCCTCCTTCCTGGCTGCTTCCTTGCGGCTCCCGGCCTCTCCCCCGCCTGTACGATCAAGTCCCTGCCTTCAGCCCCCTGTGTTGAAGTGCTCAGAGTGGGTTTGTACTTTCGTTGGGACCCTGAAAGAGCTTCCAATACTCTCTTCCCTAGACTGCACGAGATGAAATTTTCATTCAAAACCCAAACCCAGAACCTCTGCCTGTCACCCATGGACCAGCATCCTCCCCCAATACAGGCTGTGACCTGCTGCCATTCCCCTGCAGACTGAGGTCCTTCTGGCTCCGGGCGCCCCCCCAGGGCTCCGCCCCCACCCCATCTACTCACCCGGCCCCTCCCGACCCCGGTGTCCCTGGAAAACCATGCCCCCGGCTGTCCCAAGCACGCAGCTCTCCTGCGCCAGCCAAGCAGGCGGGGTCCGAGCTGGAGCTCAGTCTCTCCTGGTCCCCGCGGCGCCTGGCGTTCTCACCCGCGCTCCTATGGGGTCCTTCCAAACTCCAGCAACACGTCAGGGGTCTGTCTTCGTCTCGTGTCTACAATAAGCTCATAGTTTCCCCATTAAAAACACATGTATCTTGAGGACAGCTTGTGCTCAGTTGTCCTTCTTAACAAAAATGGGGGCTAATAACGAACTGGAAGCCATAAGTGTACTTCTGGGAGCAGATGAGACACTGACGTGGTGGGGGGGGCGGGGAGCAGGTGCACATGTGAGCCCCCGAGGCCCTGTCTCCGTCCTCACTCCATCCTGGCTCCCCAGCTGTGGGGCCTTCCAGGCCCCCACCGCCAGCCCGGAGGAGCCAGGAAACCCGCAACCCAGGCTCGTGCGGGGCACCGCTTCCCGGGAGGGAGGGCTTCCTGAGCACCCATGCGGACCGCCCGCCTACGCCCCGGGTCCTGCTTCATGTTTCCTCATAACCATCATCACCTCCTGATGGCACGCGCTCGTGACCGGCTCATCCCGCTAAAGTACAAGTCTTGTGCCTCCCACACACGGTGTTGTCCGGACAAGGCCGGGGGCAAAGTAAAGTGAGGTCCCGAGGGCTCGCCCAGGTCCGAGATCTCCACGGCCTGTGTTCCCCGGGGGCTTTCACACCCTGACCCCTGGCGCCAGGTAAATAAGGTCTGAAGATCCACCAGACGGCACAGCGCCTGCAGCTAATGATGTCGTGTCGCCCACTCCCCGCTGCTGAGAGGGGTGGTCGTATGTTGCCCGCTCTCACCTCAAAACAGTGACACGATTACCAGCAAAGGGGGCTGGAGGGAGCTGTGGAGGTCTTGGGCGCGTCCACGGCCTTGGTGGTGGTGGTGGCTTCGTGGGTGTGTATGTGTCCCCAAACTATCGAGCTGTCTGCATCAAATGTGTACAACTTTTTGTAAGTCAATCACACGTCAATAAAGTAGTTAAAAAAAAGAAAGAAAGCGCAGTAATATCATATCAACATTCAGCCGAGAAGGATGCAGGTTTTGAGGCCAGCATCCTCTTCGTCGGGGGCTCAGGGGCCCCGCATGGAGATGCCTGTGGTCGTGTTGGGGAGAGGAGACGCTGGTCAGTGAGGCTGCAACAGGGAACAGGTTTCGGCTGCTGAATCCTGCAAACGCTTGCTCGCCAAGCTGGTCCTGGCCACGGGCCCGGTTACCACTTCCTGAAAAGCCAATGGGCGTCGTGGGCCCCGTGTTTGCTCGGATCCTGCAAATGGCTCGGAGCAGAGGGTCCCCAAGGCAGAGGTCACCGGCAGAGAGTGTAGCCTGAAGGCCAGAGGACGCTCACTCCATTGTGAATGCCGGCTGTCTCAGAACATGTGTTCCCTCTGCGACGTGGCCAGTGAGATCGGCTAAGCCGATGGTCACTTGGGGCACAAGTGCTGAGTAGCAGAGTCTGGTGAGGACCCAGCTGGTGACGGGGCGGGGACAGAAGACTGGCCGGGAGAACAAATTACAATCGGTTACTGCGCAGTTTTGCTGTTTATCTACTACGGATGGTTGAGAAAATGCAAGAACATTCCTAGGATTCTCTGTGGACGGGACACGTGTCTTCATCCTGAGGTTACAGGCCTGAGGAAGGGAGACAATGAACACAAGCACTGCCCGCTGGTCTACCATCTACAGCTTGGGGTGGCAGGCCACTGCTGACCATCTCTGCCTCAGTTTCCCCATAGTACAGGGTGAGGTGGGTGTTGGCAGGTTGTCACAAGGCTAGAGAGAGTGTGGGCGATAGTGTCGCTTGCACACGGCTGTCCAGCCCCTGTGCTCACTGTTCTCGAGTCTGTCTTATCAGTTTCCTCCTGCACGAAGAGCTCCTATCCCCCTTCTCCCGCCCCCGAGAGCACCTCGTCCTTCGCGGAACTCCCACCAGCCCAACTTAATCATGCTCTCAACCCCTTTGGCCGCTGAGACCGGAAGACGTAGTTAATGAAAATGCTGAGTGAAAGAAAGATCACTGATACAACGGGGGACTTTGGTCCCCCTTTTCTTGTGCTCACGCGTGCACACATGCAGTCCCCTACCTCCTGCACAAAGTTAAGGTGGGGGGCAGAGAGGAGCTCTTCCTGGGCCTGTAGGACATTACGTTTTGTAAAAACTCATTTTTTCAGAGCAGTTTTAGGTTCACAGCATGGATCTCCCACACCCCCCTGTTCCCACACACCTCAGCCTCCCCCACTGTCGACATCCCCACCTGATGGTACGTTTGTCACCAGGGATGAACCCGCACGGACACGTCACTGTCATCTGAGTCTGCGGTTTACGTTAGGGGTCACTCTTGGTCTTGTACATTCTGTGATTTGCAGAAATGTACGGGGACACGCGTCCACCATTCAGGTGTGATAGGGACACCCCTGGGCTGTGCCATTCATCCCCTCCCCCAGCCCTGGCAACCACTCATCTGTTTGCCATCTCTGTGGTTGTGCCTTTTCCAGAGGGTTCTACTGCGTGGAGCTCCTCAGATTAGCTTCTTTCACTCAGTGATAGGCATTTATGGTTCCCCCACGAATGACATTAAATTTTGATGGCATCGTCATTGGTCTTTTATTTCTGTCATTCTATTAAATCCCGTAGCTTTGTAATAACATCAGTATCTGTTGATTTAGCAACTCCTGACTTTCGTGGGCTGCAGTGTAAATTCAAGATTCCTGTGATCTCAAGCACCTGATTTCAGGAGAACGTGGGCACCAGACCCTCCCAGCCCAAACCTCCTTCTCCCATCCGTATGACCCACAGAAAACAGCATGCGCGCTCTCCCTGGCCTGCCCTGCAAGGCTGTCTGCTCTCTGGGCTGGAGAAGATGTCCCCGCCGTCTCCCCAGTGTGCTGACGCCTGGTCTCCCGTCAGAGCCCTTGTGAACACATGAGGCGCTGGCCCTTGCCCTGCACCACGGTCCTTCACCTGCCCCACGATCATTACCTTTGGATCCCTTTATGCGTTACTCTGTCTTCATTATACTGAAACTTCCTGGCTCTATTTTGTGTGTGTTTGGTTTCTATATTTGTTTACGCTCTTGATAGGAACAATCTCATACCCCACAAATGTAACCCTTCTTCCTCCACCACTACAAGCCTCTGCCCTTTCTCTGCGTACTTGGTCTACGTCAGCTGTCTCTTCACACCCAGGGATGTGTTTGGAGCTTGTTCGGTGTAACGTAACATGTGTGGGGAGAAGACATCGAGGGGAAGGAGAAGGAAGACAGAAAATCCCCGGGGCCACAGAAATAATCACAGAGCACCTTTGAAAGGCCTCTACTTCCTGCCACCCTGGACAGGAGAGGATTTGAACCCTGGGACTTGGGTCACCTACAGTAATGTGCCCTTACTGTGCAGGCTGTCTGTCTGAGGGCGAGCTGCTCGGTTTGTTTCTGTCTTTCTCCATTTCCCACAATTCAGCCGGGATAACTGTACAGTGTATTTGGGGTAGCCCAACGCACTATGGCGTCAAGGCATTGAGAACTAGTCTCTTATCTCCAGGAGCTTCCGGGAGAGAAGAGAAAACTTTCAGTCTCTTGTCTTGGAAAGCTGTAAATTGTGAAAATACTCCCACGTGGGTTGGGGTGCCTGAGGTCTTGTGATGACCTCTGGGCCTCTGCAGAGCCGACCCCCACACCCCCATCTCAGCCACATTCTGGTCAAGAGCATGGAGCCATGATTTCGGGCACCTTCACCTGGATTGTTCTGAGACTGAGAAGGGAGACTCTCACTTCTTCTGTGATTGTTATTCCTCTTCTTGGTGAAATTAGTTTGGTAAAAAGAAACAGAAACTCTGTGCACATGTGTCTGTGCAGATCACTGGAAATATTTAATATTTATTTGTGAGGTTGGTTTGCTTCACATAAAACTTTGACTCTATCCCATATATGTATGGTGGCAGGTTGTTTGGCTGGCTAGGGACAGACCCCACGTACACCCCTCATGTCCATTTCATTTTTACTGGTGTCCCCGTGGCCAGTCTGCAGAGTCCTAGTCTGGACAACAAGTACATCGTCACCTGAGACGTATGTCTTATTTTATTTTATTTTATTATTTAATTTTTTAATGTTTATTTATTTTTGGGAGAGAGAGAGAGACAGAGCGTGAGCGGGGGAGGGGCAGAGAGAGAGAGGGAGACACAGGATCCGAAGCAGGCTCCAGGCTCTGAGCTGTCAGCACAGAGCCCAACGTGGGGATCGAACTCACAGGCTATGAGATCATGACCTGAGCCAAAGTCAGATGTTCAGCTGACTGAGCCACCCAGGCACCCTGACATATGTCTCTTTTAAAGCACAGTTCTAAGAAATCGTTCTTTTCTTCTGGAAATTGTGCTTTCTTTCCCCAAGCTGCTGCTCTAAACAGCAGGTGCCTTGGAATCCTGACTGTTCCCTTCACTAGACGTGCACGTAAGTTTTAGCGGCTAGTGGAGAGTTTTCTTGGGGAAGGATAAAGGGTGTTCCTTTTGGTAAACCAGTCACCGGGCATCTTGGTGATGCTTACTTTCCACTAGCAGATGGCTGGCTAACGAAAAGAAATGCAGCTCTAATCGTTAAAGACTAGTGTCACTTTGTTGGATTTAGCCGTTTGTGCTCTGAACTGGAAGTTGAAAGACACACACTTTCCACTGATACCTATTCCATATACGACCAATTCTGTAGTGTAGGCAGAGCCAATTCGACTGCTAAATTCTTTAATTACACTAAAGCTGTTCGTTCTTTTTCTTTAAAATCTGCTTACATAAAAACTATACTCTTTTACATTCTAAAACCTAGTTAACGCCTTAACTTTTCATGAGCATGTAAGGATATGAATATGATTGACTCAAAAAACGGTTAAGAGAAGCAGATATATAAATACAAAAGACTCCCATCATGAAAGAAAATAAATGCCCCGGGGTAGAAGGCACACAATGTCAGTAAGAATTCTTTCTCTCTTAGGCTTTAGAGCTGATGTGTAGAATTGCTGACTTTACAAAGAGTGGGAGTGAAGGACTAATGCTATCATTAAATCCAGCCATTGTAAGCCTTGGTGATTCAAGACTCTTCTGATAATCGCAAGAAATCTAGGCGTCCCTTCTCGAAAGACAAACCTGACAACTGTGTGTGTACATTTGGAATTCGTTGTCTGGTGTCTTGTAAGCCCACCAAGGACTTCTGAATGTTCTTCTAAGAAAACCTGACACAGCCAGTGCATTCCAGGCTTTCTTTCTTCCAACGTTTGTTAATCCTTGGGCACATCCGCTCCCTAGTGCGGTGCCGTGGATCATGCCGGCCTCCACCTAGACAACAGGAGAGGGTTCCCAAGACCGGGTGCCTTTCCACAGCCTTGGCTTGGCCTTCAGGGTTCCTGAGGTGCCCCTGCTCTGCCCCCTGCCGCCCCTGCTCTCCACGAACAGATAGCACTCCTCGGGGAGGCACAGAGTGCCCTCAGTTCCTTGCAACTCCCCAGCCCTGCCTCGGCGCCTACGGGGCACTCTCACGAATGCACTCAATGTGACGTGTTAATGAGGTCACTTTTGTCATCCTCACATCTAATGCTTGGCATCTTGGAAGACAGAGTTTCACCCTTGCTTCCCTACACCTGTGTTCCCTGCAAGGACTCATGAATCGTCCCGTGCGTGGCAGGGGCTCAGAGAGCGTTTGCCGAAGGGGTGGTAGCTTCTCAGGGGAGGAAACCAGGTCCCACAGAGGCTGAGTGCCTCATCTGAGTCCAGTGGGGGTGGCGGCTGAGCAGACACTCACTGGGGTCTCCGGTTCCTAGAGGCCTGGTGTCTTAATGACACTGCAGATGCCGGCAGTCCCCAGCACAACTCCGGTCTGTACCAGCTCCCAAACCAGGGGTGTGGCACCCACTCTGTTAACGGGACGCATAACAGGTTAGAAAGAGCCTCCACCAGGAGAATTATTGATCATATCTCAATGACCGGTGTCACCAGGCCTTAACCTGAGCCATCGCCTACAGAAGCTATTTAAACAAAGCGGGAAACTTTCAACGGAAGTGGCTGGAGCCCAGAGGTAATAGCAGAGGCCGGGGTTTGACTCTGGGTGCACTTTTCTAGAGGAACGCTGGATCAGAAAGGTAATGCTTGGTTGAGTGGGTTCCCTCCAGCAACAGAGAAAAGGGTCCCCGGAACAGCACCTGCGTCAGGGTCTCTGTTTAGAGGGCTCCACGCAAATTCAATGTCATACCAACCAGCTTGGGTGAACTGAACCCCAGAGCGTGTGGTTTTAGTAAAAGGCCCTTTGCCAAGTTACTAGTTTAAAAACTACAAAAGAGGAGGAGGAGGAGGAGGAAGAAGAAGGGAAGAAAGAGAAGAAGGTAAGGGAGGAGGGGGAGGGGAGGAGGGGAGTAAGGACACAACAGGCAGGCGGTCTTCAAGGAGGAGTTACCATGTGACTCTTTCCTGATGAGTTTGAAAGCAAATGCTCAGGAAACGGTATGTGTGATTCGCTAATACCTGGGCCAGACTCCCGAAATGTTGACTTCTGAATCTAAAATGATTTCCTTGGTGTCGGTATGGAAACCAATTTGACAACAAATTATATTTAAAAAAAAAAAAATGATTTCCTTAAATTTTTTTTATTCTTTCTTTATTTTATTTATTTATTTATTTTTTTCAACGTTTTTTATTTATTTTTGGGACAGAGAGACAGAGCATGAACGGGGGAGGGGCAGAGAGAGAGGGAGACACAGAATCGGAAACAGGCTCCAGGCTCCGAGCCATCAGCCCAGAGCCCGACACGGGGCTCGAACTCACGGACCGCGAGATCGTGACCTGGCTGAAGTCGGACGCTTAACCGACTGCGCCACCCAGGCGCCCCAATTCTTTCTTTATTTTTGAGAGGGAGACAGTGAGACAGAGTGTGAGTCGGGGAGGAACAGGGAGAAAGGGAGACACAGAATCCGAAGAGGAATCCAGGCTCTGAGCTGTCAGCACAGAGCCCGACGCGGGGCTTGAACTTACGAACTGCAAGATCATGACCTGAGCCGAAGTCGGACACTTAACTGACTAAGCCACACAGGTGCCCCCATAAAATGATTTCCTTTTTTAAAAACCGATGAACCAGATGGACAAAGCGCGCGCGTTAGGGTCACCTTTTATCTCGGAGCCCTGTGGCAATTTTAGTCCCCCCAGAGGAATAGGGTACAATTGACCTGATGATCTGGAATGGCTTGCATCAGGAGAGGGGTCAGTGGAAGGAGACGAGAGAGACAGACGGAGATGGACAGAGAGACAGACGGAGACACATACAGGGAGAATTAGATCTTGAATTTATTTACTGGCTCTGCAGGGGCGTCTCCTAACTGCCTCTTACGCTGCTCCACACACACATAGCCTCTCTGGTGACGCCTGGGCAGGCAAAGCGCGGTGACCGCGGGAGCGGCCGTCCCTGTACCGGTGAAGCAAGGCTGGCAGCCAACATCTGTAGAACATAACGAAGCCAACGGCCTCTGGGCCCCCACACTGTCTATTTTTCAGCTGCTAATTTTATTCTTAAATTCTATCCTGATGAGCTGCAGAGGAAGAAGCCTTAGGAAATGAATATTTTTACCTTAGCACCTGTCTCCCTGTTAGAAACTAGATGTATCCGTTTGCCTATCTTTAAATCAGCTAAGGATTTAATTGCCTATAAATCTGATCATTTTTACCTTGGTATTCTAGACACAGGCGTTGTTTTCAAAGAATATCAGATTTCTTTTTCCTTTTTTCCTATGTTGCTGGTTTTGTAAGATACTATGGTCAAGACATTCTTGTAAATGACTTTTTGAAAGAATGACAGAATTGGGGGCTGCTTGTTTTTTATCCCGTCGGGTTCCACATCCTGCCTTGGGAGACTGGCAATTGCTACTTAAATCAAAAAGGAAGCTAAGAATAATTTACATCATTCGTCGTTGTTTTCTTCCTTGAATAAATTACTAAATCACCACTAAGAACTCCATTTTGGAAATAACAGTTCATTCTGTGCATAAAAACTCACATATTGGTTTTTAGCAGCAAGAATGAGCTTTCTTTTCTCATGCACACATAACTGTACATGTATTTTTACATTACCGTCAAACGTTAGTGTAACACATGCTTTTAGACGCGCCCGCTATGATGTATTCATTAGTGAGGTTTTGTTTGTTAGCGGTATTTTTGGATGCCGAGTGGGCCACTGTTCGAAGGGGTTTAAGGTTGGCAGCCGTAGGGCGGGATTTGGTTCCAGACTGACGTTTGGTGACATGTACTGGGAGTGCTTGCTCACCGATCTGGTCCCCGCCCCGGGACTGTCCTGTGTGGGCCTGGTTAGCCATGACTGCCTCGTCTCTGACTTTTCTCACACCGCCACGGGAGCCGCCACCCAGTAGGTCCCCGGGGGGATTTTCAGTGACAAGGTAGACATGGCCCTGGGAGACACGTGCTTCCCGGCAGGTTCCAACCACCTTCCTACGGGCGTGTCTCTCTCCAGTTGATGTTGGCAGAGCATTAACTGGTCTTTTCCTGGAGACCCGTGTTGAAGCACTAACTTATCACCTTGGGGAACACAGACACGTGGCGTCACATCTGGGTGTCTACCCTCTGGGTTAGCACATGGGTCGTGACCCATACAAGACAGCGGCCACACTCCCGAAAGGAACGGCCAGACTGGAGCTCAACAGGAGAGGGTGGCACAGGGTGGGGGCAGATGGGGCGAAGGAAGGTGGGGGTGCCGCACTGCTGGGTGATGCCAGCCTCCTGGCGCTCCTGGGAGGATCTGGGGTGCTGCTTTTCTGGAAACATTAGCTGTACGATGTTGGTGACAAAGATGAACAAAGCTGCTGTCATCGTATAATTAAGAAAATCACGTAACAGAGATTCTGGGCCCATAACTCGGAACAAATACCCACTGAGTTTTGGGTGGGAAGTCTGCCTCCCAGACGATACAGGTTTTGGGTCTTCCCAGTTACATGGAATTGAATCAATTCCTTTTATTTATCCCAATAAGTAAGCACTGACTGATGTGAACAAATCTGCATTTTTCTTTCTTTCTTTTTTTGAGTTTATTTGAGAAAGAAAACATGCATGAACAGGGGAGGGGCAGAGAGGGAGGGAGAGAGAGAGAGAATCCCAAGCAGGCTACACGTTGTCAGCACAGAGCCCGATGCGGGGCTCGAACTGGCGAATTGCGAGATTATGACCTGAGCTGAAACCAAGAGTGGGTGGTTTAAGCGACTGAGCCGCCCAGGTGCCCCCAGAAACCACGTTTCTAAGAATAACGTCCGATGTGCCCCAGATCAAGATACATTTGAAAGAAAGAACGCGTCCCAAAATTGCTGCTTCACGGATCCCACCCGTGGGACACGTGTCCGTTCCCTGCAGGAGAATCGCACTCGCCCCGTGTGACGACGGGAAGGAACTGGTACTTCAAGAAGATCGTGTATTCGATCTAGCTTTATTTTTTTAAAGCCGGCACAACAGGTTCTGTTTGCAGCTTCATAAACATATTTTCAGAGCGCTTGCTGTAATGTATTCCAGTCCGGCCTGCTTTCGCGGATACTTTCTGTTTGCAAATTTAGGAAGAGGACGAGAGGGGAACGTGTACTCTCCAAACCACCACGCCGCTGGGATCTGCCATGTGCTGCCGCTGGAGGTTAACGGGGTTGTGGATACTCTGTCGCCAGCACGTTCTCCGAGCAGCTGCGAAGCCAGGGGTGTGGTGGGGGCCTCACTCTGGGGCCTCTTTCCCTCTTTCCCAGCAGGCTGGGACCACCGTGCTGTCACCTTGCACGCGTGCTGGGGAGAAGAACTGGCAAGTCTCTCCCCGCCTTCCTTTGGGAGGAGGGAAGGAAGACACCAGGCCCTTCTGTTCAAGCCGTGGTTGGTGACGCAGAACCAACCGGGCTATAAACCAGGCACCACGTGACCCCGGAGGGGAACCGAGTCAGCCAGCCTGGGTTCTGATCTGCGCGGCATCCCTTCAGAAGGCCACCGTGGCCTCGCCTGCCGCCCGCTGAGCCCCCTGTAATCTGTTCCTGCAAACGGGAACTGAGGCCCCCGAAGTGTAACGGAAGCAATCGGGGTCTGGCTGGCAGCCCTCCTTCCCGTTCGACCATATCACTTACCCTCCTGGGGCCCCCGTTCTAAAAAGTCCTCCTTGATGTACTTCCTGGCTGTTTTGTTTTGTTTGGGAACCAACATGTCTTACGTTTGAGCGAGCTCTTGAGAAGAATCGAGATGTGCACGCAGGCAAGGGCAGCCATTGCCATTACCTGGGCTGCCGAAGGGCAAGCCAGGGCCGCTCAAGGTTTTAAAAGGGAGATGAGAGGGCCTTTCCCAAAGGGAGCCCATCTCAGCGTTCCCCAGGACTGTATGTTGGCAACCCGGCCAGGGAAACCCTTCTCTAGCTTGTCCCTGGAGGTGGCCGCTCCTGGACAGGAGGGAGGCTCCTGTGAGACCCGTCCACGCCGGGGAAACCGCGTGCCCAGCAAGACCCGAAATACCACGAAGGCAGCGTCACGCGGACCAGAAACCCCACGCATGTTCCAGGGGGCTGGTCGACCCAGGAGCAGCACCCAGGGCAGCCCCCGCAGGGAGGTGTGGGGGCGGGGTGCAGGGCGCCCGGCCAGTCTGGAAGGACAGGAGGGGCCGGAGGCACAAGTGGGTGGGCGGTCAGGAAATGGGGGGTCGAGGGCCTGCCCAGCGCCCTGTCCTGCTCACAGCCGTCAGGCCTGTACCTGTGTGTTCTGTGCTCCGCAAACATTCCCGGGCGAAACAGAGGGGACCCCCCCCCCACTGCTGCAGAGACAAAGGGGCAGCCTGGCTCTGCTTCTGGCTCTGGGGCTGCAGATCTCTGCGAGGACGCCCCCAACCTCCCGCCCCACAACCAGCCTTCTGCTCCCAAAGTCTAAGGCCCATCGTGATCTTGGTTGAAAGAGAGGAAAGAGGTGTCCGTGTACGTGCAAAACAGAGAAAGTTTCCAAGAGGACGGGAGTGGAGGCCTGGTCAGATCTGAGGCGTGAGGACTGCGTGCTCTACAGGGAGGCACCCGGCGTTCCTGAGCGGGGACACCCGGCGTTCCTGAGCGGGGACACCCGGCGTTCCTGAGCGGGGACAGGTGCTGGCCAGTGCTGCGGGGAGGGAAACCGGCCAAGCAGATGCAGGGGAGGAGAGGAAGCAGGGAGACCTTAGGAGGTCGCTGGGGCGGCTGTAACCAGCACCCAGAGCGGGGAGGGGGGGAGGGCTTAACCACAGACCGGGCGGCTGTAACCGGCACCCCAACCTGGGGGCTCACACAGCGGACAGTTGCTGTCTCCCGTCCTGGAGGCAGGGAGTCCAGGATCTGGGTGTGGGCAGGGTCCCTCCTGAGGCCTCTCTGCTGGACGTGCAGATGCCACCCTCTCTCTGTGTCCTCACGTGGTCGTCCCTCTGTGTGAGTGCGTGTCCTGACTTCTTCTCACAGGGGCACCAGTCATGTTACATTAGGACCTACCTCGTGACCTCGTTCTACCTTAATCACCTCTTCAAAGACCCTGTCTCCACATGCAGTCTCATTCTGAGGTGCCGGGGTTAGGGTTCAACACAAGAATGTAGGGGACAGTTTATCTAGGGACAGGTTGTTCCTTACCTGGCACGCAGTGGGAGGGGCCTATACCTGTGGCGTGGAGGGGAAGCCAGGGTTCGGGGGATGTTTTCTGGGCTGCGTACGGATGCCAGGCCGAACACCGCAGGACTGCACTGACAGGCAGGAGAGTAGAACCCCGAGAAAAGTCTGGGAAGTTATATTTTCGCAGGCAACTCGGGTCTCTAGCTTCCTTTTACACATTATTAAACTGAATTGGTTTCGTGGATGAATTAAGATTATTGATAGAGCAGAATGAATCAATGGCAGTAAAACCTTAATAAGTAGTGCTAATTAATTCACCCCTCATGGAGTGGCTTGTCTGGGCTCGGATTTTATGAGGAGAGCGATTCTGCTGTTTTTGTTTTTTCAAAAAAAAAAAAAAAAGAAGAAAGAAAAAAAAAAGAAAACTAATATATTCCCCTGGCTGCTTAAGAAGCTGCTATAAATTAATGGCCAGTCTGCTTAGCTCATTAAAAAGGTAGTGGTTTGATTCTGTATTCTCACCGCTGATTATTTTCTGGTGGGGAGAAATGGATGGCTGGCAGGTGCCAGCTCACAGGTGGTAATCACGGGGAATAATGGGTCCTAAAGACGCTGGAGCAGTGCGTTTGGCCGCCGAGAGGTAGGCAGAGGGGGTGGAACCCGCAAGTCGTGTCTGTGTGTGAGTGCCGGCCGGGTCAGCGAGGCCGCTGCACCCGTGCCCGCACCCCCGGTGGCCCGGCTGCGCCTCATCTCCCCCGTCGTCCTGACTGCTATGCACCTGCAGGGGCCGTTCACCGGGGGGTGCCCTCGGGCAGGTGGAGGAGTGTGGCCGGGGAGGCGGTCGTAGTGACCGTGGGAGTCAGGAGAGCTGGGGTTTCCAGACAGGACCCCCAAGACGAGAGGGGCGGCGACAGTGTCGGGAGTGGGGCCAGGGCAGGGCCTTGTGTCTCCCTGACCCACCCCCCTTCCGGCCCCCTGGCACTTCTGCTGGAGACCCTGTTCCTGTCGGAGTGCAGCGCCACGGGGACCAGTCTCTCAGAGCCACTGGGGCTCTGGGTGCCGTGGAAAGGGAGTGGGTGGGTCCCTCCTACATCCCTCTGGGAAGTTGCTGGAAGGTTCTGGGAGGTGCTGGAAGGTGCTGGAAGGCCCTGGGAGGTGCTGGAAGGTGCTGGGACGTGCTGGAAGGTATTGGAAGGTGTTGGAAGGTGCGGGAAGGCCCTGGAAGGTGCTGGAAGGTTCTGGAATGTCCTGGGAGGCAGTAGAAGGTGCTGGGAGGTTCTGAGAGGTGTTGAAAGGTGTGGGAAAGTGCTGGGAGGCCTGGGAGGCGCCAGAAGGTGCTGGGAGGTGCTGGAAGGCCCTGGGAAGTCCTGGAGGGTGCAGGAAGACACCAAGAGGCCCCGGAGACTACTGTGTTGGGGTTTTACCTGGCATTTTCTGGGCTGTTCCATGGCATGCCGGATGGTGCTAAGGGAAAATGCAGGGCCTGTGTGAATGGTGTTCTAGAAACTCTAGAATCTGGAGTGACCCCTGCTCCTCCAGAGCCTGTGGGGAACTGGTGTGCATGCTGCAGCCCTAGCAGGACCCACTGTGTCCTGCGTTGCATGAAGCTGCTTACCCACAGGCCCCGCTCCCCCTCCTCCCCTCCCCATCTTCAGGAACATGTGGCATGTGGCACTTGGGGAGTTATGTTCCGGGTCACACCCCCAAATGTGAGTTGGGCACCGGACTCAAATGTGGTTTGGGCTCCATTCTGCTACCAAGTACCGTGGGTCCTGGGGCAGTTAAACCCTCTGGGTTTGTCTCCCACTCTGAGATGGGGAGATGGGGGGAGCATTTGCACCAGGAGCTAGGAGGTAAATGAGGTAACCAGCTGAGCCCAGTGTGGGGCTCCGTGAAAGTCTCCCCCGTGGGGTTTGCAAGACGACGCCAGAAAACAGCAATTATAGTATCAGCAAGTTAGCAAAGAGCCTCTTCGTGCAACCAATCATGCGTGAGCACTGAGGCTCCCAGACTTAAATAAAAATGCAGGATGCCCATTTAAAACGAGTTCCAGGCAAACAGATAAATTTTAGTAGAAGTACGTTCCTAACGCTCACTCCCTCTCCGCGGCAGCTCTGTAGGGATGGAAACCATGACATCCGTTGTAAATGTGAAAACAGCAGCCTAGAAGGTTACCCAACATTCCCCAAAGTGACACAGATAGCTTGTGGCAGAATGGGGACTCAACCCCGGGCCCTCCAAGTAGAGGAAAAAAAGCAGGTTACAAAGCATTATTTAGAGTTTTATCTCAGTTATCAATAAATATTACACAATTTTTTTTTGCTAAAATGTTGTTATTTTTCTTCAATGAATATATGTAAATTGTAATATTCAAACAATTTTTAATGTTTATTTATTTTTGAGAGAGAGAGAGAGAGAGAGTGCCAGGTGGAGGAGGGGCAGAGAGAGAGGGAGACACAGAATCGGAAGCAGGCTCCAGGCTCTGAGCTGTCAGCACAGAGCCTGACGTGGGGCTGGAACCCATGAACTGAGATCATGACCTGAGCCGAAGTCAGATGCTTAACTGACTGAGCCACCCAGGCATCCCAATCTCACAATATTTTTAAATTAACAAAAAAAAAAAAAAAAAAAAAGTGAGCTACACAGTTTCGGTTCGTTACTGGCAGCAACTTTGAAATACGTGGAGCGTTTTGTTTTCGCAACAACCTTGAAGTTCAGTTACTTGGCGGTAGGATTTTGCATTGGGTCAAAGATGCTATCACACGGTGTGCGCCCTTTCAGTTGCCCCAGGGACCTTAGTGAGAACGGTTTCCTCCGTGTGCGGAGTGTGTCTCTGGCGGCTGACTCCAGACCCTCTTGTGAGCACGGGGCCCCTCCACGCACGAGGGCACCCACGCTCCCTGGTCGCAGCCACTGTAGGACCTGGACCAGGGTGTCCACGGGGACCTAAGCCTGTGACCAGGCTGAGGGGTTGAGGTGGGCTGGAGGGGCTGGGAGCAGAGACAGACGTCGGGCAGCGGAGGGCTCAGAGCCACGATGGCTCCGGACCCGAGCCGGGAGGCCCACAGTGCCCTGAGCTGCCTCAGTTTACACTGCCTTCCAGCCCCCTCTGGCTTGTGTCCCCACAGTGCGTCACCTTCTCTGCAGCCCTGAAGAGGCAGAGATGCAGAGAGCTCACTGGACCCTTGTCCCCCCGTCACTGCTGACAGCTGGTGTTTCCCTGTAGACCCAGAGGCCCAAACCGGCGACACCCCTGAGACGATGTCTGCTCCCTCAGACCACCGCCTCCGTTAGGCCCCGCTCA
The DNA here is from genome assembly GCF_022079265.1 of Lynx rufus. Taxonomy (NCBI): domain Eukaryota; kingdom Metazoa; phylum Chordata; class Mammalia; order Carnivora; family Felidae; genus Lynx; species Lynx rufus. The sequence goes on from NW_025814889.1 coordinate 1,375,800, forward strand.
TGCTTATTTCCGCATTTTATTAACAGAAGGTGAAAACAGGGAATTACAGGATACACGTGACCTCAAGTTAATCACCACTTTGTGACCACATCTGAGATGCCGCCATTCAGCGGCCAAGTGTCCGCAATGGACCGCGCGTCCAGTGAAGCGGATTCCTTTGGATTCACGCTGACACAGTCACAGGCACTGAGGCGGACCCCCAAATACTCTCCATCTGGGCGTCAAGCTACTCAGCACCCTGCTTGTCCACACGGAGCAGAAACCCCTCACGACGAGTGAGATGAAATCTTCAACTCTGCGCTGGCAGAGTTCATCAACGGGGAAGAGCGACAAGACAGGTTCCCTTGGCCGAAGGAAACTGGACTCTGGGGACAGGTCTAATATTCCTACCCGTGTGTCCCCCCCAAATGTGATCTCTGATTTTCCAAACGCTCCTGAACAGGATGGCCTTCCTCTGTTCCGTGTGACATTTCTTCCTGAAACTTCTAACCCTGTCCAGGTGTCTGCGGTAGCCACCCCTCGCTTTGGGACCCTCTCTGGTCACCGACCGACATGCGTCATTCCCTGTTGATAAACACTCTGTCTCCACTCTCAAAGGATCTGCAGTTTGGCGGACCATCTACTACGGAACAACGCATCGTAGTTGCTTAAACTGTTGCCATATTTCAGAAATAGCGGACACCTTGCTCCGCTGTTGGTGTCCCTTCCCTGGTCTTCCTGTCTGAGATGACTAGCTGTGTTAGGTTCACAGCAAGATTGGGTGGAAATATACCCGTATTTCCAGGTTTCTATGTCTGCTTATAGGGGCCTGTCCGCCATCTCCCCTGGGTGCGGGGAGCTTGGGAGTCATGTGGGGCCTTCACCTGATCACAGCGCTCTGAATCCAGCCAACCTGGTTCCCGGCGTGACTCCACTTACAGCTGTGACCTTGGACAGGCTTGTAGCCTCAGGAAGTCTGTAAGCTGGAACAACACATGGGGGTAATTTCGGAGTATCCCCACACGGGTTTATATGTTTGAGTCGAAATGACTTTGTGTGTGTGTGTGTGTGTGTGTGTGTGTGTGTATTTCTTTTTTATTTTCTTAAATTCTTTTTTTTAAATGTTTTTTATGAGAGAGAGACAGAGCACAAACAGGGAAGGAGCATTGAGAGGGAGACACAGAATCCGAAGCAGGCTCCAGGGTCCCAGCTGTCAGCACAGAGCCCGATGCGGGGCTCGAACTCACGGACCGTGAGAGCATGACCTGAGCCGAAGTCGGACGCTCAACCCAGGTGCCCCTATATATTTCTTTTTTTAAATTGAAGTATAGTTATTGCATTTTGTTCTATTAGGTGCAGGTGTACAATGTATTGATTCACTAATTCTACCCATCACACAATGCTGACCAAGTAAATACAGCCACCGTCGGCCACCACACAGAGTTAGTACAATATTATTGCCTATGTTTCCTATGCCGTACCTTTCATCCGATTACTTATTTATTTTCTAACTGGAAGTGTGTACCTCTTAATCCCCCTTTTCTATTTCGTCCATCCCCCCCATCCACCCCCACTCTGGCAACCACCAGTTTGTTCCCTGTATTTAAGAGTATGTGGGGTTTTTTCATCTGCTTGTTTTGTTTTCTAGATTTCACAAATAAGCAAAATCGTATGGTATTGGTCTTTCTCTGATTTATTATACTCTCTTAGCATTAGAGTCTCTAGGTCCATCCATGTCATTGCAAATGGCAAAATTTCATTCTTTTTTATGGCCATAAATATTCCATTGTGTGTGTATGTATGTATGTTTGTATGTATGTATCTATTCTAAATCTTTGTTATCCATTCGTCTACCAATGGATATTTCGGTTGTTTCTATAACTTGGCTATTGTAAGTAATGTTGCTACAAACATAGGGTGCATATATCTTTTCGAATTAGTGTTTTCATTTTCTTTGGGTAAACACCCAGTAGTGAAATTACTGAATCATATAGAAAGTACCATATGAAATTGGTATTTACTATTATTTGCTATTTATTTACTATTTACTACTATTATTTACTATTACTTACTATTACTATTATTTACTATTTACTATTATGAAAATGGTATTTCTATTTTTAAGTTTTTGAGGATTCTCCATGCTGTTTTCCACAGTGGCTGTACCAGTTTGCACCTGTAGCAAGCAGACAGGAAAAAAAAGATAAAAGGGAACCGAATTGGCAAGGAAGAGGTAAAACTGTCACTGTTTTCAGATGACATATTTCTACTATACGTAGAAAACCATTAGACTCCACCGAAAACCTATTAGAACTGATACATGAATTGATCTAAGTTAATAAATCAATGCAGGATGCAAAATCAATCTACAGAAATCTGTTGCATTTCCCTACACTAATAACAAAGTAGCAGAAAATGAAATGAAGAAGGAAATGAAGGAAATGAAGAAAAGAATTCCATTTACAGTTGTACCCAAAAGACTAAAATACCTAGGAATAAATTCAACCATCTGAAAACTGCAAGACAATGATGAAAGAAATCAAGGAGGACACAGACAACCGGAAAGACATTTCATGACCGTGGATTCAGAGAACAAATCCCGGTAAAGTGTCCATACCACTCAGGCCAACCTACAGATTCAATGCAACCCCTATCGAAGTGCCAACGACATTTAGAACGAATAATCCTAAAATGTGCATGGAACCACAAATGACCCCGAAGAGCCCAAAGCGGAAGAACAGAGCCGAGGCACCACAGTCCCAGATCTCAAGTTATGCTGCAGAGTAGTCGTAACCAAAACAGTGTGGCCCTGGCACAAAATAGGTCAGTAGAACAGGAGAGAGTCCAGGGGTAAACTCATGCCTACGCGGTCCGTCCCTCTACCACAAGGGGGCAAGAATGCGTGTACACGGTGGAAAGCGCCGTTCTCCACGCGTAGTTCCTGTACGATGCCCCTGCTGAGAAGCGTCTTAGCCGCCTTCGTGGCCTGAAGCGGAACACCGCCTCCCTCTCGTGGCCCCCCCCCCACCTCGGCCTCAGGGCTTGGTTGACACCCAGGCTGCACCGATGGCCCTTGAACTGAGGTTGGAGCTGACCTTGCTCATCAGGCGGCTGTAAAGACCTTGCTGTAGAGGCCGGCAGCCTCTCGAACAAGCGTGGGTCTCATTTGCAGCCTGGACCTGACGCGCATGCGGGCCACGGGGACCCATCTCAGCCTCGGGTCCACCCCCGCCACGCCGGCTGCGCTGGGAAACGGCACGCTGGGAAAGCGTCACGAAGCCGCTATCAGCGGGAGGTGTCACTAGGTCTCAGGCTGGGGCGGGCTCCAGGTCACCACCAGGCTCAGGTGGTGCTCGCCCGTCTCTGAGCCGCGGCGGTGACCCCCACCCGGCTGCGCGGGCCATGCTCTCTGTGGTCCTGACGGACCCTGCGTCCCTGCAGGTGTGTGTCCTCTGGGGGGAGTCTGACGGTGTCGGAACTTGTCACCCCATGCAGCCTCTGAGGAACCACGTAGGCCCTTTAGGACAAAATAAACCCATGCATTTATTTACTCCTGATATGTTCTCCTTCACCTGAGAATAGGGACAGTTAGTAAATTGACTGCCAGGTCTGCATGGAAGTTCAGCGGCGGGGCTCCATGGCCCTGGCCCTGCCCCCGGGCACGCGGGACTGTATCCTCAGCCTGTGGTTTTCCTCCTCATGAACTGCTCCAAATCCCAGCTCACAGGGAAGCCTGGCCGTCATAAAGCCCAGCTTTGATCAGACCATTTTCATAGGCCGGTGGCCCCGTCATGGCCAGCTCATAACCACGTGTCCGGTCAGGTCTGGCAAAGCGTAAGAGCCCTCCCTGCTCCACTCATCTTACTAATTGTGTGAAAGATCAGCATGAGCCCCCTTTGAGAGCACACCCCCCCGCCCCCCAACCCACGGGCTGAGTCTGTTGCCGGACCACCTTCCCACAGATACGCACTTTGTACTCCTTGTGATCAGTATCACTCTTTTTTCCCGGCAGCTGCTGGGTCCTGTCCTTCATCGTGAAGTAATTGTTGGGTTGTGCGTTAACGAAAGGATGATTGATTCGCTAGAATCACAACAAGTGCAGCTTCCTGCCTTAGATCACCACTGATGAAGCCTACGTCCGCTGAGGCCACCTTTCGACATCAAATGCTCCGAAAAGTTTGCCTCGCAGGAGGGAAGAGAAAAATGCCGCACAATAAGATGGTGTGAGGGTCACCGTCCTACAAAGGTTGGTGGAATTTTATATCCCGACAGGACCAAACATGATCTTGAGCATCTACAGGACTTTACACTTTACAAAGGGCCTTCACGTTTGATCTGTGATTTGGTCCTCACCCCTGCCCGGTGCGGTAGGCCGAACAGCGTTCTGTAGACAAGGGTACAAAGGCCTAAAGAAAGCAAGAGCCTTACCACGATCAAAACTGGAGCCAACAAAGGACCCTGGTGTCCTACCCCCAGGCTGTGATTTTCCATTCCTGCACCAGGTACAAGATAAATGAGGTAGCAAACAGCAGTGGCCAAGGGGACTCGGAGGCCGTGCCGGGCCTGCAGGAGTGAGCCGGGAGTCTCGAACCTAAGGGACGTTGGAAGGACGGTCAGCAGCCGCCCAGCTGATTTGACGTGTCTGATCTCGCTTTACTACCAGAGGCGGAGGCCCTCACAAGAGCAGATCAGCACTGGCGGGTATCTACAAGTTCTTGTACAATGGGGCCATTACCCTGATTCCTCGTTGCCCTGCGATCACCTGACTTTCTGGGCCCAGGGGGGTTCCTTCACTCGCCACCCACCAGGTGGTGACCAGAAACTTTCTCAGCACCTTCGTCTTTCAAGTGAAAACTGCATTTGGTTTTGCTTGGAAAGCCAGGAAGATGGACCCCCTCCCAAACAGATAATGGATTCCTGGCTTCTCCTTGATTATTTGGTGTCGGTTAAGCAACATAGTCGTTATTATAGTCAGAAGGAAAAAAAAATGTGTTGCACAAATGTGATTTCTATTCAAAAAGTAGCTTGGGTTTGTAAGCAGCAGAAAGGAATACATAAAACCGCTCCTTTATTAACTCGTAAAAATGTGAAACAATAAATAGAAATGAAATACAATGTAATGAAATCAATATATAAGCTGGGGTTGTTTTTAATTATAACTTAAATTAACCAGAGTATCTCTATTGTGGAAGAATTAATTTCCAAAACAAAAATGAAGTCTATAAAAGTATACTCAATTACACTGGGGAATTGCAAATTTTCTGTCTTCTGGCACTCAAAAGATTTTGCTTTAAATTCTGGTTAAAATTATTATAGCTACTTGTATATTCATTTCCCCTACCAAGGGTTCTCATCTCCTTTCTTGTTTACACATAATTTGGCTGTACAATTGGTTTTCCCGTAAGCGATGGTTTTGACCTCAAAAAAAATAATGATTTCTGGTATGAAGCCTCCTGAGTATTAATTGAGTTCTTTGGACCTTCAGGGGTCCCTCTGGCAAGAGAAGGAGCTACTGAAGCTTTATCCTCACCCAGAACGCAGAGGAGCTCGGTTTTATTTGTTTTAATATTTTACTTTCTTGCTTATCTTGGAAAATAATTTTGAAAAACACTGCGTCCACAGAGCTAATAAGGTTTTAGCTAGAAGAAAAAGTTAAGGTGGTTGCACGTGAACGGGGCGGCACATTTGGTGCGTTTTGCTGGGTGGTTTGGTTTTGAGTTTTGCCTTTTATCCGATGACGGGCGCTTACAAAGCAATGGCAGTGAGCGCTGGCGGTCGATGTGCACACACGGAGGTGCAGATTGAGGACGCCCAGTACCTATGCCTTTCTGGTCCCTTAGCTGAACAATTTGGAACCAGACACATTTTTTTCTGTGCTCACCACTATTAGGACAGGGGAAAATTAGCCTAGCTAATCCTTGCGTCCAGATGATGAGACTGTGGGCCAACTACCATAGTTACCAAGACTGCACTGGCTCACCAAGGCTCACTTCAAGACTCTCCGCGTCTGCCAACCTATTCTAAGTCCTGAGGTCATGAACTTTGCCCAACCCCCAGCAGGTGGCCGCCCTGCAGGCTCTGCGGGACAGTGAGCTGACCCAGGGCCTGAAACCCTGCAATCCTCCAATGCCCCCATTCTGAGACCCTACAGGTAGCACGTCAGGGGGGTGTTCTCTTCTGTAGCAGGTGTAATACACTTAGCTTTGCTTGACCATGAGGTCCTCTTTTGTTTTTTCTGGGGAGTCAGCCACCAATGTCAGAAACCCGATAGGTCAAACAGCGGGTAACCATGTGCAGGTGGCCTCGAAAAAACCCAGCTTGGTAAGGTGGAGGTGGGGAGGCCGGATGGTGTCAGGTTAGGAGGGTTTGCCCGTGAACAGGTAAACACAGCTGCTGGTCAAGGGTCTGGCGTGCCCCACGTCCATCCTTTGGCAGGAAAAATGTCAGTGGGATGAAGGTGGAGAAGATCTTCCTACACACGAGGCCACGTAAGGGAGCCAAACACCCAGGGGAGCCGTGGAGGGTGGGCGGGCGGGCACCGAAACGCAGATGCCTATAGCCCCTTCTTCCAGTTCAGCCCCTTCTTCCGCTCAGTCAGCGGACCACACTTTGAGCAGGGGCAGAGGCTGTCTTTCATTCTGATCATCGTACTTTAAGAGACAGACTTGTAAAATTTCACTGTGGCTGTCTGCACGGGCAGCTGGAAGCCTGGGGGATAGGGCAGCCAGGTAGGGCGGGAGACTTCTGCTCAGTGCACAGAAGATCTGGCAAGAACGTGCTTGTGCAGAGCGAGGCCGGGGGAGGAAGGGGCCGAGGCCGTGTAATCTGTGTCCAGGCTGTTGTGTGGGGCTTGGGGGCTGGGACAGAGTGGGGGCCCCAGGAACATTCCTCCTCTTCCTTCCCCTCCACATTGTCCCGCCTGTGAATATTACAATTCAGTCTGGGGCTTGGCTCGCATCTTCCATGTATCAAAATGGTATTTCGGGGCCGGGCGAGGTGACTACGGTGAGTTAGCCACCCACTAATTCAAGACAAGTTGGAAAGGCCCTCGGAGGCCACCTTGATCACCCGAACACGCATGGAGCACCTAGTGTTTGCTCGGGGCCAGAAAGGACTACGTGGGCAGGTGGTGCTGAGTGGCAGAATGCCTGTCCGGCGGGGAGTCCCAACGGTGGCACCAGGGATCCTGCAGGTGGACCGAGCCCTCATCAGAGGCCAGCTCTCCCACCCACCCAACACGTAGGAGCTGTTTGTTCCCATCCTGCTGATTTGGTTTTGAATGAACGTAGTGGAAGAAGTCCCCATCATCTTACGGTAACTCAGCCCAGACCAGAGACACTTGGGGAAGAGGGTTCGACGTTGGCACCGGGTGACAGGGCCTCATGTCTCTTCCTGCCATGGGGTCCCCTCCTCGGGCCAAGGCCACAGCAGACCTGAAACCCTATCTCTCTGTTACACGCTCCAGAAAATAAGAATTACCAAGCACTCTCCTGTTCCTCCAGGTTACACAGTGACTCACTTTTCTTTTCTAAAGCAGCCGACTGGACACTTAACTATCTTCCTGCTTGGGGGATGTCAGCTCTGGACGTCCAAAGCAGAGCAGCTCCGGGGTTTTCCCAGGTTCGGTTAAGAGGAGAAGTGGTGTCCACAGGTGCTCTGACCGCACCCCTGACCGGGCTCTCCCTCCTCCCTGTTCCCACGTATCACCTCCCCCCACTTTGCAGACCACGGAGGACGGCCACTCCACCAACTCCTCCATCTACTGTCATTTCCAGCACGAGCTGATGTCCAACTTCAAAGTGTTTTCCTGCCCGCAGCCCAGGCTATGGAAACGCGCGGGGCTCCGGGCCACGGACACCTGCGGATGCCCCGTGGGTGTGCGATCCCACAGTGGGTCTGGGGACGGTTCCCCCAAACTCGTGGGCACAACACTCTGCAGGCGTCAAGGAGGACCCGCCAAGATGCTGGGGAGAAGCCACACGTGGGGGGAGGCCAGATGGGATAGTGGGGCCCACGGTGTGCTCATCGCCAAAGGAAGGGAAGCAAAGTCAGTCCCGCCTGAAACTCCTCTGTGGAGACCCAGCTCCTCGCAGCGGCCCCACGGGGTGCTCTGAGCATTCGGCTTCCGGAACACGGTGCTGTGGACACACTAGCACCCCCAGACTCTGGGGACTGGGGCCGGCCCAGGAGGTTTGCCCGAAGTGCCTTCTGAGGTGAGGGGCCCCAAGGATGCCGGCCAGTGCTCTGCCCTGGGTTTTGTGACGGCCACGTCTGCAGCCCAGCGTCATGGGCTTCAGCTTCAGGCAAGGTCAGGCCGTGTGAGGTGGGACCCTCTCTGGCCAGCACGGGGAGGCTCCTTCCGAGAGACCAGGGAGCCCCCGAGGTGCTGGTTTTGTGGGAGAAATAGACCCTCCCCTGGAGAAGAGAGCTTGTTAGTAAACTCAGCAGCAGAAATAAGTTCCCAACCCCGAACTAAGTTCCTGTGGCATGGAACGCTGCACACACCTCTGTTTTACATGGAATATTATGTTCGAAGGCACCAATTACTAATATGTTTCTGAAAATTCCACTGGGATGTTATTTGGCCCATCCTGTCCTCCTTTCTCTCAAATCTGAAAATCTCTCAAGTTCTGGACTCTGGAACCTTTCAAGGGCTGGGATGGCGGACTGTGTCTCTGGATTTTTAGGGACTGGTATCGCCAGGCCAGAAGCTACCGACCCTCAGCCCAACCATCTACCCGCAGCGTGTGTTATAGAAGGTCTAAACCACATGGGGTAGTCGGCGAGTGGTCTCCCCGAGATGCTTCCTTTCGTGGCCTCAAATCCCAGGGCCCTCCAGCTCTCCCATCCACACTCACTGACCGGCGGCCCCTAGATTTAAAGCTTCCCTTCCTTGTCTGTTGATGTCCCTCCTTCCCTCCTTGCTTTGGAAGATTCCTCGACCTTCCACCTAGGTTGGGAAATGTGTGTGGGGGCTTGTGGCTCAGACTGAGTCACCGGAGGGGAGGACAGAGCCCACCAGGGTGAACGTGGTGGGCCAGTGACCCCATCCTGAGTGTCAGAGATGAGCTCAAATTTCCACCTTGCTATCCCGCATCCGGCGCCCTGTGTGGACAAACGGGGAACCGGCTTCAGGGCTGTCTGGGATGCCACTCCCCTCCCTTCTGTCGTCTCACCTCAAATCGCCTCTTAACGCCCCAGAGGAGGTTCCATCCCTCCCAAGCGCTGCTATGTGTCAGCTTATTATTGTCTACCATTGGCAACTGTTGGCGAGTGTCTGAACCCAAAGATGTTCAGGGCTCCCAGAACTGGAGTTGTATTTTGGGGGCAGAGGTTTTCCCTGGCGCCTTCTGCAGTCACTCCATGGTCTTGTAGGGTGATGCTGCTCCTTTCTTACCTTCAGTGTCCGAACGATCAGCAGACCCCACTGTGTGCCACTTCCTCTCCCACATTAAATTAACCCCCAGCCTCTGGCTCTGTTTCTCTGTCTCTCTCACCCACATTCGCCAGGAATCCCACCCCATCTTGTCTGACGGCAGGAGGATTGTGTTGTGCTTGTCTGACATGATCCCACATATGCTTCTGCGTGGAAGGCTCCTTAGGGCAGAAACATGGTTCGGCACAATTCCATCCATTATTCAGCAGTCTCTCTGTAGCTCTGGTGTCTTGTAAGTGATAAATTAGTATAATGAAAGAAAACCAGCTTGCCAGTTAGTCTTGGAAAACGAAAGATCAAATTCTTACGCCAACGTTATTCACCTCGCTCGTGAACCTACGACAGAGGGGCGCTCCCAGGCCTCCTGGGAGGGGGTATTCTAGTCTACGTCTGACCCTGTGTATGGGGTATTTCACACCCTCCTGTCTTCATGTTACAGTGGGATTGCTTCACCGCGATCCTGTTTAGGGATGCTCGCGAGAAGATGTTGAGAGCATCAGACACCAGAGGAGAGAAGTAAAATCTTCCGTGACAGTAACACACTCAGGCTCTCTTCGGCTTGAAAAGAACCAGCCAGACTCCAAAACCAAGCTGTCTCCCCATGCAGCTTCCTCCGCCAACCTACACACGTTCATTTTCCTCTTGGCGTTCAACGGAGTCAGGCACGCCAGACGCTCGGTAGTCTCGATCTTATTTAATTTACATTAAACATCCTCTAGGTAATTTGTAAACAAGGAGTAAACATGAGAAATAAAAATAGTGAGAATAATTTAAAAAATTATTGTGATCTCCAAAGCACGTTCCATTGTATACTACTTCCATGAAATAGTGAGAGCTCACAAGAAGGGAGAGTGTTTTTAAGAGTTTGGAAAAGTCTTCCTTAAGGTGGTTGGTAGATTATCCATTTCTGTGGGCTCTCAGCCATGTCAACATGCCAATGTGAGTGTGTTCACAAGAAAGCTCATTGGGTCCATCTTTGTCTGGCCCCCACTCCTCCCTCTTCTTTCCCAGTGCAGTGCTGGTTTTCTTTCATTATAATAATTTATCACTTACAAGACACCAGAGCTACAGAGAGACTGCTGAATAATGGATGACATTGTGCTGAACCCAGTGCATTCCCGGTGCAGAACAGTTTGGGAAAACTTCACAGGACTAATCGCTTGCCAGAGACCATCATTTGACGACACACAAAATGCTTCCGCAGGCACATCTTGAATAGGACCCCATGGCACCGAGGCTCAGACAGCTGTAGGACACGTGTGTGCAGCAGACCCAGCCTGAACGTTGACCTGTTAAGGTACAGTAAGTGTTGCGTATCTGCTGGCCTACAGGCACGCTGTTATTGCAGGGAATGATGTGTCTAGGCATCTACACAGCCACCGTCTTCTTCTTCAGGTCCGCAGGGATGCAGCCGTTTCCATCGTAGCCTCCAAGAGCCAACGCTCTGCACCAAGTTTTGCTGGAAAGGATTGTGAGCTGATGCTGCTAATTAGTGGTCAGATGGCCCAGACTCTCCGAGTGGGCAGAACACTACACAGTCGAGGCTCCGGGAGCTTCTCAGTGCCCCGGAGTGTGGCACAGGAGCTCTGGCAATACTTCACGAGGCCTTTAGTGCTCCTGGAAACGTTTGTTCATTCTATCGGCCGACCAGAAGGCTCCTTTTCAAAATCAACGTTTAAAACAGCTTAAGCCACCAGAGCAAGAACAAGTAAAAGCTTTGGAAAAGTCCCTAAACAGTCTCAGCTATTTTACAGCTGTATGAGTTTAGATCCTGAAAACCCCGTGAGAGGAGAGTTGCAGAACGTTAGATTTAGGGATCCCGGCTGTCAGCCCCTGCACCATATTGAGGAATCCAAGGCCCCAAAGCGTGGCTTGCCTGTGACAAGCCTGGTCCATCCATTCGATTGTCCCCTCACCCGGGTGACATTTATGAGCATGTACCACCAATTAAACTTCGCAGGAAGTTGTGGAGAAGCAGCGAAAGATGGTAAGAGATGGTCTTTCCTCAGGGAGCTGGGAGCTGGCGGTGGTGGTGAATCATTCATGGACACTCCTGCTCAGTGTGGACAGTGTGGTGCCAAGTGCGGTCTGAACATTGCAGAAGAACTCAGGCTTGGGAAATAGGGGAGAGTTTGCAAGGGGAGGTCTCTCATGCAGCTCACCTTTGAGCTTTTCGAGCATGAGTGGAAGGTGGGCGTAAGGACCGCACTCTGACTCGCAGGAAGGATGCTATTTAAAGTTGAGAAAGGCTCTTGACCTTGGCCAGTCCGTGCCTGTCCGTGCGGTTGGAGGCACCTAGTGACGGAAGGCATCAGACATCATGACACGGACTCTGGGCTGCCCACACACGAAATCTAAGAATATTTTGGGAGGCGTCATCCCCATCAGAGTTGCATTAGACTAAGTCGTGTGGACAGTGGCCTCGGTGGGTAAGATGGTTGCCTTGGAGCCATAACTGCCGTCAGGGTGGGAGCTGAGGTCCGAAGTCAGTGGTCACTACGGGAATAAGGTGGGTCTGACCTTTGCCTCAGGGTAACACTCTTTTCCTACAACGGTACTCAAGGATCTGATGGTTCTGTGAAGACCCCAGAGGGAGCAGAGAAGGGTTACCGTCCAGCCAAGAAGACAAAATTATCCTTAGTGATGCATGTTTAGAACATTTTGGCACTGAGAGGAATTGACTTCAGACTTGGTTATTGGAGATCTACGTCGAGATTAGAGTCACTCTACTTAAAACCTTGAGGGTCTACTTTAGGGGAGCCTTACTGCATAGAACAAACCTCCATGGCTGTCTTGCTTCACTCTCCGGCTTTTGCCTCATTAATGTTCCTTTGAGGTCCCCAACAGTGAGTTGTGCCTGCCTGTGGCTGTGGCATCTTCCTTGGTATCCCTTCAAGATTTGTCCATACAGGTAGAAGATTTGTCCTTCATTTGACACGCGGCAGTTTGGATTACTGGCTTTTGTGGGCTGCTGAGTTGTGCATATTTTTAGGGCATTTGTCTTCTAAGATTTCGTACTCACAAATAACAACAGAAGTCTGAAATGGCACCCAGTGACAATGATACTCTCAGACAAGAAAGAGAAGTAATAGTGAAAGATTCTAATATCACAACTGTGTTTCTTGTATCACGTGCTCTCAAAAAAATGACAAATTTATCTTGTTTAGGGACAATCAGCTCAAGCCTAAAGAGAAGTTAACTGTATATGATGAGGGATCCTTTTTGCCTCCCTGCAAGGGTTATTGCTCTATAAATGATTTAATAACACTATTCATAGCATCAGCAGGTAGGAGAGTAAAAACTGAAACCGGGAAAGAAGTGTTGCTTCACAAATATTCACGTGCTAAGGACTGTGCAGAAGCACAGGGGCAGAAGCCTCACGGACGAGAGCCTGCAGTACAGAAGCCCACCCAGGACAAGCCCTCTGGGCTGTGGGTGGCCCCAGGGGGTGGCCAGTGACGGTAGGGCACCGGTGATGGTGAACACCAGCCTCACCTGTTGCCAGGGCTAAGGGGACAGAAGAGGGTCGCCAGCACCCAAGCACAGCACGACTGGCTGTTGGCGCTGGGCTGAGGGGCCCACGCGGTTCAGGGAGCTGAAAGAACAATTTAACGGCAGGAAGGGACACGGTTTACTGTAGGGCAGCAACCTTGGCCTTTCCCCATTCAACTCCCCATCTTTGGTGCCAAGCTGGTCTTTTGAAGCCTGAGTGAGTGGAGGGCTGCCTTGACGTGATCGTCTGGATGGCAGCGCCTTCTGTTAAAGGTAAAATGAGCTTTGCCCAGTACCGCCAGACCCACGAAGGTCCCCTGGCACTGCTGGCCGCAGAATTAAGGAATCATGATTATATAAGCAAAGAGCATAAAATGATTACGCATTATGCTGACTGTGGCTTTCTTTTGAAGAGTTGTAAGGCTTCATTAAAATCTTACAAATGACAGTAATGAAAGAAAATAAAGCCTTTCAACTCAAGCCCTCTGGGTTCTTTTTTTTTTTTTTTTTTGATATGTGTATTAGCAAAAATAAAGTTGATGTTTAGGCGACTGTGATACAAACTTTTTAAAGTCATCTTGAAAACAATTCCTTATAACCTGATCTTGCTCAACAGTCCACAAGTAGCCACAGAACCCCCCTAGAAACCAGGAGAAAATGCCACGGAACCCCCTAGAAACCAGCGGAAAATGTGGTTAAACGTCCTGCACGTTCAGTGCTGAGCTGCGCCCTGTCTCTCTGTGAGCCGCGTAGATAAAGAAGCCGCCCCGGCGGTGGGGGCTCCACAGGCGACGGAGCAGAAAGGTCTTGGAGGAGGAAAGCTAAGTGGGACGCCATTGTAGGGCCACCGGGAGCCAGCTGCAGGGGAGCGTGGGGCCCAGTGGTCACTCCCTCACGAGGGTCAGAGCCAGCCGTGGCTCCCATAGGGTTGGCCTGCTCAGGAGGCCGGAGCCGAAAGTGGATGGAGTCAGACGGGGGCAGGGACGTCGGCAGCCCACAGGTGGGGACGGTGGAGCCACATCACGGAGCTAGAACCGGGGCCCTCAAAGCCCAGCCCCCCTCTCCCTGTACCGCCCCGTGTGCTGGTTGTGCTGAACGGGGGCAGCGTGTGCAGGCTGGGCTTCGAGAGAGCAGCGGACACGTGGCCTGCAGGGGTGTGTGGGCTCCGTGCTGAACACACCTCTCTTTCCTTTGCCGTGCAGTCAAGCATAGAACTCACGGGGGTTAACAGAGATCGAAAAACAAATTTTGTTGATAAATTTAGAAAACACATTTTGTGAGCTGATAGCACCTCTTAAACATACAGGTGTACCTTTTCAGTGTTTGCCTTGGTGCTGACCACCCCCACCCGTTTGACTCGTTCGGTAAAGCGTCCTGGGGTCAGAGGTACGTGGGAAACGGACATCAGGGTGCAGTGATGCTCTCACCGTGCTGTCATCAGGGGTGCACCCACAGGCTCAGTTTGCTGGCGTGCAAAGCAAGGATGATAATGACCCAAGTTCATAGGGTCTTGGGAAGATCAAGGGAGAGAAAACACAAAGTGCCTAGTGCGCTGTCTGCCTTAGAAGCGCACAGTAACTCCTGGCAGGATTAACGTTGGTGGTTGTGTTGTGAGCGCCATTATTGCCACGAGGACCTCACGATCCCTACATAATGCATGCACACGCCCCAGACATCGGGGCTGATGTACAGGGTGTTGGGATGACACGGGGTTTCGGCAGTGTGTGCTCCCAAGGTGACTTTAATTAATATTTTAATACACTATCGTGGTGCCACAAAAGACATCTGTGGGTTCCTCGGAGGATGTAGCCCTCCCAGACTGACCCTAAAATCCCAGCAGAAAAAAGGCCGACCTACCAAGCTGTCTTGTTGCGTTCTCTATAGTCGATAATAATTACAACAGAAATCATGACTTGAGGTAATGAAAAGCCAACATGCTATACTTTCTCCCAGCCGCTGTTAGCAATCTGTCACTAAGGGGGATGCTAGCTTCGGGACAAATTGTGCCCGAATTTCTGGTTAATGTTTTGAGTTTCTGAGCAGAGGCTACCCCATGAAATGTACATGATAGAATTGATTGACTCATTCTATTGTATTATGATTATATACGTAGTATGTATACGAGGACATACACAAATGCGTGTGCCAGTAGGCTCACAGAAGATGTGTACAAGACTCTTCTGTCCCCACCTGTGAGGAGCTGCTGGTCGCGACATCACGTGACACAAGCAGCCATGGCACAGGGAGACCGGGAAGAGAAGGTCATGTTTAACTGCAGGCAGGTCACGTGTAACAAAGTGGCTGAGAAGTATGAGTCGCAGGAGGTGTACCTGTGTGTGGGGAGAGGTGGCAGCGGGGGATGTCCCGTTGGAGACTGATTCGGGCTTAGTCGCTAGCTCCTAGGAACTGGCATCGGCAGTATTTCGTGACTGATGGATGGAATGCTGTTCTTTGTTCTACAGACCGATGTGACTATACACACCCAATATGACAGATGCTGAGAGTCAAGCAGGAAACAAACACGAAACTGCACGCTGACGGATGGCTTGGCTTGAAGGAGTCAAAGTTTGCTTCCACTCCCACCTTCTGCCTCCCGACTGTGTGTTTCGCGCAAATTCGGGACCTGTCCGCGCCACGGGCTCCTTATCTCCGACGCAGTGAAATCACAGTACCCCCGTCACGGGCATGGGTGCAACACCAGGTATGAAGCTGCGTGGTTCCCAGAGCGGATTAGCTACAGGTGGTGGCGGTGACCACGAGAACAGCGGCGATAACACACTGCTGTTAGGAGCAACGGCAGAGCCTTATTCAGTCGCAGAGGGTTGATACTAAATACAACTTGTTGGAAGAAACAGTGTCCGGGTGTGTGGAGCCTGCGGTTCGCATGGCCAAATCAGACAGGTTTTCGCTGGCCCCCGGACCGAATGCTGAGAGCAGGAAGCCAGCGCACCTGCTTCCTTCCTCCTCGAAGGTCCTGATGTGGCTCCAATGTCACAGAGGCGCTCCAGAATGGTTCTGAACTTGAGAAACATCACCCTACAGATTTTTGGTGGACGTGTGAGTGGTGGCCAGAGCCCAAGGCATCAGTGACCAAATGGTGAATATTGTCACGTACCAGATGGGTACCACCAGGTGGGCGTCAGGTAGGAATCACGTGGGTAACAGGTGCGTGTCAGGTGGGTAAAAGGTGGGTAAAAAGTGGGTTTCAGGTGGGTGTCAGGTGGGTGTAGGTGGGTGTAGGTAGCCATCAGCTGTGGTGCAGGGATTTGTCGATCCTCCTTCAGCACACCTGTCCTCTGTAGGATGGTCTCTCTCACCATCGTGGTCCCTGTTTCCCATCCCAGCATTGCCAGGAGCTGTTGATCTTTTTGAAACAACGTGATTTAAAGCCTCCTTTCTTCACGAACACTCGTCCTCGTCTTCCCACTCTCCAGTCTGCAGTAGTATTCCCTTGCTTCTGACAATCTCACAGCAAGTGAGCTTCTCTCTTGCCAGTATCTACATTTATATTACATACCTTTTATATTTTATTTGTCCTCTGTGTGCTTATGTATATTTTACTTGTATGTGTATATGATACAGTTATTTGTGTTTGTGTTTTATATTGTATTATTTATGTTTTATATTTGTATTACACATGCAGGTGTCTTATATATATTCATACTTATGTTATGGGTATTTTCATTTTGCATTATGCGTAGTGTATGTTTTACTCTGCATCGTAGTTTAAGGCCATGAACTTGGGACTAAGCTCCCTGGACAGGTATCCTGGCTCCTCGCAGGCTCTCTGTGTGACTTTGGCTTTACCCGATATTTTAGATGGCAGTTTTTCTCATACTCTGGGGATCAGAGGACTCGAGAGTGTGGAATCCCTCACAGAGGCCAGGGGCGTCATATCACGCTTTCGGGGTTAACTTTTGTCTCCCACAGATGGTCAGCCTATTGAGGGCAGGCCTGATGTCACTTCTTTTTGCATAAAGCTGGGCTGCCGGACCCACACTGGTGGGGTCAGTAGCTCACAAGGGCCAAGCGCTGGCTGGAGCTGGGGACTCTGGTAGCGAAGGCAGTGTGTCCATCACAAGGACCCCTATCCCAGTGCCCAGGCCACAGGTGGCCGTCCCGGTTTTGGGATCCTTGCGGATGTCTTTCAAAGACAGCTTTGGAAAGGTCATTAATGCAATCCTCATAGATTGCAGTTAGGACGTTCATTCTCAGAAGAAAACTGAGCCAAAGAGAAGAAAAAATCAACTGCAGAGAGAAGTCATTCCCTTCTTAGAAACCAGGGCTCAGAGCAAAGCCGGCGTCCGTACCCGAGCCCCTTCCCGTGGTTAGTTCTGCACCTGCACTGCCTTTGCGCTCATTTCTGCGGGACTTCAATCCCCCAGCGCTTGTTCCCGACAGCCTCCAGATGCAGAGTCACCCCCAGGGAGGGACCTCTGGGACGGTGGAGGGGAAGGGGCTCTTCCTCTGGTCTCTTCGCTTCATCTCTTGACACGTCGGCTCTGTCTCTGGTGACGGTGACAGCCAGGGAGGAAGCGCCAGCCTCTCCGTCACCGGTCGTTAGCACCCGCCAGCCCTGGGCTGGAGAAGCGGACCCGCTCCTGGGCCGTGGCTGCAGGAAGACAGCCGAGGGCCACCGTCCGCGGAAACCCCCGGGGGGAGCCAGCGGAGATGGAGATGAGATATCACAGACAGGAGCGTGGTGACCAACCTGGGGGGCACACAGGCCACGTGTGGGGCAGGTGGCAGCCGTTCTGGCTCGGATGGGCCACGCTGAGGCCAGGGAGATGCTGACGACTCACAGCCCTGGGGGCCGGACGTCCAAGATCAAGATGCCGACAGATTCCATGTCTGGTGGCAGCTGCTCCCTGGGTCAGGGACGGCTTCTCTGGGGCCGGTGAACGCCCTTGGCCTTTCCTCATGATCTCATTTAATCTTTGCGAGAATTTGCTGGAGAAGCGGACCCACTACTGGGCGGCCCCACAGCTGTGGAAAGAAAATCCCCCGACGTGCTCCCTGCAGCCCTTCCCTTGTCTTCCGGGGGAGGCCTGTGAGCCCCCGAGTGTCAGGCGTCTGTCTGCCACCAGTGCCTAGCCCGCTTGTCTGGTGCCGCCGACTCCTCACTTCAGGTGTGCAGCTGACAGGGTCCCTCGCAGATGGGTCCGTTCTCGGGGGTGTGGGATCTCACAGACCGTCACATGCACGGTGACTGCAGACACGTTGACGGTTTCCACCCGTCGCTCTAGCCCCTTCAGGTTACACGGAGTCCAAACAATTCGGTAATTTTCTTAGTGGCAAACGACAGAACAAAACAAGCTGCCATCAGTCAGCCTTCATTCCGAACTTTCCGGATGAGCAGAACAGTGTTCAGATAAACCCCAGGCCAGCTCCCTGGGAGCTCACCCCCGAAGTGGCCACAGTGTTGGGGGCTTCTCTGGGGCCGGTGAACGCCCTTGGCGTTTCCTCAC
Source organism: Lynx rufus (assembly GCF_022079265.1). NCBI lineage: Eukaryota > Metazoa > Chordata > Mammalia > Carnivora > Felidae > Lynx > Lynx rufus. The sequence continues at coordinate 1,394,175 of NW_025814889.1, forward strand.
GATCTCATTTAATCTTTGCGAGAATTCGTCACTGGTGGCCTGACTTCTGCTGCTTACAGAAGAGGAAGCGACATTGAAGGCTGAGGCCGCCTCCCTGGAAGGGCCCGGGGACAGCAGCTGATGCAGGGGTGAGGCCCCGGAGCCCCAGGCCTCAGCACCTTAGCACGACGGAAACGGAGAATTAGGAAGATAGGACAGTAATCGCTATCTGGTCAGCTCTGCCGCTATTTCTAGAATTAGATGTTTTCGCACAATTTAGGTGGAAAAACACAAAAGACCCAGGGTTTGCAGTATCTTGAGTCCTGTATCTGGCATTTACTCGTGCTGTGATTTCGCAGGTGACAACCTCCCGCAACCCTTGGTCCTTTCTCTGCAAAGAGGAGCCATCGCCCAGCTTGCCAGACTCGCCTTCTGCTGAGAACCAAACCGAAGGTTACGTTTCAGTGCCTGTGGTGCAGTAGGTGCCCTCCAGCCGTCACCATTACAGAGTTTTTAAGGGGTCACAATTATCTGAAGGTGGAAATCGTGTTTAGAAATTGTTCTTTTAATCGATACCCACCAGTGTCACTGGACAGTCTCAAAGGGGAAGGTGAACGGCCTTCCCTGTGAATCAGGTAACCGGCGAAGTGGCATATCACTTGAGGTCCAGGGGAGTCTGGTACCGAAAGGGCGTAGGACCACCCGAAGTCTGGCCAGAGTGTGACGTAAGCCTCGAAATTGTTTTGCAGCTTTAGAAAACCAGTCCGCTCGGATTAATTCTGTTTCTGACTCATCTAGTTTGCTCAGAACACCTTGGGGGACCTGGACTGGTGAACTCACGATGATTTCTCCGGTGGATGATGCGGTCCGGTTCTTGTCTCAGCCTGTCCACGTGGCGCTGGAAGTGGGGGGCACAGTGCCCACACACCCCTCCTCCCTAGCGGGAGTTTCACATTGCTGGCAAGGGGGGGAAAGTGCTTGAAATACAAAAATGGGGCTTCACATGATACCAGCACAAATCTGTGAAGTTATTCAAGAGCGTTTACCTGGAGAACTTCGTGCAAAAGATTGTACACGCAAATGCACAGACAGAATGCTCTGTAGCGTGTGTATATGTGCGTGTGCAGTATGTGCGTGCATGTGTGTGCGTGCACGTGTGTGCGTGCACATGCAATATATGTGTACGTGTATGTGTGTGTGTGTGTGTGTGTGTGTGAGGTGGGTGTGGTGTGAAATGATGTTCCCGACTATCTCTCTCCCCTCTGGTGTCCTGCTTTCAGGGTAACAGGAACAGGCAAGCAGGGGTGGGGAGAACGGTCCTCTTTAGATTCTACAACACGGAAGAAACACTTGGCTTCACTTTCAAAGAACTCTCAGGCAAGATTACTGCTGGAATCAAACAGACACACATACATTATCCACACACATAAATATGTCTGTACGTGTGTACACACGTATGCACGCACATATTTGTGTATATACAAATACATGCGTATATACTGTAGGCGACTAGACCATAAATAAAATAAGCATTATTCTCAGCTGATTATTCTGAGACACAGCAAACACAGGAGAAGCTCTGAAGGCAGAGAGCAAGTGACACTTGGAAGGTAAATTTGCGTTTATAAAGGAAATCTCCTGTCTGTAAGAGTGTCCCCTCTCCACCTGCAGAAGGTACAGGGTGCCTAAGTCAGGAGACTCTTATCCTTGGAGGAAGCGGAACTTAGGCTGCAAAACAACTTAGGCTTGTTTCCTGGGCTCTCCTGGTGGCCTCCCCCCACTAGCCTCCCCAGACCCTTCTTCCTCTTCAGCTAAAGATGGTGCTGGAGCCCGAGACCCAGCCACCTCCCTGAGTGGCCCCTCCTGCACGGGAGGGAGGGAGTGGCCCCGGTGTAGACGAGATGTGCATGTTAATCCACTTCTGTGTTTTCCACTTGTTAATCTGTCTTTTGTTACAGGGGCCCCAGCTGAGAACCTAGAGAGACAGACGAAAAACAGTGTCCTTCCCATCAATGCACAAGTGCATGCACACACACACACACACACACACACACACACACACACTTCTGTCACACTAAAGGTCAAAGCTAATTTTAATAATGGCAACTGGCATCATATTAGGGGTCACGTAGGGGGGCCTGTGGACAAGGAAAGACGAGGCTGGTCCATGCTAACCCCAAGGTGAGACGGGCATCTTGTTAGTAGTGTCAGCTAAGATCCTTGCTGGAACAGCGTTGGGGTGGCATGTGAACACATGAGACAGGTTTTATTAATTTTTAAGCAGCTTGTTGCTTAAACTGTCTTTTCTCACGTGGAACTATGTAGTACCTTTTCCTGATTGCTAGCCTCAAAAGGAAAGAACCTGAATGAACGTATTGACTCTACATTGATCCTTACCTCTTGTTAGACTATTGTTCTTGTGTGGTCACTCCTCATTAATGAATGAAAATGGCAGACTAGTTAAGGTACCAATAGACTAGATGGTGTGTCGTATTTGGGTCTGGATTCAAAGGTCACCCAACACTTCTAGCGACACTTTGGTGAGCAGGTTTGTACGCACCCAGCTCTAACACTACAGTTCCCTCTGGATTTTATCATTTGTGCTTCGCTGAGGAAGCGTGGCATTTTTTTGTCTGCTTGTCCTGCCATCCTAGCTAGAACCCAGAAGGCTGAGCTAGGAAAAAGGGCAAAATACTATGGCCGGAGAATTCAGAGGCGTATTTTCCCGCAATTATTTTTGTAATAGCAGAATAAACCCATTTATATAATGGAGTTATACTAATAAATAGCATATTACACTTCCTGCTGGGAAAATGACTTAGAGATAATGGGAGCCCGATCTGTATAAAAACCAGGCAGAAGAAGCCGTTTCCCGACGGATTTCCAGGGGAAAACTAATCGGCTGTTCAGATTCTTCCTCCAGGTCTAGTGCTCGCTGGCAAACCCAGCTCTGTGTCTGTGACCTCAGGGCCCCCGTCCGCCGCATCGCGTCAGTTGGCGGTTCGGAGTGGACCCTCAGAGGTCTGCTGGCTCCTAATTTAGCCTGGGCTTCTGATCATTTGCAGACACCAGTGTAAGGATGTCATTGTCCCCTTGTATTAGAGACACCTCAGGGTGGGGCACGGATGTCTGCATGACACCTGTTGGCTCTTTCTAGCGTGTCAGTTTCTGATTCGGGTTCATGTTCAGGGAGAAGTCCCCTCTGGGGAAAACGGCCAGTAAAATGCCCAGGGCGGTCACCTCACAGGGGCGGCCTGGCGCCTGAGGAGGGACAGTGCCCGTGCTGGTCAAGGGTTCTTTGCTCACACATCCTGCACTGACTTGTACTTTATTGTTAACATGTGCAGGTTCTATTGGGGTGAAGAAAATACACCTTCTGAGAATCATAGTAATTTTTGGCTAACGTAAGTATTTTCTCAAACAATCTATGCCCAGCGTGGTGACTATGGTTAATGACTCTGTACTGCGTACTTGAAGTTTGCCCAGAGGGAACGTCCCCAGTGCTCTCAACACGCTGGAAAAATAAGAAAGGAAACTGTGTGAGGTGATGGAGGTGTTAATTAGCTTGATTGTGAGGATCGCTTCACGGGGGAGACGCATGTCCAGCCATCGTGTTGTGCTCCCCGCGCATATACAGGTCTTGTCAGTTTTGCCTCCATAAAGCTGGGAAAAATAGCAATGTGGGCACTACCTTCCGAGGGTGCAAAGATTCCCAACACGGAAAGAGGTCTCACCTCGGAGAAGACTGGAGGTTTGGCTCCAGCCGGCTCAGGAACGGGACCGGCGCTGCCTGGGGCTCCGTGAGGACCCCGACCCTGTGTGAGGGCGAGGGCTTGGGAGGAAGGGAGGTGCCTGACCCGGCCAGTCCTGCAGCTGTCTCCAGCTAAGGCACAGGGTTGCAGGGTCCCCTGGGAGCTCACTAGAAATGTGGCTCTGGGCCCCCACCTCCTGATCTCGAGGCCCCCTCCCTCCCCAGGAAAGCGCACAGCCCGGAAAGGGGGTTGAGGGGCGGACAAGTTAGAGCCAGGAGCTGGGCTGGGGCGAGATGCACCCCCAGCTGGACACCCCACAGACCAGGCAGACAGAATGGCAGAGAAGGGGCAGGTCCTTTCTGGCTGCAAACGTGCTCCCTCCGAGTCTGAGGCTGAGAGGTGGCCAGAGGGGCTCAGAGAAGGAGCGAGGGGGGCAGGCAGGCAGGACCCCGTCTCTCTGGGGAGGAGCAGGAGGGAGCTGGGCTCTGGAAGTGCATCACGAACATGCTGGCCGGAGGAACTGGGCTCGGGCTGCGGAGGCCTCCAGGAGGGGACATGTGTGTCTGTCTGGGACAAAATGTGGGCAGACAGACCAGGACTGCTGACAGAGGGTGAATCCCTCCATGGTCAGCTTGATTAAAGTGCCTTCCGGGGGGCGGTGAGAGTTGTGGACTTAGAAACAAAACGAAACAACAAGAAACTGGACAAGAGGTAAAAGCCAACACGTGCTATTTTGTAGATATACCCCCAACTGGCCGTTGGTGACAGCGGCGGGTCTGGAAAGGCGTGGTGAGGAATGGCAGGTCACGTGGTCTCCGGCCCCTCCGTGAGGTGACATTCGGGTGGAAAGAGCTCCTGATGGGCGAGTGGTCTGCCCGGACAGACGGAGCCCGAGCTGAGCAGAATGTAAGCAACCGAGCCCAGCTGGCTCCCGAGGTGCCGACCGGTCGGTCACCCCAGGTTCATGCCTCGCGTGTGCCGCGTGGGTCAGACTGTGGGGCCCTGGAAGGAGGTGGCACGGTCTCTCCCGCCAAGCGCCTTGCCTTCAGTTGGTGAGATGGGGCAGAGGGCGCGTTACGACAGTAAGTGGGCGTCCACAGGGTGGCCTGAGAGAGCGGGGACACAGCGGGAGGAAGAGCAGTGACAGCATTTTCCATGCATCCCACTGTTAATGTCACGGAGTCATGCTGACTGGGTCCCCCTCGTCCCCCAAAGCTGATGAAGAGTCAGTGTGTCTGTGCTCAGCATCACCACTTGTCCCAGAGAATTTACATTGTAGTTACCAGCAGGAAATACAGGATATGCTGTTTGGAAAGGTGCCTCCATGGTCTCTCTAGGGAGGGAGGGAGGGGGGGAGGAGCGGGAGGAGGGAGGAGGGGAGAGGAGATGGAGTGGGAGGGGGGAGAAGGGAGGAGGGAGGGGGAGGAGGAGGAAGAAGGGAGGAGGGAGAGGAGGGAGGAGGAGGTAGAGGGAGGGGAGAGATGGAGGGGGAGAGGGGTGGAGGAGGGTGGAGGAAGGGAGGGGAGAAGAGGATGGGGGGTGGAGATGGAGTGGGAGGGGGAGGAGGGAGGAGGGAGGAGGAGGGGGAGGGAGGAGAAAAGGGGAGGGGGAGATGGAGGTGGAGAGGGGTGAGGGGGGAGAAGGGAGGGGAGAAGGGGATGGTGGGTGGAGATGTAGTGGCAGGGGAGAGGAGGAGGAAGGAGGGAGGAGGGGGGAGGAGATGGAGTGGGTGGGGGAGGAGGGGGGAGGGGGGAGGAGGGAAAGAGGAGGGTAGAGGGAGGAGGAGGAAGGAAGGAGTAAGAAAAGGAGGAGGAGGGAAAAAGGAGGGAAAGGAGGGGGGAGGAAGAGGGAAAGGGGAGGGAGGGGGAGGCAGGAGAGGGGGAGGAAGGGGAAGGAAGGGAGGAGGGAGGGAGGAGAAGGGAGGAGGAAAGAGGAGGAAGGGAGAAGGAGGGGGAGGAGGGAGAAGACAAGGGGAGAGGGTGGAGATGGAGGGGGAGGGGGAGGAGGGGGGAAGAGGGAAGGAGGAGGGTAGAGGGAGGAGGAGGAAGGAAGGAGTAAGAAGAAGGAGGAGGAGGGAGAAAGGAGGGAGAAGGAGGGGGGAGGAGGGAGAGGGAGAGGGGAGGGAAGGGGAGGAGGGAGGGGAAGGAAAGGAGAAGGAGGAGGAAAGAGGAGGGAGGGAGAAGGGGGGAGGAGGGAGGGGGAGGGCAAAGGAGAAGGAGTACTGAAACCTCCTCGCTGGCCACCTGCCCCACTGCTTTGTCTCAAGCCTGCTTAGCAGTGTGGACAGTGCCTGCAATCCTGTCACACATCATATACGAGTCTGGATCGCGCCTGAGTAGTGGTGCCCCCGTCACTTGTTGGGGCGCACGCGGATAACACAGGAGGCCAGAGGGAGGACAAAACGTGCAGGTTAACGGAAGAGCCTGGAAACCCCCAGGAGAGCTGCGGGGGGAGGTGCGGCCTGGGGACGCGCTCTCCTCCCCCTGGAGCCCGACCTCGGCTCCCAGGAGCGCCCGTCCCGGATTTGCTCAGGTCACAAGCGGGATGGAAATGAGCTTCTGTGCGGCTGCTTCACACGTCCGCGTTTAATAGACTTTTTTCCACTGATAAAAGACCGCTAATGAGTTCATTTTCAAGCTATTAAATTGGCTATAATAGCTAGTTCTACTGATGATTGCTGGAGACCCGCTGGTCACACTGGGTTTCGTCCCGTGTTAACCGTTGCTGGCCTGGTGCTGTCACCCGCAGCTTGGAGGTGGGGCGCCCCCGGCCGCCTCTGTGCCTGCGCCCCACCTCCCCGCGTCTGGGCGCTGGTCATACGGCTAAATCATTTCAGTCCTTCTCAGAAATCTCAGGCGCAGTGTCGGCGTGCTGTGCCGTGCGGAGGACGGTTCAGTATCGCGCTTAATATGCCGGCTTGCGCGCCCTCTGGACAGGGCGCTTAAAAAGACAAATCTGGGGGCCTCTGCTGCCTTCCTGGGAAGGGCCTGGAAAGGAGGCTTCATTTCCATCTTCACTGGCACGCGAAAGCCCACGGGTGTGGCTACAATCCACAGGCTAGGCTGGTGTGGACACCAGCACCGTTGTGTGGGAAATGAGTCTGTCCCCCTGTGTCCAGAGTCATTACAAGGCGTGCAGTTAGTGAATAGCCTCTCCAGGTGTCCGGCTTAAATACACTTCTCCGGCGTTTAAAGGCAAGTAATTAATAGTGGGGTTGCTCACAGCCTCAGTCTGCCCTTTTCATTATGAGTGTCGCAGGGCGCCTTCAGGTTGGCGCCTAATGCATCCGTTTATTATAATTTTGTTTTTAGCTATTTAAGCAGAGGTGCCCGGAGACCTTCAAGCTTGGGCAGCCACCAGCTGAATTGGATTGCTGAAAATTTTTTTTTATGATTACTGCCTGTTTTCCTTTTTAAGATTGTTTTATTAGGAGGGGCCCAACAGGTCAGAGGCGTTAAATTGCACAGTGATAAACTGTAATGTGCAGCAATTAATGGCTGCAGGCTCATTCCAAATTGGCTCGCGGCTGTGGGTCACCTCGGGTCGCCTGGCTGGCTCAGGTGGGGGCGGGAAGCTGTCTGGGGATGAGCGCCGTGAGCGGTGCGGGTCCCGTCAAGGCCCCTCTGAGCCGGGGCTGGACACACGTCTGGGCGGAGCCGGGTGGGGCTGACTGATTCGGGCTCACAAAGGAGCCCCCCAAGTGCGGCTTCCCTTCATGTAGCACAAAGCTTTCTGCCGCCCAGGCTAGAACGGACACTGGTGGTCACGTGTCCACAAGCACAGGGAGGCAGCAGCCCCGAGGGTTTTGGGCAGGGAATGAGACGCACGGCTCATCTGTCTGGCCCTGGGCTGGCCGGTTCTCGCCACTCACTCGAGGTCCCCTCCTGGTTTCGCGCACGGCCTCCCAGCAGCCCCGCTGCACCCCCGCCGCACCCCTGCCCTGTCGCCACTCTCTCCAGCACCATGCTCTTCCTGCGCACAGGGCTCACACGGCCCCAGGGGATTGTGCCTCTCAGTAACAGGTTCCTAGGTGTCCCCCTGCCCCGAACCATGAGAGGCTCCGTGACGGGGCCAGAAACACGCTCCATCCGCCTCCTTTCTGTCCTCCCAACGTGGTGCCCTGCTCTCCACAGACATTCAGTATACATCTTTGCAAAGAAGGGAAGACGGTCATTTTTAGGAATGGAAGACGAACACGTCTGGTCAAAGGAGCTGAGAAAAGGGTCAAATGAGAATAGATTATGTGGGGTCGAGACAAAGAGTTTACTTGTTTATGGCCAACTGAGCCCGCAGAGCTGTTCAAGGTCTACCCCGTGGGAGGGGGGGAGCCTCAGTTCTTAGAGACCCTCCGTCTTCCGGTGATCTGCTGGACCCCACTGGGGCCAAGAGTGCAGCGAGGTCAAGAGCTCTTTGTCTGTCCTGGTGACAGGGTCCCTGAACACAGTGCACGCTCATTCACTTGGGGATGTTTTCCCCAAACGTACGATAAAGATTCAAGGATAAGAGCAACGAAACACCAACTGTGATAAAGCCAGGCAGGAATCCTTCAAGCATGAAACCACCCCGGCCACCGAGGCCACAGCCCACTCAAGCTGCCATCACGCCAGACTCCTCCAGCCCCTTCGCTCTTAGAATCTCCTGGTAGGGACACGCAGCACCAGGACTAGTCCCTTAACAAACGGCACACTCACGGCACAGTCTTACCAACCAGTCTCCGTGCTGCACACTGGACTCCAGACCTTGCCCATCTCCTTACCAAAAGTTTGCACTTTTTGGCCAACGCCTCACCGTTTCCGCGCCCCCGGCCCCGGCCGCCGCCGGCCCGCTCTCTGCTTCTGTGACTCTGTTTTATTTTGCACATGCCAATGGGATCATGCCGTATTTGTCTCCCTGTGACTCCCCCCCACAGCACAATGCCCTCGACCATCATCCTGGTTGCTGCACGTGTCAGGATTCCCTTCTTCTTCTTCTTCTTCTTTTTTTTTTTTTTTTTTTTTGTGGCTGAACAATATTCCATCATGTTTTCCTGAATTTTCTTTATCCACTCATCCGTCAGTGGACACCTGGGTTGTTTCTATGTCTGGACCGTTGTAGACAGTGCTGCTATAAACATACGGGGGCAGATACCTTCTCAAGGTACGATTTAAAATCTTTCGATATATACTCATAAATGGAATTATATGGTTTCATGGGTATATACGTATCCCCAAACTCATTGGGTTGTATGTATTAAACAAGCAGTTTTTATGTGTTATCCTTGTTTATTTATAAAGCTGTAAAATTCTAAAACCCACAGGCACTGGACAGATGGGGAAGGCCAACCTTTCTCCATGAAAGGCTGAGAAAAGTCATACCCTGCTGATTCTCACTAAGTCCATTTTCGAGACCCAGATACAACGACCTCATGTTAAAAGTAGCTGATCTTTCCTTTTCTCTTTGGACCTTCAGAGAGCTGAAGGCCCATAAATCAGCTGGCACTCCCGGCCGCTGCTAAACTCGGTGCTATTTGGCTACCCTTTCAACGTACTCTCAGAACAAATAATTTAAGATGTTAGACAGTAGCAGTATATTTGGTCCAGGGGGGAAATTCACTCCTATTCCTTTGGAAATCACCTGTCGGGATGATATTCTCTTTCCAATAATTGATTTTCTCCCCTTGCAGCTTTACCAGTCAAGACCTACATCACCCAAGACCCCATTGTCCTGCATGTCAATCCAACGGGGGCCTTCCCGGGGAAGAACTTTGCTTCCTTCTGTAACCTCCCCCGTCCTGCCCCACATGCACCCCAGTCATTCTCCTCCGTCCTCGGAAACAAGACTGTCCTGTGACATCCTAAGACAGGGATATGACATGTGCATTAGGCTGAAGGAAGAGAAAAAAAATTTTTTTTTTTGCCTTTGGTGTAATTTCAGCCCAGATACAGGATTCATTTCAGACGACCTTAGCTCAAGGTGACTTGATATATTTTTCTGGCAAGAGATTTTTCTTGAATCTCTCTCATCCACTCGTTCCCTTCTGGGAGGAATCCTTGCACGGGTTAAACAAATTAATCATTCTATAAATAAATAAACAGACAAACAAATGAGGTGGCTCTGGGTCCACCATCACTGCACATGCGGGCTCTTCCCTATGCTGGGGCCCTTTTTCTTTTTCCGCTCTGGGCTGCACGATGCCCGTCTCCCAACATCACAAGAAATTGAGAAGGGTCACACATCAAAGGGTGACAAGGCCTGTTGAGATGCCTCAATCGGAACCTCTGGAAATCGGAAAGGTCTTTCCAGGACTTCACTCAATGACTCTTTCCCTCTTCAGGGACCAGCGGGGGCCTTTCTCTTAGGTAATTCCCATCTGTTCGCTAGGCTTTTCAAGGTATCACCTGTGGCACCTGCTGCAGGCTGGGTTCCAGGAGGCGGGCTCTGAGACAGGGGTCTGCATGCCCTATGGGTCTCAGGAAGGCTCTGAGGTCCACATGCTGGGATGATGAAGGAAGCAGGAGTGGGGAGTGGGCTGTAGGGCATCCCGCAGGGGGCCACAGAGTCCCGAAGTGGAGTGAGGGGCCGAGGGGGTCACCTGCTTCTGCACCAACCCCTCCTCTGCCTCCAGGCAAGGCAGCTCTCTATCAAGCTGTCAACCCTTCTGGGAGCTGGGGGCACGCCCTAGCGTCCAACAGAATAACCACTGGTCAAAACCGGCAAAGAATTAGAAGACGTCGTTAAATTTTGCTGACTTTGAACCAGTGCTAGCAATTGCTCGAGCCCTCACCCATCATCGGTACTGTTCGCCCCCACGACTCCACCACGACGGGCTCCTATGACTGTGCTCATTAACAGAGGAGAACATCAGGCCTGCGAGATGGTAGGTAACTGGTCAACACCACGGGCCAGTATTGCAGCCCTCGTGGGTGTGAACTTGGAGATGACACTATTAACCGCTGGATTCTCCTGCCCGAGGCTCTGCACTGAGGCCAGAGGTCAGTCAGCATGCCACGGCCCTTGGCTGAAACCCGCCAGCCGCCTGTTTGGTTTTGATTCGAGTGTGTGCGTGTGCGTGTGATTTGTGTATTTATTTTCTCACCCATAAGCTAACAATGTTTCTTACATTTTTGAGTGGTTGCATTACAATTTTTTTTAATATTTATTTATTTTGAGAGAGACAGAGCACGAGCAGGGGAGGGGCAGAGAGAGAGAGAGGGAGACACAGACATGAAGCAGGCTCCGGACTCTGAGCTGTCAGCACAGAGCCCGACTCGGGGCTCGAACTCACAAGCCGTGAGACCATGACCTGGGCCGAAGTTGGATGCTCAACCGACTGAGCCACCCAGGCGCCCAAGTAGTTGCATTTTAAAAGGTTACCTGAGTACCTACATGATATCCTGATTTTGCCCCTTGACCTGCAAAGCCTGAACTACTGACTGGCTTTGAGGACAAGTTTGCTGGACACTTTTAAACTCTGGGCTTCTAGTGGTTGGTAGCTGAAAGGTATTTTATTCTAAGTTAAAGGAGTCTCTGAAGTTTTGACGGGGGGCCACTGGTGGTGAGGTGGGAGGAGGTTAACACTCACCCAACTTTAGGATGTTAGAGGTCATCTATCTCAGCCATGTTGATTAAAGGACTTTTGGCAAATCTAGAATTACTACTTGGAACTACACAGGGTCTAATGTATATGCCAGAGATAAAAACGACTCTGCTGTCACACTCCTATCTCAAGAGGAAGGATGTGTGGAAGGAGAAATCCTCAAGGAAAGGCACTTAAAATGAATCTCTTAATAGCACGGTTCTTGGGAATCTTTGGGGCAAAACTGGTCCTATGTGTCCTGGGTACTGGTCCACTGAGTTACCTAAAACCATTCATGAAAAGTTGTTTTAAGCAGAAGTGCAAATTTTACGAATATTCCACAGGACGTCTTCACAAATTTTTCCTATTCTTTTCCTCCTGACTCTCTGGAAGCCGCTACCCATATGGACATTCTTTAGCCCCAGAGTTATTCGTGATTTCACAGTGAAACTTGAAAGTCTGCTGTAGCAGTCGTCTGGGATAATTTGTTTACAATTTCAAGGAGCGAGGTGCAGCGCCCCCGAAAACAAAAGGGACTTTTAAAGCAGGTGTTCGTTTTTTAACGGGTGTTGATTTGTGCAATCCATTAGCGCTCTATGTATCGGGGTTTATGTGCCGCAATCTTGTTCGTCCACGAGGTGAACTTTGACTGGCACTTACCTGTGGGGTAAGTAGACACATTTCCTATGAGCTGGTTTCTGCCGCTTTGTGATGAGAACACGGTGCCCTGGTGAACAAAGCCAGCAGCCAGATAAGCCGCACCATGTGCTTTATTGGGCCCGAGTGCAGCAAGCCAGTGGTTAACGATGCTCAGGAGCTTGGGCAGAGTCAAGGATTTTACTTCTCCGGGCTTACAAATTTGATTACTATAGAGTACAAAGCCATTAAAAATATGACCTTTCTATTTTTCACACCTTGGCACAAAGCCCGATAATAACTTTGTTTGACTTGGTTAGTAGGATAGAGCGCTTATTCAGATGGAAATAGAGTGACTTTTCTTTACTGGAAATTACACCTTGAAGTCAAAATGTCCATCATCGATGTGGCACACAGACAGACCCATTAATTCAGGCCTGAAAGCAGCCAGAGCCGGTAAAGGGGCTGTAGAACCTTCCATCTTCTCGAGGGGAAGTAGAACCTTCTGTCTTCTCGAGGGGAAATGTTTAGTTTTCAGCAGATGTCAGCAATTTAAAATTATAATAGGAAAAACTACTGTGTTAGAACAAGTAGAGTATAAAAAGTTGATTAGATTATATTATCAGAATATCAAAACGTGGCTTCATTGCAGCCTTAAAAGTAAATAAATAATACTTTCTCCTTAAGCCACTGCCTTCCCTTTGGGACTTTTAAACTAAGCCGAGAAAGTACACTTGGATACATCAGTCCAGGTTTTAATTTGAACATTATAAAATTTTTAAAAAAGCAGATTTTATTTTCCTAATTGATAGATCAGTTTTTGAAAGCAAGGGAAACCTGAAGTGTTGCTATTAGGTTTACAATCAGTGAAAAAATATTGGGATTTTTGTTGTCCGGTGTGAGTAGGAGAAGAAAAATAGGTTTCCCCAATGTGCATATGTAGGGAGAAAGTGTGTGTGTTTCAGGATTTTGTGGAATAAGTTTATAAAAATGCCCTTTTTTTTCTGGGTGCAAGCAAATACCAGGTCTCGAGGTCTCCATCACAGAAAGAAACTTTGCAGTAGGAGCGGAGCACGAACCTCTTTCTGTCTCTGTCTACTGAGGTGGGTGTGTGGCAGGTTGGTTAAGAAGAACAAAAAAGTACTTTTTTCCAAGGCCTAATATTTTATTTTTATTTTATTTTTTTGCTATTGGAAAATGACCAAACTTGACATGGTGAAGGGGGGGGTGCAGGGGAGAGTTCTGGAATGATCAGAAGGCGCGCCGTGCCCTCCAGGTCCCCTCTGCGCTCTCTCTGCCCCTTGTGGCCCACGTCCGCGGATTTGCCCTCCCGTCCTGCCGCACTGTGCCTGCGGCGGCACAGGTGCACCCAGCATGTCTGCCCACGGCCAGGCCCTGCATCACCTCTGACCGTGGAAACGTTGCTCAGACAGACCCAGGACTGTCACTGCTCAGCTGCGCTTCCCTAGGACGCGTCATTGAATGGACACTCAGGGCCAGGGGTGTGTGCCGTCTCCCTCAGAAAAGGGGAGTGTGGAAGGGGCGTGTGCCCCCTCGCTGTCACACCTCACTTCGAGGACTTTTCCTCACCCCACAACCCTGGGAGTGGAGGGTTGGAAGTGCTAGCGGCAAAGGAGTTTGCCTGTACCAGAGATCATGGCCAAGGTTTCTTTAGGACGCTAAGATGTTTCCGACTCCTCAGTCCCTGGAGCATTTGTCAGAGAAGAGGTCATTGTTCTGAGAGCCTGAATCCATCCATGTAGACACTGGGGCGCTCCCATCTGGCAGGGCTGGGTGCTGATGTTGGGAACACAGAATTCACCAGCACTACAGCATCCATTGCGTCTGTCATTGGGAACCTGTGGCCACCCAGGAAGGACAGACCACCAAGGACGGGATCCTGTGGGGGTGAAGATTCGGGCCACCCTACCAGTTATAGTTCAAGTCTCACCAGCTGGGGGGGGGGTGGCAAAGTGTAAGGGAAATGTTACAAATCTGGTGGCAGAGGAAAGAGACAAGTCCACGTGTAGGCTTTGCAATCTGCTTCAGAAGTGGAGAGTGTGGCAGCTGCAGTTTAAGCTGATCAATTATACTTTGCCCCCATTTTTCTTGCCACATTATAGGGAAGACATTGATGGCAGATTACATGTCAACGGAGGAGTGCAGTGCAAGTGTAAAATCATCATTCAAGAATACCTGAGGCTGATGGAACTCTGGGCTTCTCTTGGGGTCGAAAACTTGAATGTTTAATCCAGGAAACAACAGTAACAACGACAACAACAAGCTAATGAGGGTGGGAAGAAATGAGCAGTGCTGGGGGCTGTCCACCTGCCTGTCCAGATGCTTTCTCCACTGGTTGGCTCTGCTCCTGTCCTGGCAAACTGATCTCCGAGGGTCACCTCACCTCTGGGTTCCGTTGGCTTCAAGCAGTCAGCATTATGGGCCTATTTTAGAACATGGGAGGACAGACTTTCTCACTGGTCTTTGTTCAGCACTTGCTATGTTCCTCCTTCTGAGACACTGGCTTCCCCCTGGATGGCTCTTCTCCCTCAGCAATAGAGCTCCCTGAGTTCAGGTAACACTGCCTCCCTTCCCCTGAAGCAATGGCTCCCATCTATCACATGTTCTGGATGGTTCACCATTCCCGTTAGGCCCCCTAACATTTACATCTCCTTGTTTATCCCTTAGAGAATGCCCTATTGCCTGCCCAAACCAACACACCTAACTTCCAGTCTTTGTTCTAACTTGTGCCTACAGGCCAATCATGTAATTGCTCTGTAAATTTGAAGGAAAATGGACTTATGTAGGAGCCGTTTTTAAATTTGAGACCTTATGATTCTAGCTTTATTTTAAAAATACCCATCACCATTACTATCATTGCTTTATTGTCACTCGACCACTGGAAATTATAATTGGTGGATTTAATGGGTATAATGGGAAATTATAATTGGTGGATTTAATATAATGGGTGGCTCAGTCGGTTAAGCGGCCGACTTCGGCTCAGGTCATGATCTCGCGGTCCGTGAGTTCGAGCCCCGCGTCGGGCTCTGTGCTGACAGCTCAGAGCCTGGAGCCTGTTTCAGATTCTGTGTCTCCCTCTCTCTGATCCTCCCCCGTTCATGCTCTGTCTCTGTCTCAAAAATAAATAAACGTTAAAAAAAATTTAAAAAAGATTAAAAAAAAGTCTTGTAGTAGTGAAAGACTGAAGAGAAGATTCTATTGATCAAGAGAATGCATGTATGTATAGGAAATGCTGATATGGTCAACCATAGAAAAATTTGTTCTTATTTCTCAAAATAATCTTTACCTCAAAACAATTCATTTTTTTCCTAGGTATCAATGCCACTAAAATTTAAATTTAAGTCACAAATGATGCCACATACCAAGGTGACTAATAGTTATTCAATGAATTAGATAAAAAAAAAATAAGGTTTTGTTTTAGTAGAGAGAACATTGCATCAGGTCCAATAACAACAACAACAAAAAATTAAAACCACTAAAAATGAATAGCAGGCAGGACTTCTGGCAATGGTCAGCTTAGGAGGTAATCAAATCCTCTCCTCAGAAAGCAACTATAAAACTGCCTGCCCCCCATACCCCGATGTTGGTGGAGGTTCTTCCAGGCTAGGACAAGCTGTGAAGACCTGGAGCCCCTTGGCTCTACTCAGTGGCTCACTTGCTTTGGAACAATGGATGATGTGAAACAGTCAACAAAGGAATTAAAGTAGCACTTTCAATCATTCAAAGAGAGATCTGAGGAACAGCAACAACAAAAGGCAAGAGACAAATGGAAAATAGCAAAATAGCACAAGTAAATCCAGCCATATCAATAATTTCATTAAATATAAATGGTCTAATCACCCAAATAAAAAGGCAGGGATAATCAGATCAGATGAATAAGGATTTAAATATAAGCTGATACAAGATACACACCATAGAGTCAAATAAGTTAAAAGACAAAAGAATGAAAAAATAAATACCATGCAAACAGGATCCCTAAGAAAGCTACAGTTATTACTATATTACTAATTGATAGAAGAATTCAGTGGAAATTGGCAAGTATAGAGGAATTAAACGACGGTATAAACCAACTTAACCTATGTGACATATATAGACATTCTGCGTAATGACTGTGAGTTCATATTCTTTTCAAATACAAATGGAACATTTTACAGAATAGACAGTGTGCTAGGCTATAAAACAAATTTCAATAAATTTAAGAGGATAGAATCCATATAAAGTATGTTCTCTGACCACAATAGAATAGAAATCAACAAGAGAAAAAAAAATCTGGGAAATCCCCAAATAATTAGAAATCCAACAATGCACTTCTGAATAACCCATGGATTAGTGAAGAAATTACAAGGGAAATTAGAAAATATTTTGAAGTGAATGAAAGGAAAAGTATCACATTGATAGTTTTAAACACTTCTATCAAGACAGAAGAAAGTTTTCAAATCAGAAGCCAAACTTCCACCTAAAGAAAATAGAAGAGGCAGAGCAAAATAAAGTCAAACAGAATAAAGATTAGAGCAGAAATCAGTGAAATAGAAAATGAACAAAAATCAAACAATATTGACAAGTCTTTAGAGAGACTGATCAAGGAAAAAAGACAAAATCCACAAATCACTGAAATCAAGAATGAAAGAAGGGACATTAACACCAATATATAGAAATTAAAAGGATCACAAAGGAATGTAATGAACATCTTTGCTTTCAAAATGAGACAATTTAGATGAAATGGAGTAATTCCTGTAAATTCACACATTTCCAAAAGTGATTAAACAAGGAATAGAAAATCTGAATAAACCTGTGACAAGTAACAAAATTAAATTGATCATTAAAAATATCTTTCCACAAAGAAAAGCCTAGGTTCAGACGGTAACACTAGTGAACATATTAAATATTTAAAGAAGAAATAATAGCCATTTTCCACAAAGACTTTCAGAAAATCGAGGAGGAAGAAGCAACTATCACCTCATTCAATAGTTCCAATGTTTACTGATGCCCCGCACAGAGATAGGACAAAAAAGAAAACTAGAGACCAACATCCCCCATGAGTATGGATGCAAAAACTATAAATAAAATATTATCAGACTGAATCCTGCACCGTATAAAGAGGCTATATATCAAAACCAGGTGAGATTTATGCTTGTAATGCAAAGGTGGCTTGAAATACGAAAATCAATTCATGTGATGCACCATATTAATCAAATAAAGGTCAATAATTGATTACCGCAATAAATGCAGAAAAAAGTATTTGGCAAAATCCAATACCCGTTCATGAGAAAAATCTCTTAGCAACTATGAGTAGAACAGAACTTTGTCAATTTGAAAAAGAGCATATATGAAACCCACCTCTAATGTCATAGTTTATCACGAATGATTGAATGCTTTCCCATAAGGGCAAGACCAAGGAAGGGATGTCCACTTTCACATTATATTCAACATTATATTGCTGGTTCCAGTTAGTGGGATAAGCACAAAGAAGCAAACAAACAGCAACCAAACCAAGCAATCAATCAATAAATCCAGGTGTCCACATAGAAAGAAAGAAATAAAACTGTTTGGGGTGCCTGAGTGGCTTAGTTCGTTGAGCATCTGACTTTTGCTCAGGTCATGATCTCACGGTTCGTGGGTTCAAGCCCCACATCAGGCTCTGTGCTGACAGCTCAGAGCCTGGATCCTGCTTCAGGTTCTGTGTTTCCCTCTCTCTCTCTCTCTGCCCTCCCCTGCCTGCAAGCGTGCTCTCTCTCTCTCCAAAATAAATAAGTAAACATTAAAAAAACCCTGTTTATTTGCAAATGGCAGTATTGTCTATGTAGAAAACCTAATGGAATTGATAGAAAAAAATACTAGAACTAATAAGTGATTTTAGCAAGATTATAGAACACAGGATTAATAATAGGCGCATCAAGTGTGTTTTTATATGCCCATAATAATCTCTGTTTATAAGAGCAACAAAAATAATTAGGAAGAAATTTAACAGAAGAAGGGCAAGACTTGCATACCGGAAGCTACAAAACACTGCTAAGAGAAATGAAAGGAGATCTAAGTAAATAAAGAGATATTTCATGCTTGTGGATTAAAAGACTCAATAATGTCAAAACAACAATTCTTCCCAATCTGATCTATGGATTCAGTGCAAAATCCCTCTCAAATCCCAGAACGCTTGTTTCTTTTTTTGCAGAAAGTGACAAGCTGATTCTAAAATGTATATGGAAACGCAAGGGATGTAAGTGTCAAAACAATTCTGGGGGCGCCTGGGTGGCTCAGTTGGTTGAGCGTCCGACTTCAGCTCAGGTCACGATCTCGCGGTCCGTGAGTTTGAGCCCCGCGTCGGGCTCTGTGCTGACAGCTCGGAGCCTGGAGCCTGCTTCCGATTCTGTGTCTCCCTCTCTCTCTGCCCCTCCCCCATTCATGCTCTGTCTCTCTCTGTCTCAAAAATAAATAAACATTAAAAAAAAAAAACAATTCTGTAAAATAAGAACAAAGTTGGAAAAGTTACACTAACTGATTTCAAACTTACTGTAAAGGCACAGTAATCTAGGTTAATTGAACAGTATTGAGGGTTCATGAATAAATATTTACATTTATGGGAAACTAATTTCTACAAATGTGCCAAGGCAATTCAACAGGGAAAGGACAGTGTTTTCAACAGATGGTTCTGGGATAGTTATATGATCACATGCAAAGAAATGTACTGAGACCCTTACCTCATACCACACACAAATATCATCTCAAGATGGATCATAGACCTAAAGATAATAGCTAAAAATTAAAAAAAAATTTAATAGTAAAAAAATATTAAAACATAGTAGAAAAACTTCATTAGTTTGAACTTGGCAAATAATTCTTAGACACAACACAAAAGCATTACCCTTAAAAGGAAAATCTTAAAATTAGACTTCATCAAAATTCGAAACTTTCAAGCTTCAAAAAAACACCAATAAGGTAATGAAAACATAAGCTTCAGGGGCGCCTGGGTGGCTCAGTCGGTTAAGCGTCCGACTTCAGCTCAGGTCATGATCTCACGGTCTGTGAGTTCGAGCCCCACGTCGGGCTCTGTGCTGACAGCTCGGAGCCTGGAGCCTGCTTCAGATTCTGTGTCTCCCTCTCTCTCTGACCCTCCCCTGTTCATGCTCTGTCTCTCTCTGTCTCAAAGATAAATAAACATTAAAAAAAATAAAAAATAAAAAAAAATAAAAGATAAGCTTCAAATGGGGAGGAAACATTTTGGTATTTCCTATCATATTTGATAAAGGATTTTATCCAGAATACATAAATAATCTTACAACTCAATAATGAGAAGACAAAATCCAGTAAAAAATCAGTAAAATTTTGAGTCGTGATTCCACCAACGATGACATACAGAAAGCAGATAAGAACATGAAACGATGCTTAATGTCATTAGTCATTAGGGAAATGCAAATAAAACCATAATAAGATAAAGCTACTCTCCCAGTAGAATAACTCTGATTAAAAAGACAAAAGACACCGAGTGTTGGCTGGAATGTGCAGATGCTGGAATCCTCACATATTGCAGTTGGGAATCTAAAAATGCACACCTACTTTGGAAAACGGTTTGGTACCTTCTGAAATAGTTAAACGTGTTCTTGCCACCGAGCCCAGTAATTCCACACCTAGGAATCTGCCAAGGGACTTGGAAGCATGTGGCTGTCTTGAGATATGAAAGGGAATGTCCGCAGAGGCGCTGTTCATTACAGACCAGAGCTGGAGTCAACATGAATGTCCATCAACCGTGAGGGGTAAGCCAAAGGTGGTATATCCATACCATGGAACACCACTCGGCCGCTAGGAAGGGTGAACTTGTGCTGTAGCATAGATGAGTCTCAGACACATGCCGGAGGAAAGCCGTTAGAAGGAAAACACTGCATAGTGCCTGATTCTATTCATACGAAATGTCCAGAAGAGGCAAATATGGACAGAAAGTGGATTAGGGGTTGTGTAGGGCTGAGGCCGGGCATGGGGATTTACCGCGAGTGGGCACGAAGGAGCTTCCCGAGTCAGCGATGACCTACAACTGGTGGTGACGGCTGTTCAACTCTATACATTTCCTAAAATAATTAGCATGTAAATGACATCTCAGCAACCCTGCAACGCATAAATGACAGTCTCCGTGGTTTGTATTTCACCACTCGAATTCCACTCACTGTATTTTACTCAAGCAAGGATGTACACAGTGATATTTTGGGAACATTTTTGTTACAAAGCCAGATTTCGCATAGCCCACTTGAGCCTGTGTTTTTCTTACTCACCACAGAATTCCATTCTCGGCACCAAATCCCACCCCTCCTCAGGCTTCCCTGTGTGCAGTGCTCATGCACAGTGAGTGATTTCTCCCTGGAACCTGTTTCACCCTCATTACTTGCTCTGTCATTAGTGAATAAGCAATTTTAGGTCACATTTCCTGCCGTGTGTATGGATTTCGTGTCTCCTTGAGTAGAATGGAAGTCCCCCACCGAGTGCGAACCAGGACTAGGCTTTCTTTACCCTTAAGAGTATCCGGGGGGGGGGGGGGGGAGTCTCGTTCTAGCAACCAGCTAATATTTGTAAAGCACGGCATGACATCCACTCCTCAAACAACCCGGCGAGGTTTACACTATCCTTCCCTCATCTAGTGCCTGATGTTAACGAGGGAAAGCACGGGAAATGATCTGCCCATGGTAACTCAGCTGGTCGAAAATGGACTCGGGGTAAGAATCCAGACAGCCTACAGTTTTCACCATTAAAGACCATTTCGGATTCTCCCCACCTTTTCTGACGGAACCACAGGCACCTCTCGCCTTTTTCCAGCGCGGCTTTCCAACTGGTGATTTGAATCACAGCAACCACACACATTATCGTGTGTCCTGCCCTCCTGTCTGCGGATGCGGGCGCGGGCAGTCGGGGAACCCCTGGTTTTCCAGACGGTGCTGACAGTTCTCAGTGTGGAGAAGCACACACACACTGGTGAAGCGTATAATCACAGACCAAGCGAATCCTCACGAGGTTACGACAATTCCCCACCTTGGAAAATAACTTTGATTGATATGTTTTTAAGAGACTGACATATGTAACTCTTTATTAAAAAAATTATTAAATAACTCCTTGAAATGAAAAAGGCCGTCATGTAATTAATAGTTAGGCACTGCATGACAGCATAATTATTCATTACCAAGATGCAGGAGCGAAATGGCTTCTAATTTCATCTTCAGAGTCTGGAAAGGCAAGAAAGTACTTTAAAAGGAAGTAAACTATGAAGAGAAGCCAGCTTTTGTAAGTGCTTGAGATTTTTCTTGATTCAGAATAAAAGATCTAAAGGCAAATGACAGGTGACAGGCTATCTGTACTCAAGAAGAGGCAAGTGACCAATTAAAATAACATATATCTCAATAAAAATAAAATAAAAAATACACATGGAGAGAGGTTTCTAGTGCTTTATTCCCACTGTTGACAATGTTTTGAGCCCTCTGGAAAAATGTGAATTTATGTGTACCTGTTCCGAATTGGCAAAATGCCTCTGTGAATTATTCAGAATTAATGATGAGTCCTGAGATCTGAATCCCGAGAGACGTTTTCCTAGCTCGTTTTCTGTGATACAAAACGGAGTCTGTCGTAAGATAGCACAGTTTACGGACTTAACTCAGGTGCTGCGTCGAGCGGTTACACTGAGGCTAAGTCATCCCCTTTGCCTTCATCTGAGGGACCCTTGTTCATGAGTAACTAGGATATAGGCGGTCAGTGTAAAATCCAGACCAAATGACCCCTCACGAGTGGGTGAGGTGGCTTAGGGCTGGGCCAGCAGGGACCAGCTTACAGGGACTTTGATCTGGACCTCGGGTCGTGGGCAACAGGGAGGGCTGGCTCTGTGTTCTAGGATTACGTTGTGGGGTCCTGGAGTGGCACGCTATGGGGGTTCCACTTGCTTCTTTATGAATCAGGGAGCCACGAAGACTTTTGAGGTGTCATCAAATTGTCATTTAGCAAGACTAAACTGGGGGCAAGATTTGGGGCTGAGAAATGCCTTATCGACAATCAGAGAGAAGGGGTGATGCTCGAGCATAGCCTTGGGTGCTTTGGGCCCCCATGGCCCAGTTCAAGTGTCTTAAAGGTCTCAAAAGGTCCTCCCAAGCTCGACCTCCGGTTTAAACTCTCCGTTTCTTCCCTGATCCCCAGCTGCCGTGCTCCTCACACCGCGAGGCCGGCTGGAGGGCTGTTCCTGCGTCCCGGCTCCCGCCGGGCTCCCCGTTCCCCACCCTTTCCGTGCTCGCTCTCCTGGCTGGGTAGCAATCCTCCCTGGATTTCCAGCACGACCCCACACCTGGCCTGCTGTCTTCCGGTTGTCCTGACCTTCAGGTGTGACCTCCCCTCCTGCCTGCCTGACCCTTCTCCTCCACCTGTGACTGTCTACTGCGCAGGGCTGTCTGCGCACGCGGGAGTTTGCAGCCATCACATGGGCAGACCAAATTCAACTCACAACTGCCAGTCTCTCGGGGTATTTTGCGGCCCAACCTGGGCTCGGCAGGGAAGAATGACCTAGATGGCTTGCTGGGGCCATCGGGAAAGTGGCGGGGTGGCCAGAGGCTTCCCGGATGTCCGTCATTGCTGTGACCAGTTACACGTATTCACAAAGTAGCCTGTGGATTCTGGACCTGCCCGACCATGCATCCCAGTAACGAGATTCAAGTGTGTGTTCTGCCTATTTATGTCTGTTCTCATTCATCCAAGTCCGCGGTGTGCCTCCCCCTAATGACTTCCTCTCCCTGCCGCGGCCTGCCTCCCCTGCTCGCCTAATGTGCTCCGGCCCACCGGTGTCCCGGTCCCCACGTGCCTGGTCTCCACACACGTGTGACGGGCACTCGGCTCGCCCTGAAGTGGGTTGTTGGCTCTGCAAAGACCGGGCCGGGCTCATCCATTTTCATAACTGGACGTGCGCAAGAAGGGGTTGACGAGCTTCAGATTGATTGATCTATTCAGAGGTTGCTTTTCTAGCCACAGTTACTGAGGATTCAAATCCTGGAAGACTGTGTCACAGAACTTGAGACATGACAGGACTCTGGTGATCACAGGGCACCTGACTGCATTTCGGGAGGAGGGCTGATCCACGCACTTAAGATTGCCTTCCTTTCTGACAGAACCCCTACCAGCTCTGTGTCTTGACTGCCTTTCTGTCTTCACTTCTGTTCTGTCTCAGCCCTTCTCATGTGCGCGGGAGGGTGAAGGGCACAGCCCAGGGTCTAGTGACATGACTTTGACTTTACACTTAACTCTCAGACTTCGTGCGGACTCTCACTTGAAGTATAAAGGCACCAGCCTTTTAGTAGTGAACCCTCGTGTGGACGTTTAGCCGCACACGCAAACACTGTGGCCGTGCAATCTAAACTTCCTAGATTTCTGCTGGAATTGGCTTGTGTGGCGCACTCGTCCTAGGAGACGAAGAATCCCAGAGGTTGCCTGTTGGACAAGATGAGTATGTGGTGTGTGTGGGGGGTCTCCTCCACCTCCTCCGCCTACTGCTCCTCTTGCCATGCCTTCTGTCTGTCCCATCAATCGCCTGTCCCCCCTACACTAAGAAAATAAGGTGAAGCTGCCCGAAACGCACATTTCTTCTCCACGAGGCACCAGCTACAGTGCTGGAAACACGCCGAGACCGGGTTGTGGCCCAAACACCCCGTCCCTGCAGGCGTCTCCCTCCTCTGCCCTGCGTCCCTCTCGCGGGTCCACGTTTCTCCCTCTCCGTGCGCTCACTTCCATTTGCCCTCGTCACCCTGCATGGTTACTAACATGTACATTCCATGTTGCGTCTCTAACACATGTGGATACGTGATAGACAGTGGAATTATAGCAGCATAAACCTGTCCCCTTCCACCAACCTGTGCTCACCTGGAACGCGGACCCTGTGCCCCAGAGCTCTGTCCCCGCCCCTCTGGCCTCCCCACCTTGCTTCCTTGCTGGGTCCCTGGAGGGCGGTGCCTTACCCTAGGTTGGGCTTACTCAGTCGTCTATGTGAGGAGGCACGTGTCTGGAACTGACAAGTGTGGACTACATTTAACATGACACTAATTTACTATCTTTGGTTTTCTTTCTTTTTTAAAAATTTTATTTATTTTTTTGAGTGAGAGAGTGAGTGGGAGAGGGGCAGAGAGAGAGAGAGAGAGACCGACAGACAGAGAATCCAAAGTGGGCGATGACAGCAGACAGCCCGATGCGGGGCTCGAACTCACAAACTGTAAGATCATGACCTGAGCCGGAGCAGACACTTAGCCCCTGGGCGCCCTGCCATATTGGTTTTCATCAATCACATGAGTCAGCCTGTTGAGAACAAAAAAAGTGAGTTGTGCAGGGCCATTCATCGCGGGGCACTAGGCGTCTCTATGTCCACGTGCTGGTTGCCTCCAGGCTGGAATTCTCCAGGCCAGGCCAGTTATGTATGGCGGGTATGCTACTGCCTCTGGAAAAGCTCTCCACAATGGCCGGGACTGGCCGCTGAACTTGCTGGAACCCCCTGGGGTGCTAAGCTTGAAGGCTCTGTGAGGTGTCGTGGGGCGTAGAGCAGGGGCACCAGGTGGCAACGGCCATGAAGCGGAGAAATCCCGCCACCTAGCTGCCCACCCAGCACCCCCGCAGACACTTCCTGGGTCAGCTCGGACCTTCTTCCTGTGACTGGGATGGCCATCAGTCCGCTGTCTGTGTGTGGCCGCGTGGGGCCCCGCGGGGAGGTCAGAGGCCCTGTGGACTCTCCGGGACGTGGCCACCGTTGGAGAGCACCGGCGAGCAGGGGCGAGAGTGAACACATTAGGAAACAGTGTTCCCAGCCTTCCTTCTGCTCCTCTTGATACGCTTAGGGGGGAAGATGCACTTGGCGCATACGTCGTAAAGGACCAGCGGGGCCTCATCAGTGCTTTATGATAACCGAGCGTAAATCCTCGGCGCGATGGGTCCTTCCGTGATTAATTGCGTTCTGCCGACATTAGGCTGCGTTATTATCAGCTGCTTGCTAGGCTGTTAATTATTGTTGTGTGGCTCTAAGGAGTGTTTTCAAAACATTTTGGAATTCTGCTGCAGTGAGGGCACGGGGAGGGATTTAATAAGGCACTGTTCTACATCAGAAAGACAAACAGATATTTTAAAACAGGAGAATAATTTAATTACAGCTTTCCCCCCTAAGCTATGGCTGACAAAAATGTATTTCTAACGTTCCACCGAATGGCGGTGGTGCGTCTCAGCCGCCCTGGATTCCAGTTCGGTTTGGTGCACGGGAGGGACGGAATCGCGCAGCGGCACGGGAGGCAGCCACATGGAGGGGAGTGAGTTCCAGTCCTGACGGGTCCTTACTCTTCCAACCGGGTGCCACTGCTGGCCCCGCCGTAGACTGAAGGGGCACAGGAGGACGTTGCTGGGGCGTCTACTTCTCTTCCGCAAATAACGCGCAAATCAAACTGCCTCCACGGCTGTCCCCGGCTCTGCCTCGTGCTGGACATTGGCGCTCTGGCTGCCCGGGGCTGTCGTCCACACGTCCAGCTGCCCCACTGGTGCTCCTGGCGGTTGGAGCTTCCACCCCAGATCAGCCCGTGCTTCTCCGTTTCTCGGCAGAGCCGGGCAAGCAGCCAGAGTTTTGTTTCGTTTCATGAGGGCCTCGGAGACCGGGGTGGGTACAAAGTACGGCAGGAAAGTGCAGGATGTTTATGTTCTCGGGGCTTCACTGTGGGCCAGATGGAGGCCGCCATCCTTGAAATGGGAAGTTCCTTCATGAGGAAACACATCAGAACCCGCACCAGCTCCCCACGAGCGCGTTCTCTCCAGTGTCCCCGAGTGATGCACGCTCCTCTGTATTTAGCAAGTTTTGTCTTCAAATCTTCATCTTCTTTGTTCACACGAGAAAGCTAGGCTCTGAGACCACGACGGCAAAGCTGCCCCCTGGTCCGTGCGGCACTGGGGAGACGGCTGGCTCCCCCGGGGTTCTTCCCGTGGCCTTTACACCCCAAACAATGTTTCTATTTTCAAAACGATTTTTTAATGGCCAAGTTTTATAATTTTTTTAGGTTCATTTATTTATTTTGAGAAAGAGAGAGAGCAGGAGAGGGGCCCACAAAGGGGGGGAGAGAGAGAGAGAGAGAGAGAGAGAGAGAGAGAATCCCAAGAAGCTAAGCTGGCAGCACAGAGCTGGATGCGGGGCTCGAACTCACGAACCGTGAAATCACGACCTGAGCTGAAATCAAGAATCAGACACTTGACCCACTGAGCCACCCAGGTGCCCTTCTTAAAATATTTTTTTTTTTCTGAACAACTTTTCTAGAACAGCCGTGGGTCATTTAGAACCATCCTGTTCTGGCGTCCACAATGGGTCCTAATGGATCTTCTCTACCTTTACTTCCTCTTCCCACCCAGCCAGCCCCACCAGGTGCCAGCGCCTCACGAGTAGCCACAGACGTCCATGTATTCGTGTCTGGGTTATTACAGCCACGTTATCTCCGCGTCCTCTCTCTGCCCCTCCACGCGGGTCCAGTCCCTTCCTCCTCCGGACAGCTGTTCTGTCCCAGAGGGCCGCCTCTCTTCTCCAAACCCCTCGGGGCTTGCGATCTGAGACACACACGACAGCACAACATAAGTTCTCTCCAAGGACTCTGGGAGGGGAGAGGTTGGGAGACACGGCCAGGTTGTGTCTAGTGGCCCCGGAAGGAACCACGGGAACTGTTTCTGAGCCGCCTCCTGTGAATCCCATGGGGGTTGTTAGCCCGGTAGCCCGGCTCCCAACACTGGATGAAACAAACTCCGAGGAGAGCGTCGGGTGTGAGGGTGACACCGGGGTCAGGACAGAGGGGCTGACCTCACCTGTCCAGCCTCCGTCCCTTGGGCGTGCATCTTGCAGCCACTGCTCCTCCTGGGGCTGCCGTCCACGTGGAGGAGGTGGCCAGGCAGGAGTAGGAGGCCCTCACTTTCTCTTACGTGTCACAAGTGCTCCCCACGGGCCTGCCTTGGGCACCGAGTGCTCCAGGTCGATGAGTGAGACAGGCGGGGCTCCCGTTCCGGTGGGAGGGGGCACAAATGCAGAGCTACTTTCACATGGTGAGGAGGAAACAGCATACGGAGGGGCAGGGGAGGTGGGCGCACGGGGGGGGCTCACGCTATCGTCTGTCTCGTGTCCGGGCGCGTCCCGGGACAGGAGGGTGCCCCCTCTTGGCGGTGCGGGGAGGGAACTCAGTCCGAGGAGACGGGGCATCTGTGCTTTAGAACACAGGGGCGACCTGCTCTTTACTCTTGGTCAACTACTGGGTCCTCACTCGTCCACAGCAACTCCGATCTGGGGGTGGCGGAAGTGCTTTGTCCGTGTGCAGAAGCCGCGAATTGGGCATCCGTCAGCCTGTATTCCCACAGATGCCACGTGTGGGATTCTCGATTTACCCGACACCTGACCCAGCACTCGCGCAGGTCAGGCTCCGGCCAGGCTGGGAGGGGTCCGCCCTGTCTCCCTTCCTCCGCCCCGTAGTGCTTCTTGAGCACCTGCTGCCCCAGGCCCTGGGACTCTGGGACAGTGGGGAGCAGGGCACTCACGGTCCCTGCCCCCCGTGCCCTTCCCGTTAGGCCGCCCCAAGTGCTACAGGAAGGTTCCGTTCCTAGTGACCTCGCGGTCTGCATGCAGAGCCAGCTGGCCTCATTCCGACGTCACATAACCCTTCGGACGCACTGTGTCAGAACACAGCAAAGTGTCCCTACCACGTACCCACGCTGAGCAGTGGCACAAGAGGGGCGGGGTCGGGAGGGGAATGGGCGGGATACGTCATTTACATGGGGATTTGTGACAGCGATAGTGGGGTTTAATCAGATTATTATAGTTGTTTTGGAAGACATTCCGTGTCACAGAAATTGTATAAAAATTACTGTCTCCCTTAAAATTCAGTTTCCGCTTCTGAAACTGCTACCGAAAGGGGTCGCCGAGCACGTCCTGGGGAGGAGCTGGCCACACCTGTGGTCCCAGAGAAACGTGTCCATTTTTGCAGAGAAAAGTGGAATCTGCAGGGGCAGGACTGAAAGGCTTTTAATGCAACACTGCTTATCTGCAAAGTTGTAAATCTTAGAAACGTAACTGCTTTTAGCAAATATCTGAGCTTCTCCTTCCAATCGCTCGCACACACAATGCACGTGCACACTCCGGCACACTCACGCAGGCCAGGATAACCCAGAGTGCCAGCACTTGTGCACACTACTGGTCCTACGCAGGGGCCGTGGGGCTGAGTCGTAGCGGGCTGTGGAGACCAGGCTGGTGGGCTTGGGTGGGAGATAACTGACCCCAGACCCTGAGAAGTCGGGTCTCACAGCAAACCCTCCCTGACCTTCAGGGCATGTGCTGTAGACACAGCACGGGACTCTCAGACAGTCCCTTCGTGCCGTCATGGAATGACACAAGACCTCACCCCTCCCCGTGACCTGTACGTTTCCTCTGCCTCCCTGAGCGGCCACGTGGCTCTGCTTCCTGGGGCCACAGCGACACACACCATGCCAGGCATCGCCTCGCTGAGCTCCTGCTCCGTCCTCCCTCCCCGCCCGTGTCACCACCAAGCACAGTCCCCTAAGTGTGTCCCCTCCTCCCTCCACACCTGTTACATGTGAACACACGTGTGACCACCCTGCTCTGCTGTCAGATTGCAAATGACCAGTTACTGCCCTCAACGTACCAGCCAAAACTTCAGCCCAACAGTGACGAAACTCGAGTTTAGCATGTTATATTGTGAAATTGGGGCACAGACACGGCACATCAGAGACGCCTGGTACAAGAAAAGCAACAACAGCAGGGATGCTTCTGAAATTCTCCATGGCACGTAACGGAAGTGATCTCGAACGCCTGGTCATTGTCAACCCTGGTCCTCTAGGACGGGGACCTAGCAGTGACCTTCCACGGTCAGACGGCGCACAGCCCGCTGGCCCCAAACCAGGGACATCCTTCCGCCTGGCCAGCCCTCCTGCCCAGGAAGGACTGTCTTCTGAGATTTGCAGGTTATTATTACTTCAGTTGTGGACAGTGGTTGGAGCCGGTTCTGCCGGAAGAGCGACATGGCTGCACTTAATTTATGTTTACCACAATATTTCGAATTCCTTCCTCCCTGAGATGCTTTAAAGGGGTGCATGCATGTGTAATAATAGTATTTTGATTGAATTCATTTCAATACCAGAACAGCCGATACTGGTTAACTGAAAGCAATATAAATGTGCAAGTACTCATCAATAATCCACCTTTAAGTAGTTCTAGCAAGCTTCTCATAAAAACCAGTAGTTACACTCCAAAACAAATGCTTCTTAATCTTTCTCGTCTGTGTTCAGTAATCCGCTCAGTGCCACAGATAGACACAGTAAGCGAACCAATGTATATTTGTAGAAGTTACAAAGTGTGGGTAAAGCCCCGGAAAGTGGGTATGAACCCAAACATTCCTCCGGGATCCTACACATACGAACTAAAAGCAGTGTATCTGTAAACCTGGAAGACCGGAATGTACCACGAAAGAGTTTATGGCATGTTTACAGTTTTGCATTTATCTTAACACTGACACCTCCGGTTATATCACCCACGGTTGCTGAGGTTAAAAAATATACAAAATTGTAAGAGGTTATCCCGAGACACGTCATCTCCATTCATTATTTAAACCACGTCCTAGGGTGCAACGTTCACACGTGGATTCGTTCAGTAACAGGATTTGGGAACCTGTCCGTCCGCAAGGTGCGGGGGAGGAATTAGTGAGCTCGGCGGTGATCTACCCAGCACTCGGCAGGTGCACGTCACACACGACTTATACGTCGTCCGAGGGGCGGCCGTCCGAGACGGGGTGAGCCTCCCGGTCACATTCCCTGTGCTCGCCAAAAAGCCCTTATGTCAGATTTGCCTTTGGAGAGCACCAAGCTAGAGGCCCAGCTCAGACGTCCCTACCTCTGAAATTTCCAGAGGGAAAATCCTGCCTACGCTGTCCGCCGAGACTCATTCAGGGCGGCGTCCCTGCCCTGAAAGCCCCACTCCTCCTCCCGCAAGTGTATTTCCTCCCGGAGCAGAAACAGCTGGCCGTGCGTCTCTCCCAGAATTAAAACTCATCGTTAGGCTGCTCTCCCCATCTCTCTGCATTTCTCACGGGGGGATTCTGGTGCCTTTCATCTTCCCTCACATTTCCCTCAAAAAAGACTGTGGTTTTCTCTGAACCTCTCTCCGTTTTCATCTCCGGACGGTTCTTGGTGTTGGTATCAAAGCACCACTCCACTCACCCGGAGGCCTCTCAGCGAGCACGCAAGCTATCAAGCACGCCGTCGTGAGGAAGCCCGGAGTTAGTGGAAATAAATAAAGGCTGCTGAGTTGTGTACAAATCGCTGCCTCGAGGTCCACGCGTGGGAATTTGCGCACTTTCCCCAGGGGATTCTGAGCACGAGTTTGGAGCCCTGCTGCTCCTTCTTAAATATAATTTTAGATTAAGTAGTGGCCTCCAGCATAAATAATATGAGAAAGAGCTCATCAGGAGCACGAGGACCAAGCGGGGCCAGACGGGAGAGAGGCCCCAAAAGAAACGGGTAAGCGCTGGCTCGGTTGCTTAGAAAGCGCGGAAGGGAATGGATGGTGTCCGTTTACCGCGGGGAGGCGCTCACGTGGGAGCTGCTGGAGACGTGGGCATGAGCTCGCGTCAACACCACCCCCGTCAGAAAACCCCGAGGGGGCACCATTTGAACTCACTCAATTTGAACATTTCCAACCAACAATGTTTGGTTACTTTTGTTTAACTTCTGGTGCTACAAGGCCCAGCCTTTCCCCCTGAACACTGCCATTGTGACTTCATGCTCTTTCAAGGTATGTTGAGATCTCTGAGGAGGCGTTCCCAGCATGACAGAGCGGAGCAGGGTGCTGCTGAGTGAGGCCTTTTGCTCCGAACCCTGGAGAGACTTTTGCGAATGCCTCTCCGACCGGAAACAGCAGATACTGCCAGCGAAGGCGTGCGCCCTGTTTCTAGAGAATTCTTCCACTTCTACACCGGGCCTGTCCGGGGGCAGGAAAGAGCAGAACTTTCACGGATTGTGCTTCTACAATTGTCGTCCCATAAGGGTGTGCCTCTCCTGGATCAGAGCTGTGACCGCACAGAGCTGCCGGCATCGGGCCACCCGTCGGGAAGTACCCGTCTGGTGAAACCCAGTATGCCCTTGAGAAAGCAAACACGTGCTTCTCTTGGGTAGACGGTGAAGAGATTTTGTCAAGTAATTACACTCAATGTAGAGCTTTCAAGGTTTCGAGTATTTCCATAAACTGCCTCATTTTTCCCATGACACTAAAGAGTGAAGCGGAGTCCATGGCAGAATGTAGGGGACACATCACCACAAGCTAACCTCACGTCCTCCGTTAGGATGGTCTTCAGTACGACTGGTATCCCACCAGAGGACGTGGGTATAATCTTGGTGTCATTCCTGAATAGCATTTTCCTATGATGATGTGCTAACAATCACTGTCAGTGATTTGCCTCCTTACTCAGCTGGCACGTCAGAGGACGTGGAGGAACGTCAGGGGAACGTCAGGGCACGTTCCAGTGAAGCGAGCCGCGTTCCGGTCCGGGATGCCTCCTAACACACTTCGACTACTTTTCTGAAGCTATTTGTATCCATTGCCAGATGGAAAAATAGAAATTAAAATGGCAAATTTGCGTGTCTGGCTTTGAACGAAAACCAACAAATATTTTTACATGATGAGCAGGGAGAGTGGAACTCTTTCCACCAGCAGATAAAACCTTTGAGGTTTGGGGGCGGAACGGGTCTTTGGCGACCCTGGTCACTGTTCTTAACCTGGAGGGGACTTGTACAACAATGGAAAGTTTCCTTTCCTCCTTCCATGGTATTTCTTGAATTACCCTGTCAAGTTCCACACCCAATGAGAATGAAACAACTTTTAATCATTCTGGGAGAGAAGGGAGACAGATGTAGATATTACACTCCAATATATGGAAATAGCCTTGGAATGTCATTAACTTTTGAATTAACAATGAGCCTTGATTGTTTGAGAAAAGGTGACATATTTCCCCATTTAGAGTTTGGGACAAGAAGTTAATTTAAATGCCAAAAGTACATATATTTGAGCAACTTGATGTCAAATAAATCTTTTAGCATTAATATAAAAATGGCATTTATGAAAGCTATAATGGATATTGCTAACGGCATGCTTTCTTAAACAGTTTTACTCAATCGAGACCTTATAAAGCGGAATCTATTGTTCTACTTCATTAGTGTTTTTTCCAGGCCAATTATGGGAAAGGAATTGTATTTTGAGCTACCATTTCTCAAGCGTTGACTATGGGGTGAACATTATTCGTTATGTCCCAGCTGCATTACACAGCTTCTTACAACCCTGTTGAGCAGCAGATCATTTTACTGTTACCGGTTCCCGGGTCAGTAACTGAGCCTTTGGACCCAGTATTCCTTCTGAGGTCACACATGCCATGAACTGCGGCTCCTGGTCCAGCCTGTTCTCCTGGAAGCTTCCAGAGCCAGGGCACAGCTCCTCTGTTGGCTCGATGTCTACAAGGCCAAGTGGTTAGACTGATACTAAGCCAAGAGAAGAGTTGCCAGCCTTTAAGCGTCTTCTATGTGCCTAACACGGTTTCTTGGTGTTCTGGTGTTTCTAATTCCTGTACACATCTTGCAGGTGATAATGGGTCCCCCGTTTTGGAATCAAATTGAGAAATTTCACTGACTTGCCCACAGTCACGCAGTTTGCCAGTTGGGAAGGAGGGGTCTCAGGAAACTTCTGTTTTGGAGAATTGGGTCAATTATCCTTCATTACAGTCAAGCTTTTTGCAGCTGGGGTAGCAACAACCTTAAAAGTGCATTCAGTAGTGTCAGAAAGGTCTAGAAGAGTGGGAGGAGCCATGGCCCCATGGACAACACGGTCTCCCTTCCCTCTGCCCCCGCACACAGTTCCCTGGGGCTGGTTGGTTGGGACAGCTCAGAGCTAGTGCTGTGGTTGCTGGCTGGCTGGAGAAGCCGTCCCTACAGCCGTGGGGGGTCCTGGGAGATGCCGTTAGCTTTGGTCAGAGCTGGTATTTTTTCTCCCTGGTTGCCTTCAGGAACCATGTGGCCCCTGGACTAAGCATTTCTCATCAATGATCAACGATCATCAACGTGAGGAAATATTCACCCTACACTGAAAAGAGAAAGCTCTGGGTACCACATCTGACTTCTGCCAATGCCCCAGATTATAGAACATTAGGAGCCCCCAGGAGCAGGGTCAGATCCTCAGATTTGCCCTTGGGACAGGGTGGCCTTCAATGCGGCCCCTTCATAGTGAACCTCAGACCCCACAGGGCACCATGTTTGACAGGGTCAGAAGAACAAGTCACTCACTGTTCACAAATGTTTGGATGCCATTGGCCCAAGGCACATTAGCTATGCTTACATACCTCCAGTGGTGGGGAACTCACCGCCCCCACGGTGCCTTTCCTCTTTCTCCCAAGGAAACCTATCCTGTCTGTAGGCAGTTTTTGAACATTGTTCTTCTGCAGAAATTCAGCTTAAGTGTCTTGAATTTTATGTTTGATGGTCATGGTCTAAGTCCTCAGATGGCCAGGATTAAATTTAAGCTCTCTGCTAGGGCTCAGTTTTTAAGGATGACAAGCTGGATGGGGGAGATTACTTTTCCCTTTCAATGGTGATGTTGCAAGCAGACTGCTGAAAGGTACCAGATGAGCAAAAACACACACCTCTGCTGTTTGGTAAAGGTTAAAGGCAGGCGTCAGACCTTGCGGCCCATCATGGCTAAGGGGCTCAGGTGGCCCATTAACATTTTGACTTGAATGGCGAGGAAACAGAATCGAGCGAGACAGTAGCAAGGGCGGCTTCTCAGAACCACATGTGGAAGCCGACCCGGACCTTCCGCGGATAAAGGGCCGGGCGGAAGTGAGCACTGTTGTTGGCTGGAGGCTCACACGGCTGTCTGACCACCGTGCGCGTCTGTACAGTGTGCATTACCCGTAGTTTCGCACACATGCGTGCCTGCTACCCGCAACTATTTTATGGGACGTCCTCGGAAACAGCACTGAGCTGTAGCATGACACGCTTTCCGCTTTTGTGTGTCAGGTGAAGAATACATCAGTGAGAAAAATTACTTTTTACGAGGAGACTAATGGCAGAAAGTAAGGTTTAGTAACAGAAAGTGGAGAGCGTGAGAGGGGACTTCCAAGCGAGACAGCACCGCGAACGGCTCACACGTTGTTCACCCCCACCTGACTAAAATAGCAAGATCCTGAAATGCATTCCTAGCCAACGGATACTGTGAACTCAGAAAATGTTCAGCTTCTAGGGGAAAAAATGGTTTCTCTCCTCATTCTTAGACGCTCTTGCTGAAAGGTAAGAATCAGCCACATTCAGAAAAGTTTCAATAAACCCCCAAAAAACCATTCAAAGACACAAAAATGCCCGTCGTTAATGCGGAAGCCGCGAGTTACCAGTGTGGGCACTTGTGATGTTATTTGTCGCCTGATATAAAATAATTCGCTTAAAAAAAGTCTTAGGGCACCTAAATCTAAATCTGGCGTTGTTAAGGAATGAGATACCCCCAAAAGAGCTGTAAAAGCCAATAAATTTCAATCAGAGCAACGCTAGGAACTGGTTTTGCTCATGTCTGGCCTCTGCTTGCAAACCTGGAGTAGCCGAGTTCATTGGAAAGTCCTAGAAGCCAATGGTGTGGGCTGCACACAGTGTTGTTGAGGCCACAGTGTGTTTTTCAAAGGAAAG
The DNA here is from genome assembly GCF_022079265.1 of Lynx rufus. Classification (NCBI taxonomy): domain Eukaryota; kingdom Metazoa; phylum Chordata; class Mammalia; order Carnivora; family Felidae; genus Lynx; species Lynx rufus. The sequence goes on from NW_025814889.1 coordinate 1,428,840, forward strand.
GAAAGCCTGAAGCTTCTCTCTAGGACATGGGAGCCATCGGATTCTGGAGCGAGAATCACAGGGAAAAGAGCGGGCTGAGCTACATTTCATCAGCTCTCGGGAGGTGTGGGTCTGGGATGTGGCAGTTTCCTCACGTTCCTCACATCTTTGTTTTGAAAGCACTTCCCGGGACAATTCTGGCCCCAGATGCATCGGGGCTCCTGCTAACTAAGCAGCCAAGGACCTGCCTCATTCTGCTTCCCTAATCAGCCTGCTAAAGCAATTTGTCTGTAAATGGTTACGTATCATTATGCACTTCACCTCGTATGTGCAAATTTGACATTTATGATTTGCTCCTGATTTGTTTGTTTGTTTTTTTTTGACCAGAAATCTTGTTCCCCGTTTCGCTGTCATTCATGACATCTTTTTGATAATTTGGTCCTAAAGCTCAGAAATCAAAATCGGAACTTGCATGAGATCAGAAACTCACAAAGGACATAGACTTTGTACGTATTCTTTCAAAGACACTCAGAGCCATGCTTGGTACAGGGCAGGAACTGAGCAATGACAATCAGCTCGTATCTGTCAACCATGAATGTTCTTGCAACCAGTGAGCTTGGCCTTTGAGAAGGCATGTGGACCCTCTCAGTGTCCATGTCTGTGTGAACAGACATACCAGCTGTGTGGACATACCAGCTAAATACTGGTAAAAACCATCAAAAGCTAAAGGGAGCCACATACACATTTTGGCAAATTTATTTAAGTATTTATTTATTATAATTAAGAATTCCTCAGTTCTCATTTCTCAAATCATATATTACTGCCAATCAGACCATTGGATCAGAACAAAAACACGGTATTGATATAACTTATTCTTTTCTTTTTTTTTTAAATTTTTTTTCAACGTTTATTTATTTTTGGGACAGAGAGAGACAGAGCATGAACGGGGGAGGGGCAGAGAGAGAGGGAGACACAGCATCGGAAACAGGCTCCAGGCTCTGAGCCATCAGCCCAGAGCCTGACGCGGGGCTCGAACTCACGGACCGCGAGATCGTGACCTGGCTGAAGTCGGACGCTTAACCGACTGCGCCACCCAGGCGCCCCATATAATTTATTCTAAAGTAAACAAAATCAAGGGAAAACACATTGATTAGAGCCGGCCTGCCTCCAATAAATACAATGTACCTTGGAGTTTTCAAAACATCAGATTAGCTCAAGACTGTCCCCCATGAACACGCACACACTCATGGACCCCCGCTCCCCCAGTCTCCTAGCCAGAACCTCGGGGACACTCTGGGGGAGCCTTGGGGACACTCTGGGGGAGTTCCTCTAAATCCAGGAGAATGCCATCCTGCTTGGCCCCTCATTCACTCAGTTATCAACAATGTCAGCATTAACTGGTCACCACTGTGTGCAAGCCCACTGCTAAGAGGCAACCCTCCAAATCAACAAGGGCATGGGAACTCTTCCCCACTGTACAGATAAGGAAACTGAGGCCATGGACTTGGAATTTAAAACTCAACTCTAGTAAACTCTAACACATCCGCTTCACCCAATGTGCAGATCTAAAGTAAGACATGCCCTAAAATACAGCAAAAAACAGAGTATAAAACACAGTCCCGTGTGTAGCGCATTGATAATTAAAAACAATTTAATTTTATTTATTTTGAGAAACAAGGAGAAAGCATAAGTGGGAGAGGGTCAGAGAGAAGTAGAGGCAGAATCCCAAGCAGGCTTTGCAGCATCAGCCCAGAGCCCGAGGCGGGGCTTGAACTCATGAGCCGTGAGATCACGACCTGAGCCGAGATCAAGAGTTGGACGCTTAACCGAATGAGCCGCCCAGGTGCCCTGAGCAATGAATGATTTTTTAAGTGGAGGTACTGAACTCTCCCTTTTGTGGGGTTTTTGATATAAAGTCTTTGCATATAAACTTAGCCGTGTAGGGACCGAAGGTTAGTGGCCCTTCTCGCCCTCACTCACTCACCACGTTGTCTTATGCTGAATCTGTTAGATTCTCCCAGACCAGAGAACAGGGCCGGGTCACCAGGAGGGGGGCTTATCGATTACGTAGTGATTTTAGTTCCCAACCCCAGTGCCTGCCTCCTCACGGGAGGTGAAGAAATGCGTGAGTGAGGTACAGGAGGAGCCCATGAGCTCCTGGAGAGCAGGGGAGACCAGGAGGCGTCTCCACGGGCTGCCTCCATGGGCGTCAGCACCACGGACAGCTCTCCAGGCCCCGGCTACCTCTCCAGTCCTCCCGTCCTACCATTTCTGCTGAGAAGAGGCACTCTGGAAAACTCTGCAGAGACCCAGCCTCACATCACCAAGCCCGATTCTGAGAAGGATTGGGAGGCAGACAGTGGCAGTGAAGAGGTGCCCGAAAACTTTCCCGCGAGGGGCTGGGTGCTGCCCTGGGTGCGGAAGGTGCCCTCCTGAGCTTCATTGCCCGGGCTTCATTACACACGTGATGGTCTCTGCTCCCCTGGGCGCAGGAGACACCAACAGGACTCCAGGTTACCTGAAAGGCGGGGGTGGGAACAGCAAATGCAGGGAGCCGCGGCATCCGTTATGCCGTTTACACAGGCCGAGGATAAATGATCCACTCCCTGCGTCAACCACAAAGAGCTCAACACAATTTTTAAATGCAGGAAGTATTTCTCCGGGGCTTTGATATTTTCTTCCTGCGGGCTGCAGCAGCATTTGCAATGGTGCCAAGCCACGCCGCCGCTGATTTACTGCGCTGGGAGCAGCACTCCATCAACGTCCCCTGGCTGCCACCGCCACCAAGCTCTCCCTGTCCCCGGGCATCTTGCTTACAGAAGAAAATTATTCACTTGCTTGTATGTTACATGCAAAACAAACTATTTTTAGCTGCCTACATCTATCACCTCACTTGGCCATCGCGGCTCGGGTGGGGGCGCGGAGGGAAGAAGGACAAAGGAGCAGCAGAGCTCAAGCTTTTCCTTGAAAAAGCAAAGTGAGCACACGCTGGTGGTGACACGGGTTATCATAGGCAGTGACAGAGAAATGTGGGGCTGTTCCAGCTGCTGTCATGAGAGCTTTGTCTTGTCCTGCCGGGCGCCAGCCTGGAGTGGACAGCCCGTGATAACGCTGCTGTGCCTGGAATTTTTCTTGCCTGTACAAGAGGAGCAGCACACAGTTCCCCGCGCTGGATGGTCTCACACTTTTACAAAGGGCGGGGAGCCTTTGAAATGACTTTTTGGGTCAAGTGATAGGTGGCGTTGACATCACACTTCTCTTTTTGAGGTTCGGGGTTTCCGTTTCGTGCTGTTGACGTTAAAGCGTAGGACAGGAGAGGGGGCCCAGAGACTCTCCAAGTGCGACTTGGTCGGGCTAATTTTTTCAGAAGTGCATGTAATGTTTATGCAAACAGGCCCACAGAAGATGGAAACCCAGTGTGGGATTCCAGTTTCTGGTCATGTAAGATCTTCACATGGTTACTGGATGTATAAAAATCAGATATTTGGCAAAAAATCCCAACACGTGGGAAATTTGCTCCAGAAAAGAGTTGTCTGCAGGGGCTGAGGAAGGGATGGTAGGGGACCCACTCGGTGTGAACCAACCATCCCTCCCCTAAGTCTGCTTGGGGTTCAGCTCACTGGGTTGGTGCTAAAGTCTCAGGCGGGGCCGAACCAACAGAGAGCACCTGAGGACGCCCTCGCCGACGGGTCAGATGCACTCAGGGTGGGAGATGCACGGATCTGCAGACCCCGGAGAGGGCTCAGCCTGGGGAGCTCCCGCTGCCCCCATCAATGCCCCTGGGTGGCAACAGACGGTAGAAGACGCCCATGTAGCCACCTTCCAGACAATAGCCTCACACCTGTGTCCTTGAAAGAGTAAGGAGATACCCAGACCCGAAGACCAAGTCAGGTCACAGCAGCTTCCTGACCTGGTCTGAGGACATTCTCAAGCCAAAGTCAAACTCACACCAGGATCTGTGTGCACGTCCACATAACCAGTGGAAAGACCTGTGGAAGACTCTGTGACTTCTGGTTCAGCTCTTGGGGGGTCCCAGACCTGCTCATTCTCCACCCCGACAATGCCACGCGGCTAGCGTCCCTGCCCATCGTCCCCGCGATGCCCAACGCCAACGCTCACCATCTCTTCCCTTCCCAGAAGCACCTTTTCCCCACTCCTCATCATCCTTCACGCATCCAGTTTATTGGCTCACAAATGCAGCCACTGTAGCCCACGTCCTGTGAGCGTGTGGGGCCTCCATCCCGGCCTCTGGCGGGAACGACAGACAACAGACACACGATTACAACCGTGAGAAGCGTCGGGAAAGGCATCGCGAGGACTTCCAGCCTTGGCACCCAGCCTTGCGCAAGGAGGTCGCACCCGAGCAGAAGTGACACTTGTGCTGACCTGGTACGGATGAGTGAGGGCTTTCCCATAGGGCAGGTCCAAATTTAGTGACATGGCCTAAATTCTCTGCAGATCACGGGTCCTGCGTACCAGCCTGACCTGGGTCAGCCCTTTCCTGCCGCCCCTCGTCGCACAGCAGCAGGTGGCCCGAGCCTCCGGCCCTCCGCATGGCTGAGGCTGCACCGGTCCTGAGGGGCTTTGTCTGGCTCTGGTGCTGCCCACGCACATTTGTACACCACGTGTGTCCAGAAACAGTGGACGTGAGTCCTGCTGTGCAAGAAGGAAGGAGATAGGTGTTCAAAAAATGTCCTCAAGGGCTCTGGATGCTAATTCGTGTTGGGAGAGGGGCTTGTCTTCGAGGCTGGCGGTGGCGGGGGTGTTGATGGCCCGGAGGACTCTCCCTGCAGGTAGCGAGGCCCCTGAGACTCTGCTTCTGAGCCCACTTGCAGGCAGAGGACCTCCAACCCCTGGTCACACGGGCAGTGGCGCTCTGGAATCTGGACTCGAGGGCGCTGATGTCAGCAACTGCTTCTCGCTCAGTGCTCTGTCCATTTCTAAATTCTCTGCTGGTTTGCCATCTGCCGGTGACCCTCACCTTCCCTCTCTGTTGTGTGTGTGTGTGGCAGGGGGGCACGCGCTGTATACTTTGAAGAGCTGTGGGCTTGCCTGGACGCCACAGAGGTGTGCAGGGGTGACTGCTCGTCCCGCCGCTGCCCGCGAGCCTAACCGGCAGGAGCTGAGGGCCCAGGCAGCCGTGCAGGGCCGGGACGGGGGAAGGCCCGCGGTTCTGGGGAGGAGAAAACCGCGCGCCTGTTACCTTCGGCATGCCCGTGATTTCCGCGGTCACTGCTAATGTTATTTATGGCAGCTTCATGTTCCTTTTGAGGCATAATTAGAAAAGATAAATAACTCTAGAGCCCCTCGCCAAAGATAAATGGACAGGCTGAGGCTTTTTCACTTCGATGCCTATTTCAGAAACCTTCAGAAAGAAGAAAGGTGTCTGTAGAAACTTTGCAGAAAAACATGGTAAGATTGCAGAAATCACTTGCCTTCTCCTGTAACTGGTCCCGTGTGAACAAAGAGATATTCCGTCCTATTTACGTTGGGTGCACCAGAACTGCAAGTCCTAATATATGAGGCTGAGATACCATTAAGCCGATGCAGAAAATTCTAGGTGCATATGTACATGTCTTCTCCAAGAGGAATAATTTAGGGAAGTTGGGGCTTAAAGACGCACCGCTTTGTTAGCAGAAAGCTTAGAAACAAATACTTTTACAGTTTTAAAAAGCTTCTGTTACCCTTTTTCCTTCCTTCCTTCCTTCCTTCCTTCCTTCCTTCCTTCCTTCCTTCCCTTCCCTTCCTTTCCTCCCTCCCTCCCTCCTCCTTCTTTTTCTTTCTTTCTTCTTTCTTTTTTTCTTTCTTTCTCTCTTTCCTTCTATTTCTCTCTTTCCTTTTCTTTCTTTCTTCCTTTCTTTTCTTCCTTCTCTCTCTCTCTCTCTCTTTCAGGAACGTGTGACATTTCTCTGGCCTTCTGAGCTCGTGCAGATGATTACATGGGGCTGACACCGTGTCTGCCTTGCTCTCTCCCCTTTGCTCTCTGAAGTCATCCCTCTTCCTCAGCAGCACCTGCTTCAAAGGAGGATTCATCTCCAACCTTTGTCACAAAACCAGGCACAAATCGGCTTTCTTCAGCTGGACGCTCCGGGACAAGGGCGGGGCATACGTGCCTCTCTCTTCCCGCAACCCCAGGGCCGCTGCCTGGACCGAAGTCATTCAGACTGGCCCAGGGACACGCTAGGAACCAGGGAACAGCTTATTTCAAAAATGTATTTTTCTAGGAAATATTTGTTTGGCTTTTCCTCATGCTCGTTTTACAAAATAAACACACTTTGCTTAAAATCACCACTGCGTCTTCCCTCCCTGATCTATTAACTGAGAAAACAAATCTGTGGCCAAGACTGGGTCTGCATCGATCTGCAACCTAGGCTTGTGGCCCTCCTGGGAACATCTGCTCACAGCCAGCCTCTGATGCTGTCTGAGTTCTTTCTGTTTCACACGCATACACAGAAGCTACACCTATAGTTACGATGACTAACCAGATCTAATAATGATGAAACCATCATCTCAGAGGCAAAAGGGACCACCCGTTACTGAGTGATTTTGTATGTCACCTGTGCTAAAAGCATCTTGTAGCCACTGGGCTGTGGAGTCAGCACCACGGCCCCATGGTGGGCACAGCCCTATTCATAGAGGAAACTCAGGCGTGGCGTGCTTACGCGGCGGGTGCCGTGTCTGGCAGGTCGTGAGTGGTGGTGTGTGACCTCTTCACCACGGGCTGTCATAGCACTGCGTAAGGATGTTGTCATAGGCGGTACTTAGGGCAGTCTCCAGAAGACAGGTGCTCGGACGAAGCCCAGAGGGCCCCAGATACACAGGCACTAGGTCGTAGACCTAGCTCTCAGATCTAAACTGAACCACATCGACCTGAGCCCTTCCCATCCACACGTGATTAGGTCAACCTCATCTGCCTGTAAGGGACAAATTTCAGGAAAAGGAGACTTTCTCTTACGGCCTTTGGAATGCCCCCAGTGACGTATTTGGCTTGAGATCATATCGTGAGTCGGTACCACTTACAGATTTTCCAATGTTGGGCATCCCCACACACAGGAAGGGGTCTTCTGTCCCCTGTGCACACCCCTTGTCCTCTACCATATTTTCCCAACCATTTCCTGTTTCCCAACCATTCTCGCCCAAGAGCGTCTCCCTTCTCTGGGGTCCGTCGCTCACCTGGCAGCTGACGTGTGCCCCATATTTTGTTAATGTGGATTTTTGTGGCTTCCAGATCGTTTACGCGTGATACAGGCCCATTGAAGGAATTCTAATTTGCTGATGACTTTGCCAGAAATAATCCTGTGACCTGGGTCAGACTGCTCATGCGGGTTTGGCAGGACGAGTGCCCTGGGGCCGGTGGGGGGGTCACCCTAACCTGTCCTGGCTTCTCCTCCAGCCTCTGGCTCACTGACCCACTGATTCACTTCGTTTCTGCTGTACCATCGTAAAAAGGACGTATCGACACGGGCCAGATAGCCTCTTAGGTTCTACCAAAGTTCTCGGATCTGCGAGCTGCGCAAATCGTTCCCCAAGTCACCTAAGACCGTATCTGAGAGTGTGCGGCTGCAGACCCACTGTGGGGGCAGCGTTCCGAGGACCTCGCGAGGACGCAGGGAGGAGGTGTTTATCAGCTCTTGTGGTGGCGCAGCCGACCTCCCCACGCGTGGGCTGGACCGTGTCCGCAGTACCGTACCCTCGTGTGGCGACAGATACAGACACAGACTCTCTCTGAGGGACTCTGCGGATCAAGTACTGGGGGACGATTCAAACAGTGTTTATTTGCTGGTGCTGTTGTTTCATGCGGGGGGCTCACCCTGCAGATTCTGTGGTAGCTGCTTTGGGAGCATGCGCACCCCTGTCCCACCTCCTCTGCTGAGGCAGCTGGTTAAGGGACAGCGCCACACGCGGGGGTTTGCAGGCTTACAGATCTATGTTTTCTGTGAGGAGAGAAGCCCTGAGGTCTCCAGAAGCCCCTCCCGCCCCCGGCCAATCCACTTAAAGAGGAAGAGAGCGCTGGGTGTGCAATGGGACGCGTTTTTGTCAGCATCCGCATCCCGAGAAGGTAGAAACACCCGGACAAGGTGCTTGACAGGCTGAGTATTTTAGGGCTTGTGATAACCGAAAAGACACAAAGACGACAAGAATACGGAAGCAGCCTCGTGAACACAGCTGGGTAAGCAGACCTGAAACACAGATCTGAAAACCGCAACATAAAATCGCAAGTTTTCCCCAAGTCTTACTGTGTGGACTTCGTAGGGCCCCCCGACACAGAAGCGTCGGGTGCTGGCCCAGCACGCAAAGCCCCTGCTCTCGGCCCACACAGGTCCCGCTGCTGTGTCCCTTAGTCTCTTCAGTCACACGGGTGTCTCCCCACCTGACCGTCAGCAAAGACCCTTCAGGGTGTGGAGGTCTAGTCCCCTGCAGCCTGCCCCTGAGGGCACATGGGGGCCGGACTTCTGCTGCACAGCTGGAGGGGGGAGTGTGGTGTGCTTGAAAAAGACACACGTGCCTCGGAGACTAATTGCCCTGGGACGTGCTCCTGTATGGGGGAAGGCCACCAGCAATGCTGACAGGTACAGCCGCCTAAATTCTGTGTGTGCGCGTGTGCATGTGTGTGCACGTGTGTGCGTGTGTGCATGTGCACGCACATGCATGTGTGTCAGTTTGTGCATGTATGCGGTGTGTGCACGTGTGCACAAGTGTGCACGCGTGCACATGTGTGTATATGTGTGCACGAGTGTGTGCACGTGTACCTGTATGTGAGTGTGCATGTGTGCAAATGCATGTGTGCGTGCATGTGAGTGTGTCATGAGTGTGTGTGCATGTATGTGCACGTGTGTGCACATGTGTAGTGAGTGTGTGCACGTGTGTAGTGAGTGTGTGCACGTGTGCCCACGTATGTGTGTGCCTATGTGTGTGAGCATGTGCATGTGTGCGGGTGTGCATATGTGAGCATGTGTGTGCATGCACATGTGCACGTGTGAGCGTGTTCATGTGGGCGTGTGCATGTGTGCGCATGCACGTGTTTTTGTGTGCATGTGTGCATGTATGCATGCAAACACATGTGCACTTGTGTGTGCATATGTGCGTGTGCATGTGCGGGCATATGCACGTGTTTGTGTGTGCATGTGTGTGCATGTGCACGTGTGCACATGGGCACGTGTGCACGCGTGCACATGTGCATGTGTACTTGTGTGTGCATGTGTACTGTGTGCATGTGCATATGTGCATGTGTGTATGTATGTGTGTGCATGTGTGTGTGAGCGTGTGCATGTGTGCGGGTGTGCATATGTGAGCGTGTGTGTGCATGCACATGTGCATGTGTGCATGTGTGTGCATGTGTGCGTGTGAGCGTGTTCATGTGGGTGTGTGCATGTGTGCACATGCACATGTTTGTGTGTGCATGTGTGTGTGCATGCAAGCACATGTGCACTTGTGTGTGCATGTGCGGGCGTATGCATTTGTGTGTGCATGTGTGTGCATGTGCGTGTGTGAGCGTGTGCATGTGTACGTGTGAGCGTGTGTGTGGGGAGCAGCTCGTCACCGTGCTAGGACTGGCTGACAGGACAATATCCGCCCGACCTTCAGAAGCCCTCTCTCCCTGGATGAGGCCATCTCGCGGATGCTGGGGCTGGGTGTCCGTCCCTGGTGTCAAGGTGACCCACACACCTGCCGCACACGTGCAGCCACTCGCACGTGGAACAGGCTGCTCGGCTGCGCCTGGCTTTGGGGTGCCGGCGTGCGGTCAGTGGCCGCAGGGTGACAAATTGCCTCTCTGCCGGCGTTGGAGCTGTGACAGTCCTCGCCACAGCCCCCTCCAGATGGGCCTAATTAAACTATTAGCCAATGAGCGAGTCTGACGGCTCCATTAGCAACCCTCCCGTGCTCGCACAAACAGCCCAGGACGAGCGTCCCTCCAGGAGCCGCGCCGGGCTCGCCTGCGTGTGCAGACCTTGCAGAGACGCCTGGGCCCCTGCCTGGCAGGCCCCTGAGACCCGCACGCAGCCGTGGGTGGGGAGGGGGTTCAGCTGCAGCCCGCTGCCCCGCGTGGCCACAGTCTCTTCTCCCGGGGGGCCCCTTCTTAGGAACACGGATGCTGGCACCTTGTTAGCTAGATGCACGTCTCCCAACACAGAGAAACTATGGACAGACGTCGTCATTTGTAACTGCTGACACAGTAGATGGGGCGCCTGGGTCGCTCAGTTAAGTGTCCGGCTTCGGCTCAGGTCATGATCTCGCCGTCCACGAGTTCGCGCCCCGCGTCGGGCTCTGTGCGGACAGCTCGGAGCCTGGACGGAGCCCGCTTCGGATTCTGTGTCTCCCTCTCTCTCTGCCCCTCCCCCGCTCACGCTCTGTCTCTCCCTGTCTCTCAAAAATAAACATTTTAAAAATGTAAACATTGCCACAGTAGAGACCCCACTTTCTGCGTAGCGAGTGACAATGTCAGGAGCAAAGCGGGCGTCTGATCCAGAGCTCGCTGGGCCTGGGCCGCACCCATCTAAAGAGGAAGTGGGCGCTCGATCTCACCTCTCCCAGGAGCCTAAAGCAGCCAGCAGAGAGTTAACGGCAGTCGCAAGGGGCTGGGGGTGCAGAAACAGGGAGACGCTGGCCCAAGGGCACCGACCTCCAGTTATCAGATGAGCAAGTTGGGGACCTCACGTCCTGCACGTGACTCTGGTGGACAGCAGATCCGTGTTCCGTGTTCTTGCGGGAAAACCATCGCCACCGCCACCACCGCCATCACCAATGGGCTGCGGGGAACTTTGGGAGGGGAGGGGCATGTCCGCGGCCTTGGTGGCAGGGATGGTTCTGCTCACCCCAGACTCACCAAGTGGTCTGCCTTAAATACAGGCAACGCTTTTACACGTCAGTCGCACCTCAGCTCGGCTGTACAAGATTAGAAGAAGACAAACGAGTAAATACTACAGAGACACGGGGCCTGCCGTGGTCTGTGCTGGTTTTCCTTTATGTCTTAGGAGCTCTGCCCTCTGGCTGTCCTCGGAGGGTCCCTCCTCAACCCTAGCGCTCCCGCCGGGAGAACGCAGCCCGCCGGCAGTGGGGGACACGCCCTCTGTCTCATCCTTCCTTTTAAATGTTATCTTAGGAAACAGTCAGTTGGAAATGCCAGTTCTTGAGAAACAATCAAGAAAAATAAAGATAAAAAGCACAAGGTTAGTGACATGCGGTGAGTTAACAATAACACACTACGAATAAAATGGATTTAAATGCGAATGGACAGTCCCGTCGACATGCCATTGAGGTCACGCAGCTCCCTTGGCGAGCGGGGCCCTGTACTTGACTGGTTTCAGTGCGTTCCGGCTGGTACCGGTTTCCCTGATGTTCCAGGAGAGGACGGAACGCTCTGTCACCTGCCCACTGTCCCTGGGAAGGGCCACTTATCCCCCCCCCCCCCGCTCTAGCCCAGACCGGAAAGCACAGCCACTGGCAATGATGGTGTCAGGCCACTAAGGGCCTTCACTTCCCTGAAGCATCCCTGAGCACGGACTGTGCACCTGGTCTCTGGGGACACAGCCCTGAGCAGAAGGGACAGACCATTTCCACCCTGCATGCCCCTCAGGCTGGCTCTGGGGTCACCCTCAGTGGTTGGGGCCACTCTGTGCCCAGGCTCGAGCCTTTCCGTTTTGTGTTCTTTTCTTCCCCGCTGACCTGTGCTCCCAAGGGAGGATCAGTGAGTTATAAATACCCAACTTTGTTCTACGGTGTTGTTCTCTTAACAGAGTGATCTTTTACACAGAAGGAACGTCTATGGACAGTAATCATCACTTGACGGGGTTGGTGTTATGATTATGTTATTGTCCGTTCCTTCCCTTCTGCCCCTGGGGATGGACATTTCTCTCTTCTGTTTCTCTGTGGGCCTTTTCAGTCCTCGTGAAATCAAACCTTCTCAGGCTGGCTTCCCTAGCCCTGGACAGCATCACCACCACGAGCTATTTATTACCCGTTTTTTGTAAGGACTAGGTGCTGCTAAATCCCACTGCCCGTTTTCCCTCTAGGGGACTCCCTTCCTAGCTTCCCCTCTGTTTTAGTGCTACTAAGGATTTGTGCCTGACACGGAAAGGCCCTTCTTTGCCTGGCTTGTTCTGACCCGTCTTGCAAGACCGACGTCCCCCAGGACATGCTATCCCACCCTTTGGATGACGGGGACCCCGTCCTCTATGATGGGGGGGGGGTGGCAACCCTTGTCTCCATCACTTGGCCACACAGTGCTTGCGAATGCTCATGTGGAGTCCGCCCGCAGGCGGGACCTGTCGCCGCATGCAAGTGAGGGGCTGAGCCGTGATGGGAAGCAGGCCATGCAGGGGACCCCGCGGGCACCTGCCTGGGCCTCGAGACAGATGGGAAAGGTGGTGGGGAGGGGCGGTGCCCGGAGGGTGCTGGCAGGGACAAGGGGACACGCAGTGGGGGGCCACAGTGGGGCTCTGCCAGGAGGGTCTAGCAGTGAACCTTCATGCGATGTCCCTCCTGTCTTCAGACGAGCCCACGGTGGGTATGTGGGCTCCATGTGCCTGCCCGGTCTTGTCCTCAACAAAATACTGTTGAATTCCTCTGAATTCAGGACCGGTCCAAGGCCATGCACATAACAGTTTCAGTAAATCCTGATAGATTGAATTGATTATAAGGAATTGATTTCCTTAGCCTTTGAAACCGAAGAGCCTGACACGGGGCTCGATCTCAGGAACTGAGAGATCGTGACCTGAGCCGAAATCAAGAGTCAACCGCTCAACCGGGGCGAGCCAGCCAGGCGCCCGGGATGAGTGAGTTTTGGTTTGGCTCTCAGCCAACAAGCAGTGCGTTTAGTGCTCCATTCGTGCTCACGGACGACGAAGAAGCAAGCCAGGGTGGCCACCCTCTGAAGGCTCGCTGCCGCCTGAGACGAGGCCGCATGCGCCTTCGGGATATGAGACGGCGCCACGATAGTGGGTAGCGGTCTGCACACATGCTGCTGGGCGAAGCCTGGAATCTCAGTCCACTGGCTCCGCCCAGATGCTGGCCACACGTCAGGTCCAGGTGGGGAGGCGCGTGAAAACAGGGGCAAAGAATTAATGACCAGCACCCTGACCACGCTAACTGGCCGCCCGGGAATGCCTGTCACACACCTCCACCCGCAGGGCAGGTCCCAGGCCCGCCCTGGCAGGACCAGCCCAGCAGGGAAACGGAGGCGGGCTGCTCCCAGAGACGCTGCTGCTCTCGCTTAGACAGCCTTAGACACCCATAGTCTTGCCCGTTTACACGGTGGTCTGTATCTTCCCTTCTTCTCTCTCTCTTTCCCGTGGGGGGTTCCCCAACCCCCAGCCTCCCCAGGAAACTCCCCGGCTCTCCCCTCGTGAAACCCTTGAGCGGGAAAGCCCCAGCTGGTGTCTGCTTCTGAGACCCTGGCCAGCTCTCCGCCGTCTGCTCCCCCCTGCCACACCCCCACTCAGGACGCCCCGTCCCTCCCGCTGCTTCCCCTAAACCTCAGTTCTCCCTGACCACTGCCTCCCTTCGTGCCCCAGCCTCCATATGCTTCCCAATCAGCCCAGAGCCTCCCCCAGGGCACCCCACCTTTCCGAGCCCCTCACTCCCCGGCGGCCACCTGTCCCAGGGCACCCCACCTCTCCGAGCCCCTCACTCCCCGGCGGCCACCTGTCCCCAGGGCACCCCACCTCTCCGAGCCCCTCACTCCCCGGCGGCCACCTGTCCCCAGGGCACCCCACCTCTCCGAGCCCCTCACTCCCCGGCGGCCACCTGTCCCAGGGCACCCCACCTCTCCGAGCCCCTCACTCCCCGGCGGCCACCTGTCCCAGGGCACCCCACCTCTCCGAGCCCCTCACTCCCCGGCGGCCACCTGTCCCAGGGCACCCCACCTCTCCGAGCCCCTCACTCCCCGGCGGCCACCTGTCCCCAGGGCACCCCACCTCTCCGAGCCCCTCACTCCCCGGCGGCCACCTGTCCCCAGGGCACCCCACCTCTCCGAGCCCCTCACTCCCCGGCGGCCACCTGTCCCCAGGGCACCCCACCTCTCCGAGCCCCTCACTCCCCTGCGGCCACCTGTCTCCAGGGCACCCCACCTCTCCGAGCCCCTCACTCCCCTGCGGCCACCTGTCCCCAGGGCACCCCACCTCTCCGAGCCCCTCACTCCCCGGCGGCCACCTGTCCCCAGGGCACCCCACCTCTCCGAGCCCCTCACTCCCCGGCGGCCACCTGTCCCCAGGGCACCCCACCTCTCCGAGCCCCTCACTCCCCGGCGGCCACCTGTCCCCAGGGCACCCCACCTCTCCGAGCCCCTCACTCCCCTGCGGCCACCTGTCCCCAGGGCACCCCACCTCTCCGAGCCCCTCACTCCCCTGCGGCCACCTGTCCCCAGGGCACCCCACCTCTCCGAGCCCCTCACTCCCCGGCGGCCACCTGTCCCCAGGGCACCCCACCTCTCCGAGCCCCTCACTCCCCGGCGGCCACCTGTCCCCAGGGCACCCCACCTCTCCGAGCCCCTCACTCCCCGGCGGCCACCTGTCCCCAGGGCACCCCACCTCTCCGAGCCCCTCACTCCCCGGCGGCCACCTGTCCCCAGGGCACCCCACCTCTCCGAGCCCCTCACTCCCCGGCGGCCACCTGTCCCCAGGGCACCCCACCTCTCCGAGCCCCTCACTCCCCTGCGGCCACCTGTCCCCAGGGCACCCCACCTCTCCGAGCCCCTCACTCCCCTGCGGCCACCTGTCCCCAGGGCACCCCACCTCTCCGAGCCCCTCACTCCCCGGCGGCCACCTGTCCCAGGGCACCCCACCTCTCCGAGCCCCTCACTCCCCGGCGGCCACCTGTCCCAGGGCACCCCACCTCTCCGAGCCCCTCACTCCCCGGCGGCCACCTGTCCCCAGGGCACCCCACCTCTCCGAGCCCCTCACTCCCCGGCGGCCACCTGTCCCAGGGCACCCCACCTCTCCGAGCCCCTCACTCCCCGGCGGCCACCTGTCCCCAGGGCACCCCACCTCTCCGAGCCCCTCACTCCCCTGCGGTCACCTGTCCCCAGGGCACCCCACCTCTCCGAGCCCCTCACTCCCCGGCGGCCACCTGTCCCCAGGGCACCCCACCTCTCCGAGCCCCTCACTCCCCTGCGGTCACCTCACTCCACTTGTCCAAGCCTCAACTTGACCCTTTGGAAATCTGTCAGATGGTTTGGCTGCCTAAACCCTGCAAAGGCTCCCCGTGCTGTTCAGAACAGGAGCCACTGGACCTCACAGTGTCCTTTAGGGACCTGCGTGGACTGTCCACGCCCCACACCCCACCCCTCTGCCCCATTGTCTCCCATTGGGTCCCACAGTGTGCCGGCCTCTGCCCCCTGTCTACTCCCCATGCTCCCCTGGGCCAGCTGTCACCTCCTCCCCGTCCTTGCTGAGACCTCGCTGTTCCCCAGGGCTGCCTGCCACACCTCAGGCTTGAATCCCTCCGTCCCTGTCCCCCGACCCCTGCCGGCTCCCCCCAGGTGACACAGCCCTCCACACACTTGTTCTTGCTCGTGGCTTGTCTCCTCAGGGACACGAGTCCCATGAGGGCAGGGCTCCCGTTTTGTCCAGGGAAGCGTCCTGATACGGGTTGCTCCTGATGCCCTGGGCACCCAGGGAATGGAGCCTACTCTTACCAGGGCAGCTGGTGGCCACGGCAGTGCCCCCGACTCACAGTGACCCTGCTGAAGGACAGTTACTCGGGCGACAGCAAGCCCAGCCGGTTGCTCGGAGACTGTTGCCCCCCTTTCCTCCCACTGCACACATGCCCTCGGCCAAGCCCAGCTCTCACCGTGGCCCCACCTGTCCACGTGAGCCACCCACTGTGACACTCTGGGGTGTTACGGCCCTGGCGGATCCATGAGTGCCGGGCCTGGTCCCTCATTCGCTTACGGGGTGACGCTTCCCCACGGCGACAGAGATGGCGCTGGAAGGACAGGGTTCCCAAGAGGACTGCCCTGATCTTGGGGGCACAGGTGCAGCGGACAGAGGGCAGGAGGGGCCTTCGGGCCAGCGAGGCACGTCTGGATGGCAGCTGTCCTCCCAGGCCTTGTCTAGGGGCTTTCTCGGGGTCTTGGACTGTCAGTCTGGCCGCTCTGTCCGTGACCAACCGTCACAGTCCCGAGAGAGAGTGCTAGAACTGGAGGTGTTCTGAGGACAGCGCTGCAGAATTCGGGGCCCTTTGGAAACCCCCAGGCCTGAAGGGACCTTGACACCCTCATTCACCACCTGGGCCGAAGGAAGCACCGAGTCGAACTGTTCTCAGACGAGCCTTGCCGGGGGTCTCTGCGGGGCTCCTGGAGCCCATGACAAGTGAGCACTTAATCCGTAAGCTGCAAACACCTTGCCACGCACACTTAATTATAACGAATTTGCTATTGATCGGCCATTTATTCTAACGGGACCATTGCGGAAGTGTCCTGCGTGTTTGACCCTGGAGACAGAGGGGCGCTGACCTCTCTCCTACTTTCACGCATACTCTTCTCTAGGTCAAAGTGCATTCTGATTGGCTCTAGAGGGGGTGTGCAAGACCACAGGAGGGAAAGGGGAATTAGCAAAACTACAGGTGCAGGCTGGAGAGTGAAAAGTCGGGCCGTTCAGGAAACCAGGGCTGGGCTCTGACGTCCGCACGGGGACTGCAGGCTTCTGAATGCTTCCGGTGGTATCTCTGGTCCCACATGGTCTTCTGGGGGTCAAAGCAGCTCTCCCGGGGTGGGGGAGGAGGTCTATCTTTCATGTCCCTGTTCTCACACATTACATGCAAGCTTGCGAGTTATGGGGTTTTGAGAGAAGCCGCGAGCCCCCCTGGGCGAGGTGTGAATCACTCACATACGATGCGAATCTCGTCTGTCTACTTCATCTGCATAAAATTATGTATGAATGTAGTTCTTCAGGTAACTGAAATGAACCCATCAGAGAGTAAGTTCTGTATACAATTTAAGCATTTTTATTAATATATTCCTGGGTCATTTTACTTAGCTTCCCTGACTTTTTAAAGAGAAGACGCATAATGATGTAACCTTTTTAAGGCACATGATCACCCATGTGGGTATTAACTAATATCCTGCAAAGTAATTTAAAATAATTCCCTTTGGGTTAATAGAGTGTTCAGAACAATTTACGCTTATCTGAGGGTCCCAGACATCCTCAGATCCCGGGACCCCCAGACTTCACTGTCTCCAACACCTGTTAGCTGCCATGATCCAGACAGAGGCAGAGATGAAGGGAGGGAGGTGATACCCAGACACACAAACGTCTGTGCCTCCCTCTGTTATAAAGAGTGCACCCTGGGACTCCTGGGGGGCTCAGTCGGTTGAGCGTCCGACTTCGGCTCAGGTCATGATCTCGTGGTTTGTCGGTTCAAGCCCCGTGTCAGGCTCTGTGCTGACAGCTCGGGGCCTGGAGCCTGCTTGGGATTCTGTGTCTCCCTCTCTCTCTGTTCCTCCCCTGCTTATGCTCTGTTTTTCTCTCTCTCTCTCAAAAATAAACAAACGTTTAAAAAATTTTAAAAAAATGAAGTGTGCACCCTTGTGAACGACATATCCTTGATTTCACAAAAGGCCTTGACCCTTAACACTGGGTTCTTAAGGTTTGCAAGCCAGCTGTGGGGCACGTGACCTGAGCCTTGAACTTGGCTCTGTCCCAGAAGACAGTTTCTTCAGGCTACTGTGGACTGTGCTCGCTGGGGTCAGATTAACTGTGATGATTGTAAGAACATTTTAAAGCAAGGTGCTGGTCGTGGGGGCGTATGTTTAAGTGGTTCTCAAGGCGGGGTTCTCCCGCAGCTCAGAGAACGCCAGCGGGCTTCGGGGGTCACTGCTGTGCCCAGAAGGGAGGCGTCGGAAGAGGCTAGAGAAAAGGGCACGGTCGCTAAGAAGCAAGACGCTGTAAGACAAAGGGCTTAGAAACTCCCTCTTCCCAAAGCAATGCGATCCCTGGCTTGTTGCTTTGTTGTGTTTTTGGGCAGAGGTGCCCGCGGAGCTCGGGGTCCCTGTCTGACGCCCGCGTCCCCCACGCCGCTTGCGGCACAGAGCGCCCACCGGCAGGGTATGGAAGAGGTCGTCCAGTTCTGCACCTCTAGGTGCCAAATTTCTTCAGATCTAGACTTCCGAAAAATATGAAAGGAGTGAGATGTTATTAATCAAAGCTCAACGGTATTTCTCAGCTTCAATAAGCTGTTTCTGGTCGTGCTTCAGACTTTAATTAACGGTTTCCTCACTGCACAAGGAAGTGCGCCTCAGCCCTGGAGACGGCAAGGGAAGCTCTCGGAATCTGAAAACCCGTGTTCCTCCGTGTTTAAAATTCCTTTCCTCTTTTAGCGCCTCAGTAAGAGTAACTCCCCCTGTTCATCTTATTGACAAGTTTCAAATAATTTCTTCTCCCCTCGGCCTTAGCTTCCGACAGGTCACGGAGACTGGACACCGTGACCGTCCTTCCAAAACCACAGCCGCCGGGGCAGACGTCCCGGGTCCAGCCCAAGGTGACAGACGCGTCCTTTACCGGAAGCAGTTACCAAGTGACACGTGTCAGAAGGCTTCCCAGGGCTTGAGCACGGTGTCTCCTGTGCTGCGGGATTCCAGACGCAGAGAGACTCTGTCAGGAAAAGCGCCTTGGCTTAGAGGACGTCCTGGAAACACAGAGAGGTCCCTGGAAGCCCTGAGGTGCCATCTGTGTGTGCGCGCGTGTGCATGTGTGTGTGCTCTCTGCCTGTGTGTCTGTCTCTGTCTCCCTCTCTGTCTCTCTCCCTCTCCCTCTCTGTCTCTGTCTCTTTCTGGCTCTGTCTCTCTATCTCTGGCTCTTTCTCTCTGTCTGCCTCTGCCTCTATCTATCTCTCTGTCTCTGGCTCTCCCCCTCTCTGTCTCTCTCCCTCTCCCTCTCTGTCTCTGTCTCTTTCTGGCTCTGTCTCTCTATCTCTGGCTCTGGTGACGAGGGTCTGGGAGCCGCCTGGCCCCCGGCAGCTTTGCACAGGCCGCAGCCGTGAACCTGCCTGACGTCTGTGACGGAGGTCCCTTGTGTCGCTGCGGTGACGGGAACGCGTTCGCGTCGGGCCCTGGGAGCCTCGTCTCCTGCACCGTTTCACCGTTTCAGGTTCAGCTGGTGTCGTTCGTGCCGTTATCTCGTGGAATCACCGAATTCCCTCTTCTCTGTCTGAACTGCCACGGCGCTAGCCAAGTGGGGAGAAAAGGGTCCTCGGAGCTTGATTTTCTTCCCAGACGCCATGGTTCTGTTCAATTGAATTCACTCAAGTTGTGGTTAGCATAAACACCACAGACAGTAGGACATGTCAAATTAGCAGCTTTGCGAATCTCCTGTTAATTGTCAGCCTAATTAAAAAATTGCTAATTATAATGTTTATAACTTCAAATAACTGCTCAGCTATAAAGTACGGCCTGTCAGGTGTAAACAGGGGACCGGAGGGAAAAAAATCAATCGACATCTGTTAATTTATCAGCGGCACAACACCAAATTGAAAAATGGATCGCCTATTGTACCGTAAATCTGCGTTGCGATAAAGAGACCAATTCATCGAACACCTGCTTAATAAATGATAATGGCCGTCTTTACCAGCCCGCCCCCGGGCGTCTCTGCTGATAAATCCCCATCCCGCCTGGAACCGTACACGGAGCAGATCTCCAGGAGGCAGAGCCCTGAGACAAGGTCCCCTGTTCACCAGGCAGTCGGCCCCGCAACTTGACTGAAGAAAATCATGTTGACACTCGGTGCTGTGCAAAATTAAGAATAGAAGAACCTCAAACATACACAGACATGCGCATCCGGGTGGGAAGAGTCGGGGGGATCTCTTCCCTGAAAGAACCCTGCAGCTCTGGGGCCCCCCAGCTCACTCCCTTTCGTCCCAGTTCCCGGAGCATCGCTACCTGCCCGACGCCGTGGACCAGGAGGTGGGAACAGCCAACACCAGACTCCAAGATCTGTGTGCTTCTGTCTCCCCCTTTCTGGCCCTTTGTAGACGAGCCCACAGGCCTCCGCACAGCGCTGCCCCCCTCCAGGTTACGCGGCCACACTCTGCTCCCTGACCCTCCCAGGTGCGTTGTCTCTGCCGGGGTCCTGATGACTTCCCAGGGTGGGGGCCTCCCGCCTTACCCACCCTCTTCCCCGTGCCGCACCCCGACCCTCACCGTCACCCACACCGGCCCCTTCTCCCCCCCATGATGCACGCCAAGTTTCCTGACCTCCCTGGAAGAAAATCCCAGGTGGGTGCTCACCAATCCTTCAGCAAGCGCGGGGATGCTGTCTACTCCTGACTCAGCAGACGTTTACCGAGAGTTTACTCCTTGTGGGGATTGGCAAAGGTGACCAGTGTCCTGCCCTCAGCCCGCCGGTGGATTAAATCTGGGAGGAGGCGGTCAGCTGTGTCCTCCTCGAGTAGCAAAGACCTAGAAAGTCTTTCCTGGCCTCGCGTGGTCGGCGAACGGGGGCCTGGTCGGGGCCCAGACGCAGGGTTGGGGTGTCTCATGATCATGTTTTCCCTGCATTTCCTGGACCCGCCCTTTGGACCCGACCCTCGGAGGGGGTGTGCCAGTGGCCAAGGGCAAGGCCCCCGTGCCTCCCAGTATCTGCACTTGGGGCTTGAACTTGGGGGCTGAGCTCACGGTCGGCCCCTCCTTTCTTCAGTCCTGCACACCAGTCCTGCCAGGTCATGTCGCTGGGTCACAGTGGGGCACTGTCTGCTGGTCTGCACCCCGAGCTGGAGGAGGGGACCTCCGTGTCCCTGCCCTACCAGCCCCTCGTCCCACCTCCCCCATCAGCAGGGAGAATGAGTGAGGGCGACCGTTCTCCTTTTCTTCTTCCCTTTGTGGATGCCTCAGCACCTGTCCCTACACAGCAGGTGCGGGGAAGCTCTGAGGGGCCCGGGGCCCAGCCAGGAGAGGTGCCGCCCCTCGGACAAGCCCCCTCACACAGCGGGCATCCGAATAGAGGGAGGCTCGTTCGCAGAGAGCGACATTCAGTGAGCAGACACCCACCAGCTGTGGTGCGCTCGTGTCCTTCCGGAACATCTATCGGGTAGCATCCCAATCACTCCCATCTACAGGTGACACATGCTGGGCATTTACGTCCCTAAATCTCCTGAGTGGAAAGGTAGGGACATTTGGGGTCTTGTCTCCATTTCCACCAAACCACGTGGCTTCGGGGGGAGGGGCTAAGAGAGGGGGGAGGATGCTCTGGTTTGCCACCACTTGTGCGTGGTGAGAGGAATAGCCGCCCAAACGTGTCCACACTCCGGTCCCCGACACCCGAAGGTATCACCTTATGTGGCCAGAGGGGCTTTGCAGATAGGACTAAGGTGGCCGAGTCTGAAAGGGGAGGTGCCCAGATTAGCCGGTGGCCCGACCTAATCGCCCTCAGAGCCAGGCAAAGACCTTTCTCTCACTCGAGTCAGAGACGCAGGGGGTTCCAGGCATGGAGGAGGACTGCTGCAGGGGCCACGGAGGTCGCGGGAAGGAATCCATTCCGCTGCTCCCAGGAGCAAAGACTGGTCCCCTTGTGTGGGGCTCAGCCCTGCAGCCTAGAGGAACCAGATCCAAAGAGTGGAATGAGCTGGGTGGGGGGTAAGCTGGCTGGCTGGCTGGCCCAGTCGTGTCCATGGACTGTGGGGCGATAAATGGCTTGTTTAAGGTGCTAAGTGGGTGACGATCTTTCTGCCGCAGCAGAAGCTAGAACACGTCCATTTCTTGCCCAGGAAGCCGCGAGATCTGGGTGGCAGCTCCTCACGGTGCCCTGGGCTCTGTGCTCAATGGCAGCCCCCTGAAATCCATTGCTTCCAGATGGCCAAAGAAGGAAGAAGGGCCCAGGCCCAGGTCCCACCCAGGAGCAGCCTCATGGCCACACTGGGACACCAGGCCGGAAGCGAGTCCCAGCCACACGGCCACCCGGGGGCAGAAAGCTCGCTCGGCAGGAGATGGGCATCGCTCAGCGGACACCTGACCCTGTCCCAGACAGAGGCATCCTGGATGTCTACTCGGGGACGTTTGCACACGTAAAGACCGTGCACATGAGCAAGAGTGAGTTGCTGACCCAGTGGGACGGAGCAGCCCATGCTGGGCAAGGGCACAGTCAGCATCTATGGTGGGCACGTACCTGGGGCAAAGCCGAGCTTAGATTCATGCACAACACATGGGATTGGTTGCCATGTTCTGTGTAAGTATTGGACAAAATCAGTTAATAAACTCTCATAGTGTGTAATTAAAGTGTTCAATGGACCATTTTTTAGGGCAGTTCTGGGTTTACAGAGAAAGTGGGCAGAAAGTACAGACGCTTCCATATGCTCTGTGTCCCCTCGCGCATCTTGCCAGTGTGACGATACGGGAAACAATACGGATGCGTCATTGTTAATAAATTTACACTTGGGTTCATTGCTGGTGTTGTCCAGGTCTAAGGGGTTTGGATGAAAACATATCTCCCGCCTGAGCCTCATTCAGAGTACTTTCCAGCCCTAAAAGTCCTCTGTGCTCCCCCTGCTCATCCCCCCCCCCCCAGCCCTGGCGACCACTGGCCCACCAGTTGTGCCTTTTCCGGCGTGTCATAGAGCTGGACTCACACGGTATGGAACCTCCTCAAATAGGCTTCCTTCACTCGATAATATGCATTTAAGTTTCCGCCACGTCTTTCCGTGGTGTGATAGCTCATTTCTTCTCATCCCTGAACAATGGTCCTCTGTCTGGAGGGACCAAGTTTATTCGTCCTCCCCCTGCTGAGGGACGTCCCGCTTGTCTCCGAGCTCCGGCGGTTATGAGTAACGCTGCTGTAAACATCCGTGTGCCCGTTTTGCGGTGGACACATGTTTTCAACTTTTTGGGTAAATACAAAGGGCTGTGATTGCCGGATCGAGCGGTAAGCGTGGGCTTGGCCTTGTGAGAAACCCCCAAGCTGTCCTCCACCATGGCGGGGCCATCCCCCATTCCCAGCAGCCAGCACTGAGAGGTCCTCCTGCCGTCCTTCCAAGACCTGCACAAAGCTGATCCCTATTAAGCTGTCTTCGGGGTCAGAGAACATCATCTTACCAATGACCCTCGTCCCCTACTGGGCGCACGCCAGGTGCGAGGTGTTTGATAGTCTTGCCTCCCGTAGCAATCTTGGCGGACGGCCGCACGCGCTCTGTTACCTAACTTTACAACAATCACAACCAGGAAAGACAGGAAGTCGACATTCCGATGCAACTGACTCTGGGGCCCACGTCCCCCCGGGTGGCCTCTCTGTGCCACATCAGCATCACTCCCGTCTGACATGGCATCTGGAGCTCTTTCAGGGGCAGCTCTGTGCCCAGCTGAGCTGTGTGGGCCTCACTGCTCAGAATGAGACCAGAGAAGAAACAGAGACAAGGGAAATGAAGAAAACAGATCATTCTTGGGAGGCCACAAAGCCAAAACAAAACAAAACAACAAAAGCCCAAAACCCAATCACAGAATACGAGGTTTATCGTGCGTTCACCTTGACCAGGTGGACAGAGGCCTGTGTCTTGTCATCAAAAGTGCATGAGATGCCAGCACGTCTCAGACCGAGGGCCCCTCATCTCCCAGGGAAGCAGTGGAATCATAATTACAAAAAGAAAAGCTTAGGTCATTGCTAACTTCTGATTTGAACATCTTTAATTTCGGCCATTTCCCCTGGCTCCTTTGCTCACTGCCCTAGATCTTTATTTAATATTTAAAACTCTGCATAACAGTTCATATTAAACCTTCGCCAGTGTTTTCAGATGATTCAAAAAGCACACGGGGCAGGGTCATGTGCAGACGACGCACTTGGTCACACGGTTCAGGGAACCCCCCTAAGCCTTGGATATGAGGCGTTCACACAGGGTCTGGGGAACATGTGTTTGCGTAGAGTCCGGAGCGGACCTCAGAGGTTACCTCGTCTAACACACTGATTTCAAGCAAGCTGCCCAAAGTTCAGAGGCGGAGTAGCTTGGCTGGCCCCTCGCCTGGAGTGCCAGTGGGTCAATGGCTGCACCTGCCCCCTGCCAGGGGACCATGGACGGTGAAGAAAGTGCCAGAAGCTATGAGGTAGCACAGGGGACTCAAACCCCTCTGTCCCGAGGGAATCCATCGCAGAGAAATGTGGAGCGAGTGTCTGGCTGGGGTGGGAGGGAGGGGCTCTGGGAAGCTCCCCAGAGAGCAGACTCTTCTAAGGGGCTCTGCTTCCCCGAGAGAGGGCCCCAGCAGCAGCAGTGAGGCTCCTACGGGCTCCTTCGATTTGCAGAACCTCAGGCTCACCCCAGGCAGACCTCCCTGCCCAGAACTCGGGCGAGCGAGCGGGTGGAGAGCGTCTCAGGTCAGAGCACAGCACAGGTGACATCACGGGCCTGGAATCCACAGCCGCCCACCGGGGACTCCCAGGAAGAGGGACACACCGAGGCCCGAGATGGAGGTTGCAGGGTGAGGATTTCCCAGGGAATGTGACCCCTAGATGCACGGGCCCTGAAGCAGCTCAGCCTCAGCACACAGCAGCGATGACTTAGGTCCCAGCAGCCACGTGCAGAGGCGGGGACACAGGCTTACTGTATCAGGAAGGGACATGGCGAGTTAGGACAGGGCAGGACGGCGGGGAAGGGGGAGGAGCCGGACGAGGAGGTGGGAGGGCCACCTGCCCCGCATGTGATCCGCGGGGGGGCCTTCCCTGCAGCAGCCTGCACAGTTGGCACTCTCGTGGCTCCAGCCCACCCTGCATCAGAAGCCCAGGGGCAGAGTCTACCGGCTGCCTGGCCTCCGGGGCCTGGCCCCAGGAGGGGCTCGGAGCCTGGCAGCCCGTCGCCTGGGACGAGGATGGAAGACTGTTCCCCGATCAGCATTTCCCGATTTCTTCTTCCCGTTTCCAGAAGAGCCCCATTTCCAAGGACCCCCACACCTCCCGGTTCCGTCTTCCGGGGGGTTCCGTGATCTGCCCCACCTCTGGTGCCATGTCCTTCTCAGTCAAAGGACGCCTTCGGCCCGAAGGACAACTTCAAAAGTAGTGTCAGAAGCGGCCTCGTCAATAACTCAGTTCTGAAACGTTTATTCCAAATCTGGTCTTTAGCTCACTGCTTTGTTGTGTTTTGCAAAGGCCCCTGAGCCCTGGGGGTGTCTGATTCACGGGGAGGCGTAGTGCACAAACGAGTCTCCATTGTGTTGAACTAATGTTTTCAAGAGTCTGGGACTGTGGACTCTGAAATGACCCTGTTGTAATCTATTAAAAATACAGGTGTTTTTTTTTTTCGTTATCGTTATTATAGAATTAACGTCTGTATTAGCAGTTGAGTTCAGGAAATGGTTTTGCATGAGTGGTAGATACGTTTGTGTGAGAAATTATTTGCCTAGATTGTCCCAAATGGAATTTCATCTGAAATCATAGATTTCACAATCTTGTCTCATTGGAAAGTTCAAGATAATAAATCAAACATCAAGTTAAATGTCACATGATAATTAGTCAGGTACTGTGAGCTTAGACCTAAGATCCCTCTGACTCTCCCTCTCTCTCTCTTTTCTTTAGGTAATCGGGACAGAAGCACATGTTTTACGAGGGTCGTAAAACACGGGAACGTTTCCTTTAGCTATTTTTAAAGGGCTATACAGACATTCAAATTTGGTATGTTTAAGATGAATGCATATATCAGACTGTGTAAGTAACACTGCACACCCAGTTACGAATGGGGTTCTTTGTAAACATCTTTGCTAATAAAAACATTTTCATTTTGTAGATAATACCAGAGATAGTCCCAGGAAAATAAATCATGCATTTATAAACAGCAATTGCTCAAAAGAAGCAAACTAAGCAATTTCCCCACTTCCTCTCCACTGGAACCGAGCGATCCCTGTTTCCACAGCTGAATATTCAAAGGGTTGTTTACCATAATTGGGAGACACTTGACAGTTAAAGTAGCCCACATTTAGCAGGCTTCAAAATAGGCCCTAAATTATTTGTTGCAAGCCCTTTGCATAAATAAGCAAGAGTGCTGTTCAATTGTCCCACAAAGCTACAAATTAGAGGCATTTCGGGGTTATCCTGAGTGGTTTCTGAACGCGATGATAAAATTCTGATTTTTTTTTTTTTTGTATCCGTCTGCTTCTTGAGCTGCAAGGGTATTCTCTCTCCAGTTCAGTAACCTTTCAGGAAAACAGTCCTGGAGCAGAAAACTGGAAGCCCCCCGGAGGGACCGGCCCTGCCCGTGTGGCCCTGAGGGCGGCGTGCTGGCCTGACACGTGAGGTCGGTCCTCCCCCTCGAGGAGGGCTCTGCCCTGGCCAGGCTTTGCTTCTGGTTTGACTGAGAGTCCTGCTGAGCTGTGTGCAGAGAAGCCCCACCCGGCCGTGACTGCCAGCGAGGCCGCTCTGCGCTGAGCCTGGGCGCCTACTCAGCTCCTCCGGGGAATTTTCCGTGGCTCCCACCCCGCTGTCCTGTCTCCCCTCCGTGCGGTAGTCTCGGTGAGGTCTTCCTTGCCGGCTCTCCTGGCCGGGCGGGACTTTTCTCTCACACAGCTCTGGCTTGCTGCAATTCAGCTGTGAGGATGACAGAGCTTGTCCCCAAATGAGGTGTGAAGGTCACAATAAACTTGGCACAGTTTAGACCCTCGCTTGTGCTGTTAGTTCAGCGGAAAGCCCCTCAGATGCGTATCTGGAGACAACGTACCCGTGTTTCAGGTTGACATCCAAAAGCTTGGATTCGTGGTATCCAAGTTCTAATACACTCACAGCCGTGGGTTATAGAGGCAGCAGAATGTCCATGGGGCACCCTCACAGTAGGGAGAGCACCCATCCGTCGGCACACGGCTCGGGGAAGGCCAGGGTAGGATCTCAGAGACCGAAGAACCATCTGGGCAGTAGAACTGGGAGGCGATCGTGTCTACAGGTTTCAAGAGGTGAGATTCGCGTCGATCTGAGAGCCAGTTTTCCCTGAGGAGTCTCCGTCTCGTAGGACAGATTGATTTCTCTCTCTGACGTTTTTTCACGCGTGCAATAAGGCGTTTCAGTCCCTTAGACGGATTTTCGGATTTTTAAAATCCGACAATCTCCCGCATTTTGCCGCCTAACAAGGGAGACTGGACACAGCCGGACATCTCTGGTATGTTCAGGAGACACGTCTCTGAGAGCTCCTGACAGCAGAGGTCTCACCACGTGGGACCCAGTCGGTGAGACCGCCCCCGTGTCGTGGCCCTGGGAAGGCCGGGGGATTTTTATCCAGGTGGGGTCAGTCACGCCTGCTTACCCTCGCTGGCTCCCTGACGCACAGCCAGTGGAGGAACGGGGAGGGGGGCAGGTGCTCTCTAGTCCCCGGCTTTGCGGCAGGGGGAGTTCTAGCCTGCCGAGCCCGAGGAGGGAGTAGGAGGAGACGGTGGACGTGTTTCCTGTGAGGGGGCCGGGTTGTCCCAGATGGTGGCGGGGACACAGATTCTAAGCAGGAAATGGAGGTCCCCGTTGGCTGCCGTAGGGGGCCTCCCTCAGCCGCCCCCATCCCTCGCGTGTGGGAAGCCCACACGTTGTGCAGACACACACACAGACCAAAGGAGCACGCGGATGTCCGGTAGCATCCAGCCCCAGGGCTCAGCGCCTGGACACGTCTCCGGTTCGGGGCAGGGAAGGTGCAGCCGTGGCGACGCTCAACCCTTCGGATGCGGCCCAGTTGGGAGACCAACCCAGTACCGGCCAACCGTTCGTCCTCCTCTGTTGGCCCCACACGTGTGGCCGTGATTGTTATATTGTGTGCATCGCTGTGGGTCAAGAAGTTCACATTTGGGAGGTTTTGTGTGGCTGGTGACGTATCTGAGTTTCTTCTATAGCGCGTGGAGTTGTACGGGCAGCACCTGGAACAAAGGTCTTCGGCAGGGGACGGGGGGGGGGTGCTGAATCTAGCCATACGTGGATTTCGCTTGGGCCACATTATTGTTAAAAATTTTAAATTATTTGTCGGTTTGAAAACTAGGAAGTTTTGCATTAAGATTGGGGTTATCGGTCTCCCCTCAAAGAGCAGAAGGTGTGTGCCCTGGGGTCCCGGGTGCCCTCCCCCGTCGACTGCTCCGGGCCTGTCCCGCTTGGCTCACGTCTGGGGCCCACCTGGAAGCCCGCAGCAAGTTCAAGGCCTCCCATCGTGGCCGAGGCCTCGGGCTTCATAAATGCCCCCCGGGTCCTATGTACAGAGCTGGGGTCAGACTGCAGGTGTCCTGAATCACCCAGAGGGTTTCGCTTCTTGACATGTGTCCCGGTGATTAGGCAAGGGTTGTGGCAAAAAGTCCCACACAGCGGTTTTCAGACAACGGGAAACTCAGATGTCGGGGAAGGGCAGGAGCCGTGGAATGCGGGAGCCGCAGATAAATGTGAATCACATTTACTGCACGTCTACTGAATGAGTCGGCTACACAGCTCAGCCTTCTTCTCATTTTGATGTTTAAATGGAATTCCAGATTCTTTATATGGAAGGAAAACGAAGGGTCAAACGCGGGTCATTTCATCTCTCTGCCGTGCATCCACTTCTCCAATATGATTTTCCAGGCCTGCTGTCTGTCCCCACGGCTCCTTTAGTTTCTCCTCTTGCGGGGTGCTGAGCCTGGTCTGGGGGTGCCGAGGACCCTGGGAAGGCCCCGCTGGCGGCCCTCTCCACGCTCACGCTGTCCTGTGTCAGACTCCCGCAAGCCCGTGGTCTGTCTCTCGTGACTGAGGCCTCGCGAGAGAGGCTTCGGTGCTGGGGCCCCCGGAGAGGGTGCGTTCTTGTTGGTGAAACCGTGGCCCTGGGCAGAGCCAGCCTGGATGGGTCAGAGGCTGAGTTTGTTAGCGAACTGAGAATATTTGGAAGGAGTCGCCCATTGTACTGGTCTGGGCCTTCTGATCACACGCACCGCAAGGCTTAGGGGTTTGTACCAGACGCAACACTGGCCCAAGCGGAACAGAGCCAGCCCGCCCCATCTGGGGGGCGTACGCATGCCCTTCTCTGGACCTCCCTGTCCCCTTGGTCACCACCATCGGCATGCACTGTCAGATCGTATTCTCAGGCGCTCGCATCCCTCCCTAGACCGCCCCATATGAACCAGGCCCGGTATCTGAACCCCAGGGGTTACCCGATAGATCTGTGTCACTAGACTGAATGCCAATCTGCCCAAGTATTAACGTTATCTTGCACTAAAGTACCGAAACCTGCCAGATATAAAGAGTTCAAGGCAGTGCCTATGTGCTACAGTGCACGTCCTGGCCCAGTCATTCTCGGGAAGTGATTACAGGCGAGTGTGATCATTTCCTTGGGACTTTCCTTGCCCCGTTTGTAGGATAAAGTCAACAGCAGTGTCTGTTTTTAGGGCTTTCGTGTGGATTGAGTTAGTATTTGTAAACCACTTAGAATATGTGTTAAGTGTACGATGTGAAGGCAGACAACGTGTTAATAATCTGAATACGGTTCGGCGGGGGGGGGGGTGGGGAGACTTCCCAGCCGCTGCCGTTGGAAGGAGCGGAGTGTGAGGCGTGAGGGAAGAGGGAAGGCATTTAGGAACGACCTGTTGGCCGGCTGCCCAGAAACGAGGTCTTATGTGTGAGTGCTTTTCATAACGTTTTCTCTTTCCCTACTTCAGAACAAACGATTCTTTGAAAGATCCATTTTTTTTAAACCCTCCATGTTAGAAAATTGCCGAGGGCGATGGCCCCAGGCAGCTTCAAATGCGTGCGTGCTAAGTTTCTCCCGCGAGAACGACTTTTATGCTGAATTTCAGTGACTCGGCTACATTCACTGGCACTGGTGGCGTTTGGCTTTGTGAATTCGCTTGGTTGGCGTTTTGAAAGGTTTTAGTGGCGTTCCGCTTTTCAGCAGGTGACGCTTGTCATAATATGGATTTGACCAATACGGAGCTGGCTTGCAGTACGAAGTCTGAGCCAAAAGTTGGTACAACCTCATGTGGAATTGTGACGTTTGGGATTTGATGAACTGCACGGGGAGCGCCGGCCTGAACCCTGCGGTTATTTGTGGCATGCCCTTTGTCCGCGTGTCAGTTGGAAAGGTTAAGGAGCGCATGTGGGTTTTGATTTCTAGCCTCTGGGTCATTCCATGATACATGTGCTCGACGCGACCCTAAGCTCAGTCCCGCTCCCTGACCAGCCACAAGTGGAGAAAGGAGGGAAGCGTAGCCGCAGGAAGTCCGCTACTTGAAAACAAACCAGGGACATTTGAAATCCTTCAAATCAACAAGTCTCTCTGAACCTTCTTCCTCCATCTGTACAGTGGCATCAGAAGCACAGGGCTGGGTTTGGGATTCCGGGCGCGTGGACCAATTCTCACTCAGAACCTCCTGAGCTAGAAGCGGTCACGGCACTTGGAGGCAGCGTCCTCATCTGAACCAACGGTCATGGCAGTGATACCACTTCTGGAGGGCCCCCTGCGAGCAGTACCATGGCACAGCGTGCGCTCGGTAGGCGCTCACTGAGCGGGAAAGGACCATGGGCTTTGGCCGCCTGGGGCGTCTGTCCTGGAGAAAGTAGGTGTCCCAGGCTGCAGACAGCTGGACTCCGCTTTGAGTAGCAGCTCGGGGAGTGGATCCGACAGCTCTGAGTCCTAAACGTGGAACCGAATGCACATTCTTGGGAGCCTAGCGACTGGCCCCATCGGATGAGGACGTGCACCAGGGGATGTGTGCGCACACAGCTCCCTTCGGCAGAACGCTGCACGTCTGCCTGGGTTTCTGACTCTCGGATCACGGCCTGGTGGGCAGGTGCATCTGGGCTACAGGATGCTGGGACACGAATGCCATTCGGAGGCCCGAGAGAGGTGTCATACCTAATGCACCAGGCACACGTCACTGGGGAGGAATTAAGGAGTCACTGAAACCCTGCTCGTGACACAGAGGCCGGGGAGTCCCTTCAGGGCCCGAACGGAGCCTCTTCTGTGCTGGGCTCACGGACCATAGGCTCTAACCCCCCTGGGCTGCTGTGCCCACGGTCAAGGCTTCCTTGGATGAGCTCCAGCATGTGACCATTGACTTTTATAGACTTAGGTGTTTTTGTTAAAAGCTCATGAAAATTTTACGGTGAGATCATATGGTGATCTTGAAAGCATCATATGGTGCTTTCAAGCACACACTGACACAACATTCAAAGAAAAATAGCTCATTTGTTTTAATAATGTATCTCAGAATTACATATGACCATATTAGCTGGTAAACGGTCTGTGGGTTCTCCTTCCTCTTTCTACTCCAACTGTTTGGGAGTTTAGGGAGAAGGAACCAGAAGGTCTTAGGAGCATTTCAGGGATTATTTTCAAAACTCTCGGGACCCTGCTTTCTCTGACATCCTTGGTCCTTATTCCAATTTATTATTATTATGTTTAAGATGAAAAGAGTATTTGCTAAATGAAGCAGTGGCCACAGAGGCTGGGGAGAGGTCAGGACCAGTCACGGGCCATCAGGAGGACTGGGGCACACCCCTCTCTTCTTGAACCTTTTTTCTTCCCCTTTCCCGAGTGAGAGCCCCTGTGCCCTGTTCTGGAAACGCACCCAGGGCCGGGCAGATGCACCTTGCATTTGGCCACTGGGGGCAGGGGAAAGAGGACTGGACGTGGGGGAGGCGTCATCGCCAGTGGGTCACCACCCACGGCCAGGGACCCCGCTGTGCTGCCCGAGTGCGGGGTTCTGCTCCCCAAGGCCGCCTCGACGCCCCTGAGCACAGCACACCCAAGACTCAAGTCTGGTAAACGGGGGTTTTAACAGGAACGGACGGACCTGTAAGCTCTTTCCAAAAGACGCCCTCGACGCCCCTTCATTCTGTCTCTCTCCGGAAAAGGCAAAACGTGTCTCAATGCGTTTATTTCTGATTTCTATTGACAGAACAAAAACATAGAGGGGCGCCCGTTCGGGGTCAGAAGCTTCCCGTCGGGGTTCGGAGCAGAGTCCCCGCTGTGCTTCTCCAGGCTCACTGTTCCGGTTTATCCCAGAGCCTGTCTCTTGAGGTTAGGATGAGTGATGTTTGTCATGTTATGTTATGCCTGTTATGTTAGAGAGAGCACGAGCCCAAGCAGTGTCGTGGCAGAGAGAGACAGAACGGGCTGGGGAGGGGCACAGAGAGAGAGAGGATCCCAAGCAGACTCCACGCTCAGCGCAGAGCCCAGCGTGGGGCCCGATCTCAGCACCCAGGATCACGACCTGAGCCGAGATCCAGAGTCTGCCTTTCAGCGGACTGAGCCCCCCAGGCGCCCCTGTTCTGGTTTCTTCACGTGAGTTTGTTGTTCGGGTCTTTGGAGTAACGTTGCAGGTGTGACCACTCAGGGCTTGAGCGACACGGGGTTTTTCGGATTGAAACACTGAAATGGGAGCGCAGAGGCCCGACCTGTTTCCTCGGTGACAGGATGCGCTGGAAGGAGCGATGGTGGGCGGGTTTCTTTCTGGCTCCCGTAGGAGGGGAGACCGAGGCAGCGGGGGGCCTGAAGGTGGAGGTGCCCAGGGGGCAGCACAGATGGGGCCCCCCACCAGCAGCACTGGGCGGGTCTCCAGCCGCCAATCCCTGGTTCGCCCCGGCCCCAGTGGGGTTCGTTCCCACCTTTTGAGAACCTCAGCCAGACCCGCGCGGTCCTGGCAGATGGCCCCCAGCCTTCTGAATCACCATCACGTCCCCCACCACCTGCCTCCCACCCCAGACCTGTCCCCCCCGGCCGGACCCTGCGTGCCAGGCCCCCCTCGGCCTCTCCAGGGTCCCAGCTCCGTGCGCTCTGTATTTCTATTTATTCTTTGTGAACAACACGGACACGACGGCACGTAAGCACCACGCGGTTCTGAGCGCAGGGGCTCCTGCCTCCACTAAACGTGCCCAGGGTGGCCGGGAAAGCTGGGGGGCTGCTGGAGGGGGGGGGACAGGGTCAGCACCCAGGAGCGCAGGGCGTGTTGTGGGAGGTGGGGGGCCCTGCCTGAGGCCAGAGTCCCAGCCCTGGAGAGGGCCTGTCCCCTCCGTCCGCCCTCTGCTGGGAGCCGCACAGGTACTCTCGTCTGTGGGGCCTCCGGGGGTGGGGGTGGGGCGGGGTCAGCGGTCCGCAGCCACCTTCGAACCCAGAATGAGACATGGACCTTGGGTGGTCTGCCCACCGGAGCCCCTCTTGGCAGGTTCAGGGGCTTGGTGGGAGGGGCTCGTCCCCTCTCTCCCGTGGGGACATCCAGCTGTAACACCGCCCACCCCTCGCATGCTTCCATATGTGAACCTTCCTCTTCTCCACTGACGTCTCTCTAAGTGGCTTGTTCCCTGCATGTCCCTCACTGTCTGGGCCATCCAGATCTGCTGTGTGCCCCTGCTCTCCTCGGCCAGTGCCCCCAGGCCTGTCCCCAGAGCCGGCCCCTGTTCCCAGAGCTGTTCCCAGTGCTGCCTCCCAGAGGTGTCCTCCTTCACTGGCCCCCATCACTGTCCTCCAGAGCTGCCCCCCAGAGCCTCCCTGCTGAGCTGAGGTCAGTGGCACCCACACAGCAAGGGGGGACAGTTTTCTGTGTGGCTGCTACATGCCCCCTGAGTGTGGACACCGGTCGTTCCCCCACGGCCCCAAGCAGTCACGATTTGGGGCAGCTCTAAGACTGGGGGGGGGGCACGCCCTGTGCCACACTTCTGGGGAGGCAGCTTCCACAACAAATATGGGACACTGGCCCTTTCATTTCTGCAGAGAGAACTCAGGCCACCGGAAGATGAAAGGCAGAGGGGACGGTCCTTGTCACTTATCCTTAGAGGCAGGGCGGCCCGCGTCCCAGGTTGCCCGGGACAGTCCCAGTTTACGCCTATTGTCCCCGTGTCAGTATTAATAGCGCCTTCTTTCACTTTGAAGAGTGCCCTGGTTTGGATGATAAACCATGTGAGCTCCCTGTTTGGAGGAGGCCTGTGGCGTGAGCACCGCACCACGGGTCCTTCTTTCCCTCGGCCCTGCAGCCGCCATACAGTCCTTTCCAGGCAGAGCTAATCAGAGCTGCGTGTGTGTAGAACGACTAACGAGAGACTGACTCTGGTGCTATTATTTTGGCTGGAAATCTGTGCTGAGCGAACGGCTGACTGCCGTCCAGGTGACAGGACATCGCTCAGCGCCGCTCCTGGACCCTTAAACTCTCATTTCGTGTGACCTGGTTAATTGAGGCATTTTTATGTTAATGCCTCACCACGGCCACCGAGGGGAAGGCTTCCGTGGCAAGACTGAGATCACTCTCCACCCCTGCCACTCTCCAGTCCAGACTTTAGAGCCAGATTGTTCTAGCTTGCATTCGCGTGGAAGCCATGGTTCAATTACCTGTTATCTAACGGGCTCTGCACCGTGCAAACCCCAGACACCTGCCACGTGGACGACCGCGTGGATCTGTGTTTCCTGAGTCACAGGAGCTACCGGCCTTATTTTCTGCTTCACGCTTCCCCCTTCTCCCCTTGTGAACGCTCCAAGGTAGGAATGCCCCCCTGCACCTGTGCCAGCCGAAGGCAGGTGCACTGGCCAGCAAGGCACCCAGCAACCTTGCCAGACACAGTCCAGACGCTGAGCCCAGCCCTCCAGATGTTCCACACTGTTGCACCCTCTCTGTTTTCTTTTTTTAAAATTTGTTTATTTATTTGGGGGAGGGTAATGCATGCGTGTGCATGAGCAGGAGAGGGGCAGAGAGAGAGAGAGGGAGACAGAGAATCCCAAGCAGGCTCCATGCTGTCAGCACAAAGCTCAATGTGGGGCTCGAACTCAGGAACCGTGAGATCATGACCTGAGCCGAAATCAAGAGTCGGACGCTTAACCGACTGAGCCCCCACCAGGCGCCCAGCCCCTTCTCGGTTTTCTTAAAGCTCATATCTATGCTTTCCTTCTTGTGCAAAATCCACAATCCTGACAAACTGGTTGGTGCTCTGGTCTTTTCCGGGAGCTGCTTCTCCACATTCCACTCCCGACTCTGCCGTCTTCCGATGGTGTTTACACCCTTCATCTTCCCATCTCCAGACCTGCCCGTCGACATCCCGTGCACACAGAGGGACCAGCCCGGCTGTCTCCGGTCCCCGGACCTGGCCGGACGCGACAGATCACTGTGTCTGCGTGCACTTTCAAGAGCAGGGAGGCAGCCTACTGTCATCTCCCAGCAGCGGACGCACCAAAGACTCCCCATAAGGACGCCTTGAGTGAGGGCAGAGGGGGGCGGAGCTTACTGCCCTTCAGGGGAAGGTCCGTCTCTGTCTGTGACCTCCTCCCACAGCCCCTGGCGACTCCACATCAGCGTCCACTAGGGGCACGTCAGGAGAAAGCAGTTCTCTGCCAGAAGGGGCAGTTCTGGGCCAGGCCAGCATCAGGGTGAGATCTCAGGATGCGGGAACATAGGTTGAAAAGAAAAACTCTTGTGTTCCGTGAACTCTGTGAGTGGGGATTGTATCTCACTGATCATATAGTAATCCTTTCCTTTCCCCCCGGAAGAACACAGCGTTCCCACGCATCTATCTGGTGAAGCCCGAGTGTCTGAGATGCCAGGGTTTGGAATCCCGCTGGGGTCACGACGTAAAGATGCCACAGGGGCATGGAGGAACCTCAGGCCTCAGGGCGTCGGGAGAAAACTGCAACGGCCCCATCTCGCAAATAAAGCGCAAGCTTCCGATCAGCTTGACTTACATAAATAGATCAGCTGCTTTGTGTTGCTGAGGGAGGAAACATTTTACAATGGTTTTCCCGTCCAGGTCACGTTGGCCAGAATGGACTTCTCTCCAATCTGTTTTCTCCAGGCCAGAGCACGTGCCATGTGACTTCTCGTGTTCCTTTTCCCGGCAACTTGCATGAGAAAATTCCCAAAGAAATAACATGGTGGCCGTCTCTAACGCCTTCCCCTCTGCTACAGGAAAGTCTGGAACTTAAGGACTAAGAGTAATACAGCTAAAAAAAGAAAAGAAAAAAAAAAGACCTAAACCAGGAATTAGGACACACAGATTCCAGCCCTCAGTCTGCAATAAATTATCTGTGGCTTTGGGCAAATTGTTTGGCCTCAGGGTCATCGTAACCACCCCAGAAAATGAGGTGATGGAATCACACCATCCTGTGATTCTCCAGAGAGGTGACGCTCCCTGGGGCCCCACACCGCCGACAGCCACCCAACCCGTCTTCAGTGGGGGCGGAGCATATTTATGTCATGTGCAGAGTACCCTCCCGGCCCCCAAATCCTAAGTGAAAGACAACAAAGCAGACAGGCCATTCAGGGTCAGAGGCGCCACACCGGGCACGTAGGAGTCTGTCCAGAGGGCAGATCCCAGGTTAAGTGTCCCCACCGCAACACAACATGGTAAAGTTCAGGGAGAAAAGACAGACAGATGTGAGGACGGTGCTGCAGAGACTGAGCAGTGGGTTAGCTGAGGGTCTGGTTTCCCTGCAGTGCTTTCTGGGAGCCTCTGAGCAGCAACCAGAATCTGCCAAACGGGCGATAAATGAAGGAAGCCGCTCGGAGAGCAGCTCGTGTCTTAAGGAGAAATACATTCACAGACAGCATCATCTGAAGGTCTGGCTTAGAAACCAACCGGTCACACAAGCAGACGGAAACGATCCCACGACAAAACACCGAAAAGCACCACCCAGCGCTAGGCAGTTATTGTGCTTTAGCCCCTAGGCTGCTCACTGTCCCCCCGGGTGCCCTGGCGCTCAGCGAGGTCGGCCACATGTCTGCATGCCGACCTCGTCTCCAAGTCCAGGCCGTTCCAGATGTGCTTCTTAGGGCTCACAACGTGCTGTGAGCGCTCACGGCCGCCTCGGCACGTGGGGGGACGCATATCCCCCTAACACGGTCCGCCAAGGGCATCTCCCAGGGGATGGGGTGAGAACACTGGACATGATATTCAAAGGGCATGTATTTACTAAACCAGAGGAACATTCGGGTCAGTGGGTCATGATGACATTTTGATGCTGAGGCTCTCTCTGTGCTCATCTTAGAGCAAGGGTCACGGAAGGGGTGTGCTGTGCTGGCCAGCAGCTGGGACAACTCTCCAACACGGAGGTCCACCATTTAGGGCCACAAGAGGAAAAGACTATGGAATTGGATTTAAGAAGCATATTGTTGTCGGACGTTGCAATTAATTATAGGTTTATTTGAGTGGAAACGGATGATGGACACTATATACATAATTTCATACGTTTTCATAACTGTCTTACAGGGTATCCATCATTCCTCGTTCAAAGATGAGGACTGGACATTGTACGAGGTACCATAACTGGAAATGGGTGGCATGAGAACTCCTACGGAGGCACGTCTGACCCCAAATGCCATTCACCATCCAATTCTGATACATGCCTCTCTTGGTTCTAAATCAAACTTATTTCTGAGAACATTAACGTTGTGTCTTACATAGATCCCCAACCGACCAAGCCGCTGACTTTTGGGTTGTGATTCTAGAAGGAGGGAGAGGGAGAGGAAAAGAAGGGAGCCATGAGTTGACCCACATTAACGACCCACATAACTTGTCTCCGAGAAAGGAGCAGGAGCGATCCTTCACCTAGATTCGGCGAGCCCTCCCCCACCAGAGGGCCACTGCAGATGAGCGTCAGGGAGAGGTAGGCATCTGGGGTGTGCTCCCCCACGAGGCCACGGAGCCGACCCGCTGAGAAGCAGAAGTGGGATCGGCTCCGTCACAGGGCCGCTTGTGTCTTTGGGCTCGGGACAGGCCAGGGGGACATACTCCACGTTTAACGTCATCAGTACCTTAGCATGGATTCAACACAGATCATGGCAACACGTCTTACTGGCTTAGGTGCACACAACCGTCATGTTTTGAAATGGAAGAGGATAGAGAGGAAAAGACATCCTCAGAAACTGTGGTGTGGAGACAATAGCTCTGTTTGGACGAGCAGGAGACACAGGCAAGATGACAAATGACGCCGGAAGACGGGGAAACGCCGCGAGGCGGGCGGCGGCTGATGGCTTCTGCAGACAGTGCTTCCTCGAGGCCAGGAGACTCTGAGCTGGCCTGTTCTCTCTTCCTTCAATGTTCATTTATTTTTTTCTTGGTGAGAGAGAGACCGAGTGAGTGCGTGTGCACGTGAGTGGAAGAGGGTCAGAGAGAGAGGGAGACACAGAATCGGAAGCAGGCTCCAGGCTCTGAGCCATCAGCACAGAGCCCGATGTGGCACTCGAACCCACAAACTGTGAGATCATGACCTGAGCCGAAGTCAGATGCTCAACCGACTGAGCCACCCAGGCGCCCCTATATCAATCTTTTAAAAATTGTTTCATGCTAGAAAGATCTGTGCCACTACAAGCTTATAAAACACTAATCTACATTGTTTTTTATATCTTTCATGATTTTATTTCTTTGCACTTAATTTCCCTCCACTTTAATTTTTTTCTTTTAAGGTTTATTCATTTCTCAGAGACAGAGACGGAGCGTGAGCGGTGAGGGGCAGAGAGAGAGGGAGACACCGAATCCGAAGCAGGCTCCAGGCTCTGAGCTGTCAGCACAGAGCCTGATGCAGGGCTCAAACCCACGAACTGGGAGATCCTGACCTGAGCCGAAGTCAGATGCTCAACCAACTGAGCCACTCACATGCCCCTCGGATGCTCAACTGACTGAGCCACCCAGGTGCCCCCGTTTTCTAGTTTCTTTTTTTTTAATTTTTAAAAATGTTTTTATTTATTTTTGTGACAGAGAGAGACAGAGCATGAGCAGGGGAGGGGCAGAGAGAGGGAGACACAGAATCCAAAGCAGGCTCCAGGCCCCCAGCTGCCAGCACAGAGGCCGACACGGGGCTCGAACCCACGGACCACGAGATCATGACCTGAGCCCAAGAGTCAGGCGCTCAACTGACTGAGCCCCCAGGGGCCCCTTGAAAAGCCTTTCTAGGGAGGAGTCAGGTTGGTGAGAAGCACCTCTGTCTGTGCGCCAGGGCCCTAGACCTTCAGTGGGACCCGTGGGACCCTCTTAAAAGGGAACAAGTACGTTTCCAGACTCTAAACAGCACAACTTAATGAATTTAAATATGAGAAGTAAATCTCCGATTCTCTGCAGCCCAGACACCGAGTCCTCTATGCATTCCATGGTCTGGAGTCAAAAACACTGTCCTGTTGAAATCTATGACAGAAAAATAGGGTTCTTTCTGAGGGATATATATAAATATTTTTTTTTTTTGAGAAGACAGTGAAAAACTAAAGACATGTTTCTCAGCTACTAAAAGATTAAAAAAAAAACGTCCAGAACTTCTAAGAAACCCTAAAAATATTTTCTGGAACTCAAAGAAGCAGTAAATGCAAAGCGTTTGTCATGAGATTCAAAAAGCTGAATTTTGTACTGAAAAAATGTCTGTACATATGTATGTACGTATCCCTCTCAATGGAAACGTGAGTGGAATATAACAGTGGCCCGGGGACACTTTCCCTAAGACATTTCGGT
This sequence comes from Lynx rufus, assembly GCF_022079265.1. Taxonomy (NCBI): domain Eukaryota; kingdom Metazoa; phylum Chordata; class Mammalia; order Carnivora; family Felidae; genus Lynx; species Lynx rufus. Next base: position 1,468,109 of record NW_025814889.1, read on the forward strand.
TTCAGACATCACCAGAAATAAGCCTGAGAACATCAGTTTCAGACAGAAAGCTCTAGATTTCCCTCTTCTCTTGTTCCTCCACCGGAGGTTTACGTATCTGTGTGCTTTTCAACCACGTCTGTGCCGAACATTCTGGGTTGCGTTATACACTCTGAGCGGCGGCGCTGACCCCGGACTCAGGGGAAGTGTTCAGACCTGAGCCCACTTCCCTGTGAGCACACGGCAGTGCCCGACGTGAGGCCTCCTGGGCCAGAAGGCGCTCACGGGATGAATTGCGCGCGACGCGCGTGGACTGAAGAGATCCTAGGACAAGGTACTGTATTTGTCTCCGACTCCTTAATCCTTGAGAAAATTCAGAATGCTCTCTGGAACGCATTTCAATAAATTCTAATATCCTTATACAACTGCACCCGATACACGACTCAAAGCACTTGTTACATATTTGCTTTCTATTTTAGAAAGTGGGCTAACCTCGTCACCTCTGCGTGCAGCAGAAATTGAACAGAGAGAGGGAGGAAGATTCTGCAGTGTTTTAAACTATAAATACCCGCACCCCTTCAGAACAGGCGCACATCTGGGGAGCCCCGCACAGGCTCCTGGCAGCGGCAGCAAGGTCCCCGATGGGCACCATGGCACAGAGTGTGGATGCCTCCGGGCGCCCTTGAAGCCTGGCTGGTGGCGGGTGGGACGGGGGCCCCCCGGGGCCGGCGGGGAGGGGCTGGCAGGGGCCTGGCCCGCCTCCGAGTGGCACCCGCCCAGTGACACCCAGCCCCGGGCCCCCTCAAGGCTGTTCAACCTTCACGGGATTACCTCTCCGAAGCTTTTTTCCGTTTTAATCAGATCAGGCCAGAAAGAAAAAACACTGGGAGCGAAATGAACCTCGGTGTCTGAGGGCTATTAGACTTTCCTCCCGTCTCGTAGAATCGTGTTCACGAAGACCGGAACAGAAACCGACTGGAAGCTGGTTAGTCGGGCCGAATGCTTCTACTGGCGGACTCGAGCTGTGGCCGGGGCATCGATCCGCCCGCGGGGCCGCTCCTGTGGGCCGTGCAGGTAGTTGAGTGAAATAAATGGCTTGGTTATAAACTGGTTGGAATTAATCAATTGAGTCGACAAAGGGAGATGCTGTGCCGGGAAGTTAGGACCAAATAGGTTTAAAGTAATCATAGTTTGAGAGATACAGCTGCTGCGAGGTTTTGCAATCATGGAATTGATGAGCAGTTAATTTGCGTGAAACTAGGAAAAGGTCTAATGGCACCGAGGTGATAAGAGACCCAGGCTGCAGGGCGCCGAGGGCTCCATCAATCTTGTGTGAATGGCTGGGTGTTCGGCATGCGGCTGGGGACCCACGGGACCTGGGGTGGGGTGGCCCCGGCCGTCATCAGCACCCGCGCCTGGCTCCGTGGGTTGTCCCGAGATGCACACCTCACGCTGACAATTCAGCTGTGCCCACGCTAAGGTCGCGGGGTCCCAGACCGTTACCCAGAGGGCACAGTCACTGCAATAATGACCACTATGAGTATTGCTACAGTGTTAACGTCTGTACCCAAAACCCCAAGCAATAAATACATTGGACCTTGACATTTGAACATTCCAGCTGGTTAATCGCGATCAAAGTCTGAAATGAAGACGTGCTTATCATTTGTCACGTATGTTTCTGTCCTACCGCCTGCTCTCTGTGCATTGAACACACCCAAGCCCCAGGGTCGGATTCCCTGCCACCTCCCAGCCCCGTCACCTCGGTGCCAGGCTCTGGGCTCCGGAGTGAAGCCTCCCTTCTCCCGCATCTGTCTGTAAAGGAAGAGTGTCCTGAAATACAGAGTGGCCTAGGAAGCCATCTGCATATTCTTGTCACAGCCCTTGGGTTGGACCGAGACCAGTGAGCAAAATCCATTATATCACAGAGCTCACCTAAGAGGAAGAAAGCTGCTGAACGTAGTAATCAACACAAAATAAATAACAACAAACCATCATATTAGTAAAGTTGCTAAAATTCTCAGGTTTAAACTTGGACTCTCTAGGGCACTCGGGTGGCTCAGTCAGTTAAGTGTCTACTTTGTCTCAGGTCATGATCTCAGGGTCCGTGGGTTCAAGTTCTGCGTCAGGCTCTGTGCTGACAGCTCAGAGCCTGGAAACTACTTTGGATTCTGTGTCTCCCTCTCTCTCTCTGCCCCTCCCCCGCTCGCACTCTGTCTCTCTCTCTCTCTCTCTCTCCCAAAAATGAATAATCATTAAAAAAATTAAAAAATTAAAAAAATAAACTTTGGCACTATAGAAACACCTCACCCTTCACCTTGATTGATCTCGTAGGACAGAATTCATACAATATGTTTGTAATAATAATTATAGCGTGCATTGAATTACTTAAACAATAATAGAATTCTCTTTGTAAGAGGACATGTTTGTGTCGAGGATGTTCCCACAGAGCTTGAAGACGGGGGTTCGCGGCTGGACTCTGGGTGATGGCGAGCGGCCACGGACCGTCAGGAATTGTGACGGGACACCTGGGTCAGAGAGGCGGTGCCGTTTGCCTGCACAGTTTCCAGATGAATGACGTCTGAGCACGAAAATGTTAAAGTTACTAGTGCATGTAAAGTGACAGTTCTAAATAGAACAGTTTAAATGTTTGCGTGTCACATATGTCATTTAGATTCACAGCCTACTTTTAAAAAGGCTCCCAGCAGCTGGCACTTTGTTTATCGTATCATGATTCTCTTCAACCACATGGGAGAAGAACGTCTCAAAGACAGAATCCTTTTAAACAAAACAGCGTGACTTGCTGTCGCTACCACGAAAACCCCACGACACCAGGCTGTCTGACTGTGTGGCCGGGAGGCTGGGACGCAGGGGCAGCTCCGAATCGCAGACCGGCCTGCCCTGCCCCTCCCGACAGGGTGCCCTGGGCTCTCCCTTACAAGCCCCCAGGGGCTGCAGCGTGGGCCCCTGGGGGCCACCCTTGGCGGCCTCGCCCACCGGCCCCTCCACCCTTCCAACACTCACTTCAGGTGGAGTCCGGGTCTCAGCTCCTGGACTCTGGCGTGGGCAGCACAGGGCTGAACGCCGCCCTCCAGCCCGAGCCTTCCTCCGGGCAGCCCGTGGACGCTGAGCTCCTGCTGCAGGGCTGCGTCTTTCCGGGAAGAGCGCGTGCCTCCTGGGACACGGCGCACACCGCGGGCTTAGAAAAGACCACAGTGGAGCGAGAGCAGCAGACCCCTCTGGAGCCTCCACACCCGTCTTCCTTCTCCCTAAACCGCCTCATGTCAGTCCTGCTTCCTCAGTCTACCCGCCACCCCCCCAACCAAAGAACTGAGGGCGACTACTCATTAAACAAATGGGCTTAGAAATAAAAGGTAATTTAGTATTTTTGTTATTTATTAAAAAAGTTTTTTTTTAACGTTTATTTTTGAGAGAGAGAGAGGGGGAGGGACAGAGCATGAGCAGGGGAGGGGCAGAGAGAGAGGGAGACCCAGAATCCGAAGCAGGCTCCAGGCTCCGAGCGGTCGGCACAGAGCCCGACGCGGGGCTCGAACCCACGAACCGTGAGATCATGACCTGAGCCGAAGTCGGACGCTCACCAGACTGAGCCCCCCACGCGCCCCTAGACATAAAAGGTAATTTAATTTGCTGGTTCGGTTTGAGAGGGAAATTGTGGCACAGATTAGCACTGACCCTCACTCAACCTTGTTGCATTGGCCACGAGCCCTTCCCGACATTATGTTACAGAAGCTTTCGTGAGCTTCTGTATATTTCTACTCATTACCAAAGTTGAGGGATGCAGAATTCTTTAAAAATATTTTAAAGTCAAAAAGTGTGATAACTTGCGCACAAAGAATATAGAAAGAACACATATGCGGAAAGTCAGGCACCTTGTGTCCCCCGTGCCCCTCGCCCTGGAAACAACGTCGACAGCATTGAGTCCCTTCCCCGGAGGCCTTTATGACACAGGGTCATCTGGACGCACAGCACACACGGGGCACGTGGACTGGGTGCCCGTAATTCCTGTGACCGCCTCCTCCTGGCCGGCATCCAGCGTTGGCGCCCACAAGCAAAGCGGCAGCAAACACCCTCACGCAGACCCTCGTTTCTTGCCCGCGCGCCTGTGTGCACAGATACAAGCTCACGTAGGTTAAGATGCAACTATTGAGTCACAGGTTAACATGGATTTTGAACGTGGGTGGAGGTAAGTCAACCACCGAGCTACATTCACAACATAGGGTAGGCGGGGGCGCCTGGGGGGCTCAGTCGGTCAAGCGTCTGACGTCGGCTCAGGTCATGATCTCCCAGTTCGTGACTTTGAGCCCCGCATCAGGCTCTGTGCTGACAGCTCGGAGCCTAGAGCTGCTTCGGATTCTGTGTCTCCCCCTCTCTCTGCCCCTCCCCCACTCACTCTTTATCTCTCTCTCAAAAATAAACATTAAAAAATTATAAAAAAACAATAGGGTAGGTGTCTCTTTTCCTACTTCTCTAAAGTGTTTTTTGAAAAACCCCAATGGGAAACCCCACCATTAAAGAAACAATGGTTTTAGAAAGAAAGAAGGTTCCCTGGCGAAGCCCGCTTACCTAAGGCGGATACCAAACCCATGGTGGGTATGAGGAAAACAGAACATCGCGTGCTAATGTACTGGTTATTTTGGGACAAAGGCGCTACGAAAAAGCCAAACGAAGGGAGAGATTAATTTCCACAGAGAATTCCCGAATTCACGGCTAACGCCACAGGGCTGTGTTGCAGCTCTCAGGAACATGAGCGATGCTGAAGTTTAACTAATGATAGTTCCCTGCGAAAGAAACAGTAGCAGAAAGCCTTGTTTTGATATCTAATTAAATGTGAACAAGCTGTTTTGAATGTTAGCAACTTACAACATGTCTGCTTCAGGATATTAAACACAAATGGTCACGTGATGGTGGGTTACGGCCGATCCCCAGCTCTGGCGTTAGGAGATCAGAGCCCTGCAGACAGCGTGGTGAGGGTGGGGTCCCCAGACAGAGTGGCGGAGCTCCAAATACCCCCATTCAACGGCATGTTCCAGAATGTTCCACATGGTGGACCTCGCCCCTGTTCTCATGCCCCCGTCCAGACCTCCCCGTGTCTCCCACCCCCACAAACACGTGCACAGGCGCTTGCTCTCTCCAGTGTCTCGCACTTCCTCCCCGACCCCCCCTCCCCCCACCATCTCTGTCCACGCAGCCACCAGAGGAGCTCTCCTAGAAGCACATCCCATCCTGGCATGTTCTGTCCCTACCTGCCACCTCCCACCCCATCCCGTGCCCCTGTCCGTCCAGATGCACCTGCCCCAGACACTCTGGCTGAACTGTGCCTTCCCCAGATTTGAATGCTGAAGCCCTAACCCCCAGGACCTCAGAATGCGATCACGTTTGGAGACAGGTTCTTTAGGGCGGCAGGTAGGGCAAATGAGGTCACGAGGGTGGGCCCAGGTCCTAATAAGAAGAGGAATTTAGGACGCAGACACACACGGACTGACCATGTGTGAGGACACGGGGAGGAAACTCTGTCTGCACACCTGGGAGAGAGGCTTCGGGAGGACCCAGCCCTGACCTCGCCCGGATCCCGGGCTGCCTGCCTCCGGGACGTGGGACCCTGAGTATCTGTTGCGTGAGCCCCGAGTGTGGGGCGCTTGTTATGGGGACCCGAGCCGACTGACACACCGGAGTCTTACTGCTCACGCTTGTTGTGTCTCTGCGCTCAGAGCCCTAATTCTTGTAGATCTCATAGGCTAATATGAGAAAATTATGTAAAACATCTCACTTGCGATGTTCCACATTGGCTACGTGTTGGGAGAATAATGCTTGAATATATTGGGCTATGTAAGGTTACTGCTGAAAGGAAAACGCTCTTAATGTGGCTGCTGGGAACGTTTCCGTTGCTACCGTGTCCCCGCGCACAGACGGCGTTGGGGGGGACGTTGGGGAGGGTTTCGGTTAGTATATTAGTGGAGACTAGAGCAGGTTCACGCTGCCACAAGACTCTTGAGCTCATGAAGCTGGTTCTCAAAGCACCCACCTCCTCTGTCCACCTGCCTCCCTTCACGTTTATCCCCACCCCTCCAGAGTCCCAGGCCTCTGTCTCTGGAAGACTCCCCATCGGCAGACTGGATGTGGCCATGGCTGGGCTGCCGCTCCCCTGCAGGAGGGGGCTAGCTCGCTGAGGCGTCTGCTCAGCCTCTTGTCTCTAATTAGGGGACAGTTAGCTTTGTTTCCTGTGGGGAGTTAGCTGTGGGGAGTGAGGGGAGCCTTTGTAATGACCCATGCCTGGGTGGGTCCCCATTTTCTCCTTGGAGAACCTGAGCTCTGGGAACATGAGTGGCCAGGCTGCCCGCAGCCCAATCCCGCTTGGCTGTTGTGATGCTACAAGGTGGGGCCGGAGATGCAGAGGAACCAGAACAGCCCCATGAATCAGTCTCCTTCATTCTTGTTACCTTCGCCATGTCATAAAAAGACAAAAATATAACTCAAAACAATAACCTGGCGTAGCCAAATGAATGAGGGATTTGTTGTTGTTGTTGTTGGGTATCATTTAGTATCCACTCACTTTGAAACGACATGCATGATTGTTTTTAGATGAAAAAAAAAAAGTAGAATCACCAGTAATAAAATTCTTATAAATTATACTGAACCCCATTCATTCTCTAACATCTCTGACTTGTGGACCAGGGAGTACGTGTGTCACAGCCAATGTGCTAATGGCATAGCCACCTTTGGACACAGTGACCCGAGGCCATCACTGCAGAGGAAAGATGGATAGAGGCTTAAATTAAAAGAAAAATCATCTCAAATTTCTGGAGTAGCCTAATTGAGAAAATAGAGGAAAAATACTACATTGTTTCAAGTTTCCCTTTTTAAAATAATTTTTTAAATGTTTATTCATTTTTGGGAGAGAGAGACACATATCCTGAGTGGGGGAGGGGCAGAGAGAGAGGGAGACACAGAATCCGAAGCAGCCTCCAGGCTCCGAGCTGTCAGCACAGAGCCTGATATGGGGTTTGAACTCACGATTCATGAGATCATGACCTGAGCTGAAGTCGGAGGCTTAACTGACTGAGCCACCCAGGCGTCCCAACTTTGAAAATTGTTTTAAAGATCACTAAGCCGTTGTGGTCTCTCCTCCAAGAGGCTGGAGATCCAGGGATAACACCTGCCCCCAGAGGGTTTCCCAAAGTGTGTGCCCTGAGGTCCTCACCCCAGAGCAGCTCGCTGCGCAGAGAAGCAATTCTTTAGAAGACCCTCGGGAGGGTGTGTGCCCTTCTTTACAGAAGGGCTTCCTGGCTCACCTTCTGCTTCATAATCTAGTGTATACGGGACGCAGATTCCTCATGTTGACTCGACTACTTTTAGAACAGTTACATTTTTGTCTGGATTTAATTCCAAAGAGTGTTTCTTTAAAATATTCTGTTCTCTTTGATTTCATGTGTTATCTACAAGGAAATATTGATTAAGGTTCACTTCTTGGTGTGAAATTCCAAGCTTTTGAAATCCATATACTCGTGAATAGCAAGCATATGCTTCATATATGCATTGGAATAGCACGATATTTAGCTAATTCATTGTCTTGCAAACTGTCAGGTACAATACGCAATTACTCTTTTGTGGGGGTCAATGGAGTATACATAATGTATGTGCTTATCTTGTCTCCTGGATGCTGATTTTTACCTTTTATTTGGTCTTTAACTGAACACAAAATGGGCTTTAGGGGCTCTGTGCACAGACCACCCACAAGAGCTAACTGCACTCTTGTCGCTGGGACTCGATCTGCCTGCAGAACCCCGTGAGACGAATGCAGGGTGATGGTTCTGGGGGCGGGGCACAGGGTCTACTATTCTGAGGTTTGGTGAACCAGACTCATCGTACACTTGGCCAGTGTGTGGAATCTCAATGAACGTTCAGACTGATCCTTCCGAATGAAGACGTTTTGGGTAGAGGGAACTGTAAGGAGGGTGCTGGCCGGACAGGCCAAGGGCGCCCACGTTTTTAGCCCGTCTTTTGAAAGTGGCCGTGGCGCCACGGCAGGAGGGGGCGGCACAGAGGTGGGTGCAGAGTGAGGGGAGGGTCGTGGGTTTCCACTTGGCCATCATCCTGTGGTGGAGTCTTTATGTGGGGTCAGGAGAGACGGACGGACATGTGTGTGTGGAAGGCAGAGGAGTGTGTCCGGAGGGCTCCCCTCAGGTGAAGCTGCCGGACGGAGGGCGCATCGGCCTCACTCCTGCACCTTCTCTGCTCTCCGGGTCACCCTCCTTTCCATCGTCTCTGCTTCAACCTGAGGACGGATCTCCACCGCCTTGGCAGGTGCCTCTCGGATGGCTGTCCCATCCCATCCCGTTAACACACCCCACGTGTTTGGTAGGCAGGTGCTATGGCTGGAAAATCTCCAGTGACTCGGGGTGAGTACACTTTCTCCTGGGCTCACGGTTCTTCCATCAGAGGGGGTGACAAGCCATTCGTCCAGTGGGAACAGAGCCCCAAGCGGCCAGGGCAGCCGGAGAGGTCCTGGAAGACTTGAGTTGTGTCTTGGAAAAGAACGCAAACTCTGTCCTCTACTCTACAGTGTGGGAAGTGTTTCCAAGGAGCCTCCCCCAGCACATGTACACACAGATACTCAGCACACCGCTATTCCACAATGCTGTGCTTATCTTTGGGGTTTACACAACTTTTAGCCCACGGCCACATGCGTGCTGGGGTACAGGTTCCAAAGTCTGGGAAGAGCAGCTCTGTGAGCACCCACACTTAGCTACTCCCCTTCTCCTGGACCAGTCGAGCTGTCCCCGTGCAAACGCCAGTCTGCTCGGTGGCCACATCTACTGACCGGCGTCCTTCGGCTTCCCGAGCCTTGTGACGACCTCGCGTCTCACCCACCCTGTCATGATGGGATATGGTGACTTCGAAATAGAAACGGAGACTCTTCATAGAGTTTTGTACGGATTCATTTCCTTTCATCTCCTCCAAGATACTATAAAAAATCCAAGAGCAGCAGATGACATTTTGGGGCGGGGAGGTAGCCCAAACCATAGGGGGCTGATAAGTCTTTCCTAAATTAGACAGACCTGAATCAGTCAGATGTCAGAGTTCAGAATATTTGTATTCTTAATATTTTATCTGTTGCTTCTTTGTCTTTCCTATGAATAACCCAAGTCACTTACTTTCCCCCGGGGCCAAAGCCACCCCTGGTAAGCAGGTGGGAGCGGGGGGACACGGGCCGTTGCTGGCCGCCCAGGGCAGGGAGAGGGGCTGGGGGCTCCGGGTCTCACTCCGTCCTCGTCAGCCCCTCCTCGAAGGGAGGCTCGGTAGCAGCTCCCCGAGGTGGGTCCCCACCCTCTGGGGTGCTGTGAGCTCAGCACCGTCCTCCAGGGAAGGGCAGGTCTCATTTCTCGTCAGAACAGCCACACGCTGTTCGCCCTGGAACAGCCTCCAGCCAGCGTTCCAGTCGGGAACCGGGAATACGTACAAGTGAAACCTTGACTGAAAGCGTAATTTCTAATGTTGGAAAAAGGCACAACTACGTGTCTCATGAAAGAGTGGTTGAAAGGGAGCAGAGGGTTGGAAAATACGGTTGGTTGTAATCAGATAGTGAAGCTACAGATTGTTAAAGGGGAAAATGACCTCTTGTTCTCTGTCTCTGTCTCTCTCCCCCTCATTTGACCAAGGTTGATAGCGGAGTCATTTGAGACAAGAGAGGTCATCAGGTAGGGACTTGTGTGCCCACACCTGCAGCACGTGACAACCCCACCCAGTTGGGAGACCGGAAGCTTCTGACACATCCCTCCACCCCAAGTGGCGCATGCGGCTCTGGGGGACGGAACAGGACCATGCAGTCAAAGACCAGGAGAAAAAGTACAAGAGTGGGGGTCAGGCTCCGAGCCCAGGGCCGATGACAGCCCTCACTTAATGGTGACTGGAAATGCACAGTGACGTTTCTCTAGGTCACCGGGACTGAGACCCCGACATCTGGTAGGATAAACATACCTGTTCGGAGAGTTTGATACCCAAGCCCCCACAAAAGCAGTGAGGCCTTTATACACAAGGCCTTCATCGCGAGGGCGATTAAGTCTCGTGGCCCGCTTTGTAAAAGGAACACGTTTGAAATAAAGTAAATCAGTGATGGCAGCGGATAAGGAGCTCGTTAGGTACGGTTTCAGAGGAGGCCGAGGGGCGTCGGGAAGAGGCAAGGAGGCCCAGCCCCCGCCCGTCTCCTCTCGCGAGGTGGCTGGGGCCGAACCTGCTGGCACTGCGACAGGACCCCGCGGGACCTCGGGGGGCCCAGGGAGCAGGGTTTCCTGTGCAGGCCCCGTCCCGTGTCCCCCCTCCCCTCGCACAGAACCTCACCCCTGCAACTATTTCTCTGCACGCTAAGGCCCCGACTGGCCAAATGGTGGCTGCAAATCCCCCGGGGGAATCCCTCCGTCCCCACACCCTCTGTGACCGTCTCCTGCTAGAGCCCCATGAGATGCTCTGCCTGGGCTCCTCCAGCCGCCGGCCCCGTCGTGGGGTACGCGCTCACGCAGGCAGTGCCCGGGGTTGCGTTTCCCCCGCGGGCTTCAGGCAGGGTCTGTTGGCTGACACCCGACCGTGCCCGCCCGTTAGAAGGCTGTTTGTGAACGTGAGGGTGGTTCTGGAAAGCAGACTAAGGCAGGATGCAAGGTTTGAGCCACTGGGTACAACGTTACAAGCCTTGGAGAAAAGACTCTGTGCCAAAGTACTGGCCGCTGTCCCCTCTCAGGGAGGGACTTTCCTGCATCTTCACAGATTTCTGCAACGGGCCTTCAGGAATTTCACCGTCAGACGCAAACCAAACCAAATGCACCTGGAGTGATTTGGGACGTGGGATGGGGAGTCGCACGGGGAAGTACAGGCATTCATTGAGCAGTCACGGTATTTATGAAGCACTTGCTGGATGCCGGACCCGTCCTAGGTTCTCGAGATCCAGTCGGCAAAAGGCGAGTGAACACTCCTCCCTCTGGTGGCATAGAGAATGTTCAGGGGTGGAGAGAGGGGCAGGTGCGGGGGGCTGAGGGCTGCAGCCAGATGGGGCGCCCAGGGAATGTCTCCCCGAGAAAGCGATATTCACTTCAAGACCCAGAGGGAGTGTGGAGACAGAGCCACGTGGCCCTCTGGAGGAAGGACGTCTCAGGCAGAGGCAAGGGCCCACACACAGGTCTGGAGGCCTGGAGAGTGTGGGGGTTGGTGAGCGGGGTGGTTGGAGGAGGGGAGGCGGGGCCCCCCGAGGGTTTTTAGGTGAGAAAAATGAGATCATGGGAGTATGTAGAGCAGAGTCATCCAAGAGGGAAGGGGAATGTGGTGAAATAGGAGACGAAGGAAGGATTGTGGAGTGTGAGGTACCCCGGGAGCGTCTCCCTTACACACGGAAGGGAGAGGATTTTGTATCAGATTGATAGAATGAAAGAAATTAGCTGCTTGGCATAATCAGGAGAATTAAAAATAATTAATAGGAGATTTTGCCCGAATTTTTTATCTTGTAATGTTACTTCATCAGCCTCGTCAGATTTTCAATGCCCACCGGATCTGACAGTCACCATCACGCAGGAGCATTTCACTTAAAGCAGGTTCCGGCCGGCTTCGGGCCACCAGACACATCTGTCCACCAGTTGTCATCCACCAGCTTACAAACCAGGTCCGAGGTTTGCCAAGCGCACCCACACGCGGGCAGCCGGTGGCTGTGAAAATCCCACATGGCGCTCAGCAGAAGCCAGGGTAAGACAGGAAACCATCGTGGACTTTTTTGTTTGTTACTGTCTGTTGCCGTGTGACAAATCACCTCAAAACTCAGCAGCTTAGAAACAAACACTACCACAAAGAAACGGCAGTCAGAAGAGCGTGCTGCCGGTGTAAAGACAGGTGTAGACCGATGGGACAGAGAGCCTAGAAATAAACGCTCGCCTGCATAGATGGCCATGACTTTTGACAGAGGAGCCCCACAACTCAACGGGGCAGGGACAGTCCCTTCCGCAGACGTGGCTGGGGAAATGGCATCTCCGTGTGCAAAAGAATGAAGTTGGACCCCTAGCTTATGCCACATATAAAAATGAACTCAAAGTGAATAAAAAACCCAAATGTGAGCCCTAATATGAAAATCTTAGAAGAACGCCTAGGGGGAAAGCTTCGTGACATTCGATTTGGTGATAATTTCTTGGATGTGACACCAAAAGCACGGGAGACAGATGTAAACTTGGACAAATTGGACTCTTTAACATTTAAAAATTTCTGTGCATCGAAGGACACAGTCAACAGAGTGAAAAGGCAGTCTGTGGAGTGAGAGAGCATATTGCAAATCAGAGGTCTGATGAGTTAGCATCCAAATACATAAAGATCGCCTACAAGTCAACAACAACAAAACAAACGCCCTGATTAAAAAATGGGCAAAGGACTTGAATAGACATTTCCCCAGAGAAGACACACAAATGACCAACAAGCACATGAAAATATGTTCAACATCCCCACTCACCAGGGAAGTGCAATTCGAAGCCACAATGAGATACTGTGTCACACCCACTGGGATGGCTGCCATCAAAAACAAAAACAGGAACAAAACCAGAAAATAACAAGTACTAGAGAAGACATGAAGAAATTAAATCCCTTGTGCACTGCTGGTGGGATCACAAAATGATGCAGCCACTATGGAAGACAGAACGGGAATGCCTAAAAAAATTAAAAATGGAATTATTACATGACCTGGCAATTTCACTTCTGGGTCTTTTTCCTGAAGAATTGGAAGCAAGAGTTCAGATATTTGTACACCGTGTTCATCGGTGCATTATGTACAAGATCTAAGAGGCTCCCATCAGTGGACAAATAGATAAACCAAATGGGGTGTATGCAAACAATGGAACATTATGCAGCCTTTAAAAGGAAATAAATGCTGACACCCGCTGCGACACACATGGTCCTTGAGGACATTATTCTCAGGCACACAGAACACAAATACCGTGTGGTTCCGCTCATGAGAGCTACTCAGCGCAGTCTGATTCATGGAAGTAGAGGGTAGAATAGTGACTACCAGGGGCAGGAAAGAACACGGGTAGTTTCGCATCTCCTGGGGGCTGGGAATCTGTGAGGAGGTGCCTCTGCTGGGCTCTCTCCCAAGGCTGTACCTGGAGATGGGACCGAGGGGCACCTGCATCTACCATGCACGCCTCTCCTTGGAGCAGCTTTGGGAAGGCAGCCACGGAATAAGAGCGAGGGCCAAGCCAGATGGAAGGCTCGGTCACCCTGTCACCTCATCTCAGAAGTGGCTGCCCGTGGCCTTTGTCAGATTCTATTCACCAGAAGTGAGGCACTAGACCTTCCAGCCACACTCAAGGGTGTTTGGGTGTGGGAGGGTGTTACATGACATGTTTGTCCTTGACTTCTAGTGCACGGCATGACCGTTTCTCTCTGTTGTTCACTGTGGGTATCTAGTGTGGGGGGAAGGCAGCGGATGAAGACATGACCTGCTTAGTCACTGTAATATACTCTTGACTGTGGTTTTAGGCATGATATTTGGTACTGTAGATAGTGTGTGCGTTTTCTTGTGGGACAACGCCATCGAAAATTGTTGTTTTTACAATAAGCCAGGCAACTTTAATAATGTAAGACAAATGTTGTAGAAAACACCGGTCTCGTGCCTGCTCAGTGCTCTCTTTTCTGGGTAGAGCACCCCATTGATACCTTGGTAAGCTCTTCCTCCTTCATTCTGAGGGTCTCTTATTCCCGTAAACTAATCTGATTCTTTGTCCAAAAGACCAGAGGCACGTGGGCTCCGTGCGATGACAGAAACACCCTAGACTGACTGCCTACGGTAGCTGCCAAGAGCCACCTCCGGTACTGGTTATTAGTATTGTGCTCTACTTGCTTACCTCCAGCTTTGATCTCATTACCCACCCAGCACATTTCCAATAAATTATTCACTAAAGTTTCTCAGATCTGACTTACGGTGCTTGCAAACAAAGAAGCTAACTCAATACAGATGCCTCCTCTGTGCTAGGTACCGTGCTGGGCATCAGGAACCCCAGGATGAAAGATCCAGCATTTGGAGGAGCTCCCAGCCCAGTAGGGGAGACAACACACAGAAGAATAATTAGAACACAAGGTGGTAAATCCCATAAAGCAAGTGCCCCAGTTGTGTTCTGTGACTTTGGAGAGTCAACAGAATATTTTAACCAAGAATCGGTAATTCGATTAAATCCCAAGAGAAGGAACAGAGGAGAGAAGTGGTAGAACAAAGAATGTCCCAGAAGAAGGAACAGAATGAAAATTACTTATGGTCCAGGACTGGATTTTTTTTTTCTTTCTGTTTCATTTACTGACGCATTTGCTACGCCTGGCCACGTGCTGGCGTTGGAGGACTAGCTGATAAATGCACCAGGGCACAGGGGCACCAGAACCTGTGTGGTTGGGCGAGGGCGACGGGGATAAGGCTGGGGAGGGGCAGCTGGATCAAAGCATGCAGGCCGGTGCTATGGGTTTGGAGTGAGGTTCAGCGGTTGGGGGGACCGCTGAGGATTTTGAATCAACAGAGTGACATGATCAACTGTGTTCTTTACCGGTTAAGTTCGTGCATAGCACAGAGGGCAAGTCTGGAGGGGGATTCCATTTAGGAAGTGCTAATGATGATCCACGTGACATAGTTTGAAATAACAGCATTCCACAGACGAGGCATTCTCCCAATCTCAACTGAATGCTCCTTTAACGGCTGAAAACCAGAGGCTCTCGTGGTCAAGCAGCCACCAGATCAAGGAGCCGAGTTTCAGTCTGTGCCTTTGTGATTCCGGGACCCAGTCTTAACCACAACGCCTTCCTGGCGAAACACTGAGGAAAGCCTCAACCAGGCCAGTGGCAACCAGAATGGCGGAGAGGAGGGGTCACTGGCTGGTCACTCTGCGGGTCGGGTCGGATGCTCCAGCTTAGCCCTCACGTGTCCACTTCTAGATCACCCTCTGTTTTCTCTGTCACTTAACTCAGTGGTTCACTCAGGTGGAGATGGTGAGGGTGTGGACAGCTGAGCCCCAGTTCCCGGAGGTGCTGAATCCACACATCCACTGGCCAAAGGGTGATAGAAATCTTTTTGATTTGTTTCATTGACGTACAAGAATAAAAAAAAAAAAACAACACTTGAAATCCCATTACTTCATTAAAAATTAAAGGATGCATTAGAATGGTTTTTCCATTATTTAATTAAAAATTAATTTTCCAAACTTCTGCAGAGTTGGAATGGCTTTGGCTTGATGGCCATCTAGATTTAATAAAATAGTGATTTCAAAGCTTTTTTGGCCGAGAGGGTGGCTGTGTCGGAAGGGTGGAGCCTGGGTTCTGTGTTGAGCCCATGGCCATCCTGTGCAGATTCCGTGGCTGGGGAGGGTGGATGGGGTTTGGAACAATTGCTGGGAGGATGGATGTGGCCAAGGGTTGTGGATGGGCTCGCTGTGGCTGAGCCCTTTGGGAAGCACGGGGCAGGAGCAGGGGACCAGTCGCTGGGAGAGAGCTGGGTGCACGGGCTGGGAGGTGCTGAGTGCAGCGAATGCACTGCGTAGCAGCCTAAAGCGCGGAGTGTTCTGAAGGGGAGCAGGGGACTGTTTCGAGGGACACTGGTTGAGAATAAGATGGTTAAATTGATGTATAACTTGCCCTAAAATGCAGGGTGTGGCAATTGAGGGGATTCCTTCATTTCAATAACCTCCACTTTTGGGTGGTTTTATGTAGGTCACAACCTAGAGCTATTCTTTCAGAGAAACGTGAGCCTCTCTCAGGATTTCCCGCTCAAGCGTTCTAGCTGGCAACCAGCTCCGTTGTCGGCATCTTGGAGGGACAGCAGGACGTGTTGACTAGAGTTTGTTTGGAAGTCGTCGGAATTGTGAGACCAAATTTTGAGTTCATTTTCTTTCTCTTCACAATTCTTCCTTAGATATTATAGGATCAGAAAGTTACCAAACAGGGACGCCTGGGTGGCTCGGTCGGTTCAGCATCCAACTCTAGATGTCGGCTCAGGTCATGATCTCACGGTTCGTGGGTTCGAACCCCACGTCAGGCTCTGTGCTGGTTGTGCAGAGGCTGCCTGGAATTCTCTCTTCCTCTCTCTGCCTCTTCCCCACTCACACTCTCTATCTCTCTCTCTAAAAATAAATAAATAAACTTTAAAAAAAGAGGAAGTTACAGAACATTTCCTGGCAGTATTTCACTGCTTTCATGCCTGATTTTTAAATAGCATATTTACCATTTTATTTTACTTTTTATTCTTCATCGGAGCTTCTGGCCCACACTAACGCTTAACCAGCCATTAGTTTTTATTAGTCAAGGCAAGACGGATGACACCAATATGAGCAGCGAAACATGCTGACCTGCTTTTACGGATGAAAAGGAAGAACTCACAGGCCTGCTACCTTTCTACTTTGTCTCTTTTAGCTAGGTTATTTACTTTGTGAAAATGCTGGTGCTTTTTCTACTTCCTCTGGAAATGTAGGCGGCTCTTTTCTTCTCCTAAATGGGGCTATGGACCAATGTCCAAGTATGCTCATTGCATTGTTACATCACCTCACGTGCCGCTCTGAAGCCATCACGTGCCTCATGGCAGGGTGAGAAATGGGTACCGAAAGCATAGGGAGTCAGGGGAAGGTGGAGTAAGAGCACACAGGGGAGGGGTCCCCACCCCAAAATCTGACCTTTCTCGCTTGCGTTTCTTGTGGGCTTGTCTTCATCCTGGAAGCCAAGAGAAGGCAAGCCGCAGGTATTTATGTATTTTGGCAATACACTGCACTGTGGTCTTTTTTCCTTCTCAAGACCGTGATCCAAGGGATGACCCAGCAGCAGTATTTCAGTTCCTAGCGGCCCTCCAAGAAAACGGCCCCACTCTTCCAGAAACCTAGTGCGGTGTCTCCAGACCTTCCAGCGTATGAGGGCACAGCTTTACACGGTGATTTGCGGGATCAGGTTCCTCAGATACTGTCCTTGCTGCCATAGCTCTGGTTCCATTAAATAAACACACCCTGAGGAACTAGCCAGAAAGACAACATTCACCAGAAAGGCATGGTTTTAGTAAGAGACCATTCAGGTTGGGATGGACACCATCTCCTCTGGAATGATGCGCAGCGGAACATGGCAGACTACAGAGCTCCCACAGCCAAGCTTCCTCCCAGGGCCTCCGATGCTGCACCTCATGTTCCTCTCTCTCCACACCCTACCCCTACATGCACTACACTCACCTGGGGAAGTTTAGGGTTTTTCTTATTTCATCAAATGGGTAACAAATTATTTCCATTGAAACAAATATCACTTCCAAAGACACTCTCTTCCTCACAGGATTCCGTTTTGGGAGCTTCCTTCTCCATATCTCCCAGAGTCCTACACCACTTCATACTCAATGCTCGCAAGCCCAGTTGGCTGTTGGCCTTCCTACACCACATTCTTTTAGTGCTTTCGCTTCATATCTACCTCATCTGAGGCACTGAGGGGATGCCCTAAGAGGGAGGAAGGAACATATGTGCACCACAGTTCTTCAACTTCTCATTACCCCCATTTTCTAGAATCTTCTTCCTCCTATAAACACGTGCGTTGCCCAGTGATGCCTCACTTTAATCTTTGATTTGACATCTGTTCAGCCCTTGTGCTCTCCTCATACCGTATTTTTTTCATATCATTGTTTTTACTCAGTTTCATAATCCTGTTTTTTTTTCCAGCTTTCAAATCTGATTTGGGACATGAACTTCATTATTTTATTAAAAGGTTGTTGTTTGAACACTGTTCCAGAGGCCCAGTGTCTCACTTTGGAATGGCAGAGTTGAGTCAAGTACACATGCAAACATAGTTTACTTAGTTTGCCAACCTTGAGTTTTCCAAAAGAAACATTTCATCATCTCCTCTGGTTATAAACTAAGTAGACGTGTGTCTCAGAAGACTGGGATTAAACCAGGACAAAGGTTCTGGTTTTTACAGAAACACAGACTTCAGGCTTTCCCCTGATTTATCTCCACCTGTAGAGGAAACCAGGACCAGCCTACACATGTGGAGGGGCAGGGAACTCTAAACATCTTCAGCGTTCCACAAGTATTGAAGTTGAAGACTTAGGTCTCTTTGGGAAAAGTGACACATTGATTCGTGCTCACCTTAGGGAAGATACAAGATCTGGAAACCAAACGGCTCATAGAAATTCTATCTGGGGTTCTATATGGCACAGGCTTCCTTGGCCCCCTTGGGATTCCTGTTTCTCAGCGGCAGAGATTCTAATTTAACTTTCTATCCTCCAGTGCCTTGTAAGGAAACAGGGAGATTATTGAAACTGAGGGAAAACCCTGTGTATTAGCGGTGACATGAGAAGATAGAAGGAGGCAAAGAGAAGGGACATTGGACTCCCAAGGCCAAACTACCCAAACCAAGCTTTGGTCTGGAAAGCACAGCCTGTCCCTCAAAGATGTAGTGATGTGTTCGTTTAAGCAGTAGGCAGCAATACAGATTGGCTTTGACTGTATGAATATCAAATTTGCATGGAAAGGAAAGTATGACTGTGTTTACATCTTCCCTGCTCAGACCCTGCAGGAAGGTACTGTTTGGCAAACACTGCCGGTCAAGACTCATCCTTGTAATATGGCAACGGAGAACACATACATATTGCATGATTCTACTTCTCCCTGACTTTTGGAATAATTGTTTTTACAACTTTACTGAGGCATAATTGATAGACAAAGAATTGCACATCCTTAATGTGTACAATTTGATGAGTTTAGGCATAAATAGAGATATCTGACACTTCCCGAAGTTTTTTTTCCTTATTTTCCTGTGGTTTGTGGTGTGTGTGTGTGTGTGTGTGAACATAACATAAGATCTGCTCCCCTAACCAATTTTTAAGTGCACGCTGTACTGTTAAGTCCAGGCTCTATGTTGTGCAGCAGACACCCCCACCTTGCTCATCTTGCACGACTGAAATGTTATGCCCATTGAACAACGTCTCCCATTTCCCGTACCCCCCAGGCCCTGGTAGCCATTGTCATGATCTCCACTTGTGTGAACTTGACCATTTTAGATACCTCACATAAGTGCAATCACGTACTATTTGTCCTTCTGAGACTGGCTTTTTGCACTCAGCATAATGTCTGTGTTGTTGAAAGTGGCAGGATTTCTTTTCTTTTAAGGCTGAACATAAAATTCCAACTCATTCTAAGATATGGATCTTTTTCATATCTTTGTGAAAGATGCGGGGGAAAATATCTCTTCGCAATCCCAATTTTATTTTTTTAAGGATATATACCCAGAAGTGAGATTGTTTACATTAATCAGTGGTGAAAAACTGGAAGCTTTTCCTTTAAGATCAGGAAGAAGACAAGGATGCCCACTCTTACCACTTCTATTCAACAAAGTGTGTAAGACCTAGCCAGATAAATTAGTCAAGAAAAAGAAATAAAAGAAATCTAAATCAGAAAGGAAGAAGTAAAATGGTCTATACTTGCAGATGATATGATCTTATGTTTAGAAAACCCTGAAGACTCCACAGAAAATAATTGCTGAACATATACGTTTAGTAGAGTTGCAGGATACAAAACCAACATACAAAAATTGGTTTATATCTATACACAAACACTGAACCATCTGAAAAGGGAACTAAGAAAACAATCCTCTTTACTATAACATCAAAAAGAATAAGACATTTAGAAGTTTATAAGAAAAAAAAACAAAGGAGGTGAAAGATTTGCACACTGAAAACTACAAAACACCTGTGAAAGAAATCAAAGGAGATTTAAATAAATGGAAAGACATCCCATGTTCATGGATTGAAAGACTTAATATTGTTAGAAAGTTCACACTTCCCAAAGCAATCTACAGATTCAATGCTATCCCCACCAACATCTCAATAGCATATATTTTTGGAAATAGAAAAGACCATTCTAAAATTCATGTGAAACCGTAGAAGACCCCAGATAGCCAAATCAATTTAGAGAAAAATAGACAAAGCTGGAGGCATCGCACTTCCAATTTCAAAATATATTACAAAGGTGCAGTAGTTAAAGCAATATGACACTGGCATAAAGGCACACACATACACTGATGGGCCTGGATAAAAAGCCCACATATAAACCCAAACATATAGTCAATGATCTTTGACAAGAGAGCCAAGAATACACAAGGGGTAAAGGGCAGTCTCTTCAACAAATGGTGTTGGGAAATCTAGATAAATCACATGAAAAATAAAATAAAATACAGTTGAACATTTATTTACATAAAAAAGCACAGACTACAAAAGTAAAAACATGCAAGCAGTACTCCGTAAAACTAAAAAGCTTCTGCACAGCAAAGAAGACAATCAAGGAAAGGGAAAAGGCAACCCATAGAATGGGAGAAAATATTTGCAAACCGTACAACTGAGAAGGGGTTAATTCCAAAGTATATAAAGAGTTCCTCCAACTCAATAACAGAAAACAAATAACCTGATTTAAAAATGAGCAAAGGACTTAACAGACACTTTTTCCAGTAAAGACATACAGATGGGCAACAGGCATATGCAAAAGTCAGGGAAATGCAAATCAAAGCCACAGTGACATGTCACCCCACACCTCTTACAATGGCTATCTTAAAAAAACCAAAACAACAAGTATTGGCGAGGATGGGGAAGAAAGAGGAACCCTCTTGCGCTGTTGGTGGGAATGCAAACTGGTGCAGCCGCTGTGGAGAACGGTGTGGAGGTGTCTCAAAAAACAGAGCTGCCAAAATGTTGCTTGGTTATACCATTTCAGGAAGAAAGCATTAGCTTGGGAGGCAGTCTGGTGTCATGGGAAAAGTGCAGGTTCAAGCTCTCTTTTGGCCATATTTTATATCATTTTAAGACCTGAGTTTTCTTTCCTGCAAAACAGAAATAAGAACATCTACCTCCTTGGGTTATTGTAAAGATTCAGTGAGATGATGTGCACATGCTAGGCAGTAAGTGATCACGAATATCAAAATCTTTCTTCCTTCTTCTTATGCAGCCACTTATGAGTCACTTATGCAATCAACCCATCAGCCTGTGAGCCACACCAAGGAACACCCAACTCTGTGGGCAAATCTGGGCATAGGCACAGGGAATGCTGCATGAAAACACATAGGAGGAGCGTGTGATGGTAGATGGAGGAAATGACTGAGGTTAGGGAAGGAGGAGGGCATCGAGCAGAACATTTTAATCATGGAGGAGTGAGGAAGGGTGGTCTCAGATCTGGATGGACGTTTTCACCCTCAACCTCTTTGCACAACTAGCTCTTAAACTACGAGTGGCCATCCGTGGGAATTTCTTGCTCCTGTGCTAAATAATTGTGTGCAGACTGGAGACCTGCTTTGAACCCATCATCCAGTGGTTTATTGATCAGTACTATAAGGCGATAGTTTAGACTTTCTACAAATTGCTACGATATTTGCTTTGACAAGTTGCAAGTGTACCTTGCCCAGACTAAAGAAAGCTGCTGTTTGGCCATGTAAAATTGGAAATATGTCTTCTCCGTGCCCTGTCCAACATATCTTAATAAAATAGAGAAAGAATCCAACATTTTCCTTGCCATAGAGCCTAACTTCCAGGTTTATTAGCCCTTTGCTGCTAGTGAATCTTACTTGGATTTAAGTTCTAATAAGCAAAGAGGAAGGTGTGTGTAAGATTTGTTGACTGCTGATCATGACATTGATGCTGCTTGTTTTTCTTTCTTGTTGTATTTTATTTTTATTTTTCATACTATTTTTATTTTGAGCTGTTTTCATCTAGGGGAAGCTATATTATGTTTTTATTGGAAGGAAGGACTCTCAATATCTAGCAGGTGATGTGGGCTCCCCAGAGACAAAAAATTCCGAAAGTATCTTCAAAGACAGAAATACAGAGTCGGGAGAACGCCAACGACGCTGCACACTCTTTGGTGTTTTCTGTCACAATATGTATGATTGCACACCTGGTTCTTCCAGGGGAGACCTGGAGGTGTCCGTATGGTCATCGCCTCCCTTTACCTCACCCAGACCATTACCTCAGCAGCTCGGCTGTGTTATTGAGACATTTCAGCGTGAAATTTGTTTTTCCTCACTGAACTTTAAGCAGAATTTCAAGTGCCAAGTCTCCAAAGCCAAGTGGGGCTATTAAGAGATAATTACTAATTATGCTAATTTGAGAAGTAGCTGCCTTTTCCTTCCCTGGTCATTTTACGTGCAGCTCTCCCGAGACAGCGGTCCCCTCCGTGTGCTAATCACCTTCCCTCCGAGGTCCTCGGTGGAGGACGATGTGTCCTGAACCTCCACACCCTAGTCTGGGAAGGTTTATAGTCCATCAGAAAGTGAGGCAGGACTGGAGATCTTCTAGGACAGTCAATGTCCTCGTCATCGGTGATTTATGCTACTTATTAATTTGTCCCATGACAGAAATATTTATTGTCCTTCATACTCAGACCAGAAGAGTACATTTAATTTCTGATATATGTCTATTTTTCCCTCATCATCTCTGAATCTTGGTAATAAATCCTAAATATCTGAGTCCTCGGTAGTGTCGCGTGTGGTGGCGAATTCAGCACTATGGGCTTCATGGGTCTTGGATAATTATCACCCTTTCTCCTAAAAAGTTACTGTTTAGAAGGAAAATAAGTCATGCATCTCTGGGTTTGATGCGGATCACATACACATTGCATCTGTAATCGGCACACACCCGTGCACGTGAAGCTGGCACATGGCGTGGTGGACGAATGGGCACGAGGTGATATTGGAAAATTCAACCGTCAGGTGGGTGTTGGCGAGGCGCCTTCGTCCCCAAGGGAGTGGGGGCACTTGCTTACCTGGTAAACTCGGGAGGCCTGATGGAGTCATCTGTCACTCTTCCACGGGCGGGAGCCCAAGGAAGACGTAGGGTCACCTGTCCTTGGGTACCTACCTCCCTGTCTCCTACCATAGCTCAGGCCACACTCCCACCTTCAGCCTTGTTTTTATTGGCCATGAAACCCATACTGGGACTTCCACTTTGCTCCTTACACCACTTCTCTACCTGTTCAGACCAGCAAGGGGCAGGAGCAGGGCTTTCAATGCGCTCTCCAAATGCTTGCAAGGACTGCTGCAGTGTAGACACAGCCAAACTAACGGAGCCAAGTGAGGAAAGTCAATGTGCCCTGCACAGGGCATGTTGCTGCTCGGAAGTCAGTTCTTGCAAACCCTCGGGGCACACTCAGCCAGCGGCTGGGCAGTACGATCACCTGATGCCTGGCCAGTCCAGAGGACATGAGGTCCCCGAAACAGGCCGGGGGCACCTAACCCCACGCTGAGTGACTCCAGGACATCAGCCAGCTCCGGGCTACGGCCAGGCTGGATCTGACTGTGCCTGCTTCCTGTTCCTTCTGAGGGGAGCTCGCGTTGCCACTTTCCCAGTGAGAAGGCAGGGAGGCGCTGGCGGACACTCCCAGTGTGGCTGGTATTGGCGGGGGGGCCGTGAACACATCTGGGAGCACTGACTGTGGGCGCAGGCGTCATTGCCTGTCCTTTGATGGACAGTGAATCCTCACATGACTGTGCTGAGGTTCCCTGAGCTTGACAAAGAGAGGCCACATTGATCAGCAATTTGGAGACGGTTCTTACCCGTCTACCAGCTGTGTGATCTCAGGTGGGCTACATAACTTCTCGGGAACTGAGTCTTGTCTTGAGCTACAGATTCCAGTGAATGGGGCTGTGACCATCGCTGGGGCCTCGAAACTGATGGGTGATGCCTTTTCAGGAAGATAACTGATAAAGGGTTTCCTCTTTATCTGTTTGATTGTAGATTTACATGTGTAACTTCTGCCTTTGTAAGGAACAGAGTGTCGGCTCTGACATTTCTAGATTATTCCAGATGGTGGTAGACTTCTCACAGCTGCCTAGAATTTAATATGACTCTGAATTGTGTTTTCACGCCTCCAGAAGAGTCCTGATAAAAAAAAGTGGAGCTTAATTACCTTCTCTGGGTGCTTTATCCGTGCAACGTTAGATTGGTGCTTAGTGTTTATTTTCAGGACTTTCAAACTGCCCATTATTTGTTTTGCTCAAACCTCACCCGTTAAAAAAATAAATCTCCAAATTATGTATGCCTCAGGTCCATTAAGACAATTCACAAAACAATAATGTTCTAAGCAGTATCTAAAACAGATGTTCCAAATTCATGCCCCTAAGTTCCTCCAGGACAGAAGCCTAAGTGACAATGACTATTTTTTAACTTATAACTGAATCTTTGCACAGCTTCTGACACACAGGTGTTCAGAACAGTTGCTTTATAGTGACCGGCTATTTCCAAACAGAAATATGATATTTATTCATCACGTGAAAATTAATATTTGGGGGAAGAATTCACACAGCTCTTATGCAGGCAAACATCACATATTTTTGATAAGACTCCGTTTCATATAAAGGTAAGAAATCGCCAAGTGTATTACAGTTTTCATCCCGTTGTTTTCTTTCTCTGCGTATACGCTCTGCATGAGGAAGCAGGTGCAGGAAAGCACGCGATGGGAGCATCTCGTGTGGTTCCTGTGTGGAGAGCCAGTGGCTGCCCGTGGGGTGGGAACTGAGGGCGCTGGGAAGGCTCCCTTTTACCTCATCCAGAAAGATCTCTCTTGGTCTTGCCGTGGGTGACTAACACCACATTATAAGATTGCATCAGGAAAATCTCTTTTCTTACTAACAGGCAAGGCCCTCAGATATGACAACATAATTTTCATTGTTTATGCTTCCTTGTGAAAGGGTATCCGATGGTTTCTGATGTCAGCTGGGTGACATCAGGTATTGAGAGAGACCAGTTGGAGAAAGAAAGTCTAGTGGGAAGGAGATGGCTAGAGTCAGGCCCCAGGCCGCAAGATCTCAGACTGAAGGCCCAGGACACCTGGGAGGCAGACACGCCTGGAGAGGTTGGTGGGTGACGTGGGGCCGCCATGGGAACTTGGCTGACCTGTTTCAGAAAAGCTTTAAGCTGAATGGCACAGAGTCCCCAGTAAAATATTCAGTGTCCCCGGCCAGCACTCACCCTAGGCACAGAACTGTCCCAGCCACGTGGGGAATTGGGGAAGAAAACTACATTGGGCCATGTCGACCTTAGGGTTCCACAATTGGACGAGTGCAGGATATGGAGCCCGGGGAAGGAACAGGACGCTCAGACACATAAACACAATCACAGAAACGCAGAGCCCATGTGTGTGAAATATCCATAGCCCGACGGTGCTACACGCTGTTTCTCAGGAGGCTTCTGGTGGGGTTTACGGAGCATTTTAAGGGCCTAAATCCTCTTTTGTTTGGCCAAAATGACATGGGAATTGAGCATCTCAGGTGAGGCTCTCTGTGAAGAGACTGTGAGTCAGCCTCAGCGTCTTGTGTGCAGAGGTCTGTTGGACGAGGATGTGGACCAGAATTCGATCTACGTGCACCGAGCGAATTCTCTCGGAGGCGAGGCTAGTGCCGCGGGTCTCACAGGGACACGAAGGGATGGGGTCGCGCCCTTTGTCCCTTTCAAGCCAGCCAGCCACGTGGGATACCTACTTGCTTCCACAGGAAACAGAGAAAGCTGAGGCAGGGCGCGCAGGGCACGTGCGCACCATAGAAAGACAACTACCGCGCAAGTTCGCGTCAGGGCCGGTGCTCGGTCAGCCAGTGGTTTACGGAATGTGTTCCCTGGAGTTCTGAGGGCTTGCAAAGCTTAGTTCTTTCTTTTGCATGAGAAGACTCCATGTGATTTCAGTTAAAAAATGTTCCATCGCTTAGAAAACATTTGATGAGAGTCGGCAGGACGATGTGTGTGTAAAAACCTTAAGAGAAGGAAGGTTTTCTCTGAGCTAGGATGGCGGTTAAAAAAAAAAAAAAGGAAAATTTAAGCACTTCCTATATAAAATTGTAGGCCAGGATTTGGAAGCATTAGAGGTCAGTGTCCCAGGTTGACACTGCCCTGGGAGGAGGGGAGGTCATACAATGCAGGCTGCGTCTGAGATGGACCCAGGGAAGCACTTGGTCAGCTGAGGGGTGAGTGTCTCCATCGAGAAGCCGGCCCGAGGAGCAGAGAGAATGGAGACACAGTCTTTTGAAAGCTAAATGCTGACCTTGGTGTCACTTACTAAAAACTAAAGCTAAAATAATTCACCTGACAAGCATTTCTGACCCGCACGGAGCCTGGCTTGCCAGGCGTGCGTTCGGAATGTAAAAATGGTATCCTCAATAGTCAGCCTGAAATGGTAAACACTGGGTGTGGGTCCTAACTCACTTCTTACATTTTGTATTTAATGACATGGATTGGATGTACCCCCTCCTGCCATACCAGCCTTGATGGCCCTGACGTCACCATGCCAGCCTGAACGGTATGAGGTGGCCCCACGAAGACCGTCAGCTCCTTCAGACGCTGGGCGCACATTTTAGAACTGGCTCTGTGTGGACGCTCCATCAGAACCAGCTGATTAAAAACCAGAGGCTTCGTTGAAACCTTAATGAAGTCCTTTTATAACCATAATATCCAATTAGTTACATATGCTCTCATATGTTCCTGAGTCAGACAACCTAATTTTTTTCTTCCTGTGGTTTCACAACCCAGTTCATTGCTTTTATTAGAAAATAAGAAGTCTGCGGTATGACTCTTTATGTTTCCTTTTTTTTTGCCTTGGCTACCAGGAAGCCCAGTACTTTGCCTAATGCTCAATAGTCATATCATCCCCCCCAATTCTTCCATTCATTTTGGGAGTGTATTTTCATTTGCAAAGGTTCACCGTATCTTTCTTTTATGGTAATCACATAATTTTCTTCTGGAAAGTACGCGAGGCTTAAGGGAAAAATAAAAATCACTACATGCATTTTTTTTGCTATATGAATAATTGATTTTGTTTAACTGATTGGGAAACTTCCAAGGTTACTTCTTATTAAAATGTAACAACATAATTCTTTTAAAACTGTGGGTGACAATTGACCCCAAAGAGCTAGGAAACGTGGGAACATGCAGGTATTGTGATGCTGAACAGGAATAACATCCGTGAGCTGGGGGGGGAGGGGTGACCCAGTCGGTGGCTCACCACCCGCTTCTCAACAGTGTGTTTCATTTTGGCCTTGCTCTATTATTTGAAAAGGATTCCAAAAAGAAAATAATGATAGTTCTTATTTATAAGCAGTTGAAACTAAACACATTAGTTTTAAGCAAAAAGAGCATTTACTGGAAACAGAGAGGGGATTCATAGAGCAGACAGAGGTAGGGGGAAACGGAGGAAAGTAAGAGGTGTTCCGGAAGGTTCCAGAGGTCGGTGGCAGGACAGCGAGGCCAGAAGCCTCCATTACCACTGACCTCCCCCCTCTTCCAGTTGATGGCCCAAGCTCTGAACACCTTGCTGGACAATCATAAGCGTTAGCTCAGGGTTACGCTTCGCGGAGGCCCCTCCCCATCCGACATCCACGTGTGTGTCTGTTCCAGTGCGCGCGGATGTGAGGCCGTGGGCCATCTGGCTTCCCCATCAGGAAGGTGGCTTCGATTCTGAGCAGACTCTAGAAAATAACCCTAAATCTGATAGATAGTCGTCTAATATGGCTGGTGACAGTAATAAAGAAGGTGTTAATGGGTCTAAAACTTATGGTTCTTAGGAAGAAAACAGAAGGCTTAGATAAATTAAAAATCGTAATACAGATTGCTTAGTAGCAGATTCCATTGTGAAGGAGGCAGTGGAAATGTTCAGTGATGCTCAATTATTTGGGCATTTCTTAAACTCTATCCCAGGGAATGCTAATGTTAAGTGAGACTTTAATGTATGGTCCCCAAAAGTTAAGTTTAAAATCTTACACCAAAAATAAAATAAAATAACATAAAATAACACAAAATAAAATAAAATAAAATGAAATAAGTTATACTGCATGTTTCTCCCTGCCTTGGATATTATCAATAAGTACTAGCCCTGAGAAGTCCTGTAGTAAAACAACTCGTTAAATTTATAAAGATCAAAATATCCCAAGCTTTTTTTTAAAGGCATCCTGAATGTTGCATGAATCTCCCCGTTTTACTTTACCCCCGTTCCATGGAGAAATGACCTGTGATAAAATATTGGCAGATTCAGGAGTCACAAATCTCTGAATTTATCTCTTATGGATGTCAAGGGTCTACTGGAGAGAATATTATAATACAATATTAATTACTTGAAAAATCCAGAAAATACCCCTAAATTCACATATGCCCTGGGGGACTGTCCGGTGTACCCAGTCCTGTTAGGGCCCCTGCAGGACGGACAGACGGTGCCACTGAGATTCCTGACTGAACGCGTTTCCTCAGACACATTCCCATCATCCTGTCTGTGAGCCGCCCGTCCTCTTGAAGGACAGGAAGCCGGCCTCACGACGCAGGGATACAAAGCCGCATTGCCCATGTCTCTGCCGGATTTCCTTCGGTTTTGATTTTGGAAGTGTTCTGAGCTCTTCTCATTTGAAGGCACAGATCAGGCTCATTTCTCAGTGATTTTGGGGCAGGGACATCAACGTGTACATGTGATGGGGGTTGATGTCTGGTCCAGGATCCCCTGGTGTCAGGCCGCAGTGTGACAAAGGGCAGATCTGGGGCCCGGGGGCAGTGACACCCTACGGTGGCACCCCCTGACTGTGGGCGTGCTGCCCTACAGGTGGTCCCCCGTTATTGCATGGCTCTCTGCTGTTGCCCCATTCTGAGACTGTGCTTTAGAAACGATTCCCATCCCCCCCAGTATGCATGCACACTTAGCATGGTTTCCAGCTGGTTTTGTGAAAACCATCAAAACATTAAATGCTGTATTGGACAAGTATAAAGCAGGAACATCAAAACCACAAATGTATGAATAATATAGCTCAGGAAAATGTCACAAAAAACGGGAAAGAGAAAAGAATGCCTTGAGGTGGGGAGGCCTCTGATTATTTAGTAGAATGGTAATGATATTTGGTGTTGTGACTTGAACTACCTTGATCTAGAAGCTTCTGAGAACCAAACAGGCATTGTTCCCAATCACCGCTCACTACAGATGGACATGGGCCCTACCTTGGCCCACCTGTACACGTGACTGTCCTTGTCAAGAAATCATTAGTAGAGGGGCGCCTGGGGTGCTCCATCGGTTGACCATCCGATCCTTGATTTTAGCTCAGGTCGTGAGCCAGGGGTCATGGGATTGGGCTCTGTGCTGAGCACAGAGCCTCCTTGGGATTCCCTCTCTCTCCTTCTGCCCCTCCCCCGCTTGCTCTCTCTCTCTCTCTCTCTCTCTCTCTCTCTCTCTCAAATAATGATAAAAAGGAAGCCATTGGTGGAGGCTTGAAGGTCCATTTAGAGCAAATTTTGGGACAGCAACTAATGTAACAGCGACAAGAGGAGGGAGTAGTATAAAAGACACGTACACAGCCTGTGTATTTATTGTTCTCTTTTTAACTCGCTTGTGCCTAGTGCCTTGCCAGCCCGTGTTCAGTGTGGAGGCGTCTATTTGCAAGGTTATCAGAAGGTTTAAGGCATCTGTTACCTTTTCTCAAACGAGTCCACATTGTCCATTTGATGTTCCTGTTGCCTTGACGAAAACGATCCCACAAACACCACACCCCTGTGAAGCTGGACCAGACGTGTGGTTGTCGTAGCCAAGTGCAAAGTCAGTGCACGTCTGGGTGAAGGTAGAGGGGGTTCGTGAACAAACCACACTTTCAAACTCAAGCCTTGTCTTCTTGTCAGCTTGGAGGGACCTCGGCCACGAAGACTGACCAGGACCACAACTGATTCATTATTATTCAACTTGTGTAAAGAATTCAAGTCACTTAAAGCAACAACAACAATAACAACAAAGCAACAAAGAGAAGGAAATGAACCAGAATATTACAAGAGGTAAAAGTTTACTGTGTGTTTTAGGGCCAAATAAATGTTAATGTTGATATAAAGAATTCAGAAAGAACAAGTATTAAAAATTAACTTTAAAAACATAAGCTTATTATCAGAGTGTTTTCTAAATTTGCCCGTGCAGCATTTTCATCTGGCAAGGTTACAGTTACATCCCGGGATTCCGGGACCTGGCTTTGCCGTTTCCATACTTGTAACACAAAGGGGGCAGAGACACGGTTACGCACACATTTGAAGTCACTCAGATTAGGAGCAACTCTGGTTGTAAATCGACCGGGACTTGGAAGACATTTTTACAAATAAGGAAATTTAGGCACTGGTATTACGCCAGCGGGGAAGTTCACCAAAGCCCAGTGAAGCTGATGTACCGTGTGCCATGCGTAAGCCGAGACCCTTGCGTGATACTGGTGAGACGCTTCGCCTGTGGTAGACTGGGCTCTGTGCCCCAGACTCAAGGCCCCTCCACTGAGAGGCGGCCTGTACTCTATCTTGCTCGGCTCTTCCCTTGTCCCTGTCTCTGCTCGGTCCTCTGTGTGCCCTACCTTCAGGCCTGAGGGGACTTCCCAACCTTATTTCTGGAGAAAAGGGATTGAGGTTCATTGGCCTGCTTAAAAACTTTTTTTTAATGTCTCTGAGAGACAGAGCGTCAGCAGGAGAGGGGTAGAGAGAGAGGGGGACACAGAATCCGAGGCAGGCTCCAGGCTCTGAGCTGTCAGCACGGAGCCCGACGCGGGACTCGAACTTGTGAACTGTGAGATCATGACCTGAGCCGAGGTCTGACGCTTAAACTACTGAGCCACCCAGGCACCCCTCACTGGCCCTTTTTAAATCCAAGTACCAAGAATTGGTGATTTTCTTACAGAGGAATTAAAGAAAACGACAACAGAGATCCTACCTGTGTGTGTTTATGTAAAGTGATTTTGTAAATAAGATTTGGAACAGATGGGGAGAGTGATTTCAGTCAACTTGTGTGTATATATCGTCCTCTGCGTTAGCATCCGTTGGCTACGTCGCGGGAGCGTGGAGTGCTTCCTCATAAGGGCCACGGTCATTTGACTGCTTTGTTTCGGGGTTCGTGTTTCCAGAGTCGGTCCTCACAGGGTGGGCTCAGACGTCCTATTGACTATTCTGTACCCAAATTTGTTTCTGGAATCCAGGTGTCATCTATTTACTCAGGGAATTTAAAACAGGGCCGATATGTTTACCTGCGGCTTCCGCTTGATTTTGACTTCGTTTCTCCAGCACAGAACCTGAGCCAGTTCAATCTAGGAAATTGGAACAGTAAACTTATCCTTTACGCATGAGAGTAGATGAAACATATTCTGTTCACAAACACACAGAAACACACAAAGTAACGCAGAACGTTTTCATGTTGAATCCAGATGTGGAATAACCAAAAAAGTGTATTTAAATCTGAGGAATTCATTTTATGGTATTCAAATCTAGCTCCAGCATTTCACTGAATGAACAGTATGTTTTATTTTCATTGCACACTATTAACTAACTTGAATATCACAACAAAAAAGGGCTCGTGTAGACTTATCTTCCCGTGTATGGTGTTGTGAATTTACAGCAGGCTGGATTCTCTTTTTTCTATTTGTCTTTTGAGAGAGAGAATTTAAAACGTCCTCACTTCTAATCTTATTTCAATGTGTTCCTTAAATATCTTGCCTTATGCAACAACTCATGTTTGTTTTGGAATTGAATAGCCGTGCTGTATAGACATCTGAAAACTAAACATGCTGATGTCTGAGTTTGTTCAACCATCTCTACAGTTTCCTTTAATCTTCAAATCAGAAAATTGTGTTACTGACACCACTTAAGCAAATGAACGTGCAGTGGAAGATATATAGACATAAATATTTGCATATATGTGTATTTACATATATACAAACACATCCACACACACACTCATTAAGACATTGTGCGCTGGTTTCACGGTGAAAATGGCAAGTACCAGCCTCTCCCTGGCGCCCTTGCTGTCACGGCTCTGTGTCACGGCTCTTATGGGCACCGGTGACACAGCCTCTGAGGAGTTTCCGCAGGGGAATCCCAGGTGGCAGGGAGCTCCACGGGGCCCGGAGAAGACGGGGTCCGGTGCTCTGCCCACCCTTGCCCCGGAAGCCCCTGCTTCCAGGGGCCTGCCCTCCCACGACAGCCTCTCTGTGCCGATGTGTCCAACTCTACCCCGGGATGGAGACTTTCTCAGCACGAGCACCTGAGGACCCAAGGTCCTGGGCTCCCGGGCCGGCTCTTTCAGTCTGGAGCTTCCTGGAATAGCTGCTCATCCCTTTGGGTCCTACTTCTCTCATCCACCAAACGAAGACAGTGTTGGGGCGTCTGGAGGCTCAGTCAGTTGAGCGTCCGACTTCTGCTCGTTCGGGTCACGATCTCACAGTTTGTGAGTTCAAGCCCCGCTTTGGGCTCACTACTGTCAGCACAGAACCCACTTTGGATCCTCTGTCTCCCTCTGTCTGCCCCTCACCTGCTTTTGTTCTCTCTCTCTCTCTCTCTCTCTCAAATAAATAAATAAATATTAAAAAAAAACCCAAGATGATGTTGAGTTCACGATACCTGACGGTCCCCTTTACGTCCCGATAAGAAAAGTTTATCACTGATCCTACTCCAGTTGGAAGAAGTGTGGTCAGTCAGGGGTGAAAATGACCTTCCCCACTCACACTTCTTAGAATCATGCCCGTTCACCCCACCTGTACCTAGAAATGAGGATCTTCAGAGGGGCAGGAAAGCATGAGACGGGGCAGAATAAGGTAAAACTCCCTCAAGTTTGTACCATCATATTGGGGGACAAGACAACATGAATGATAATTGAGAAAAAAATTCTGGGCATCATTTAATCACATCTGAAGCTGGTCCAATTCTGCAAGCAGATCATCCACAGGAGAGACCATGGGCATGAAATGGAACCAAGGAACTCACTGGCCTGCCCTGAGGTGGACGCGATATTTCTGGAGAAAGAGGACTGCTAACCTAATGGGACACCTTAATTTTCAGGAAACGTCTCTGAAGGCGAATGGAATTCTGGCTGTTGTGGGCTGAATTGTGTCTCCCCAAATTCACATGTGGATGTCCTGACCCAAGACCTCAGCATGTGACTGTATTTGGAGACAGGGTCTTTGAAGAGGGGATTAAGGTAGGATGAGGTGACTGGGTGGCCCTAATCCAATCTGACTGGTGTCCTTATAAGAAGAGGAGGTCAGGACACAGCCATGCACAGAGGGATGACCATGTGAGGACAGGGGGAGAGGGTGGCATCTGCACGCTCAGGAGAGAGGCCTGGGAAGGAACCAGCCCTGCCCACACCTGATCCCGGACTCCCCGCCTCCAGGATCCGGGACAGTGTGCTGTTCTATCACAGCAGCTCTCACACGCTAACCACTGTGACCTAGACATTCTGTGAATCATTATTTCATCTAATGAGCACAAAAAGTCCCGTCTACTCTACATTTTATCTTGAAAGTTTGCGCATCGGTTACCTAAACATGACACGTTATGAATATATGTACACACACATATAAGTGTGATGGTGTCTTTGCATCTCATGCGAACCTTGAATATTTTCACACAGAGGTGATTTTGATATTAGTGATAAGAACCCTGATATAAGAAATAACACTTTAGAATGGGAACAAATGAGTCAAGGCCATCTTGGGAAACAGGTCAGCTCACCTAAACGTCCAAAGAAGAAAAGTCCAGAGGAATCAAGAGCACAGACGGTCTCCTTAACCATCTGAACTAAGGATCAGACAGTTTCCTGGTAAAGAGGTGTGGATGTTAATGTCAGATTTCTGCTGGTCTCAATCTTATCAATTCCTACTTTTATTGTTTCCTTGACGTTCAACTTCGGAAACATTCCTAAGTATCATTATAGATAAATATCTAGACCTAAAGACCGCATCGCTCCTGCCCACATAAGTAGGACG
Source organism: Lynx rufus (assembly GCF_022079265.1). Taxonomy (NCBI): domain Eukaryota; kingdom Metazoa; phylum Chordata; class Mammalia; order Carnivora; family Felidae; genus Lynx; species Lynx rufus. Next base: position 1,501,835 of record NW_025814889.1, read on the forward strand.
CACTGACAAACTTTATATTCCAGTCTCCACACGTCTCCTGCCTAATGAATGTATATGAGATGGAGACAGAGACAGAGAGACAGAGAGATAATCCCAAAGCTCTCTTAGGTAAGAGATAAGAAAGACCAGGGAACACGCCATCTACCTGGAAGCAAGGGACAAATTCGGTGACTCTCATCATTCTCAGGACGTATTCTGTGTCCACAATATTGAGTGGACATGGCAGTGCGGACACTCCCTATGACTATTCGGATGAGCTCTGCGTCCTACTTTATACGGCCTTCAGGAAAAGACAGGAAAAGAGTGCCAGGCTGCATCACGTTAGATGCCACGTTTACTTAGTTTCCTTGGCTTGGCCCTAGACTTTGTGTTACACACGTGCACACACACACACAATGCTTGCCCCAGCCATGAGGACAGAGCGGAAGTTTTGTGAGCCAAGGAGCAAGGTGGTAGCTGAGTTCTTGGGCAGCGCCCGGACCTTCATAGAAGGAGGGTGTCTCACACCGGTTGTGGGAGTGGGACAGACGTGCAGCCACCAGGCATGTGGTGCCCCGGTGCTCAAGCTGGAGGGACAGGAGAAAGAGTCTGTAGAAGAGTCAAGGCAGAGGCACCACGGTCCAAAGTCCTGCTCCCTAAGAAGCATCTTTGGAATCTGTATGGTCTGAGGGTTTCATCTCACCCCATCCACACAAATGCCCACGAGCGTGTTAATTCTCAGAGCAGCTGGCTTGACAAACAGTAGAGATGTGCCTCCCGAGCTTTTTGGGGGGTTTCTCCAGCATGGACCACAGAGAAGCCAGAGCCCAGTGACGGGTGCTTTCTGACTCTTTTAGGACATTTTCGGAGCTTTTGTTACAGCTTAGTCCCTGCCATTTACCATGGTGGCTGACCCATAAAGGTGTCCCATAAATGCTTGCCGCATGACTAAATTCAGATTTACATATTAACAACCTAAAAATAAATCAGACAGCATCCTTTATAAATTTGCAGCCTGAATCTAATAATTGGTCCTATGACAACAGTTTACTGAGGGTGCACAATGAGACGGCCACTGTACTAATTTATGGGGACACAAATCTCATCATGGTGCCCATCCCAGAAGTCACCTCACACACACTACAAACTTTTGCCTTTCCCACCAGCAGGTAATTCTACGTCATCATCCCAGAGCTGGCTTCTGAGCATCTCCCCCGTATGCTACGGCCCTTCTTTGTCCCCTACAGCTCACACCATCTGTACACAATCCCCTTAGAAAACGTTCCCGTCTACCGTATTGTCCTGATTATTTCCTTAAGCCATTCTTCCTTCAAAAACAAAGTCAATTTTCTCAGTGGGTTTTAATTGAGTAGCTATTACGTTTGACATTGCGGGAGAAATAAAAATGCTCAAACCTAGAGGGGTTTACATTAGTTTTTACTTAGGGGTTTCACTTGAAATAATAAAAGAAATGGAATAGAAATCCAATTTTGTAAAGAATACAATCATATTTGGATTAAAAAAATTCCCATAGAACCTAATAGTGTGTTGGGGTCATGACAGTTTATTTCTATTCTGTGTTTTGAATTTACATCTGTATGTCTATATCTCCAGATACAATATAAGCCCAGACACAAGGATCATGCCACCTTGTTTTTCTTGCATATTTTCGGTTCCTAGCTCCTTGCTCAGAGTGAAGAAATCGTACTTACACATCAGATACAGCCCTTGTCTGAATACACGCAAAATGTTTAAGGCAAAATTGCAAACAGACAGAATTGGATGCCCCATACTTTTAAATCAAGTGCCCTTTCTGTTTTTGAAGGTACAGGAGATAAAATGTAGGAAGGTGAACTTTGATCAGGGCGCAGGAAGAAAGAGACGACGCTGTTCTCTGTCTCCCTCCCTGTCTCTGTTTCTCTGTATCTCTGTCATTCTGTCTTCAATGAAACCTCTTTCTGCCATGTGGCTTTTGGGTCTCTCTTATTATGTGATATAAGAGGATAGATTGATTTTCATTAGTGACAAAGACAAAAATATTTCACGTGTGCGAAATATGCAGAAAAGGATGTTTTTAAAAAATGATGTTTTGGAACTTTATAATTAATGAATGTTTACTTCAGGACCATAAGGCATGGTCATAAACCAAGGTCATTTTTCAGCTTTCTCAAGGAGTCTGAGCTCTCAGAAGTTTACTCAAGATTCATTTAATCTCTACTCGACTTTTTAAATGTCCATCTAAAAATGTGTACACATTAGACTTTTGCTGTTTAGAGTTAATCTTTTAATATTGCGATATTTCCTTATTTCAGCAACTGCTTATACGTACGGTGGAGCTTTGAACAACACCGGGGGGGGGAGGCGCCGAACCCCTGAGTAGTTGAAAATGCACGCATAGTTTTGATTCCCCCCAAATTTAACTACTAAAGGCCTACTGTTGACCAGAAGCCTTATGGATAGCATAAAACACACATTTTGTATGTCACGTATATTAAATACTATATTGGTACAACAAAGGAACCTAAAGAAAAGAAAACATCCTTAAGAAAATCATAAGGAAGAGAAAATTTTACAGGACCGCCCTGTTTTTATGGAAAACCATCTGTGTGTAACTGGACCCGTGCAGTTCAAACCATGCTACTCGGGTGGGCGTTATTTCAAATCCTGACTCTGTTATCTTTCTATATCATCTCTATATTGTCTGCGTATATTACAAATCTACCCAAAACACACAAGTGCAAGCTTTTAATGACTTGAATTCTATTCATTATCTATGTATAAAAGCCCAAATTATAATTTAACTTCGGCACAAATTGGATTAAAGAACTCAGGTGATTACATAAAATTATATGAACTCTCAAATTTGTTAGATCTAAAGTACGTATCTTCCTAAATGCTTCCTGGGTGAAAATTTCCCTGAATTTCAATCAGCTCGAAGCCATGCCCGTGGGCAGTTCCTGACCGAGCACAGACGTGGGACCAGCACACATTTACAAGACATTGCGGTGCCTGCCCCGAGCAGTCTTTCCCGGGCTGTCAAAGGAAGGGGTTCCCTATTCTGCTGTCTTGGGGTTTTTTAAAAAGCTACTATGTATCCTGGGATTTTTCCTAGGGGTAGAGCAATAATTTCTATTCCAAGTTTATTTTTTCTTTGGAAAGAAAACTAGCAGCATTGACTCATTTGAATACAGCAAATTTATCCCCGAACCATAAGGTTTTGAATTAAAAAGTCACTTCCCGTTACAATTCTGTTGGAATCCGAATAGGCATTTGAAGACTTTCGTCTACAGTATCGGTATTTGGAGCTCAGGCACAAATAAAGATATCTTCATGTCTCTAGTTAAATTTGGCCCTCTATGTTTTTATTCACCCAAGGAGTAGTGAAAGGTGCTATTTTTAAATATTCTCTCACTTAACAGCCAAATGTATAAAAGTCTTTTTTTTTTTTTAAGGGTACACGTCAGACTGTCTGAGTTTGTGCACATTTGGTGTCTCAGCTCTCAGGTCTGAGCACCGTCCAGTAAAAAGAAAGTGTCTGTTTCCTTTAAGGACACGTCGCTTTCACAGCCGTGAGCCTAACACAAGCGGAGCATCTGTTACCGACAGGGTTGAGTGAACCCAGCCAGACTTGGGGTGCAGGGGAGGTCAGAATCTATTTTGCTGACGTTTCTGTCATGTTTATTAAATTGCACTTTTCCAAAAGCAATTAAACTTTTAGGAAATACTGCATTAATTTTAACGAGAGGAAATCTGGGTACTTCCGATGGGCTCGGACGGATAAAATCTGCGGCTTAATCAATTACTGGTGTCCTAGGCGTATGCTCTGAGCCAGCTGATTATGATTCCAGGTCCTGCTTCTAGAAACAGAAGCTCCCCCACTTTTGTTTGCTTTTAAGCAGAGAAGGGACTCAGTTTGGGTTTGCATCTTCAACCAGTGACAGGCCCCCTTTCAGAGAACCGAGTCCCCTCCACCCTGTTTTAAAGCCACATCTAGAGGACACATTTGAGAAATCGGGTAAGGCACTGCAAAACGATAAGGCCGGTCTCCTGTCTCTCAGCCGTGGGAAACAAGGATCAGGGATTTCATCCGAGATAAACGGAGCAGCGGAGATTAATTAAATCTGTAAAATTCTCCAAAGCACATCCTGGTCCAGGTGTTTAAAGGAACGCTTTCTATTATGTGCAAATCACCTGGCGGTGTTGAGCGCTCCCTTGAGTGTGAGATTCACTTCTGTACGATAGACACTCGAGAAAAGAGTGTTTACTAATGAATTCTGAGCAGTATTAGTCTCATTTATTGTCCACATGGTGAGGCAACGGCAACAGAAAGACACCTTGATCTGTTTCGTGAATAAGTTCTCCATGGGCGCCGTCAAGGAAACGCTCAGCGGGCCGGATGCAACCAGACTGCGGCTAAAGTGGGCATTGCCTCCCCTAGAAATACTAACTGTCCTGTTCCCCCTTTTGTCTACACTGCTGGACTTCCCTCCCTAAACCCTCAGAGAGTTTGATCCTCCTAGGAGCGGAGACAGACCCGTGCCTTCCGGCTGGAGGCCAGCTCCAGGGAACCTTCACGCTGGTCCCAGTGTGCCACACGCACGGCCACTCTGGCCGCCCTCCACTAGATGCTCGGCCAAGCCACCTTCAGCCCTGCATTTTAAGTGTGTGTAGCCCCCCTCTTAGGGGGTCAGAAGCAACGATCTTAAAATCTAAGAGCCACCTGGGCATCTATATTCGACGTCTCTTCCGTGTTTAACATACATAAAAAAAGCTGCTTTTCTTTGTTTATGTAAATGCTCCACTTACTAAACACTATGTCTTAATCAAGCATAAAGTCCCCTCTTTAACATAAATTTAAAATTTATGTTACCTGTTTGCTATTTTTTGAGATTTAAAACGTAACATTCGCCACTGGTGATTTTTAAAATTTAAAACAGATAATAGTGAATTTGTGTATACACACGTGCGTGTGTGTGTGTCTTGTCACACAAGGAGGAAATTTACTCACCACTTTCTTACCAGAAACCAGATGCTAATTGTATTCGTTCCTCACCAATAAGATAATAAAATGAACTTATGTTTTTGCTGCCCTTCACATGCAATGCCTGTAACTAGAATAAAAATGAGGGGAGGGAGAAGACCCACACACTCAGATTAACTCTTTTTCTTTTCTTTTCTTTTTTCCCCAAAGATTTCTCACTCTTTAGGGAAAAAAAAACAAACAACTTCTGTCTTTGCAAGTGATCAGGCTCACTTCTGGTAAAATTACAGACCTCTTGCAAAGCGGGTCTCTCCATCTCTAGGCTGGGGCTCTCTGATGTGGCTCCTGGGAGCTGGTCCACCCGTCAGTTTGCAGGTGGGGCAGGGGCTCTAAGAGCGACGTTGCCCTGACGTTGCTGAGACGGAGTCAGCCAGAAGTCAGATACAGTAGCCCCTGTGCCCCATTCCTTTTAAATAAAATGCACAGGTCAGTACAAGTTTGATCACCAGAGAGGGATGTTTGGGAACCAGCGTGGCCACACGTGTGAGGAAGGGCAGGAGTCTGTCTGACGAATCTCTCAAAACGCTCTCCTTCCTGCTCTCGAAAGCCTCACAGATCTACACGTGGATCTAGAGTCGGATAAACGTTCCTCCTCTTTTTGGAAGTACTGCCCCTTCACCTGGTGGTGGTACATCCTTAAGCGAATTGTAGGGTATTAATGGCTCGGAATACACAATTCTCTTTGTGTAATGAAACATTTAATGGCATGTGCTTCCGTATTTCAGGGGAGGAAAAACATTTAATTGAAGAGATAGGAGTTAGTTCACGTGCACTCTATTCACAGGTACTTAGCAATGTGAATTCAGACAGGCCCTTACTGGCCTGTTTTTCTGTGTAACACAGAGCCACATGATTAGTGTTAACACTCAATAGTTGCAATATTTGTGAAGGACATCCGTGCTTTTCCCTTTTCACTTGGCATCAACCTTTTTTTTTTTTTTTTTTCCAGTTTAGAAATGGCTATAAGAAGTGCTTCTAAAATCTTGCTTTCACCACGTGGAAATTTGTCCCTTTAGAAATCTTATTTGCTCGTAATTAAGAGCCCGCTTTACCAACGGAGCATCGATTTAGAAATGATATATTTATGTGACGAAGGACCGAGTGATATAATTATTTTTGTTTTACGAATTGTTTAAAATTGTTCGCGTTATGAAAACACCAACATTCATCCCCCAGCATTTTAGGAAAAGAAGCAGGCAGACATAAAAAATGCTCAAATACTTCAACTGCCTTTACGACGTATGCAGGTACAGCTAGGAACAACAAACACACATATGGCTTTTAAATTGGACCCTGAATGCTTTCGGAGCATAACTTATCTTCCCCTGCCTCAGATCAGAAAAACACAATTTCCTCATTCTGCATTTCCTTACATAATGCTCCTCTGGGACAGTGCTTCTGTGGTAACTGAATCACCACTATTTAGATACGGATACATGAATCTCATATTTTTATTCTAAATTCAAGTTCACTCATCATATCTAATGCCCTCGAAGCAATCTCAAATTACTGCTATTACACGGGTCACTAGAAACCAGAGGTACTAACACAAATTTTAAAAAGAGAAAGAGGGAAAAAAGCGCTACACAATTAGAGGATGGTGAATGGTTTAATCAACTTAATTTTATCACGAAATGCAGTCTCCTTCCTCCCGAGCCGTCAGATGGCGAGGCAGGCGGGGGCACGGGGACGCGCGGCCGTGGTGCGGAGCTGTGTCCCCACCAGCCAGGCTGAGGCACACTCATGTGTCACTCGGGCATCGCTGGGGACGAAGAGCCTCATCCACACGCGATCTTTGTGTTGTGTTAATTTTTCACGGGATCCCGGTTCACACCAAGCCCGTGCCTATCATCCGCCCGCTGCCCTCATTCTGCTCCGTTTGCCAACTTTTTATTTGCATTTCACGACATTCAGTGGCCGGCCCTTGCTCCCACCCTACCTTCCTGTGATTCATCAGCTCACTGTCACTCAGCAACATCTCGTGTTGCTGTTTCCAAGAATCACCTTCAGTGTTTCTGAGACTGGGTGTAAGGATCGCTCTGTAACAACATCTACATTTCTGGCATTAACTTCTTTTGCTGTCAAATGCCTCAAAAAAAAAAAAAAAAAAGAGAAAAAAGAAAAAAAGAAAAAAAGAAAGGTCATGTGCTGATGACCGGATCGGCTTTGTTGACTTAACAAATGGTTGTTTATAGAGCCTTGCGATAGCTCTCCAAAGTTCCCTCCCTTTCTCCGTCTGGTGACTGACTCCCCTGGCTCAGAACCCCGTCCTCCCGTTTACCTCTCGGAACCAGCTGAATTTGCATGGGCTCTCCATCCAACTGCAAATACGTTTTGCATCGAAAGAACAGTTCTTGAAAAATTTCCACAAACTTGAGTCATTTTTACACGCTGTATGTGCTCATTGTCAAATACTAAAAATATTTTCTTTGCAAAATGCATTTCATGCTGATGCGTGCCTTCAGGACAGCTACAGTCGCGAAAGAGAGAATGGCAGAAATCCACGACAGAATACGGGTCCTGTTTTAATGATTGAAAATATACCTATGAAATTCCTCGGACACATCACCCGGAATGCAGCCACTGGTTGAGGGCTATCTGAGAAAATTTGAAGTGATTTATGCTTACATATTATACTGTTTCCATGAATACTGACTCCTCCTACTCCGCCTGGCTCAGTCGGTACCGATTTTAAATAACCTTCAACCTTCGCCTTTATTACTTTGGGCTAAAATACAGACCTTCCATAATATTCACGCCTCTAGTCCTCCTCGAGTACGGGGGACATCGCTCGGAGCACCCGGCACAGATCTGCTGGTGTGCGATCGCCTCGAATAATCCCACTGCCAAGTACAGAACAAAGTGTCGACTCTCAGAATCCCCCACGAGCAGTGAGCTGAGTGGGTGCTGAGTTGATGAACAAACTCCGTAAACTACGAGTGCTCCCGGTATTTTCTGACAGCAGGCTGACACGTCTCCCCCACGTTACACGGCTTGTGAGCAGCTGTAGCCACACGTGTAAAAATTACACGGCTTCCCTGTCCTTTGCACAGTGCTTTTTTTTCCAGCTGCCTATTTTTCTCCTCCTCAAAACTCAAATTTTGACATTTTTTCACTTGTACAGAAAATGTAAATTGTTCATAAATAATTTCTAAGACAAAGTCCCGACTAAAAAGTGACACATAGAGAAAATGCAAAAATGCATCATACGGGGTCCTGATGAGAGAATGGGAAGAGACGGGTGGGTGGGTGGGTGGGTGGGTCGACTCTGAACCTCTGAACCTCTTCTTTAAGGTTCGTCTGGGGGAGACATGCAGGTCCCGGCTTGTTAATACCTGGGACCAAGTTGTTGTTGTTGTTTTAATTTTTTAGTTTTTTGGATTCTTAAAGATCTATACTGCCTACGGTGCCTGAAAACACTGAGTACGGGAAAACATTTGATTTCTGAGGCTCTGGATCACATTTCGTGGTAATGAGAGCATGGTATGAATCTCACACTTAAACTGTAGCTATGGTTTTTATTTCAAAGCCCACGGATTATTTTGACAATAATAAGTGACGTAAAAAAAAATGTATCAAAGCACTTCTGGAGTTTACACGCAGAACACTGATAGCTTTTCACAGCCCGGGGAGCCGAAAGTTAAGATGTGTCTTCAAAAATCACCCCCGTTCATTAGAATAGGTGGAAAAAGACATACCGTTGGCAAGTAAGCCTCACGTTTATTCCGATTTAGCTCCTCCCGTAGGAGACGGGCTCTTTCTTTGTGCTCCCAGTCGGTGGCTCTAGTTGGTACACAGTAGAGCCCTAGACACATTCCTTAACAACCATCAATACGCACGTGGGTTTAAAATTGTGACAAACACAGAGTTTTAAGTGGGTGAGCTCAAAAGCCGAGGCCACTGCACTCAAAGGCTGTCGCCGGGAGTCATGACTGTCAGAACGCAATTTAAATTCCCCGTTTTTCTTGGTAGAAGAGAAAAACGAGGATCTACAGAATTACACAGAAACTGACCTATTCCCAGCACATGCAAATGATGAATTAACGTGTCCCGTAATTGCTATGTTTTCTTTTGATTTTCCCACTTACGGTTATCTTGTTAACTCTCCCCTACGATGTGAATATTTACAGTTTGAGCTGACTGCCCTACCAAGGCCGCTGTCCGCAGACGCCACAGGAGATTTCACCCCCACACATAAACCTACGAGCACTAGGAGTTAGCACACGCATACACATCAGCCTTTCCCGCCTCGGTTCTGGGGCACGAAAATTAAGAGACCTGGTTTCTTCGAAAAAGCCAAGGCATGGGAATATTTCACACAGAAATTCCACTTTGAACTGTTCTAGTTAAGTTTACAGCAAATGAAGTCTTCCTTCCGGTTTCTTGTTGTTCTTCTCCAAATTGGATGCTTTCTAAGCCAGCATGGCTGACATTTAAAGGTAAGAAAAATGAATTTGGAGAAAGGCTCCCACGTCCATCAGCTTGTATCTTATTTCTGTAGAATGCCGTTTTATTGTGAAATATTACCCCCTACTCTTCAATTTTAATATGTAAGTAGACTAAACAGCAATGCTGGGAAACACGAACACTTACAATTTACAAGATAAGGTTTCCTTTTTCCCTCTTTTAAAAGTTGTAGTCACCATTAAATTCTGTGATCCCCCCCCCGCCCCTTTTCGCTGCCACTTTCTGTCGGCATCACTGCGGAAGGCGCCCGCAGGTCTGTTCCCAAACGGCATCTCCAGGTAACCAAGTGGGCAGCGGGCATCGCCGAGGCAGCCCTGAGAGTTGAGCCGGAACCACAGAATCCACCCCCAGCCGAGTTCCAGAGCCCAGGGCTCTGGAACCTCCCCGGGAAGGGACCGCTCCCCGTGGTCCCGACTCGCAACCATCATCGGTGACTGTGTGATGGTGGCATTTCTGTCTCCACGCTGCCTGGCTAATTTCTGATTTCACGGAAGAAGCCGGGAAGGGCTCCGGGGGTATTTGAGGGCAGGTAGGGGGAGATGTGGCAGAAACTTCTGCCAGGCCACCGCAGAGGCGACGACCCTCTGGGGACAGAGAGCAGCCTCCAGCACGCATCCTGCGGTAGGAGGCAGAGAATCCGATGCATCTTAGTGGCATCTGCCCCGCGGTTCTGAATAGCTCCGTGTTCACTCTCTCCCCCCACCCTTAAATCAACACATTTCAAACCGTCAGAAGAGCCGAACTTTCTCCCGCAGACTCATGGTGAGGGGCTGCTGGTAACGAGTTCCTCCCCGGGAGAGAAAGGGCAGGCGCAGGAAGCAGCCCCCCTCGCTCCCGGGACCGCGCGCACCCCCACGGTGGCATTTGGGGCACGGGCCCCAGCCCCCGGCGGAGCCCCGGAATGCACTAACTTCAGGGCGGCGGTCCCCACGATGCAGACGCCACCCCCAGGGAGTCGGGAACAACCTGTCACCCGCTGCTCGCGGCTCGTCCTCCCTCCCTGGTTTGCAGGGTTTCTGTCACTAACGAGCTGCCGTGCCTCCTTCTCTTTCCAGGTTTCAATCTCTGCTCCCCCCCCCCCCAGCCACCCCAGGACCAGCCCGTGCTGCCTGCGGGTCCCAGTGTTTACGGAGCCACGAGCACCGAGCAGACCGAGGGGGCACGTCGGCCAGTTTGGAAGCGTGGTCGCCGGCATCCTGCCCACTCCTGCCTCCGAGACGATTTGGACGGAGAAGCTGGCATGAGGTCCGCTCCCTTTTCTGGGGCTGCTGGCTCACACGAGTGTTTCCTTTGGCACGGGTGCTGCCGTGGCCTCGGAGAGGGTCAGAGGCTGTGTGAGGCGGGGAGGGCACTGTCCTCCGGTCCCCGCACCCACTCCCCCTGCTAACCCTGCTCCCAGCCGGGCTGTGCGGAGCCCGGGCTCTCTGCCCCCCCCAACCCCGCTCCTGTCCCCTCGGAGCCGGCAAGAGCCCCCGGGGCCTCCACAAAGGGACGCGAACTCCGGCGCTCTGCTTGGAGCAGACCCCCCCCGGCCCCCCGAAAGTGGAGCCGCGACAGCAGGCGGACCCCACACCCGGGGTGGGGGAGCGGTCAGCGGAGACAGCGCAGAAAGCAGGGTCCTTACCTTTCCTCTTGGACCGCCGCCGTCTCCTCTGGGACTTGCATTTGAGTTGGCCGCTCGGCCCTCCTCCGGCCCCTCTGCTGGTGCCCAGCACCGAGGCCATGGCCCGAGACGCAGCCGCCAGAGCCGGGAGGGACCCGGTCCCCAGCGGCTCACCTTTGCTGCTGGCCCGGCGCTGCCGGATGCCTGCGGGCCGGGAGCGGGCTCACTTTTCAGGACGAGCCTCGGGCTCCGCTCCTGCTCCCCAGCTGTTCTCGGCCAGCTCGCGGCGGGGGGACCCGGCCAGCAGCAGCTCCTCCACAGGACTCGGCGGGGAGGTGCGCCCCCTCCCCGCTGCCCTCCTCCTCCAGGCGGCCCCTCCGGACCGGGCTCCCAGCGAACGCAGGGCTCCTACTTTGGCTCGTCTGCTAGTTGTTTGGCACCAGCCACTTTGAAGCCAATCACGCAGGGAGCTTGTCTATTTGCTGCTGCAAAGTCTAATTAGGTCCAATCACAACTGTCTTCTGGCTCTGACATCAGCACCACCAGCCCTTTGCATCCCTGTCAGCCTGCAAACTCAGCTCCCGTTTGGACGGATGGAGCTGCCCAGGACGCGGTGGAGAGGGAAGGAGGCTGCACGGGAGGGAGGGGACGGGGAGGGGACAGCTCGCCGAGCCGGCTCGTCTGGGAGCAGCCCGAGGGGACAGCTTACGGGAGCTGCTGCCCCGGGCTCCGACCACAGGACCGCGCGTGGGCTCTGCACGCTCCGAAAATGCCGTGACCGTGTGTCTCTCCAGGCGAACAGCTTTTAACTAGTTAATCCACTGTGTCAAGGGGGAGATCTCTCGCCAGGAAATACGGACCCCTCACCTGCTCAGGAAGGGGCTGAGATTTGCAAGTCCCCGGAAGACAGCCTCTTAGGGGTATTCATTTTACAGAGAATGCGTGTTTGTCTGTTTGTTTGTTTCCTTGTTTCGTTTCTTTTTCCCCCCTTCCCTACGTCTCCGCTGTTCCCTTTGCTAAAGAAATATTGCATAAAGACAGAGGTGTTCGGATCCGAGTCTGATTTTTAAGGAGAGGGATTTTAATGGGTTGCTTTATTTAGGTAACAATGAAATGAAATGTAGGAGAGCTTCCATCTGATAGTTTTATTGCCAAATATAACATTCGGATGAAAGAAAGTCGTGTTTACCAGGAGGCGGACTGCAAATTGAAAGAGTTTTCAACAATTTTTTTTTTCCAGGGCTATCCTATTGTTTCAAGACTGTACTTATGACACGGAGAATCTGATGTAAAATATAAGAAACATAACCAAGGCGTCATTATTGCCTTTTGCACTCAAGTCTCATAAGCCATTAATTAAAATAGTAACGGTTTGGGGAAAAATCCACCTGCAAAGTCATTAAGCGAGCCTTATGCTTCAGATGTTGATAAGATTTTGGCATGTGAGTATTTCTATAATATTTACTATTTTATACGCACTGTTTCCATGCTCCTTATGGGCCTGGAAATTTCTAGATAATTTTCTTTGATAAGGAAAAATCACCCCTCCAGGCAGCATGGGGAACAGTGAGGTTGTCCAGATGCGTCATGGGTTGATCTGATGGGTCAAAAACCCATGTGTCATTGGTGAGAGGGAGGGGCACGTCTGATTCCAAATCCTAGCTCCCCTGCTCTGATTTTGGGGAAGTACGCTGTGCCTCGGTTTCCCCATCTGTGAAACGGGCGTCACAGCAGCATCAGCCTCCTAGCTCCGTCCACACGTGAGGACTGGCGCAAACAGAGACTGGTACGTGCTAGTTACTCTGCGATTGTTCAGTAAACCAATCCAGTAAATACTTTGGGAAGAGCGAGCATACGTTACAGGTGGGCCCCGGAGAGAAGGAGCCCTAGTAGCCGTCTGGCTCCTTTCCGACTGACGAGAGCGGTGGGAACAGGCCCCTCTGCTGAGCCACACCGAACAGTCACATTCCCCCAACAGCACAGCTACATGAAGCTGCCGGTCCGTTGTCCCAAATGCCGGAGAAGTCCACGACTTGCCCACCTGCTCCCTGCAGCACAAGAGATATTTGAGAGCACCGGCCGCATGCAGAGATGTGGCCGCGGGACCCTCACACTCCCCAGCCGCCCACGACCCGCCTGCGCTAACCCAAAGGAGCCCCACGTAGGTCGTGGCAGAAAACCGGTCCCTAGTTGGGAAACCGAGGCCCTGCAGACAAATGTCACCGTCAGGGCTGTCTGCCTCTCGCGGTGGCCTTTCTCACATCCCCACATCACGCTAGGCAGAGATGCTGCCCGTGGACGCATACACAGTGACTCTCTCTTTTGAGGAGCTGGGGTAGGAAAAGCAGAGGACACGGCCACTGTCCCTACGTGGTATCCATATTCAGTGTGGTTGGAAGGCCAAATCAAAACCTGGACTTGAACACGTAGATTCCGATCTGATAAAAATCTCGGCCAACCTTTCCCTTTCTGGAAGTTTCTCCAGTTCACTTATTGATTTGTATTGTGGTATAGTTTCTGCCCACGTGGCTTTAGCGTAGGTATGTGCTGTTTTCTGTATTATCTTGCACGAGATCATGTTTCATCGGTGAGGCCAGAGCCGTGGAGAGCTCTGAGAAGTTTGCCTCTCGTCGGAGGAAAGGCTTTTGAACAGGCTCACGATTACAAACATTTTAACTCAAGGATGGCGTAAAGTGAGCGATGTTCATGATCCGCCATTCTTCTGATGAGCCTCCTGGCCTTTGTGTGTTCCCCAGAGCGCTCGGGCACAGCCGGACAGCCTCCACTGATGACACAGGTTGGAAAAGGAGCAGAAGCCAATGTCACCCGACTGCCCGATGTCACCTGACATCGGGAGACGGCGCTGATGTGTGTCTTCAGCCAGTTTGAGCCAGCGCCTGCCCTTCCCACGGGAACAAGGACTGGGAGCGAGCCTCCCAGGAGACGCCCGGCTGCCCAGAGCCACCTGTCAGCTGGGGGCTCTACAGAGCCCGAACTGGGGCAGGGGGAAGGAGCTGGCCCTCACTCCCAGAAACCCCTTTGTGCCGGGAAGGAAGGTGCCGGGTGGGGTCCCCTTCTGTCCCGTCCTCACTCGCTTGAACTGTGGGCTACCTCCCCGCTGACCTCTCCACAGACCCTATGGCCCATGAGGGACGCCACGTCCCCGCAGGCCACTGTGGAGGGCGCTGAGCCAGGTGCACAATTGTGTCCGCAGGATTCGTGACTGTGGTGGCCATGTGCTTGAGGTACAGGACATAGTGGATGTTTTATACTGCGTCTCGTCTGCTGTCCACAAAGACCCCGTGAGAGCAGAACTGAAACCGAATTCCTTTTACACACGAGGAAGCCGAGGCTCAGAGAAACCTGCCCACAGTCACTGAGGTCAGCCCGAGGGCCACACTCGGATCCTGCCAGCTGGCCAGCCTGTGACGTCCGCCGCTTTCCTCTACTAGTTTTGGTTCTAGCGTCGGACACTGGCGAGTTTCGTGAACTCCACAAGCCTTCTCTGAGATACGGGAGGCTATTAAATAGTGACTCTGACCTTCAGTGTTTAGGTGTGTGTGTATATGATTTATAAACACAGAGAGTTACACAGAACATATAAAGAACCCGTATCTCTACCCATACCTACATCTATCTTCACTTCCGTGCCTGGATATCTCTATCGAGATGGGTTCTACATATCGACAGGTATCTATGAATATCGAGATACAGACACGCACAAGTATATGAGTAAGGAGCTGTGACGTACACCAGTTCCAGATGCAGCCGCAGGGCTCTGAACAGGTGTCTGTCACTCCCGAGCACCCCATGCTCAGTGTCTGTCACTCCCGAGCACCACAAGTTCAGTGTCTCTCACTCCACAGCACCTCAGGTTTAGCCTTCCTTCTCGGAACAAACCTACGATGTGGGCGGGAGAGACCTCATCGTCCTTACCTCGCCACTGAGGTTGAGGAGGCTCTGAGTATTGGTGTGTCTGGACCAGTGTTGCATCGGTAGATGGTGGATCCAAGACTCAGAATGTTCCAAGGTGTTCCACAAAGAGCATGCATCAGAGATCTCATCTCACAGGCTCACATGGCTGACCTGACCTGTTTCTGCCAAAGAGGAACCTGAGGTCTGGCCAGGATGTGCGGTCACAGGAGTCCTCCTTGACCAACTTACCGTAATCTCACTTCTTAATTCGCCACGGTGTCTGTATTTCTAGTCCGTTAAAAGTATAGTTAACGTGGCTTCGTACAGGTTTCCCCAAACAACTGAGAACACCCACAGAAACTAACATGACTTATTTGGAGTCATGTCCCCCTCCCCGATGAGACAATTTGCGCTCGGTGGAAAATAGCAGAACAAAGGGTCCCCTGGAGATATTCATGTCTGCTGACTCACAACAGTATCACAGAAGGCATGAAATTATTACTTTTCACAAACAGGGAAATCACACAAGAGGGCTTTTTTACTCTTTCATCTTGGCCCATTGTTCTTAAATGTAAATAACTCACATCAAAGAACTTGGACATGAGACCTGAAAGTATCGGAAAATAATATATCAAGACAACAGCTGCAGTGACACAGGCATCCTTATTCACAATCCCTCCCAGGGCACGAGAGACTGCGGGGAGGCCCCGGGTGCAGGAGACAGTCCTGGATGTGAAGATGCTCTTTGTACAATGAATTACTAGACTCATTTTCCCTTTGTTCGTTTTCTTTGTCCCAGGCGTGCCTGCGGTTCGAGGGAAACCAGATCCATTCTTCCCAGTTTCCCGAATGAACGTGGCGTAGAGCAGGTTTGCGAAGCGTGCCTTCCAGATTTCCATGGGGTGCTACTTGTGGGCACGTGTGTGCACACACATACGTTTTCGAGTTCTTAGGTCCAGTTTGTCGTGCAGGGTTTTCTACATGGGCCGACATGGCAGATTTTTAACTCAAACAAACAACTTTAGACTAAAACTCACTTCAGTTCTGTATTCATGTTTAAGGGAATGCTACTTGGAAATACAGGTGAAGAGAAAAAACCATTCGAAACTTGTCACCACAAGACCTGGCTTCGGGTTCTGCTTGCGTGTTGTACTATGCCCAGTTTGGGACGTCACATGACCCCCCTGAGCTGCTGTAAACTGAGCAGAGAGAATAGCACAGAGTTGCTGGGAGCAGCAAAGAGAACAAGTGAGCTGAACGCTGTGTGAATGGACCCCGGGACGCTGACGTCACTGAAGATGCTTACCGTGGCCTTTCAACACACAGGGCGCTGGTTTTAATCAGGGACTCTCCTGCAACCAGCAAAGCAGATAGAACTGAAGGTGGTCCTTGGGATAAACAGAGCCCACAAGAAGGTGCCTGCCATTGCGTGGACCCTGCGGGCGTCGGGGCCCCATCGATCGTGCAACACAGGTGGCTGAGTCACCTATCTCTCCCACAGGCTGATTGTAACCCCAATGGCATTTCCCCACACGTACAGGTCGACCTCCAGACAGGCCTAATCTCCAAAAGCACTTGTTTCTGCTTGCTCCCACTTTTCGGTTGAAGTATGGCGCGTTGCTACCAACTGTTTGTGTAGGAAGTGAGACACCATGACCCGAAACACTCCTCTTCAGCGCTCTAGACAGACCCACCTCCTTCCACTTACATTCAACATGCCCTGGGTTGCCAGTTTCTGAAATGTGAAGCCTTAATATTTTATTGAATCACAAAGAATGACCATCATTTAAAAACCTTACTAACGAACACCCCATCCTAGATTTTCCCTTGTGTCTTAAACCAACACAGTTCGGAGTTCATATATGTGTGTGTGTGTGTGTGTGTGTGTGTGTGTATTTTATGTTCCAAATCTTCTTCTGGAACCAGCCATTTTCAAAATGAACAATGTTGCATCCCCAGAGTGCCCTGTGACAGCATGAAGAAAGAAAGAAAAGGAAACACAGATGGAATTAATGGTTTGGGGTGTTAATCAATGTAATAAATTGAAAGGCAGGACGCGAGCTCGTTGGGAATACATTTCAGTTGTCTGAACTGGGGGTGGGCTGATAGAATGGATTTATGTTAATTCTCTACCCGGATGTTTAAAGTCTAAACACTTCATTTCCTCCCACGGTTTCCCAGATTCTCCCATTATGTGACAGGCAGGCTGTGCATATGTTATGAAATCGGCACTGGTTAGTGACCGGGCCCTTCCCCTACACCTGCCGGCAAGGATCACGGAAGGGCAGTGGCTTGTCCCACTGCTCATGTCAGGCTCCGGGCTGACAGCACAGAGCCTGCTTGGGATTCTCCCTCCCTCTCTCTCTCCGCCCCTCCCCTACTCATGCTCTCTCTCTCTCTCTCTCTCAATAAATAAATAAACTTAAAAAAAGAGAGAGAAGCTAGAGATAGGAAAATATTAGAAGGAATACGGATGTGGGTTTCTTAGTGGGTTTGAAACTCGAATGGAAACCCCACGCGTCTGCCCTGACCTAGCCTGGCCTGTGTCTGGGGGCCTCTTGTGTCCGTGAACAGGGACCCTCCTCACAGGGGCCTCCTCCTGCCTTTTCCTGGGCCCACTTGGGAGTGACATGGGCAGTCACAGCACAGAGCCCCGGAGGCAACGGGGGCTCCCTGTAGGCAGACAGCACTCACCGCAACCCCACCCCTGAAATCATGTGGTCCTCAGGAAAGCATCCAGGTGCTAGCAAGAACGTCATCGGTCATAAGAGGTTTGTGCAAACAGCATGTGACTGCATTGCCCTCCGTGGATGGCAGCTTGGCTGTCGCCCAGCAACGCAAGACGCAGACTTGCAGGCCATGTGTCTGAATTCCCAGAGATGCACTCTTGTCCCGTGAGAACTGGAACCCTTGGCCCGTGCAGAGCGGTCCTCACTCTCAGCATCTCGGGACCATAAGGAAGGTGACGCACCCCCACCCGTGTCTTCAAGAGGAAGCATGCTCCCTGCCCCTCACTGGCACCACGATCCCAGGCGGGAGGTGGGAGCAAAGAGAAAGTGGGTAGGTGTGCCATGCGGAGGGCAGTGAGCACCCTCTCTCCTCAGCCCCGTGTGTGCAGGGCTCTCCCCTTGTTCCAAAGGCGAAGAAGGGGGAGAAAGCGCGCTCACCAGCATCTCGCCCCCGTGAGGCCATCCTTCTGAGCCTCTCCCTGAAAGGCCTTGGCCATCACCACAGGCCTTCGGCCTCAC
Source organism: Lynx rufus (assembly GCF_022079265.1). NCBI lineage: Eukaryota > Metazoa > Chordata > Mammalia > Carnivora > Felidae > Lynx > Lynx rufus. Next base: position 1,520,088 of record NW_025814889.1, read on the forward strand.
GGTCGCCTCAGACATTTTCTGAGCATGACTCTGGCCTTCTGGGGCTCATTCCGTGCTCCCTCCTTCATGTTTTTGTACATAGAGATCAATCCATGACTTCTACATCCCTCCTTTCGGGAAGTTCCCAGAGGGCCGCTCGGCTCCCGGAGCATGAGACCCGGTGCCCTGGGCTCCCTCCTGGGCCCCTGGAAACACTTCTTCTGTAGAGCATCACAGCAAAGATCACAGGATGCAGACTTATAAAAGTCACCAGAACAATTCGCAGCTGTGTGCAAACACAAGAGAGTGTCGTCTCACAAAACATGTCCCAGGCCCACAGACGACGCTGGGCCTGGATGAGTCAGGACCAGGGAGTGCCCACAGTGGACACGACTCCCCATCTTGCCCCGGACACGGCCTGGCCCTTGGCTGCACTTCTGTCACTGGAAGGAAGCAGAACACATCTCCAGCACCTGTCGTCAGCATCTGCAAGGCACGCAGCCCACGCCCGGCGGGTGCTACATGACCGGCACGTGTTGGTTGAATAGCGGTCAGAGCTCCAGTGGCCTCACGGCACTACCCTGCCAGTGGCGTTGGAGATTGGCTTTGCACGTCAGCTCTGTGCCCTTGGGACCAGGTTAGTGGCATTCTCCGGTGGCTGGGGTCTGTCCTTTCACCGCAAGCTACAGGTGTTAAGTGTGAACCCGTGCGCAGTGGGTGTGGGAAAACACTGTCACTTCATTAGTTCCTAAATTCGCGCCTCCCTGATAGGATCCTCCTTTGTACCGTGAAGTGTCAAGACATTTTGGAAAAGTAGCGGGACAGGCGCTTGCAGTCTTAGGAAAGGATGCAGAAAGGAGGCCTTAACTCAGGAACATTCCAAGAGAAACAAATGAGGAAGAGGGACACTCACAGCACAACGGAAATGCACAAGGGCCCTGAATCGTCCTGAGGCCTGTTCACTGGGAGAAAGACCACCGGGACGACAGGGGCAGGTTTTCTGAGCCTCGAAGACCTGTGATCAAATCCCGTTTGACTCGTTGAGTGGCTGCGTGACACTGGGCATGTGCCATGCCGTCCGTGGGCCTCTGTCTCCTCATCTGCAGAACGGGGACAGGGACATCAATGTCCTGACGTCGGGATCCTTGGGTGCAGCGGTTTACGTAAGGTGTGTGCACAAGGCCGCACTCACTGCGAGGACCCGTGTGACCTTTGCGCGCTCTCGCTTGCCAGACAAAATCCAGGGAGGTTTTCGATGGCGCTCACTTCCCCGTGGGCGGTTTTGGCCAAGTGTTGTCACGGCAAACAGGAAGTTCAACCCTGCATCCTTCACGACTCTGGTGGCATGTTGGCATCTGTGAACCCCGGGAGGCGCCTGGCTGCGCCCTGACTCTGACCGCAGGCGTACCTCCAGTCACACTGGTTTCCACTGGACACTCAGGGACGGCCTCATCCTCACCCGCCAGCCGCCAACCCACCGGAGGGAGCTGGGGTTTTCTCGGGACCGTCGGAGGCGATCCACATAAATTGTAGCTTGAGTGCGATCAATAGATGTGACAAGCGGCTAATGCCGGCGACCGGGGACATGACGCGGGTGTGACTGCGTGAGGCCGGCCGAGACAATGCAGGGAAATCACGGGGCAGGGCTGTATTGAACGAGCGCAGTGCGAAATGAGCTACCACGCTCGGGTCAGGCGTCCCCGCTGTGCCGGCGTCCCTGCTCCTGTCCCCGGTAATTGCTAGTGGCAGAAGAACGCCGAGGCATGGGGACAGGTGCGCGGCCTCACTCGTGCTGCGTTTCCGGGCCGTGCGGGCCGCTGATGTGTCCTGTTGGCGACCGCCCCCCCGGGGGACGAGACACGCGGACAATCCCAGGCCCCCTTGCCTGGAGTCAAGAGGCCGGTCATTAGAGCAATATTGAGTTCGGGGGGCTCTCCTGGACGAGACTGGGACGCGGAATCATTTCAGATGTTGTGAAAATGTTTTCAGTTTCCCTGGTGTTCACGAAACACTCTGTGACAAATGAAGGGGAATATGCTAATATGGTATTTCTTTTAAAAAGGGAAAATTTGAGATGCCATTTGAAAAGCTTAATCTTATATCTACAGCCTGCATGTACAACGGCATTTCACTAAGTTTAATATTGAACTTGAATAATTTTGATAGGTGGGTTTTCCTGACTTCTATCATTGTGAATACATTTCTATTGTCCTAAAACTATGTTTATTAAAAAAAAATCGTAACAGAATATTACTAGGCATTGCCATTGTTGGACCTTTACAAGGAACTTGCAACTTTATGACTGAAATGACTACTTATTTCTCTAAAAATTGCTGTATTAATAATTAAATATATTGCTTTTTAGAGTCATTAAATCCTCAATTTAATATAATAGTTAAACAAACTCATCTGATAATTGTGTCACTATATTAAAAGGAATTAAAACACCAGAACAGACGGGTGAGGTCTGGCCCTGGAGCCGATCACGTCCTCGTGATGGGGAACTGGAATCGGAGGCAAATAGACACCAAATGGAAGCTTCCCCCTTTGGAAAGTGGGTCTCCTGATCTCCATGAGAGACACCAGTGGGCCCCCCACCTATCGCCTGGGGCCATCGCGGTCACGGGGACGTCCCCCTTCACTCTCACGCTTCTGCTTTTTCAACTGCTTCACTCCCCACTGCCCCCGCCTTGTTTTCTGCCACTGTCTTCACTCTTCAAATAACAATTGTTTTTAACAGTCTTGCATATTCTTGCATATTTCTCCAAACGTTGATCTGCCCACATAATTAAGAAAAATACTTCAGTGAGGCGCATACTGTAATGTTCATTAATGAGCATTAAGTTTTTCAGGGTTTATAGGCCAAAGGAGTGTTCATTGGAACATAGCAACCCCTTGATGGAAACCATTTTCTTTGGTGAACAATGCATTTAGTTTTTATATTATAACGAAAGACGTTTTGTAAAGATCTGCAAAGCACGGTCCTTGTTTGTTACGGCTACTGCAATGTGGTGTGCATCATGTGGCATTTATCTGGGGGACACCAGTGCCCTGTGTACCTGTTGTCTGTCTGGCAAACTTGCCCAGTTCTGAGGGGCTGAGGGAAAAAATGCAGCCCTCCGCAGTACGTTGGTCCCAGTTTTTGAGAGAACGTGGGCCTCAGCAGGTACTTCCTCGTTCATCCAGATGAGCACATCCGAGTAAAGCCCAGAGGAATGAAAGCCGGGGTGTTGAGGAGAAAGCTGAACAGGCTCACAAGCTCAGCATTCAAACCATCCTCTCTCGGGGGCGCCTGGGTGGCTCAGTCGGTTGAGCGTCCAACTTCGGCTCAGGTCATGATTGTCACAGTTTGTGAGTTCGAGCCCCGCGTCGGGCTCTGTGCTGACGGCTCAGAGCCTGGAACCTGCTTCGGATTCCGCGTCTCCCTCTCTCTCTGCCCCTCCCCCACCACACACCCTGTCTCTCCCTCTCTCAAAAATAAATAAACGTTAAAAAAAAAATCCTCTCTTGGACACAATTCTAAAAGGAAGTCAGATTTACAATTTGAAGGAAAATTTGCATCTCCTTCTCTTCTCCTCTCCTCCAATTTGCTCTTCCTCATCGCACCAGATCGTGGGTTTTATGAAAATGTGGAACCAAACGAAACCTTAAGTGATCAGCTAAAGTGAGGCATTTTCAAAGCTTTTTCTGGCACAGAGCACCCCTGTTCCTGTCCAGGAGTGTGCAGGATGCGTGTGAGTGGGTCCACTCCAGAAGGAGACCGTACCGGTCACAGAGCTGGGTCCTGCCGCCTGGTGCTGCCCTTGCTGTGAGGAGGCTTTCGGGCACGGCCTCGCTCCGTGTGCCCCAGGAGCGCAGTCTGGAAATGACCCACCTTCTCAGTCGCTGCCTTCATTCTACAGATGGGGAAACGGAGGCCCTACATCATGTAAATGAACGACAGGACGTCCGTCATCATGTGACCCTAACCAGGGCATCCCAGAAGCTATCCCTAACAATCTTGCTTCTGAAATTTTTAATGTATTTTTTCTACCAAAGTGACCTTTGAAATTTGTTTTACGAGGTTTCACCTCACGTGCTTGCGAGCGGCCAGCAGATACTGTGTTTGTTCTTCCCACGGCATTTCAGCTCCCTCTGCCCGTGTGAGAGAGGACGGTACCAGGTGATCGTTATTTTAAAACCCTTTCATTTTCAGAGGTGGAAATTACGTTTGGGTTCCCAACCATCAAAGCATGAAAACACTGGTTTTGTCTCTGAATGGTAAGACTTGCAGTCTCCAGTGGGCATGGCAGGAAGGTCACTGTTGAGCACACAACCAGTAAGAAATCATGGCCCCAGAATGGGGGACAATAGCCGGGGCAGGAACCAGGAGGCTCGATGGGGACAATTCTGACCTCCACTGACAGGTGGGAGTTCCCACCCCTGAGGGTTTCTCCTCCTGGAGCCCTATGGGTTCCTCACCGTGAATACCAGAGAAACTCTTTCGGGCTCCCAGCGGGAGGGGACACAGACCGTCCCGAGACAGGACAGGACACCCTGTTCTTCACAAGGCCTGCCTTGGGGGGACAAGCTTACCTGAGCCCAACCTTCTTGAGTTTTATCAGAGCCTGACTGACCTGAAGGAAGGATGGAGGGACTCTAGCCCACTGCCACCACGCCGTCCCGTGGGAGAAACTGACCAAGGAGCACGTGGGGGCCACACCTAGGGTCTCAGGCACACCGAGAGTGAGACCTAATAGGAATCCTGGCCTTGCACAGAGCGACTTCCGGCCCTGCTACACATCAGTAGGACCCCCGGGTAACAACAGGGGACTCAGCTCAGACCTTGTCTCTGAGGAGCCTTGAGGGAAATCTAAGATGACAGAAGAGACAAAACCAGGACACCAGGGGAAATTTCAGCCCCGTACATGCAGTCACAACAGGAGTAAAACTGTCCCACCTTCCAGCTGGGAAAATATAAGGCCCCACAATAAACAGCCTGTTCATCCCAGTGATTTCCACCCAGTGCATCATGTCCTGCTTTTCATAGCAAGCAGTACATAGAACAGAAGAGGACAAAACGATGGGGTTTGAAGGCACAGAGCAAGCGTCAGAAGCACACTCAGATTTGGCCGAGATGATGGGATTGCCAGGCCGGGAATGTGACACAGCTATGGTTAACATGCTGGGGGCTCTGATGGGAAGAAGCAGACACCGTATAAGTACAGTGCGTAACGTGAGTGGAGAGATGGAGATTCTAAGAAAGAATCGAAAGGAAAGGACAGAAACCAAAAACACTGTAGTGGAAATGAAGGATGCCTTTGACGGGCTCATGAGTAGCCCAGACCTGGCCGAGGAAACAATCGGGGGGCTTGAAGAGATGTTAAGAGACACTTCCAAAACTCAAATACAGACAGAGGAAAAAAAAGGAACAAGAAAAAAAAAAAAGACAACGGAATGTCCAAAAACTGGTACAGTTAGAAAAGGCGTAATAAGAACACCAGAAGGACAAGAAAGAGAAGAAACTGCCAGATGGAAATGAGAGACAACAAACCACAGATCCAGGAAGTTCACAGAGCACCAAGAAGGATAAATCGAAAAACATCTACACCTGGGCTTGTATTGAAACTTCAGAAAATCAAAGACAAGGTTTTAAAAGGAGCAGAGAAATAACCCCCTCCCCACCTATGGAGGCACAGGTCATGAACTGCATGGGCCTTCTCTCTGGAAACTGGGAGAGCAAGAGAGAGAGGTGAAATATCTGAAGTGTAGAAAGAAAAGACCCCACCAAACCTAGAATTCTGTACCCAGCAAAATCATCCTTCAAAAGTGATGGTGGAGACAAGCCACGGCCTGGGGGGCAAGTTTGCAAACCACGTATCTGCTAAAGGACTCGTGTCCAAGATGTACAAAGACCTCTCAACAGGCCACAGTAAGAAAACGACCTGATTACCCGAGAAGACACGTCTCCAAAGATGACATACTGAAGGCAGATGAAAAGAAGCTCCAAATCATATTTGATCAAGGAAACGCAAATTCAGACAAGGAAACACCACTGCTCGCCTGTTAGAAGGGCCCAAACCCAGGCCCCAGACACCAGCACATGCTGGCGAGGACCTTGAGCCACAGCGTCTCTCACGCACGGCAGGCGGGCACACAGACGGGGGCAGCCACTCGGGAGGACGGTCTGGTGGGTTCCTACAGGACTAAACGTACCCTCGCCACACGACCCGGCCACCGTGCCCCTTGACGTTTACTCAAATGAGTTGAAAGCTGTGTTGGTACAAAACCCTGCCCACAGATGTGTATAGCGGTTTTATTCACAATCGCCAAAACTTGGAGGCATCGAAGATGTCCTTCAGTAGGTGCTGGATAAACAAACTTGGTCCATCCAGGAGGTGGAACAGTATTCGGCCATAAAAAGAAATGAGCTAACAAGCCATGAAAACACACGGAGGAAACTTGACAGCGTATGACTAAGCAAGGGGCGCCGATCTAAAGAGGCTTCATCCTGTGTGACTCCCACTATCTGACACCCTGAAAAGGCAGAACGGTGGAGACGGTGAAAAGTATGAGGGATTTCTGGGAGTCGAAGGGAGGGAGGGTTGAACAGGTGGAGCACAGGGGATTTGGGGGCAGTGAAACTGCTCTGTGTGATAACACAACGCGGACACCTGTCCTCATAATAAACTTCTTCCTCTTGAATAAACTTCAAGAAAGTTTATTTATTATTTTTAAGTTATCTCTATACCCAAGGTGGGGCTTGAACTCATGACCCCAAGATCAAAAGTCACTCGCTCTTCCGAATGAATCAGCCAGGCGCCTCTTAAAGCAAACTACTGATTTACTTAATAATTATTAATTAATGAATAGCATTGGCCCATCAATTGTGACAAATGTGCACTCTAATGCAAGATATTAGTGATAGTGCAAGACAGGGGCAGAGGAGGGATTATATGGGAACTCTGTAAAGTTTTTATGCAAACATCAAACTGCTCTAAAAGAGAAGTGTATTAATTACAAAGAAAGAAGTTTTAAAAATACAGGTTAACAAACCCCTCTCATGTAGTTAGCTCAAGTGTATATGTAAGCGCAGTGACCATCCCTAGTACAGATACCAGAAAGAAGGTAAGATGCGCGAGCACATCACATGGGATTAACAATAAGGACACTTTTGTAGCAGGAGACATCTTTCAAACACATGCTCATGTTATGTGACAAGGGAGATAATTCTCTAAGCAACCTTTACAGAAAGAGTCATTCTGTTTAAGATGAAGCCCATTATCTCTGGATCCTGGACGTTGAGTCCCCCTGAAAATGACAGTGTTTGAAATTAGGCATATATTTGGGTTTATGATGTAACACTCATTGTCTTCGCTGCTGGTAGATGACTGGCCATCCAGGAAGAGCATTTCCCACAGCCTCTCGAACCGGCAAAGCTCATCGATTTCTCCCAGCTCAATTTCGTGTAAAAGTAGTTCTGACGACAAGAGCCTTCGGTTAGCTAACAGTAATTTTCAGTACTTAACAGCTGGAAACCAGAGACAATGGCAAGAAAACAAATTGGTGTCTGGGATTTATTGAAATTCACAACATCTTACAGAGAAGTTCTGGAGGTCACCACGTGGCCAGATCCACGCTGGCAATGGCGAAGCTCAACCTTGGTTACTTACGATGGTGTTAAATAAAGAACGGACGTTAAAGTCTCTAGTAAGACGAGGTTCAGGACGTCGGGCAGGTGGGGTTGGGGCGTCCGTGTGTTTTAAGGCTCCACTGCTGAGTGACTGCGTAGCCACGTGTGAGGGCCACTGCTTCACACCGTCTAGGGAGGGCCATTTGCTTCTGAACAGCAACTGTGAGTCACACATTTATCAAACTGGAAAGGAAAGCGTCCTTACCAGCAGTTTTAGCTACTGAGCCAGGAAGGTTGACTTGCACTTCTGGGATCATTTTCAGTTTTGCAATTTTGGAACATTAAAACAGAGCTAGTCTCTTACCTCGATTAAATAGAATTGGAGTGGACCAGCATAACTATTACAAAAGCGTTCTGGTCAATGAAGCTTTTGAGGGTTCACTGCGCCCCTGTATTGGAGTCTTATTTGAGAATCGCGGTCTGAGCCCAGAGCCATCAGGAGTCCCCCACTCAAACATCAGTGGGAACGGTGGCTGTAGCTCCAGGGCGTTGCCAGGGCAGGAGAAGAGTCTTCTCTTCACACGTATGCAGTTAGCAAACCCCAAGTGCTGGATACCCTCGCAGCCAGGATACATGACACTGCCGTCCCTTCACTATGGGGCTTCTCTGTAGGGCATGTTCAGTAGTTCAGGGACCACTTGGGTAGCCCATGTCGAGGAGAGAGGTGTGCTATGAAATTATCCAGTGTCCAAAGCACGAGGCGGCGTAGGGTATGTGCTGGGAAACATGCACTTAAATTACTGATTGAGAAGAAGAAAACACTGTGTACCTTGAGAAAGGTCTCGAGGACAGAGGGTGTCATCAGGTTTACTCCTGGGACATAAACAGTTAAGGAGAAATGCTTTGGCTCTGAGCTGGTCATTTGAACCTCCTTCTACTTGGCTGTACTTTCAAACGCATCTGAGTCTTTTCCCTTACAGAAAGGTTCATGAAGTGACAGCCACAATCCAGGCTCGACATGACGCCCCAGAGGACCCGGAGAGGCGGCGTTCTAAAAATGGCAGTGAGGAAAAACAATAAATCCACATCTCTATAAAAGCTAAATGCTCCCAACCAATACTATTATATATTACAATTTCTACAGTTTGTGAAAAAGTCCCCCTAGGATTTGATTCCAACTGTATCTGGGTATGGATATTAAGGACATTACTCTATACTTTCCCCAAAACTCAAAATAGAAATTGTCATGACTCACACATCTAATAGGATACAGCTTTTTTTTTTTAATGCTCAACTAAGCATTAAACTACCCCCAAGTAGTTTGTTTCACAATTATGTTATGTTTTCACCTTTACTTACTGTGTATTTAAAAGTTCCTTTGTGGGGCGCCTGAGTGGCTCAGTCGGTTAAGTGTCCGACTTCAGCTCAGGTCACGATCTCGCAGTCCGCGAGTTCGAGCCCCGCGTCGGGCTCTGGGCTGATGGCTCAGCGCCTGGAGCCTGTTTCCGATTCTGTGTCTCCCTCTCTCTCTGCCCCTCCCCCGTTCATGCTCTGTCTCTCTCTGTCTCAAAAATAAATAAACGTTAAAAAAATAAATAAATAAATAAAAGTTCCTTTGTAAAAATGGGAAAAAATGTATGAAAGAGAACTTTCTACTCTCACCATATTTGATATGAACTCAAATCTGTTCAACCTTAAAGAAATGATTTCTGTAGACTTTGCTCCAGGCTTCATAAGTGTTTACTTTAGGTCCATAAAAGTCTGGGTTTTTTTCCCCCAACTTTGTTTTATTTTGTTTTTCCTTGCAAGTTATCAATCCAAATGTCCTCTAGAGAAACAAAATTAAAAACGACATTCAGCTGTCCAGCGGGAGGGATCTCTTTGCACAATGATTCTGCGTCACCTCGGCGATCAGAGCTGGTAAACACAATCGCATCAAAACGGCACCGCGCTGTATGTGTGCACGTGTGCTCGAGCAGGTGCGCTCACACGTTCTGCCTGGTTCCGCCTCGTGCGCGTGTGCGCGTGTGCGCGTGTGACAACCGAGCCTTCCCTGGGTTCTTGCATCATCGGTGTCTCATGCAATGAATCAAAAGGTAAGTTGGCAGGAATCACATGCTCTTTTACCAAAGGTAAATGATGCCGCTGATATTGTAAGTGTCTCTCCCGGTTACCGGGGTGGGGGGGGGGGTGTGCGCCGCTCTCCCCGGCTCTGCCTCATTGCTACGCACAAACCGCGGGGTAGAGATGATTTTCTTTCCCATGTCAAATCCTGGCCAGCACTGACGCCATTTAACGCTTCCTGAACGGAGTGAGAGAAGAGAGATTCCCTTTCTGAGGACGAAGGCAAGGCCGTGCGGGGAAGGCTGACCTCTGCCAAGCCTCACGCCTGGGTTAGGGAGCATGGACAACCGCGGAACTACTGTGTTTTGCAGAACACTTGGGTCATTATGCTGCAGGAGGGGCGATAATTCAAGCCCGGTTTGCTTGTGCTGAGCTGGAGTGTGGCCGGGTCAAATGTGGCATCCTGGGCGACGCCGGCCGCAGTGAGAAGGAGCGGGCGCGCAGAGCAGACTTTGGGTCGGCGTGGAGGGCTGTGCAGAGGTCACGATGACCTCGGAGATCCTATTATCTCCTTATTCGTGGGAGGGGGAGATGAATCTTTTATCTCTGAGACACAGGTTTTCCGGAAGCTTTCTGATCCGTGCCCATCTTGCCCCCTTCCCCTGAGGTCGCTCGTCGCTCTGTGGGCCACACCAGCACGCAGGGAGGCAATCACCTCTTCTCCGTCCGGAGCGCCCCCTGCACAGGGCCAGCACGGGATTTAAGGATGCTGCGGCCTTCGGCTTGGACGGAAGAGGGCCACAACACAACCGAACAAGCAGCCCCAAACGGCCGGACAAGACAAAGGAAGAAGCCAGAACAAGGACCGCGTCTCCTATCGGGACCCAGCTACACCGCTCCAGACCTCACGGTTATCGTAGCGTGCGTGCAACACGCTGCTTTTTCCCCTGCGCGTCGTGAGTCACGCGTTCTCCTCTCCGGACGCACACGTCCCATCTTTGTCCTTGAGAAACACCAGGGGGTCCACAGAGGTGCCTCCTCCGGTGTCCCCAAGGGTCTCACCTCTCACTGCACTGCCAGGCGGAACAGCGGGTGCGACTTTTCAACCTGAAGTGCTCATGACTCTCCATCCGGGGTCCCGAAGGATGCCTGTTTTCCGTCGCTGGGCTCCGAGAAGGAGACAAACCACCAATTTTCAAACAGCCACACTTTTTAGGTTAGTGAAACTTGGCATAAGGTCTGTTTTCCCCCATCCCTCCAAACTCTCTCCCTCCCTCTCTCTCTGTCTTCTCTCTCTCCCTTCCCCCTGCTCTGTCTGCCTCTCTCTCTCTCCCTCTCCCTGTGCTCTCTGTCTCCTTCTCTCTCTCTCCCTCCTCCCCTTCTTCTCTCTCTCTCTCTGTCCTTCTCTCTGTGCTCTCTCTCTGTCTCCCTCCCCCCTCCTACTTTCTCTCCCTTTAGTGTGTGTGTCTGTGCGCACACACACACACACACACGCACACGCACACACACCAGCATCTTGGCCATGAAGGGTGCTCACAATGGCGAGGAGCCAGCACCGAGCAGCCACAGGGGGTCACTGCCGAGCAGCCCAGGTCCTGGCCGAGCGGGAAGCTGTCAGCCTCCATGTGCCCACAAAGCAACTGCCACGTCTTCAGAAATACTCCTGCTTTGGCTTAGAATGATCTTATGAAGAACAGTTTTCTTTTCTTTTCTTTTTTTGCTTTTAAATGAAGTGAGGATATTGAGAGGGGATGTATTCCCGAGGATTTAATAAAGGGAACAAGATGCACAGCGAAAACAGCAGCCTCGGTGGCTAGACGCCCAGATGTTGAGATCCAAGGAAAAAGCAGAGAAAAAGTGCCAAAGAACTTGGCTTTAGAATAAGAAAAGAAGCAGTTGTATTATTCACCAAGGGAATCATTAAAAAAAAAAAAGGGAAAGAAAAGTCCACACAATCGAATGGAAGCAATACCACAATGTTTAGTGAATAAATCTGAAAAGCATAGCACTAACTATTGTGGCTGGTCTGGTAAAAGGAAATTAAAATTTGACAAGCTAAATCTAAAAACTAAGGTGTGAGAGAAAATTGCATCTTGTTTCGTTCTTTGGTATAATGTGCTGAATCAAAAAGAATGGGTAGAGTTCACCAATTTGATAGGTATCCCTAATTTGGGGTAACCACATTCCCGAAGGATTAACACACACGCACGTATTCGTCGTAATACATACAGTTTTAAAATAAAGGAGGAAGAGCAAACTCACTCTGGGCCGGAAAGGTGGAATAGGGTTCTGAGAGTTTTCGGGTATCGAGAACGAGTTATCGATCATGTAAATTGGGACTGGGGAAGGAACGGGAGATAATCAATCAAGAAATGCCCGAGTACCTGCTCTAGACAAGACCCGTACGTGGCGTTTTGTGGGGAGTGTGCGCATGAGAACCGCTCAGCGATAAGCCACACAGCCTGGCGTGGGAGCTGATGGGCTGCCCAGGTATGAAAACTTTGCTAACGGGTAACTCGCAATAGCCTCAGAGTACGTTCTGATAGTTTGGGTATAAACGGGAGGCGTCAGGAATTTAAAACACACGTGACTGGGTCGGCCTGAGAATTCTTCGTTCAGGGGGTGAGCTTCCATGAATTCAGTCAACACTGCCGAGCATATGATAACCTCGCTTAGAAAAGTGGCTTTGCCTGATGCAGTAGATTTATGCGTTTGGAGACGGAGAGATATATCGGGCAGGAAAGCCCAGGGACAGGAATGCTCTTGCTTTTTTCAGGGACTCTGACGAAGTCACGCTGGCTGGCACAGAACGCAAGCCAGAGGAGATTAGGCTGGATGGACCCGGGGTGGGTGACTGAATGGCTTTTACGAGCAGGGCACAGATTTCGGATTTTATTTTGTGCAGAAGCCACCGGAGACGTTTTAGGAGGAGAACGGTGGTCTGTTAGGACCATAACGATGCCCATCTGCTTCAGGCTCCTCGGTGGCATCCCTTCCACGCGAGGGAAACTCTTTCTGCCCCCCTTCCGTCTCCTGGCGCTCACGTGTGCTCTGAACGGGAGGTTCCTGGAATCGGCGCTGAGCTGGAGCGCACACCTGGCCCGAGCTCGTAAGCACCGTGTGGCCGTCTTCTGCTGGTGACGCGGCAGCAACAGACAGTCTTGAGCCCAAACGGTTTACCAAACTGAAGGCTCGCCCTCCGTCACCGGCTGTGTGTCTCTCCCCAGAAGGTCTGCCTCATTCTCGAACGTCCTCCCCAGGACGTGGCCGTGCTCACGGCGAAAGGAAAAGGATGTGTGGGTAGAGCCACGAGGGGGCTTTCAAAGCCTGTGCTCAGATGTGGCACACATCACTTCCAGTCACCCCTCCGTGGCCAGAGCAAGTAACACAGCCAAGCCCTAGGTCAAAAGCGTAAGAAACTGGGTCCTGTTACGGGACAAGCAGAAGATGATGCAAGCAGGGACACACATCCGTCTACCTGGACAGACGGACTGAAACGTGGATGGACAAATCCAAGTGGAGTTAGAATCTTTCCCCAGATTTTCCTTTGTCTGCTCCTTTTCTCTCCCTGACTTGGGCAATGAGGGAGGTTATAGGGAAGGAAGGTTCCCTTTCTGATGGGATGCTGGGAAGCCGTGGTCTCAGAGCCATCAGCCAGCTCGCCATAAGTCCAGGCCACCCTCTATGATTGCGTTACGAGCCCTCTTTTCCCGGCTTCATTCAAGGATACTGTGGGCATGATCCCTGAAAGGAGATGCTCTGAGTTTGCTGCTCAGCAAAATCTGAATTTTCAGAAGAAAATAAGTAGAAGTCTACAGTTGCACGGTATTGATGATATTAAGGTGTTGGAATGCACAGCCCCGTGCACTGCTAAATACAGCCTGAAACCTAAGTTATGAAGAGAAAGTTATGGTATGTCTTCCAACATCATGATAATGCTGATGACGGCATATAATATCTACCAAAACAATCTTGTCTGGTATTTTTATGACAGTTTCATGGCTGTATTGGTGAACAATCATATCCGGAAAAAGACAAGAGTTTTGTGGCAACATAGTTTTGAATTTTGTTAATGTCTAACATAACCAGTAATTCCTCTATAGTTATACATTTTCATTAATGCTAATTTGATTCAATGTGAACAGCTCAATAATCTAGAAAGGAAGTTTTTATCTGTTTAGAAGCTGTGGGGATTGTATATTGATAAACATACAGCCAACATAATGAGCTGTTGGTGCATGTTGCTATTATACATTGACCAACACGTTAGTCTTACGAAAAGTGTGCATGCTGCATAGCGATCCCTGCATATTGGACCGTACAGGTCCTTGTCAGACAGTCTACGGGCAAGTTTTAGCTCCTGTCCACATTTTTAAATGTTATGAAAACATGTAGGGTCTTTTTTGTTTTTCCTGACTCGGGCGAGTAATGTCATGTGATTACTAGAAACGCTGAATGGATGATCTCTAAACTTGGATGCGGGAGTATGTTTTCCAAAGTGTTACATATATTTTGCAGGAATTTTACCCCATAGTCTTCTCTTACAAAAAATAAGAATTAAGTGTATCAGGTGTTTTTTTCTCTTTCTAGCGGACACACGAAGTCATGAGAGAAACGATATAACGTTATTTCCTTTATAAGACCTTTAACCTTTGACATATTGCTCAGGTAAAAGGGATTTCAGGAACAGGTGCCTGTCTCTTCATCACCTGAGGTTAGAGGAAAAGAAAGAAGAGAGTATGATAAATCAGACCCACAGGAGGCTCTTCTCTCTGACGAGGGCAGGCATTTTAAAGAGCTACGTGAACTTTTAGGTCAATAATTCACAAACACTATCCTGAACCCGGAAGGGTCAAGTGATTTTCTAGTGCTCTCAGTGCCCACCGATTTCACCACGGTGAGAGCTGTACCATATGCACGGAAAGAAAGGCTCTCCGATGATTAGATCCAGTCTCCCGTCTTGAAATTATTTACCACCAGAAACACTATGTCCCTAACAGGTGTTATGTAAGGAGCAGGGAGAACTCCGGTCAAAGGAAAGGAAATCCGAACACACACACACACATGAATTCACACAATTCACACATGGAATAGCTTCTGACACAGACATAATTTTGTGTTTAAAGCTAAGAAAAGTTTAAACAAGTGGAAGTAGCTTAAAACATGATTTTTCTAGAGTGAAATTAGTATTTGAAAGAATGATTCAGTGGTGCATAAAATTAATGTCACCTGTTATCTTGGGGAAGGGGCAGCAAGCACTAGGGAGAGACTGAAACCAGGAGGAGGGGAGGAGAGAGAGGCAGGAAGGGGAGGAGGAGAGGGAAGAGGGGAGGGGGGATGAAGAGGAGGAGAGGGAAGGGGGAGGAGGAGGAAGGGGAGGAGGAGCAAGAGGGAGAGGAGGAAGAGGGAGAGGAGGAGGAGGAGGGTGGGGAGGAGCGGGAGAAGGGGAGAAAGCAGAGGTGAGGAGAAGCGGGAAGGGGGAGAGGGAGGGGGAGGAGAGGAGGAGGAGAGGGAGGAGGAGAAGGAAAGGAGGAAGAAGGAAAGGAGGAGGAGGGGGAGGAAGGCGAGGAGGAGGAGGAAAGGGAGGGGGGAGGCAGAAGGGGAGGAGGGGGAGAAGCCTGGTGAAGGAGCTGACCTACGTTTCCAGGGGGCACACGGACCCAGATTTCGCCACCACAAGGTCAGGGAAAGGCGCAGCCGTCTGCTAGGGCCCTGCTTCCGTGGGAGGAGGCTCTTGGACCAGCAGACAGGTCCCGTCCGTCCAGGCCACTGTCGCCGTCACCCACACCCTCCCTGGCCCCCGGCACTGCGGGAAGGCTGAGGTGGCCTCAGGGGGACCACACAGGTGTCAGAGAGGCTTCCTCAGGGCACTGAGGTCACTGTTCGGGCCCGGGTCCGGCGCGGTCGGGTGCGGAGGCGTTGACCAGAGGGCGGGCAGAGGCCGGCAGGCGCACGCAGCACCTCCCCGTTGCGCAGGGCCGGGCGTCCGCTGACTCTGCCGGTGACAAGCTCCCGGACGAGAGCACGTGAGCCAGGCTTCGCCGCCCCCAGGACTTCGCAGAGGCCGAGGCCGCCTGCCCTCCCGGCGCACGCACCCCCAGGGCAGGCGTGCCGGGCCTCGCTCCGCACAGGGGACGAGTCTGGAGAGCGCGGGACCCGGAAGGCTCCTGGAGCACCTTCCCACAGGGAGAGAGGGAGCACCTGACGGAGGGGAGGGGCGGGGCGGGGTGCAGGGGAGGCGGAGGGCCCCCAGCACAGCGGGGTTCGTGGGAAAGCCCGGGCTCAGGAGGACGGCCGCCGCCCCATCGGAGACCAGGGGAGCCACCCCGCCCGGTCCCACTTCACACGGGCGGCACTGCCGGTGGGGACACGGAGGCGGCCTCCTGCCTGAACCCCCAGCGCAAGTCCTTCCTCCCTCGCTCTCCTCCATCCCGGCGGCTGCTCAGATGGGGCGGTTTTCTGATTTCACTGGGGGAGCAAACGGCTTCTTTCCTCCGCCTGCCCGCGCGGCCCGATTCCTCTGCTCCAAGAAAGTGAGGGCCCGACCTTCACCCTTGAACACACCAACAAAGGCAGCCTTGTGCCGTGGGGCGTAAGTGCCCGGAAAACCTCGCGAATTAATTGCGTTCTGTATCATTAACCTCGAGGTCAGAATGGGTCAGCTCGAGTAGAAGCTGATGCCCGAAAGATTGAAATGGGTCAGGGAACGGTCCGGGGTATCACAGGAGAAAGTTCCCCTTACGGCAACGGTAACCCCCCAAAACCTTAGAACTGTAAAACTATCCGGGGACCTCACTTACTTAGAAATCACTTCACCTATGTATGTACATATATTTACACACACACGGGGACGTGCAGGTGTATATTCATATATATGGTCTGTACACACGTTTACCTCCCTGGTTGTAGAAAGACACTTTCGGAAGTTCGATTTCTGCCCTGAGAACATTCCTTCGTTACTGATCTTGCTGTCCTTTCATTGGTTTGTTTTTTTGTTAGACAATAGCGTAAGTTACAAGTGTTGGTAAAAGTCCAATAAATCAATGCATGTGTGGCCTCACAAGGTCCTAAAATTGCCAACTCTTTGTATAAAAACTGAATCCCATTGGCCGACCTCAGAGCCCACCGCAAGTTGCCATGGAAATGGATTTTCCTGTGTTGCTTCGGCATTCAACCGTTTGCTTAGAGACTAAGTTTCTGCGTGCACTGGTCACTCCCAGTCCCACGGTTCGCCGACGTGAGACAGCCTGATGTGCTCCTCGGGGAGCAACGTGTCTACACAGAGGGGAGTGACGGCCTCAGAGCTGTATGTGCTACGTCTCTGTTCTTAGGGGAAGGCTCCCGAATCACTCCACCTCACAGCACGTGCAGGGGGTTGCAAAGGTGCACCGTGATTTCTAAGTCCATACCCCAAACTGATGCCAAGGATGCACTCTCTCTTTGGTAAATGGGTCCCAGAGCCACACGCGTCCCCCCCCAACCTCAGAGGTGCCTTGTTCTGGACACCCTCTGCTATCTATGATTGCTGCCCTGATCGCGCCCCAACAGCCTTCTACCATACAGAGTGAGATGCTGACTTTATGGTGTGATTCAACAGGTGGCCAGCAAATCCCCTGCCCAAACGCCATCAGAACTATCCGGCCAAGGGGCGCCTGGGTGGCTCAGTCGGTTGAGCGTCCGACTTTGGCTCAGGTCACAATCTCACGGTTCGTGAGCTCGAGCCCCGCGTCGGGCTCTGGGCTGATGGCTCAGAGCCTGGAGCCTGCTTCGGATTCTGTGTCTCCCTCTCTCTCTGCCCCTCCCCCATTCATGCTCTGTCCCTCTCTGTCTCAAAAATAAATAAACATTAAAAAAAAAAAGGAAAAAAAAAAAAGAACTATCCGGCCAAAACATGAAATCTGCACAGTCATCAAAGAATTTTTCAATCAGCACCAGATATTTAAAAAAAAAATTAATTCTATTTAAATACAAGTTAGTTCACATATAGTGTACTAATTGTTTCAGGAGTAGAATTTAGTGATTCATCACTGCATATGACACCCAGTGCTCATCCCAACAAGTGCCCTCCTTAGTGCCCATCCCCCATCTAGCCCATCCCCTCACCTCCCCTCCAGCAACCCTCAGTTTGTTCTATTTAAGAGTCTTTTATGGTTTGCTCCCCTCTATGGGTTTATCTTATTTTTCCTTCCCTTCCCCTATGTTCATCTGTTGCGTTTCTCACCTTCCACATATGAGTGAAATCATATGATATTTGCTTTTCTTGGGCTGACTTATTTCACTTAGCATAATACCCTCCACTTCCATCCATGTTATTGTCACTGGCAAGATTTCATTCTCTTTCATTGCCGAGTAGTATTCCATTGTATATATAAACCACATCTTCTTTATCTATTTATCCATCAATGGACATTTGGGCTCTTTCCATAATTTGGCTATTGTTGAAAGCGGTGCTATAAACATAGGGATACACGTGCCCTTCAAATCAGCACTTTTGTATCCTTTGGATAAATACCTAGTAGTGCAATTGCGGGGTTGTAGGGTAGTTCTAATTTTCTGAGGAACCTCCACGCTGTTTCCCAGAGTGGCTGCACCAGTTTGCATTCCCACCAGCAGGGCAACAGGGTTCTCCTTTCTCCACATCTTTGCCAACATCTGTTGTTTCTTGTGTGGTTGAGTTTAGCCATTCTGAGAGGTGTGAGGTGGTATCTCCTTGTTGTTTCGATTTGTATTTCAGTGACGAGGAGCGACGTTGACCATTTTTTCATGCGTCTATTTGCCATCTGGATGTCTTTTTTGGAGTGTCTATTCACCTCTTTTGCCCATTTCTACACTAGATTCTTTTTATTTTTTTGTTTTTTTTTGGGGGGGTATTGAGTTATGTAAGTTCTTTTGGATACTAACTCTATCCAATATGTCATTTGCAAATAGTTTCCCTTATTCAGTAGGTTACCGTTTAGTGTTGTTGATTGTTTCCTTTGCAGTGCAGAAGCTTTTTATCTTGACATGGTCCCCATAGTCCATGTTTGCTTCTATTTCCCTTGCCTCTGGAGACATGTCTATAAGAAGTTGCCGTGGCCGAGGTCAGAGAGGTTGCTGCCTGTTTTCCCCTGTAGGATTTAGATGGTGTCCTGTCTCACCTTAGGTCTTTCATCCATTTTGAATTTACGTCTGTGTCTGGTGTAAGAATGTAGTCTAGTTTCCTTCTTCTGCACGTCACTGTGCACTCGTCCCGGCGCCATATATTGTTACCGTACCTTCTGGGATGCGCTGCTGGCCCCTGTCTGAGCCCTGCCCTCGCTGAAGCCCCTTGTGGAAGCAGGACGGCCGATCACTTCTCCAGCTTCCTTTGCAACAACGTGTGGTCCCATATCCCAGTTTTGCCCAAGGAGACATAAACAATGCGGAAAAGGATTCTGCTGAAGAAAGGGACACGAAGGGAGATTGTCCACCCTGCCCGGAACCTATCTTCCTTGCTTCAGTACGAGGAACTCCGGCAGGGAGATTTTGTAAAGCGGAGGATAGAAAGGCAGCGGGACTAGGACGGCGGGAGACTTGAAAAGGCGGGTTGCAGGGACTCTGTGAGGACCCGTGCTCTGACCCCAGTGCCTCTGCCCCAGGCAACCGCGACACCAGCCTCCTGGAGACGGCATGAAGGGTGAGGGACACTGTGACAATCGAAGTGCTAGTTATCTCACACCGTCCCCCATCCACCTGTCTGCTGCTCAACAGCAAATCGCCCGGAAGTCTAGTGGCTTAAACAACGCACAGCAGCTACATCACCCCCGGGCTCAGAGTGGGGGTCCAGAAGCAGCTGGGCCTCGTGGCTCTGCCTCAGGGCTGGGCCACTGGGGGAGCTTCACTTTCTCATCGCGCGAGCCCCCCCGTACTCTGCCCTCGCCCACAGCGGGCGATGGGGAGAGAGGGGGAGACAGAGAGAAAGAGAAGGGGGGAGACAGGGAAGGGAGAAGACGTGAGGGAGAGAGCGCAGCCGTTTGTGACGTGACCTCCAGGGTGACCCCCCCCCCGACTCCTGCCATCTGCATCTGGCGCTCTTGGCTACAGTGGGTGCAGGGGTGAGCGCCAGGGGCTAGGCGCCTTTGGGGACCCTCTTGGGGGCTGCCCGGCACAGTCCCCAGAGGTACTCGGTTGCAAATAAGATTAACTTGCTGGAAACAGTAAGAAACATGAGGTAAAGGGGCAGTGATAACAGGCACTTCAGTGGCCTAGACCAGGGCTGCCTGGTGGAAAGAGTGTAGGCCACTCACGGGGGCCACCTGCAGAGGTCCAAACTCCGGGGGGCATGTGAAAGTCACGGCCTCCGACAACTTTCTTAGGTTCTCTAAGCCTTGATGTTTTCGGCTGTAAGATGGGAGGGTCCACTGCAGGAACCGAAGGAGTCACCGGGGGAAGCGTCCAGTCTGCCGAGCTCCCGAGTGTCAGAGGCTGCTTTCTTTGGGGTCGCCACGGATGGACTCGGCTCCGTTCTCACTGCCAGCCAAGCAGAGCAGCTGACCGACCTGTGAATAGATCGATTTGATGGCGAGCTGAGCTATAGACCTAGAAAAGCTCCAGAAAAGGTTACATGATAAGATGATCATCACAGCTTTTCCAACAGCTTTGTCATTGACAGGGATTGTATAGACAAAGGTCAGCCCCCAAACAACATTTAAAATACCATCCTGTTTTCTAAAACCATGGCTTCCGGCTACGATTATATAAATTATCCAATGTGTTAGGATACTGAAAGGGGGCGGCCAGAATCTCTCCTCTGTTGTCAGTAGGGCATTTGTTATTCAAGAAATTGTAATTAGGTACAACACTTGAGATAGAACACGGGTCTCCTGAAGGCCAAGGACCACTCAGAGCATGCGGATTTTAAAGTGTCGATTGCTGGGGTGCCTGGGTGGTTCAGTCAGTTAAGTGTCTGGCTTCGACTCAGGTCATGATCTCACAGTTTGTGAGTTCGAGCCCCACATTGGGCTCTGTGCTGACAGCTCAGAGCCTGGAGCCTGCTTCAGATTCTGTGTCTCCCTCTCTCTCTGCCCCTCCCCTGCTCATGCTCTGTGTCTCTCTCTTTCTCTCTGAAATAAATAAACATTAAAAAAATAAAGTGTCAATTGCTTATAAGCATTCAAAATGCAACATTATGATAATTCTTACTGGTTAACTGTGTGTGTGTGTGTGTGTGTGTGTGTGTGTGTGTGTGACAGAGAGAAGGAGGGAGAGGGGGAGGGATAGGGAATTTTAATTGAGGGCAGTAATATTATTTAATCTTCCTTTCTATCAAGTGAGTTTTCAAAATATATTTAAAATTCTCACCTCTCCACTTCCTTTATGACATATTTGGTTTTATGCTAAACTGAATTCAGAAGATGCTATTAATGAAGATGGCTTAATGCCTATGCGTTATTATAATGGACCCCTTTGTTCTACGGTCTCTCCGCGTGTCATAGACTAAGTCATTAATCAATGGGAGCTGAAAAATAATTGTCTAGTTCTTAACAATCGCCTATTGTGGAAACATTTGGAATTTTAAGATAAAGATGTACAGGCTGTTCTGGAAAATGGTTTAAGATTACCCTTCATGGGATTGTGGACATATTGTTGGAGACGCCAAGCAGCTGACCTGGTTTTAATGCGTTTCTGAGTCCCGTTGTTCTACTGCCTATTCAGATTGTGCTGGAAAAGTTGACTTCATTAATGTCAGGAAATAATGATTTTGTATTTTTTTTTTTTATGGAGCTGGCGCAACTATTAAATGCAGAAACATCACAGGATTCTATAGCGTTTTAAAGCAGAAATGCAGCATGTTAGTAATCGTGATGGCGACTTTCGTTATTTAACACTTTTGTACATTGTGCTCCCATCCTAGACACCCGCGATAAATAAGAATCCTGTATCTCTGAGTGATTACTATTCAGCAAGAAATATATGACTACACCATGCTGTTTTAGTAGCTCAAAATTAGATGCCTTTCTCATTGAAAATGCTATAATTTGAAATGTCAATAAATACATTTCATGCCATCTCATACTATAACAGATTACCACTTAAATCTGTCAAGATTGAAGTCTAACTCAAAGCCTGAAAGAAATGTGAATTCTAAATTAGGGGAGAATGTGTGCCTGACTTTTTAATGTAACTCCCCTTTATGTAAATACCTGCATCATTGCATATTTATTTGATTATAATTCTGACTCTCCCCAGACAGAGTGCTCTCACCGACAGTCTTTGGTCACATTTATTTTTGGTATACCACTAACCTATTACACACTCTGATGAATAATTATCCAGTGGCTTTGTTTGATGAGTGCCTGTAACGGATACTATTTCTTAATCAGAGAAGAAATAACTGTATTCCTCTGAGTCCCCGTTCTCCAGGGGGACCGACAGTAAACAGCCTCTCTTCTCTTGTCCCCAACCACACACCACAGATGGGGAGCCTTGTCCTCTCTCTGATGTGTATCCAACGAATCTTCACAGCATGTTCATGGGGGAGGGACGGCTGGCATCAGGCCTCTTCCATCACTTTGAAGTCTAGAAGGGAGAGGCCCACAGAGGACACCTGGTTATTTCAATGGGAAGGTTTGTCTGTTGGGTAGCTCCGTTGGGCAAAGCACTGTGCACGTGTCATCCCACGGAAGGATATGCGTCATCACAGTTGGACGGGGAAGGTCAGGTGGCCAGAGTCACGGAGCAAGAGTCTGAAGCCACTCTGCCTGGTTCCGGAGGCTGAGTCCTCCATCAGGCTGATTTGCCTTGTTAGGTACAGGCTAGTTACTGGCGGAGCCTTTGGGGGTGCAAGACAGAGAGACCTTGGCCCCTGGAACCCACGTTATTTCCAGCGCATCGCATGGCCAAGTGGACTCGCAGCCACACTCTGAATTCAAGGCACGTGGTAGCCAACACACCCATACTTGATGGGAGGATTAAGTTCGAAGGGAAAAATACGCGATATAACGTGCTATAGATCCATACACATACATGTTATTGGACACGTGTGTGCGTGCTGGCTTTTGCAACAAGCAGCGGGTATGAGGCCACGAATCAGAAACCGCTCGCATTTTTGCATCTCTCACTTCCTCTTTCAAAAATGTTGTGGTCTGAATGTCTGCGTCCTCCCGAAAATGCAGTGTTTCAACCTAACCTCCAAAGGTGTGGAGACAGCAGAACTAGAACTCGATGCCGTGTTTAGTGTTGAAACCTAACCTCCAAAGATGATGGTGTCAAGGAGACACCAGAACTAGAGCAAATAATCCTAAAATTTGTGTGGAACCACAAAAGACCCCAAATAGCCAAAGCAGTCTCAAAAAAGAAGAACTAAAGTAGAGGTATCATAATCTCAGCGGTATTACAAAGCCATAGTAATCAAGACAGTATGGTACTGGCACAAAAATAGGCACACAGATCAATGGAGCAGAATAGAGAGCCCAGAAATGAGTCCATGATTGCATACATATTCAATTAATCTGTGATAAAGGAGGCAAGAATATGAAAATGGGGAAAAAACAGTGAAAGGAAGAAATCGACAGCAACGTGCAGAAGAATGAACCTGGACCACTTTCTTACACCATGCACACAAAAAAACCTCAACATGGATTACAGACCTAAAACCATAAAAATCCTAGAGGAGAACACAGGTAGTAACTTCTTTGACATCAACCATAGCAGCTTCTTGCTAGACATGTCTCCTGAGGCAAGGGAAAGAAAAGCAGAAATAAACTATTGGGACCTCATCAAAATAAAAGGCTTCTGTACAGCAAGGGAAACAAGCAACAAAACAGACAATGTATGGAATGGGAGAAGGTATTTGCAAATGACATATCTGATAAAAGGTGACTATCCAAAATATATATAAAAAAAAACTTGTACAACTCAACACCAAAAACAAAAAACAAGAAGCAAAACAAAGCAAAAACAAAAGGAACTACAGAATGGGCAGAAGGCATGAACAGACATTTCTCCAAAGAAGACATCCAGATGGCCAACAGTCACACCAAAAGATGCTCAATATCAGTCCTCATCAGGGAAAGCAAATCAAAACCACAATGAGGGGCACCTGGGTGGATCAGTCAGTTGAACATCTAGCTTTGGCTCAGGTCATGATCTCAAGGTTCATGAGGTCGAGCCCCATGGCAGGCTCTGTGCTGACAGCTCAGGGCCCGGAGGCTGCTTGGGAGTCTGTGTCTCCCTCTCTGTCGCTGCCCTGCCTCTGCTTGCACTCTGTCTCTCCCTCTCTCAAAAATAAATAAACATTAAAAAAAATCTCCAAACCGCAATGAGATACCACCTGACACCTGTCAGAATGGCTAAAATAGAAAACAGAAGAAACAGCAGGTGTTGGCAAGGATGTGGAGAAAGGGGAACCCTCTTGCGCTGTTGGTGGGGATGCAAACTGGTGTAGCTACTGTGGAAACAGAGGTTCCTCAAAAGTTAAAAATAGAACTACCCTGTGATCCGGTATTTCCACTACTGGGCATTTACCCGAAGAATACAAAAACACTAATTTGAAAAGATACATGCACCTCTATGCTTACTGCAGCATTATTTACAATAACTAAGATATGGAAGCAGCCCACACGTCCATCAACCGATGAACGGATAAAGAAGATGTGGTGTATATACACAATGGAATATCACTCAGTCATGAAAAAGACTGAAACCTTGCCATTTGCAACGATGTGGATGGAGCGAGGGGGGTATTATGTTAAGCGAAGTCAGTCAGTCAGAGAAAGACAAATGCCACATGATTTCACCCGTATGTGGAATTTAAGAAACAAGCGAACAAAGAAAAATAAAGAGACAAGCGAAACACAGACTTTTAACTCTGGAGAGTGCTCTAGAAAGCACACTGATGGTCACCAGAGGGGAGGTGGGTGGGGGATGGGGGAATAGGTGATGGGGGTTAAGGGCACACGTATCATGACGAGCACAGAGTAATGTGTACAACTGTCGAATCATTATGCTGTACGCCCGAAACTATCATAACACTGTATATTAACCATATGTTGATCAACAAACCCCTCGTAACCAAAGATCATAAAATAACAAATGTGCGCTGGCTCTGGGTTCAGGACGTCAAATGTTCTCACCAAAAATGAAAGTGCAGGAATTCCAGGCCTGTCTCTACCAAGGGAATGAGCAGGAATTTACTCTAGACGGTTTCGTACCACGTGCAAAATAACGTTGAAAGCTGGCACACGAGGACACCCGTGATATTGCTCCCGGATAACCCCCTGACTTCCACAGGTCTTGGAGTCTTCATGTGCACGTGAGCAGGAGCCAGTTCCCAGGCTAAATAGAAATACCTGTCCCGGGGAAAGAGATTTAAAAATCTTCTGCTTAATGAGTAATAAGAAGAGACCCAGAGAGTATTTAGTGTATTTTCTATTAAAAGTTCTTCAAGGCGTATTCGTGTCAAAATCATCTTGATCTGTGCGCAACTACTCATTTACCTCAAGGTCTCGGAGAGCAGGTGTTGGTGTTCGCGCGTCGCTGGGGCCCAAACTCCGTAGAACTTAGAGCCGCCAGGCACCGGGCGCAGGCACGCTCTGCCCACCAACGGCGACATGCCGAGGGCTGCGGGTGGCTGTGATATTTCACACCGGAGTCAGGCTGCCGTTTGAGATCGGGGTCCCAAGGACAGAGGCTAGATTCTGGTGCTCGTGGCTTCTCTCATCCGGGGATGATTTGGAACCAGAAGTGAAGGCTGTCCGTGAAACGAAACCAAATGAGCCAATACGAAAAGCGAATGAACACTGGAGGACAGAGAACGTGAGACCCTTTTGCAGATCACGGGTCCTGAGTGCGGGGCTCTTTCTCCGAACGCAAAGGGGTGGCCTGGCATTCGCGTGTGTTAGCGCTGGCGATAACATGAGCTTCTTCAAATCGTGCTTAGAAGGAAAACCCTACTCAGGTCTTGGGCTGATGATTTTTTTTCTCCTGGTCCTTTATTGGGCAGGGGCATTCATGAAATGGAAAATCCCCTTAGGCTTATGTGAAATTTTGAAACAGAAACATAAAAATTTATAGTAATAATAATGATGCAAATCTAATAATTTTTAGTCTATTTACTGCTGTTTAAGAATTTTATGTGTTTTGTACTCCTTTCCCAGATGCGTGTCATAAATAAAAAGCTTGAAAGTGATTATTGTCCAGCTGGGAATATGTGGAAACATAATTCAGTTTTAGTGTCTAATATGGGACAGAGAACACGTTAAGATCAGTTTATTTTTATGTCCCCCTCTACTTGACTGGCATATCTAAGGTGACTGAAGAATCCATGCCGGAAACATGAAAGAGACAAATGGTTTTGCTGAGAGATATTCTGTTTTTGACAATAAATGTTTCTGGCGAGGGACCTTGTGCCTTTAACGGTGAATATTTCAGCGGCCTCGTAGCCCATCTTACAATTGGATGAACCGAAGGAAATGTACCCTGCCCGCTCATGCTGGAGATTGTCTAGTTTCGCGTGACTTTACCCGTTGACTCCGTTCCCGAAATGAACGATGCTCCCCGTTTATTCTGGGAACTCTTCACTTATTCTGGGCACTTGCCTCACTGGGGTTTCTTGATGGTCCTCACCTGATTTTTCGCTCGGTCCTTTCTCTGCTCCCTACCCCGGAATCCTTATAGGTCACAATGGTTGGTGGGCCAAGGCCGAGCCCTTACAGGGCTCTCTGTGAAGGCTCCCATTTAGAGAAAACAGAAAAAAATCCATTGTTGAGAGTCGTCCCCGGACTCAATACCCATGAATGGAAGTTGGGCGTTTTCACTGAAAACAAGCTTCCTGTGAGTCAACAGGGAGGTTGTGGTTGCTCGTGAGGCTGACGAAAGCACGTGTGGCTGAGGCCACATTGAGGAAGTGACGCTGATGATTTGTAATCTAGCCAGAGAAGCGTGGTCGGGAAATCTGGAACACCGGTCCGTCAACAGCTAGTGTTGCGAGTGTTGCTGTGGACCCGATCTGTGAAGAGTGACCCATTCACCCCTGCTTCAGCCTGATGAGGACTCTAGACCCCTTGACTCTGCTTCCAAAGTGTAGAACCCCGCTTGCGGGAGATGCCACTTTCCTCCACGTGGCACCAGAGCGTGGACTGAAATTAATGTTAAACATGCAAATAGAGCCATTTTTCGTGTGCAGGGTAAGCCTTTCTTAACTCAGGGACCTGCTCCCAGTGGACGGGCCTCCTGTGTGGCTCTGGCAGGAATTCAGAGGAGGGTTTGCCCGGCGATGGGAGTAGAGATACCATTTACTGATGGCTCACCAGGCGGGGAAGGAAATCTCAGAGCTGTACACGATGGTTTCTTAGTTTTGCCACAAGTCCACGACGTGGGATCTGGTGCTGTTCGTGGTCACAACGACAGCACCCAGGCACCTGACGTTGGAGCCAGGCTGCCCTGTCCAGAGACCAGCTGCCTTCTCCAGGGCACAGAGCCTCGCATTTTAGGGATGCGGGTGGTGAAAGGGACAGGCAGTGGGGGAAGACACTGAGGACGGAGCTGGCAAGAATTCATGACACCTACGTGCAAACGCTTCCTGCTGATACTCAAAGCTGCCCCTCCCTCTTCTGAGGGCGCTCCTGTGTCCAGAAACCTGGAATTGCATCTTCCAGACCCCCTGCCACCACGGCGGGGTCTGGATTCCACCAGCACGGAGTGTCTGCCATCATGTCGGGGGCAGAAACCAAGAGGCTGGGATTCTCTGCCCCAGCAGCTGTTGGGCAGTGGACGCCAGGAGACAGCCACGGGTGGTGTGACCCGCAACTTTGAAGAACGTTCTGGAGGACCGCTGACTAGAGCCAACATTTCCTGTGATCTCTGAATCCTGGGATTTCTCTAAGCCACACTTTTCTGGTCCTTCCAAAGGGGGTGTAGATCGATCTTCTTGAAACACTAGAGGGGGTTTTTGTTTTCTTCCTGAACACCGGCCTGGTACTGTTGAAAAATGATTCTTTCTCCATTTACTTGGGCTTACTTTGTGAGTATAAAACTTATATCAGCGCAGATGAGGCCTTTGAAGGAGCACAGGGGGGACGCAGGGGTGGCCAAGGCAGCCACAGAAAGTGCCCACCTTTTTGAGGTGGCGCCTCTGTCCTCGGCGCCCAAGATGGGCCAGTGTCTTCCTGTAGCTGCGTTTTGGATCCCTCTGGGTTATGTCCCTAGCACAAGCCCAGGCTTTTCTGTTCCTTCAAAACCCACGTGGTGCCAGGTAAATGACCGAGTGTTATAAGAAAATACAATCTGGAGGCAATAGCAGTAGACCTCTGTCTGGCACTGATTTGCGTGATTCAGGCCGTTGGTGCTGCCTTCTGCTAAATGATCTCTTTGCGGCCCCTCCCAGGTATAAAGCGGGGAGAGGGGGTTCCAGCTGCTTAATTCATCCCAGTCTGAGTGAGGATGCGCCTGCCCTGTTCCTCAGGTTCTGCTTTGAAACGAGTAGTAGCATCACACGGACAGCAAAGCCCGATGCGGGGACACGGAGACTTTATCGGAAACATCTGTTGCAGGTGGGAGCAAGGTCTCCGTCTGTAAGGACGTCACAGGTCAGGCAGCACGGATGTCCTGTGTCGGGAGGAGTGAGCCCCGCTGGGGGCCATGGGGCCGTGGGGTGTCAGGGCACAGAGCAGCCCGGTTTCCCTTGCCGTCTGCTGATTCTTGGAGGGGATGTTGGGAGGGTTCTTCTGCAGTGTGGCCCCTGCTCAAGATCAAGCGCAGGTCAAAATCACGGCCCCGGGGGAGAGAAGCAGAGCTAAGGTTTGGTCAGATCACGGTGTCCACGTTCCGTCCAGATGGTCTGTGGGGCGGGCAGTGCAGCTGACCTTGATGAGACGGAGCTGGGGTTTGGGGGCTCTGTGCGTGGCCTCTGTGTGCGGGGCCATCCACCCCTCTTTTCCGTCCTGTGAGGTTAACTTACAAGGGTGGGGCTGCTAACCACGGCTGCTTCCCAGGACCTCAGGGCTCTGCTCAAGGTCAACAGTGGAGGCGGATGGAGAATGAGATCCCTAAGCCGCTTCTGTGAAACCCATGCTTTGTGCCCAGCTCCCGGGGGAGGTGTGGCCTTAGGGGGGGTCCTAGAGGCTGAGGCAGGGGTGGGGTGCACAGAGCCGGAGGGGCTGCCCCCCAGGGGACCACAGCGGAGGGTGGACGTGCCGGTTCCAGCTCAGCCTGACCCACAAAGGAGGGGCCCGGAGCATCAGTAAGTGCAGAGTTACCTCCTCGGGAAGACGGAACGGGGTGCTGTTTGTCCTTCCAACTGGGCTTCTCTGGCAGTGGCCGCCCTCGGAGAGGTGGCTTTTATCAGCCAAGGGCATTCTGAGCGGGTGGGGGACAGCCTGTGTCCGCCCACACTCAGAGCAGAGGGCTTGGCTCACCTGCCCAGGTCAGTGCATCCCCCTGGGGCGGCGAGCCATCTCTCTTTGGGACAGAGGCTGGCAGCTATATGCGGGTTGGATTAGTGGTGTTTTACTTCGGTCTGTCTTGTTTAATTAGGTAGTTACTTCCCAGCTTAGTGCGGACAGATAAGTGCATATAAGGCACCCTAGTGACAGCGTCATTTGACAGAGTTTCTTTCTTTTTAAAAAACTGTTAACGTTCATTCATTTTGAGAGACAGAGAAAGACCGAGCATGAACGAGGGAGGGTCGGGGGGGGGAGGGGCAGAAAGAGGGAGACACAGAATCCGAAGCAGACTCCAGACTCTGAGTTGTCAGCACACAGCCTGACTCGGGGCTCAAACCCACGGACCATGGATCATGACCTGAGCCAAAGTCGGTTGCTTAACTGACTGTGCCCCCCTCTCCACCCAGGCGCCCCAACAACGGAGTTTCAGAATGGAATTGTATGGGGCTCTTAAGATACCAGGAGAAGATGTGTTTATAAGTCAGTTTATGTCCCCAAAGCATGTCCCATGTCTACGTTTCTCGTTTTCCTGCCATGCTGGCGTCTGTCTTCCCTACACGGGTCTGTTCACATCAGGAGGGATTTTGGAGTCAGATAGACGGAGGTTCAAGCCCCCACTCCGGAGTTACTGTTTGACCCCTGGCAAGTCAGCAGACCCCTAAGAGCCTCCTCAGATTAAACCGGGAATAGAAATGACCGGGAAAATGAATGTGCTGACGTGTGCAAGCGTGGCGGGGCCCCAGACCGGGTGCTGTCACTCCTACCGCTTCTTAACCAGGACACCTATTTCCCTTGCGCCCAGAGCGCACCTGTCCTTCCCACCAGGCGTTCACACTGCCCAGCACACCTGTCGCATCCTTCTCGGTGACCTCTCGTGTGACGTGCAAGACTGTCACGGAGCCCAGTGCTTCCTCACACATGTGGTTTGTTGTTGCTAGTCACCTCTGTTTGCTGTCACCTCTGTCCGTGTCCATTATCAATATCGAAAGTTGCAATCCCGGATGCATGTGCACATGTCGCCCTCCCGCACACGGCCCTCTGTGCGGTTTTCCCGGTTGTCTGATAGACAGCGCTTCCTGCTGAAGCCACAGCTGGATTGATGTTTCTCCTATAGAGTGAGTTTCCTGATCCACGCAACTCCTTCCTCTCCCTGGTGATGGACTAAGAACCAGAGGCCAGTAAAACACGCCCGGGGCTCCAACTCTCAGCCTCTTAAAATAATGTGCAAAAGGCTGAATCTGCGAACTGTCGACATGAAGCGGAAAAAATATACTTTTCATTTTTTTTTTCAACGTTTATTTATTTTTTTTGGGACAGAGAGAGACAGAGCATGAACGGGGGAGGGGCAGAGAGAGAGGGAGACACAGAATCGGAAACGGGCTCCAGGCTCCGAGCCGTCAGCCCAGAGCCTGACGCGGGGCTCGAACTCACGGACCGCGAGATCGTGACCTGGCTGAAGTCGGACGCTTAACCGACTGCGCCACCCAGGCGCCCCTCATTTTAAGGCTAATAACCATATTTACCCGATTCAAGCTACTTTGTAAATAATATTGTGACTGCCTATGAATGAACCCCTAAAATAGGTATTTCTCTCCTTTTTGTAAGGTGAGTGTTTACAGTCAAAGTCAAAACAAAACAAAGAAATGGAAAAAACTCACGGTGACTCCAGAATTATTTTCATCATGAATACAATTCAGAAGTTTTTTCCCGAAAGATCTCGTATAATAAAGGACGCATTTTGTACTATAAAAGAGAGGACAGCAAAATCAGTCATTTTGTGAGTCCTTTTTTCTTTTCCCTAAATTACGGTTGTCAGAATAAAAGTTGGAAATATGGTCAAATATCAGATAAGAATTTGAACAGCACTGTGTCTACCATATTTAGATATAATTATAATTTTTCAATATTTTATTAACAACAAAGTCATATTATGATAGCAAGACGTATTAGCATATTTATAATTTTACCCTCTGTGACCAGCCGATAACTTGCAGGCTCCCTCATTTGAACAATCTTTTGTTTGAATGTAACTACCTTCCATTGCTAACAACACCATTGACCCTGGTGTCAGGCAACATTATCTACTCCGTAATTTGCACCAATAGTCTCATTGTATTTCATTTAGCAGAATGCTTATCAGGGAAAGACAGGAAGAGAGAGATCGCAGCTCTTTGTAAAATAAATGGAAGTAATAATAATAAAAAGATGGGGCGTCAGAAAGCAGACGGGGAGGAGGCTGTGGACAGGTGACAGAGAAAGCTGATATTTAGTCATCTGATGGCAGAGATAAAACCCGGAGAGAAGTGGCTTAGGGTTGGGAGCGTGAGGGTCACGACTGGGTCTGTATTCTAAAATGTAGCCATTTCTAGCTTTGGGGTTTGAAATGAAACGGAGCGGTTGCTTAGATCTCCCGTGGAGCACGGAGGTGGAACAAAGATGTGGGGGCTGGTTACGAGGTCTCGGGAGCCTCGAGGGGAAATACCTCGTTTGCATCACGCGCTGGACGAGGCGCCGCTCTTCTGGTCCCCAGGCTTTGTTTGGAGGCACCTTGCACCGAATTCAGTTCTCCGTGTCGTGTGGCAGGATCTTGTTTGTATCCAAGTCCTGATTCTGCCCCTTCCAGGGGGAGTGTCCTCAGAACAGTTCGTGGATCTCCTTGCTGCCTCAGTTTCCTCATTTTTAAAATGGGGGTAGCAGTAGGACTTTATCACAGAAAGGGACTGAATGTGCAGTGTGCGACAGCCAGACCACGAGAACGACGGAATCTGACCCATGCGCTGTAGCCTTCAGCCCGCGAGGCCAGCCACAACCCCTTAGGCAGCCCAGATGGTCTGCACTTGACCATCAGCTGGAAGCTTTCCTAATCTTTGCTCCTGCTGCCAGCTTAGGACGAGCCAGAGAGAGTCCAACAGGCTCCCTTGAGCAGTCACATGGGACGCCCCTTCCGTAGCTGCCTCTGCACAGGGCACACCCAGACCCTTCTCTTGTCCCTGGAAAGCTCTCTCTGCCCTCCTGCCTTCGAGTCTCTGTGGTGGTGGCCGTCCCCCCACCCCCCTCCACTCCGCTTAGAAGGCTCTGGGGGAACAGCCTTTGCCTGGTCTCGCCTGGGTCGTTTATGCCTGGAGAGTGCCTGGAACATGGTAAGCACTGAGTCCAGGGCAGACTGTGTTCCTCAGATGTCTACACACATTTCAAAAACACCAGTTTGCTCATGCAAGTCATAGCTTCCTGGGTAGGAGTCCCTTCAGAAGACGGTGGACTCCCGCCATGAACATACAACGACATGTGAGAGATGATAGGAAAAGTGCTGTTTAAAAATGTTCCTAGCTGATCCAGGACCGAAGACACTCCTGGCCTAAAATGTATTCTTTTTTAAAGCAGTATATTGCTAGCTACAGTTTGGGTGATCGCTTATGAAGACAGTGAGCAAACCTAAGCAACAGGGCTAGTTTGAAAGTTGCTAAAACTCCTTGTGGCAAAGATACTACACACTGGCGGCTTGGGCGGTGCGCAGAGCAGGGGGAACGGAGGAGGTGCTGCAGGCGGGCAAGGGCCACACAGGAACGTGGGGGCCGGGGACGTGGACGTCGGCCAGTGAGAAATTCCCAGTCCGTGTCACCGAAGATCTTCAAATTGCGTGCTGTGTGATCCAGCCTCCCTCCCCCACCCTGGACTTCATTAACATTTGCAACACCCCGCATGCTTGGCATTTGCACAAAATCACGTAAAAGAGACTAGGAAAGAAAGAGGTGTGGTGTGAGTGGGGTTGAAAAATCCCGCAAGGACAAGAGTTAAAAGACAGGGGAAGTTTCCAGATTCTTGGGTGGGAGGCCACACTTCTGAGCCCCCTTGGATGGAAGACCTTAATCCCATTTTATATAACTCTCAAAGGACAAGGCGGTCCCAACTGATATTCAGCTAAAAAAAAAAAAAAAAAAAAAAAAAAAAGGTATTAAAAAAAAACCAACTAGGTCATATATGATTATCTTTGAAAGTGATACCAAAGCTCACAGTTTTCTGCTGGTTTATATGTGGATATGTAAAGTGATGGTTTTCAATTGCTGGGGATTATTCTCTGTTACATTCAAACCATAGAACTCATTGTTGATAGAATTGCTTTTGAGTATTATGTATTAATCATCACAAAACTATAAACAATCTGAAATATTATAATGCAAATTTTACAAGACTGACAGATTATGGAAAAGACCTAAGACACGAACACAAAACAAAGCTATGACAATATACACACATTTAGGTATATGGATAGGTGCGCAGATACTTAGATGGAATGAATTATTTTACTGGCAGCATCTTTGATCTCTGATATTTGTTATAGTGCCATATTGCGCAGACAAAACTTCACATTTTGTAAAGCTTTTATATATAGAGAGATTTTATTTGGCCTTTTTTTCCTCCATGAGTCATGACTGAGAAAAAGTTGGAAACATGAACTTTCGATATTACTCTTAATTTTTTGGTCTGACTCCACATGGTTGCACTTAGTAGTGGTTATATGAAAACTTCTTTGGCAATAATTTTAGAAAATGTCAGTGTGGCTAAATGTGCTGTGTGGTCAATACAAAGTGACAACAGACCCTTAGGAAGCAGCACAGCTAAGCTTTTATGACACAGGGTTTCAGACCTGGTTCTGTCATTTACTGACTCAGAGCTGGTGGAGTGGTTATTTATTATTTTTGAGTCTCACTTCCCTTGTGAGAATGTATAGTAATAATTACCTTTCAAGAGTTATTTGCACCAAATACTATGATGTGCCTACCTCAGTGGCCAGAACACAGAGGTATTAATCAGTGGTAGGAATCTTTATTATTATTATACTTGGTAATCGGGTGAATGTTGTTGACTTTGTTTGTCTGTTGGTCCCATACTAGCTACTTTAAAATCCCTTTTAATGTACCCAGTTAGAATATCAAGTTAACATGACTGAGCTTTTAGGTTTATGAGGTGAAATCATTTATTTCAAAGAGCTCAGACATTAATATTGCTTGTGTTTGTAATCTGAAAGAGAAGCAGTTAGGGAATCATGGAATTTTTCTTCTGGGAAGGACTCTGACTAATTTCTCATGTATGGAGTCTACCTTTTTACTTGGCAAAGGATGTGTAACTTCTGAACCAAGAAATGAAGTTGAGTCCCTCACCACTGTGGCTTTGAGTTGGCTATCTTTCTAGAAACTAGAGATTCTAAAACTAAACATTCATCAGTCCATCATGTTCAACCATGTTTCTGTGTGTCTGGCTATACATGAACCCACCAGTATATCCATCCATCCATCCACTCATCCCTCTGTCCGTCCATCCACCCATCCATCCATCCATCCATCCACTCATCCCTCTGTTCATCCACCCATCCATCCATCCGTCCATCCATCCACTCATCCATCTGTCCATCCATCCATCCATCCATCCATCCATCCATCCAACCACTCATCCATCTGTCCATCCACCCATCCACCCGTCCATCATTCATCCATATATACATACAGGCACATTTTAATTTATGAATTGTGACACATAAAATGGCACACGAAATATAAACATTGAGCTAAATGAAGGCATGACAATTTTTGCAGGACAGCAAAATTCAAAGTCCTTACCAAACACAAATATTAAGAAATTTCAAAACTAAAAAACCCACGGATGCACAAGACTCTCATAAAATAAAAGATCTCCACTGAAGATGAATTTAAAAATGGAAACCACCGCAGAAAGTGATCTACCACAAGAGAGACACAAAATTTAAACAGGAAAATCAGCTTGCCAAGAGCCCAAGGCAACGCAGCAATGTGGGAGAGACTCAAAAATAAGTATTCTAGGTGAGCGCGAGGGAGAGACGACTCAGGTTCCCGAGGCCGAAGGTGTGTGTCCTCAGCCCGTGCTGCACAGTGCGGCCAGACACCTGCCCCCAAGCCCGGCTCCAGGTGACAAACCAGAGTCCCTGAACACACTTTGTCCCAGGAGGGCCTCGGGCGGTTCCGGGCTTGAGCTCCCTGCACACACGGGGCATAGAAACGTCTGCCCCAAGTGACCTCCTGCAGCACCTGAGCACCTGCTCTCTGCAAGGCTCCCTTCTCTTCCTTCCCTCCTGAGAGCTCCGCTCGCCGCACCCTCACCTACCTTCCCTCGTTCCCATTTCGTCGTTCAGCTTTTACTCCTACCCTCTGTCTTTTTGTTTCGTGAGTTCTTCATGGATAAATTCTGCACCTTTTTTCATGTCCTTGTTACTGGTGTCCACTATCGTTCCTTAGAAGCCGTTGTGCCCTGGTCACGGGAATGGAATATTACCCAACCGGGTCTAATGGAGAACATTCGGCAGAATAGATCAACGAACACCTCCTGAGCAGAAGAGAAGGGGGTTCGACCCGGGCACGTCACTGCAGCATTTTTAGTAGGAGCCTAGAAATCCCGCAGCTGAGGCGTCCTGGGAGCACGGTCTCTCCTCCAGAATGAGGTCCAGCCCTTCCTTCACTTCTGGGACCCAACCAGCCCTCCGACAGAAGGTCTTTGCCCCTTGCAGCTAACTGAGATATTCGTGCAATCTTTCCT
Source organism: Lynx rufus (assembly GCF_022079265.1). Taxonomy (NCBI): domain Eukaryota; kingdom Metazoa; phylum Chordata; class Mammalia; order Carnivora; family Felidae; genus Lynx; species Lynx rufus. The sequence goes on from NW_025814889.1 coordinate 1,555,707, forward strand.
GACTTTTTATCATAGTAATTGTTAAATAGCGAAGAGAAGAAAGCACTGTGTGGAATCTCATGGATCTCTGACCCAGCTTCAACAGTGAGCAGAAGTCTTACTACGTCAACGCAATAAGGTGACGGTCAGCCTCGCAACAGAATACCATGGGTGCGTTTTGCTCTTGGCTTGGTTCTGTCACTCGTTTGTTTAGTGTCCTGGATTTTGTCCTCAGTGAGGTTCATAGCATGGCCGAGGGCCAGGGACACAGCTACGGACCTGGCCTTTGAATCTAAGTGCTCGAACTCTTGCACCAGTAAAGGGATGTTTGAGAGTGATTCCCTCCACTAGATCAGAAGCGCCCAGAAAACCGAAACCTTGCCTGTCCTTTGTGTTACCATCAGGCTGCCCACGGCAGAGCTGAGCTCACAGGAAGTGCTGTGTGGGGGGCGTTCCAGATTCAGCTAAAATGGGGTTTGCTTTTCTCTCTGGATTTCAGCTCCTGGGAACATCATGATGGACCTGGCCTGATTAACCACTTATGAGACATCGGGAAAATCACCAAATACATTTCTTGTGCAAGATCGCTCTATTTGAAAACCTGCAACTTCCCATTACCATGGAAACCATAAAGATTCTGCTGTGAATTATAGTTTGAGATTTTCTTTTTCTTTTTTTTTTTTTTTTTTTTTACCTGGCTGGTTGTGTGTAATTAACTTTTTTTATATAGTATTTTTTGATATGCCAGGAAGGGCTTCTGTAATACCGGCTGTAATACTAACGAGCCTGACTGCATGTCCTCTTTTGAAAGGTGTAAGCCCTGGAATGGTCCCTGGAGACCAGGGTTCCTGTTCTAAACCTACTACAGGCTGTTACTAGCCATGTGACTTTGAAAAACGTACTTTTTCTTGGCCCACGTTTGCTCACCCGCATGGTGACTAGGGATGGGCTGTGTTCCATTCGTTTAAAAATTCTAAATCGTCTACTTGGAATGTGTCATTTGAGGACTAGATCAACTTTTACATTTTTCACAAGCCTACTGATTTTGATGTCACCTTTATCTGAAACTATTTTCTGTCTTCAAATAAGTCCACTTCCAGATTTTCTAATCTGCATCATTGTTCTAGACATATATTGTATCCACTGATATCATGCTGTTTCAATCATGGGGAATTTACGGTGTGTTTTATTAATTTTTTAATGTTTATTTATTTTAGAGAGAGACAGAGAGATGGAGAGAGAGAGAGAGTGTGGGCAGGGGAGGGGCAGAGAGAGGGACATGGAATCAGAAGCAGGCTCTAGGCTCTGAGCTGTCAACACAGAGTCTGATGCGGGGCTTGAACCCACAGACCATGAAATCATGACCTGAGCTGAAGTTGGATGCTTAATAGACCAAGCCCCCACAGGCGCCTCAGTGTCATATTTGAATATGTGAAGGACTAGTTCCCCAACCTCTGGTATTTTTCAGTCTATTTTTGACTAATCTTGCTGAGTTATTCTTCCAAGTAGTCTTTATATTTGACTTGTTTGCTACAGAAAAACAGACAAACCTGAGGTGGGATTGTTAAATGTGTATATTAACTAAACAAGGATTGCTCTCTTTATAATATTGAATTTTCCTATCTAATAATAAGATATTTATTTTCAATTGTTCAAGTATAGTTTGTATCTTTTGAGAGTGTTTTATAGTTATCCTTTCAGAAGTTCTGGAAATTTCATGGGTAGCTTGCTCCTAGCTTTTTCTCCCCTCTGCTTGCTTCCTTCCTGCCTACCTGACTTCCTTCTTTCCTTCTGTCCTTCCTCTCTCCCATCTTTCCTTCCTCCCTCCCTTCCTTCCTTCCTTCCTCCCTCCGTCCCTCCATCCCTCCACCCCTCCCTTCTTTCCTTCCTCCCTCCGTCCCTCCATCCCTCCGCCCCTCCCTTCTTTCCTTCCTTCCTCTTCTCCTTCCCTCCCTTCCATCATATATATACTTTAATCTCTTCCATTGTAACTTCTAAGTAGTTTCTGTTTGCACATATAAAGGCTGTTCGTTTTGTATGTTGATTTTACAACATGCTGCTTAATAACTTATTTTTTGGTAGTGGGTTTCCATCACTTCCTCTGGCTTCACCTGATGTAGAATTATGTCCCCTGTAGGCACAGATGGCTTTATCTCCTTTCCCTTGTCTAATTGCATAATTGCATTGTCTGATATCTCCACCACCGTGTTGAAGAAAAGTGAATGAGGGCATTCTTGTCTTTTTCTTGCATTTGGACTGAAAAAAAAATACCACAATGAGTAATAATCATCCCAGATGAACAATGGCGAAACCATACCCCAAATCTAATTATTGGAAAACATTTTCATGCATGCATGTGGATTCTGTACATACTCTCTGGTGTCTTACTGTGTGTTTTAACTTGAAAGCGTTGACTTTGCTGATACAGTTGATACACGTTAATTTTGTCAATTGCATTTTCTGAATTCCCAGAGGTAATCATATGATTTTTCTCCTTAACTGCATTAATATAAGATATATAATATATTCAGTTAGAAGAGTTAAAACTTAAGAGTTAATAAGTTTTTGGGTGCCTGGGTCGCTCAGTTGGTTAAGTGTCTGACTTTGGCTCAGGTCTTGATCTCACAGTTCGTGGGTTCGAACCCGGTGCCGGGGCTCAGAGCCTGAAGCTCGGAGCCTGAAGCCCCACTCAGATTCTGTGTCTCCCTCTCTCTCTCTGCCCCTCCCCAACTTGTGTGCGTGCTCTCTCTCTCTCCCAATAAAATAAAATAAAATAAACATTAATAAAAAAGAGTTAATGAGTTTAAGTTAAAAGTTTCCTAGGATCCAAGTATTCCTGCATTCTTAAAGTTCATTGGATCAGATGTGTTAGTTCTTAATGGGAGCTTAGGTTCAGTTTGCTGACATGTTATGTAAGAGACAAGCATTTATATTAATAAGGGAAAACGGCCGTAGGTTTTTTTTGTTTCGTGATTTATTTTTCAGTTTGGGATCAATATTTTCTTTTTACATAAGACATTTTTACAAAAAACTTTTCTATGCTCTGGAATAATATAAATGACATGGGATTTACTGCCATTTAAAAACTTGGTGGAATTCTCCTGGAGATCTTTCTAGGTTTGGTGCTTTCTAAAAAATATAAAGTTGCTTTTTATTCTGTCTCTTTCTTATAGCAGTTTATCTGTTAGACTTTCCCTAATGGGATCAATTTTGTTAAATTGTACTTTTTGCAAAAGCTTTCTTTTTCATCTAGGTTTTCAAATGTTTTTATAGTGCATATTACTCATAATTAAAACATTCTACTTTACTTGTTTGTGTTTTTTGTGTTCTTGATAATTAGTGTTTTCTCCCCTTTCTCTCTTCTTTATTGGGTTAGCTATTCTTTTTACCATTTTCTTGAATTTTCACTTATTTATTTGTTGTAGTGTTTTATTTGGTTACTCTATTTTTTTCATTTTCCCATTCATTAATTTTTCCTTTAATTAATTCTTCCTTTTGCTTTTTATTTTGCCTTTTTTTTAAGTTTTTGTGGTTGGGTAATATATTCATTTATTCTTTCTATTATTTCTATTTATAAATTTCCCTCTATTTGGGTTTAGGTGAATCCCATGGGTTCTGAAATGGTATATTTTCATTATTGTGTTTGAGAGGCTCTGAAATTCTGTTTGGAATTTCCAGTGTTGCCCCTGTGTGTGTTGTGCATGTGTGTGCCCGTACGTCCAATGCTGGCCCCTCTCAGCCATGTTTTAAAGGAAGTTAAAGGAACGCTTCTGGGATCAATGTTAATATTCAATGTTTTTGCATAATGGTCACAGAACGTTGTTTTTATTATTTGTATTCTTTGGGATATATTGAAGTTCTGACTGTAGGCTAAATTATCCCAAGTTTTGAGCATGTTCCATATGGACTTAAATGCTCTTAAAACATTCTGCATTATCTATTTCGGTTTCGAGTAGGATTTATAGCAATAAGATCTGCCTTATTTATTTGTTGTTATGTCTCCTCTATTCTTTTTGTCTACATGCTGTGTTTTGTGATTGAGGGAAATATATGAAATTTCTTTAGCATTACACTGTCTCTTCCTGTAACTCTGTGTTACGTATAGTTTCTGTGGTACACACTTTGTTGCCGTTATAATGGTGTGTACCTATTAATGACTGTTAAAGCTTTATTGCTCACTGTATCCTTCAGCATTATGAAGTAAGTGCCTTTCTTTGCCTCATTAAGTGCTTTGCCTTCTGAGTGTCTCTGCTCTCTGCCAGCATATGGGACACCTGCTTTGCTGTCATCTGTAATTTACTTGGTGTAACTCTACTCATTGTTTACCCCTTAATTTCTCTAGAATATTCTTGTTCATTTGTTTCCTGTGTAAGCTTGCTGTATCACCAACGCCAGAAGTAAGAGGGAAAATTGGACTATGGGTTTAATAAATCTTAAGGGGCAGGGGGAGAATATTCTTAACAAGCTAATGTCAATAAGACAACTTGGATAAAAGGGACACATTCACTGAAAATTAAAATTAACCGAAATTGAGCCAAGATGAAAGAGCAAGTATAAACAGTCTTATGTCAATTAAGCAAATTTAACTAATAGTTATTGAAAACCGTCCTCAAAAGAAAGCTCCAATTTAACTGGTTTCATTGTGAATTCTCTCAAGCATCCAAGAAAGGAATAGCAGAAATCATATCACATATTGAAAAAAAAATTAGAGCAAGAGGAACATTTCCCAATCAGACAAAAAATTAAGAAATATATCCCCACAATGACGTAAAAACCAGAGTCACTCATAAGCATAGTTGTAAATATCACTCATGATTTATTATCAAACCAAACAATAGATAAAATGCAACAACCTAATGAAATTAGCCCAGGAATGCAAGTTTGTTTTACAATTTTGAATTTAACAGAACTTACTATAGTGAAAGAATGATAGTAAAAGCTATATGATCATTTCAATAGACACACCGAAACATTTCACAATCCAACACCCGTTTGGTTCAAAAACGTGAGTAGGTAAATAAGTAATAAAAAGTAAAAAATAAAAACATGAGTCTGATTATAACAATTTTCCTCTAGAAAAGAAAATAAAATTAAATATAAAAACTTAAAAAAAAGAGGCTTACCCAAATTTTCAAGGAAGTTACTTATCTTGCTAAAGGTGACCTATGAAAAATCTACAGCTGATTTCATGTTTAATGATGAAATATTAAAGAATTTCTCCCTAAAATCAGGAACAAAGAAAATATCCATTCTTCAGCACTTCTGTTAATCATTGTACTGGGTTCCTAGGTAATACTGAAATAAATACTGAAAAATATATAAAGGGCTTATGTATTTGAACAGAAGCATTAACCCTATCCTCAGAGTATTTTTGGATGCAGATAGGAAATCATAAATAATCTAAAACAGACCTGACAAAAATAATTTAAGTAGAGTATTCCAGGATACAAGGTCGGTGTAAAAGAGCCGACTGTATTTTTTATATGAGTAGCAAAAAATCAACAACTGAAATTAAGAAGAATATTTCACTTAAACGCTTTCTGAAAAGAAAAAGTACTTGGGAAAAAATTAAGAAAAGATGTACAAGATCTTTACACTAAAGATGATAATATATGAATGAGCTAAAGAAGACGTAAATAAATGGTGGACTCACCATGTGCATGAATTGGAAGACCAATATCTACAAACTGATCTATGGGTTCATTGCATTTCTAACCCATGCTGCAGAAGACTTTTTTGAAGAATGAGCAATTGGATTGTAAAATCTATACGGAAATGCAAAACAATGGTGAAAAATAACAACTTTGGAGTACTTCTGTTATCGAGTATCGAGACTCGCCATAAGATACTGTAGTCAAGAAGTGTAGTACTGGCATAAAGATTGGCAGACAGATAAAGTCACAGAACAGGGAACCCAGAAACAGACCTCCATGTGAACAGACGGCCGATTTTCAGCAGAGGCACCAAGGCCGTGCGATAGACAAAGGAGAGTCTTCTCAGCAAATGGCACCAGCACGGTGCGCTCCTCGCGGACACAAACACAGACCTCACCTTCTAGACCTCGCGTGGTGCATCAAGTCTATATGGGATGCATTATACATGTAAACCTAAAAGGTAAAACCTACACGGCAGAAAATTTTCGGAAAACAGCATAAACGAATTTCTTCATGACACGAGGGTGGGTGGCTTTCCCTACACGATCACCTAAAACAATCATAAAACAGGTAAGTGATAAATTAGTTTTCATCAAATTTTAAAAACCTCTTCCAAAAGCCGTCATGAAGACGACGTAAAGTAAGGTGTATCCTGTGAATCCATGTTTATAGAACACGTGTTTTCAAATGGACTGGGATATAAAATGGTCTCCTAGAACTCACTAACAAAATTACAAGCAACCCAATAAAGATGGGTGAAACAGGTGATGGGATATCTCACAGAGGAAGACACACAAGAGAAGGTAAGCATGTGAAAGTGAGTGATGGCCACACCCCAGCCAAACGGCTGCAGGGGAAAAGCCAGGAAACACCCAATATTGGTGAGAATGAGAAGCACCCAGAACTCTCCTACATTTCTGGCGGGAGTGTAAAATGTTACAACCATTTTGTAATGTTGTATAGCAGTTTCCTGTAAGAATAAACAGAGGCATCTCTCATATGGCCCAACAGCTCCACCCCTGGACATTTACTTGAAAAGTACAAGTGTTAAGTTCACAAAAAGACTAAATAGGAGGATATCCATGGAGGCTCTCTTTGTGGTATACACAACCTAGAAAGAGCTCCAGTGACCTTGAGTAGAAGAATATGCACACGAACTGTGATATATCCATACAATGGGTACTAATTATCAGTTTAGAAAAAACCTACTGATGATCGGTTTAGAAAAAACCTACTGATACATGCGGTAACATTGATGAACGTCAAAAACACATGAGCTGAGTGAAATATGCTTTCATAAAAAAGATTGCTATAGCAGGCGACATCTTCTCTATGCTGGAGAAAATCTGAATAGTGTGTATGTTGGTGGTGGTCATGGAGGCAGCGGGGTCTGGGGGCTGTGGACGGAGATTCTGAGGCAACAGCACTGTTCTCTACTTTAAACAGGTGGGCTTCACAGGTGCACCCACGTGATGAACCGAGATACCTGAAGTTTCAGAAATGAGAGTCATCGAACACAGAGTATAAAAGAACTCACTATGAAATAAAGAAATAAATATGGCCATAGCAAGAGTGAGTAAGCAAGAAAAGACAATTAAGGAGAGCCAGGCGGGTTTAAAAATCAACAGAACATTGGAAAATGAAAATTATAACGGTCGAATTTAAAAAGTCAAGGAGCCAATTAAAAACCAGATTCGACTCACATGAAGGAGGAATTCACAAAGCCCAAGATAAATCTGAAGAAATTTTCAGAATGTGTGTGTGTGTGAGAGAGAGAGAGAGAGAATTGGAAAGAAGTTAAGGGACACGAGGATTTAGTGAGAGTATTTAACATTGCCGTAAAGAAGGTGCCCAACGAAGTAATGAATGAGTCCAAGAGGGCAGAAGCGTTATCTCTTCAACTGCCGAGGGACGTCTCTCACACACAGCAAGTGCAGGCAGTACCCAGAGGGAAAGGCAAGAGCAAACAGGCATCACAATCTGATATAATGATGCTATGAATAAAGAGAAGTAAGGGTCTTAAACACAGCCAGGAAGGCACATCATCTACTAAAGAACAACCGTTTGACTGGCAGCCGACTCCTCAACTACAAAGATGGAAATCAGAAGACAGGAAAAAATATCTTCAAAATGCTGGGGGAAAAAACGAAGGCGAGTGCAGACTTGGGTACCCAAAACACATCTTTCAATCAGGAGTAAATAAAGATACCTACAGATGAACAGAGGCTGCGAGAGTTTTCGTCCAGTGGGTCTACACCAACGGAACTTCTAACGAACGAGATTCAGAGGAGAGGAAGTCCTTACTGGAAGGAAGGTCAGAGGTGCAGGAAGAAATGCCCAGTAAGGAAAACGTTCACTTTAGTCTAAACTCTATGTATAAAATAGTCACGTCTCATTTTTGTGGCATTTTTTGAAGAGAGCAGAACATATAGCATAAGGGTAGTAGGCCGGTTGACAGGATCATAATCAAAGCAGCAAAGTTCCTATGTCCTTTTCTTTTTTTTTTTTTTTTTTCTGGACATATAATACTCACAGACAGCATACTTTGTGAAGTTAATTAGGTGCACAAAATTTCAATGTAAACCAGAAATAGAATAGAAGTGAGGTGAGGAAATTAATAGAAAAATGCAAAGAAAAATAGATAAAACAAACAAAAAACCCAAAAAAATTTTTGGACAAGAAAGGAAGAAAAGGAACATAAAAATAGGACAAAATAAAAGCGAAAGAGAAGATGTAGAAAAGTCTCTATCAGCAATCCCGGTAAGTGTGAGTGAGTAAAATCATCCAGTTAGGAAAAATGTTAGATTCAGAGAAAAGAATTCAGATTTCGAACGTTTAGAAGAGAGAAATCTGAAACATAATAGTGCGGAACAATGAAAAGTATCTAGGTGGAAGGGGTCAACCAGGCAAAATTAACAACAATGACAAAACCCCAAACCTGATATCAATTTCAACAAAATCGACTTCAAAATAGAAGGAAATATAATGATATGGATAATTACTAACATATCATGAGTATCCTATCAATAGGAAGATAAAAATTTTAAACTTGTATACACCTAATAAGGTGGTAAACCACATGAAGCAAAAATTGAAGGTGTCATGAGAAGAAACCTAGAAATTCAGAGTTCCACTGCGGTAACAGGAAGCTTAACACATCTCACAGTCATTGGTTCAACCGAATAAAAAATTAAAGCAATACACATATACACACATGTGCACACACTATAAACATTTAAACAACTTAGGGAAAATGTTATCAAAGTAAATGTTAGTTTGTCAGGATGAGGGCTTTTTATAGTCCCACTATTTATATATATATATAATACATTTAATATATATAATGTGTATTGTTTTGTGTATATATACACATAACAAAAAACTATACACATTATATATATTAAATGTACTGTATATATATATATATATATATATATATATATATATATATATATACACATACACATAACAAACCACTATTTTGTTACTTCATTCATCACCTCGTACAAGACAGTATCAATGGCTCTTGCATAACAGAATAAAGAACTTTGGTTGAAATAGTTAATGATTAGAGAAAGGACTTTTTTTTGGTATTTATTTAAAAGCTTAAAGAAAATAACTCACACGTAGTTTTTATTTATAACAAGGAAAAATGACAAAAATAAATCCTGAGTATCTAGTTAGACTCAGAGATCCTTGTGGTCTGTCAGAGTTCCGTAAAAGGATGAGTTATGGCTTTATCTTTCTTCGTAGGAAAGATAAAGGTCACTGCATTGCCACCCTTCATGAAGATATTGAACATCGCAGAAGAATTATAAAGTCTGGGAATAACCTGAAAACATGTACTTTAGTCCCGAATTTCAATAAAAAAAATGAAAGATGGACGTATTTGGGGAGAGGACACGATTGTTTTATTGTTGATTCAAGGGTTATGTATGCAAATTTCTTAATATTGGTAAGTTTTATTCGTATCTATCATCTATCTATCATCATCATCTATCTATTATTGTCTACAAACTTGATTGAAATATGTTGAAATTCTCAACTAGCAGCATGAATATAAAGCACACATAGTCTCCAAAGAAAGAGACTTTAAGGGAGAAACCTTTTTGTCTTTCTACAATATAATCTATATTTTGGTAAAATGACACAAAGATCTTGGTGAAACTGAAGATATACACACAATGTCCATAGTCTATCTCTCTCATCTACTTCTCAGAGGAAGGAAAATTCATGAGTAATATTAGGGCATAGTAGAGGAATTTTACTAAGGCTGTCCCAGAAGATTTTTTCTTAGGATATATCATAATTCAGTTAAATACTTCCTTACTTCTGTGTATCTGGACTGTTTCCAATTTACATCCTTGTAGATGATGTCATCACAGACATACCTGAACATACATATTTGTATGAGCCTCAGATTAGAAGGTGAAGTTGATTTCTAATACTGAAATGTTGAGCAGAAGGATTTAAATTTTAAATGACCTTTGACAGACAATCCCAAAGGAACTTACAGTATTCTGACACCTGTAGTCGATAGTTCTCTTTTCACTTTGTTTTTGCCAAAATTTAGTATTCTTGTTTACATGTATGTTGATACGTGAATTATGGTGTCTGGTTTATTTTTGCATTTTGGGGCTTATTAATGACATTGTCCACATTTATACGTATTAATTAAGCTTTTTTCCTCTTTAAATATTTGCATTTATTCCTACTTTTGTGTTCATACTTTATCACTTATTTGTGAGTCTTTTTATGTTAAGGTTATTAACTCTGTAATTCTTGAAGCAAATAATGAGGGGGGAGGGAAGGAGAGAGAGAGAGAGAGAGAGAGAGAGAGAGAGAGTTTTAATATGATTTGTTTTTGATTAGCTTTCTAATAAAATTATACACAGGCCAGTATTCAAATGGCCCTATTTTTTTTAAATTTTTTTTTTCAACGTTTATTTATTTTTGGGACAGAGAGAGACAGAGCATGAACAGGGGAGGGGCAGAGAGAGAGGGAGACACAGAATCGGAAACATGCTCCAGGCTCTGAGCCATCAGCCCAGAGCCCGACGCGGGGCTCGAACTCACGGACCGCGAGATCGTGACCTGGCTGAAGTCGGACGCTTAACCGACTGCGCCACCCAGGCGCCCCTCAAATGGCCCTATTTTAAGTGTACTCATGCAGAGGGGATAATTTTGTCATATTTAACCAGTATTTTGTTCTTTAGATGTTGTCTATTTAATTAAGGGCTATAAATGGCTACACCTCAAACCACTATCTTATAGTGGTTGACCGGTATTAAATAATTTATTTTAAGATTAATGTAGGTATTTCTACCGAGCTACAAAAAAGGCAAAGCCCACACCAATCCTTTTGTTTGGCTGTGTAGAGTGACTCACTGGCAAAACCAGTTTACAAATGGCCTTCATCAAGGAGGCATTTAGGAAGGGACCAGTATGGCATGCAGGGCTGTTTATTTTACCAGAACTTTTAAATTGGTGAGCTCATGTTACTACCTGTTCATTCTTTTTTTTTTTTTTTTTCAGATAAGCTTTCATTTTATTTATTTAATTTTCAAATAGAATTTATTGTCAAGTTAGCTAACATGCAGTGTATACAGTGTGCTCTTGGCTTTGGGAGTAGATTCCCATGATTCATCACTTCCGTACAACACCCAGTGCTCATCCCAACAAGTGCCCTCCTCAGTGCCCACCACCCATTTCCCCCTCTCCCCTGCCACCCATCTACCCTCAGTTTGTTATCTGTATTCAAGAATCTCTTACAGTTTTTGCCTCCCTCTGTTTGAAACTATTTTTTCCCCTTCCCCTCCCCCATGGTCTTCTGTTAAGTTTCTCAAGTTCCACATATGCGTGAAAACATAGGGTATCTGTCTCTCTCTGCCTGACTCAGTTCACTTAGCATAATACCCTCCAGTTCCAACCACGTTTCTGCAAATGGCAAGATTTCATTCTTTCTCATTGCCAAGTAGTATTCCATTGTATATGTAAACCACATCTTTATCCATTTTTCAGTTGATGGACATTTGGGGGTCTTTCCATAATTTGGCTATTGTTGAAATGCTGCTATAAACATTGGGGTACAAGTGCCCCTATGAATCAGCACTCCTGCATCCTTTGGATAAATTCCTAGTAGTGCTATTGTTGGGTTGTAGGGTTGTTTGTTTTGTTTTTTTTTTAATTTTTTGAGGAACCTCCACACTGTTTTCCAGAGCGGCTGCACCAGTTTGCATTCCCACCAACAGTGCAAGAGGGTTCCTGTTTCTCCGCATCCTCATTAACATCTGTTATTTCCTGAGTTGTTAATTTTAGCCATCATGACTGGTGTGAGGTGGTATCTCAGTGTGGTTTTGATTTGTATTTCCCTGATGAGGAGTGATGTTGAGCATCTTTTCATGTGTCTGTTGGCCATCTGGATGTCTTCTTTGGAAAAGTGTCTATTCATGTCCTTTGCCCATTTCTTCACTGGATTATTTGGTTTTGAGGTGTTGAGTTTGGTAAGTTCTTTATAGAACCTTTGTAAAATATATCATTTGCAAATATCTTTTCCCATTCTGTCGGTTGCCTTTTAGTTTTGTTGATTGTTTCCTTTGCTGTGCAGAAGCTTTTTATCTTGACCAGGTCCCAATAGTTCATTTTTTTGCTTTTAATTCCCTTGACTTTGGAGACTTGTTGAGTAAGAAAGTGCTGCAGTTGAGGTCAAAGAGGTTGTTGCCTGTTTTCTCCTCCAGGGTTTTGATGGTTCCTGTCTCACATTTAGGTCTTTCATCCATTTTGAGATTATTTTTGTGTATGGTGTAAGAACATGGTCTAGTTTCAATCTTCTGCATGTTGCTGTCCAGTTCTCCCAGCATCATTTGTTAAAGAGACTATCTTTTTTTCCATCGGATATTCTTCCCTGCTTTGTCAAAGATTAGTTGGCCATACATTTGTGGTTCCAATTCTGGAGTCTCTATTTTATTTCATGTTGGTCTATGTGTCTGTTTTTGTGCCAATACCATGCTGTCTTGATGATTACAGCTTTGTAGTAGAGGCTAAAGTCTGGGATTGTGATGCCTCCCGCTTTGGCTCTCTTCTTCAATATTACTTAGGCTATTTGGGATCTTTTGTGGTTCCATACAAATTTTAGGATTATTTATTCTAGCTTTGAGAAGAATGCCAGTGCAATTTTGATTGGGATTGCATTGAATGTGTAGATTGCTTTGGGTAGGACTGACATTTTAATAATTATTTTTCCACTCCATGAGCATGGAATGTTTTTCCATTTCTTTGTGCCTTCTTCAAGATAATCTAAGGCCTGGGAGCAGAGGCCTAGCCTGGTAGGAACATTTCAGGAAGGAGAGGGTTCTTTAAGATGGAGAGACCCTAACACTTACAATATTTTTTTTTTTTTTTCAACGTTTTTAATTTATTTTTGGGACAGAGAGAGACAGAGCATGAACGGGGGAGGGGCAGAGAGAGAGGGAGACACAGCATCGGAAACAGGCTCCAGGCTCTGAGCCATCAACCCAGAGCCTGACACGGGGCTTGAACTCCCGGACCGCGAGATCGTGACCTGGCTGAAGTCGGACGCTTAACCGACTGCGCCACCCAGGCGCCCCAACACTTACAATATTAACAACACCTTGTTGTGTTGAATCAGCATACAGTGGTATAGATGAGTTTTGGATTGTAGTGAGATCTTTCTCTTATGTGGGCTTGCTCTGTCTCTTAGTTTATGGTGATGATTTTTTTCCTCTTTTTTTAAAAAAAAGGTTGTTTATTTTGAGAGAGAGAGCAAGCAGGGGAGGGGCAGAGAGAGAGAGAGAAAGAGAGTGCAAGCAGGGGTGGGGCAGGGAGAGAGGGAGAGACTCCGCCTATTGGCCCAGTGGAACTCATGAATGTGTGAGGTCATGATCTGAGCCAAACCAAGAGTCGGACACTTAACCGACAGAGCCACCCAAGCGCCCTTCCCCCCCTTTTTTGAAGCTGTATTAACTTAGGCTAAACGGCCATCACTGCTAGAGTGGGTGACGTCCCCTCACCTAGCCCCTCTCTAGCCCACTGTCTACTAGCTACGGTACCACTCGGCATCTGTTGATTTGCATGGGCTTGATTGTGTGATGGTTAATTTTACATGTCAACTTGATTGGGCCATCGTACTTGGTCATATTGGCCCTCACATCTGGTCAAATGTCCTTCTGTCTGTGTGGGTGTTTCTGGATGAGATTACCGTTTGAGTCAGTAGACTGAATCAAGCAGATTGCCCTCCCTATGTGGGTGGATTTCATCAAGTCAGTCGAAGGCCTGAACAGAACAGAAGTCTGACCCCCCATCCCCACCCCAAGTAAAAGAGAACTCCTGCCTGACAGCCTTTGAACTGGGACGCCAGTTCCTCCTCGTTCTACATCGGCTTTTGGTGTTCAGAGCTGAACAGGGATGTCAGCTCTGTGAGTGTGGGACTTGCCAACCTCCATAATCACAGGAGCCAACTCCTTATAATCAGTCTCTGGATGGATGGATGGATGGATGGCTGGCTAGGAGGAGATAGATACAGATAAAAATACATGTCCTATTCATTCTGTTTCTCTGGAGAGCTCTGGCCAATACAATCGTCTTATGATGGAGACTGAAGGGGAGTTTGGTTGGGGCTAAGCTGGAGGACTGCAGAGGAGGGGGGACGGATCGTATGGCTCCTGGGGTCATTTCTCAGGTCCCTGCACTTACTGAGTTTGAGAGAGAGGAGTAGAAACCGATTGCTGAGACTATCACCCCTGTGGTCTACAGCGGATGTTTCTCTGTCCCTCTGAATGAAGCCCAGTATCGCCCCCGAGGACCGCAGGCTGTGAGGTCAGGCAGAAGAGCACTCGTGATGGGAGCACCGGCCTGTGCTTAGGCTCTTGTGGCAAAGTAAGAATTACCCCAGCCAGGTCACGCACAGAAGGCACGGCTGACCAGCGGTGGGGCCATGCAAGGACAGCAGCTGTCGGGCTACTTTCTGGGCTCAGGGAAGATACCCCACCAGGAAATTTCGGGGAGCACCGGGAACATATTCTGAAGGGGCTATAATTCAGTCCTAAGGCTCAGTCTTGGCTGTATTTTGTAATCACTGGTGTGAGGTCAGGGGCATTTGTGTGCATATTATACCAATCAATGCACGTGAGAAAGTTTAACCTTTCAGAGTTTTTGTTTCCTTATTTAAAAATAAGGATAATAAGGGAAGCTATCTCTAACATAGCATGAGATTAACATTTCACATACACTTGTGACGGATACTGTTCTCTGGTGATCCTGCCTCTGGAAGAGCAGATATTTTAGTGAAGAAGAAACACATCCAGAGAAATTAACAGCAACACGTCCCACAAATGTGGTTATCAGAGCGAATGTCAGGAAGCTAGCCCAAGCCTAGAAAAGAGAGCCACTCAGTACTTGAGAAGCTGGGAACATTTGATGGGGAAGTTGGCTTTGAGCTAAACCTTAAGACACGGTGGCGGCTGCCTGGCCACTGGAGATGGAAAGGGGGCTGAGGTAGAGAACAACGGAAGCGGCAGGCAGTGAGGGGCCGTGTGCAGACACAGGCTGCGTGTGTGTGCCTGCGGGTGGGGGAGGGTTTGTGTATGCTCGCGCCTGTGGGGGCACGCCTGTACCCGTGCACAAGCGTGCACGGGTGTTTGTGTATGCATGTGTGTACCTGTTTGCACACACGTGGCGGTGTCTTCGTGTGTGCACATACGCACACACGAGTGCACGCGTGTCCATGTCTTGTGCACGCATGGGTGTGTGCGTGTGTATTCGAGTGTGCGTGCATGTGTGTCTCTGAGGGGAGCTGTCAGGAAGTGAGACCCCAGGGGCAAGGATGAGTCTACCAGAGACTAGGGAGTCTTCTGCCCAAGGTTTCCCGGTTCACACGAGCAGGTATACGGTTTAGTTTTGTTTTTTTTTTTTTTAATTTTTTTTTCAACGTTTATTTATTTTTGGGACAGAGAGAGACAGAGCATGAACGGGGGAGGGGCAGAGAGAGAGGGAGACACAGAATCGGAAACAGGCTCCAGGCTCCGAGCCATCAGCCCAGAGCCCGACGCGGGGCTCGAACTCACGGACCGCGAGATCGTGACCTGGCTGAAGTCGGACGCTTAACCGACTGCGCCACCCAGGCGCCCCTACGGTTTAGTTTTTGAAAGAAGACAGAGAAGCATTGTTCATGCACATGCCTCTCGCGGGACATGAACACACAGAGGAACTTCACCACCTGAAGTACTGAGCGAGCTGCACTTGAAAGTGTGACTGCCATTCGGAAATTACAGAGAAATTCACTCACTGCCGCTGTTGCTCGTAAGTCTTTGAGGAAATTCTCAGCAGGTGAGATATAAATTAATGTGTTTTGTGAAAACCCAGAGATACTCCATTGTGATTCTTCCATATGATAAGCTTTAGCCCATCTGTTTCAAGTTTTCATTTTCTTAATATTTAATCTGTGTTTAAAAATTAATTTATATCATGAAAAGTGACAAAGCTTCTCACTAAGTCATAACTGGGTTCAACAAGATAACAGTTGAATAGATAAACCCCTCGCCTTTTTTTTTCATAGTGCTTAGACTTAAGCAGATGTAGTTTTTCCAACTAATAACAATGGAAATTAAAATGACCCTTGAGTTTTACTTTTTGCCAATATCTGCAGTTCTGTGATTTCATTATATTCGTAAAATGGGTAGGTTAGAAATATCTTACATTAACAATTCATAGGCAGTGCAATAGATATGTTAACTGTGAGAAAATTTGAACAAGAACAGAAGAGAAACTGTATCCTCCTATGTTTATAATATTATGCTTCTTGATGATTGTATAAATAGACTAAATATATTGAGTATAGAACTTTTACAAATATTTTTTTACTATCTGTAAATCATGTGTAAATAGCACAGCTTCATGTTTTTTATTCAGCGTGGAAGGCTAGTATGCTTTCACCTTTAATGAAATTCTTTTTTTTAAGTCTTATTTTATTTTTGAGAGAGAGAGAGAGAGAGAGTGCGCGCACTCATGAGCAGGGGAGGGGCAGAGAGAGAGGGAGATGCAGAATCCGAAGCAGGCTCCAGGCTCTGAGCTGTCAGCACAGAGCCCGACATGGGGCTTGAACCCACGAACCGTGAGATCGTGACCTGAACTGAAGTCAGACACTTAACTGACTGAGCCTCCCAGGCGCCCCCCTCTTTAATGAAATTCTGAAATTTACTTAGAGAATCATAAATGTGAGGTGTCAGGTATGTTAATAGAAGGACCCTTGACCGGAAGTCGGTTGTGATGTGTTCAGTCGTGGCTCCTGGCGTCCCAGGGTCAAGGGCTGACCTTTCCAAGGTCTGTGATGGGACGGGTACGATGGGTGTGTTGGGGCCGAACTCAGATCTCTTCCAAGTGTGAGCTGCTCGGACTCCTCTGTGCACCTGGGACTCGAGGAGCTTGTGAGGTGCCCTGCGCTCTTCGTGCAAGCGTCCGCTTGGCCCTGTGCGCTGTCGTCATGTGGCTCCAAGACGATGAGAGAACGGCCTCACTGTCAGTGAACAGCGTCCTCTGCAATCCACTTTCCCCGACGTCGGAGACTGTGCTGGGCCAACAGGTGCAGCCGTTTCAGATGCAGCCCTCATTGTGGGAAGTAACACGGGGATTTGCTTCCTCCGGGGAAGGGGCTGCGCGGGATGAGCAGGAGAAGTTTGATTTTTGTTTAATTTTTTTTTTCAACGTTTATTTATTTTTGGGACAGAGAGAGACAGAGCATGAACGGGGGAGGGGCAGAGAGAGAGGGAGACACAGAATCGGAAACAGGCTCCAGGCTCCGAGCCATCAGCCCAGAGCCTGACGCGGGGCTCGAACTCACGGACCGCGAGATCGTGACCTGGCTGAAGTCGGACGCTTAACCGACTGCGCCACCCAGGCGCCCCGAGAACGTTGATTTAAAATGATAGGATCACCTGTACCGAGGTAAACAACCTGGCAAATACTTCCGGCTACGTGTGCTGGTTCGGGGTCTGTCTTCGGCACGGTGGGAATCTATTATGCTCACACCGTGTGACAGTTCGCAATGGATCTGTAGTCCCGTCCGGACCCGAAGGAGTCTGGTGTCTCCAACAGCAGGGCGGGAGGGCCCCTTCTAAGTCGGGACACGGGATGGGAGGCAGGACCCATTTGGACCGATGTCTCTTCCTGGGACGGGATTAGTAAAGGGTTAACCCGGCATTTGGCAAGGACACTTGAGGAGCCCAGCGTCCCAGCTCTAGGTGGAGAGAGCTGAGGGCTGTGGGGGGCACTGGAAGGAGGCCCTGTCACTCAGAGGCGGGCTCGACACGGCAGGTCACGGCCCTGTGCCACCTCCTGCAGATGGACAGCGGTGCGTCTGGGTCTGTCCTCCAAGCCTGACCCGCACGGGGCTGTGTCCTGTTTCCTTCCTGTTAGCCGAGCCGATTTTCACACTCAGGAGACTGAGGAGCTATGCTATTCACCATGTCAACATGTTTGTGCTGTAAGACAGGATGGTCCGGGGAGGGAGGGTTGATGCTCCTGACCGAGGATCACTTGGTTCAACCTGGTGGCACAGAGACTCGGGGCCACCGAGGGGCTTAACTTCCAGCTTACAACTTAGCTTAGTTGTAACTCTGATCCTCGTGGATGCTGGTTTCTGCATGTGTAGGTGTCAATAGCGATGCTCGCTTACGGTGGCCTCGGGGACGAAGCGAGGTGCTCTGTGTAGGGCCCCCTCCGTATGATGATGCACCGTATACTCTGCTGACTCCCCCTCCCCCGTGTCCCTTCTGTGATTCTCCCCTGCTGTTATGGTTCTGGATGGAAGCAGGTGCAGAGAGATGTTGAAAGCAATCGTCTTGCCTAAGGGAAGAGTATGTCTGACCATTTGGTTTAAAATGGTGTATGACGTTCATAACATTTTATCAGCTTTAAGGACCTAGATGTGGTCCTCTCCAGGTTCTCGTTCCCGCCTCTGGCCCAGGTCTCGGTCGTCCACAAGCAGACAGCCTGGCTGGCTTCCCCTTTGCTGCGCCTCTCCATGCTCAGCCCCCCGGGAGCGAGGGCCGGCCCAGGTCCCACACGCCGGGAGTGAGGGCGCTCCTACCTCCTCTCAAGTCCGACAAGGTCTCGTGATACGGGAGTACAAGTTGGCTCTTTGGATCAGCCCAGCCGTGCAGTTGACATCCCACGGGGCATCCTTTGACCATCGAGCGACAGAAGGTGATCATAAGCAATTCCTCTGCCTTTCTCCCTCCAGGGATCTGTTCTGCGTGGTGGGGGACTTCAGCGGCTGAACCACCTGTTTGTTACTCAGCCGGGCAAGCTTCTTCGATGTGTTCTCGGTGTTTGTGGAACTCATGCCATCCTAGGGACAATCACATAAATGATAAACTCAAAAGGCCATATGGAAACATCGAGGACAAGTGTCAGAGAATGGGCAACAGCCAAGAGGACGGACGCTCTGATGCACAAGAAGACAGCCCCTCTGTCGGCACTCAGCAAGGTCTTTGGGCCATTTGCGATGGCTGTGACCGTCTAACAATTCATTTAACATGTAACTTAACACGTCTCCCGTATGTTCTGAGGATGCTGGATTGAAGTTAGGAAGGTAAATAGGTTTATTAGACAAACATCAGCTGAGCTTTTTTATATTGACAAATAAGTTCTGTGAACTAGAGGAATCAGGAATTGAGTGATGTTTTGCCCCCACAATGTCAAACTAACCTTACATTTTGGAGATTGATAGGATTTGGTAATAAAGTATTTTATATATACACATATATTATACATACGTATATTGTGCCCGTGCACATGTATAAATATTATACATATATACACATACATATATGCATATGTGTACATTTTACACATATACATATATTATATAATATTTAGTGTATATATATATATACCATTAAATGAATATATAATATATACGCACATAAAGTGTTTTATGCATATGCTATAATTTGTCAATAGTTTACTATTGTGTTATTTTCTACTAATGAGTGGTATTGAATTACAAAACTTTATCTTTTAATCCTCAATAAGGACTGGTTTCAAGATCAGGTTAGCCTCATAAAATAGATGTATTGGAATGTTCTTTCAGCTCCTCCCAGGGAGACTTTATGTTGGGGGTTCATTGAATCTTTGGTGGAGCTAACTTTTCATGTCAGTCCCACCGGTCTGGCCAGGTGCCCTGTGGAAGGGACAGTCCAAAGCTCTATGCTAACAAAGCCAAAGAGAATCAAGGTTCAACAAGCTCACACACAAATAATTCACTCGACAAAGTTAACCTCTCTGACCTCATTATTGGTAATGGACATTGCAACTTAATGCTCCCCGTGTTACTATGCTCCAACCACTAAGGATTGTTGGATTATTTTAGAAGTTCTTTTTTTTAAGTAAGTCCTATGGCCAATGTGGGGCTTGAACTCACGACCCTGAGATCAAGAGTCCCATGCTCCAACACAGCCATCCAGGTGTCCCTATTTCAAAGATTTTAAAGATTCTTCATCAACATGTAGCTCTTAGCCAGAAATTGCAATTAGATACAATTCTTTTCACTTTGTTTTTACAGCTTTGTTGGGATATAATTGACTTACAATTACCTACATATTTTAAAAGGTAGACTTTGGGGGCGCCTAGGTGGCTCAGTCGGTTGAGCGTCCGAGTTTGGCTCAGGTCATGATCTCGCAGCCTGTGAGTTCAAGCCCCACATCAGGCTCTGTGCTGACAGCTCAGAGCCTGGAGCCTGCTTCGGATTCTGTGTCTCCCTCTCTCTCTGCCCCTCCCCTGCTCATGCTCTGTCCTCTCTGTCTCTCTCTGTCTCAGAAATAAATTTAAAAAAAAACATTAAAAAAAAATTAAAAGGTAGACTTTGATCAGTTTTAACATAGGTGTACGCCTGAGAAACTATCCCCACAATCGAGGTAATGAACGTACATACCGCCTTCCAAAATTTCCTATCTTCCCAACCCTTACCCCCAGGTAATAATTTCCACCTTATCCCCAGGCAACAACTTTTTCTTATTTGCTCATTTATGATTGTATTAGATTTCTCTTTCTGCCTATCAGTACAGACTCAATGGTTTATAACATGGGTTTTGTTTTGAGAGTCAGTGATCATAGGAAGAGCTTGTTCGACAAGGCACTGGGTTTTTTCATTTCCACATTTCCATTTCACTCTTTTGCTAGGCAGTCTAAACCAGGGGGACATATTCTCCTCAGCTGGTTACTTGCTCCAAACTGCAGAGGATCTGCTATTCTCTTTGATGTGGCTCACGGAGGTCCACTTTACTAGATGCCGAAGGTCTGGTTTGCAGATGTTGACATAAAAACCAAAAATATAATTATTGGAAAATTAGTTGATGCCTTTTCCAGTATTTCAGAGAAAGGCAATATAATGTTTCTAGTAAATGTTGATTTGCCTGCCCGGAAATTAAAACAGAGTAAAATATCCTCATGTTTTCCTTTGAAAGTTTTTCAAATAGAAGCTTCATATATTAATGATGTGCATGGAAACTCAGGGGGCAAACGCCCAAAGGCTTCCTTAGCCCTTTGACTGCTGAGTCACTGAGAATCCAATTTTAATTATAAGTAGGTTGACTTTGCTTCCATCAAAACCTCCTCTTGTCCACATCTTACTGAGATATAATTAGGATCAGATATCAAATACTGGGTTCTGGGTTAGTTAGCCTAATTTTCTTGGCAACTAATTATTCCACTGGGTTGATTTTTTTTTCAGGTACTTTCTTAGGCCTGGTTCTTTCAAGCCCTCTGAACATTCTTCTGGAAGTGATTCACTTGGTTATAAAACACCAAGACCAACGTTATTTTCCCCAAGGCGTGTCTTAAAAGTTTGAGTCATTATTTACTACATGTATTCATTTTTGAAGTGGAAATATAGTTCCAAGTAGTGCGTTTAGGTATTAATGGAGTCCAAGGTTAGTGTGAAAGCCGTACTCCTCGTAAAGTTACAGGAATGTGAACTCAGACATGAAGGCGGGCTTCAGGGCAGAGTGGATAAAAGAAGCAGAAGGTGATGTGGGAATAGAGAGAGAGAAGCTGTGTACCGAGGAGAGCAGACACAGGCAGTGAGGAGTGACATCAGAGGAAACCTCTTACATGATCGAGTAGGAGCGAGAGTTCCTTTAATCACATCCTCTTATGACAATTAATCCCTTCATTATAGATGAATTAAGCTTCTTCCGTGCTCATGGATTGGAAGAATAAATATTGTCAAAATGTCAACACTACCCAAAGCTATCTACACATTCAATGCAATCCCAATCAAAATTGCACTGGCATTCTTCTCAAAGCTAGAATAATCCTAAAATTTGTACGGAACCACAAAAGACCCCAAAGGGCCAAAGTAATATTGAAGAAGAAGACCAAAGCAAGAGGCATCACAATCCCAGACTTTAGCCTCTACTGCAAAGCTGTAATCATCAAGACAGCATGGTATTGGCACAAAAACAGACACATAGACCAACATGAAATAGAATAGAGACTCCAGAATTGGACCCACAAATGTATGGCCAACTAATCTTTGACAAAGCAGGAAAGAATATCCGATGGAAAAAAGACAGTCTCTTTAACAAATGGTGCTGGGAGAACTGGACGGCAACATGCAGAAGGATGAAACTAGATCACTTGCTTACACCATTCACAAAAACAAAACAAAACAACAACAAAAAAAAAACACCTCAAAATGGATGAAAGACCTAAATGTGAGACAGGAAACCATCAAAACCATAGAGGAGAAAACAGAAAACAACCTCTTTGACCTCAGCCACAGCAACTTCTTACCTGATACATCTCTGAGGGAAGGGAATTAAAAGCAAAAATGAACTATTGGGACCTCACGAAGATAAAAAGTTTCTGCACAGCAAAGGAAACAATCAACAAAACTAAAAGGCAACCGATGGAATGGGAGAAGATATTTGCAAATGACATATCAGATAAAGGGCTATTGTCCAAAATCTATAAAGAACTTACCAAACTCAACACCCAAAAAACAAATAATCCAGTGAAGAAATGGGCAGAAGACATGAATAGACACTTTTCCAAAGAAGACTTCCAGATGGCTAACACGCACATGAAAAGATACTGAACATCACTCATCAGCAGAGAAATACAAACCAAAACCACAGTGAGGTACCACCTCACACCTGTCACAATGGCTAAATTTAACATCACAAGAAACAACAGATGTTGGCAAGGATGTGGAGAAAGGAGAACCCTCTTGCCCTGCTGGTGGGAATGTAATCTGGTGCAGCCACTCTGGAGAACAGTTTGGAGGTTCCTCAAAAAATTGAAGTAGAACTACCCTATGACCTAGGTATTTGTCCAAAGGATACAAAAATGCTGATTCAAAGGGTACATGCACCCCAGTGTTTAGAGCAGCACTATCGACAATAACCAAAGTATGGCAAGAGCCCAAATATCCACCGATGGATGAATGGATAGAGAAGACGTGATATATACATTGGAGTATTATTTGGCAATCAGAAAGAATGAAATCTTTCCGTTTGTAACAATGTGGATGGAACCAGAGGGTATTATGCTAACCGAAATAAGTCAGAGAAAGACAAATATCATATGGCTTCACTCATATGTGGATTTGAGAAACACAACAGAGGAACATAGGAGAAGGGAGGGAAAAATAAGATAAAAACAGAGAGGGAGGCAAACCATAAGAGGCTCTTAAATACAGAGAACAAACTGAGGGTTGCTGGAGGGGACGAGGGGGGAGGGTGGGGAAAATGGGGGAGGGGCATTCAGGGGGGTGCTTGCTGGGATGAGCACTGGGTGTGGAATGTAACTGATGAGTCGCTGGGTTCTGCCTCCTGAAACGAATGCTACACCATACGGTACCTAAATTGAATTTAAATACATAAATTCAAAATCGTGAAAATAAAAATGCATTCCTAAGGGAAAAACAAAACAAAACAATTATTTTGACTTACTTTTGAACTTCACTGGAGTTCATGACTATCCCTATTTCTCCTGCTTCATATTTTCTTTTCCTTCGTGCTTGTTGCCTTGTTCTGTGTGTGTGACCGATACAGAAGTGGCACCTGCAAAGGAGACCTGTTTTCAGAATCCTATTCTCATCCACATGTCTCCTGTTGCATGTGCTTCTAGTGAAGTCTGAGCTGGTGGCACGCGTGTCATCTACTTCCATGGGCGGAGAGGTGTCCGGAGGAACCAGGAAGCGTGACATGTGTGGGCCCTGCCGACGAGTGACAGTCACATCCTCTGAGCACGGCAGTCTCCCTTCGGTTCCACAGGACAACCCCATTCCACGTGCTCTCCTGCTTTCATCCCGCGTGTCGGCAGGGAGCCAGGCATGGGTGGGAACCACTGGGGAAAGTGAAATTCTGTGGCTCTCTTCTGCTGCCTCCCTCGGACTCCCCGCTAAAGAGCTGAGTGTCCGCACAGGATGCCGAGAACGTGGAAGGATCCCGAATGGGCCCAGCTTGAGGCAGCTTTCCAAAGAGCAGGACTGGGGACTCCCCACCACCCTGGTTGGAAGCCCCGCGAGCTATGGAGTTACAAGGGTGCAAGACGGGGAGTTAAGGTCACTGGTGCAAAGACTGGCTTTCAAAAGGAAGAACGGGGCCTAGAAGTGAACAACGGAGAAAAAAATAAATCATCAGGGCGAGGTTAAATGACCCGGTCTCCATTTTGCTGCATTTACCCCACTGACACAGAGGCCAGACGGGTCCCAAACGTGTGGGACTGCAGTCCTTGCTGGATGTGTCACCGCCTGTGAAAACAAAGCGATTGCATATCACCCTTGTGTCTCACTCGTCCTTTAGGGTTCAAAGTAAGATTTCCGTAAACTCCTTGTTCTTATCCTGGCGTTTTGCGAATGCCCTGGGCTGGCTGTGTATGTATCCTCAAGACTTGTGGTCCTCACGTGTGCACAGAACACACACACGCACGCAACACACACGACGCGGACACACGCATGCTCACACATCCTCTACCTGCTCCCGCAGACCGTCACGATTCCCTGTTTCTGGGCTTCTGCCATGCCACCGGCTGCATACCACCTATGACCTCATGATCCACTGTGAGGTTCATGCCAGTTTTAGGACTGCCTCGTGATGTAATTTGGGGTGAGGCCATGTCTTAGTTTCATTATTCGTCCCAGGGCATCAAGTAAGGGCTCTGGACAGGACAGATTCTCCATAATTGATTGTGGCTATAATCTCATATATATATATATATATATATATATATATATATATATATATCATATATAATCCCATAATTTCAATCGATTGATTGTGGCTCATATTTTAGGAACTCCCTGAGGAGTAAAAGCACAATCTTAGCACCTGGGGAAAAGTGCAGGGCGTGCCCTCAGGAGGGTTTGCCTGCACCAGGGATGGGCTTACACTTTTCCTCAGCATTCTTATATAATGAAGTAAGATGCTTGCTAAAAATACAAGTTTTAGAGATTTTTTTTTTCCACTTGGATTGGAGCTGAATTGCTTTGCACATTCTTTGGAGAAACGACTGAGATCCTGTTAGCACGATGAGTCAGCTGTCTATATTTATGACATTGGCTTTCTGGAGTGCATATATTTATTAGGGAATGGTACCTGAGGGAATAAGGAAATCAAGACGGATGTCTTAGGTTGCCTCTGTGCGATGCCTGAGCAACTTACATATTCTACCAAATCGGTAAAAAAATCGTGCAAGCATGCAAGTTAATTGTTTGGAATTTTGAGTGCAGGGAATCTGAAAGAATGAGTTTTTCATTTTTCATTATTTTTGCTTCATGTAGACATGATTCAAATACTAAGAATTACATCGCACCTTTAAACTAGGTACCCGAAAGCCGTTTGTGACTATCTGACATTCTCCATCTTTGCGCGCTCATTTGTTAGGTGAAGGATACATTTCTGGTTCCACGTCAGGCGTCAAAATTCCTTTCAAAGAGAAAGTCGTTGTTTGGAAAGCTATTTTCCGCCACCAGTGCAGATCGAGGTACGACCCTCGGCGTAAGTGTCCCCCACGGAGTCAGGGCAAAGGGATGTTTTTCTCAATATGACAAACCAGCTTGAATGTACTTAGTGTTCTGCAGAAGGAAAGAAGAAATGCTAAGAGAGGGGCAGAGCACAGAGCCGGCCAGAACAAGGGTGACGGGACATCGCCTGAGGGCAGGCAAGGAGAGAAAGCCGAGTGGCCAGTGTGAATGTGAGAAAGCAGGTCACCCGCGGGAATCACAACCACACGCCACGGGGGTGCTCCTCCAGTGCATACGCGTCAGCTGGACTGAGCCTGGGGAATCCTGGAGGGTGTGCACGGCAGTCGGGACCAGGGCAGGGGGCCCTCGAGGCCCCCCGGCGGAGGCAGGCAGCTGTTATTTATATTACAGAGGACGACCTAAATTCCAGTAACGTTTTTATGGTCGCTGAAAAGATGCTTGCAGGCGAAGCATCCCTTTTAATCAATCCGCATCCTCTCTAGGAGAGGCGGCGTGGCCAGCTTTACGCAGGGCACCGAAGGGCGCAGGACGGGCACAGTGTACCCACGCGCGGAAGCTAGGAAAAGGGGATGGGATTCAAGTTGAATGTTAGACAGTTACCGCTCTGGGATGGGCGAGGGGAAGAGTTCTTCGCAGACGCTGGAAATGATGAAGGGAATGGGCTTGGTTTCTAGTGGGAAGGGGAACCGATCAACTTGCTGTGGACACACCCCTGGATGTAGCACACATCCTGGGGGCAGACGCAGTGGGTTTTCTTTGATATTTAAGTCAAAGCCTCTCTATACATCCAAGTGGCTATTTACTCGCGGCACAGCTTCTCTTCCTGTGTTGGAAGCTTGTCAATGAGTGTACCATTCATCCATCCTCCTGTGATTCTAAACAAACACCCCAAAGAGCTGGGATCGCACGGGGAATAAAAGCCACAAGAGAAAAGCGGTCTAGATATCATCTGTATTTACAAATTCGTGTTCTCGGGGCATAATTGGTAAAGTAGAAGGGTAATTTTCTCCCCGTGCCACACTGCCTCTCTTCCAGCTATTTTTAGGGTGGTGTTTGGGGAGCGAATGCTCCGTCCCCCCCACCCCCGCACCCCCTGCAGCTGCAATGAGAGGCAGAGCCTTGAAATGCAAATGTGTGGGATAAGAGGGGACGGGGACACACACGGGGTTGGGGTCAGGGTCGAGGCAGGTGTCTCGCAGGACTGCTTTCTCTGTGGATCCGGTAGGTGCTTGGAAACACAGTACAGGCTTCTCCTCAGTGAATAACCTGTAAAACTCCTGTCTGTAGGAGAGGACTGGCTGGTCTTTCAGAAGAAGAACCTGGCGGTTTCCTTTATATGGAAATTTCTTAACAGCCATTTTGTATAATTCTTAGGGGAATGTCCTGCCCAGGAATGCTGGGGGTGGGGGTGGGGTCTCCGCATGCTGGTTTTGACAGTTACTGTATTTTCTAAAGGAGCAGAGCTTTGATAATATCCATAGGCATAGGCTACCTTTTGAGAAATGAGGCCGTGACTAATACCCCAGATGAACTTTCTACAGCCGGGACACTAAACACATTTTTATCTGTGTCTTTACCTATTCTTTATCTTGCTCGTTTGAAAACAGAAATAAATCATGAGCAGAACGTGATGAATACTTGGCTCAGCTGTAGAAATCAGAGCTCATCGTGGGTGTGGAGGTAATGGGTCGATCAGTTTAGTAAATTGGGTATGAACCTCTGAGTCAAAAGCTAAATTCCAAAACAGACATTCTACACAACGCTTGTCATTTAGGAAAAATATATATATACCCACACGTATGCAAGGGGCACATTTAAAATTCTGAGATTGTGTCACATTGTGTTGAGCAAATGCCGCTGGCCCATTTTCCACCCTTGGGGATTTATGAATGACCTTCCCACAGCGTCAGTTCTGGGTGTGGGCGCCGAAACGGGTCTGTCTTTTAGCATATGATGCCAAACTGGAGATCTTTGTATTTGTGATACTTGCATATTTATCTTGTGTTTTACGCTCTTTTATATCCGTTTGTTATGTCAAAGCCGATAAGATTCTCAATACCCCACTCTGGATAGATCTCTGCATTTTGGTGACAGTTTCAAACGGTTTTCTAACCCAACGTTAGATTGTCTTTTAGGGAGTTACTGTTTTCTTTTACCGTGTTTTTATTTATTTGTTTTTGTTTTCTGGGTCTCCCCCCACCCCCGGTCTTTGTTGCTTATTTCTCTGTTTATCTACGCCAGTTGTTTGGAAAAGGAATACAAAAGTATTCCTTTAAGTGCTTATGTTTTTACCTACGTAACGATTAAAACCGTGTTTTGGCTTCTGTGAGGCGAGTGATTTATTACTCTTTATTACTCACGCCATTCCTTATATCCATATTAAAAAATACCTGATCTTTCTAAAAAAAATTTCGTTTTAAAATATCTGATTTACTGACCAGTATTTTATCACATTTAAAACATTGGGCCCAGGTTTATGCTTGACAGTTTTCAATGTCAATTTATTTAGTCCATATTTTTGGCAATTTTAGTCCATACTTCTGGTCCTAGTTTAGACCTAAATTACTTCCGTTTGCATTTGAATTGCTTACTGTCCAATAAATTCATAGCCGAAATTGTGTTTAAATTCTTTTTCTTTTCAAGGACAAGAGACGGGTTTATAATCTGCATGTCACTTATTGCTGATAGTGTTGTTGTTGCCACGACCTGTCAGTGAAAACCTGGCCGCTTATAAAATTCTCGGGTTCCTGTTTTTACTGCAAGTTGCCTAAAAATGAGGCACGATGTCCTTTAAAAATTAAGGCTGGACAGGATTACGAGGCTAGTGTGATCTTTATTTACGCATTGGAATTTGTTTAATCAATATGCCTGTACATTACTCTATCAAGTTTTATGATTTATTAAAACTTGCCCTATTTTCTGTTAGTATTTTATTTAAATTAAAAAAAATAATCGGCACACGCTGGTCCATTCTTACTTTCAGGTTTCGCTTTGGCCTTGGCTTCTGTTCCCGTCGTCCCACATTTTTCCTCGGGTTCACCAAGTATACCTTCAACTTAGACCTTCCGTCTCTGCCTCCATTGTTGTCACCTCAGCTTGACTCACATCTCCTCAGCCTCTTGCGTTGCTAATGTAGCTGTTTCCGCGTCACTTTTCTGTGTGCCGTTCGAGTTTACATCTTGATGAATTCCAAAGTGAAGTTGAGTTCTTGCATGTTCCAGGCTTTGCCCCCCTTCACGCCCCCACCCCCCGTGCGTCCTCACCTTCGTGTTGCCCGAGTGAGGGCGTCTCTCCTATGTTTGGCTTCACCTTTAGTTTACAGAGACCGTGTCTTATTATGGCCCCCTACGAACCACTCACCCCTCCTCGAGATTTCCCCTGGTTCTTCAGGAATTCACTTTCTGCTGTGTTATGTTGTCACCAGTCTTTAAGCTTCTCTTCCCCTTGTGCTGGTGACATCACGGGGACGCCCAAGGAGTCATATCAGGGGGCCCCACCTCTTGAGTGCGGGTGGCACCTGCCACTGGCCTCTCACCAGCACAATATGGCAAAGGGGAGCCCTGTCACCATCTTGGTGGCTGAAGGGGTCGTTCTGCCGTTGGTCTTGAACTTGTTGGTTCTCAGGCAGTCGCCCCAGCTGCGGGCTCCCGGGTGACAGCCAGAGAAACCTGGACCCCAGACTCCACGGCTGCGACGAGCTGGGTCCTGCCGACAAGCCCAGAAGAAAATCCTGAGCTCCGGGTGAGATCGCCTAAGACCCACCGAAGCTGTGTCCAGACTCCTGGCCGCCGGACGGCCCATCCGTGCTGCTTTCAGCCGCTGAGATTTTGATAATTTTTTACTCAGTGATGGAAAGCAACACCCTCATTCTGCAGTACTTTGAAAACTCTATGTTAATGCCTCTCCTTATTCAGTTTCAAAAGTTTTTTTAAAAGCTTTTATTTATTTATTTATTTATTTATTTATTTATTTATTGAAAATTTAATTTAATGTTTATTTTATTTTTTTTTTAATTTTTTTTTTTAACGTTTATTTATTTTTGGGACAGAGAGAGACAGAGCATGAACGGGGGAGGGGCAGAGAGAGAGGGAGACACAGAATCGGAAACAGGCTCCAGGCTCTGAGCCATCAGCCCAGAGCCCGACGCGGGGCTCGAACTCACGGACCGCGAGATCGTGACCTGGCTGAAGTCGGACGCTTAACCGACTGCGCCACCCAGGCGCCTCTTTAATGTTTATTTTTGAGAGAGAGACAGAGCATGAGCGGGGAAGGGGCAGAGAGAAAGGAAGACACAGAATCCGAAGCAGGCTCCAGGCTCCGAGCTGTCAGCCCAGAGCCGGACGCGGGGCTCGAATTCATGAACTGTAAGATCATGACCTGAGCTGAAGTTGGACACTCAATCGACCGAGCCACCCGGGCGCCCCATCTCCGTGTTCTTTTTAAACAAAAATCTCATGGCCAAAGACCCTCATTTATTGTGGAAACAATTGTTTTGTTTTTTTCACTAGACTAAAGAAACAACAGACCCAGAACCAAAGCTTTGCATTTTGTGAAAGTTTATTTGAAGGTAAATACGTATTTTTTTGTCCGTCATTTACAGGAGCTCGAGTTGCTTTCTAGCGTTGTAGAGGTTATTCTCCATGCCTAGAAAATATTAGTGCTGTTAGCCAAGAGCATCTAGTTGGGGGAATTTCGATTTACGACTGAGAATCAAATCTTGTCTTCTGGCCGGCATCCCCACAGACTCTTCTAAAGCTTGCGAGTGAATAAATCAGTCTGCTGAATGTCAACATAGGGGAAATGTGCATAAAATTTACCCCCAAAATAATAATCCTAGTGCATTTTAAAAATTATTTTCTGGCTCATGGCCACAACGGAGACCCTTGGGCCCCGAGGAAGACTGTATTTTGGTCTTAAATGCATATTCTGGTGTCATCAGGACCACGGTAAGACTTCCTGGGGGAGGTTCACTCCATGTTCTCATCTTCTGTTTCCGACGACGCTTAATGAAGAATCTCTTACGATGCACTTGGCAGTGAAGGCCTACACGGGCTGCAGAGTAACCCAGGACTTCACACACATGCTCCATGTACGTTTGCAAAGCTGTCTCTGAAGACGAGGAGACAAAGCTGCTGTCTGCTCTGGAGGCCAGGGGGTGACCCCCTCTGAAAGCCCGGAGAGATGACCCCCTCTGGAGGCTGGGGAAGTGACCCCCTCTGAAGGCCAGGAGAGGTGACCCCCTCTAGAGGCCAGGGGAGGTGACCCCCTCTGGAGGCTGGGGGGGATGATCCCTCTGGTGGCTGGGGGGGAATGACCCCTCTGGAGGCTGGGGGAGGTGACCCCCTCTGAGGCTGGGGAGGTGACCCCCTCTGAAGGCCAGAAGAGGTGACCCCCCTCTAGAAGCCAGGGGAGGTGACCTCCTCTGGAGGCTGAGGGGATGACCCCTCTGGAGGCTGGGGGAGGTGACCCCCTCTGGAGGCTGGGGAGGTGACCCCCTCTGGAGGCTGGGGAGGTGACCCCCTCTGAAGGCCAGGAGAGGTGACCCCCTCTAGAAGCCAGGGGAGGTGACCCCCTCTGGAGGCTGGGGGGGATGACCCCTCTGGAGGCTGGGGGAGGTGACCCCCTCTGGAGGCTGGGGGGGATGACCCCTCTGGAGGCTGGGGGAGGTGACCCCCTCTGGAGGCTGGGGGGGATGACCCCTCTGGAGGCTGGGGGAGGTGACCCCCTCTGAGGCTCCGGAGGTGACCCCCTCTGAAGGCCAGAAGAGGTGACCCCCCTCTAGAAGCCAGGGGAGGTGACCTCCTCTGGAGGCTGAGGGGATGACCCCTCTGGAGGCTGGGGGGGAATGACCCCTCTGGAGGCTGGGGGAGGTGACCCCCTCTGGTGGCTGGGGAGGTGACCCCCTCTGAAGGCCAGGAGAGGTGACCCCCTCTAGAGGCCAGGGGAGGTGACCCCCTCTGGAGGCTGGGGGGGATGACCCCTCTGGAGGCTGGGGGAGGTGACCCCCTCTGGTGGCTGGGGAGGTGACCCCCTCTGAAGGCCAGAAGAGGTGACCCCCTCTAGAAGCCAGGGGAGGTGACCCCCTCTGGTGGCTGGGGAGGTGACCCCCTCTGAAGGCCAGAAGAGGTGACCCCCTCTAGAAGCCAGGGGAGGTGACCCCCTCTGGAGGCTGGGGGGGATGACCCCTCTGGAGGCTGGGGGAGGTGACCCCCTCTGGAGGCTGGGGGGGATGACCCCTCTGGAGGCTGGGGGAGGTGACCCCCTCTGGAGGCTGGGGGGGATGACCCCTCTGGAGGCTGGGGGAGGTGACCCCCTCTGGAGGCTGGGGGGGATGACCCCTCTGGAGGCTGGGGGAGGTGACCCCCTCTGGTGGCTGGGGAGGTGACCCCCTCTGAAGGCCAGAAGAGGTGACCCCCTCTAGAAGCCAGGGGAGGTGACCCCCTCTGGAGGCTGGGGAGGTGACCCCCTCTAGAGGCCAGGGGAGGTGACCCCCACTGGGGGCTGGGAGGTGGGTCACCCAACAGAAAGCTGCTCTCAGCCACCCCTCCAAGGGGGCCATGTTCCAGAAGATTCTTTCTGAGCCCACACAACCACCATGCCCCCTGCATTAGTCAGCTGGGGCTGCCATAACAGGTATCCCAGACTCGGGCTTAAACAACAGACACTCACGGTCCGCATGCTGGAGGCAGGGAGTCCGGGATCTGGGTGTGGGCAGGGCTGGTTCCTCCCAAAGCCTCTGTCCTGAGCATGCAGACGTCGTCTTCTCTCGTGTCCTCATGTGGCCGTCCCTCTATGTGTGTCTGTGTCCTGACCTCCTCTTCTTATAAGGACCCCAGTCAGATTGGATTAGTGACCTCATTCCACCTCAGTCACCTCTTTAAAGGTCCCTTCTCCAAATACACTCACATTTTGAGGTCCTGGGAACTAGATTTCAAAACAAGAATTTCGTGTGGACACAGTTCGGTCCATGCAGCGTCTGCTCCCACATCCCGGAAACCAACCCCGTCTTTGTGATTTCAGCCTCAGACTGGTCTTGGCTCAGAAACAGCCAACACCCACAGAAGCTCCCAGATCGGTTGGTGAGGAATCAGAGCAAGTGAGGGTATCATGGTCTTTCTGTCACTCTTCCAAGATTCCTCCGGGCTGCTGAACTCCAGATGTCTGTCTTCAGGAGGAGGACGGGGTCCTCGGTGACTTCCGTGATTCTTTGAACAGGGAACTTTGGTGTGCAATGGCACACGGATGCGAAGATATTTACCTTTGAGTGAAATCATGCAGGTGCACAACATGCAGACTTTTCTTTAAAAAATCGTAACATTTTTTAATGTGAGTGTAACTCATCATAAACATTGGCAAAAATAATCTAAGAGTGTGCTTGCAACAAACATCAAGTAGGGCGACATAACTAAATGTACTATGCAATTTAACTCCCGCTGAAAAGATGAGATATCTTGCCTTTTTTATATAAAAGCAAAGCCAAGGTGGGCAGGGAGGATTAATTTATGGAAGAAGAAATTACTTACAAAGAGTCTCCACATCTTGGGAAAATGTATCTGTTAGCAGTGACATATGGGCTTCTCTTTAAAAGCATAAGCTTTTTCAGATCCCATTAGGCATGCATTTTTCTAAATAGTTACTTTTGAACTTCATAAACAAGCCAAACAACATATGGAATGATTATGATTTGCATAAAATATGATGTGGGAAATGTCCCACAAATGATTCCTAAGTTGTTGCACACTTTTTTTTGGAGAGACAACAAACTCCAAAGGAAAAAAACTGGCTTCAGTTTATGCTTAATTCTTTTTCAGTCGACCTCCCTTCTAATAAGGACCTTGCTTTCTTCTTTCTTTCTTTCTTTCTTTCTTTCTTTCTTTCTTTCTTTCTTTCTTTCTCATTCTTTCTCTTTCACTCTCTTTCTCTCTCTTTTTCTCTCTCTCCCTCTCTCCTCTCCTCTCCTGTCTTCTCTGCTCCTCCCTTTCAGACCTTGTTTTCTAAGACCCTCTTTTGCTCCAGCTAAGCGCTACACATTATTTTTTTGGAGCTGACTGAACCCTTTCTGGTCACAAATGGGATTCTGTCTCTGTGACATTGCTCTAGAACATGTGTGCTGGTCTGGCACTGAGGAAGCATCGAGAACAGAGTCCCCAATGAGTCCCTCCGGCCGCTGAGAGGGGACTTCCCTTGGGCTGTGTCACAATGTGCATCATGTCCCCCCCAGGGACACCGTGAGTGACCCGTGGTGCCACTGAGGACCCTGTGCAGCCTCCTCCAGCTTCAACTTGACCCCTTCCACTCATATACATCACTATCTATCCTGCGTTTATGGGGACACTGAGGGCGTAGGTAACAGCGGGGGAGGGGGGGGCAGGTAGGGGTAGTGAGACCATATCTAAGCCTGTCTTGAAGTTTATTGTATTGTGTCCATTCGTTTGATTTGTCCCTCCTTTGCCAAATACTCCTGGAGGGCAGCCAAGTGTCGAGTACTGTGCCCAGTGACGGTGCCATCCGAGTGAGTAAAACTTTGTTTTCTTACAGTAGGCGCATGTTATTTAGATAATCAGAAAAACACCCACAAAATGAAGGCACATTCTCTGTGATATACGAATGGGTATTCATAAGAAGATTAGACTAATTTTATGGAGGGCAAGAACCATATTTTCTCTGTCATTATATTCCATAAAATGTCTTGCTGAATACGTTTTACAAATTCGTTTATTTGTTTATTTAAAGTAGGCTGTAAGCCCAATGTGGGGGCTTGAACCCACAATCCCAAGAGAGAGCTAGAGTTGTATGTTCTATTGACTGAACCGGCCGGGAGCCCCTCTTGCCGAGTGCTTTTGCATACGCCTTTAGTAAATATTTCTGAATAATTGATTCTGAGATCCAAAGACATTAAATATTATTCACTATAAGAAATTTCACTCCAGTGAATATGGGTAGAATAAATGCATTACAGGCAATAAGCATTAGTTTTATAGAAAACATAAGTGTAAGGAAAATTTTTAAAAGAGGTTTAGCATTAAATTTGTTCTGGGGATGGGATGTGATGAAACCATCACTAATTGCCAAATTCCGACTTTTTAAGAGGAATGCATCTTTTTACTTATTCCCATACAGTTTTTACCTTGTCAGGGTTTCTAGACTTAATTCTTGAAAATAACTCCTCCGACTATGTCAAAGTACCCCTGTGGACCACACGAAGGGTCTCCCTGCTTCCAGCTTTGGTGCGAGGAGCAATCAGAGGGCGGAGGACCGTGTTCTGGGTGCTGTCTGCGCGTTTATTTAAATCCGGCCGGGCCAGGCATTGCCTAGCAACACGGCGCAGAGACAGGCCTGGGGACGAGCAGCAGAAGCTGTGACAGCAGTCAGCAGGAGACACTGCATAAAAAAGCATCCCAGCTGCTGATTGTTTTAAAGGAGGAGAATGCGTAAGATGAACTCTCGAGTTATGTCTGCTGTGTAGGCTCAGAGGCCCAGCAGCATGTGTCTACTTGCTGAGGGACACGTGCCTCGTTCCAGGGCCGGGTGGGCACGATTTCACCACCCCCCTACTCATCCTGACAGTTGCCTGTGCTGGTAACGACCAGCAGGTGTCCGCCTCGACCGCGAGGAGTGGCCGGACTATGGCCGCACCACTCCGGTGTGTGCCCGTGCGTGCGGCATGAACATTTGCGCACGCGCGAGCACAGAGCGTACGCACATGCATGTGACGTGTGCGTACGGAGGGAGAGAGCACAGATCGAGTGTTTGGAAGAAATGGGCTCACGTGGTTATGGAGGCTGAGATGCCCGGGGTGGGCCACGCGTACGCCGGAGACCCCGGGGGCCCGGTGGCTCAGCTTTGAGTCTGAGTCCAAGGACAGTAGAAGAGCGATGTCCCAGCTCAAAGACGGAAAGACAGAATTCCTCCCACTCGGTCTTTTTGCTCTCTTCAGGTCTCCAAAAGATCGTATGAAGCCCACCCACACTGGGGAGAGGGATCTCTTTACTCATCCCCTGCTTCAAATGTTAATCTCATCCAGAGACACTCAAGAGACACCTGGATTCACGGGTGACCAAATGTCTGGGTGCACGATGGCCTAGTCAAGTAGACACATGCACTTAACCACGATTATGGACAGACAGACAGATAGATAGATAGACAGGCAGATAGACAGACAGATAGACAGAGACATAGGCCTCGAGGCGGATGGCTATGGATAAACATGGACACAGACAGGCGGACAGAAGTGTGGAAAGCGACTTAGAATTCTCAACAGCTCTCTTGTTGACCACCTCTGTAGAAGTTGGAGATTCATTAACCTTTCAGGTTTGATTTCCTAAATCACAACAACAACAAAAAAGGGTTTTAGACTCATCCATAAACTGTGGAGTAGA
This sequence comes from Lynx rufus, assembly GCF_022079265.1. Taxonomy (NCBI): domain Eukaryota; kingdom Metazoa; phylum Chordata; class Mammalia; order Carnivora; family Felidae; genus Lynx; species Lynx rufus. The sequence continues at coordinate 1,591,724 of NW_025814889.1, forward strand.
AAAAAGCAGGGGGTTTTTTGTTTTCTGTAAATGTTTTTTAATGCTTATTTATTGTCGGGAGAGACAGATTGTGAGTGGGGGAAGGGCAGAGAATCCAAAGCTGGCCGGATGTGGGGCTCAAACCTACGAACTGGGAGATCATGACCTGAGCATAACTGACTGAGCCACCCAGGTGCCCCCTACCCCATAAATATGAACAGTAGAGCAGCAAAATAATTTCTAAAATATGAGACAACCTTGAAAAAAAATAAGCAGGACAGTTACTTGTCTCTAGTTTTCTGTGACTTAACACCTGCTTTTCCCATTTTTCCCTTAACACCAGGATAATTGTAACGTTTTTGCGAGAGAGGGTGGTATTACCCGTTTCAGTACGTAGAAACGGGAAGAGCAGTCCAAGCGACTTTCTAGCGTGTCATTTCAGAAAGGGTTTAGGTTATGTTAAAACATTCACTGAAACACATTTCCTCCTAGCACATTCCATTTTGATAACGCATTCATTCAAACGCAGCTACATACACATGTGGATTTTCTTGCCACGTACAATAGGAGGAAATCTGAGAAACAGTATGAACTATATACCTATATAACACATAATTTATGTTACATATAATGTGAGAACATATTCTAAACATATAGTAATATATTATAAAACACATAAATATTACACGATATATAATAGTGCAGTGACTATATAATGCAGCGTAAGGTATCCCGGGACAACCAGAGTTTCTGGAGTTCGTCAAGCAAATGTAATGACCCTAACGTTTTCGAAGCAGCTTTTTATCTTGACTTCGAGTGTACGTAAATTCAGAATCAAAGGAAAAATAATGTCTTCATTTGGATTCGGAGGCGTTCAGTCTGCCTCAGACGCGTCATTCGCTCACAGGGCATGCATTCTCAACTTGCAGACAAATGTGGGGAATGACTCTTTCGGTTAGGAACCAATTTGTCCTTCACAAATGCATCTCCACAGGTTCTGTTAATTTGTTCATTAGGCCTCCATATGGGGCGCTCTGTGCTGAGAGGCAAACAGAAACAACTTGGAACGGATCTGTTTTGTAAATCGGGCGAGTGCATGAAAAGGAGAACCCACGATTCTGTGGCCTGATTTCCCTTAACTGATAAAATCCAGAGTTCGTTTGGGAAGTGTCTCTGCAGCCACCAGCAGAGATGGACGTTTCAGGGCTCTCTGTTTTGAATTGTCCGAGAAAGGGACATAGTACATTGAACCATGTGAAATCAGTGTGTTGGCACGTCCAAAACGAACGCTTACTGGCACTTTCCTAGCCTTCAGCCGGTACAGCTATTCAAGAGAATCAGTCAATGGATTTAAGGGAATGTGAGAAAGTCCGTGGATATTACTCAGACCAGAACTGGGGACTTGGGCTTTTTAGCGGCGCTATTTAGAAGCAGATACCTTTTGAGGTCGGGTAGGGAATATTTGTCCTCAGAGGTTTTAAGCAATAAATTGAGCATTATTCAAATAGATGTAAACGAGGGCGTGAGAGAGGAGACGTGAAAGAAAATGTGGCGCGGCAAGGCAGAAAGTGATTAGTACAAGAGCAGATTCATCAAATTACTGAATTAGCAATCACCTCTCACACAATTTTTATTCTGTTTCTAAGTTGTCTGCTCACCCTTCCTTATCCTTTTTTACTTTTCATCCCACTGCAGCTGTCAACATGTTTAGTCTCTAATTCTTGTTTGATTTGTACCAACCACACCAGTTCTGAGCCCTGCTGTTTTCACTGGCTTACTCCCAATCCCTTCTTTGACCCTATGTCGGGCAGACCCTTTCCGTCTTTCACGCCTGAAGCTCAAACCCGCTTCTAAAATCTTCCCTGCTCCAAACATCACATTTCTCAATCTGTTGGATGTCTCTGAACAATTATTTTCTTAACTCATAATTTATAACATAAATATTATCTTTTATTGTATATCAATTTCTCATGCCTCTTACTTCTCCAGTTATGAGACGATAAAGTCTTTGACATTTGGGTCCATGCTTCACCATTATAATCCCCAGGCACACATAAGATCTTAATGATTACTTAAAAATAACTTACCAATGACCAATTCTTCCTAGCACACACTTATAGAATATGTATTATCCCCAAGGATAGACTATAGGACGACATAAAACCAGCCTCAATAACTTTAAAAGATTAAAATATATTTTTTAACAAAGTGTTCTCTGATCATAACACCATGGAATGAGAAGTCTATAACAAAGAAATATGGGAAAGTCACACCAATGCGGATATTAAACAACACCAACACATTCTTAAATAACCAATGCATCAAATAAGAAATCACAAGAGAAATTTTTAAATACTTTGAGATTAATGAAATGAGGACACAAAAGGCCAAAAATTATAGGATGGAACCAAAGCAGTATGTAAGGAGAAATGTATCGACGAATGACTACATTAGGAAAAAATATTGATCTCAAATCGATAACCTAACCTTTTACCCTGAGACCCTGGGCCAATGCAAGCAAACTAAACGCGAAGCAATCAGAATGAAGGAAATAACAAAGATTAAAAATAGAAATTAAGGAAATAGAGAATGGATAAATAGAGAAAAGCAGTAAGACCAAAAGTTAATTACTTTAGAAGAGCAACACAATTGATAGACTTTTAGCTGGACTGAACAGGAAAAAAAGGAAGCCTCAGTAGTAAAATCGGGAATCAGAGAGGGAACTTACTTCCAATCTTACAGAAATCCAACATATTAGAAGGGAATTGTATGAAAAACTGGATGCCAATAAAGTCAGATAACTTCGATGAAATGGACAAGCTTCTAGAAAGACATAAACGACTGACACGGACTCAAGAGGAAATAGAACATCTGAATAGACAGAGCAAAGAAATTGAATTAGTAATCAAAGAATTTACCACAAAGGAAACCCTAACTCAGTTGGCTTTACTAATAAATTCTACCAAATATTTAACAGAGAATACCATTTTTTTTTCAAATTCTCCCAAAAAATAGAAGAGGAGGAAATACTCAGCAGCTGATTCTACAAGGTTGTTATTCTTCTAATCGCAAAACGCAAAGACGTGATAAGAAAATCAGACCACAGACCAGCGTATCTTCTAAGCATAGACACAAAAATCCTCAACAAAATGGTAGCAAAAGAGCCACCCAGGAACCTATAAATGGGTTCTATACCTTGACCTAAAGGCATTTGTCCCAGCATTGCGAGATTGGATTAGCATCCTGTAAGTCAATTAATGAAGTATCACCAGAATAGAAGATAAAAATAAGACCTCATCAACTATCTCAATGGACACAGGAGAAAGAAAAAGCATTTTGATGAACCCAGTTCAACACCCTCCGCGATACAGCAGTTAACTAAATCGGAATGGAAGCAGACTTCCTGGGGCTGGTAAACGTCGCCTACGAAACTCAAAGCTAGTGCCGCACTTAATGGCCAGAGACTGGCTGCTTTCCCCGGGAGACAAGAAACCAGGCACATGACACTCCTACCGCTCCTGTTCTACAGGAAACTGGAACGTGTAGCCAGGGAAGACTGGGAACAAACAGAAATAAAAGCAAGAAGTGCTGAAAAGCAAGGAGACTGTCCTCTCAGGCTGATGTCTCACAAAACCACATGAACACCCTGTGGATGCTCGGGCTTCCAACCCACGGCTGATCCGAAGGAAATAACACAAGCACTCTTGGGAATTACATATTCCGTGTTCGGTCTTCAGATACCAAAAAACAACAACAACAACAACAACAAAAAGGTTCTAAACACTTGGTCGTGCTCTCTGCTTACTCTTGGATCTTGGAGACATGACATGTGATTCTTGGGGCAATAGGAATGATCTACACGATTTTGGAGGAATGGATCACTAACACTGATGGCTAGTACTTATCGAGGGCTTGATGTGTACCAGGAAGATTATGCTAAGTACCTTCAGTATTATGACCATCTAATTGTGAGAACTCTGTGGTTTAGATACAATCATTATCCCTATTCTTATAAACGAGGAAAGTGAAGAACAGAGAAGGTGGGTACCTTGTCTGTGATCACACAGCTAGAGTGGGTGGCTGAGCCTGGCGTGGAAACCAAGTGGGTGACGCCACACTCGTGCTGTTAGCCGTGAAGTCAAACTGATAGTGACTCACTACCTGTTCGCCATCAATCCTGTCGTTAGCACGCGCCACCCGCTAAGGGGTGCGTGGGGGTGCGCACCTGGTGGCTGGCTATCGGTGTCCACGGACTATAGCTCAGTCCATCCTTTTTCACTCTGTCCTTACACTCAGATTGATTTACAGTTGGCCTGGCCAAGTCTTCTAGAACAAGTGCAGGTCAGAGGGAAAGAAAGGAGAGGGTGTCGCCCGGCCCAGAGTCTGACCTTTCTGAACTTTCCGTCCCTGCTCAGGGAGGGGAACCTGAGTACCCCTGGGTCTACCTGCCCCAAACAACCATCTGGGATGAGAGCGTTCAAAGTCCTCTCTTATCACTACGAAGTGTCCCGAACCGGGTCACACGTTCTTGAGCGGTCCGCACTGACCAGCACGTGTTGTTGTGCAATCCCCTGTGATAACGCCAGCAAAGAGCTCTGAAATGAGTAAACTCTGCCGTCTGAGGCTGATCTCTGATGATTTGGTCCTACCGGGAATCTCACAGGCATTTCCTAGCAGACAAATGTACTGTCAATTCAACAGAGAATAGAAAGTTACAGCTTTCGTTTGCTGTAAAACAATAAAAGGACTGTTTCCATGTTTCCATAAGCAGCTTTATGATTAGTACAGTACGTAGGGTCAGGGACAGTAAATCAAGTCACGTTATAATTCTTTTTACACAACAAAAAGGTTATATTCCTTTTTTTTTTTTTTTTGATGTTTAATTATTTTTGAGAGAGAGACAGAGCATGAGCGGGGGAGGGGCAGCAAGAGAGGGAGACACAGAATCCGAAGCAGGCTCCAGGCTCTGGGCCATCAGCACAGATCCCGATGCGGGGCCCGAACTCACAAACTGTGAGATCGTGACATGAGCCGAAGTCAGGTGCTCAACCGACTGAGCCACCCAGGTGCCCCCGTTTTCTAGTTTCTTTTTTTTTTTTAATTTTTTAAAATGTTTTTATTTATTTTTGAGACAGAGAGAGAGCACGAGCAGGGGAGAGGCAGAGAGAGAGGGAGACACAGAATCCGAAGCAGGCTCCAGGCTCTGAGCTGTCGGCACAGAGCCCGACACGGGGCTCGAACCAGCGAACCGTGAGATCGTGACCTGAGCCAGACACTCAAAGGACTGAGCCACCCAGGCGCCCCTGAAAAGGAGTGTATTTTAATTCTTACCCTACCCTGCGAATAACATCACAGAATGGATGTGGAGACACCCAGCTGGAGACAGAGGGTAGACCCCGCAGGCAGCCATGACAAACAGGGAAAGTGTTTATAGGCCCAAGTGCAGCATTTAGGATGGAATAATGAGGGTGGAATTCACAGAACAGTTGTGTGAAAGTAACTAATTCATTTATAACCCAGACATTTTCTGAGTCTCCGCTAGGAACGGGGCTGAGTTAGATGGGGACACAAGGCCGCACGTGGTGTGAACCCAGGAAGGCTGTAGCAGCAGAGCATCGTAAGTGATCGTTACTCCTGTTCAGGACACAGAGGACGGTGGCCTCGGACGGGGGATGGGCACGTGGTGCAGACCACTCCCCGGGCACCACTGTTCCCTCGCCATATATGTGACCACCAGCTTGGCCACGTCAGCTCCCATACTCAACCCTGGGCGTCAACCGATGGCCTGGGATCTGAAAATTCATCAGCGTTTGTGGGGGGCTCTGGGAGAGGCCCCAGAAGGACTGCAGGGCTGGGGGAGAAGAGTAGCCCGGAGGGGCGGCAGCCGGCTGACGGACGTGGGCAGGGACGCTCGGAGCTGATGTCCCCGCACACGGCTGCGGCGAGACGGGGAGAACGGAGTGTGGGGGCACCCAGGGCACCCCGTCTGTCATGCAGTTTTGGGGCTCTTACATTTCTGCAGAACATGGTTCCTGCAAAGCAGGCTTCACTGTGAGGGCATCTGAACACCTGACGGCCAACAAAGCCAAGGCACAGGCCAGGATTAATAGGATAGGGACAAGTCTACTGCAAATCCAAGACCTCTCGGGGTAAAACATGCGACACCTCGCAGAACATCAAAACTTAACAGCGGAAGTAACCTCACGGTCTTCTGTTCCGCGACAACGGCCGTGTTCCCGGCTGAGAACCAAAACTCACCTCCACACGCACAAGTTAGCAGGAATTACCGTTAGCTAGCCCATCTAAACCGTGAAATAAAACTTTGCTCTAAAACGTGGGTTCATCTGCCCGAAAGTGATACTTACGTGTGATAGCTGGAAAAAATTCAAGGAAAATACGCACCTGCACGCACACAAGCTTATTCCTCACAGAAATTATTCAAGCATTTGTTAAACTCCTATCATGGGACACGCATCATAAAAATATTAATCCCCATGGTGTTTATATTTACTAGAGGAGAAAATAAAATAAGTAAAGTTTACAGTATGGGAAAGAGTAATAAGAAAAATAAAATCTGAGAGAGATATTTTCAATTTTAATTTTTTTTTTTAACGTTTTATTTATTTTTGAGACAGAGAGAGACAGAGCATGAACGGGGGAGGGGCAGAGAGAGAGGGAGACACAGAATCGGAAGCAGGCTCCAGGCTCCAAGCCATCAGCCCAGAGCCTGACGCGGGGCTCGAACTCACGGACCGCGAGATCGTGACCTGAGCTGAAGTCGGCCGCCCAACCGACTGAGCCACCCAGGCACCCCTATTTTCAATTTTAAACAGTATGACCAGGGGAGACTTCACTGAGAAAGTTGCATTTTAGTGAAGGGGAAGCAGTGAAGGAGAGACGCAAATATCCAGTAAACAGAGGTTTTCAGGTGCAGGGGACAGTGAGTGCAAAGGCCCTGAGGCAGCGAGGCACCTGGAAGGTTGGGGAACAAATCAGTGAGCAGGGGAAGCAGTCTGTGAGATGAGTCTCTGGGCCCCTAATCGCACGACTGAAACTAGAGGTCCAGTGTGTTTCAGAACTCCAATTTTCCCAGATTTTTAGGAAGGTAAGTAGGAAAGGTCATTTTCTAACTAGGGAACCTACTTCATAGTAAGTCGGAAAGGTAATACACAGCACGTTCGAGTTATGACACAACCCCTGGGGGCCTGTGCAACGCCCCATAATTATGTGGACAGAACTGCATGAAGAAACGGACATGCTCACTGAGTGGGGAAAAGACTAGAAAAAGCTTTGTTTCCGTTCGGGTTGCATTTTGCTGCCGTGCAAGTGTTGAGTGTTCATCCAATGCCGGGTATCTGACTTTTGAGCGATGCAGAACCAGGGAATTGGGGTGGTTTTGTCTTCCAGGTGTGGCCTGCATCAGACGAGGTGCAGGGCGGGTGTTGGGTGCAGGGTCCAGGGGCGGGCGGGCGGGCAGGTGCTCCGGCCACTCTGTGCGGGTGCTCAGTACAGTGCCCTGCTTCCTTGTGCCACTGAGGCAGCCACAAGGACTTGACTGTGTGTGTGGCTCCTCCAGTGTCCATTCCTTAGATGTTTGTTTGTTTTTATTTTTTTCTTTACGTTTTTATTTTATTTTTGAGAGACACAGCATAAGTGGGAGAGGGAAACACAGCAGAGAGAGAGGGAGACACAGAATCCGAGGCAGGCTCCAGGCTCCGAGCCGTCAGCACAGAGCCCGATGCGGGGCTTGAACCCACGAACCGCGAGATCATGACCTGAGCCGAAGTCGGACGCCCGACCGGCGGAGCCCCCCAGGCGCCCCATCCTTAGACATTTTAAAGTCATGCATTTAATTAGCTCTTTCCCCAAAGGTCTTTTGTTCCATGTAGGGTCCCCTCAGAGCAGACGTAGAAACTATGCAAGAGAAGCATGTTTTACCCTATCTCCTGAAAATCCCTCTTGTTGTTGACATCACACCGTGGCATGTCGGTATGGTAGTATCTGTGGACTGTTAAATTAATACCTATTTTGAGCACCGAAAACAGGTGTTTCCACAGCTATCTCATCCCAGCAGCTAATTACAAAGCAATGCTCGAAGCTATCAGAGTGATTCAGTGCTCAGCAAAGCTGTCACTGCCCATTTCGGGCGGGCACATTGTTTCCTGTCTTCGGTGTCCTCCCTAGAAATCCAACGGCTGGGGTCCCGTTCTGTTCCATTTTTCTTTCCTTTTCCTGGCTGCAGAGTTGATCATTCCGACATTGGTCCTGAAATTCAGCATGGGTGGGCAGGTCCGGTGGCCGGCTGGACAGAGCGCACTCCCGGTAAACTGTCTAAGGTCCGTGCTCGGCCACGCGGGGGGTGGGAAGAGGGTGTTTTCCACCGTCCTGGGAGGCGGCCTGTCCTTGGCGATCTCCGTAGCACCATTTGTGTGTTTATTTGTGTGTCCGGGGTTAAGAAGCAGAAACTCTCTCCCGAGACTTTTGCTAAAAACACTCTCTAGCATTTGGTGATCCCTAATTTTACATTGTTGCATTTTAAGAATGAAATAATGTCATCTATTGTGCATCTCTCAGCTGGAATATTTTATATCCTTTTAAGGCCCTGTGTGTGGTTATTACACACATCTAAGCAGCTGAAATACAAACCACCGAGGCCTTTGCAATAGTGCAAAGCACCGACGTTGTATGAAGGCGTGTGTGGTGTTTCAAGGGGTAAAGAAAGTATGACACACAGGTCGTACCCTCTAGGATCTGTTCCTGAGAAGTAAGGCAAAGATAAAGAAAGCAAAACACAGTGTAATGTCGGGTGTCCCGTGAATGGTGCCGACAAGGAGGCTTCTGGAACCAAGGCCTCTGCGTGTGAGGTCAGGTCCAGAAATACCCGGGAGCTTCCGGAGGCAGGGGCGGGTGAACCGAGCCCACGCAGAGCATCTGGGGAGCCGTATGACCTTCCGCAAATGTTTATTACGTGGCATGGTGATGCAACACGTGGTGATGGGCGAGGACACAGCAGCAACTCTGAGCCTGTATAACGGAGAGAACAGAACAGGAGGTTGGTTAAGCAGGTGACAGACATGGATATGGAGGAAATCAGTCCCCCGAGCAGGCGGAGAGCAGCTCCCACACCTAGGTGAGGGCCGAGTCCCTGCAGACGCCCCCCCATCTCCCACCCGGGCCTCCCCTTTCTGGAAGCCGGCTGTCCCGGGAGCCCACGGGGCCGGGGCTCCAGTGAACGTGGTGGGGAGCAGGTGCTCTGACGGCTGACAGAAGGGCTGACGGCTGCCGAGGCACCTGAGCTGTGCTGGGCACGGTGTTTTCCGCAAACCACGAGCGACGATTTCGCTCCGCGCCCCGGGACGTAAATTTTACAGATCAGGTAACAAAGCATAGAAATATTAAGTACCTTCAATGTGGTCGCAAAGCTACTAACTGGGAAGGACGGAATTGTGAATTTCACCTGATTCCGAGCCCTGGATTTTTCCACCAGGGGGACGAGACGCCCAGAAGAGCAGGTTCCAGCCCGCTCTGGTGACTCCTGGCAACCCGCTCTTTGCTGGCTTGGGATACCTGGCAGACCTCGGTACCTGCTGGAATACAGGGGGCGTTTTGTGAAGAACTTTGGACTTAAATACAAACCAAAGTGGCTGTTCCAGTGTCTCCTAAGCCATCTGTCCACAGCTGTAATGCAGACACATTGCGGGGAACTGTGAAGGGCTGCGCACATTTGAAACTTCTGATGGAATATTCCATAAAGGGGGAAATCAACGGGGAAGTCAGGGTCTGTAAAAAGGACTTATCGCACGGTCGGCGTGCAGTAATCTTACGGCCACCTTTGTGAAACGGTCTTCGAAACTTGGCTGCGATTAAAAAAACCAATGGCAATCAGCTGTCATAGATCCGTTCCTCCTTTCGGGTGTCTTGGTAAGGTCTTTGTTACCTTTGAAGCGGTGCCTAGTGGATCGTTGCAGGCTACACAGGTGTGTTTACGCTACATTTCACTCTCTCTGTGCTCTGACGATGTATCTACAGTCCGCACTGAAGGATTTCGTTACTCAGAGCACATCTGGAAACAGCAGACGTTTGAGTAATTCCGTGTTGCATCCGTGTAGCAAGTACAAGAAATATTTCAAGCTTGTGACTTCCTGTCCTATCCGGGACCCCTGTGTCGATCCCCAGCCTGGGTTCGGAGCCCCGGAGCCCTGCCTGGGAAGCGAGACTGGAGGAGGGAGGTTTCACTCAACTCCCCCAGGCTTAGTGATGACAGGAAGGGATGGCTGCTCGTGCCTACAGGTGCACTCTGTACATAGCATGGATGTTATAGATGAACATATGATATGCACATATATATGCATATATAATATACAGGTATTATATATGAATGCCCAGTGTGCACACATATGGACACACATAGAGACAGAGATCATGGTTCATCCCTAAAGCTGGTGTTGATTCAGGCTGTGTAGTCGGGGGCTCTACACTGGGGCACTTGACTGATACAGGCAGAGAAAGGCTGGAAGTGAAAGAGATGGGAAGGATCCCGGGTACCGGAAGACAGCTGCTCCCGCCCCGGTTTCCCCGATGGGCCAGCGCTCACCTGCCCTTACACACATCCTTCAAGATCTTTACATGCACGGGCTTTGTGGCCCCCTATATCAGGAGGTGTTTTGTACACTTCTCCTCAGCTGCTGCTTAGAACCAACAATTAGCATCTCAGACGCAGGGGCCAGATATTAACCAGATGGAAGTTAATTGTACGTACTACGCACAACATTAAATTTATGGACTTTTTAAGCTTCTTAAAAATGTTCCCGTTAGAAATAAGACCGTGACACAAATCAGCTCATCAAAAGTATACACTTTCACTAGCTTATTTATCCCTGTTCCTCATCTTTACACAGGGACAAACTATCATAGGCTTACTAGCTGGAGAATGAAGTTTATTTATAAGATCACAGAACGCTGTCTGGTTAGCGAAGAGCTTCCAAGTTCAAACAAGGTGGAAACGTCTTCAAAACATTTTAAGATGTCTGACCAGAATCCCCGGTTACACTGACTTTTTCCTACTAATTATTTTACAGAACAGATAAAATTGTAGAAAAACAACTCCATTTAATATGGGTATTTAAGGTGATCAAATGTCAGGGAATGTGCCACATTCAGCCAGTGAAACATTCGACACGTTAAGGTATGCATCTCTATAAAGTGATTATATGGTAACAGTCTAGATGACACAGGATCTCCAGTCATCAAACACGCTTTAAATTCTTTCCATGGGAATCAGAACTTTTAGATATACTTCTGTCAAGGACACATGCATTTTTCCTGGAGCTTGGAGACCTCTAGATTCCGATCCTAGCTTTGTGAGCAATGACCGACATAAATCCAGGGATGGCCCTTAAACACCTGTGGTGTAATATTGTCGATAGTAAAATGAAAAGTTATTGAACATTTCAGTTTCCTTTTTTCTTTCTTTAACCCAATACCCTCTCCTTCTTTAGGGAACGGCACCTCTCTCCTCTAGGGAGATGTGTTCTGCCTCTGCTTAGACCACGTAATTTAAATGGGGACCACCAGCATCGGGGAGTCCACCCTAACCTAGCCTGAGGGGACACATCTGACCCAGGTTCCATTTCAGATGATTTATTTTATTTTATTAAAAAATGTGTATTTAATATAATTTATTGTCAGGTTGGCTAACGTGCCGTGTATACAGTGTGCTCTTGGCTTCAGGAGTAAATTCCCATGATTCATCGCTTACATACAACACTCAGTGCTCGTCCCAACAAGTGCCCTCCTCAGTGCCCATCACCCACTTTCCCCCTCCCCCACCCTCCATCAACCCTCAATTTGTTCTCAGTATTTAAGAGTCTCTTATGGTTTGCCTCCTTCTCTGTTTGAAACTATTTTTCCCCTTCCCTTCCCCCATAATCCTCCTTTAAGTTTCTCAAGTTCCACATACGAGTGAAAACATAGGATATCTGTCTTTCTTTGCCTGACTTATTTCGCTCAGCATAAATACCTTCCAGTTCCATCCACATTGTTGCAAATGGCAGGATTTCATCGTTTCTCATTGCCAAGTAGTATTCCATTGTATGTGTAAACCACATCTTCTTTTTCCATTCGTCCGTGGATGGACATTTAGGCTCTTTCCATAATTTGGCTACTGTTGAAAGTGCTGCTATAAACATTGGGGTACAAGTGCCCCTGTGCATCAGCACTCCTGTATCCCGTGGATACATTCCTAATAGTGCTTTATTTTAAGCTGGATCTGAAAAAGAGACTCTTATGCTCATGAGGTCTTAAGATTGGGTCAAGATTGGGTTAAGATTGAGCTCCCCATCTCATCAAAAGGTTGTGTGAGAGGAAGAGGCTCACCACAGACAGAAGCAGAAACACAGGGCAGAATCCCAGGTTCCAGGCCCTCCTCAGGGAAAACCCATCCGTGTTTTTCCACGTTTCGTCAAGGGAGACCCTGGTCTGACATCACAACCTAAAGATTTCTAGGGGTACTAACCTGAATGGACTTTGAAATCTCTTCCACCTCTAGGATTTCATGATTTTATGGTCAACTAAATACAAGTCTAAAAAAATAAATAAAAGATTTTTAGGGAAACCTCAGTTGATCAGAAAATTACTAGCGAGAAGATGACACAGTTTCACAATAATGTTAGGGATCTATACTAGAATAATGCCTGACACACGGAAGGACCTATATATTTGCCAACTGGCAGAGTGAGTCTAAAAAATTCATGCATCCTGGATGATTACACTCACCAGGACGTATACCTGGCTGTCAACTACAGTGACTAAATTCCGCGAGTTTGGGTAGACATAGTACGGTAATTCAGAAGTATGGTCTGTATGATATTTATGGGCATAAAATGGGCAGCCAATTGTGTTGAAGCAGGGTATACTGCCTTCCCCAACCCTCCAGTGTGCAGGAATAAGATAAAGGTAGTGATGGCAAGGGAGGGAGGGAGCCAGCTGGCAAGAGAGATGGGGTCGTCAAATTATCAGGAAAATAAGACAATTTCTAGAGTGACAGCAAAATAATGTAAGGCATTGGATAAAGCAAATCTCAATAGATATCCACTGATACTCTTGTACTTCAGACAAACTTCCAGAAACTTTATAAACAGAGGCTGAGGGTAAAGGTCTGGAGACTGCATAGCACCCTAATGTAGATCAAAGGGGATAGAATAGTGTAGAATGCACAGATCAACCATCCCACATAAAAAAAGGGAGAAAAGTACAGAAAATAACCCAAGCCTTTCATTAAGAGGAAGTGAAAACAGAATCCAATTTTACATATTTATTCCTTGTTCTATATAAATGTACATGAGCCAGTTGGAGAATGAAGAGCATGCTATTTTCATATTTTGGCAAAGACATAACCGTTCCCCAGTGATTCCTTTTATGTGTGTGTTTGCCTATGTGTGTGTAAAGAGTCTGGAAGCTAGAATCCAGTTAACTTGATAGAGCGATTTCTGCACTGTGTGAAGCCTGAGAATTTCTGTCGGTATTCTGGTTCCAAGGGGGACCAAAACAGGTAAGCCCCCACCAACACCCTTATATTAACAATGTCTTATTTTTCATAGACAATGTTGCTGCCATCATCATCATCATCATCATCGTCTTCATCTTCATCACCACCACCATCATGACCATCATCGCCACCACCATCATCATCATCACCATCACCATCATCACCACCATCATCTTCCAAGGGTTGTTCCTATGCACAAAGGCTGCCTCTGACCATACCGTATGAGAGTTCTAGCCCCATGTTTCCTCACTGCGTGAGCTGGGCCTACATACTCAGTCTTTCCAAACCGTGGACCTTCCAGTAACAACATAAAAAGTGTATTGTACTCACTTCACTAGATTGCTGAATAGGATAAACAATAAAAATATAGCTCTTGACACAGTGCTTCGTGCCTGGTCAGTCCTCAATACATACAAGCTTTTGTCACCAATGCTGTCATCATCATCAAAAAAGCAGAGCCTGGGTGTTTCCAGTTTCAAATGACTGACATAAGCAATTTCTGGAAGAAAACTGAATTTGGATTTTTTTTTTTGATGGCTGAGGAACAATATATACTGGAAAGATGATTATGAGAATAGCAAGATTAATTAATTCTTAATTAATCTAAGTCATGTTTTAAATGTTGGCTCAGGAAATAGTTTCCACCCAGAGAGAGAATTTGGGAAGAAAGGAGAGAAGCGAAGCAGTCCTCGGTTGTCTCCTTCCTGGAGGAAGTGATATGAAGGGATGTCCTTCTGGAGAATTGCTGGTCAGTAGGGAAGCCAGCGACGGACAACGTCTCTTGGTGGTCAGAGCACTGGCTGTAGGTCACATCATGCGATGCACAAAGGACATCTCATTGTTGGGGTCCTGGTGATGTGTGTAATCCCGTCAGAGCGCTCACTGTGTCTCACTTACAGAGTCTGGGCAGGCGTGGCCTGAATCTGGTGTCTCTAAGGAGACGCCTGCTGGTGTGTGGGGGGCAAGGAGGCAACAAGGTGCTGAAAAACCTCCAGTCACAGGGAGTGGCACAGCCATGATGAGGGTTCCAATGGTGAACTCAGAACAGCATTCCTATAATTTACTGCGGGTGGAAAACTCACTGATGAAGAACCACTTACTTTCATTTGGGGGCTTTGAAGTGAAGAGGCCATAGAGTTCGTGTCAAGATGATGATGGTGATGATGTCTTGGCCATGGGACCGATGGACACAGGGATGTTGCCCTGGCCCCACAGTCTTCCCTCTGCACGAGCTCCTCAGAGACAAGCAATCCCTGGGGTTCACTCTTTGGGGTCCTTCATTTGCTGCTAACAGACCAGCATAGGAGCTTGTGCACAGGAAGTTTGGGGCCAAAGCCTCACCTGTGATTAAAATGCTAACTTTCCATCCTTGGAGTCTTTTGCTTGTTGACCTTGGAGGGAGGGAGGGAGGATGGTCACTGACCAAGGGAGGGGTTATGTCTACCAAGGTCTGTGGGCCCTCCCTGAAAAATGTTCCATCCCATGACCTCTGCCTCTTCGTGAGATACTGTCGAGAGGGATGCATTTGCTGATACTTTTTTCCAACACATTAATTTCACCCCATGTGCTTCTTGTTTGCATGATTTCTGATGGGAAGTCTGATGTAAGTCCTACCTTTTTGTTCCTCTAGAATATTTTGAGAACTCTTTTTTGACTTTCTAACTTTTGAGTAGGATGTGCATAGAAGTGTTTTCCTCCCTCCCTCCCTGCCTCTCTCCCATCCTTCCTTTTCTTTTTTTTTAAAATTTTCTTTCTTTTGGAATTTATTCTACTGGGTGTTCTCTGAGCTTCGTGAATCTGTGGTTTTGTGTCTGCCATTAATTTTGGAATGTTATCAGTCATTGTTATTTCAAATATAACTTTTCTCCCTTCTTTCCGTCTTCTTTTGGTATTCCAATATGGGCATATTAAACCTTTAAAATTGTCCATGACTGGGGCGCCTGGGTGGCTCAGTTGATGTAGCGTCCGACTTTGGCTCAGATCATGATCTCCCGGTTCATGAGTTTGAGTCCCACGTCGGGACATCTCAGAGCCTGGAGCCTGCTGTGGATTCTAGATCTCCCTCTTTCTCTGTCCCTCCCTTGCCTTCACTCTGTCTCTCTCTCTGTCAAAAATAAACATAAAAAATTTTAGAAAAATAAAAATAAAATTGTCCATGACTACTGGATATTTTGTTCTTTTCATATTTTCATGATCTTTTCTCTTTGCATTTTAGTTTACTAAGTTTCTATTACCCTATTTTCAAGTTCACCGATTATTTTCTCAGCTGTGTCCAGTTTACCAGTGAGCATGTGAAGACATTTTCGTTAGTGTTTATTTCCTGATTTCTTTGGTTTCTTTCTTGGAATCCCAACTCTCCGCTTACATTGGACGTCTGTTCTAACACTGTGTACTTCACAGCTGTTCTGACTTCCTGGCCTGACAACATTCCTGCCCTGTCCGGGTCTGCTTCTGATGACTGTTCTGTTCATTCATACTGTATTTTTCTTGCTTTTTGAGCTCATTTCCCTGTAATCACTGTCAGTATGCTGAAGTGTTTTCGATGTTCCAATTAAGCCTCTGACTTCGGTGGCCTGTGTCTCAGGGCTGCGACCTTTGCTCCTATACAGTCTGCTTTCAGTTCCCTAATCTCTGGCCCCAGCCTCCTGATCTGCTTGAAGCCCTGGGCATGGTTGACCCTGTGAGTTCCCCGCTTAGCTAAGACAAGATCGGGAGTGATGTGTTCCCTCCCTGGGATAAGACTCTGGCAAACCCTTCTCTCCCCGGGCCAGCCTTTGTCGGGAGGAGATTCTGGGTATATTTCACTCAGAAGTGGCACTTTTCCCTCTCCCCTGGTGGAGCCACACGGGGATGTTCTTGGACCTTCACTGTGATCATTCTATCATGTTTCCAGAGGAAAAAGCCTGGGAAGAGTGGAGCTCCCCTCAGCCCACAGCCCCACGCACTTCTCACCCTGCTGCTCGTCCACACTCAGCTTCCAGAAATTCATCAGAATCACCGCTAAGTACAGCTCCGGCGGCTTCTGCCCAATCAGCTGCTCTCAGCCGCACCTTCCCGAATGTGCCCTGTCTCCAGATTCTGGGCAGGGTCTGTCTTGCAACTCCAGTTCTCTGACGATTTTCCATTTTTCTAGCTCTTTCTTGTTCTAAAGACAGATGGGATGTCTTCTGAGAGCTTTCCTGTGGCAAAGCCAGAAAAGACTGTACGTTTCTGGAAGATGAAAATGGCCTAATACGCCTCCCATCGTAGGAAAGATTACCCTCCTCTTCAGTGAGGCCATCAGTGAATATGTCATTAATTGAATTAAAGCCCACCATCAGCATCAGCATTGATTGCAGGGACACAACAATATAGTAGAGAAGTATTTTGATTCTAATTATCTTTCTCTGGTGTTCTTAGCCCTTCATGCTTTCTCTGAGGTTCTTCATCTGATACACACACACACACACACACACACACACACACACACACATTTATTTATTTATTTATTGGCCCAAGAAGTACATTTCTTCAAAAGATTAAAAAAATAGCAAAAGGTACACATAGCTGGTTTTCCCTTCAAGATATGTATTCAATTCTGAAGCTTCATGGGGCAGGAGTTTAAAACACAACACCAAACGCTTTGACAAACAACATGGATTTTTTTCCCCACATTCTTGCACTGTTGAGGGGACAGAATTTAGGGTTCAGGGTCTGCCTGGTGAACTCGCCAGGGAAAGCCCACCTTGACTACTGCTGAAGCCTTTGGGGGTGGGGGCTAGGTCCCAAGACCTAGGAGCCGGGGAAGACCAACCAGGTCGGAGTCTTCCCTGGCTCTCGTCACTCCCTACTGGATCGAGGTCAAACATCCACCTGTGGAAGGAGGCCGCTCCATCTGCAGCCTCTCCTTGTTTTTAAACAACGCTTGGTGTGTGACCTACGCAAGAGAGCTGATCGAACGTAAACCCACCACGGACCCCCCCCTTTCCACAATAAAAGAAGCATGATTCCTATGCTCAGTATCTGGGGGGGGAAGACATGGAAGACGTATAGAAAGATGAGAATTCCACTAGCTGTGTTTTCCTTAACATGTTTCATTCAGTGCCCTGCTACCAGACAAGGTAATTACGGTTCTGCCGGGGACAGTTTTCCCGGGTTGAAGAGCAAAGGCATTGGTACTGTCTTAGCCGTGCAGGGGACATTGACACTTTAGCTGGCTTCTTCATTTCCATCAGCCAGCCTTTGTTTCCGTGTCTCTAAGTGGGGATTACATAGTCGGTCCGTGACTGTTTTTGCCAGGTCCCCGCTATTCCCCCAGTGCCCACGATTGTGTGCTTTCAACAGTCTCCGGCTTCTCCACAAACTGAACATTTGCTCAACGAGTGAACGGAGATAATATATGTAAAGCGCCTGGCCAGGATCTTCTGCGTTTCACGTGTGCAGAAAATGGTGAATTGATTTGAAGCTAGGATCCTGATATGTTTGAACACAGTCGATGAGCTATGAGTACATTTGATGAAATTCTGGGCATGGAGGTGGGGGGGTGGTTTTGGTTTTGGTGAGGAGAGAGAGATCCAGTTTAGATGCTGGTTTTGGCATTCTGGTCTTCTGAGCCCTGTGGAGAAAGGCCAGGAATGCTGGACGGAGAACTCTGCTCTCACATGATTTCAAGAGGAATGTATTTATTCCAGCTCTGGTGACCGTGAGACAACAATGCGGAGAAAAAACGTGAGACACCTTCTTCAGGGCGAACCTCAGGAAGTCAAAGCCACATTTGCATTTGTCCCCTGTAAGTTTTCAGGTTTAGGGGCATTGGTTAATGGTGTTCTTGGCTTGTACTTGAACATTGTTGTGGTGGTGAGCGGACAGAGCAGCATTTGTGAGATGCCGTCCCAAGGGGGCTCCCAACTTAGAGGTCATGGATGTCCTGAGGAGTGAGGGGGAAGGTGATTTGTGCAGGCAAGTGAGTCAGTTCCCCAGCAATGAGGGGCCTGGAGAATTCAATGAAGGTTAAATATGCATGTATGTACATAATACATATGTATATACAGTATAATGGACATATACACATACATATATACACACACATATATGTATATATGTGTTACATCCAATAGACATATAAATAAACAGATATAAATACACTATATATAGATTAAAATTATATATATACATATTTCCTTGTATGTTTGATCTGGGATACATTCTTCAAATTTATAGTATAATAGGCTAACACTGTGTTCTTCAGAATATCTGGAATTAAATGATTATAGTGATGATGATAACAACAATGATTAATATTCATTTGCGACTTTGTCATAATGTAGTACACTATATATGTAAATCTGCCTATCTTCATCATCTATCTATCTATCTATAATCATCATCATCATCATCATCATCATCTACCTGTCTCTGAATATTAAAAGCATGCAGGCAGACTTTATTAATACCCTTGTTTTATGGACGGAGTTTGAGGCACAGAGTGGTAGGTGAATTCTCTGGGTTCACGGAGAACTAGTGGTGAAGCCTTATTTGAATCCAGTCAATCTAACTGCAGAGCCTGGATATTTTATGTGAGTGGAAAACAAAGCAGAGAAAAATTCTTAAGTAGTGAATTCTTTATAGGACCATCAAAGCACAGGTACTCATGTCTGAGAATGGTAATTATAAAATGATATTCTATAGTAAATGTTGTTAGGTGAAAGCACCTAACGAAGTGATGAAACACACTGAGTTACTGGTCTCCGAGTCCCACATGACCTTCAGTAACAAGCTGTCAGTCACAACGAGCAGAAAATTAAAGATTCAGCATCTCCAGAGACCAGAGCCGATTTGGGAAGGAGCCCCCAAGAGTTGCCTAGGAAAGCGGGGGGAGCAAACTCACTAACGAAACTAGAGCTGGAGAGGGAGACAGCCGTAGGGTTATCTTTTCAAAATAGAAGTATGGATTTCAGGCCAGAACGGCCAAGACGGGGTCCTTTGTCTCTGCGTGCACGCACAGTGAGTCTGTCTGTTTCACAGTCTGTTCCAACCTCCGTCCACAGACACAGTTTGAATCAACACAGGCCACATCACATTAACATAATCTGATTGCCACAGCCTCACTTCCCTAAACGGCTTTGAAAACACACAAACTTGATAATTTATACAAAGCTTCTTGAGAAGACTTTAATAGACTTTTTATAAGCGAATAAACTAAATGTGCCGGAGTTTTCTAAATTGCACTTCAAAGGCAGCACACACATCTGTAAATAATAAAAAAAAACCCCTATATCACATTTCATGCATTGACTAACAATTTGTGGGGATCTGAATAGTTTAATACATAGAAGAATTCATAAAACCTTTATAGAAATAAAAAAAATGTATCTTAACCCTACAGGGAATGACCTTTGTGATTCACTTTGGGGATCATTTCTTTTCGGGTAAATGTATTGTGGATTATAAGCATAAAAAATGAGTGGAAAAATTTGTATTATTCATTTTGAAGGCTCTTTTTATTAAGAGAAGAAATGAAATTCAATGAAAATCATTTTGCTGATAATTATAATGAAATATGAAGTGCTCTGAATATATTCTATTGCAGGCAATATAGAAGAAATGGCTCTATCTGCTTGATGCCCGATTTAATGGATTGGCTCCACAGAGCTGGCTCATTTCTACACAGAGTCATCAGAGGGATAGTTGGTGAGATCGCTTCCAAAGGAGGTTTGAGAGGAAAGATCTGGAGAATCACGGACAATCGTGTTTCAGTTCCCAGAGGCTTAACCACTTACGGGTTGTTACTAGCCAGTGTCGGTTAGCAGTGACAGCTTGACCCATGGTGCAGTCTAGGCAAACCGCCTTGGCGGCCGCAGGGAACAAAAAAAAGTCGTGACACTGAGGTCAGTGCCACAGCCAGAAGCCATGGGTTCCTGAGAAGAAACCGGTGAGATACAATCAATGCAGCTATAGTGCAACAGTCCTCACGTTATTTGGTGCCATATTTTGGCCCATCATTTTTTCTAGCATGCCTAATACAATCCTGATCTTTTGTTTTGTTTTTAAGAGATTAACGATGATGCCAAACTAGACATGAATAGATAAGAGCAGTAACTCATTAACGAAGATTTTAAAAACCCACTTTGACCTTGTAGCTCCCAGGAACTGCCTCAGAAGGGGCCCGTAGGTCCTGCTCACTGACTCCCCAGGGACTTGCGATGCAATGGTCCTTCTACGCCACAAGTACAGTGAGGACAAGCTAAGGACTTTAAAACATATGCATCATCCGGGAAATGCAAATCAAAACCGCGACGAGACATCACCTCACACCTGTCAGGATGGCTAACATCAACCACTCAGGAAACAACAAGTGTTGGCGAGGATGTGGAGAAAAGGGAACCGTCTTGCACTGTTGGTGGGAATGCAAACTGGTGCAGCCGCTCTGGAAAACTGTGGAGGCTCCTCAAGAAACTAAAAATAGAACTACCCTATGATCCAGCAATTGTACTAGTAGACATTTACCCAAAGGTTACAAAAATACAAGTTCGAAGGGGCACGTGCACCCCAATATTTGTAGCAACACTATCTACAATAGCCAAACTATGGAGAGAGCCCAAATGTCCATCGACTGATGAATGGATAAAGAAGATTCCCTATACAATGAAATATTACTTGGCAATCGAAAATAATGAAATCTTGCCATTTGCAATGACGTGGATGGAGCTAGAATGTATTCTAAGTGAAATAAGTCAGCCAGAGAAAGACAAATAGCGTATGATTTCAGTCATATGTGGAATTTAAGAAACAAAATGGATGAACACAAGGAAAGCTGGGCGGGGAGGGGGAGAGAAGAGAGGAAAACAAACCACAAGAGACTCTTTAATTTTTTTAATTTTTTTTTTTTTTCAACGTTTATTTATTTTTGGGACAGAGAGAGACAGAGCATGAACGGGGGAGGGGCAGAGAGAGAGGGAGACACAGAATCGGAAACAGGCTCCAGGCTCTGAGCCTTCAGCCCAGAGCCCGACGCGGGGCTCGAACTCACGGACCGCGAGATCGTGACCTGGCTGAAGTCGGACGCTTAACCGACTGCGCCACCCAGGCGCCCCAAGAGACTCTTAAATACAGAGAACAAACTGAGGGTTGATGGAGGCAGGTTGGTGGGGGTTGGGGAAAATGGGTGATGGGCCCTAAGGAGGGCACTTGTTGAGATGAATCACTGGGTTCTATTCCTGAAACCAATATTGCATGGTATGTTAACCAACTAAAATTTGAATAAAATTTAAGTTAAAAAAATTTAAAAAATCTATAAAACACATGGTTGGGATCCTGGTACAGCTACTGTGCTCCAGAATCCAACTGATTACTTTAATTGTGAAAAACAGAATTGAGGATCTCTTGATTGGACAGATTAAAACCCAGAACACATAATCTCAAAGCCAACACAATTTTCAGAGGATTTAGAAGGTCACAGATCAGGTATAGACTGATCTCTTATATACTTTTAATCTAGTTACTTTAACAATGAGGTTTAAAATTCAGAATGATAATCCAAAGGCTCCAAAGAATTTTTGTTTAAATGGCATTCATTGCTTTCACTAGATTCTCTTTGTAATTTTTCAGTTGGAATACACCTTAGCAGTTAAGAAGCCCAACATTTACATTAATACACGCGCAACTATAAACACCAGAAGTCAAGTCCAAAAGCCTAATTAATGATATTTGCGTTCAACACCCAGAAATTCTGAGTGAATGCAATCCCCAGATGTTTTGAGCTTCACCACCAGGGGATCACCAATCGACCATTTATTAGGTGCGGGTCCTGAGCAAGTTCGTTCTTTACCCTGGGCCTTGACATTGTCTCATCTGCTGAGGGGGATAATAATAACCTCGTAGTGTAGAGCTGTGTTGCAGATTATATGAACAACACACACATAAACCAGTCTATGCAGTGCGGAAATATCTGTGAGTGTTCATAAACTGTTGGCCATCATCATGAAACACAACGGTGGGGGGAAAGCTGAGCCAGGTCACCGAGATACTAACACACACACACACACACACACACACACACACACACAGACACAGAGTGCATGAGTCTGTGATTCCACACGAAATCCGTTCGGCCTGACTTTTATTACAGTGTGTGTTCGGGCTCTGTCTGGAGATGTCAAAGCAGTGTGTATGCAGGTTGTCACTGAATTCTACCAAATATAAAATGTTTCAGTCAGAGGGAAACTTGGAACTCATGAAGTCCTAAAGGCAAGGTAATAGGACTCCACGGTCAAAAGTTTCCAAGGTGATTTATGGATCAAGAGAAACAGTAAAATGGAAACCCCATGTTGGGCTGCAGGAACAAATCACCCTTATAAATTCTCACCGGGGCAGTTGGGTTCTGTGGCAAGGCTTCAACCCAGTTGAAATTTACAGGATTTGTTTTACGTGTCAGGATCATTGTCACCTCAACCCTTTCTGATGTGCGCTAATGAAGATAAATGGTTGGAACTATCTGGGATGGAAGGACTTAGATTTATAACCAGGATGGTGCCATTCACTTGCTAACAATTTAAAATATATGAACGTTAGAGACACTTCTGCTTGATTTGAAAACCCTCAAATGAAGCTCCAAATCATCACTTCTGTCTGTGCACAAATGATTTAAAAAATGATCAGATAGATCCTCTTGAATTAGTTTACTATTTAAAACAGAGAGAAAACTCCCAAGAACATAAATTTACTAATAACCTACTAATATATTCAATATCCGGTCAAGGTTCTGGAGGTGTCTGTACAAATGTGCCACAAAATTCTCTTTGCTTGAAGGTAATCACTACTTAAAAGATAACATCTTTTTCTTATTTATATACGAAGTCCGTTTTATATGGTTCGACATGTAGGTACCAGGGTTGAACTCAGACAAAATGGAAGTACAGTCCAAATTTCACAGTTGAAATCGAAGTCAAATTTGGACAGAGTTATCTACCATGGCATTAAAATGTCTTATCCAACTTAAAAAATTTTTTTAATGTTTATTTATTTTTCAGAGAGAGAGAGAGAGAGAGAGAAAACAAGCAGGGGAGGGGCAGAGAGTGGGAGACCCAGAATCCCAAGCAGGCTCCACACTGTCAGCACAGAGCCCAACGCGGGCCTCCAAAGCATGAACCATGAGATGATGACCTGAGCCGAAAATGGAAGCTTAACCGACTGAGCCCCCCAGGAGCCCGTCTTATCCAACCTTTAAATTCCAGTGTGCAATAAACAACAACAACAACAACAACAATAATAAAAACCGTATGGAAAAGAAAATGGCATCCACTTTGTATAATCACTTAAATGTGTTTTAGCATCATTGCTGTGAATACATCCCAATGCGTTGCTCTCCAAATTCCTCTGGCCTGTTTCTACACAACTAATTTAAAACAGTCAAGGCGTCAGGAATTGATCAAGGTGGGAAGTGATTAAGATCTGTTCTCCCCTTGCTTTTAAACTGTAAAACAGGATTTCATGCATTTCAAATCCTATTAGTTTATTTGGTATAAGTGACCTTCCCAATAACCTTATTCAAATATAGGAGGCTGGGTTGCGTTCATCATTAGCAGGGAGAGCTATGCCAAACACGACTTTTAAACCTATTTTCCGATTCAAATTTAGTAGGTCTAATGAAAAAAACTACCTTGGGCTTCGCAGCTGCATCCATTTGCACACGCACATTCAGTAATTGCTCATATAAATTGAGTAAACTGTACATGAAAACAAGCTGTTAAATATTCAATTAATCAGTTTGCAAAAGTCTCCCCACGCTCTTGCTACCAGCAGACTCCTTCAGAGATCGTTCGCAGGGGCCGGAGCACAATCGGATATTTCACGTGCACACGCGGTGGGGCCCCTTCACCCCAGCTGGCTCTGGCTCGCTCGCACGACCCTGTTTGGTGCACACCAAGTGCCGAGCACAGAGGCCCCGCGGTGAGGACGGACAAACCCGCCGTGCCCCGCACCAGGTTCATCTTCTGACGCTGAGGAGCCACAGCAGGTGTAGACAAGGTTATTCTCTGCCACCCGGTTTCAGGCGTGAGGTCCTCAAAGGCGGGCAGGATGATGCCACGGAGATAACGTGGCCTTGAGATCCAGCTCTCACTTTCAAGGATTGCAGTCGTGGAAGATGGTTTCTGCGTTTCTGCCAGTTCCCTCGAGTGTAAAATGAGGAGAGCCAGCGGGCCGTCCTCTGCCGCTCTTCCTTCTGGTGCTGGGCACCTGTCACGCCGTGTCCACCGTCCTGGCTCTTGGCTCCCTGGCCTGGACGCGCTCACCCGTGGCCGGGGGACCTGTGCACGAGGGCTCCCCCCCGGGCAGGTCTGGGAGGGGACGGAGAGCTGGTGCTCCCCGTGCTGGGGTGCCCTGCGCCTTCGCCCGTCCCGCCTCCTGTGTCTACACCGGCCTGGAGCACTGAGTCTGGCTAGATGGGGTGAGGTGCCGAGTGGACAGCGAGCCTGGAGCCCCGGAACCGGGAAGGCAGGGTTTGCGGAACCTTCCCTTGAGCCTCCCACCGGCCCTTCGCTGACTTGGTGGCGGCCGACCCGACGAGGCTCAGGGACGAGATGTAGCCCAGCGTGTGCACCGTGCGGGCGCTTCCTGGCGACGGTCCTGGCACCGGCCTGCATCACCGCAGCGGTCCAGGGCCCACGTCGGACAGGAGAAAACGGAGTTCCAGAGCAGCTAAGCAATTTCCCAATCTCGCCGGCCGGTAAGCCGTGGGCTGTGACTCTCAGGCAACCGTGTGCGGCTCCAGAGCTGACGCTGGGCACGGTCCCTCCCGCCGCCGCCTGCCCCCGGCTCCCCCCACAGCCGTGCAATCACGGCCTCGCGGCTAGAAGGCACATTATGCCCAGAAATGAAAGAACGTTGATTTTATCAACTGATATTATTTAAAACATCAATATTTGGCATAATTCATGTTTCTTGAAATGATGACCTATTCAAGAATTTGGATTTTTACATTTCTCAGATTTAATGAAGATAGAGTTCAATGGATCCAGTATTCTATGAAAGTTCTATTAATATGTATGTGTAATAGGGGAAAAAAATGTCTGGTGCTGAAGATGTGTATTAGGATATGTGGTTTTTAAAATCCCTTCTACAGTAGAGAAATAATCTATTCATAACATTTGGGCCAAAAAGTTCCAAGAATTATTTTTCTTATCTACTTCTTTTGGGAATTGAAGAAACTTTATTTTCTTAAAGGTCAAATTGAGGGTATGAAAATAAAACGGTATTCTCATTTCTGGACATTTTCCCTTCCTTTCCAGAGCAGATGAAGAGTTTGTATTGGAATTCTAGAAATACAGGGAGATCTGATCCCACTTATCAACTGGTCTGAAATGACGGGTGGTGTGCCCCTGAGGCAGACACCAGGTCGGTGTTTCTGGGGGACCTCCTCCCCCTTCCTCCGACTTCTTCGAACAATAGTTCTCAACGTCGTACATTAGTAGAGACATAGACAAAGTGGGATTCTCTTAATGGTGTCCAGAAGGGTGACATGTCTCTTTTTATTATGTTTTTATTTTATTTTTGAGAGAGAGAGAGACAGAGCGTGAGCAGGGGAGGGGGCAGAGAGAGAGAGGGAGACACAGAACCCGTAGCAGGCTCCAGGCTCTGAGCTGTCAGCACAGAGACTGAGGCGGGACTTGAACCCGCAAACCGTGAGATCATGACCTGAGCCGAAGTCAAACGCTTCGCCGACTGAGCTGCCCAGGTGCTCTGTGGATGACACATCTCTTGAGCGATTGCTGACAGAACTGGAGGTGCGGGGAGACAAATGGGAAGTTGGTAGAGATGCAACTCGTGTTTTCGAGTCCATGAAGGTGAACCTGCCAGAAAGGCAGGTGGTTCAGAGCAGGCCCCGAACCCCACGTGGCTCTGCATAGACACCCCGCTCATCCTCAGAGCTGGGCCGTCGTGAGCTCTAGGAACCCAGCATGTGGAGGACAAAGATCAGGGGAGCAGACGGGGTCACCCCTAAGGCCTTGAAACTGTAGCACTGAGGTGCTGTTGTCTGAAGCTGTGTCCCTGCGGGCAGGCGCTGGCGACGATCCCACTGGATTGGGCAGGAAGGACCTCGGCAAATCTGCGTTGGGCCAGGGCCCGATTCTCGCCTTCTCAGGGGCCTCTGTCTCCCACATGCGTCCTCTGCTCTCAAGTCTCTTTCTGTCCCCATGGCCAAGTTCCTCTGTTCCGCTGGCACGCTCCCTCTTGGAGTTCACGTCGTCTCAGCGACTCTCCTGCTTTATCATCAAACCTCTGGAAACCTCCGCAGCTTTCCTTAAGGCCCTACGGGCCGGGCAGAAGGGGGCCCCGTGAGCACTGGAAAGGAACAGCCGCCTCGGGTCCTGTGTTAATTTTCTCGGGTAATAATGCCTTTAAGGCTAATACAGGAGTTTCGGTCACAGCAAGACAACGAGGGGTTGTCTTGTCCTACGGTCCTCTTGTAGAAAACGTCAAGCCACAGTGGGCGCTTCCTCTGTCCTCACGAAGCGTGGCCCTTGGGCTGAGTGTAGGGAGCAGTATCGGTGTGGGACTCTTACCAAATCCGGATGTGTGACTGCACACCAGAGCCCGAGGGCAGCCCGAATGCAGGGGGCCCCTCCCCACATCAAGGACGCGTACCTTCTAGGAGGAAGAGACCGCTTCACACGCTGACCCCAGGAACCCGAAGCACAGGCAAGGAGAACATTCACGTGTCTGAAGGGAAAATAAGTAGAAATCTCAAGTCCTACTTCTATGTGAAACAAAAGCGTTTTTACATGCTTTGCAGGCAGCACACCTGTGACAACATTTTTTAATTAACATCCTACACAGACTAAGCGACGACCAGACAGGTTACCTGAAGACCATACGCATTTTCAGAATTTAAAATTTTCAGAATTCAAATTTATTTGTCACCATAGTAATTATTTTCTGAATCCTTTCAGGTATATCCTTGCAAATCTGAGTTTTATTTATTTTTATTTTTTTTAACTTTTTTTATTTTATTATTTTTGAGACAGAGAGAGACAGAGCATGAACAGGGGAGGGGCAGAGAGAGAGGGAGACACAGAATCTGAAGCAGGTTCCAGGCTCTGAGCTGTCAGCACAGAGCCCGACGCGGGGCTCGAACTCACGGACCGTGAGATCATGACCTGAGCCGAGGTCGGATGCTTAACCGACCAAGCCATCCAGGTGCCCCACAAATCTGAGTTTTAACTTATTAAATGGTCTCAGTTACCAATTTCTCAAATAATTATGGTGCACAGTGTTTCCACTACGCGTTTGCTGATACATGAGCTGGTTTGTGGATGAGGGACAGATGATTTATTCAGAGGAATCAAGTAGAAGAATATTTAATCTTAATGTGTATCTTGATATAGCTCTTAAGTTATTCAAAGTTGTCCGTTGATGTTCATGTAGGAAACTCCTTTAGAATTGTATTAAACGTGTGTTTGCCTTTATGTATTTGCATTACATATTTGAAGACTATATTAAAATTATAAAGTAGTATCTAAAAAAGACTTAGAAATGTATATGTATAAGCAAATGTGTATGTTATTGTTAATTAATTATCAATTTTCAAGTAGAGTGTGCAAAGAGGGATATTACCAAGTATAAAGAGAGACATCGCACAATAATAGAGAGGCCAACTCATCATGAAGAGGTGCCATTCCTAATTGGGTATGCAACTAATCACAGATTCCAGGTAAATCTGATAGAACTGAAAAGTGAAGCAGGCAGATCCAAAATCATCTTAGTAGTCGATAGAAAGCACAGACACGCAAGAAGGGACAGTGCAGAAACCCCGAGCGACGTTATCATCCTCTTTGCCCAACGGGTATTTGTGGAACTCTTCACCCCCAAAGCAGAGAGACACTCATAATTTTTAAGTGCACACAGGGTGCTTATTAAGACAGATGATCTTCTTGGCCATGAAACAAACAGCAACATATGTGAACACACTGAAATCACACTAAGTGTGAACACAACAGAATTAAACAAAAAATGTCAGCAACACAAAGGACTATGTATACAAATACGTGAAAGTCAAACAACACTCTTTTACATAACCCAGTGGTCACAGGAGAATTCTCAGGGAGGTTATGATATATTCTAATTGAGTAAAAATGAAGCAGAATTAATCAAATTGGGTGAGATTCAGCTAAAGCAGAACCTAGAGGGGAATCTAATGCATGAACATTATATTAGAAAAGAGAAAAAGTCTCAAATCAATGATACAAGTTGCCAAATGATGAAAATAGAAAAGGAAAAGGTAATTATTAAAAAATTTTTTTTAATGTTTATTTTTGAGAGAAAGAGAGAGACAGAGTATGAGTGGGGAAGGGGCAGACAGCGGGGAAAGACACAGAATCCAAATCAGGTTCCAGGCTCCAAGCTATCAGGACAGAGCCTGACTTGGGGCTCGAACTCACAAAGTACGAGACTGTGACCTGAGCTGAAGTCTGACGCTTAACTGACTGAGCCACCCAGGTGCCCCTTAAGCGGAAAAAGGAAGTGATAAAGATAAGAGCAAAAGTCAATGAAATAGAAAACCGAAAAGTAGAGAAAATCAGTGAAGCAAAAACTTTGTAAAGGTTAATATGATTATTAAAACTAGCAAAAGTGATCAGAATAAAAAAGAAAGACACAAATCTCCAATATTAGGAATTAAAGAGTGGTATCACCTTAGACCTTAACGGCATTAAAATTATTTTATTTATTTTTTTGAAGTTTATTTACTTATTTATTTAGAGAGAGAAAGAGAGTGCATGTGAGCAGGGGAGGGGCAGAGAGAGAATCCCAAGCAGGCTGGGGCTGTCAGGGCTGCAGAGACTGACTTGGGGCTCGATCCGACAAACTGTGAGATCATGACCTGAACCAAAATTAAGAGTAGGATGCTTAACCAACTGAGCCACCCAGGTGCCCCACTTTAAAATTATTTTAAAAAACACTAAGATAACCGGAAGGCAATATATTGGATGGATTGAATAGAAACTATGGCAAGTTCACCCAAGAAGAGGTGGACAATTGGAACCACCACTAATCCACTGAAGAAAGAACATTCCAGTCCCACGCGTCTTCCTTGATAAAATCTACCAAAGGATTTATGGAAAAGGTAATAGTCGGCATTCAACACAAAGTCTTTTAGCAAATAAAAGAGCAGAGGACAAATCTCAACTTAATTCGAAGACTAGAACTATTCTGTGAGCAAAAGCATACAAAAACGTCACATGCACGCAAACGCTACAGAAAAGTAACTCCACATGAACATAGCCATACCAATCATTAACACGTTTTGAAAAAACAAAGCCAGCAGCATGAGAGAAATGCAAGACGACCCACTGAAATTCATTCCAGAAACATAAGGCTGTATCAACATTTGAACATCAATCACTGCAATCCCATCCATCAAGAGATTATGAGAAAACTTATATGATGATATTATGCGATTTGGACCCACAACAGTTTTCCTGATAAAAACTCTCAGCAAAGTAGGAAGAGAAGGCGACTTTCTCTACCCGAGGAGAAAACTTCCTCAATCTACAGGAAACACACTTAACCGTGAAGGACTTTGCCCCGAAGATTAGAAACATTGCAACAAGAGCTTCCCTCTTCTCTCCTATTCAACACTGAGCAAACAAGGCAAAATAAAGACTTTTCTTGGGGCGCCCGGTGGCTCAGTCGGTTAAGCATCGAACTCTCGATTTTGGCTCAGGTCATAGTCTCATGGTTCCTGAAATAGATCTCCATGTTGGGCTCCACACTGAGCATCGAGTCCGCTTGGGATTTTCAGTCTCTCTCCCTGTCTGCCCCTCCCTGCTTTCTCTCTTTCTCTAAATAAATCAATAAACATGAAAAAAAAAAAGATTTTTCTTTTTTTTTTTTTCAAGCATAGAGCTTTGACACACAACATAGAAGTGTCTTTTATGGAAAATAAAATTATTTACAAAGAAGATTCTGCAAGAACTGCTACCCGAATACGTAAGTTTAGCAAATTCTCAGGAAACAAGCTCAACATACAGAAACCAATAATTTCTATATTACCAATTAAAAGCTTAAATTGAAATTAATATAATGAACAATAGCATCAGAATTATGGAACAATTAGGGATAAAGCTGTATGTGGGCAGCTTTTTATAGGGATAGAAACACATGTGTAAGATTTCTCTGTTGAAACCACAAAATGCTGCCGAAATAAATTTTCAAAATCTAACTGAATTTCTTAAAGAAATATATACCATGTTTATGGATATAAAAGTCAATCAAGTAAAGTGGTTAATTGTCTGAAAACTGATTTATAGATTCAACACAACCAAATTTGCAACAGCCTGTTTGTGTTGAAATTTATAAGGTTTTCCCAAAATTTGCATGGAAAACAAATGACCAAGAATAGCCAAAATATTTTGAAAAAAAACCACTGCCTGATTTCAGCATTTTTTCTGTAAAGGTAAAATAATCAAGATAGTGTATATTGACATAATGATTGATATGTAAATCAGTGGAACAAAATAGCAATAACACTCATTGATTTCTGACAATGAGCAAAAGCGGCTTAATAAGAAAGAATAATCTTTCAAATGAATGGTTCTGTAACAATCGGGCATCCATTTGTGCAAAAATAAACTATGATCTGTAACTTATACATCAAACCACGAGAAAATGGATCGATGCTTTGCTTTTTGAAAGACAGTGTTATTGAATAAATGAAAAGACAAAACACAGATTAGGAGCAAATATTTGGAAAACACATCTGATAAAGGATTAGTAACAAAAATATATAAAGAATTTTTCAAACTCCGTCATAAAAAGACAAGCCAATATGTAACAGGCAGAGCATTTGAACACTTTATCAAGGAAATACAGACGTTCAATAAGCACACGCAAAGATGTTCAGTCTCATTAGTAATTAATGAACTGGAAATTAAAACCACACTGATGTCACTGAAGCAAACACATAGTAACTGGAAATAAAAGTATGTGCATTGGTCCCGCTGTGAGACACTGCATGCATGGCCCGCCAGTCTGTGGGAACGCCGCGTGCCATCTCGCGGGGTTAACCTTGCTCCCCTGCGACACATCAGGGATGCTTGGCCCAGGTGTGATATCGTGGAGGGAAGTTGGCCTTGAACCTAGCGGAAGCAGATTTGAATTTCACCTCTCGACTGAATACGTGATATTGAGTCTGCTTTTCTCTACAATAGAGCCTAATTTTCAGGACCACTCAGGGCTGCGGTGAAGACTTGGGAAAACGCTTCTCAAGCGCCTGCGCGGCAGCCCACACGGAGGGGATGCTTCACGAGTGGCGGCGACCGTGCTTGCTGCCATGTTACACGTAGGTCTTTTATGATGATGTTTGTTTAAACGGTGTTTGTCACGCCTTAACATCTGTAATAGTGAGAAAACAGGCAATATGCTTTTTGGATGGGAGAATCATACCAGAAAGTTCGTTATTCTTTGTTGAAGGGGAAGCGTGGCCAAGACCGTGCAGACTCTATTCGGGTGCTGAAGTCGGTTATGACTGGGGTAAGCTGACAACCATCTACGAGGCGTAGAGTTCTACATGTGGGGGCTTGTCTGTGTCCACAGCATCTCTCGAGTCCCCTGGAGAGGGACGGGGCTGGTGGCTGCTCACCGACACCCTGATGGGTTTTCATTCCTTATCAGCCGTTGGCTGTTCTCTCCTACCAAGGGGAACATGCCATCACCTCGTGAATGATCATGGACCGTGAGTATCTATTATTGTGGGACTAGAGTTTCTTTAGCTGCTACCAGAATGAAAGAATGGAGCATGGCCTTTGTCTTAGCCTGTCTGGGCTGTGGGGACAAAACCACAGACGTGGTGCTTGTCAACAGGCACTGATTTCTCACAGCTCTGGGGGCTGGACATGGGAGACCATGGCCCAGGCAGATCCAGTGTCTGGTGCCGGCCTTCTGGTTCACAGATGTATCTTCTCCCAGTGTCCTCCCGTGAGAGAAGGGGCGAGGGGGCTTTCTGGAGTCCCCTTTATTTAAAAAAAAGTTTTAATGTTTATTTATTTTTGGGAGAGAGAGAGCGAGAGAGCGAGCACAAGTGGGTGAGGGACAGAGAGAGGGAGACACAGAATCCGAAGCAGGCTTCAGGCTCTGAGCCATCAGCACAGAGCCCGACGCAGGGCTCGAACTCAGGAACTCTGAGACCATGACCTGAGTGGACCGCTCAACCAACTGAGCCACCCAGGCGCCCCCTCGGGTCCCCTTTAGAAGGGCACTAATCTCATCACGTGGGCCCTGGCCTCATGACCTCCTCACCTCCTAACACTATCACCTTGGGGGTTAGGATTCAACATAGGAATTTGGGGCCTACAAACATTCAGTCCTTTGCAAGCTTGATCCAGAGAAGTTTCAAAAAATGGACTTAGAGTGAAAATATGTGAACAACTTGTATTCTATCTTTGTCTTAAAATCTTTTTGTGTTCCCTTAAAATGTCACATCTTTGAAAAACAAACTTAAAACAAAATGAGCCCTATTCTTATTACCACGAGACACAGATGCCACCTCCTTTCTTTTCGCTCCCCCCCCCCCACCCCCCAACCAAGGCAGCCCAGCAAGCACACTCCAGGTGGATTGGATTACTGTAAACCATTGGCATTACTTTGAAACTGGGTTGAAATCTAGTGGAAAACTTGGTCTTTTAGATTCCCTGCGATAAAAGTGAAAGTGATCCTGGATGTCAATTAGAAATCACATCGAAAAATGCCCCAGGCTTCTCTCTTCCCTTGATGGATTTTTCTATGGGCAAGAGTTTCCGTATTGAATATCTGAACGTGCCTACAGCTACCACACTGAAGAATCTTAACCCTCGGGCAAGCAAGGAACAATTTAACAATTCGAAGGGAGTTTTTCCTGTTAGAGTTCTAATTTTTTTTCCTTCAAAAAGAGGAGATCAGTATTTTGTCGAAAGTTGTAAGGAGTGCGTTCTGTGCCAGCATACATCTTTATGAGTGCAATGTCACACCTAAGATTTTTATTTTTTATTTATTTTTTATATGAAATTTATTGTCCAATTGGTTTCCATACAACACCCAGTGCTCATCCAACAGGTGCCCTCCTCAATGCCCATCACCCACTTTCCCCTCCCCCCACCCCCCCATTAACCCTCAGTTTGTTCTCAGTTTTTAAGAGTCTCTTGTGGTTTGGCTCCTTCCCTCTCTAACTTTTTTTTCCCTTCCTCTCCCCCCATGGTCTTCTGTTGAGTTTCTCCGGATCCACATATGGTATCTGTCTTTCTCTGCCTGACTTATTTCACTTAGCATCACACTCTCCAGTTCCATCCACATTGCTACAAAGGGCCAGATTTCATTCTTTCTTGTTGCCAAGTAGTACTCCATTGTGTATATAAACCACAATTTCTTTATCAGTTCATCAGTTGATGGACATTTAGGCTCTTTCCATAATTTGGCTACTGTTGAAAGTGCTGCTATAAACATTGGGGTACAAGTGCCCCTGTGCATCAGCACTCCTGTATCCCTTGGGTAAATTCCTAGCAGTGCTATTGCTGGGTCATAAGGTAGATCTACTTTTAATTTTTTGAGGCACCTCCACACTGTTTTCCAGAGCAGCTGCACCAGTTTGCATTCCCACCAACAGTGCAAGAGGGCTCCCATTTCTCCACATCCTCGCCAGCATCTCTAGTCTCCCGATTTGTTCATTTTAGCCACTCTGACTGGCGTGAGGTGGTATCTCAGTGTGGTTTTGATTTGTATTTCCCTGATGAGGAGTGACGTTGAGCATCTTTTCATGTACCTGTTGGCCATCTGGATGTCTTCTTTAGAAAAGTGTCTATTTATGTCTTCTGCCCATTTTTTCACTGGATTATTTGTTTTTGGGTGTTGAATTTGGTGAGTTCTTTATAGATTTTGGATACTAGCCCTTTATCCGATATGTCTTTTGCAAATATCTTTTCCCATTCCATCGGTTGCCTTTTAGTTTTGTTGATTGTTTCCTTTGCAGTGCAGAAGCTTTTTATCTTGATGAGGTCCCAATTGTACATTTTTGCTTTTAATTCCCTTGCCTTTGGAGATGTGTTGAGTAAGAAATTGCTGTGGCTGAGGTCAAAGAGGTTTTTTTCCTGCTTTCTCCCCTGGGATTTTGATGGTGTCCTGTCTCACATTCAGGTCCTTTATCCATTTTGAGTTTATTTTTGTAAATGGTGTAAGAAAGTGGTCTAGTTTCATTCTTCTGCATGTTGCTGTCTGGTTTTCCCAGCGCCACTTGTTAAAGAGACTGTCTTTTTTCCATCGGATATTCTTTCCTGCTTTGTCAAAGATTAGTTGGCCATACACTTGTGGTTCCAATTCTGGAGTCTCTATTCTATTTCATGTTGGTTTATGTGTCTGTTTTTGTGCCAATGCCATGCTGTCTTGATGATTACAGCTTTGTAGTAGAGGCTAAAGCCTGGGATTGTGATGACTCCCACTTTAGTTTTCTTCCTCAATATTACTTTGGCTATTCAGGGTCTTTTGTGGTTCCATACAAATTTTAGGACTGCTTGTTCTAGCTTCGAGAAGAATGCTGGTGCAATTTTGATTGGGATTGCATTGAATGTGTAGATAGCTTTGGGTAGTATTGACATTTTGACAATATTTATTCTTCCAATCCATGAGCACGGAATGTTTTTCCATTTCTTTGTATCTTCTTCAATTTCCTTCATAAGCTATCTATAGTTTTCAGCATACAGATCTTGTACATCTTTGGTTAGTTTATTCCTAGGTATTTTATGCTTCTTGGTGCAATTGTGAATGGGATCAGTTTCTTTATTTGTCTTTCTGTTGTTTCATTATTAGTGTATAAAAATACAACTGATTTCTTTACATTAATTTTGTGTCCTGCGACTTTGCTGAATTCATGTATCAGTTCTAGCAGACTTTTGGTGGAGTCTATCGGGTTTTCCATGTACAATATCATGTCAAATGCAAAAAAGT
This sequence comes from Lynx rufus, assembly GCF_022079265.1. Classification (NCBI taxonomy): domain Eukaryota; kingdom Metazoa; phylum Chordata; class Mammalia; order Carnivora; family Felidae; genus Lynx; species Lynx rufus. The sequence goes on from NW_025814889.1 coordinate 1,627,194, forward strand.
GAAATCTTGACTTCATCTCTGCCAATTCTGATGCCTTTGATTTCCTTTTGTTGTCTAATTTTTGATGCTAGAACTTCCAACACTATGTTAAACAACAGCGGTGAGAGTGGACATCCCTGTCGTGTTCCTGATCAGGGGGAAAGCTCTCAATTTTTCTCCATTGAAGATGATATTAGCTGTGAGCTTTTCATAAATGGCTTTTATGATGTTTAAGTATGTTTCTTCTATCCCGACTTTCTCGAGGGTTTTTATTAAGAGAGAACGCTGAATTTTGTCACACCTAAGATTTTTAGAGAAGAAACCACAGGCACGTTGAAGTCTCGATCATAAAGCACATTTGAGCCTGTTGATTCATCCACTCATTTACTTTGCACCCCTAAGTGTGAGCATTGTGTGAAGTGTTGGGTGGGTGGGCACCTACCTGGAAGACACTGTGTTCGCACTGGAGGAATTAACCAGTTAAACAACGCGGCCAGAGACATAGGTAAATACCCACAGTAAGTGACGTGTGAATGGGGAGACATTTACAAAATATAATGGCAATAAATATGTGATTAACAACATCTTTGGGGAATTTGAGTCACTGTAACATAGGTAATATGTGAACTGGATCTTGAAGGATCAGGAGGAATCTGGCAGGCACAAATGGGTTGATGTATGAAGAGAGGCCGTGAGTACCGGGGTGAATACTGCTGACTTCTGCTGAGCAGAGTCCTAACGAGGCACAGCGAGGGGGGGCGCTGGCCGTTCCTGTCCTCAGGACCCAGGGGCGGGGGCCCCGGGGACAGGTGGCCAGTGAACCGCTGGGTACACCATGGCTCTCCAGGACCAAGCAAGAAAGCGGGTTCAAGCGGGAAGCTGAGAAGTGTTTTGCTGTGACCCCATTCGGAGACACCGGCTCAACTCTCACAGGAGATCAGCTGCCAGAGGTCAGCCGAGAGCCCCCTAATTGCTCTGTGGGTCTGAGCATCCCACACGGTGTTGTCGGGGCCGCTGTGGATGGCCCACTCCGTTCTGCTGAGCAAAACCGGTGATTTGGAAAAATCAGAGCCCCGGACACCATGGCTCGCAGCACAGCACATCGCTGCTAGCGGTTAAAGAAGGGACAGTCCTGGCTGGCGCCCCGAACAGGAAGGCCTCTCCGTCAGCGTAGAGTGTGCTGGTCCTGTGGAAAGAAAGCAAAACAGAGCACTGAGTACATTCTGGAAAGTCTAGCCTAGGACGGGGGCATCTTGGAAGGCCATGGCTCTTTCTTTTGCAGCCGTTATTTTGAAGCAAAAGGACGTGTTCTGCATTGCCTCCCTCAGCACACGGAGGCGAATAGTTCGCAATGAGAAGTCTGTGGAAAGCTGCTCAGTCATGACACAGACGCTCACAGGCCCGGTGCTCCTCTTGCTGGGGACCCCGAAGGGGTACCCGAGTCACCAAATCTAAAGTAAGATGCCACGAGCCACTTTGTTACGTGTTTGGTTCCCCGCTCTGAAATGGGCCTGGGATTTTGTAGTTTCGCAAAGGACGCATCTCAACTCGAAACTTCTTGTAATATCCCCGGTACTGGGGATCTACTTTGAGGGGAAAGGAGTATGCGTGGCTCAAGCCTTTTCCGCAGACGTACGGACGCTGATGGTCAGATCCGTGAGGGCTTCCTCCCAGGAGCCGGGACGGACAGGGGCTCCGGCTTCCCGTCGGGGCAGAAGGGAAGGAAAGGAGCGCTGATCTGACAAAGCCTGGGATCTCCCCCAGGCTCGGAAGCAGCAGCGACGAGAGAAGCCCTGTCTCCTGATTGTCCCAGGCACGGGGCTGTGAGCGGGACTCCGGAGTCCCGGGTCCCCACACCCGCGGGTGAGCGCGAGCGCGTGGCGTTCTGAGCAACAGACGTTCAATGAAGCGCACAAGAACCGGGCCTCGCGCGGAGTCTGTGTCCACTGAGGAGGCCCAGGCCCGCCTCCTGCCACGTGGGTTCTCATCCGCGCACTGTCTTCCACGTGTGGAAGGTCTCACCCAACATCTTCTGATTTTCATGGATTTTCTTTTCAAGTTGTTCAGGCGGCACACATCTGGTGGAGCATGCAAACGCTAAGGCACTCTTGACTTATCTGGAAGCTTCCATGTTATTATTGCTCAGCTTTTCATGTGGGACAAAGCAAACAGCCACGTATTTTGTGTGTGTATTTCGTGTGTATTGTGCAGTCTTTTGCGTGTTGTGTTTCTGATTCCATTGAATCTCTTTCGTTGGGCCTTGTAGTTCACCGAGCTTCCTAAAAACAACTATCTTGAATTCCCTATCAGCTAAGCAGGTCTCCGTTTGTGAGGGGGTTTGTCGCTAGAAACCTGTCCCTTCTGGGCTGCCATGTTTCTGGATTCTTCCAGTCCTTGAAGCGTTGTGTTGCTGTCGTCACACTGGAGGCAGTGGTCACCTCCGAGGTCTCTACCCACTTACTCACGTCCGCTCTGATAGGGATTTGGGGGCTCCCAGGACTTCCCTACGGACACACCTGCCCCACACATCTTGTCTCCTCCTCAGAGAGGTTCTTCGGGTCTTTCACCTTCTCCGACCTGAAGCACAGGTCTCGTGCTGACGGTCCCTGTCTGTTTCCACAGGGACGACGCTGCGTGTTCACGTGTGCTCCTTCCCCAAGGCCCACAGACTGTCAGTGCTGTGCTCACCAGCCCTCTGCAAGGCTGCCCTCTCCATGGTCAGGGGTGCCCCTGGGCCAGCTGAGGGGACCCGCAGGCACAGCAGTCCCCGTGGCTTGTGGGCGGGCCTTCTGATGGGGTCCCGGATGCCTGTAGTAGCATCCACGTGCCTCTGACCGTTCTGATCCTGCCCTGCCCCCAGGAGCTCCCGGCGCCCAGGGGTGCAGTGACCACTCTGCATGCTGGCCATGTGACTGGCGAGAGTAGGGGCTTCTGTGACAAGCGCTCGCATGGCTGGGGAAGCTGGCACCCACACACAAGCCCTCACGCTCTCACTTTCCCCCACAGGACGGATCACGGACCCTCAGCTGGGGTGCCTCGGGAAGGAGAGATGCCAGCAAAGTCACGCGGTTTCTCTTCCCTTCTCTGTGCGTCCAGTCTTACGTTGTTTCACTCCAGTGCTGTGTAGACCTTCTCCGCTCTACTCCCAGACTTCATAAAGTCTATGGGTGGACCCCTCACCCACAGATGATTATCTAAGTTTATGTTCTTTTTGGGGGGCAGGCGGTAGAACATTCTTATACTGCCACGACGGTGACATCACTCCTGTTTGTTCATTTTCATTTGAGGCTTTGGAGCCATGCTAACTATGGGTCTCAGTAGTGCATTGAGGTCAGCACACTGTGAGTGAGATATCTAATAAATGGAAAATCAAAAGAAAAGCATGGCAAATGGTAGCGTTTGTCAGGACAAAGGACTTTTGGGCATGTGTTAAAACACTGTGTATGGAAGGACCCAGCTGTGGTGTCCAGACAGAAACCTTTTGGGAGAATAGTTTGCAGGAAAATTAAATGTATATTCAAAAAACGTCATTTGAAAAACAAAATAAAGTTTATAGGTTCTGCCTTAGGAGGCCAGGTAGCCTGAGTCACATAGCCCGGCTGGTCCTCAGTCAGCTGGCTTCCAGACTCCCTGGTGTCTGCCCTCTGTGCCAATGCCCTGTGGCAGGACTTCACTCGTTACATAAATGCTCAGCTGTGGCCTGGACGATGTCATTTCTTACCTTTTACCCCTGCACAACCAGTCAGCTCAGGTAAGGAAAGCATAATCCAAAATAAACTCATGATCCTGTCCCATGTTTGTCTGTATGACCACATGTTTGATACCCAAACTCTCAAATAAAACATAGGACAAGTAAGGTGGTCTTCCATCCGATGGGGGGCCCTCAGGGGGCCTTCTATCAGATGGAGAACACAGTCTGTTCCCGAGACTGGAGAAAACAGGCAGGAGTTTGACTCAACGGTGACGTAAATCCATTCAGTGATTGGCCTCCCAGGCTTCCTGAGATCTCACAATATCCTCTAGAACCAGCGTCCACAAGCAGCACTGTGTCGCGTGCAAAACTCCTGTCCGGGCACACTGGTCATCTCCGTGTCTGAGCTCACATCTAACACTACTCTGAAGCTACCCTTGAGCACTACTTTGAAGCTATAGAAGCTAAAGACAGCAGCTTTACATTCTCAGTGAGCACCCGTGTCCCACAAACAAGTGTGTGTCTTCACAGTCCACCTCTTCATAAAACCAACCTTGCCTTCCCAAGCTCATTCCCCTCAGCTCAAATGCCCCGCCCCATGCTATCTCTATTGTGTTCATCACCACCTTGTCCATCAAAGACATTGGTCCTTCATCCATAGCCTTCTTGACCGAGTATAACCTCGGCTCTGTGTGACTGCAAGGTGCCTGGAGACGTCCCATCCAACACCCATCTTCAGGACCGGACCAGACATCCCCAATGGCCGCCTCACCCAACCACCTGCCTTCCACAGTCATGGAGGCGTCTTGGGTCTTGTTACCCCCTTATGTGCCTCCTCACGTAAGCCCACCACCCAAACCTCTCTCCCTGCAGACTGCGTGCCCAGTTATTCCCATTCAACCTTCTGTTGATTCCACTGAGTCCAGTCCATCGGACACGTCTTCATCCCGAATTCCCACCTCTCTCCTTTCTTCTTGTTCCTCAGATGGAAGCACCAACCTCATTTAGTCTTTCCCCACTGCTGTGGTTAGCTCCTTTGAGATCACTTCTGGGAGTAGAGGAGGGTGGAGAGGGTCACTCACGTTTCTTGCTCGACCCGAAGGTGTCATCTGTCAAGGAGAGAAATTAAAGCTCTGCTCTGGCAGGGAGAAGCCTCTGAAGTTGTCCTTTCAAGTCACACAGGCTTCTCTCCTCTGCTTTGATCACGACGACTACCCTGAGCTTTCACAACAACCTTGTTAGGAGTTAGGCTAATCCGCGGCGTCTCACGAAGGCTGAGGAGTGTGCATCACGGTGGCCTTTCCCCGAGCGTGCTTCCACTGGACCGTTTCTTATGCCCCTTCACGTCACGTTGCCCCTTGCAGATGCACACAGCGTGTGGTACCACTTCTTACACAACCATTTTTGCTGCTGCCGTCATGCTGAAACGTCAGCGTGTACTGGGCTCTTGATTACTGTGCGTCAAACATCAACGGCCACATGAATGTCCTCCTACTCGTGTTACAGATGGGAAGACCGAGCCTACCAGGTGCTGCCACGAGCTCCTGATTCTTAAATCTGACGCTGGGAGCCAAGTGTGATCCCAGAACTCCCCACTGCTCTGCCGTTCTGCCTTTCTGACGGGCGTATCCCTGGCCTCTTGGCAATAGCCAAACGTGTAAACGTGATGGAGCGAACAGACAAAGCCACCTTGCACGGGTTCCAACGAGGCTGGCTCTTCGGTGACGAACACGTCTGTACACACGCGATGCTCGCAGTAGGGTTGCAGCGCTCGGCCAGGCTGGCACAGAACCGGATCCTCACACGTGTCACGTTTACTAACAGAGCTGGAAGCTACAGTGTGTTTAGGGGGAAATGTATGCGGCTGCAGCTAACAAGTAGGAATTTATCTGATTCATAAAATTGGCACCTGCAGCCTCAGGACCGGGGGCCAGTCTTCCTAAATGTTTACAAAACAGCAAAATTCACGAAGCGCCAAACATTGCAGTGAGGGAAAGCGGCGGTTCCTGAGTGTCCCTCCAGCTCTGCGTCGGCTCACTGCTCAGTCCCCCGGGGCACAGACACAAGCAGGGAACGGGTGGTCAAGGTAGTGGAAAGGCCGCTGAGCGGGGTCCAGCGCGGCTCTGTGGACGTGATGTGCCAAGACACACCCAGAGGCCCAGGAGCCGGCCCTCCCCTTTCCCATCTCCTTCCTTGAAGATGGAATGAAGGCACTGGGCTGCTCGCTCTCAAGCCCGTGTCAGACCTCAGAGCAGGTGCTAGACATGGACGGTTTTTATTTCTCTGATTAACCTCGTACCTCAACCACAGTTTGGTGGAAACAGAAAACATCGATTCCACTAAGTTATCCCAATAACATTTTGGCCAGATCTCCATTCCGATTCCTTCCTGAAAGTGACCAGACCCACTGACCCTCACGAGTAAGGATTTCCATGCCGTCACGTAATTTCTGGGGTGCACGCCACCAGCCTCGCTCGCCCCAGCCTCTCCCTGTTGGAGAGGCTCAGGTTGTAACTTTCAGGTTCCGGCTTGTTATATGGATGTATGTGTTGAACCCCCAGGAGTAAATACAAGCATGGGTGAGGACATCGTTCCTTTTAAGTGAGTCTCGTTTTCCTCCATACCTCATCCCTCCCTGCCGTTGAATCTTTTCCTCATAAAACGCAGAGAGCTTTCTGGTGGGAAACTGATGTGACAGGGAAGGAAAACTCTTTAGAAGCTTTTTGCCTTGGGGCGCCTGGGTGGATCCGTCAATTAAGGCTCCGACTCTTGATTTCGGCTCAGGTCATGATCTCACGGTTCGTGAGTTTAAGCCTTGCGTCGGGCTCTGTGCTGGTAGCACGGAGCCTGCTTGGGATTCTCTCTCCCTCTCTCTCTGCCCCTTTGCCACTCACTCTCTTTCTCTCTCTCTCAGAATAAACAAGTGTAAAAAAAATAAGATATGCTTTTCAAAAAAAAGGAACTTTCTTCCTAGAAATATTGTTCGTTTATGTGTGGCAGTATAAAAAAAAAATCTTTACTTTGGAAAATCATTAGATTGGTTTAAAAATTGTAAGTCGTTTGATAACTACAGAACAACAACAACCAAGAAAAGGTAAAAGGGACGATACGGTAGGCAGCTGAACATCCGCGACCCATTCATTGTTAATAAATTTGCCTTGTAGTTTTAATGAAGAAAATAAAACATACGGCTAGAAGTAGATTCTTCAGGATAGTCACAGGACACCCTCAAAAATAAAGTCTCTCTGATCCGTACGTCAGCCACGGATTCTGTCTCTGTCTCCTCACCTCTCTATCACCTCCCCATCTGCCTATCCATGTGTCTGTCTCTCCATCACCGATAGCTATGTGTAGGTTAAAGGAACTCCGCACGGATTTGTCCTTGTATGGGGACCACCTGGACCAGGGAACACAGCTGATGGGCTCGCTGATGTTTCCCGTCAAAGCATCTCGGAAATTTCACAATCCCACCGCTGCCCAGCGGGGAGCTCGGGACCGCACCACACCTTGGAGGCGTGCAAGGGAATGGTTTGCTCGGGCCCATGGTTAAGTCCCTTGCGAGGAAAGCTAAGGTGTCTAATGTCCCACGTCCCTGTTGGTTGTTGGTAAAAACGGACTGGCGGTTCCAGTCACTCCTCACTGGCTCTTCCTGGTCAAGGGCGTGGAAGGGAAAGTGTCCCAGTGAACCCTCGGGCAGGCGTGAAGGTGCGGCCGGTGCTTACCTGTGGTTACCTGGAGGAGCAGGCCCTCCGCGGCCACTCCGGGTGCTGGGTCATGACGGGCATGGCCGAGGAGAGGCTTTTGTGCCATCCTGCACAGCCCTTCTCAGCTCCGAGCTGATGAGGACATGCGGGAAACACGTGCCGGTCAGACCCACAGGGGACGGCAGGGAACCAGAAGTCACTGGGACAAACCGTCCGTGGCGCTGGAGCCGCCGCAGCCTCTCCCGAGCCAGAAAGTTCTCAGGAATTGCACCTCCAGGGGCCACGGGATGCGGCACGTCCACGGGCCTGTCCTCTGAAGGACAGGGGCTCGGTTGCCCTGCCACCCCGCCCGTCTTCTCTCCAGGGCTGCGCCTCTGCTCCTGAGGCTCTGGGCCCCCGGCAGCCTTCTGTTCCAGGCAGAGATCTCTCCCCTCGGTGAGCTCCCATTTGTCTCCTTAACCTCCTCCGCTTGTAAGCACGCGAATGGTTCCACTCACCTTTCTGCAGAGCCGGGGGACCCCGCAGAGTCCGCACGGCTCCTGCCTCCCTCTTCCCCGCAGATGTCATCTCTGCAACGGCGCATCGAACACACACGAGCGGCCGTCGTCCCAACAGTCGTGCGCGTCTCTGCGGCGCCATTTACCTGTGTGTTTATTTGAAACTTTGGCTCCCGTATTTCAGAATGCCTTATTTCTGGGGTTTATAAGAGAATTCAGTGTTGATATTTTCACATGCTCCCGTGGTTTCTTGTTTGGTATTGGTGAACAAAAATGATGTTTTTTCTCCTGGTCCTTTTTCTTGTTCCCTTTCATGTCGTGGCCGTGCCCGTATGCAGAAGGTCATGTTGCAGAATAAGCCAAATTAAAACAAAAACATGAGGCCCTTCCTGCTCCTTCTGTAGGTAACATAAATGGTATCTGAATCCCTTGATTTACAATGTGATGCAAAAGAAAAAGCACCTCTCCCTTTAACCAAGAGTTTAAGAACGGATTCCTGTCCTAAACATGACAAGAACGAATAGTCATTTTTGTGTGTAACTAGTCATTTTAAATACACGCATTTTTCCTTTGACCTGCTGTCTCTAATCATTACACATAGTGTCTCTATCATCTTAATTGTTGAATCCTTGCTAGGAGGATTTTATGAGTTATCTGATTAACTGATTACTTTATCCTGTAACTGTCTAATACCATCACCATCACCAGGTTTCACTGCATCATGATTCCGTCACATTAAAGCTGCCATGAATTTAACATGAATTATCCTGACCTAATTTCATTTCTGAGTTTGAGTTTTTAAAAACCAAGACAAAGATACAAATTTATCCCAGGTATGTCATCATAAACAAAAAATTTCTACAGTTTCTAGGGAAGCATGCCTTACCCCAAACAGTCACGTAAGTGCCTTTATTCACTTGCTCTATTCACTATTAGTCCCTAAAGAAGAAGCATTTACTCACATGATTTTAGCAAAATAACTATTTTATGTTACATGGAAACATCATTTCATCCTGTTCACCAAATACTAAGCATACGAGTTTTGCAAATCGAATAAGCAGAGGATAATCGACAACTGGACGTGACAGACCAACCATTTCATGGTGCTGAATGGTAAAGACAGCAGGATTTCATCTGATTTGGCTGAGGGAAGACTACTTTGGAAGAAGCAGCATTAACTTTGGGTCTAGATCAGGGGTGCTGGGATAGGAAAGAACCCCAACTTCTCGGTGGGCTACAGCCACCTCGACCACATGCCTTGCCAATCCTCTCTCTGGGACCCGGGCTGACAAACAGGAGGCCCGCACAGGCTCTGGAAGCTTCTGGCTGGGAGGGACAATTTCTTCGACTCCCCAGTCAGAGGTCGAAGCAACGTAACACAGACTCACCTGAGTTTCACAGAGCAGGAGTGTTGACGTGATCATCTCAGCGCTGAGGGAGCAGAATATTTCACACACAGCACGGGGACAGGGCAGGAATGGGCCCACGGAGATTTTCTAGCAGTGCCAGCTGGGGATTTTCCCGGATCTTACTTTCTACATCCTTGACCACTGGCACGATCATGCCCATCTCCGGGGGTGGTTCAAGCTCACTGAGGAGGCACAGCGTCCAACAAAGAGCCTGCTATGGTTGCTGTACTTTGTTAACTAGCGTGAGTTATATGGACCCCTCATATAACCCGGACACTGATGGGCAAACTCCATTCTACAAATGAATCAGGCACAGTGTGAAGCGGTGTAATCACTTGACCTGGGTCAAGGTGATTAAATGGTGAAACTGGGCTTGGGCCCCATCCTCCCCACCCTGTTGAGGAGGCTCAGCCACATTTCACCAGGAACATCGTTACTCTCGGGGCTCTGGAGGCTTCCCCTAGCAACTGCTTGGACTGTTCCACCACAAGGATGTTTTCTGGAACCTCCCATTCTCGGTGGACTACTGCTGATGGCGCTCATCTGGCCACAGGTAATGATATTTCCCAAGAAACAGACTTTGGCTTGGTCTGTGCTTTGGAAAGGAGCTCTCACTTGGAGGAGACAAATTAAGCCAAAGACTAGATCAGGACAGTGTCAGGAATGTGTGACAAAGCCAGAGGTGGAGATTTGAGGAATGAATCATGGACGGTTATTCAGTCCCTTTGTAGACCAGGCCCCGTGAATGGGGCGTTCCTCAGGCGTCATTCCACTGAGCTCCCGAGCCTCTGTTACCTCTGTTTGTGGAGGAAGAATCCAGGTTTTCCATTTAAAAATCAGCGTCCCTTCAATTTCACCTGGAAACAACAGTAACAACCTAAGTAACGGAGCTTCCTAAGAGGCATCCGTACAGGCTCCCTTGAATGTCTGCCAACTCCATCAGATTGGAAATGCGCTTCGCTGGTTTCCGTGCCATTTTCACCAACAGTGCATGGGGTTCCCTTCTCTCCACAAAGAACCATTAGGATATTCTTATCAAGGAATTTTTAAGGCCTCTGACATTAAGGTATATGCTAATTTTTAAGAAGTTTAAACATCAATGTTTACCTTTTATATTAAAAATGAACATGACCTACTATTTTCGGGGAAATTTCTCTGAACGCAAACCAAGTTGCACCAGACCCCAAACACGGCTTTCCACCACCTTCCATGTCTGTCGACCGTGATGAGCCCTTCACCAGAACTGGTCCTCAGCCACTTCCTGACATTGACCTCTGTTGTCAGCGTGTTCCCCAGGGAATGCGTCACAGCCTACATCTCTAGGAATTTAAGGGTACGGTGAGTTCTTGAAAGAATGAGGTCCTCACGGTACGTCCATATTTAGTGAGATGGCGTTTTTGTTAACATTTCTCCTCCCTAAGTCTGCACCTCTTCCATTCTCTCCAAGTAGTCCCAAAGCACCAAATTCTCCCCTGATACCTTCACCGGCCTTGGCTGTCAGAATCAGACACAACGTGTCAACTACTTGGATTCCTGGGCTCCAGCACGAACCTGCGGTACCTGCACCACAGAGAGGGGCAAGCGTTTCTCCGTTAGGCCTAGATCGATGAATCTTTTCAGAGCGAGCTTACGGCATATGTGGCGATTTGTCACCGCGGGGTGTGGTCAGCAGTACAGCCCCCATGCTGTCACCCGTTTCCGTGACCTCATGACACATTGTATTATCCTGCATTATGTGGCCAAAGGGTTTTTGCAGACGTAGTTAAGGTCATGGACCTTGAAACAGAGACATTTTTCCTGGGTTATCCAGTGGGCCCGTGTAATCACAGGACGCCTTAAAAGCAGAGAGCTTCTCCGGCTGGAGGCAAGAGAGGCTGGAGGAAGGGAAGTCTGAGAGACTCCAGGAGAGAGCATCTTGACCACCACAGCTGGAGGGAGCCACGTGAGAATCTCAGAAGAAATCTGGGTGGTTCCCGCAGCAAAGGCCGTCCCCTCTGCTAGAGGCAGCGAGGAAACTGGATCTCATTCCCCCAAGCACAGAGGTGAGCTGGGAGGCACATTGCTCCCAGGAGTTTCCAGCAAAGAGCACAGAGGACCCTTCAGGAACACAGCACACAGCTGTAGAAGGTTTCAGAAATGAAGTGTTTTTATGCTAAAACTCACGCCTACCATGAGACACAGATTTCTGCTTGCCTCACAGAGTCCGGAGTTTCTTCTACGAGTCACAGAGGGCTTCCGCAGCCTCTAGTCTGCAGGATGGTCTGGCCTGGACGCCCGGTCGGGGTTGGGTCTCCCAGCTTCCCTGTCACCCGCACCGGGTGACACCACGGAGGCCACAGACACTGCCATTCTGTGCTTGATGTCAGAGCCCCAGGGGTATCTGCTCATAAACACTGCCGTCACCGAGAATTCTTGCTTCTGTCCTCACGTGTGGGACTTCACCCCCAGTCTCAGTGGCCCGCTCGTGCTGTCTCCATGCTGGGTGCTGACACGGAGATATCTCCATAGGACCAGCTGTGGCCACCCTCCTGGCCTGGTTCTTCACCTCTTCCTTGCTCGCCTTCTGCTCCGTATCATGCTGTCAGTATCTCAGTGTTTTTCCCAACCAGGCCCTATTAGGGCTTGGTATTGTAAGGGGAAACTATTTTGGAACAGTAGGACATTTGGGGATATTTTATATCGAAGAGCAAACACGGTTATCAGACCGTGGTATGCGTGTCTCTCTACGCTCAGGATTCTGCAGCCACAAGTGTCTCCAGGCGACCCTGAGGCATCGGTCTCCACACCGAGAACCATGCCGTAGGTATGGAGATGCGCAATCCGCGCTGATGGCGTGTCGTTGTCTCCCCGAGGTGGCCGGAAGGTACACGCTCACCTGAGGAGAGCAGCTCATGTTCAGTACAAATGGCTGATGAGTTGAAATGTGTCACTCTCTTGCCCCCAGAGAGCAAACCAACTGACATTTCCAGCAGGAAAGAAGGTCCCCAACAAACTCGTCTTCAGCCCCCTTCCAGGCCTGGCAAACGTCGCCACAACAGGGACAGCCTGCGTTCTGCCCGGCTGGGAGGCACCTTCTAAAGATGCATCACTGAGGCTAACAGGAGATATTTATGTTCTGAATAGCCTGCCTGTGGGGACCAATCCCCTAAAATTGGATTTCCTCTCTTTTTTATTGACAAACAATAAAATGGACAGTTAAAAATCAATTGGCTGTTTGACCCGCATGTAAATGCAATAGACCTGGGTCCCTTCCCACGGGGACCGTGCCCTCGGGTTAGGGTGGAAATTGCTTTGTCATAACGTCGCAGACCATCTCCTGTGATAAAATCTCATTCCAATCCTCCGTAGAGACGGCCGGTGTTATTGGTCTGTACTCTCCTGTAGGGTTGATCTCAATTTGTTCTTCCCGTTCAGCCTTGATATTATTCCCGTTCATGATTTACAGCTCAGAAGCCAAATGCACTTTGGAGCACGCTGTTGACGAGCAGGGTGAGTAATGAAGGAACCGGACGGCTCGGGTGCACCTGAGCCCCGCACAGCCTCATGTCTGCTGCTGCTGCTGACCCCGAAGAGGGGAGTTCTTAAGTGTGGCCTCTCTTGCCTAACTTACAATGATTAAAGCTGCCCGTACGGGTGTGGAAAGAGAGAGAGAGGGCAAGCTGGAAGACGGAGAGACAGAAAGTATAAAAGAGGAAGAGAGTTTTCATCTCAAGTCTCCAAGGCTCCAGTGATCTGTCCGCTCCACTCGTGGTCGCGGCAAATGGTGAAACCCACCCACACTCCGATTTGTATGATTTGATTCACTGTGACAGAACGATTCTCACATCCATTTAAATCACAGGTATTGGAGGTTTTTCACGCAGGCCTCTTCCAGACGGGCAAAGGAATGGCGGCACAAATGGCTGAACCCTGACTGTGCAGGATTTTACTTCATTTACTTTCTAAATTGTTGTGGTTGAGCATGAGGCTTCCCCGAAATGTATTTCCTTAAGAAATGTGGGCAGCAGACGAGTAAATTTTAGGGAGAACTGATATGGTTTTCAGAAGACTAACCTGTTCTTCGTGGAGCTGTAAACTGAGGTCTGTATTGGGAATTCTTAGGAAAGCAGGGAAATCATCAACACATCTAAACCTGAGTAGGGACGGTTAACTATGCGTAAAACAAACAGACCAAAAACACATTACTCAAAAGAGAAAAAGCCTTCCTCAGAAACAAGTGTCGTCCTCGCCCTCCCTCGCGTGCTGTGTCCAGCGGCTGTTGGCGCCCTCACACTGTCACGCAACAGCACTTTTCCCTCCTGGGAGCCGCGACATTGTAGTGATTGATAAGGTGCATTATTTTAAGTGCATAATAAGCTGGCGGCCACTCCGGCTGAGTGGAGCTATCTAAGTGGAAGGTCACCACCGTCGCCATTAGGAAGGAAATCGTTTCTAATGATAATCCCCTTTACCTCTGGCTCTAGCTGCACTGAGTCCCTCGAAGAGGTAATCCGGCCCCGCCTCGGCGGGTAGAGCCCTGCGACGTGCCAACAGCCGCTGCCCGTGTATTAATGTAACGAGCTGCCTTCCCAACCCGCAGACCGTTTCACGTCGCTGCGTCCAGGGGACGTGGGCAGAGGAGGTGGCCCGCCTGATGGAGTGATCTGTCAGGCGCTTAAGTGGCCATGTCCGACCAACGTGACGTCTCCTAGCGGGACACTGCCGCGAGCTTTGTTCAGGCCATGAGGAGTCACAGGGTTTGTTTTCCTTCCCTCCCCTCTGTTCGGGCCAGATCTATAGGGCCGGAGCAGCATAGAGCCTGAGCGGACACCCAGCGCAGACGCAGGTGTGAGGGGCATCTTTGGGGCTTTCGGAATCCAGGTGACCTGCGTGGGCCCCGGGGACATGCTCCCCATGTTGGGACCCCAGCATCCCCACCAGTCTTATGCGTTCTGGGGGAGGGGCAGTGGCTCTGTGCTCACGGAACTAAAGAGCCAGGGGGAATCCTTCAACCCTTTGCTCTGGTTTGACTAAAACTTCGGGAGGAGTTGACTTTGAACTTCATGACAGAGATGAGTTAATGGAGAATATGCCATTAAATAATCACGGAACCCAACACAGGTGTGGTTCAGGCCAAATGGGTTTCAGAGGGAAAGCTGAGTGTGAGAGCCCCAGACCACCCCCTGAACTCAGACACAGTGAAGCCGGAGGCTCTCGACTGAGGCAGGGACGGGGGACAGGGTGCTTGGGTGCCAGGAGGCCACCACTTTGCAGAGGCCTGGGAGCTCCAGGAGGCCGAGGCCAGCCCCGCCCAACACACACCTACAGTTGGATCTTCTGAAGATCGGGGTTCCAGTGGAGCCGGGGGTGGGGTGGAGCGGGCTCCCAGGGAACACTTGGCAGCTTGAAGACTGTAGACATGGGAGACAGACAGCATCGTTCAGTTAAAGAAGCCACATACCATTTATGGCCCCGAGTTTTCTCTTTTAACATCTTTCACTGTGGTGTTACACGTGTTCAGCCAATATTCATACAATAGTATCGACTAAAGCCCCTCGCTGACATGAGGGTTCGCTCTGGCTCGTACATTCTATGGGTTTGGACAAATGTATAGTGACATTACTCCATCACTGCAGTATTAGACAGAGTATGTTCCCTGCCCTAAACCCCTCTGCTATGCCTATTCGTCCCTCCCTCCAGCCCCTGCAATCCCTGAACTTTTTACCATCCCTACAGCTTTGCCTTGTTCAGAGTGTCATAGATTTGGAATGACAGTGTGGAGAGTTTTCAGATTGGCTTCTTTTCACTTAGTCATATGCATTCAAGGTTCTTTCGTGTCTCTTCGTGGCTTGAGAGCTCATTTATTTTTGGCGCTGAATACTATTCCATTGTCCATCCATCACCTACTGAAGGACGTCTTGGTGGCTTCCAAATTTTGACCATTATAAACAAAGCTGCCGTAAACATCTTTGTGCAGAATTTTGTGTGACTGTGTTTTCAATTCACTGGGTAAGTACCAAGGAGCAAGACCCCTGATGTATACAGTAAGAGTTTTATAAGAAAACACTTTCTAAGATGTGTATAGACAAAACTAACAAGCTGTCTTCCAAAGCGGCTGCACCGTCTTGCATTCCCACTAGCAGTGAGTGAGAGTCCCTGCTGCTTGACATCCTTGCCAGCACTTGGTGTTGTCAAGGTTTTGGATTTTAGCTATTCTACAACGTATGGAGCGGTGTCGCATTATTGACTTAACTTGTGATTCCCTGATGACAGGTTGTGTCGAGCACTTTCTCAGATACTTATTTACCTCCCATGTATTTCTGGTGATGTGTCTGTTCATTTTCTTTGCCCATTTCTTAATTGTTTTTTTTTTCTTACTGTTGGATTTTAAGAGGGATGTGTGTGTGTGTGTGTGTGTGTGTGTGTGTATTTTTGATACCAATCCTTTATCAAATGTGTCCTTTGCAATTTCTTTTTCAGTCTTTGGCCTTTCTTTTTCTCCTCCTGATATTATTATTGTAAAGCAGAAGAGTCTAACTTTAATAAATCCCACCGCATCAATTATGTCTTCCGTGATTGAAATTTCAACGTCGTCTACAAAAAAATCATTGCCATACCCAAAGTACCTGGGTTTTCTCCTGTGTTATTTTCTAGCACTTTTATAGTTCTGCATTTTACATTTAGATCAACAATCCGTTTTGAATCAATTTTTGAAAAAGATGTAGGGTCAGTGTCTAGACTCATTTTTTTTTTTTTGCATGTGAATATCCATCTGGTCTAGTACCACTTGTTGAAAAAACTATCTTTGTTCCACTTGAATTGCCTTTGCTCCTTTGTCAAACATCAATTGGCTATAATTATCTGGGTCTATTTCTAGCTTCTCCATTCTGTTCCATTGATCTGTTAGTCTCTTCTTTTGCCTGTACCACACTATCATAATTACTGTAGTCTTACAATACATCTTGAAGTCAGGCAGTGTGAGTCCTCTGACTTTGTTCTGCTTCCTCCATATTGCGCTGGCTATTCTGGGTCCTTTGCCTTTCCATTTAAACTTTAGAATCCATACGTCAATATCCATAAAGTAACTTGCTAGGATTTTGATTGCGATTGCATTGAATCTATAGATCGAGTTGGGAAGAACTGACATCTTGACATATTGAATCGCTTATTTTTTAAAACTTGTGTCATGGGATGAATTTTACTGCTTCTCCCCCAGATTCATATTTGCAAGCCCTATCTTCCAGTGTGATGGCATTTGGAGATGGGGTCTTTGGGAGGTAATTAGATTTAGATGAGTTCATGAGGGTGGGGCCCTGATTTGGGGGTCAGCGCCCTTATGAGAGGAGGGGATACAGTTTCTTTCTCCCTTATGTACGAGGACACAGCAAGAAAGCAGTCGCCTGCAAACCTGGGAGGAGCCTTCACCAGAACCCAACAGAGCTGGCATCGAGGCTCCAGCCTCCAGCCTCCAGAACCGTGAGAGATCAGTGTGTGTAGTTCAGCCAACCTTCTTCCAGCCCGAACAACCAGGACAACTTGCAAAGAGGCAACTGTGAGCTTCGTAAACTGCATTGTTTTTTAAAATTTCACATTCCCTTGATGAATTCTATGCAATTATTTTAAATTTGATTACTTCTGACTTATTTGGGCTCCTGTAATATGTCATATTTCTGGCAATTTTCACATGAATTATAGTGATGTCAGTTGATTGTTATTCTTTTTTAAAGTTTGTTTAAAATTTTTTTTAATGTTTATTTTTGAAGGAGAGAGAGAGTGCAAGCAGTGGTGGGGGGCAGAGAGAAAAGGAGGCAGTGTACGAGCAAGGGAGGGGAAAAGAGAGAAAGGGAGACATAGAATCTGAAGCAGGTGCCAGGCTGTGGGCTGTCAGCACAGAGCCCGACACGGGGCTCAAACTCATGAATTATGAGGTCATGACCTCAGCGGAAGTCAGATGCTTAACTGACTGAGCCACCCAGGCACCCCTAAAATTTATTTTTAGAAAGAAAGAAGGTGGGGGGAAGGGGCAGAGGGAAAGAGAGGGAGAATCCCAGGCAGACTCCATGCTCAGTGTGGAGCCCAATGCGGGGCTCGATCCCATGACCCTGGGATCATGACCTGAGCCGAAAACAAGAGCTGGACACTCAACTGACTGAGCCACCCAGCCACCCCAGTTGGTTAGCATTCTTTGGTGCACATTTTTTTTTTCTGAAGAGAATGCTTGAAATACATACACGAAGAACTTAGAGAACGGTCCAGTGAAACTGTGATTGTCTAACAACACACGTCTTCATTCCTGGAAAGACATAACATTACGTTACACTGATGGAGAGTCTGAATTTTCCCTACAGAGTAAGATATGGATATTTAAATGTCAATGTAAGTTCCTGAAACTACAGCATCTGTTACAAAGAAAATAAATACTAATCTGTTTTGAAAATAAAGGACTACCGATAACAGCAATAAAACGCTTTAAGATCTATTTTCTAATAGATTTGCGAGAACATTATCATGACATTTGCCTTTTAATGGAAGCAATTTGACTTCAGAGCCCTAATGATGTGGATTATTGGTACTCCGTGCTGTGTCTAGTGAGACCGGCATGTGGAGTGTGGCGGTAATGAGACGGGCTGTGATCCGGCACCTTGGAAGGCCGGTTAGAGGTACGCAGCTCTCCTTCCAGAACCTATCTCTGGGCCGAGCATCCTGACGGCGAATGATCAAAGGCAGGCTGTAGAGGAGAATGAAGTCATCCGGGCAAGTGTCACAGGACCGTGGGGACGGGGTGGGAGCTCGGAATGCTGGCTTTGCCCAGTTGATTCAGAGGCATTGTGTGTAGATAGAAGAAAGAGAAAAATTGCTCAGGCGGAGTCTCTTAAGTTAAAATGGGATTCAGTCTTCTTACTTCCCTCAATTTTGTGCCCTTCTGTTAATTTTTATTTTTTAAGCATGGCTTCCAGCATTCACATTCTTTTTCTTTACTTTATTGTTAGCAATTTAGTTAATCTTGTGTTCCTAGTACTTGAGCAAGACATTAGCGTGGTGTTTAAGCCGTGAGTTGTTTGCTGCATAAAAACCAAATGAGTTAATAAGGAAAAGACTCAGCAAATTCGTTCACGACAATTCACTTGGAGAAGCTTTACTTTTTTTAAATTTTCTGTCACGATGAAAGTAATTATACCACTTTTTTTCTTCTTTTTATGGCCCTAAACCGGCACATTTTCAGTGCCATAAATGTAAACAATAAACATATTGCTGCATTGTATTTTACGGTTTTAGCTGTCAAAGTCTTAAAGTGATGCATGCTTAAAAGCTAGACCACTTTGCTACCTGATGAGTCACAAACATTATATTCCCATGATGGTACGCAAGAGATCAGTATGAAGGGGACGGGTTTTCATTGCATTTAACAACGTCAGGAGCAGACCAGATAGGTATTCAGAGTCAAACATCGTTTTTGCCTGACGAGCCTGAGTTGGAGCAGAAGTTGGTGTAGAAACAGGAAACGTAATACAAAGAAGATGAACATGTGAAAGATGGACAAGGGAAATGAAGCACACAACAGATTCAAACCCATCAACCACCGTTCCGAGGGACCCGTTTCCACTGGGATTTATGAGATGGGTCCAGAAGCTTCACGTATCCCAAAGGCAGCTATTATTTTCAAGCCAACCTGTACCATTTGTTCTTATGATTTTGACAGCCATCAGAAACAAACCATGGTAATAGCAAATTATTATTTTTACCTGAATCAGAGTATCTCTTAAAAATATATCCAGATGTGAACTTCCCTGAAACAAACATCAAACATGCTAACTCTGTTGCCAGGCAACAACCCCTTAATCGCTTCATTCAAACAGAGGTCAGCATATCAACCTTACTATCCCACAGAAGTTGACTTTGGGGAAAAACACACGCATCACACAGAAATTTGTTCCAGCCAGGAATTTGTTTTGATTTTCAACTGAAGTGTAAATGTTGCTGTGAGTTTTATGACATTTCAAAGTATTTCATTGTTTGGACACATGTCATTTTTAAACAAAAGCATCTGTGCCCCAAGCCATAATAATATTCTATGGACGGCAAAGTTGGAATTTTTTCCCATGGCTTACAGTGGAAGAAACAAGTTGCTTCAGATCTCGATTCTCCCCTACACGTTGGCCACGTCAATTCTTTAAGATTGTGATGAGCTGTGTCATGGGTGGGGGCAGAGAAGTAGGGAGAAAGAGCAGAGAAAAGCTAAGTGTTAAAAAACACGCAGAAAGATACGGTGGTGGCTTCCCCGGAGTGTTTCTTGGCAGAATTCAAACACGCACCGACAGAGCGGTTTTCTTGTTTTTGTCCCATCTCCTTCTCTTACTCGCATAGTTCCCACCAAAACCAAGTCCTGGGTTCAGTCTGTGGTGCACGCGAGTGGACCGAGCTTTGCCACCCTTGCCATCAGAAGAAGGGTCTCTTCCACCAGCTGTGAGCCAGGCTGGTCTTTGACTTGCGGTGACCTGTCAGATGTGGGGCAGGTGTCGTGCGGAGTTCCGGGCCGGCCCTCACCAGGCGCCCGGCGTCTCCTTAAAGCTCTTCCTCGTGTGGGAGAGGCTATTCTGCTGAGAACGAGGTGCCACACGGGGCGGAGGTAGGCTCGCCGGTCGGCGTGTCCCTCGGCCAGCCAGGTCTGGCTGACTTCCAGGTTGCCCACGGACGCATCAATGACCGCCGCAGAGAAGCGGGGTCCAGCCGAGCTCAGGCCGAGTTGAATTCATAGTCGGGCTAAACCACCCCGTTTCAAGGCGAAAAGCAAAAGCAAACTGATGGAGAAACAGGTTCCTGGAAGTAAGATGATGGACAAAGCAACGGCAAAAAACCGAAACGTGTGACGCTGGCTTTGGGGCAAGGCAGTGAGCGGGGGCTGGGGACACAGGCTGGAAGAACAAAGGGCTGACGACTGGTGGAGGCTGGGTGTAAAAGTGCTCTGCGGAGAGGGGGCCATGGTGGCCTGGGTCTTGTAGAGGCGACGACAGCGGCGGGGGTGACGCTTCTGTTAACCTGACTGGTAGAAAACGCACAGGCGGACTCGGGGGGCCGCCAGGGTGACGTGGCAAACCAGGTCTCGGGGGCTGCCAGGGGGTTTCCCACGCTGGCCGCCCACTTGGCTCTTCAGCCGTCTGTGAGGGGACACCGGAGGAGTGGGATGGAAAGAAGAGAAGAAGAGGCGAGTTGTTCAGTCTTCACGTGGGCTTGGGGGTGTGGAACGCCAGGACCCGCTGGTTTAGAGGGTGAGACAAGCTCTCGTGCCCAGGCTCCAGAGCTGGCAGAGGGCTCGTGAGGTGATGTGACACCTGGGGTGAGGGGGTGCCGCGGGACCCTTCGTGCAGGGGGGAGCAGGCCCGCGGGTCCACACGGGGCGACAGAGCGCCAGCAGAAAGAGCTGCAAGACAGCCGGAGAAAGAGAGGTCCCGCAGGCCCCCGAGGACGCGGCTTTCGTTGACTGGACGGACGGAGCTGTAAAATGCAAAGAGCGCGCACGGTCTTAGGAGTGTTGGGCACCAGAATGCGATGCCCGCTCGGACCAGAGAGGGCCCCGTTTTCTACAAGCGGGAAGCCAGGCGAGAAGGCCTCTCATCTGCACACCCGCCGGTTCCCGTGCAAAAGGAAGGCCGTCTTCCTGAAGGGTGGTTATAAGAGCCCCTTGGCGACGCCAAGGACCAGAGCGAGCAGCAGGCCGGCCCGGAGAGGCCCTCGGAAGAGCAGGAGGGACCCGGAGCTGGGGCTTCCTGAGGGACGCCGGACTTGCGGGTCCCCCGGGCCAGCCCCGCTGACTGTGGCGTGGCAGGGATTTCAGAGTCGTCATGGACCAGGAGCTACGGCATGTCCCGTTCCTCTGCTCCGGTGGGGATGTCTGTGGCAAGAACCCTGTCCCCACGTCTCACCGTTTCCAGGAATGTCACACAGGGGTGAAGGACAGGGAACTAATCTTTTAGATCCTAGGTCTCTAAATCAGGAGGGGTTGGCCTCCAAGAAGCTGCACGTGGGCACCGGGTGGATGATGAGACCCCGGACTGGGAGCTTGACGCCATGGTAGGGGGGACATGCGGCCTTGGTCCTCAGGAGTCGATTCACAATAGGGAGGGGCGCGGATGGGTCCGCACGGACTGTGGGTGGTATGACCCGTGTGCAGTCGGGTCTCGGCCAGTCCCAGGGATACTCAATGGCACATTTGGTGCAAACACAGCCTGGGAAGGTGCCTCCGCAGGGAGACTTGACCGTCCTGCTGCTCGTGGACTGCTGCCACCAGGCCAGCATGGTCCGCGGCGAAAAAGCCACAGGTTAGTCCCTTCCACCGTCCCAGCCGACGGCCAGCCGGTGAGCAAACGCGTCAGCGAGGTCACAGGGCAAGTCAATGCTGCGATAATGCCATGAGCGAAATACACCGTGTCGCGGACAGAATTTAAGAGCAAAACGCTCTGCATTACTTTGAGATTTCCGTGCCTTAGGCTCTTTCCTTAAATATGTTGCTCAAAAATAAACGTATGCTGCTTTTAGTTTACAATGTAGTGGGAAATACCGTTCCTCCTCTTTGCACTTGGAACTTGTTTGGATAAAGGTGCCGTTGGAGTCTACGCTGTTCCACACGGAGAACTGGAAAACTGTGTCTGTCAGTACCTCCTGGGCAGGACTCCTGATGACCCTTGGCTCCCTGGTTCATTCATAAGCTCAGGCCTGGCTTGTGTAGAGGACAAGGACTTACTTTAATTCTGTACGAATTCTGACTGAAAGTTGAAGCTTTTCTTTATCCTCCTCTACATAAAGACTGAATTTCTGTGAGTAAAACGCGCTGTTTATCGTAACACTTGTTAGCATGTTTACATAACTATAAGTGCGACCAGGTATTTACGACCGGCTTTTTTAAAGCACTCACCCCCAGATTTTGCAGACTTGCAGATTGTGCTGCCCTGAGCAGGGTGAGAACCAGATGCGTCCCCCAGCGTCCCCCATCAGGTGGATACGGCTTGCTTCACCGGGCCACGTGCCTTTTCCTTCCCTGTCCTCCGAATGCTGCCGTTCTGTGGTTATTGCCATCATTTTGGAAACGGGGCAGCGGATGGTCCTCGCTGGAGCTGTCCCTGAAATGTGACATTTCCGTGACGGGCGCTGGCATGGTTTCTGGAGCTGTCAGTGTTCCGGCGAGGTGTGCACGGTGCCAGGTGTTCCCGGGACTCTTCTCCAAGTGAACCGTGAACGTGAGGCTGCAAGGGACAGATGTGCTGGACAAGGGACAAGGGACAGATGTGACAGATTTTTGCATTTTTGTTTTGGGCTCCCCCCCCCATGCACAATACAGAAAATCACACTTAGTGGGAGAAAATAGCATCTCTATTGTGAAGTATCCCTTTCCTTTGAAACTTGCTAGGGATTCTCGACGTGGCTCCCAGCTGTAATGGGGTAACAGGCATGGGGTTGGGGCCTCCCCCTCCTGACACCTGTGACACTGGACAAAATGCCCGAGGCCATGGTTGTCAGTCTTTGGACAGATAGTCCAATGCGGCCATCATTTGATGGCATTTGTTTTAGAAAAGGGAGGCTCATGGGTGAGCGCCACAGTCACGGTGGCTCTTGGTGTGGGGACAGTTTCCCACTACAGGACAAAATCTGGAGTCCAGGCAGAGTGCTGTGATCCCACTGAGCTGAGAGGCAGAGTTCAGAGTTTGAGGTGAGGCGCTTGAATGTGTGGGGCTTCCTGTACCCCGGGGAATAAGGAGCCGTGTAGAGTCCCGTGCACAGAGGGAGAGCAAACCACAGAAGGAAGGGCTGCTCTGAGGTTAACAATGAAACGGAGATTCTAGAGGTCAAGTCGGCAGAGCATCTGTTGCAGTCTTAGCCCGGACAGAGTGGAGAAAGTCAACATCTCATGGCAGATCGGGGCATCAAGATTAAACACGAGAAATGCCCCCATAAAGACAACACGTAGCAGCGTGGCCCCCAGTACAACCCTGTCCCCCCTCCAGGCAGTGGCTCACGGGGAGGTGACCAGATGCAGCCTATGTGTCACCGAAGGAAAGTAAAACATAGTAAACCAGAATCTGTGGTGTTTTGCTAATGTAGTTTTGGGAGGGAAATTCATAGCAGTGAATGCTTGTATTAGATAAGAAGGAAGCTTTGATGTCAGTGGGAAAAGTACAGACCTTCATAAACTAGATCAAGAACAAAATAAATGTGAAGCAAGTATAGGTAAAGAAAGAGTAGGGGCGCCTGGGTGGCGCAGTCGGTTAAGCGTCCGACTTCAGCCAGGTCACGATCTCGCGGTCCGGGAGTTCGAGCCCCGCGTCAGGCTCTGGGCTGATGGCTCAGAGCCTGGAGCCTGTTTCCGATTCTGTGTCTCCCTCTCTCTCTGCCCCTCCCCTGCTCATGCTCTGTCTCTCTCTGTCCCAAAAATAAATAAACGTTGAAAAAAAAATTAAAAAAAAAAAAGAAAGAGTAAAGATGAGACCAGAAATCAACCCCATTGAAATAAAAGCAATGGTGAAATTACAGAACCCAAAGCCTCGTTCTTTGAAACGATCAGTGAATCTGATAAATTGGAATCTGTAATAATTAACAAAGTAAGAAAGGAAGAATAAACAAATTATTAATATCAGGAGTGGCAGTAGGGACGTCAGGTGCCACAGCCAATACAGGAAAAATAGGGGGGAACCGTTCTCTGCCAGTAGATGAACTACAAACTCCTTGGCAGACAAGAAATTACCAAAACTCATTTAAGAAAAGCAAAGCATGAATGGCCCTGCATCTATTAAAGAAATTAAATTTTTAGTTAAAATATTCCCCACAAAGGAAACGTTGGTGTACAGTTTCAGGGGTAAAATCTATCAAACATCCAGAGAAAAAAAATAATACAAATTCTCGTACAAATCCTTCACGTTATAATGCTAGCATTCACCTGACATTAAACCATAAAGACATTACAAGAAAATGAAATCACAGAGGATTATCCTTTATCAATAGGGACTCGATAATTTTAACAGGATTTATAGTTTCAGAGCCGTTTTAGGTTCACAGTTAAATTCAGAGGAAAGTACAGAGATTTCCCGCACACCTCCTGTCCCCACGCCCCCCCCCAAGCCCCCACCATCAACACCCCTACCTGGTGGCACATTTGGTGCACAGACTCATCGTCATCACCCAGAGTCCACAGTTTACATTAGTGGTCACAGTTGGTGTTGTGCAGTCCACGGGTCTAGACACGTGTATAGTGACGTGTATCCGCCACTATGATGTCACACAGAGTAGTTTCACTGCCCCCAAAATCCTCTGCTCTACCTACCACCCCCTTCCCCCAACCTCTGGCCACCAGTGATCTTTTCACTGCTCCATAGTTTTGCCTTTCCCAGAATGTCACACAGTTGGGATCATACAGTATGCAGGCTTTTCAAAGTGGCTTCTTTTCACTCAATAATGTGTATTTAAGTTTTCTCCATGTCTCTTCATGGCATGAGAGCGTATTTCTTTCTAGCGCTGGATAATATTCCATTGTCTGGCTGGAGCACAGTTTACTTATCCTAGACTTAACATTTTTAAGGAAGTACTAGCATACGGGATCCAGCAATACGCAAAATTCATCATGACCAAGTGGCGTTTATCGCATGAATGCAAGGTGGTTTCAACTTTTGAAAATGAACCAACTTAATACACCCTAAGAACAGATTAAAAAAGGAAAAGTTACCGGACCACTTTTAAAATGTAGAGAAAAAAACTAATGTTTGTTAATACAAAACTCAATATTCATTCTTTAAAAATCCTCTCAGAAAACTAGAAATATAAGGAAAGCATGGCAGCAACAAAAATCTACAGCTGTATCATACTATGTGGTGAAGGACTGATTGATTTCCACAGTGATCAGGAACAAGACAAAGGTATATCCTCTCACCTCTCACTTCTCTATTGTGAAGTATCACTTTCCTTTGAAACTTGCTAGGGATTCTCGACGTGGCTCCCAGCTGTAATGGGGTAACAGGCATGGGGCTGGGGCCTCCCCCTCCTGACACCTGTGAAACTGGACAAAATGCCTGAGGCCATTGTTGTCAGGTTTTGGACAAAGACAGTCCAACACGGCCATCATTTGATGGCATTTGTTTTAGAAAAGGGAGGCTCATGGGTGAACCAATTCTGTTCTTTATTGTACTAGATGCCTTAGAAAGTACAATAAGGCAGGAAAAATTTTTTTAATGTTTATTTATTTTTGACATAGAGAGAGAGACAGAGAGAGAGAGAGAGAGAGAGAGAGAGAGACGGAGCATGAGCGGGGGAGGGGCAGAGAGAGAGTGGGAGACACAGAATTCGAAGCAGGCTCCAGGCCCTGAGCTGTCAGCACAGAGTCCGACGTGGGGCTCGAACCCACAGACTGACAGATCATGACCCGAGCCAAAATGGGACATTCAACTGACTGAGCCACCCAGGTGCCCCAAAAATTTTTTAAAAAGAGTGAACCCAATTTAATTTGGAAAATTCCCAAGATTTTGTTACTACCATGACAACTACGACTACCATGACTAATGCAACCATCCAGTGCCAACAATCAAGCCTGGTGATATTACAGGCTACAAGATCAATATCATACATAAATTGTATTCCAAAATATCTGTTCTGAAAAAAATGGAAATTGAAATTCAGCAGCCAGAAGCATTTACAAAAATATCTGACACATGAATTCTTAGGGATAATTCTAGCAAAATTTGTAGGATATATGCCTACTGAGAAACACCAAACATTGTGGACAGAAATTCAAGAAGATCCAAGTATATTGAGCAATACGCCATATTCATGGATTAGAAGACTCAACAATGTTCATGTGTAATTCTCCACAGAATTGAAATATTTAAGTAGTTCCAATTAAAGTTCCAGTAGGGATGGGACACCTGGCTGTCTCAGTCCATAAAGCATTGATACTAAATCTCAGGGTCATGAGTTTGAGCCCCATTTCTTTAAAAAAATTTCTTTAAAAAAATTTCTAAAAAAAAATTTTTTAAAGAATTAGGATTTTTACTTAGAAATTTACAAGCTGATTCTAAAATTTGTGTGATAATACAAATAACCTAGAAATGTCCAAACAATTTTAAGCAGAAGACCAAAGCTGGATGGTGTATAATTTATAGACATAATATGAAATTTCATTAATAAAGACACCACAGTGTTTGTATAAAAACAGACGTATAGATTAAAGGACACTGATTAGGAAATCCAGATACAAACTCAAACATCTACGGCCAGTTGATAATAACAATGCCATTCTAGTTCAATGGAGAAAGAACGATCTCCCAAGAGATGGTCCTGAAAAAAATTATACATATATATATATATTCACACATATATGTATTTATATTATATATTTAATATATAATACATTATATATACAACATAATTTATATAATACATTACATAATGTATAATTATATATATACGTATATATACATATATACGTATATATGTGTGTATATATATACATATATATACGTATATATATATATATACCTTTACTTCATATGATATATATATATACCTTTACTTCATATGATAAAAATAATTTAAAATGGATCATGGATTTACATGTAAGAGTTAAGTAAATAAAACGTCCAGAGTAATACATAGGAGAATATCGTCATGTCTTGGAAAAGGCAAGAAAAGATTTCTGGTCTGACATAAGAAGCCAAAACCACAAAAGGAAATACAAATGAGCTGAACCTCAACAAAATTAAAAAGAAACACAAAATGTTCTTCAAAAGTCACTTTTAATAGAAGAAACGACAAGCCGCAGTATAAGAGATAGTATTTTAAAAACATTTATCTAATTAAGAACTTGTATCTAGAATTTATAAAGAACCTTTCAGTTCAATAAGGAAGGGACACACCATAACAGTTTAAATGGGAAAAATTTGAATAGATAGTTCAGAAAATAAAATACATTGATGGCAAAGAAGAACATTAAAAAAGAAAAAAAACAATCAAGGGACACCTGGGTGGCTCAGTAGGTTGAACACCCGACTCTTGATTTCGGCTCAGGTCGTGAGCTCACAGTCCTGAGTTCAAGCCCTGCATCAGGCTCTGTGCTGACAGTGTGGAGCCTGCTTGGGATTCTTTCTCTCCCTCTCTCTGCTCCTCCCTCGCTTGTGCTCTTTTTCCCTGTCAAATAAATAAATAAACTTAAAAAAAACCAGTCAATATAACTAGTCATTTGTGAAATCTCAGCTAAAATCACTGTAGATTGTACTAAATACACTCTACAATTGCAACCAGTCAGGAGATACACCAAATTTTGGGGAGAATGAGGTATAACTGGGAATCTCATAAACCGTGGCTTGAATGTAAAGTAGTAAAGCCACTTTGGAATATAATTTGGCCAATTCTTTCAAAGTTGAACATACCTTTACCATATGATTAATTTATTCCTTAATGAAATGATAGAAGTCACACTGGTCAATGGATGAATAAATTGTAGTTATATATTTTTATAAATTTCTTTTTTTAATGTTTATTTTTGAGAGAGAGAGAGAGAGAGAGAGAGAGAGAGAGAGAGAGCATGAGTGGGGGAGCGGCAGAGAGAGAAGAAGACATAGAATCTGAAGTAGGCTCCAGGCTCTGAGCTGTGGGACATGGGGCTCAAACCCATGAACCGCAATATCATAACCGACCTGAAGTCAGATGCTCAACCGACTGAGCCACCCAGGTGCCCCAACTGTACTTATATTCATACCAAAGAATATTATTCAGGAAAAAAGAAATAAACTGCTAATCCATGAAACACCCTGGAAGAATTTCTAAAGTATTCTTCTAAGTGAAAGGGTCAGACATAAGAGATTACATATTGTATAACTTCATGTACATGGGATTTTGTACTGTAGAATATTATGGTGATAAAAAGCAGATATATGGTTGGGTAGGGCCAGCTGGGATGGGAGAGATTAACTGTAAAGGAGCAGGATGGAAATTTGGAGGTGACCAAAATGTTCTTTACAATGATGGTCTGGTGGTCACATGGCTACGTATGTTTTCGAAACTCATCAAACTGTAAACTTGCAACTGGTGGTATATTATTATTATGGGTATGTTATATCCCAGGAAAGCCGATAGAAAAATGAATAGAAGTAAGAACTTTGTTAGAAAACTGGAAGCTGAGAGAAAACGTTGCCAGCAATCTTGCACTCTGAGAAATGCTAAAAGAAGTTGGAAGCTTTATCAGCGGGGAGAAACGAACCAGAAATTGTAGACGTGGGGAGAAACTCAAGAGACGTTCTCCCTATCTTTTTCATCGTTTAAAATGACCATTGACTCTTTAATGAAAACGTAACAGCGATGCATTGTTGAGTTTATAACGGATCTAGATTCAAAGCGTGTGGCAGTGAGAGCAGAAAACCAGGGTTGGCAAACTACAGTATAACGTTGGAGTGTTCCTACGTTATATGCGAAGGTCGTCCGTGACAACTGATGGTTTTATGCTATAAACTGAAGAGCTACCACTACAAACGGGTATAGCAGTTACGCCATTATTTGAGGCAAGATTAGGACCTAACAATCCTCAGCTAGCTTCTGCACAGGCAGGTAGAAATAAATAATGACCTAATGAGACAAGCCGTAGACACACAGCAACAGAATATGTTTATGTCCGACTCATTTGAAAATTACACGGGGCACCTGGGTGGCGCAGTCCGTTAAGCGTCCGACATCAGCTCAGGTCACGATCTCGCGGTCCGTGAGTTCGAGCCCCACGTCAGGCTCTGGGCTGATGGCTCAGAGCCTGGAGCCTGTTTCCGATTCTGTGTCTCCCTCTCTCTCTGCCCCTCCCCCGTTCATGCTCTGTCTCTCTCTGTCCCAAAAATAAATAAAAAACGTTGAAAAAAAATTAAAAAAAAATAAAATAAATAAAAAAAAAGAAAATTACACCAGATAGAGTCTAAGCAATTCGTAGGTGGAGAATGTCTGTTTGGACAACAGAGCAAACGAGAAACGAGAAAAGACTACTCAAGAAAGTAATTTGAATACATTAAATTCATCATTAAAAACTCTTCTGCAAAGAACATTCTAGTATAAGTTCAGGGGCTTTACTGATAGATTTGATCAAAGAAATAGACAGTGTTTACCAGAAATACATTTTGGGGCGCCTGGGTGGCTCAGTCGGTTAAGTGTCCAACTTTACGGCTCAGGTCATGACCTCACAGTTCGTGGGATCGAGCCCCGCATCGGGCTGTGCTGTCAGCACAGAGCCAGCTTGGGATTCTTCCTCACCTTCTCTCCCTGCCCCTCCCCAACTCGTGCTTTCTCTCTCTCTCAGAATAAATAAACTTAAAAAAAAAAGAAAGAAACATGTTTTGGAACATTATTAAATGCATTTAATGAGGGCAGTATTTACTGATACCAAAATCATACATATATACATTACAAGAAAACTCCGTGCCAATATTTTCATGAATATAGACACCAAAATCCTTAAGGAGAAATAGGTCATCAAATCTGGCAACATTTAAAAATGACTAAATATTATGAGCTAGTTTATCTGAGGAATGCAATTTTGACTGAACATTTGAAAAATCACTGAATATAATCTACATATTAATAGACTCTTAAAGAAGATCTACATGATTTTCTCAATAGTTGCATTAAAGGCATTTGAGAAAATCAAAACTCATTCATGAAAAAACCTCTCAACAAACTGGAAATAGAAGATTATTTACTCAACCTGATACATGACATCAAGGAGTAAGGTTCAGCTGACATCAAGCAGAGGTACATTTGTCATAGTCACGGTACAGGACATGGGTGTCAGTTCTTACTTTAGTGCAAGGTTGGAAAGAAGTCTTTAGCCAAAGCAATATGTCAAGAATAAGGAATGATGTTTATACAGACTGGAAAGGAAGAAGTAACTTTATTTGCACACCACCTAACTGTATACACAAGAAAAATAAAAAAGAAATTACAAACTACTAGATGTAATAATTGAAATCAGCAGGGTTCCAGTATACAAGGTGACTATATAAAGATCAACTGTATTTCTTTGTATTAGCTGTGAACAATGGGGGAATGACAAAAAAAAAAATAGCATTTACAGTAGCAGCAAAACCAGCAACTGCTTAAGGGAAACTCTTGAAAAAGCTAGAGCATGTCACACTACATAAAAAAACAAAACAAAACAAAACCACTACAAGATAACGTTAAAGGGAAAGCACAAAGACCTTAAAGACTGGGGAATTGTACCATGTTCATGAATTGGAAGACTCAACGTTGTTAAGATGTCATTTTCCACTAATTAATCCATATGTTCTGTGCAATCTAAATCAAAGTTTCAGTATGCTTTCTTTTACAGAAACTGACAAGATGATTCTCAAATTTACCGGAAATTCAGAACACTTAGGCTAGTCAAGACAAGCTTCTAATGAAAATAATAAAATGGGAGAACGCACACTGTAGAGAGACAAAAATAGTCCAAGGAATGGATGTCGAGTCCCAAAACATACCCGTGCTGATTTGGCCGTTTGATTTACGACAGAGTCTCCAAAACAATTCAATAGCTAATGGTAAGTCCTTACAAGAAACTGCTGCTGAGATAACAGGATATTGATCCGAAAAAAAATTAACTTTGACCCCTGCCACCCGGAGAACAAGTAATTTAGACCAAAATGTAAACACCCCAAACTATAAATCTTCTAGAAGAAAAGACCGGAAAATACCTTCAAAACTCTCAGTTTGGACCACGTGTTTGTAAATAACGGGACAGACGATCCAGAACAGGACATAGACGAGCAGAAAAAGTAAGTTTGACTTCATCCTAATCAAACATTTCTTTTCATCGAAAGGAATTGTAAGTAATGGAATTGCAAACCACAGTTGTCTATGATACATCTGGTAAAGGGCTTTTATCTATAATATGCAAGGAAATCCTGCTAGTTAGAAATAAAAAGATGACCAGTCTATAAAAATTGGAGAGAGGAATTGAACAGATACACCACAAAAATGGACATAAATGGGTCATAAGTAAAACGTGTTCAGCGGCACCAGTCATCAGAAAATTGCAAATTAAAACCACGAGACGTCACCACCTAATCACTAGAGAGCTAAAAGTTAAAAAGACTGAAAATGCATGTTCTGAAATGTTTTCTAGTGCCTTCTGAAACCCCAGTGCATGCATTTTATAATCTCTGGAGACACACAGGGAATTTCATATTGTGTTGCATTTCCGTACCTGAATGCTTAGCAAGTACTTGCCTTCCCCAGGATCCTGCTCGCTATATTCAGAATTTGTAGACAATGCAATCCAAGTCGGACCATTAGTACTGTAGTATAGAGTCTCTGAGCTAACACGTCAGCTCCCTCCTGACGTGATTAACTCCGGGGATTCTGGGCACCGGAGCCAGTTACAGAGTGCAGACTAATTAACACGGGACGGCGCGTAAAGACAACGGAGGCCGGCGTGACGCACAAGCTGGGGTACATTGGAAATAAGTTCAGCGCAGCAGGAGAGACGGGGCCCTTTCAGACGGCACTCTCTTCCCCCTTCTCATCTTCCCCGGACTTTACGTCGATGGTCGTGGGGGGAGGACAGGAAAGAAAGAAAGTGTCATCATCAGGAGTCATGAACAACACACTAAGTGAGAGTGACCGTATTTTGACCCTTAGAGTAGCCACCACTCCTCGTGGGCACAGCTCGGGTCCACGGGGGATCCTGCAACAGGCGAGAGTCTGTGTCCTCGCTGAATCTTTTCTTTTTCTGCCAGTTACACAAAGCGCGGCAGATATGGGCCCACGTGTAAAGAAATCACTTTTCTGGCACTTTTCGACACCCTCGCATATGACACGTGGGAAGATGAAAAAGATAAACACAAACAACAAAAGGGCCATAAAAATAGCTGATAGAAAATAATGATGCCATTGCCATGGTTTATGGAAAAGAGTGAAGAAAAAGACTTTTCTAGAATAAAAAAATGGTACCTCGACGTTCTCTTAGTTAACCTTACCATAGGCGCATGGCGGGAAGAAAGTGCTCCTGGATTCTTTGTGGCTTTTTATTGACGTAAATCATGGCTAACTGGCAAAAGATGTAATAGAGTACAGTCCTTAGCCTGATGTGCTCTAGAAATTTTAGAATATATGCTGACATTTCGGCAGAAATTTGTATGATGTTCTATGTTAGGTATACATATTAAATGATTTTGGCAGCCTAGGGTCAGTAGGACACAGGGAATGGATTTCATCCCAATGTGAGAGCAACTCTACAGAAGATGTATCCCTCCCCTCAAGACCCCAAAACTATGCAGTTTAGGGCACACTGATTCAAACAAATGGTGGCTGTTTGTAAAAAAAAAAAAAAAAAAAGGACTCGGGAGTCCATCAGTGCCTTTGAACCGTGTTGTAAAATGTTTGGTGACAAAACAGAACAGTTAAAGCCCCATTGGTAACTGACACCCACATAAACCCACTTTGGGTAGTTGATCCTACGAAGGGGCGGAAGGTGGTGATTCGAAAGTCGACCGCGCACCCGCGTACAGAGCCACGCTTCTGCAGATTTGCAATAAACATTAGCGTATTACACACTGTGGGGACATGGTGTAAAAAACAAAAATGGAAACTCCTACTTTGGTAAACCCCCAGGCCCCTGCCCTTTCTTTAATCCACAGGATCCCATTTGTAGCACCATTTTTCATGGAAAAGCATTTCAAGACACGCTGCTCTGTGGCATCCGTGTTGATAGAAGGGTTCATCTGTTCACATGGCACCGAGGATTACCGGCGATAAGTAATTTTTTAGAAAATGTCGCACATGTGGGGTAACTGGCACTAATGTGGATTGGAAGGCTGTAAAAATGTTTAGTGAACTCAGAAAGGACTTTTCATTTAGATTATTCATTGAAATCTTCCTCCACTCCCCCTTTTCCATCCTAAAAGTGGCTTAAATGGTCAACTGATCGTCCCTACACATGACAGGAAAGGCACGAGAAAGGGGGCAGGTGGCTTGCATGGCGACCTGGGTCTGGTCTGGGGGGCGAGGGCAGATGAGCGGAGGGCTTCTGTCTTGGCCAGCACTTTATCTGTAATCTCTACATTTATCTATAATCTTTAGAACATTGTCAGCGCATTAGGCGGCTGCCGGGGCATCCCAGCCTAAGACTCAAACATTCTTTACCAACCTTGGCCTGGAAACAACAGCAGAGCTTTGTGGGATTAAGATGTTAATGGTTCACTGATCCAAAGAGATTATTGTTATGACAGTCGGAGCAAATTTTCTGTCGGGAGAATAAGATGCGACACTGAACTACTTTCTGATGTAGCAGGGGAAAAAAATCCCGTCGCCACAACCCTAAAGGGATGCACACTGGAGAGCGTTTTCAGATTTCAATGTCATTACCCTGTGGGAGCCATACTTTGGTTTCTCTGTTCTAGGCAGTCCCGCTGACCTGACTCACTATGTCCACGGAGCCCATAGAAACACACTATGTATTTTGTCTCTAATTTCAGTGGATACACTGTGCCTATATCCTAATGTCTCAAACCTGCCATTCTTTTTTTAAATTTATGTTAAAATATAGAAGCAAAGCCTGATTTTATGATCATGTTGGTTTTTATTTTATTTATTTATTTTTCATACCGGGTGCTGAGTATCCTTGCGAGCAGCCCACGGGTGGTTACATCAATGCAGCCTGCGTGAAGGCTCACTCCTGGGGTCAGATCCTTACAGGTGCTTTAATCCTTTAGAACAATTTTCAATACTGTTTACACCAGGGACTTTCTTGTACAAATCCTTTTTACACACACAAGAATAACACAGGAAGGAACTCTTCGTCTCTGATCTCTGCAAAGAAGGAGTGCAAATGGGAACCCTTAGGGGGTTTTCCTATCTTTTGAACCTACCAGGAGGAGATTAATCAGAGATCTCTATGCTGCCTGATGTACAATCAGGTACATGGTAATGGTGCCATTGATCAGGTGAGAGGAGAGGAGCAGGGTCACGGCGTCCATCACGGCCCGTGGCTGGAGGCAAAAATCGAGCAGGTGTGCACTCACAAAGGGGCGTGGGGACCGTTCGTTCACTACTTTTCCGGAAGGGTCCCACACACGGTGCCTGTGTGACATCTGTCGCACGTTTCTAGCTTGTGAAAACGCCCCCATCCATAGCTGGCCTCTGTCTGTAGGGATTCTGAATCTTATCAGCAGACACAGTGTTTCCATCTGCTTTGTGCAGAGACAGGACACTTTCTTGGACGCGACCTTACTCAAGGCCACGGTGGACACCTGAAGTAGGCCCGGGAAGGTCCCTGTAAATGACACATCGATGTAAAATGTGATGTGCCAAGGACTTCATGCAGCTCCTCCTGCAATCAGAGTCTGAGATACATGCTCAAATACCTCAGTCTACATAAATGCACAACAAATATCTCAGCGGTCAGAGGACTCACACAGTGATGGAGACGATGGTCGGGCTGTGCCGAGAACGTGTTTGCACAAGTTTCTTTCAATTTTCTGGGCTCTGTTCCTTCGGTTAAAATGTGATTCTCTTCAGGGTCTTACACTGCGGTTTTTCTGGTTCTGCTGCTCTCAATAAAAGATATAAACACACACTGTAGTTGAGATAAATGTAAAACATATAATCTCTATTTTTATTACAAATAATTTCTTAATTAAAAAACTTTACGCAAGATTAAATTGAGA
The DNA here is from genome assembly GCF_022079265.1 of Lynx rufus. Classification (NCBI taxonomy): domain Eukaryota; kingdom Metazoa; phylum Chordata; class Mammalia; order Carnivora; family Felidae; genus Lynx; species Lynx rufus. The sequence continues at coordinate 1,662,126 of NW_025814889.1, forward strand.
GTAATGTATTTTAAGGTTGATATCAGGAATGGGGTGCCTGGGTGGCTCAGTCGGTTGAACGTTCGACTTCGGCTCAGGTCATGATCTTACGGCTCGTGAGTTCAAGCCCCAAGTCGGGTTCTGTGCTGACAGCTCAGAGCCTGGAGCCTGCTTCGGATTCTGTGTCTCCCTCTCTCTCTGCCCCTCCCCTGCTCATGCTCTGTCTCTATCTCTCTTTCTTGATAATAAATAAACATTAAAAAAAATTTTTTTTAAAAAGGTTGATATCAGGAACTAGCTACAAAGGAAACGTTAAACACCTCAGCAGAACTTTTTTAAATGAACAAAGAGTAGTTGAGCAAGTGTGAGCCTTCCGCACTTTCTCAGATAAGAAAAACAAGACAGCAAACAAAACAGATGTGATAAAACAAACAAACAAAAGAAACTAAAAGTATCCAGAGAAGGATCCAGTGTGTCTCAGGCAAACTTGAACCAGAGGAACTAAAACTTGACTTTCACGAAGCAGGAGAAACCAACGGCTACTACATCTGACAGACGGAGATACCCAGGGATGCTCTGAAGGACAGATGGAAACTCAAGAACAAAGGTGCTGGTGGAGTCATGTGACAAGTAGCATGAAGGGATGTTTTGTGGCTGCACACGCGGAAACTGCCCGAGAGCCCCTGAGAACAATTAATACTCTTCTGGTATCATCGCAAGATATACCCCAACAGGAAAGTATCCGAAAGATAGTTTTGTAGTACAGCAAGCTGAGGTGCACATTGAGTTTTGCCAAAACACAGTAAGGAGAGTGAAGTTTCTAAGCAAGGAGGAAATATGAGACAAGGGCAGGCAAAATATTTCTGGTCCGCAGGTGAGCTGTGTGGTCAGCTGACATGCCAGGGACTCAGTAGATACCCAGTGACCCCTTGGGTTCATGCAGAGGAGAGGTAGGAGATGTGGCCACGTGTGTTGGCACCGTCTTCCCTGTCACAAGCTACCCACTCTTCGAGTGCACTTACACTCTGGTACACGTGAGGGAGGAAGGGACGCCAGAGACAGGCATTTAGTCCAAGTTCAAATGAAGCCAAAGCCAGAAAGCGAGGGAGAAAAGCCCGAAAACCAGTGCAGAAGAATCAAAACGAAAGCAACAGTTTAGAAATAGGAGATGAACAACAGACATAATCATTGTTCCCAATCAGCTACTTGAGTTTAAAGCTCCTCAATTACATATATTATTCATTAAGGTATATTTAAAAAAATTTTTTTAACATTTATTTATTTTTGAGAGAGACAGAGACAGAGTGTGAGCAGGGGAGGGGCAGAGAGAGAGAGAGGGAGACAGAATCCAAAGCAACTCCAGGCTCTGAGCTGTCAGCACACAGCCTGACACAGGGCTTGAACTCACGAGCCGCGAGATCATGACCTGAGCCGAAGTCAGACGCTCAACCCACTGAGCCACCCAGGTGCCCCTCATTAAAGTGTATTTTAAAATGGACACAATCCTTATTAAAAAGACGATATCCACGATTATTTTCTTTGAATGGCATCCTTGAAAGTAAATTACTGGTCTGCAGAAACAAATGGCTTTAAAATTTTCTGATCCATGTTCTAAATGACCTTCCAGAAACGTTTTACCAGTTTATAATCCCCTCTGCAATATTTTTTCACGTGCACATTTGGTTTTTGCTTGTTCGTTTACTTTTAATATGGTCTTTATTTTTTAGAGAAGTTGAAGTTTCACAAGACACTTGAGTAGAAAGTAGAGTTCTCATACACTTCTTCCCCAGCGCCCAGTGACCCACTTCCCCTCCAGGTGGTCCATTTCCTGCAACCGGGGAACCGACACTGACGTGTCACCGCCACCCTGAGTCTATAGTTTACGTCAGGGGTCTCTCCTGGTGCTGTGATTTGGACAAACGTGTCATGACGTATCCATAATCCCAGTACCGTACAGAATAGCTTCACGGTGCGAAAAGTACCCTATTCATCCCTGTCTCCTCCCAAAGCTCTGGAAACCACTGATCTTTCACCGTCTGCACAGTTGTGCCTTTGCACAATATCATAGAATTGGAGTCCTGCAGTGTGCAGGCTTTTCAGATTGTGTTCTTCACCTAGTCATATGCATTTCAGTTTCCTCCGTGTCTTTTCGTGGCTTGAGAGCTCATTTCTTTGTAGCGCTGAATACCATTCCGTTGTCTGGATGGACAACAGTGTATTTATCCATCACCTACCGAAGGGCATCTTGGTCGCTTCCAGGTGTTGGCAAATATGAACAAAACCGCCATAGGCATCTGTGGGCAGGTTTTTGTGTGGACACACGTTTTTCAATTCTGTTGGGTAATCACTAGGATCCACAGTTTCTTGATAGCATCACAGTATATTTAGTTTTGTAAGAACCCACCCAACGGTCTGCCGAAGTGGCTGTGCCATTCCGTGCGCCATCAGCAGTGACGGAGTTCCTGTGGCTCGACATCTTCGCCAGTATTGCGTGTTGTCAGTGTTTTGAATTTCAGCCATTCGAGTAAGTGTGCTTGTTTTAATTTGTATTTCCATGATGACATATGATGCAGATCATTTTTCATATGCTTTTTTTCCATCTGTATATATTCTTTAGTGAATTCTTTACTCACATCCTTTGTCCATTTTTAAAATTCATTGTGTTCTTATTATTGAATTTTAAGAGTCATTTGTAAATTTTGGATACCAGTCCTTTATCACACATGTCGTTTGAAAATATTTTCTCCCAGTCTGTGGCCTGTCTTTTCATTAGCTTACTGTCTTTTGCAGAGGGGAAGTTTTTACTTTTAATTAAGTCCAACTCATCAATTTTTTTTCACAGTTGTGTTTTATGTATTGTATCTAAAAAGTCATCACCAAACCCAAGCTTGGGTAGATTATCTCCTCTTATCTCAAAGAACTTTACAGTTGTCTTTGTAGTGCTTTACATTTAAATATGTGATCATTTCGAGTTGATTTTGTGAAATTACATCTAGATTTATTTATTTTTTTTGTATGGGAATGCCCACCTTCTCAGCACCATTTGTCGAAGAGGTTACCCTTCCTTCATTGTTCTGCCTTTGCTCCTTCGTCAAGATCAGTTGGCTATATTTGTGCATGTCTATTTCTGGACTCTCTATTTTGTTCCATTGATCTACATTCCCATTCTTTCACCAACAGCACACTATACCATACTAAAAAAATTATTGAGGTATGATTGGCATACAAAGAACTGTGCATACTTAGTACATACAATCCGGTGAGTTTAAACATAAACACACATCTGTGAAACCATCATCACAAGAACATATCCATCACCTCCAAGTTTCCTCTTATACTCACACTTTTTTTAAAAAAAAGTTTATTTTATTTACCTTGAGAGAGAGAGAGAAAGGGAACACGGAAGGGACAGAGAGAGATAGGGACAGAGAGAGAACCTCAAGCAGGCTCTGTACCATCAGCACAGAGCCCGACTTGGGGCTCGAACTCACGAACATTGAGATCATGACCTGAGCTGCAACCAAGAGTCAGACACTTAACCGACTGAGACACCCAGGCTCCCCTCACCCCTTCCTTGTGTTAAGAACACTTACATGAGCTCTACCTCATTAACACATTTTTAAGTGCACGGTACAGTATGCATCGGTCCTATGTTGCACAGCAGATCTTTACAAGGTATTCATCTTGTATAACTGAAACTTTATACTCATTGAACACCAGCTCCCCATTTCTCCCTCCTCCAAGCTCCAGACACCACCTGTCTACACTCTGCTTCTGTGAATTTGACTATTTAAGATTCCACACATATGTGATCATGCGGTATTTGTCCTCTGGCACTGGCTCATTTCACTTAATGTTTCTAGATTTATCCATGTTTTTGCATATCTCAAGAAGGAAATAGCATGCTGTTCCGACTAATGTAGCTTTATAGCAAATCTTGAAGTCCGGTAGTATCAGTCTTCCAACTTGGTTCTTTTCCATCAATATTTTGTTGGGTATTCTGGGTCTTTTTCCTCTCCATAACTTTAGAATCACTTTGTCAAAATCTGCAAAATTACTTGCTGGGATTTTCATGGGATTGCATTGAATCTATACATCAAGTTGGGAAGAATGGACATCTTGACAATATTAAGACTTCCTATAAAGGAACATGGGATATCTTTCCATTTATTTACCTTCTTTTATTTATTTAATCAATAAATAGTTTATTTTATTTATTTAATCAATAAATAGTTTTCCTCATATAAATATTATACATATTTTGTTAGATTTAAACCTGTTTCATTTATTTTTTGGTGCCAGGGCAAATATTATTATGTTTTAATTTCAAATTCCACTAGTTCATTGTTGGTATATTTAAAAAGGTGATTTACTTTTGCACGTTGACCTTGTATCCTGTAATCTTGCTATAATTACTAATTAATTCTGGGAGGTTTTTTTTGTCAATTTTTAAAATTTTTCTATATAGATGAGCATTGTATTGGCAAATTGTTCTACTTATTCTTTTCTAATTTGTATACCTGTGTGTGTGTGTGTGTGTGTGTGTGTGTGTGTGTGTGTGTTACTGCATTAGCCTGAACTTCCAGCATGATGTTAAAAGGAGTGTAGGGAGGGGGGATCCTGTCTTGTTTTTGATCTTCGTGGGAAGGCGTCAAGTTCCTCACCATCAAATATGATGTCAACTGTAGGCTTTTGTAGATATTCTTTATCAAGCTGAGGGAGTTCTTCTCTTTTAGTAGTTTGCTAAGAATTTTTTACCATGAATGGGTGTTGAATTTACTCAAATGCTTTTTCTGCATCTATTGATATAATCATGATATATATATTTTTTACCCCGTTGATATGATGGATTATATTAATTGATTTTCTAATGTTGAACCAATCTTGCATACTTGAAATACAAAAACTCATTGCCAACATGAAATGTTAAAGGTACTATTAATTTAATTACTAGTAAAGATAAACTGCTTTTTTTAAAAAGTTTTTTTAATGTTTATTTATTTTTGAGAGAGAGAGAGAGAGAGAGAGAGAGAGAGAGACAGAGTGTGATCAGGGGAGGGGCAGAGAGAGGGAGACACAGAATCCGAAACAGGCTCCAAGCTCTGAGCTGTCAGCACAGAGCCCAGTGCAGGGCTCAAACTCACAAGCTGCAGGATCATGACGTGAGCTGAAGTCGGATGCTTAACAGACCGAGCCACCCGGGTGCCCCAAGATGATTGTTTTAAAGTCTTTGTGGAATAAACCCCACGTCTCAGCTTTCTCAGGGCTAGTGAATTTTGTTCTTTGAATGAACCATCTTTTCCTGTTTCTTTGTATGCCTTGTGATTTGTTGTTGTTGTTGAGAATTGGGTGTTTGATTTTATTTATTTATTTATTTATTTATTTATTTATTTATAAATGCTCATTCATTTTTGAGAGACAGAGAGAGCACAAGCAAGGGAGGCACAGAGAGAGAGAGAGAGAGAGAGAGAGAGAGAGAGAAACACCAAATTCAAAACAGGCTCCAGGCTCTGAGCTGTCAGCACAGAGCCCCACGTGGAGCTCAAACCCACGAACTGTGAGATCATGACCTGGGCAGAAGTCCGTCGTGTAAACCGACTGAGCCACCCTGGCACCCCCAAGATAAACTGTTTCATATATCTTTTCTTATTTTGCAAATTACTGTCTATATTTCATAACCATTTGTATAATGGAATGGCATTCCTTATTGTAAATATAATTTATGAATCAAAGATGCTACACTTTTGTTTTTTGTATGCTTGTTATTTTTATTTGCTTGAGCTCAAGCAGTTTTTTTTTTTTGCCATGTACTAAGTTCTTTTAAATGTAGTGAAATGTGTTGAGATCACGGTTGTGATTCTCTAAGCCTGGGTGACACTGAGCAAGCCCCTAACAAATTGTAGACAGATCTCCTCTCCGTTGTCTGTGAAATAAAGCAACGGAAACAAACCTGGGCATTGCTTTTATCCCTAAACTCCTACAGTGCTCCGCCTCATTTCTGTTCTGAAACTCAGGCGCAATTAGGATGCTGGCTTCCTCAAAGATCCCAGTGTAGGAAAAGACTGGATAACAGTAATTTCGTGGTGGACGTGGCTTCGCATCATCTTTTCAGGCTGTGCGCTAGCAAAAGCACGCTGACCTCGCACTCACTGTCTGGACATGGCAGGAGAGCGGGTCAGTGAGATTTCTGCATAAAATTATTGTTGCCCGGTCAAAAGAGAATGACAGGACTCCCATGTAACCCTGAATCTTCATTCATTCTTTATTTTTATTTGTTTATTTTTACTGGTAAGAGTAGCCAATAATTCTTTCAAGAAAATATTATGAGTGCAGTAGTTCTCAAGGTAAGTTATACAACTCCTTAATGTTATTTACAGGCATTGAGACAGTAATTTATTTTCCAAGAATTATTCTAAAGAAATAGTGATGTATACAAATATACATACAAAATCATGTGTATCTGGGTGTAATTTGGAAGAGTCACAGTCAAAAGCAACATAATACATATGCTCAGGGGACTACCTGCATTCGCTTTGTCAGGCCATCTGGCGAGATTACGAGCAGGTGGTCGCAAACATAACTAAGAATATGAGAAAATTCTGAAGACGGAACACTAGGTAGATAAAGATATCAAAAATATTTACACTATTATGGTCATTCCTTTGTTTTTGCAAGGAAACTTTATTTTTAGCTGTGAAAGTTTTGCCTTTTTTCTTCATTAGTTCTTACTGATGTCACTGACTTTCAAACTTAATAGAAAATTTGAAATCATCGCTCACACAAATATGGTTCTTCAACTCACGTGTGGAAAAAATGGGTTATGTGTTGAGACTGATGCTAACAAACGTAAAATGTGATGGCATTTTACTAGATCCATGATTGATAATGCCATGATTGATATTGGCTTCTGTGGTCCATGAGCACTAGGGTGAGAATCTCTTAAAATAAATCCAAAACATTTATATTACGTATGACAACATTTTGGAAGTGATTCAGTCCCATGAGTCACCTAAGCATCTCTTGCATCAGAAAACACCTTTTGGAGATAGAAGTATTTTCTGTCCTACGTGCAAACCTGTCTCTGGGCATGACCTCCACAACCCTGCCTCCCAAGCCTCACCGAGTTTTCCTGAGGTAGATCAGTCGAGCAATCTCTGATCTTCCCTCGTGCTGTCCCTTTTCAGCACTCATCAATCCCACACTCAAAACTCCTTCCATACACCTCAGTGGGCAAAACAGGGCCATTGTCACTCACACCCCCTCCCCCACACTTAGTGATCTGAATTTAACACACAACAGGGGCTGTTTTCATCAGCAGACTTCAGAGAGGAGCCAACAGTCTCTCGTCCACAACCACATCTCATCAACAGCAGCTGAAAGGCAGAGAAAAGAGCTTCCCATTGGAAACACAGAAAAAGAAAAGAGAGAAACTTCAAGCCTTAAAGAATGAACACACACACACACACACACACACACACACACACGCCCAGACAAGACTAATTGGAAAATGATGAGCAGTAGTTCACACGAATCTCACATCTGCAATTTCCTCTAAACGGTTCCTTTCCTAGGCAACAATTTGTGGATAATGAATTCATTTTTAAAATCACGGAACCTCATTTCGGGGTGTACATACTTTGAGAAGTGACCAAAGGCAGTGAGATCATGGGGAAAAAAGGATTTATTTAGAAGATGTCAATGTGAGCGCAATTATAGCACATACGCATGAAGCAGCGAATAAACCAGCCAGAACATAAACCCTCCCAAGCTTCTGGAGACAAATTACATAATGAGGAGGAATACCCTGATTGGACTATTGTCTTTCTTTAGGAGACAAAGGAGCTGAAGGCTGTGTACGGCGACTTATTTGTACTGAGAATGAAATAAAGGAGGTTTTGTGCAATGCATCTCTTTCCTGGGTCCGACTTCTCAGTGAGCAAAAGCTGATCACAGATGCTGGTGTCAATTAAAAAAAACAACAACAACCCCCCCCCCCAAAAAAAACCCCAAACCCACAGAAAACAAAAAATCACTGGCCCCTGCTGCATTTACCTTATGTCAAGAATATCTGATGAGTGACAGGAGACCATGAGAAGCTGGAAGGCAAGAACAGGGGTGCCCTGGGCAGCTGATCCAAAGTCAGAGATTGTGACGTGAAAGTCAGAGGTTAGGCCAGAGCGAGGCCCCAGAGTCTGTGCAGGGTGTTGTACTGTTGATTCCTTTGGGTGTTTACTTCTCTGATAGTTATTTTGTGGAAAACTTTGGGTATAGAAAGGTACAAAGTATAAAAAGTGAAAAGCGAGTATCCTTAGTCCCAATCTATCCAGCATTCCTCCTCAGAAGTAACAAACTTTACGAATTTCGTGTTTATTTCCATTTACAAACACCCGTATGGGCAGACTCACATTCACTTATTTCCACCCAGTGTTTTTTGGCTGTCTTTCTATGTAAGTATACGTGCAGCTGCCTTTCTCTTAAATGCTCCCTATGGGGTACTCTATTTTATTGATGTACATAATTTATTTAACACATCTTCCACTAATGGGTATTTACGTCTTATCCAGTTTGTGTGTATAAACCACGCTGCAACAATTTGTACATGCCTCATTTCCCACAGGTGGGAGCATATCTACAAGATAAATGCTAGATCAGAGTTATTTGCACACACACACACACACACACACACACACACAGGTTGTCAACCTACCTTCCATTAAGTTCTATTGATTTATCTATCCTTCATGACCAATATATGAGACAGTCTATTTCTTATGCTCTGGTGGGATGTCTGTCTATCTGTCCATTCACCCTTCCATCCACCCACCCACTCACCCATCCATCAATCCACTCTATCATCATTCTATTATCTATCTATCTATCCATCGGCCACTCACTCACCGGTCAATCCACCTTATCTATGCATCATCTATCATCTTTATCGCTCAACTTGGTGAAAAACTGTTTCCCCGTTGACTTTTAAATGTTATCGCTATTATTAAAAAGGAGTTTGCACATCTTTTCATATGTTTGAGTGAGTTTCCCTTTGTGTTAAGATACACGTTTAACACGCACTGCGGATACACACGCGTAATGCATACACGTGGAGGTACACGCCCGCACACGTAAGTCACGTCAGCGCGTGCTCAACACACACGCAGGCCCCGTGCGCACATCCGGAGTCACACCGGAGAGGGCGCGCCGAGGCCTCCGTGAGGACGCGTGTTTCCCAGGAAGCCTGGCCTGGGGAGGGGGGGGGTGCTCCGTGTCCCCGGAGGACGCCACCCCTCCGCGCAGGCGGCCCCAGGACTCCTTGGCTGGTCACAGGGGGGCCCCCCCGAGAAGCCCGCCCGGCGGAGGCGCCCCCGGGGCAGCAGCGCTCAGCGGCAGGACGCAGGCGCCTCCGGGTCAGCGCCGCCCCAGACCCGGCCCCCGGGTAACAGCGGACGCGGCCTGGAACGGGGACGGTGTCTTGTCGGCCTCTCCACCAGCACATGCCGCCAGGGAGTCTGCCGGATGCAGGTGTGGGGTCTCCGGGCTGGGGTCTCTGGGTGCAGCCGTGGGGTCTGTGGGTGCAGGCGTGGGGTCTCCGGGTATGGGGTCTCAGGGTGGAGGTGTGAGGTCTCCGGGTGTGGGGTCCCAGGGCTGGGGTCTCCGGGTGCAGGTGTGGGGTCCCTGGATGGCAGTCTGGCCTACGCGCCCTCAGGGCCTGCTACCTCGGGTCCCTCCGGTGCCTCGCGCTTGGCCCAGGTCCTGGCCACACCTGATGGCCCCCCTCCCCCAGCTTCCAGGTCGCCATGTGCGAGGCTCCCGGGCGCCCTCCTGCGTCGCCACCCGAGCCATGACCCTTGACCTCGGCCCCACGTGGTGCGTTCCCTTTTGGTCCAGAGCGTCTCAGAGTGCACCTGCTGGTCTTTGTGTAGCCTCTTCCCCGTTTGTCTTCCGAATCCGGGAATGTACTCGCGAAGCTTTCTCAGCTTTGACCCCACATGGCATTTTCTGCCCGTTCTTGTATTTACATTCTACTTTCTCAACGCAAATTTGATTTAAGATACGAAGTAATTAACCGGATGTATTACATTTCCCAGCTGGCTGCACAATGCCGTTTATCGACTTTTTGATCAGTTGCCACGGATCTCTGCTCTCAGTTACTTTGGGAATGGCTGGGCCATGAGTAGTTCTCCGCCTACGTTTTTGGGGGGCCGCCCCACGTTTCTGCAGCAGCAGCGCGGTTTTACGTTCCCACCGGTGGTGCGTGGCGTCCCACGTCTTCACGCGCTGGCCGACCCCTGCCGTGTTACATTGACTCCTGGTGGTGTTGTCGGCGTAGCTCTCCTAGGGTGAGGGTGAGGTGGTTTATCGGGGCGGCTTCCAATTCCGTTGCGCTTGTGACTGAGTAGATTGTTTCCGTGTGTTTTATTGGCCCTTTGTGTATCTCTGGATTTTGAGTTCGTTTCGTATACGTGCATTTTGTATATGGTTGAGGCAGGGGGTCCGCCTCCACTGTTTTGCACGTGGATATGCAGTGATCCCAGCACCATTGGTTAAAGAGCCCGTTCACACCCCCTGGATAGTATTGGCCTCCTGTCGAAATCAATTACGCATGGATGTATGGGTCTGTTCTTGAATTCTCAATTCTATTACATCGGATGGAGATGTCCCTGCTTATGCCAATAACATACTACGTATTTTTTTTTTATGACTGTAGCCAGCTTTTGGTTAATTTCCAGAATTCTGAAAATGTTAATGAGAATTTTTGCCTTTTTTGTTGTTGTTAGTTACTATTTACTTCAAACTTTAGCGTTGTGAAAGTAATCACCTCTCTCCCTCTCTCATTTTCAATTTCTATACCTAAATATAAGCTGTCTGATATTCAGGTTGTAACCTTGGCTATTTTCTCCTTTCTTTTCTTTTGTGGTTGTGGTTGTAATGGCTGATGATGCCTTTCATCATCATTTGATTTGGAATTTGAAAATTTATGGCAATTGGAGACATCCACCCTGTTTCTAAAAAAATGTTATTTTGCAGTATAACATACATAAAAGTGCAAATATTACAGAAGTGTGCATTTCAGAGAATGTTCCTAATCTCTCACGTTTGCGTAAATAGCATCCTGCTCAAGGGACAACATCGTCCAGATCTCAAACTCTGTTCACAGCAACCTTCTTGCCACCTTTTAGGGTGACCTTTATCTCAACTTCTAATGCTGTAGCTTACTTTTGCCTTCTTTTGTATTGTACACGAGTTGTTTACTCACTATGTGTTTTCTTTCGCCTGACCTATTTTGCTCAGCTTTATGTTTGGGATGTGACGTGGCTGTGTGTTGTAGGTCACTCACTCTCATTCGGTGTGTCCTTGCCCCAAGCGGCATCGACGCTTCTGCTGAAGGGCACTGAGCGCCTTACGTTTTACGGATATGAACAGGAGTTTGCTGAGAATATGCGTGTCTGTCTTGTGCATACTTACGGTGCATATTTATGGTGCATACTTACGGTGCATACCTGTTTGGGCTTCTATTACATGTGACCTGAGAATGTGCTCGCGGCGTATGAGTAAGACATGCTCGTTTCAGCAGGTGCTGACAAATGCTTTGCCAGCAGTGTGCCTTTCCAGTTTTTTCATGCACTCTATAAACTTAGCGTGTTTATAGTTTTCTAGATTTTAGCCACTTTGTGAGTGCTGTTATATTGTCTTGCGTTTTCAATTTGCATTTCTCTGATCGAGAATCAAGAGGAGCCCTGTCATATGCTTATTTTCTGTTTGCAAATGTTTTTGCATTTGGTTTTTCGCCTCTTTTGCCCCATGCACTGCCACATTTTCCTTGTTTTCCGTAATGATCTGGAGGAGTTCTTTACATGTTGTGGACATGAGTCTTTTGTTGGTTGTGGACCATATATCACAAAGGTCTTGCACTTTGCGTTTGACTTTACATTGTTTCTGTTATGTTGCAATAAACAAAATTCTTAATTTTGAAATAGTCCAGTTTATCATTTTTCTTTGTTAGTATTTTTTTCCTTCTTAAAAGATATTTGACTAAACCAAGATATTGTCCTACAGTTTTGTTAAAATTGTTTTTTCTTTGACACTTAACATCTGCAAACTGTTGATTTTTGTTGGTAGGGTGAGATGAGAACTATTAGAGCTTTGTGTATAGGGGGAGGTAGGGAGTCTCCTTCCTTATGTCTCTGGATGGCCCGTTGTGGTGGGGAGAGTCCTGAGTCCCCTGGGAGATACCTGCCCTGGTACCTGGTATCACCTCCGCCCCTAGAGTGTACGAGCAATTGTAAGTATGATGGATTTTACTGTTGATCAGGTTATGGTGTAGCACAAAGGTAAAGTAATATTTCAGATGTCATTAAGGCCCCAGTTCAGTTACTTTGATTTAATGAAAGGGGAGATTATTCTAAATGGATCTGATCTAATCAGATGAGCCCTTCCAAGGGATGTGGCCCTTTTTGAAGGGAGAGATTGAAAGCATGAGAGAATTCTCTTGCTGGCTTTGAAGGCCTGAACTGGCATTTTGGAGAGGGCCCCATATGTATAAGAACAGCAGGTGGTCTCTATCAGCGGAGGGCCCGAGTTCAACAACCGCAAGGAAATGAATTCCAGCAAAGACCGTGTGTGCCTAGAAGAGGCCCCAGAGCCTCCAGCCCTGACCAGCACGTCCAGCGCGGCCTTGTGAGGGCCTGAGCAGCCAGGACCCGCTAACCTCTACCTGCACCCACAGAAATGGTGAGTAAAAAACTTGGATTGTTTTAAACCACTAAATGTGTGATAATTTCTTAAGGCCCCACAGAAAACTAATGTGTTTCTTGATACGAAAGTATTCATTGACAAATGTGCCATTTTTCCCACTGCATTCAAGTGGCGCTTTGGTGTCTGCTACATATCCATATGTCTGTTACAGGATTCGCCGTTGAGTTCCATTGGCCAGTTAGTCAATGCTCGTGCTGGTGTCGTGTTATCTTTTTGTAGCAAGTCTTGGCGTCTGGTAGTGTGAAGTCTTTTAGGCTCGTTGTTAGGCTTTAACATTTCCTTGGCAGTTCCTGGTCCTCTGCGTTTCTGAATGAATTTTAGAATAAGGCTAAAATTTTTGAAACGTAAATGTTAAAATTTTGATTGAGGGGCTCCTGGGTGGCTCAGTTGGTTAAGGGTCCCACTTTGGCTCAGGTCATGATCTCACGGTTCGTAAGTTTGAGGTTCATGAGTTTGAGGTTTGTGCGTTCGAGCCCCGCATCAGGCTCTATGCTGACGGCTCAGAGCCTGGAGCCTGCTTCCGATTCTCTGTCTCCCTCTCTCTCTCTTCCCCTCTCCTGCTCCTGCTTTGTCTCACTCTCTCTCTCTCTCTCTCTTAAAAATATATAAATATTTAAAAAATAAATAGAGAAAATTTTGATTGAGACTGAATTGAATCTACATAAATATCAATAATGCAATATTTTGTCCACAATTTCACATTCTTAAGTAGCATAAATTGATCCCACGCTATGTGTAAAAATACAATAAATATATTTCCATCCCCTTGCCTGCCATATTGCCTCTTCATTGCACTACCTAATTTCAGCGTGCAAAGACGTGTTTCTCACTCCTAACTTCAAGGCTGGTATTTACTTATGGTTTTCTCATGTATCCTCTTTAGTTCCCATCACTCAGCTGCAGGCAGTAACAGGCGATGACACTGGATGTTCACAGCGTCTGTCACTTTCCTTATGTCTTTCCTCAGAATTGTTGTATTGTTGCCACATCATTAAGGCTGGTGACATGAATGTTCTGGTCTTTACATAAGTAGCATATGTGTTTCAGTTTGTCTCCGTAAAATACATCCCATAACGTCGCCATTTCTTGGACAGTACTTTCTGCAGTCATCTTCCAGTCAGTCAAACTTTGTCCCCTAGCATGTTTGTTGGTTAATTGGTTTTGTTTTCAACTTGCAGGTTATTGACTTGTTTTCGTTACGGCTTTTTGCCTTGAGCCACAGTTGGGCTGCTTATAAAGTTCTTGGGTCACGTGTTCTCTCCCTGCACACCTTGTACCTGAGCTCCTGTGTCTCCGAGAATTAGTTTTGCTCCGGACGTCTCTGAGGTCAGACCGGTTTTTACAACTCTCGGTCCCCACTGGCCAGATGACTCTCCTCTGTCGTCTTTGCTGAGCTTTGCAGCCATAGGCAGGTGTTACAGATGGTGCTGTCATTGTCTTTGACTTTTGTTAAATCGGGATTTTGCATTTGTGATTTTCCTTGTTACTTCGTGGTAACATCCAAGTCAAGAAAGTGAAAATACAGTCACACTTCATTACTTTAATTTTTTTAAATTAATTAATTTAGTTTTGAGAAAGAGAGAGGCAGAGAGGCAGAGAGAGAATCCCAAGCGGGGCTCGAGCCCACAAACCGCAAGATCATGAGGCTGAAATCAAGGGTCGGAGGCTCAAACGACTGAGCCACCCAGGTGCCCCTGCATCACTTTAAAGCCAAGAAATGTGTCTGCTGCACCGTGTTCCTGGTTTGTCCCCATGGTGTGAGTGTGCATTTACAGATGTATGTTGTACCTCTCCTGGTAGGGTTACAACTTCACACTTGAATCTGCGAAATGGAGAGCATCTCATCAGAGACCAAGAGAATGTACTTTTCCACCATTTACTATGCCCCGTAGTTAGAAAAGTGGACGCGACGGTGTCCTTTGGTTGATACTAATCGAGGCAGCGGCAGCTCCGAGGACAATGACAACAGTGGCAGCAGCTAATGAGCATGAGGGAATTTGCACGCACACGAGAGTGTGTTAGTCACTTGGTTCGGATCGTCACGCTCGGTTCCTGCGGCAGTGCTATTCGCGGGTGAATACTAACGTCTCGTGAACAGAATCACGAGGGCGGTTGCTGCGTGGGGCAGCGACAGGCCCCGAGGCTTTCTAGTCTTCGCTGCCTCTGCCCAGGCCTTGCCCCGCCAGTGCGCCCTTCCTCTTCTGCAGCAGGAGCGGGCACCTCTCTGTGACTCTCCAATCCACATGGCGGGTAGTGTTTCCCTAGAGGCCGGGCACCATCTCTGCGGACGGGTGTGGACCTGTGGCTGCGGTACGTTTGGATGCAGCACCCCCTCTCCCCTGTCTGCCCCCACTCCACACCCCTCTTCTGCAGAAGCACAGAAAGCAACGAGAGCCGGGAGCGAACCAGACTTCACCTCTGGAATTTAGGAACTCAGAGTGTTAGTTAAAGTGGCGTGGAACTTGAGAAAATGGCTCTGTGATTATGGGAAGCTTTTTAACTCATCTGAAAATTGGTTTCCTCCCGTATGGAATGGGGAATCCTACGGGTTTTTGTGGGTATTTTTCCCCCCAGTCTAGGGTATCAGCCACCCTGAACGCACCCTGTAGGTCACCAGGAGGGACGATGGTCTCCACTAGGGAGCTGTGCTAATCATCCCACTGCTTCTCGCAATCGGTTACGAAAACAGGTTTTATGTGATGGCGGACGTGGATTCCAGTTCCGCTGGCCCTGTAGCCCAGGGTCGGCAGAGCACGGTCAGCCCTGTGTGAGATTACTGTCACTTTTACTGTTGCTCCTCGGCTGTCCAGAGGGGGTGACACTGCGACACCAGGCCAGGCTGCATTTCTTCCCGATGACGGTCTTTCTGTCACCAGCGTGATTTCCGGATCACAGTCCTTGCTCCCGTCCCCCTGGTGTGCGACAGACACCTTAGATGGGAATGCAGCATCTGGACATCATCATCAACAACAACCCAAATTCCGTGGCTTCATCATTTGCCTAAGTGACTGAATTTAGGAAGGGCACTGAGTGAAACACACCCAAACAGCTATTTGGAGATAAAAATCCATGAAGGAGTGCAGGTGCCTTTCAGGTATGAGAAACAAAAGACTGATGTAATCAGGGTTTTCACTAATGATCCCAGAACATATTCCAGTAGAAGTTTCTATACACAGGAAGTTAAGGTTTTCAAAGTGATTTTTTTCTAATTATATCTTTCCTAAAAATCAGGTCCCACAGGCATTGTTTTTCAGATTTAACCAATAGACTGTTGCACATCACACCCTAAACTGATGTTGGAATTAGAGTCCCCACGTGGAGAAGTTGACTTCATAGAAATATCTGTATTTTATTTTATTTTTTTTTTAATTTTTTAAAAAATTTATTTTCGAGGGACAGAAAGAGACAGGGTACAAGCAAGGGAGGGGCAGAGAGAGAGGGAGACACAGAATCGGAAGCAGGCTCCAGGCTCCGAGCTGTCATCACAGAGCCTGACGTGGGGCTCGACCTCATGAACCGTGAGATCATGACCGGAGCAGAAGTCGGATGCTCAACTGAACCACCCAAGTGCCCCAAAATATCTATACTTTAATTGGTGTGTGGCTACAACAGTGATCCCATGCCGTTGTTTGCATTCCGTTTTCCAGAAATGGATGTATTTTAAAATTATTTATTTTCACACTGGCTCTTAGGTGTTCTATGTCAGTGCCTAGTCCCTTTTAAGACTGTGACCCTCCCCTCCCGTCTGCGCTATTGCTCTGAATTTGAATTTTTTATCAAGTTTCTTTATTTTTTAAGAGAGACAGAGACAGCATGAATGGGGAAGAGGTAGAGAGAGAAGAAGAGAGAGACAGAGACAGAGATACCAAGCAGGCTCCACACTGTCAGCGCTGAGCCCCACACGGGGCTCGAACTCATAAAACTCTGGTGTGATGGCCTGAGTCCAAATCAAGAGCTGGATGCTTAACCGACTGAGCCACCCAGGTGGCGCCCCTGCTGTTCTGGATTTGAATTAAGAACTGGAGGGGCGCCTGGGTGGCTCAGTCGGTAAAGGGTCCGACCTCAGCTCAGGTCACGATCTCGCAGTCTGTGCGTTCGAGCCCCGTGTCGGGCTCTGGGCTGATGGCTCAGAGCCTGGAGCCTGCTTCCAATTCTGTGTCTCCCTCTCTCTCTGCCCCTCCCCCGTTCATGCTCTGTCTCTCTCTGTCTCAAAAATAAATAAAAGGTTAAAAAAAATTTAATAAGAGCTGGAAATAGTAGGTAGTTGTCAGGTGCGTCTGCACCAGAAGGACGGTCCAAGACCTCAGTCCCATCTGGACGCCCTTGGAGGAATAAACCAGACACTGAGGCTTGCCCTGCTGAGCTCGGGCAGTTTCCGAGGGCTCTGGGGAAGACCGCCGTGGCCGTGACTAACTGTTCCCGCTACACGATTTCCTCTTAATATTGGGAAATTCCTCCAGTGCTCGTGCCTGAAATTCTTGTCATTTCTGTGGCATCACAATGGCTCCATTATTATGATTAACTGAGACATGAGACACATCTTTCCTTTCAACTATTCAATAGAAATTCAAAGGAGAAAAGCCTTTGAATCAATAAACAAAAACTGCTAAAAATCATGCGTGAGCTGGAAGGCTGGGGCGTGGGGCCCCTTGATGTGCCCGCAGAGCATTATTTTGTTATGGGAGAGAATGTTATTTAAATGATATTAACCAAAGGCCTCGATGTGGGAGATTGAAGTTCTGCCAATATATAAGGTGGTAGGTACTTCTCAGGACACTGTTGGACTTCACATCTGGTCTCTCCCGTATTATTTGGCCACCTACTCCACATACTCCACGGAGCCCTGAAAGTGGTGCATGTGTCTGGGCCAGACAATGTGTCTGTGTCCGTAAATCCAAAAGTGCCCGGGACCTCCGGTAAGGCGCATCTAGGTGGTGACTATCCTTAGCAGACTCGGAGCTAACCTGCAAATGTGACCTCAGTCACAAACCACCAGATACTCCGTACTCTGATCTTCTGGTCGTGTCTGGGGCACGTAGAGTAACTGACTGGTTGTTCCAACTGAATATTGCATAATCCAGTGGTTTCCCTGCAGACGTCTCCTTTATTCCAAATAATTAATATGTTCTTGGCTCCCATCTGAAGGACTGTTTCTCAGGAGGAGATAGATGTCTGGTCTAGTTACAAAATGTATCATTCACAGCTTTTTATTTTTAATTTTTTTAGCGGTTTTAGAACTTGTGGGGTCTTCTTGTTTTCTCTCTAATTAATACGTTTGTTAATTCTCAGAGTCCATCATCCTCCAAGTCACACCCTTGTATGTGACTTAAATTTCTTTCAAAGTTTTTTTTTGTTTTTTTAATTTTTTTTACCTTCATTTATTTTTGAGAAACAGAGTGAGACAGAGCGTGAGCGGGGGAGGGGCAGAGAGAGAAGGAGACAGAATCTGAAGCAGGCTCCAGCTCTGAGCAAGCGGTCAGCACAGAGCCTGATGCGGGGCTTGAACCCACGAACCGTGAGATCATGAGCTGAGCCGAGGTCGGACGCTCAACCGACTGAGCCACCCAGGCGCCCCTCTTTCAAAGGTTTTATACAATCGATTCCCAGTTCTTTCCTTTTTACGATTCTCTTATTATACTTGTCACTCTAATTTCTTGATATTTTTATTGTACTACACATCCTCTGATTCTTTTCAGTTTTATGGAATGCTGCGTAAGAAAGTAGACTTCCTGAGAAAGCGCGGTTACCCAGGCTTACGTGTCTGATGTGGTGGTATGGCTTCTTCCCCGAGTCACTCCAAACCAGGCCTGAGAGCACACTTCAGGTGGTGAATTGTCCCAGAAATAGTTTGGTTCATTCCCAAATGCACTGGGAGACTCCTTACCTCTTCTTTCCCTAACTGCCGAGTTCATTCTCTTCAGATGCCCTTTAAACTGATCCGATTTGTGACGCTGAATGAAAAGTCACCTTCTCCCAGGGTTGCTGTTCACACACTGCGTGCTCTGTTCTCCTCGTTGAGTTTTTGGTTCATTAAGAGCTGTTTTTCTTCTTCTCAAAATGTTAATGGAAGTTTTACTTTTTAAAAAATGAAGTTCCTTATTCAGTATAATGTAAACCACGGGGAGCTACTTGGAAAAACAGAAAGCATTCTTGTTTCAGTGAATCTTCATTTAAATGCACCAAAAAGCTTCCTAATTTTAGGTTCTTAAAAAAATCCAGTTCAGTCAAATGTGGCTGATAAATAAATAAGTGATTGGTAATGAATATTACTCTGTGATTTTGAAAAAATTTTAAATTCTCAGTTCACTTGAAACAACTCTGAATGGTAAATGGTAATTTTTGAAATCAAAATGCAATTTTAGCAAGCTAATATATCATACGGTGAATATATACACATGTGTGCCTGTGTGTATATAAAATACACAATATATTCCATACGTTGGGTAGTTTCCTTAAAGGTTGCCTGATCTGAAATTTTGCCCAATATTTTTTGGCTTATCTCAATTTGATTTGTATGGGTACTGAAAATATTACAGATTTTTTTTTTTAAAGTCCTTGGGTCATTTAACAACTCTCATAGATGGGGCTTCTTTTTCACTTTTTATTTTTGATTATAATTTTTATCGAGATCATTTTAAATTCACATATATTTGTGAAAAAGAGTACAGAGAGAGAGAGAGAGAGAGAGCATGTGTATCCTTTATCCAGCTTTCCCCCATGGTGGTTGGGGAAATAGACCTATTTCTTCTGGTTCTGAAGACTGGAGGTCCAGGATTGAGGCGTCGGCAGATCTGGTGTCTGGTGAGACCTGCTTCCTGGTTCATAGCTGATGTCTTCTCCCTGTGTCCTCACATGGGGGGAGGGGCGAGCTAGCTTTCTGGGCTCTCTTTCATAAGGGCAGTGATTCCATCATGGCAGTTCCACCCTCAGGATCTCATCCCCTCCCAAAGACCGTTACCTCCCAATACCATCACTTAGGGGTTAGGATTTCAACGTGTGATTTTGGGGGCACACAGACATTCTGTCCATAGCAATGACATTTTGCAGATCCGTAGTAGGATATCAGAAGTAGGATGTCAATATTGATGCAACCTGTTTATCTTCCATGTGTTTTCCAATTTTACTGGACCCGTGTGTGTGTGTGTGTGTGCGCGCGCGCACACGTGTCCTCGGCTGTATTCACTTTCCTTCCACAGGTAGGTTCACACCGCAGCCATAGTGCTCACCTGGTTCATTGCCACAGGCTCTTCTGTTGTCCTTTTATAGCCACAAACTACCCTCTTCCCATCTCCCCACCCCTGTCTCTACCTGCCCATAACTGCCGACTTGTTCTCCAGTTTCCTGTGGCTGTCAGTTCAAGAGTGTGACATCAGTGGGATCACGTGTTGCGGAACCTTTTGGGGTTGGCCTGCTTCACTCAGCACAGTCCTGTTGACCTTCATCCCAGCGGGGAGTGTCCACCACTTGTCCTTTCGTTGCTAAGCACTCTGCGGAGGGGACAGGCCACTGTTTCACCACTCAGCTCTGGAAGAACAGCTTGGCCACCTTCAGTGTTTGGCTCCTGCAAAGAAAGCTGCTGTGAACATTTGTGCACAGGTTTTTGTGTGAGTGAAAGTGTTCGCTTCCCCAGGATAAGTGACCATGAACGCACCTGCTGGTCCGTGTGGTAACTGCGCCTTTAGTTTGATACTAACCTGTCAAACTGGTTTCCGGCCGCCCGGACCGTCAGGTCCTCGCCAGGCACATGCCAGCTTTGGACATCGTCACCGCGCTCCGTCCTGGCCACCGGATCGTGTGTGGCGGTGGCTCATGTGGCTTAGTCTGCATTTCCTGACCGATCGTGAGGTTGGACATCTCACTTTGCTCCTGCCTTTTACCTGTTTTCTAATGTGATGGTCGCTGTACGTAGTGAGTGCTCTTCGTGTACTCTGGATACTGGCCCCTTGTGTGTGTGGCTCGCACATATTTTCTCTCAGTTGCTGGCGTGTAGTCTCACTCTGCACACCACCGTTTGCGGAACATTAATTTTAGGTTCTGATGAGGTCCACTGATCAATGTTTATCTTATCGCTTGGGCGTTGTGTCACGTCTAAAGCTCTCTGCCTTGCCCTAGTTCTGAAAATTTTCCATTATTTTCTTCTTAAAAATTTTTTAGTTGTCCATTTTACACGTTTATGATACATTTGTTGTTAGTGTATGACTTGTGCTTTTTAGGTCAGAGTTTATTTATGCGTTGTTTTTGGGTGTGGCGCCATTTGGTGGGGAGGGCCTTCTTCCCCTAGGTAATAACCATCGCACCTTTGTCAAAACCCATTTCAGCATTATTTTTGTTACCCTGTTTCTTGGTTCTCTATTCTGTCCTGTTGACAGGTGTCTATATTTATCTGTCAATACCCATACTTTCTTGACTACTGTACCTTTATAGTAACCAAAATATTGTATTGAGTGGCTCTTCTGCTGTATTTATTCTTTATCAGTGTTGACTTAGGTTTACTAGGCCCGTGCCTTCCCCTGTCAACTTCAGAATAAACTTGTATGTGTCCTACAAAAAGCTTTGTGGACTTTTGGTAAGAATTGCAGTAAATCTACAGATTGACTTTGGTAGAACTGCACTCTTCACTATGTTGAGTCTAATAATCCATAAACATGATATGTGTCTTTATTTAGGTGTCTTCTGATTTTTCACCAGAACTTTCTCGTTTTCATCTTTGTGGCTGTGTTTTATAAAGATATTATCATTATTATCACTAATTTGTCCTCTGGGAGATGATAACATCTGGTCATAAATTAAAGATTTCGATCCGAAAGATAACTGGGCCAAGTACCTAATCACTTGTAAATATTGGAAAGACAAATGATTAACAACCATGTGCCTAAAAATCTCGTTTTACTAGGACTCACGATGTACAAGTTAAACAAGGGAAGATCAGGCCTCTCTCTATTTTTTTCAAATGGTGTGATATTTCTGAATACAAAAAAGTTACAATGCAAACGGCAATCTTACGTATGGCTGATGGGCATAATACATAAAATATTTTTCTGAATAGTCATTATTTTCAACGTTAATTCCTGGTCCTATGCTTATTCTTTAGTATCCCTTCCATTCACAGATTCTTGTTGAGTGACTACTGTCTAAACAGTGTCACAGGTGCCGGGATAGAGTAGCCAAACCGAGACTTTTATGAACCTTTCATCGTAGTGGGGGGAGGTTCTTAGAACGTGTACCATTGATCTCATGAATGTACAGTCCCACTGTATCTTAGAATGCTAACTTGTTTTCAAGAAATACTTTGTAGAGAGAGCGTTTTCATACTTTGAGTATATTATTATTATAAAATTAATGATACACTTTCATTTAAATAGTTAAACACACAATCTGTACAAAAGTTTGATGATAAAAAGAGTAAAGATAAAGGAAATAAATAAAAGCTGTATCATGACCGCTGTAGATTAGCAAGCCCCAAAGCAGTGTGCAGGAGGAGTAACCACCTCTGTCACCGTCCATAACAGTGTGGAGGTGTCATCGTAGAGTCTTCAGCTGGTGACGCTCACACCTTGTTCAGCTGATGGCAAGACAGACCCAGACCTCCTTGGCTACAGTAGACTGTTAGGTGAAGTGTCCCTGAAGAATTTTCTCTAAAACAAATGTTTGCTTCTAAGTATGCTGTCAGATACATGCAGGTGCCGTGGGAAGAAGTAAGGCCGCAGAGGGGCAACGTGGGAGCTGCTGAGCTCAGTGAGAATGTCTTTCAAAGGGGTGCCTGGGTGGCTCAGTCGGTTAGGCATCCGACTTCGGCTCAGGTCATGATCTCACGGTTCATGAGTTCGAGTCCCACGTCAACCTCTGAGCTGGCAGCTCTGAGCCTGGAGCCTGCTTCCGATTCTAAGTCTCCCTCTCTCTCTCTCTGACCCTCCCCTGCTTGCTCTGTGTGTGTGTGTCTCTCTCAAATAATAAACATTTAAAAAAAAAAAAAAAAAAAAGAAGAATGTTTTCCAGGGATCAGCGACCAGGAATAAAGGCACCGAGACCAGGAGGAAAGAGGAAGCACGTGCGGGTGTCTCAGGCACGGGGTGGGTGTGCGGGTGTGATCGGCCTGTTTACGGGCAGCAGAGGCAGCAGCCCAGAGAAAGAGGGCAGAGGAGGGAGCAGACGAGGAGAGGAGTGCGGGGCCGGACCACGTCGGGCCTGGCGGACTGTGGAGGGCACGGGCTGCTTCATAAATCCACACATGCACTGAGCGCCTGTGGCCCGGGCATTAGTCAGAGTGCCTTGAGATTGCCGTCGGCAAAACGAGTTTTCCCCTCGTGTGTCTTCGTAGTCTATTGGGAGGAAGGGAATGAGAGTCAAACAGATACACGGAACTGGAAGAGAAGTCACACGGACCCTTTGGAAATCTTAAGTAAAAAACCACGTGGTGAAACGACATGTTAGACCATGACCTCAGATGCTGTGAGAAGCGTGCACTTGGTTCCGGAGTGAAAGCTATCATCACGGTCTAGCAGCTGGGCGGTACCGGTGGGTTTGAAGATGTGGTACCACGGGGAAGTCAGATTCCGAATTGGAAGGTAGGCACACAATATGTATTTCTAACGCATTGCACGTGGGCTGTGAAGAATGGATTCAGTCGTGATTCACAGCCATTGGACTAGAGTAATCAAGTATTTAGAGATGCCATTGACTGAAAAATGAAGCACTGTAGGAATGAGGTTTTATTGGAGGAAAACAAGACATTTGTTCTGAGCGTTTTAAATTTGTTAAACCTACTTAATATATGGCCAGAGAAAAAAGTTCAGGGTTGCATATTTGCGTGTTAAATTGAGTTTAGCAATCTGAGCTGGAGGTAAGCTGGATATGGGAGCTGAAGAATTAGGAAAATCCCAAACAGGTGACCGAGGAGGAACACTCAGTGAGGGATGGGGAGAAAGCACGAGTGTGAGATCACAGGAACTGAGGGCAGAAATGTTTTCAAGGAGATGAAAAAAGATACCAGGTCAAGTATTGCTGAAAGGCGTGAATAAGGACTTTAAAGTGAATTATCAGTTACAAAATTATGAAGGTTGACCGTGACCCTGACATGCGTCCTGAGTTTGGGTGGCAAGGTTAGAAGCATGATTTCAGTGGGCTGAAGTAGGGGCGGACCGGGCTTTTGTGAGTAATTATGATCCAGAGGACAGTAGACAAGTGAGGTAGTAAGGAAGGGGTGTCTCTTGTCAAATTTGTCAAATTCTTGTTTGTTTGGTTTTTACTTGCTTCCTGGTACAGGTGGGAGACACTTACTGACGAAGGAGCATGAGGCAGGCTAAGGGGCAAAGCATAAGCTGGTACCTCTCCCCCACGCCAGGTGGGACCCGCCCAGCTCCCCAAGAACAAAGGCGAGGGGTTTAAGTGCTTGCCATGGTGATGTGGGAAACTGAGGCAAATGAAAAATACCCTTACTGCTGCCTATGGCCCAGTGACGAGTCCTTGAAACAGGCACAGTGACCTCCCTCTAGGAGCTTAGCTCCCTGGATGGAGACGCTTTGCTGGAGGGAGAGACAACCTTAGCCTACCAGTAGCCAGGCCTCCAGGGAGCCCTCAGCATGTGGAAGTCTGTTAGGAAACTCCCCTTCACTTTGTCTCCCAGACTCCATAAAACGGTCACCACCCCCCCTCCACCCCCGCAACCCCAGTGCAGCTCTTCCTGCCCACGGGTCCTGTCCCCATGCTTTAATAAAATCACCTTTTGGCACCAAGGACGTCTTCAAGAATTCTTACTTGGTTGTCCGGTCCGGACCCCATGAGCCCCCCATCACCCCAAAACTTCATCATTAGCGTATTTGTTGTCGTGGAAGTAATCTAGTAAACGGGAAGTGTGGTGGGGCAGAGATACGACTGTCGGGGGAAGTTCTTGAGTGAGAAAGCTCAGGAAGTTTTTCCGCAATGTCAGGCACATTGTCTCCTTACAGACACAGGTGGAGTGTGACAGTTTGTGAAGGTTCTAATCTGATTGCCACTGCTATTGAAGTAAGTAGCGAGGTCATTTTCTAAGAATAGGAAAAGGCGAGGAGTTTTGGAAGGTTGGTGTGATGGCTGATTTTATGTGTCAACCTGCCAGGTCCAAGGGATGCCCAGAGAGCGGTGTGTGTGTGTGTGTGTGTGTGTTTCCAGAAGAGATGAGCATTGGAATCAATAGACCCAGTAGAGAAGCTGGCCCTCCCCAGTGTGGGTGGGCCTCATCCTGCCTGGGGGGCCAGAGTAGAACCGAAGCGGGAGCAGGGGCTTCTCCTCCTCCTTCTCCTCCCACCCTGGGACGTCCCTGCTCCCGGGCCTCTGGCTTTCGGACAGTGGATTGTCAGCCTCCATGCCTGCAGGAGCCGATCTCTCTTCTCTTTATATACATGGATGTTGTTAAGGTCAGGCGCAGGGCAGGGTAAAGATAGGAGTCAGAGGCTAAAAAATTTTAGCAGTCAAAGGCTTTATTGGGAACTAAGTCTCGGGCGAGGTTCCGTGACTCAGGGAGACAGAGAGAGGAGTCAGGGAAGTCGCGCCCGGGTGTGGTGGGGTGGGGTTTTTAAGCTGCAGCGGTTCCGTTCGGGTTTAGGTCCGGGTGGGCCTTTTTCGCGCCAGGTCGTGCTGTCGCTCGGTGATTGGTTGACCTTCAGTTCCTTCTGCCACGCTGCTCGGGGCTTTCTGTTGGGGATTTTCCACTGGCAAGATGGCCGTCCCCTCCACTGTGGTTCCAGGGACATCCTGACATTCCAACCTCTTATTGGTGATAATGGGCGACGGATCTGATCTGGCTGCTTCCTGCGGGTGCAGGGGCGACGTCATGGTATGTGGGGTCTGAGGTTGGACTGCGTGAATACGGCCGGACCACCATCTGGTGAAAGGCAACCTGGGAAACTTCATGCATTCGTTTCCGCATGAAACGGAGAAAACAAGGTAAGAGCATAAGTATTATACAGACAGCAACTAGTGGGGTGGCTATGGGGAGGAGCCACGCTAGGAGGGGTGACTGCCACCAGGAGGGTAGGGGGTCTGAGGATCCTGGGCGGGCGGATAGGGTGTTTTGGATTTCTTGTATGTGTTCTGTATTGGTTTCAACTAAGCCTGATTCATTGAGGTAGTAGCAACATTCCTCCCTCAGGAACAGGCATGTTCCCCCTTTTTCTGCTGTCAGGAGATCTAGGGCCCATCGGTTTTGTAGAGTGACCTGTGCTAGGGAGTTGATCTGCCTTTGTAAGGCGGTTAGGGAGGTTGCTGACGCTTCTATTGCGATTCGGAGCCCGTCTGACAGATCCCCGGAGGAGCTAATGGAGTGTATTAGGGAGCCGGTCCCAACCCTGGTGGCCAGCAGGGAGGTGGCCAGGGATAGTCCGACCATTAGTGGGAGGAAAACGGCTCGTTTTTGGAGGTGGAATTCGAGGAGTTGATGGAGTTCCTCCTGTCCATATAGGGTGAGTTGGAGGATGATGGTGACTGGGAGACAGAAGCGTTTTGGGGTATTTGTTTATAAGCTGTGCCGTTGCACCAATAGAATCCCCCTGAGGGGAGATTGTGGCTAGGCATAGGCAAGGGGGAGGGGCAAGTTGGGGAGGCATAAGAAGAGTAGCATGTTGGGTGAGACGTGTTGTATTGAGGGGTCTCAGTGAGGATGGGAACCTGTAGGGTGATTTGACTTCTGGGGTGGTTGGTGGAGTTAGTGGTGTTGGGAAAGGGGGTGGGTAATGGGACGGCTGTTACTGGATCCCGCTGGAGGGAAGCGCAAAGAAAGCAGTGTGACAGGTTAGTTAAGCCTGAGTGGTTAAGCAGGACCGTTCCTTGTCTGATTAGTGTAAGCCATGAGAAGGGATGTTGTGCGGGGGGGGGGTCTGCAGTTGGGTGTTGAGCTGGTTTTCTTGGTCCGTGATCCTTTGGGTAAGATCTTTAAGGTTGGAGAGGGAAGGAGCCATGGCGGGTTCGTAGGTTCGATAGATGGTTAAAGAGGAGACAGGGTTAGAGTGATGGCCATTCTGATACAGTTTGCCCCTTGTCCCGGTTTGCCAGCGGATATCCCATGGATCAGGGATAGTAAGGGTAAAGTTGCTACCTTGTAAGCAGAAGCGGCCTGTCTTTTTCCCTGTGAAACCGTTTCGGTTGAGCCAGTGCATGTTACAATAGCTATAGGGGCACCCTCCATATTGGGTGGGGGAGGTTTGGGAGCATATACTGTCCGTTTGGCCATATAAAAAGCAAACCGCGGGCTGTATGTGTGCAGCGGCTTGGAGGGTGTTGATTTGTGGAAGTAGGGTGGCAGGATTAAGTCTGGGGGAGAGTTGGAGAGATATTTCAGGATTTTCAACAAAGAGCAGATGGAACAATTGTATGCGTGATGGGGAGACGTGTGCCAGGGCCTTATGTGTAAGGAGATCAGATAGACGGCGCGATGAGAATACCGTTAGGGGGCAGTGTAGGGTGAGTTTGAGTGCCTCTTTGGTTAGGGTGGCTGCTGCTGCAAGTGCTCTAAGGCAGGGTTGCCACCCCCTGATGGTAGGGTCCAGTCGTTTAGAGAGGTGGGCGACAGCTTGTAACTTGGGGCCACATGGTTGGGCTAGGAGCCCTGTCGCAATTCCAGCCCTTTCATCTGTGTGTAAGAGGAAAGGCTTTGAAACATTGGGTAGGGAAAGGACCGGTTGAGTGACTAGAGATGTGACCAGCTGTTGGAAGGCCCTTGCTACCGATCCCAAGCTGGAGAGTGGGCCTTGGGGGGTTTCCTTGGCTGCTTTGTATAGGGGGGCTGCGTGTACAGCAAAGTTAGGGATCCAGTGTCGGAAGAAGCCCACTAAGCCCAGGAAGGAGAGGATTTCGTCTGCATTGGTAGGTGGGGACAGGGTTTGGAGGGCTTGGAGACGGTCTTGGGTTAGGACCTTGGTGGTAGGTGTGAGTGAGACTCCCAGGAACGTGACTGTATTAGTACAGATTTGGGCTTTGTGTGGGGAGACTCGATACCCCAGGTTAGCCAGGAAGTTTGGGATATGGATTGTATCTTGATTGGTGTGGTCGAAAGAGGTTCCACATAGTAGGAGGTCATCTATGTATTGTAGTAGAGTACAGTGACTAGAGAGTGGGGCTTTGAGGAGATCCCTGGCCAAGGCTTGCCCAAAGAGATGGGGACCGTCACAGAACCCCTGGGGAAGTACCATCCATGTGAGTTGGCAGGCCAAAGAGGTGACTGGATCTTGCCATGTGAAGGCAAAGAGGAATTGGGATTCAGGATGTAGGGGAATAGTGAAAAAGGCATCTTTGAGATTAAGCACTGTAAAATGGGTTGTGGACGGGGGAATTTGGGAGAGGAGGGTGTATGGGTTGGCCACTACTGGGTGGATGGGGATTACAGCTTCATTGATTATTCGGAGGTCTTGTACTAGTCTATATGAGCCACTAGGCTTTTTTACAGGCAAGATTGGGGTGTTGCAGGGGGAGTGACATGGGATTAGGAGGTCTTCCTTGAGTAGGCGATCGATGATGGGCTTTAGGCCTAGTCGGTGGGTGTGGGAGATTGGGTATTGGGGTCTAGACGGGAATTGCGATGGATTTTTGAGTTTAATGAGGACAGGTTGGTGGTGGGTGGCGATTGTCAGGGTGGATGTATCCCATACGATTGGGTCTACTGGGAGGTCTGGGTGTGGGTTGAGGCTGTGGTCCGTGTTGTCTGTGATAACAGCCAGTAGGAGATGAGTGGGGGAGGGAGAGGGACAGATAGCTGGTAGGTGTATAGAGGCTCCTAATTTACTGAGGATGTCTCGGCCCAACAGGGGGACGGGGCAGGAGGGGATGACTAGGAAGGAGTGGGAGAAGCGGAAGCCATCCAGGCAGCAGGTGAGTACCGGTGTGCATGGGGGAATGGAGGGGGTGCCATTTATGCCCACGACCGAATCGGAGGACGGCGTGGTGGGGCCGGAATAGCTCGGCAGGACGGAATAGGTGGCCCCCGTGTCCAACAGAAAGGAGATGGACTTCCCCGCAACCTGGAGTTTTACCCTGGGCTTAGCGTGGGTCACCGGAGTTCCTGAGTCTGGGCCTCGTCAGTCGTCATCTTCCATCTCCAGCAGCTGGAAGGCAGAGTCCAATCGGGGTGAAGCCTCGCCACGTGGGGGCGTTGCGAGTCTGTCGTCCCTTGGGTTAGGACAAACGGATTTCCAATGGCCCATTTGCTGGCACGATGGGCATGGACTGGTAGGCTTTTTGGGATGGGGACACTGACGAGACCAGTGGCCTTCTTGGCCACATTTAAAGCAAGGCCCCGGAGGGGGCCGTGGTCCGGAGGGCTTTATTGTGACTGGCCTCAGGGCAGCTACCAAGGCTGGGGTCTGTAATTGTACCTTTTGTTGGAGACGGGCCTGTGGCCATTGTTCTTGAGCTTCCTCTCGGCCATTAAAAACTTTAAAGGCCATCTTTACCAGGTCGGCCATGGGGGTCTGAGGACCATCTTCGGCCTTTTTTAGTTTTTTTTGGATATCAGGGGCTGATTGGGAAATAAAATAGGTGGCCAATACTGTGGCCCCGGCGGGGGTGGAAGGGTCTAGTCTGGTATACTGGGTAAGTGCCTCTGTGAGCCGGCTAAGGAAGGCTGCGGGGTTTTCATGGGGGTCCTGTATTAGTTCTTGAAGTTTGTTAAAATTTGCTGATTTGTGTGAAGTTGCCCTCATGCCTACTAGTAGGCACCGGATCATCTGGTCCCGGCGCCGGTGACCATTGCCCGCATGTTGGTAGTTCCGATTGGGGTCGGCCGCCGGGACAGCATCGGCCCCTACGGGCATAGTGGGGTCAGTCGTGTGGGTTTGGTCTGCATGGTCTCTGGCTGCGGCCTGGATGCGCTCCCTCTCCTCAGGGGTGAGGGTCGAGGTGAGGATCACATGGATGTCATGCCATGTGAGACTGTGGGCTTGGGCGAGGTATTGGAATTCCTGAACGTATTGGGTGGGGTCCGCCGAGAATGACCCTAGCCGCTTTTCAATGGTGGATAAGTCTTGGAGGGAGAAGGGGACGTGAACTCGAACTAGGCCTTCAGGTCCTGCCACCTCTCGGAGAGGCAAGTTGGCTGCTGGGGCCTGTTTGATGGGAGGGGCCTGAGCAGGAGTTTGGGATGATATGGGAGGCGAGGGCGGGATGGCTGGGGGTTGGGAGTACGGAGGGGGGCGAGGGCCGATGGGCGGTGTGGCCAGATCCTCTAGCGGGTGGGAGATCGGGGGAGTTGGTGAGGTGGGGTCGTCGGGGGGTTGTGGGCGGGCAAGGAGCACGCGTGCAGAGGGGCAGGAGGAACATAGGTTGGGGCGACACCTGCGGTTCCAAAAGGCCATGATGTAGGGTATTTCTCCCCATTTTCCCAGCCAATGGCAGAAACTGTCCAGATCGGTTAAGATTTGGTATTGTAAAGACCCCTCGGGTGGCCATTGAGAATCATTATCTAATTTGTATTGAGGCCAGACTATAGTGCAAAGGCGGATGAGTCGGTTACGACGAAGTTCACCTTGTAAGCCCAGGAGCCGGAAGTTTTTTAACAGACATGGGGGGGAGGTAAGAGATCGAGGCGGTTTAGACTCGTTACTCCCCATTGGCGTGGCAGGGCGAGGCGTCCCTCTCCCTGCAATAAGGGGCCTATTGGCCTGCGGGCCTTGCGGCGTGCGGAGGAAAGGAGACTGACTTGCGAGACATCTCTCGTGGGTGTCAGCCGTAGTTGGAGGAGGGAAGGAGGGGTCTGTCCTCCTTACTGGCTCCTGTAGGCTCTTGTGAGTAGGGTGGTTGGCGTCTGGCTTGGCGAGGAGGGAGCGCAGCCAAGGGAGGCGAGCTACTACCTCCCCCCGGGGTTTCCGCACCAAATGTTAGGGTCAGGCTTCGGGCCCAGATGTCCTATGGTTCTTTTTCTCTGAAGAACCTGCCTAGTACAGCGGGGAAGAGTGGGAGGGAAAATGGCAAAGGTGGTGTGACCGGAAAGAGTTAGGGGTCCCCACAAAAAGACAAAGACGCGGCCTTCAGGGCACAAGAGAAGTCATTTGGGCCCCCAGCTATCCCCCCTGCCCCCTCCCAGCACCTGTGCCCCACACACCTCCAGCAGAACTTCCTAGGAGGTGTCAGAATAACAAAGAAATGCAAAAATGTTAAAGATTTTAAGGGAACAGTGGGAATGTAAAAATGAACGGTCTCAACCAGGCCAGGAAAGAGCCTGACCAAATCAGAGATAAAAAGAGAGGGAGGCAAACCTTAAGAGACTCTTAATACTGAGAACAGAGTGAGGGCTGCTGGAGGGAGGTGGCTGGGGGATGGGGTAGATGGGTGGTGGGCACTAAGGAGGGATGGGATGAGCACTGGGTGTTGTAGGTAGGAGGTGAATCACTGGGTTCTCCTCCTCAAGCCAAGACTACACTGTATGTTCACTAGCTTGAACATGAATAAAATTAAAAACAAAATCGGAGGCCGTGAATCTCTGAGAAAACTCCTACTGCTGTTTCCAAAGTAAGCCAGGCTCCGCTTGTTAGCCCGAGACCACATCCAGTTTATGCCTGGAGCTTGCACACGCCCCGCCCCTGGAGGCCCCGCCCCCGGAAGCCCCGCCCCCTGGAAGCACAATTACCTCTGCTTCCCCTCTCCGCCCGCCCTAGTGAAGTGGAAACAGAGGCGGGAGGAAATGGCAGATAGAACTAAATATCCTCATAACCTGCAGCCCACTGACAAGTCCTTGAGGCAACTTAACCTTTCTCCAGGAACCCCCTGCTGTCTTAGTGCTAATGCTTTGCTGGAGGGAAGAACCACCTTAGCCTGACAACAGCCAGGCCTCCACTATCCTGAGGCTTTGGCATAGGAACATCTCACTGGTGACTTCCCCTGGACCTTACTTGCCCGCCACCCCCACTCCATAGTCTGTAACCAGAGTCCCCTCGTCCCGGGGCAGCCCTTCCTGCCCACGGGTCCTGTCCCCGTCCTCCAGTAAAATCACCTTTTTGCACCAAAGACGTCTGCAAGAGTTCTTTCCTGGCCATCATCTCCAGAACCCACAAACCCCCCATCACCGCAAAACCTCACCTCCAGGAGGACCCTGAACCACTCTCACATGACAGCCGACCCCCTTCTGGGGCGTGTTTCCGAGGTGTGTCCGTGCACACCTCGCCAGCCCTTCCTTGCCGGGATAAAGCTCCACTTCCGAATATTTGTCCTAAACCCTAAATAAAAGGAGCCCACACTCCCCTGCTCAGAGCGTCCTTATTTGCTGCAAATAAAGTTTCCTTCCTGTGACGGCTCCACCTGCGGGCTCTGGTGAAATTTGAAGCGGGGTTGGTGAGCAGACGGCTGAGAAGGAATTCTTGAGACGTCTTTGGTGCAAAAAGGCGGTTTCATTACAGCCCGGGGACAGGACCGTGGGCAGGGAGAGCTGCACTGGGGTTGTGGGGGGCGACTGATTACATAGATATACTTTCAAGTTTGTGGAAGGAGGGAGGTCTAGATACCGTAAGTCTCCAAGGAATTTCTGGATGCTGAAGGTCTCACAGGACCCTGAAGATTTAGCTGTTGTCAAGATCGGTTGCTTTTAGTTTGTAAGGAAGTGTGAACGTGAAGGCATTAAGGCAGCATAAACGTCCTGGGGAGTGTTACTCCCCACAGTTCCCTGCCATCTGTCACCGGGCTGCAGGCTGTAATGGAATTTAATTTAAACTACGTTTTTCTTGCCTTTGCTTCCCTCATCAGTCTCTACCAGTGACTCACCCAGGAGCAAACTTACATTAGTTTGGTTATGGTATTGACGGGGTTTGGGAGCTGCGGGGGTCAGAGCTGAAGGACAAGAAAGAATTCTTGAGACGTCTTTGGAGCAAAAAAGTGATTTTATTAAAGCACGGGCCGGAAGAGCTGCCCTGGGGTTACAAGGAGTGACTGCTTATACACTGTGGAGTTGGGGGGGGTCAGGGCCAAAGGGAGGCCTCCGGAGGGACCGTGAGGTGCCAAAGAGGGCTCCTGAGATACCTGAGGCCTTGCTATTGTCAAGCTGATGGTTTTCCCTCTGGCAAGGCATCAGCGTCAGGATCCTCGGGGCTTCCTGGAGAAGCGTTCTCTGGATTTGCCTCAAGTATCTGTCAATGGGCTGCAGGTTATAAGGACATGTAATGTCACCTGCCATTTCCTTCTGCATTTGTTCCCACATCACTGTGGAGGGGAGGGTGATATTAGGGGCTCCAGGAAACGGAGTCCAAAGGTTTCTAGAGATCGGGCTCAGGAGGCGTCACCCTTCTTAAGGAACCATGAAGACTTCACTGAAGTGTGTAACCAGGAAGGTACAGTGAGCCACAGATTTGTATTATCCTCACCCGATTTGGTGTAGATGTTCCACGGGTTATTTAGTTAGTCAGTTTTTTTGTGAGTCTTTTTTTTTTCTCGGTGTTTTTGTTTTTGTGTAGGTTTGGAATAAGATTTTGAAAGTGCTTTCCAGGTATCCTGGCAAAAGAGGACAGAAACAATAGAGCTGACCATGATGAAAAGGAGAACTGATTTGCGTGGTTCCTTCCACCTCCTGTAAAACTGGAAAGACTCTTGGAGTCAGCCACTGGGAGGCCGGAGACAACACACAAGGCAGAACTGTCCGTGGAGAGCTGCTTACTCGTGAGAAACAGTGTTGGGGGTGAACGGGATGTCTGGCTCTGTGTCTGGGAGCACTCCGGTGTTCCCACCCAACCTTGGACGGAACAAAATACAGCCTCAGCTGCAGGGGTTGGAGAACTCATTTTGTGGCTGGCAGAGAAAACCAAGCAGTTTTGCCGGCAAGAGGTAACAGATTCTATTTGGGTGAGAAGCAAAGTCCCAGAGCACTTGTTTGTTTGAGGTGGGAGGACTTCGTTCAGAGGGGGAGAGGCTCCCCACAGCTTCCCCAGCTGGCGTTGACAGACTGGGTTCAGGCGTGTGCAGCAAAGCCCCGGCTTTCCTGGAGGGATTCTGAGGCAGATCCTTTAAAAGTGTGACTGGGAGGCCTTGCAAGGGAGAGACCAGGGAGGGGCTGAGGGGAGGGACCTCCCCTCAGGGAGGGGACCAGGGAGGGACCTTCGCATGGGTCCCTCACTCCGTCACAGCGTGGGTGCAAGACCCGAGTGTCCAGGCATCGCTGCCGAATCACTGGATGGCTGTGAAGTGTACACAGTCACAAAGGAGGCTTCCTGGGAGCTGGGGGGAAAAGGGGACTCGGAAGCCACGACATCACGGCATCGTAGCCAGGAGTGGCGCTCACGGGCCAGGCAGATTTTACAGTGTGAGCCAAAGAATGTTTCTAAAATGAAAAAGCAGCAACCCTCAGAAAAATAAAATAGAACACCAAGTTGTCTCATATATTATTTAAAATTTTTTATGTTTATTTTTGAGAGAGAGAGAGAGACAGAGCGTGAGCAGGGGAGGGGGCAGAGAGAGTGGGAGACACAGAATCCGAAGCAGGCTCCAGGCTTCGAGCTCGAGGCGGGGCTCAAACCCGTGAACCGTGTGTGACCTGAGTCGAAGTCGGACGCTTAACCGACTGAGCCCCCCCAGGCGTCCCTCGTATATTATTTATAATGTCAGATCTTCAACCCAAGTCCCTAGATATGCAAAGAAACAGAAAAGTAGGACTTTATACTTAAGAAAAAAATCATTGGAGAGTGAACCAAGTGGACACAGATATGGGGCGCAGCAGACAAAACCTTTGAGAAGACGCCACAAATATGTTCAAGGAATTAAAAGAAAACGTGTTCAGATGATTAAAGGAAAATGTGTTAATAGTTAATCAACAACGAGGAAAAAAATTAAAAATGGAATCTGTAAAAAAGAACTAAATGTTAATTCTGGTGCTAAAAATTACAATAACATAATTTAAAAATTAACACTTTGATCTCAGTAATAGATTTGAGATAGCAGAAGAATCAGTGAATTTGAGGAGCTATAAATAGACAAAGAAACATCCTATAATTCAAAGAAAGAGCAGTGAAAAAATATTGGTGAGGAATATCAAACTATTCAAAGTACATGTATATGAAATGCTAGAAAAGAAAGCAAAGGGGATAGAAAAAAGAAATAATTTGAAGCAATAATGACCCCAGGCTAAAACATTATATATCAAGAAGCCTAAATGAAGCCCGTATAGTATAGGCATGAAGGAAACTGTCCCTGCCCTCATTGTGGTCGAGGGCTGAAAGACAGAAGAAATGGGGAGATCACCCTGGGGACACTTCAGCTCGTGATCGGCACAGACTGATGTACGGGGTCCGACCTCAGACATACCCAGCATGGGGGCACCCAACACACAAAACCCAACCAACCTACCCTACTGCAGTGGCTGAATGAAGAAGAAAAACCACATGATTATCTCGGTGCAGGGAAAGCATTTGACAAAGCTCAGCATTTTCATGACAGAAACACTCAGCAAACTAGAAATAAAAGGAAACTTAAAACACCTGAAAATAATAAAGGTCGTTAATGACACACTGACAGCTAGCCTCATACTCAGTGGTAAAGTGTTGAACTTCCTTCATTGGAACAAGGAAGTTTGATTTTAATGGATAATATTTTGTTGTTAAGTATGAATAGATTTTTAATTATATCAGTTTCTTGTTTTTAAGGAATTCGGTGTGTGTCTATGTGTGAACATACATGTGCATGTATGAGTGAGATCATCCTGCAGTATTCCATACCTGTCCTTTCTCTGTTAAGATTTGATATCACATTTTTGCCAGTATGTAAAGCTGGTTAGAATGTAGTTAACAACTCTCTGTTCTCTGGGCGAGTCTGTGAAACATTGGTACAATTCTTCCATTAAAAATTGGGTGAAATTCATATATCTCTATATAGATAGATATAAAATTTTACAGAGAGATAACACGAGCAGGGAAGAGGGGCAGAGGGAGAGAGAGAAAATCCCAAGCACGCTCCATGCTCAGTGTGGAGCCCGATGCGGGTCTGGATCCCACGACCCTGTGATCATGACCTGAGCCGAAATCAAGAGTTGGATACTTAACGTGCTGAGCCACCCAGGCACCCCATTTGTAGGAATATCTTTAGTAATTAATTCAACGTATTTAAAATTGTATGGTGATTTAGATTTCTATCTCTATTTGGTCAGACTTTATGAATTCTATTTTTCTAATAATTAATGTCTTTAATGTATATTCCTAAATTATTGGCATATTCCCTACCATCTTACTGTCTGTTTTGACAACTTTGGGATTGATAATGATGCACATTATCATTTCTAATCTGATTATTTCCATTTTCTGTCTTTTTTCTTGATCAGTATTCCCAGGAGTTTCATCAATTGTATGAATTTTTCAAAGAGCTAACTCTAGATTTTTCTTTGACCTATCTGAAGCATGTTTGTATGATATTGATTTCTACCTTTATCTTTAATGTTTTATCCTTTCTACTTTTTTTCCTAAAAATAATTACATTAATATCCATCTCAATAAGTTTGAAAAAACCAATAAATTAGTTTAAGCTTTATATTCTAAAATTTTCTTAATGTTTATTTATTTTTGAGAGAGAGAGAGAGAGAGAGAGAGAGAGAGAGAGAGAGAATGAGTGGGGGAGGGGCAGAGAGAGAGGGAGACACAGAATCCGAAGCAGGCTCCAGGCTCTGAGCTGTCAGCCTAAACACAGGGCTCGAACCCATGAATTGTGAGATCATGACCTGAGCCAAAGTCAGACGCTTAACTGACTGAGCCATCCAAGTGCCCCTATATTAAAATTTTAAGGAAGCACATCTTAGTTTTAAGTATCTTTTAATATCCTTCATACTTATTCTTTACCCAATGGGTGATTCAGAATACTCTCCATAATTTCTGCGTCTGTGGTAATGTTGCAGAAGTGGTGTAAAGTTTGCAGAGAGGTCAGAGTACTTTTGGTAGGACTTTGAACTGTTGGTGTGTGTTGAGCCTTGTGTGACATTATTGGAAGCAAAAGATTCTAGTAATACCTTTGCAGATGATTTATTTATTAAAAAACCTAAGCAGTAAATTTATAGTAATAAATAAACATTTAAAAATATATCTCTGGTATCTGAAAGTTTATGGATATAACAGAAATAGGAAATAAGTAAAATACAGACATTAAATAATTGATAACTGAAAAATTATGAGTGGTAAACCACTCTTTATAATTTGGTTAAATTTAAAATTTCTTAAGTACGGGGGATAAATGCACAATTTTTTATAGATGGCTGAAATCTAATTTTTTCTTTTTTGGTTAGCAAAGTGTGTACATTCAGTGAAGGCTGAACTATTTAGAATTCGTTGTGCAAGCTTGTGTTGTTTGTTTACTGAAGTGTAGGTGATGTACAATGTTGTACGAGTTTCAGGTGTATAGCATTGTGATTCGACAAATTATAAACGTCAGGAAATGACCACCATACATGTAGTCACTGCCGGTCACCATATGATGTTACTACAGTATTATTGACCCTATTCCCTAGGCTGTACTTTTCATCCCCGTGACTTATTTTATAACTGGAAGTTCATACCTTTGAATCCCTGTCCTTCAAATAGATCCACTACATTATGCTTTTAACAGTGTAGACAACGGCTCGTAGAGTTTGTAGAACACACTCTTTTGCTTTGGTTCCGTTTTACTATGTTATGGTGAACACAGATCCCTTCCTTCCTGGTGACTAACATGGAGTACGTGGGTGCACAGCAGGTCATTTCTGATCCAGTGGAAGCCCCCAGGAGGGGGCAGGGATGGGAATGTGACAGCCAGGCTTTGAGAGGGGTCCTGAAATCGGACAGTTCAGGGCCCTGAGGAGGAGGGAGGTCTCAGGAGAGAAAATGGACACCAAGAGAGGAGGTTTTCACGTTGAACCATGCCTTTGTGTCTTACGTGGTGGGCCAGAGGGATGTGAATTGTGAACCAATTAGGTTTTTTTCCCTTATTCCTTTATGTCATGAAAAAGCAATTTTTTCTTTCTTTCTCCTGATTTGATACTTTGGTCATCTGAGCTGCCTCACTGCAGAATCTACGTGCAGATTTTGTTTCTTACCTGTACTGCTCTACTGTGGGTCATCGGTGTTCACCTGAGTGGGGGGCAGATGGCAGAAGATGGAATAACTCTTACAGGGCAGGTGCGAAGGTCCTGCATATGGTGGGGAAAGGGGTGGTAGGAAAATAACTTTCTGATAATGGATGTGGAAGAGAATGATCTAGGGTTTTTTGCTTGTGTTGCTGTTGTCGTCATTGTTCTTCTCCTTCTCCTTCTCCTTCTCCTTCTCCTTCTCCTTCTCCTTCTCCTTCTCCTTCTCCTTCTCCTTCTCCTCCTTCTTCTCCTTCTCCTTCGACATTTTGTCCACAGATTGTCAAAGGATAGAAGGAATATGACTATTTGAGAAAAAAAGGGAGGGGAATGACAGATTCCAGTTAATTAGCTCAGATTCGCTTCACATATCATGAGTCTCCTTAGGGTTTCTTGGGCTCTTAGTCTGAAAACATACTCACTGTTCTGTCACAGCTCCCCAATTAGATGAGAATTTATCATGCATTTGTCAGAGATCTACTGAAAACTTCATGGGGATGTGCAAGAGATGATTGCATTACACAAAACATGGAGGTCTTCACGTGGAGTCTCTAAACATCTCTGACTGTCCCTGGTGCCACTCTTCAGCTCTTCAGTTGCCAGTGGCCTCATTTATTTCCCTTTGTTTCACATGGTATTTAATTTTTTTAAGTGTATTTATTTCTGAGAGGGAGAGGGAGCATGGGGAGGGGCGGAGAGAGAGGGAGAGAGAGAATCCCAAGCAGGCTCCGCACTGTCAGCACAGAGCCTGATGTGGGGCTCGATCCCACAAACAGTGAGATCATGACCTGAGCTGAGATCAAGAGTTGGATGCTCAACCAACTGAGCCCCCCAGGCGCCCCGTCACCTGGTATTGAAATTCTTCACGGTTGTCAAGGGTGAGTTGGCTCTGGACATCAGGAAGGAAAAGATCCAGTAATTGGCAGAGTCTGAACATTCCATGTGGGAATGCGATATAAGACCATGTCTTGTACTGGGTCGTGGCCCTGGGGGTCCTCATCCATGACTCTAAGGGTGTTATCAGCTACTTATTGAAGAGAACTATAACTTCTGCTAGAGAGTAGGGAGTGAGTTCTGCTTGCAATGAAAGATTTTTCCATAGCCTTGGGTCATTTATAACTTTTGCTTATTTTACTTTGTTTTCTGACTTACCCGAGCTTGAACAGCGGGATAAAATCAATTTTTTTCATAGAGGAGCAAACAATACAATCATGAACAGAATATAAATAAGATTCTCTTATAAAGGGTGTGGGTCAGAGTAATGTCAGAATGCCTTGAGTCACTCTCTGACTTCAAGTTGTGTGTGTTTATAACATCTGAGAACCGTCCCCACATTTCAAATTGATCATAACAGAGCAAGAAGAATCAAACAAAAACAACTTAACCATCTACAAGACACGCATGGCCTTTGAATGATTAGATCTGTATCCAAAATATTAATAATAAATATTTAAATATCTATCTGTCTATACTGATGGGTCTTCTTTCTGATAAAGTTGAGAAAGAATAGCGTTGGTTTAGCTGAAATCAACAGGATGAAAACAACGTTGGAAATTTTGACCTCTCCGCAGTATTACATACAACTTCTCACGTACACACGTACTGCCCACACAAGGTCCACGGGTTTCGCGTTCTGTTCATGTTGTATGTGACGTTACACGGCAGCAGACACGTGCATCGTGTCGCCGGCATCTGCACCGCCCCTGGGGTCGTGACTTGCATTTTCCGGCGGTGTCGTCCCTGAAGTGGTACATACGCATCATCTGCGTGACGCCACTCTCTCTCCCCTCCGCGAACATTTGAAGATGTTTATCTAGTAACACAGCTAGCAATGATGACGACAAAAACCGTGTGAACCGTGCTTCCCAGCGCACATGCACGGTTTACAGAATGTGCACAGTCCAACCCCATTTCAGAACCCGAGATTCTACCCTGCACGTTGCCACGTGTCAGCATGCCAACCGGGGGCCCCGGGGCACGGCCCCACTCCGCGTGCTCACGTGTGAGCCGTGTCTCGTCCCACAGACGAGGAGGTGCCGTGGACGTCGTATTCCGCACATCCTTTCTTGTTGCCTGAGAATAAAATGCTCTGAGGTGTTCTTACCAAAAGTGCGGGAAAACACAGTTCCTAATGCTGGTAGCACTAATTATTACGGCCAATAATATAATTTACAAGTATGCAGAGACACAAAACGGTGACACGCTTAGTCTTCAGCTTTGCGACAAGGCAAAGCTGTTCCCAGGGGGGATACTTAATTACACTTCAATAGAAAAACCTGGAGACCCCCCCCCCCCCCCGTTGTATGGGTCAGATTTTGTTCTTTTACGAAACAGTGCTCGTGAAAAACGCCTTCCTACACGGAAACGAGCACAACCGGGATAAGTCTGGTGTATGATCTGCGCTCACTGGACTTCGGCAGGTGGACCCAGAAGGTGGTGCGTCTTTGGCGTGACCTTCCCCTAAGTGTCATCCCGACCTGCTTTGATTTTCCGAGAGGGATTCCGGGAACGATGGTGCCTGGGGGAGTTGAGGCTCTCAGCCTTGGATTACCTCACGTTCAGACACTCGGTTTGTTTGTTAAATAATTAATCATTTCTGCCGATACGCCAGGGCCCTTTGGAATGCGGTGGTGACCTACAATTAAAAGCTCTGCTCCTTCAGTGTTTCTGTGAGAAGAATGACACTTCGATCAGTCATTACGAGTCAGTTTGTCATGAAAAAAATAATCGCTGTTGCTTTACGTACTGGAGAGCTACGGCACGTGTTTCTTCTTTCTGTAAGAATCCGATTTTTCATATCGC
Organism: Lynx rufus; assembly: GCF_022079265.1. Classification (NCBI taxonomy): domain Eukaryota; kingdom Metazoa; phylum Chordata; class Mammalia; order Carnivora; family Felidae; genus Lynx; species Lynx rufus. Next base: position 1,702,678 of record NW_025814889.1, read on the forward strand.
CTTTCATTACACTGTGTTTTTATGGCCATATGATTGACACAGAGCGGTGCAAGTTTAAGGCATGTTAACGTGTGGATTTGACCCCCTTACATATCGCAACGTGATTAACACGTAGCTTCACCAACACCTGCATCGTGTCACGTGGTTACCATTTCCTTTTTGTGTTGGGAACCACACCAGATCTTCAGATCGACTCTCTGAAGCTTTGATTGGTGACCCGGTGTTGGTGTCTACAAGGGCTGTGCTGTGCATTAGCTCCCCGGGCCTGACTTGTCTCCTGGATCCTAGTCGGGATCTCTAAACGACATCTCCGCGACCAGAAGCCACGTGAGACGATTCGAACTCCAAGGAGACAATCAGAGAGGCGCGGGCACTAGTTATTTATTCATTTTTGAAGACTGTCCAGGTTAATTTTTTTCCTGTCACTGATGCCAGGTCATTTCAGGGCTGCACTCAGCCTGGGTCTACGGGCTCTCGCAGTGTCTAGCTCTTTCTTTAAAGATTCAGTCGATTAAGGAAATTGGTTGTTGAGGACATCACCATTGTATTGATTCATCACACTTTTGCAGAAATGAATCCGTTTAAGAATTCCTTCTCAAGCCTTGCATGAAAACGTTTCCTCCCAAAGAACTAATATGCTTCTATGATCCTTATGCTAAATTTGGACAAATTAGAGACTTTTTTTTTCTTTGCCTTGGTTGTTACAAAGAAAGACCTTCGGGATCACTTCTTCAAGGAAATTATTCTGGTCCTTCCTCATCATATTCATTTATTATATAATGTCACACAATCATTTTGCTCCCCCTTGACCACATAGTTCTTAAAATTACCTTCTTTGTGTAATGATTTATTTCTTTCTGTTTTCACCACAGTGTAAAGCATAATGATCTCCATATATTTATATCTACACACCATTCATTTTCTGATGACCAAACAGTCCCAGAAACACAGATGGCAATCAAAGAAGAAAACATTCCCAAATGAGCCAATAAATAAATTTTAGTATCAGTAGCTTCCCTGGGGAGTTTTTCAAAGATATGATTCTTATCCTTCCCCTTTACTTCATTTTTCTCATTGACTTTTCATTTTTTTATTACTAGTTTTAAGTTTATTCATTTTTGAGAGCGAGAGAACGCGTGTGCGCACGCAAACATTAGCAGAGGGGGGGCAGAGAGAGGGAGACCCAGAATCCGAAGCAGGCTCCAGGCTCCAAGCTGTCAGCACAGAGCCTGACGTGAGGCTGGAACCCACGAACTGTGAGATTATGACCCGAACTGAAGTCCGACACTTAACTGAGCCACCCAGGCGCCCCCGTGCACCGTTTTTATTTTTTTCTTTTTTTTTTTTTTTAAATTTTTTTTTCAACGTTTTTATTTATTTTTGGGACAGAGAGAGACAGAGCATGAATGGGCGAGGGGCAGAGAGAGAGGGAGACACAGAATCGGAAACAGGCTCCAGGCTCTGAGCCATCAGCCCAGAGCCCGACGCGGGGCTCGAACTCCCGGACCGCGAGATCGTGACCTGGCTGAAGTCGGACGCTTAACCGACTGTGCCACCCAGGCGCCCCCGTGCACCGTTTTTAAAGAAAAGTTGCCTGTGGATTTCTGCTTGGTGTGGCTGGCTCTGTTCTTCTGTCCACATCAATACCTGTGGTCAGTAATGATGTCAGACTCTTCCGTTAGTTTCCATGTGTTTTAATAGCCACGATATTATTCATGAAGTTGAATTCCATTTTACTAATGGTGAACTAAAAAGAAGTTGTGTTAACTTTTTATTTACGTTTGTAATAATGTGGATACTATAAAAATGTGTCTCTCTTGTTGACAAGAAAGAAATTAAGACATTTAATGGGAGAGCCTATTTAATTGGTTGGCTTAATTTTGTTGATTCCCGTTCAGGTTTTGTTCATGGAGACTTGTTAATGACATTTGGCAGTATTTCAGTATTTTATGAACTGCAGAAGAATAAACATATAAACTTTACTTATTTCATCAAACAGCATTGCCTTTCATATAGTTACTGTACAATCTAATAGTTCTACTCTTCAAAGTCACTTTTATTTTCCTGCTTCGTGGTGTGCCTTATTGTTTCGTTTCTGTGATTTCTGTGTCTCTGCCAAAGTTCCATCACTTAATTAAATCAGACTCCCTTCTTCAAATGGGTCTTCGTGGATTAATAACAAGACTGTTAGTTTCTTTTAAAACAATAGAAAATATCGATATACCTTTTAAAATATATTTTATTAAAGTCAGATCACTCTAGTAATTGTATTGTTTGCAACGATTATTCTTTTTTCATTAATTTCCGTTAGAGTAAAATTATAAGACCTGATAAAAATTACAAACTCCTTCATAGCCTTTATAGTTAAAACTAATCATCCAAAGTCCAAATTTCCTTCCAAAATTCATTCTTTCAAGTCTTGGTATTTAATTCTCTGAGAAATTTATTTGACATATGGTTGAAAACATTTAAACTCATTGCATTTTTTATTGCATTAGCCAGAGAAAATTTCATATGGTGAATCAATGCCAAATTAAAACCTTCTGAAAATTTCCCAAGATTTTGGCCCAAACTATAGCTTTTCTTTCTATAATTTTACTGATAAAATCTGTACTAAAATCCAATTACGTTTTCATGTAAATATTATTTTCTTTGGAAACTTTTAAAAAGACAAAAACATTTGATGTATAATTTTATATAGTGTTTCAGCTTCTTGGGATCAAAAATGAAATTATCCTAAGGCCTGAATTTTACATTTTAAGATTATTTAAACACTTGTTTATCAGAAGTAAGTCATCATAGATACTTATTGAAAGTCTGTTTCCTTGATGATTTTTAAGTTTTAGTTTTCTTGTGAAAATAGATATGAGTGTTGCAACAAGGGAAGGATATGTCAAGATAATAATATTATTAGATTATGAAGCCTCAGTAAATACTATTATCTGAAAGTGCTTGATTATTTTTTAAGTATTCAGTATATATTACAAATTCTAATGTCAATTTCTGAGTATTTTTGTTTGTTTTCTTAACACTTTTAGTATATTTTGTAAATTTTTAGGATGAAGTACTTTAATTAAGAATTTGCTTTGTTTAGGGTCACCTGGGTGGCTCCGTCGGTTAAGTGTCCAACTTCAGCTCAGGTCACAATCTCCCAGTTTGTGAGCTCGAGCCCCGTGTCAGGTTCTGTGCTGACAGCTCAGAGCCTGGAGTCTGCTTTGGATTCTGTGTCTGCCTCTCTCTGCCCCTCCCTTGCTCACACACTCTCTCTCTCTCAAAAATAATTAAACAAACAAAAAAAAAGAGTTTACTTTGTTTAAATTATTTCTTCATTGATGATTGGCCGTTTTACTCATTTGTACCCTGAGCTTAAATAAAACATTACACCTGTCTCACAAAATATCTACATATTTACCCTTTGGGATTTTAGTGATGTAATGTCCGAACGCCATTTGCAGGCCAACATTATGTCACCAACAGTGAAAGTCCACTCACATACTTTCCTGAAATAAATTGGTTCAAAGTTTTTCTTTAAATAAATAAATAAATAAATAAATAAATAAATAAATAATTTAGAGAGAGAGAGAGCACATGCATGTGAATGAGGGACAGGGGCAGAGGGAGAGAGAGAGAATCCTTAGCAGGCTCAAAGTTCAGTGTTGTGCCTGACGTGTGGGGCTCGATCCCATGACCCTGGGATCATGACCTCAGCCAAAATCAAGAGTCAGATGCTCAACCGATTGAGCCACCCAGGTGCCCCTAAATTGGTTCAGTTTTACTCAGTTTTGCTTATTGCCAAAATAGATTTCTGTCTTTTCTGATTTTTTACAGTGTTATAAATTTTCCGGGATATTGTTCATTAATAATATCATTTCTTCCCTCCCCTCCCCCTTTTAAAGATTCATGCTTATTATGGTTAAAAGATCTGAATACTTATCCAAACTTGACCATATTTTCATTTATATTTTTCTTATTGCTGTTTTACTAAAAATTCCCTGGTGTATAAATGTGCACATTGCATGATAATACTTGCACAACCTCTCCCATGGGGGTGTTAAGGACAATGTGAAAACGAAGTATCCAGGACCAACAGTAGGAGGTAAATAGTGTCAGTGCAATCACCCGGAGCTTCTCAGAACACATTGTTCAGGGAGTGATCCAAGACCGTGGTATCAGCTACCTGTGGGTTTTAGGTTATGTTAACTTCTTGGCGAATCATCTTACGATTATTAAATGTCTATAACTAGTAATGCTTCCTCACTTCGGATATTCTCTGCATGCTATTTAGGTAGGTCACCTAGATTTTTTTATTTTGGGTTAGTATTTTCATGGTGTACCTTTTCTCTTACTTTCTCCATCAACGTGATGAATTTTTACATTGGAAAGCTTGTCTTTTATGTAGCATTGTTAATCTTTTTTCGAATCTGAAATTCTTGATTTTGTTGAGTACGTAATCCACATTCTTCTACACAGTTGCTAGGATTTTTGGTGTATGTGCAAAATTTTAGATTTTTTTTTAAGAGAAGTTTTAGGTTCACAGTCAAATTGAGAGGAAGGTACAGAGATTTCCCATACACCACCCCCTCCTCCCCCCCGCCAGGATCTCCCGTTATCAACATCCCTCACCAGAGTGGGACACGTATTGTAACTGATGAACCTGCATGGACTCTCATATCACCCAAAGCCCATTCTTTACATTAGGAATCATGGTTGGTGTTGTACACTCTGGGTTTGGACAGATTATACTGATGTGTCCACCACTGTACTATCCCACAGAGTGTTTTCACTGCTGTAAAAATCCTCTGTGCCCCCCCCCTTTTTGTCCCCCTCACCCCCACCACTGGCAACCACTGATTTTTTCTTTATAGTCTCCATAGTTGTGCCTTTCCCAGAATGTCATATAGTTAGAATCACACAGGACAAAGCTTTTTCAGATTGGCTTCTTTCATTTAGTAATGCACATTTTAAGTTCCTTCATTCCCAAGGTCTTTTCATGGCTTGATACTTCATTTCTTTTTACTGCTGAATAAGATTCTGTCATGTGGATGTATCACGTTCATCTACTGACGGACATATTGGTTGTTTCCAGGTTTTGGCAGTTCTTTTTTTTTAAATTTATTTATTTTTTTAATGTTTATTTATTTTTGAGACAGAGAGAGACAGAGCATGAACGGAGGAGGGTCAGAGAGAGAGGGAGACACAGAATCCGAAGCAGGCTCCAGGCTCTGAGCCATCAGCACAGAGCCCGACGCAGGGCTCGAACTCACAAACAGTGAGATCATGACCTGAGCCGAAGTCGGATGCTTAACCAACTGAGCCACCCAGGTGCCCCCAGGTTTTGGCAGTTCTAAGTAAGGCTGCCATACACACCCACATGCAGGTTTTTGTGTGGACATGATTTCCGGGCTCCTTTGTATAAATACTCAAGTTTGTGATGGCTGGATGGTTGTGATAAAAAATGTTTAGTTTTGTAAGAAACCACGAGTCTCCCAAAGTGGCCGTGCCATCTCGTGTCCCCACTGGCATGAGAGTTCCTGTTGCTCCACATCGTCCTCAGCATCTGACGTTGTCAGTGACGCACATTTTGTCCGTCTCAGTACATGTGTAGTTGTATCTCATTCTTGCTTTAATCTGTCTTTCCCTGATGATACGTGATGGGGCCTATTTTCATATGTGTAATTACCAGTCATAAATCTTATTTAGTGAGGTGTCTGTTGAGAATGTTGGCCCATGTTTAATTGGGTTCTTATTAACTTTTAAGAGCTCTTTGTATATTTTAGGCAGTAGTCCTTTATCAGATGCACCTTTTGCAAATGTCTCCCCAGCCTAAGGTTTGTCTTATCATTCTCTTGACAGTCTTTTGCTGAGAAATTTTTAATTTCCAAGAAGTCCGGCTTATCAGTTCTCCCTTTTATGGGTCACACCTGTGGTGTTGTACCTAAGAGTCATTGTCACACCCAAGGTCATCTGGGTTTTTGCCTCTGCTTTCTTCTAGGAGTTTTTCAGTTTTACATTTTATATTTAGGTCTGTGATCCGTTGGGAGTTAATTTTTGTGAAAGGCATAGGTCTAAGTAGAGATTTTTTTTTGTGTGTGTGTAGATATCCACTTGTTTTATAACTATTTGTTGGAAAGATTATCTTTGTTTCATTTTATTGCCTTTGCTCCTTCGTTTTACACAGATAGATATTGTACATATTTTGTGAGTGATCTCAACCATCATAAGTAAAGAAAAATACAGAGTCACATGAAAATGTTACTTTTATGGTTATAGGTATTTATCCAAGCAACTCACCAGCAGGTGACAAACAACATTGACGTATAGAAAATTAGAACAACAGGGGCGCCTGGGTGGCGCAGTCGGTTAAGCGTCCGACTTCAGCCAGGTCACGATCTCGCGGTCCGTGAGTTCGAGCCCCGCGTCAGGCTCTGGGCCGATGGCTCGGAGCCTGGAGCCTGTTTCCGATTCTGTGTCTCCCTCTCTCTCTGCCCCTCACCCGTTCATGCTCTGTCTCTCTCTGTCCCAAAAATAAATAAAAAAAAAAAAAAAAAAAAAAGAAAATTAGAACAACATCATTCACAGTTTGAACTAATAGTGACGTATGTAAACTCAACATTCAATGGGCAAAAACATACAGATTCTCAAATGCAGTGGGAGCGTTTTGTGAGTTTTGAATGTACTAAGTTCTAAAGCAAAATACACACACACACACGAATAGCATTATAAATGTACAGGCTTGTTTCACTGAGTTAGAAATTTTAGTGGAAAGAATCTGGACTTCAACACCGCCAAGACCTAGATGAGGCTGTACTTTGTTCAGTTGTTTGATGCGTCGGTTGCTTCTGGGAGTCTGGATGTCTGTTTTGGCAGAAGAGAAATGGTGGATACGAGGCCAGTTTGCTGTGGAGATTAGAGCCAATATGTCAGCATAAGCCTCGGTTTCTGGCACGGGCTTTATAAGCACTCACTGCCTGTGAGCTGAGCATAAAGATGGGGCACGAGTAGACTCCTTCCTAGAGAAACGAACGATCTTTCAGACACAGAGTTGGGGAACCATGACTAGGCCTGTGGCCCTACTTTGATACTTACGCAATGCTCATTCACATATTCTGCTGAACCCAGTGTTTCTCAGTGAATGGTACAGTTGACTTCCCTGCCCTTCACCTGTCAGTGTCCAGGTGCCTGTTCACCTTTGACAGCTGAAGGCCAGCCCCTCGTCCTCTGTGAAGTTGCGTTTTTTGCGTTAGTTGAGGAGACTCGTAATCCCACAAGTCACAGGGTGGGTTAGGTGGCCCCCCCAGATGCTCACCTCCACGCAGTGACTTGGGGATCCATGTGGTGGGACCCTGCTGGACATTGGCCTTCTGAGGTCGCTGTGGAAAGCAGGGGACAAGCGCAAGGAGATTTCTGGCCAACCTCACTTAGCTCCTGTCACGCAGAACGTAACCCGGTCGTGTGGTCCCAAATCAACTGCAGGAGAAGCTGTAAAAGCACAGTGGGATCGTACGAGCGCCTGAATAGTATAGTTGTAGATACTGTGTGTGTTTAGCCAGGTTGGGTTCTCGGTTTTGATGCTGTTAGTGTAATTTGCTGTGTGGTCTACTTAACCTGACGTTCATGTAGCCTCTCCTGGTTTCTCCTGATGAGTGTTTGTGCGTTTTTCCTGAGGGTGGGCTGGCAGGGGCTGGCCGCGGTCCAGAGGTCTTCTGTCTTGTGAGATTGCCCCTTGGCTATTGCTCTGCCAGGTGAGGGCGGGCTTTGCTGTGGGCCTTCAGGTAACAGCCTGCTGCGCTGATGTCTGGGCGCTGTGCCTCTCCAGCGCCGACCCAGGCTGCACAGAAGGCGAAGGACCTCCAGAAACTCACCGCCGTGTGTCCGGTTTCCTGTCCAGCCCCCCAGTCTCTCTCCACGTCTGTCTTGCGCTTCTGGTGTGCATGGCATTCGTGCTTTTCAGCTGTACTTGGTGGGAGGAATATGGTGAGATGCGTCCGTCTCATTTTTTAAACGCTTACTTATTTATTTTGAGAGAGACAGAGAGAGCAAGCAGGGGAGGGGCAGAGAGAGAGAAAATCTCAAGCAGGCTGTGCACTGTCAGCACAGGGCCCGATGCGGGGCTCGATCTCATGGCCCTGGGATCATCTCCTGACCCCAAACCAAGAGTTGGACGCTTAAGTGACGGAGCCACCCAGGTGCCCCGTGCGTCTATCCAGTTCCTTCTGGATTGAGAAAACGCCTCTTTCTTACATTTTATAAGTGGCTCTTTGTGAAGTATAGGAAAGCTGCTGAGTCTCGTTATTTCTGAAAAGGACTAGAAACCAAACTCTAAATTGCAAATTAATATTTGTAAGCATATGCTCATGACATGTTAACATAAAATACTTCCTATCCATTTTTTTTTCCTTTTTTACGCACTGGCCCGAATTCACCTCCTTTAGAAAGCATTCTATTATTATTTTGAATAATATTCAAACTGAATTTGTTCTCTCCTCCATCAAAACCATACCTTTGGTAGTTTGGCTCTTAGCGTATAGTTCGACATTTAATTATACTCATTTTATACTCTGATTATATGTTTGAAATTCTTCTTACTGATCAACACGTTTCAGTCTTTTTTTTCTAAGCGTATTTCTTGAGAGCAGGTGATAAGCTCAGTTGTTGTCTTTACACACGTGTGGAACCCACCAACCCCTCATGGTGGTTGCCAGTATGGTATTGGAATGGACAAACAAGTCCCAGATGAAGTCCCCAAGCGACACAGAGCTTTGCCCTCTCACACAGTATTGGGGAAGCATTTGGTGTTTTGCATAGATTACTCCCTATATTGTGAAGTTCCTGATGTGGCCCCCCCCCCCACTTCTGTAGCCACATGACATTCTTCTTTCGTCACGACTAGGGTTGGAGATAGACACATAATCCCATACATCTGGGCAGGAGATTGCCTGGCAAGTCAGACAGTGACGGGGAACAAGTAATGGGGTAGGATTCAGTCAAGTGGCTCCAGAACCCCCTCCCTGCAATCTCCTTCCTTCCGTCCAATGTGTTCTCATCTTTTCCATCTTTGTCCTTTCCCCTGCTTAGAGACCCCAGCCATTGTCACATGTCAGAGTATAACTTTGTGTTTCAGGTTTCTGAAATTTTTGGAGAAGTAAGGATGGTTCCCCTGCAGGAAAGGCCATCTGTCAGGAAAATTAGGCTATGAAAAGCTCAGAAGGCAGCTTGATGTCGTATATTTTGTGCATATACCTTTATTTTATTTAAATTCTTGACCTGCTAGTTTTTACGAACACCACAAGGATGGCAAAGCAGTCAAGAGTTAAATTATATGGAAATTCACTTAAGATGATTTTCTAGTTTTAAGCTCTTGCACACCTCTTTCTGGATGGGCATGAGAAAGAGGGTGTGGAAATTAGCTTTTGGATGGCATGGGATTGAGAAAGATCGGCTTAGTGAGCAAACCCCCTGAAAAGCAAACTTCTGTGTGCCGGAACATTCGCACTAAGGGATGTGGCTTTTCCTAATCCTTTATCCTGGATGCACCATAATGCAATATCCACCAGGAAATTAAAGCTTTAAAATGACAGTTATAAATTATACTGACAGATAGTAAAGAAGATGGGGGAAAATTGCATTTCTGAAAATGATTTTGCAAAGTCTCTTGATCAGGTTCCACAAAAGATGATTCGTGAACAGTAATTATGGCTGGGTGAGTGTGCCGGCTGTGTGGTTAGGGACTGCTAGGAAACACAAGGAAAGAAAGCATTTAGCAAATTAAAGACACTCACATTGGGAGCTGCTGATACTGGAGAAAACTTCAAGATTCAACATTTTAAGACTCAATGAATTTATTCAGATTCTCAGACCACATCATCAATGAATTCACTGTGCATGTAGCAGTCAAAATTAATATTGCATAAAGTTGCCATGTTTTGAGAGATAACAGAATAATTTTATCAGTCACTAAAAATGCGGTATAAAGAAAATGAACAGTTGGGCAGTGTAGGAAAGCCGGCATACAGCTCACACCTTCATACCTTCCCCACTGTGCTACCGCTTGAAGGACAGTGAATGTTTGGGGGCATGAAATTTTAATGATTGGTCTCCCAGCTGATGACTCATTGGGACAGCGAATACTTTCATCAAAATGCGTAAACTTGGCAATATTAGAATCGTTTTTAATAAGGTGAATAAAATGGGACCATCCGTAATTATAAAAAAAAAATTATGACTCTGATAGGCATCCTGCAAAATCAACTGTATTAAATGGCACTGATTCCTAATTGACTTTTTACAGACGATGACCTGTTCACTCTTACTCCGCCAGCTTGACACTGTTGTTTAATAAAATTATACGTGTAGCTAGTAATTTTCAAAATTGCACTCTGGTTGTCAAAGTCCATTTTGCCTGTCCTTGTACTCCCAATCCCACAGGATGGATGAAATGAATGCGCCCTCACATTGATGATTATGTCATTGCCAAAATAAAGGCTGCACTGAATAGAACCCATAGCCTTCTACTTGGTCTATCAGAGGCTTCCCAGTGACCAGAGAAGCATTTGTCAGCGCCATAAGGTGCTGATAAAAGTCTGTACAGACTAAACAACCAAGGTGATTATTTGTGCTGAGACAGTAATTTAGTAAAATTGCTCTTATCTGTTATATCTGTATGAAATTTATATGGAAGAATGTAAGAATTTATGCATGCATATAGAAAAGAAATCGTCTGTCTTGTACATGTGACTATGGCAAGATATCAGAATTCACTGCAACAGTTGGTCAGTTTTGGAATTTCTTATTGTTTTATCTTTAGTCCCAGAGCACCAATAAAAGTAAGATAAATTTGTATTTTTGGTTCTGAAATTCCAATTATAAATTGCATCAGGGTTGTATAACTGACTGGTTATATATGCCCTGGTGTCGTTTGGTGTTTAAATTCTTCCTCCAACATATCCATGCAGATGGCTGTACCTCCTCAGAAGATTTATGCCTGTTGATAAAGAAACCGAGCCGAGTTCATTGTCGTGCATTATGCGCAGGCTTCTGGAGCGTCTGCTGTATCCCCCTGTGCCACATGACCTTCTCCGTGTGCCTGTGCACCGTTCTTCTACAAAAACGCCTTCATTCCTTGGGTCTAGGCAGACGCGTTTCCTAACATCCATCATATTTTCTCAGTCAATACACTGGGGAAAACACATAATATCTTCTTTCCATTGTGTTTATTTTGTGACGGGTATTGTTTCTTTCACTTGGATTAGAGACCATTGGAGGGTTGAAGTTGTGTTTCTCACCCCCTTTCACTTATAGAATTTGCTAAGTGATGTGTGCCCACATGGGAGTTAACATATGATCTCTCTTCCAAGTCCTTCTAAGTGGGCTTACAATGAGAAAAAAGGAAAGAAAAACATCTGCATGTTTTTGAGGGTCTTAATTGATTTCTTGGAAATGTGGAGTTTTTTTTTCCATATTTACCTTTCAGATCCAAGTGGCTCTATAAATCAGTCATGTGACATGAAATTTTAGAAGAATATTTTTGGACAATCTGCTAAGAAGGGGCCAAAGTTTCTTGGTCATCATAAAGGAGATTCTGTAGATGACCCTGACTCTTGTCCCCTTTTGCTCACATTTTACTTGGTCTGTCTTGTTATTGTTGAGTTTTATGGGTGTTGTCGTGTGTATCTAAAAAAGTCATTGTCATACTCAAGTTCATACAGGTTTTTTTTCCTATTTTATTTTCTAGAAATTTTACTCTTTATGTTAGGTCTGGATTCATTTTTTTTTTAATTTTTTTTTCAACATTTATTTATTTTTGGGACAGAGAGAGACAGAACATGAACGGGGGAGGGGCAGAGAGAGAGGGAGACACAGCATCGGAAACAGGCTCCAGGCTCCGAGCCATCAGCCCAGAGCCCGACGCGGGGCTCGAACTCACGGACCGCGAGATCGTGACCTGGCTGAAGTTGGACGCTTAACCGACTGCGCCACCCAGGCGCCCCACGTCTGGATTCATTTTAAGGTAAGTGTGTGTGAAATGTGTAAGAGCAGTGTCTGGAATTTTTTTTGGGGGGGGTGGGGACATACAGGTTTTTGAGTACCATTTGTTGAAAGGATCATCCATTTTTGGTTGAGTTGACTTTGCTTTTTTGTCAAAACAATCAGTTCACTATACTTGTGTCAGTCTGTTTGTGGGATTTCTGTTACGTTCCCCTGATATATCTGTTTATTCTTTTACTAATATCTCATTGTCTCGATTACACTATCTTTATAGAGAATTTTGAAATCAGGTGATTGTCGTCCTCCTATTTTGTTCATTTTTCTTTTTTTTTTTTTTTCCACGTTTTTTATTTATTTTTCGGACAGAGAGAGACAGAGCATGAACGGTTTGTTCATTTTTCAATATTGTGTTGGGTATTCTGGGTCTTTGCCTTTCCCTTTAAACTTGAGAGCCAGTTTGTTGATATCCATATAATTACTTGCTGGACTTTTTTCCTGGGATTCTATTAAATCTATATATTTAATAGGGTCAATTAAATATCTTAACAGCATTGAGTTTTCTGACCATGAACATAAAATACTTCTCCATTTATTGAGACCTTCTTTGATTCATTTTGTTAGTGTTTTGTAGTTTTTCTGAAATAAACCTTGTACATATTTTGTTAGCTTTGCACTCACTATCCATATTTTTGGTGTTAATTTAAATGTGTTTGTTTTAAAATTCAAAGTACACTTATTTGCACATTGCTAGTTTACAGGACAGCCGTTGACTTTTCTTATTTTACTATTTTTTAAAATTTATTTTTGAGAAAGAGAGCGAGCAGGGGAGAGGCAGAGAGAATGGGAACATTTCAAACAGGCTCCATGCTGTCAGTGCAGAGCCTAACACAGGGCTCAGACTCACAAAACTGTGAGCTCACGACCCGAGCCAAAATTAGGAGTCAGACGCTTAACTGATTGAGCCACCCAGATGCCCCTGACTTTTCTTATGCTAACTTTGTATCCTGTAATCTTGCTATAATCACTTATTGGTTTCAAGAGCTTTTTGTTAATTTTTTGGGCTACATAGAAAATCATGTGTCTGAAAACAAATAATTTTATTTCTTCCTAACCAATCTGTGTATCTTTAATTCTTTTTCTTGACTTACTGTATTAGCTAGGACTTCCAATACCTTGTTAATAAGTAGGAATGATGGGGGGACATTCTTGTCCTGGTTCTTAGGGGGAGAGCATGTAATCTCTCTCTTTTTTTTTGATTTTTTTTTAAAGTTTATTTATTTTTGAGACAATGCGAGAGAGCGCAAGCAGTGGAGGGGCAGACAGAGGGAGACACAGAATCTGAAGCGGGCTCCAGGCTCTGAGCTGTCAGCACAGAGCCCGACGTGGGGCTCGAACTCATGGACCGCGAGATCATGACCCGAGCCGAAGTCAGACGCTCAACCGACTGAGCCACTCAGGTGCCCCATGTCATTTCTCATTATTAAGAGAAGTGTTTGCTGTGGGGTTTTGTAGATGTTCTTTATCAAGTTGAAGCTCCTCTCAGTTTCTGGTTTATGGAGAGTTTTTAATCAGGTATCGGTGTTGGATTTTGTCATCTGCTTTTTCTGCATCTGCTGTACGATTGCGTGATTTTTCTTCTTTAGCCTGTTGGTGTAATGCATTAGATTTATTGATTTTTGAATCTTAAATTGGCCTTTTCTATCTGGAATAAATCCAATGTGGTCATGGTATGTAAGTCTTTGTTTACATTGTTGGATTCTGTGTACTAATATTTGATGCATTTTTGCATCTGTGTTCAAGAAATGTATTTGTAGTTTTCCTTTCTTATAACATTTTGTCTGGCTTTGGTATTAGGCTGACACTGCCTTATTTAATGAGTTAGGAAGCACTTCCTGTACCCCTGTCCCACAAAAGAGATGGTGGAGAATTGACATAACATCTTATTAAATGTCTGATAGAAACCCCTCATGAAGCCATCTGGGCCTGGATGTTTACTAAGTGTTGGTGTAATTTCTTTAATAGAAATAGGCTTATTCATATCATGTTTGTCCTTGAATGAGCTTTGGTAGATTGTGATTTTTGAGAAATTGTTATATTTCATATAAATTATCTTGTAGAAACCATGCATGAGTACTGGGTGTCAAATGTTTTGTTCTGAGTCAACAGTACGATGTGTCTTTTCTCTGTTAGCTTGTAGGTATGATGGTTCCTTTGATTCGTTTTTAATATTGATCCAGACTTACATACCTAGAAGAAAACCAACTTGAACATGATACCTAATTCTTCTTCACACACGGCTGACTGTGTTTGCTAATATTTTGTTGAGGATATTTGCACTGAAGTTCGTGAAAGAGATTAGTCTGTATTCTTCATTCCTCTTCCTTTCCTCTTCTTCATCCTTGCTCTGCTTTTTCCCCTTCTACTGCCTCTTAATTACTGTCTCTGCCTGGTTCTGGTATCACAGTAATACGAACTTCATACCATAATTTGGAAACTGTGCCTCCCGCTCTGTTTCCTGGAAGAAATTGTGTAAAATTGGTTGGTATTCTTAAAACGTTTGGTAAAATTTTTCCATTAAAATCATCTGGCTGTGGAGTATAGATTTTTGTTTGTTTTGTTTTTGTTTTTTCAGGAGTTTTAAATTACAGACTCAGTTTCTTTATAATAATTTAAAAAATATTTTAATGTTTATTTATTTTTGAGAGTGAGGGAGAGACAGAGCGTGAACAGGGGAGGAGCAGAGAGAGAGGGAGACAGAATCCAAAGCAGGCTCCAGGGTCCGAGCTGTCAGCGCAGAGCCCAACGCAGGGCTCGAACCCACAAGCTGCGAGATCATGACCTGAGCTGAAGTCGGCTGCTTAACCAACTGAGCCACCCAGGCACCCCAAGTTTATTTTGAGAGAGAGACAGAGAGAGGCACAGAATACAAAGCAGGCTCCAGGCTCTGAGCTGTCAGCGCAGAGCCCGACGCGGGGCTCGAACTCACTGACCGCGAGATCATGACCTGAGCCGAAGTCGTCGCTCAACCAACTGAGCCCCCCAGGCGCCCCCAGATTCAGTTTCTTTAATGGTTATAGTGCATATTTTCTGGTTCCTCACTCATCTTTGCTGAGCTTTTGTAGTTGTGTTTTCCAAGGAATTGATCCATTTCTTGAAAGTAGTGAAATTTATGCACATACCTTTGTTTGTGGTAATTCCCCATACTTCCTTTAATTTTCTGTGGGATCTGTTGTGATGGCCTCTTATTTCATTCTTGTAATTAGTGATGTGTCTTCTTTAATTTTAACGTTGCTAGTCTTGGTATAGAGTTATCAACTTCACTGATATTTTTAGTTTATTTCTACTCTTTATGAATTCTTTTCTGCTTCTATTGTGGAAATTTTGCTATTCATTTTCTTTGTTTCTTGGGTTAGAACATTGATTTGAGACCTCTCATATTTTACCATAAACATTTAAGTTTCCCTTTAACAGTGTTTTAGATGTCTTCCACATATTTTGATTTTGAATTTTCATTTTCATTCAGTTCTATGTATTTTTACTTTTTTGAGGCTTATTTTATGACCTATGGATCACGGAGAAGCGTGTCGGTTAATTTCAGTGGGATTTCCTGTTTTCTTTCTGTGAGTAATTTCCAGTTTGACTTCATTGATGTCAGAGAACATTGATGTCTGTGTGGTTTTAATGTTTTAAATATTTGAGGTTTGTTCTGTGAATCAGGATATAATCTGGGTGCTCCAACAACTGTGTATTTGTGCTAATTGGTTGGAGCATCTGGCGATGTCAGTCACATCCTGTTGGTTGATTGTGATGTTCAGTTATTATCACTTCCTAGTGACTGGTGCTTTCTTGGGGCACTGACTGCCTTTAACAGAAATGGACCGCCTGCCGGTGAGGTTTGGAAGCATTCCTCTGTCCTCTGTTCACTGATGGAAATCTTATAAAAGCCTTTTGTTATTGTTTTTGCTTAATTTGCAAATGCTTTGGTTTGATGGTTTTTGTTTCATTTTGAAATCTGAAGGCTCACATTTGTGTATGGCATCCTTTCTCTCATGAGCCACTCTGAAAAAGTTCACGTTAATATTCTATCAAGTTTCAAGCCATCCTTATCCGTTCCCAGGATATGTGAAAATTGATATAAACACGGTTTAAATGATAAGAAAGTTAAGGTATGGGGGTACGTGGGTGGCTCAGTTGGTTAGGTGTCCGACTTCAGCTCAGGTCACGATCTTGCCGTTTGTGGGTTCGAGCCCCGCATCGGGCTCTGTGTTGACAGCTCGGAGCCTGAAGCCTGCTTCGGATTCTGTGTCTCCTTGTTTCTCTGCCCCTCCCGCTCTGGTTCTCTGTCTCTTTCTCTTTCAAGAATAAATAAACATAAAAAAAAAATGAAAAAAAAGAAAGTTAAGGGAAGTTTTAAGGATACAAATAGAAATATAAGTGCGTAAAGATATTAGTAACTTTCCTGCTTAAATACTAGTTGCTGTAAATACATTTGATAATGTGACTAATCAGGAGTAGATATTATGTGTATCAATGATAACAAATGTTACCATTTTCTATGTAGGCTATTTAATAGAAGAAATAAAAGGTCAAATTTCATAAATCCTTGGTAAGTTCGCATTTACTGAGTTAAGAGTCAACTGTGTTAGCTTTTATTCATCCTTCTTTGTATATATCAAATTCAGATCCGTGTTAATAAATATTAGATTTATTGGGTTTTTCTCTTTCCGGAGTTTTGATTCCTACAGTGTTTCACAGAGAGGATTATACATAGTGGCATTGCAGGAATTTCTTTTACATTAAAAGCTCTTTAGAGAAAAAAAACTCTTACCAACATTTATATTCAGTCAAGATTGATTCAAGAAAAGTCAATTATGGTCTGACTCCAACATTTATTTAGAGCCACGATAATATTCTCTATGGAATACAGAGATAAGCACTTCTGAATATTTCTAAGTATTCTCTCTTGCAGAACGTTCCCCTCTACCAAGGTGTGCTCTTGACCCACAATCTGTAGCTGTGCTGCCTGTTCTGGGACTTTCCCGACCTCCACTGTGCCTCTCTGCCCCTCATTTGTCCCCCTGACACGGAGCGTGCTCTATTTCAGATGTCTGGCCAATCTGATAATTAATCTGACCTGCTGTGTCGCCAAATGGTATATTTTACTCTCCTTTTTTTTTTTTTTCCATGCTAGGTTAGATATTTACATTTTAATTGGATGTTTCAGTGTCAGACTTGAAGCCTAACTTTATGTTGAGGTTATTTAGGACAGTTTTTACACCCAAGAACATTCTGAAGGGTTATCTGAAATATTATAAGGGGTTATGCAGTTACATCATGAGGTCTATATGCATTTCTAAAACGTCTTTCTTCAGCCAGCACCCATTTGTCGATCTCCTATTAAATTTGAGGTGTTGTGCTAGGCATCATGAATGAGTGAATGAGTGAGTGAATGAATGAATAACAAAATGCAGTCATGGACTTTTAGAGTCTAGTAAACTCAGCCCTGCATAAATCAATTGGAAGAAAGTATGCTATATAATGAATGCTTCTTTGATTTAAAGTAGAACTTTGTACAACTGACATTTATTTAAAATCATCTAAAAAGAAACCATATTAACCAAGTTAATCTGAGCTTCTTATTTGTCTTTGAATACTGTTCTCTTACTGTACTTTTTAGAAAATAATGGGATTAATTGTTTGAAATGTGAATGAAAGACTAATTCATTGTGATATGTGATAAACGTTATACTAATAGAACAGTTAAACATATTATATATATAATATCAAGTTATAGGATTTGTACATACACACATGTATAGGTACAATAAGAGCTAAAAAATTCATCATTTTTTCCTCAATAGGTTTTTAATTTTTTTTTAAATGTTTATTTTTGAGAATGAGAGACACAGAATGCAATCGGGGGAGGGGCAGAGAGAGGGAGACACAGAATCCAAAGCAGGTCCAGGCTCCGAGCTGTCAGCACAGAGCCTGATGCGGGGCTCGAACCCACAAACTGCGAGATCATGCCCTGAGCCGAAGTCGGATGCTTAACCGACTGAGCCCCCCAGGCACCCTGAGGAAAGTATCTTTATATGCTTTTCCTGACATGGCTGTCCTCAGTCATAATCCATGAATTACAACAATAGCGGATCCATCCGTGTTCAGAGCACTTGGACACTTTCTGAATCGAACAAAGTGAACGTATCAGTGCTGACTGGCAACACGGAGGTGAGTAAGCTACAGGTAAATGTACATTCAAGGCAGTGTAGGTGGGAGCTGATCTCGGGCAGAAGGCCGCAGAGGTCCTGACCCTTGAAACTGCAAGGGCAGAGTGAGGTGCGGTGTGAAAAACAGGGGGCAGGTGACTTGTAGATATGAGTGTGCGCACGTGCACGCACACACACACACACATACACACACACACACGGCTGTCAGCCTTTTACTTCCCTGTTCCAACTCTACAAGTTATAGGCAGCCATCGAAACCTTCACACCCAGCCTTCCCACCCCAGCCAACTAAGTGGAGGTTATTATGGAGAAATTGATCCTCGGATCTGGGACGAACTACCAGACCCAAGCTACGTGGGTATGCCTGTGTTAGAACCAAGCCAGAGTCCGGAATTTGAGGTTCTTCCTCCTCACACGGTCTGCTCCAGAGACGGTTTCGTCCACATGCACTGTCATCCATCAGCCTTCCTATTGCCTTGTCTGAAAATATAAATGAAAGATCCAGTATAAACGTGTGCTTGAGGACTATTTTAAACATGAAATTTAAAACTCAAGTTAGAAAAAACAAAATTGTTCATATATGAAACAAAGGAACAAAACCTTAGAAAATTGTTTTAATGTTTATTTATTTTTGAGAGAGAGACAGCATGAGCAGGGGAGGGGCAGAGAGAGAGGGAGACCCAGAATCCAAAGCAGGCTCCGGGCTCCAAGCTGTCAGCACAGAGCCCGACGCAGGGGCTCATGAACTGTGAGATCATGACCTGAGCTGAAGTTGGATGCTGAACCGACTGAGCCCCCCAGGAACAAAACTTTTTAACTTCTATAATCAGAGGGTTTCAAGAAGATATTGTATCCATAAAAAAAGAATTGGATTTTAACAATAAGGAGTTAAAATGGTAAGGAATTAAAAAAAATTATGATTGTTAACTTTTTTTTTCAAAGGTTAGAAAATAGAATTGGGAAAGTCTCATAAAATGTAAAACCGAAATATAATGTTCAGGATATGTGAGAGAAAAATTGAGAGAGAGAAACAAATTCAGGGGACCCAACATTTGACTAACAGGATTTCAAGAAAGAGAACACAAAGAAAATAGAGAAGTGAAAATTATTAAAAAAAAAAATAACAGAAGAGAGTCCTGAAGATCCATGAGTATAATGACTGTTAAACAAGATTAAAAAAAAAAGAAAAAAGAAAAAAAAAGACCCACACAAACCCAGCATTGTGGGCTTTTGGAACTACAAGGAAAATGAAGATATTATGAAAATCCACAGAAAGAAACTGAGGTTATCTTACCTGGAAATGATAGAACACTTCTCACAAGCAATACTGGGCGGTGGTGTGGTGGTATTGAATGAAGCAGTTCCATCAGCGTGTTTTCAAGAAGTGGTTCTGATGCTTTTAGACCCCATCCAGGGTCCCAAGAGCGGAGCGTCTGCAGCATGGGAGACTTGGGGACATTCGAGGATTCCTGCTGTTTATCCCCCAATACAGGTTTCCTAAGATGTGATTGAGGGCTTTCTGGTAGCTAGCTCTCCAGTAAGGCGGGAACTAAGCCAAGCAAAAAGAAGACTGGGATGTAAGAATAATGGTTCAATTTATAAGAGTAATACATTGCACATCTCAGGGGACAGCTCCACAGAGACCAATTATTTTCCACTGGCGCAGAGGAAGAAGGGACCAGGGAAGGATCTCCTTGTAGAGAGGATGAGAGACGAGACGGGTTGATGCAGATGCTGGAAGAAATTAAATGGAAGACAAGTAAAGAACAGAAGTACGTTCGTAACGAGGAAAATCGTGTCAGTTTGAAAGTCAAGGGACTTTCAAGAAAGTTTTTCAAGAAAAGAAGTTTCGTCCTGGGAGACTATTCAACCATTATTCTAAATGGTGAAAAATAGCTATACATAATGCATTTCCAGCAATTAGAATCAGAGAGCACCTACCACAGGAGATAGTGGGGTTTGAGATTGTCATGGAAATGTTTCCAAAGTGTCCATTGTAGAGGTACTGATGATAAATCAAAAGAGCCGGGGGGTGGGGTGGGGTGGTGAGCGCGGGTGTGCGAACACTCACATCCTTTTACGAAATGAGGAATCAAGGTGCAGACTCCATTTTTGAGGAAAGAAAAGAATAGAAGTAGTTAAGTATATACCATTAAGATCACCCACGTAATCAACAGGTGTTAGACTGTACGGAGCGAGGGGACAGGTGGGTGGGGGAGTAAACTTGATCGTCTCGTGCAGTGGTACGTCGATAACGTTCCAAGTAGATACTCAAGAAATAGCGTCTGCTGATTACTGAGAAATCCGCAGGCGGCGTCCAGCACCACGGAAGGACCGTACATGCTCTGGGTTTGCAGGACTTGTGCTTCCATATCTGGGCCTCATGCTGGGAGGCTGTGGTTGTGCAGTAAGCAGAAGTCTGTCGTAATCACGCCTTAGTACAATTCGATTTTTAGGCCACCTGGTATTTCCAAAGTACCTTAATTTGCGGGCTAACCAAAGATGGTTGTGGGAGCGTGATTTTTATTTTGTAGACAGGAAAACGGGGCCCCACAATGCACATTTGGTTGTACCCGGGACCCGGTGAGTGGTGGAGTGAGGACTGTGGCACGGGGTTTCTTTGTCCGGGGTGCTCTACCTTAAAGCTCAGCGAAGGGGGCTGCCGGTGCCCAGGAAAGCAGGAGATTTCTTCAGATGTAAACAGATGATCTGAGAAGGTGTCAGGGAGTAGAAAAACAGTGGAAAACCCAGTCCCACACTGGCTTTTCCCCGGAGGTTGGTCTGGAGAATTTGGGAGGGAAACCAGTTTGCGTACCTTTCTGTGCACGTGGAGTGGGGGTTGTTCTATGCGTGAAGAAATGCTCTTTGCTCCTTCCTGGAAACAGTTATTGTTTTTCCCTTTCCTGTTAGAATGGAGGAAATTGGCTCTGGACAAGAGTCTACTATTCATTTTAAGTACCCAATAAAAGTCCTGCATATATACTTGAAGTGCCAGCCAGAGGACAGGCAATTAGAAACCTGGGAAATATTTGAACACAGGTTTGAGGTTATTTGAACTAATAACGACATTTATTACTAATGAGACAGGAGATATGATTAGACTTTCTTCGTGAGCAAGCACAGTGTCTCCTGGCAACCACTGATTTTATTTCAAAAAAGGATACCTTTACTTTATCACGCGTAGTTTATCTGGCTACAGGACTCAATTGTTGGAATATTGAAGCATTGTGACTATTGTAATCAAATCTGCATGCAGTTTTCTCTCTAAAAATAATTGCAAGCTTTCACTGTATTGAAGGCAATGCTTTCTAATCGCACCAGTGTTAAATACGGGAAGATTTCACTAGATTCTAAAATATTTTTTTATTGATAACAGTCTAACACATAGAAAAATTTTGCAAGAATTTAAATCTTGTAAGATGTTGTACAATTTATCACTATTTCTTATTCTAATAGATAGAAGAATACCTATGAAACTAGTCCTGGTAGGGGAAGACACTTCAGTACTATGTAATTTATATATATATTATTTCTCTGAATATCTTTCCAATAAAAACAACTTTTTGGAAAAGGGGCCATGACCATAAGTATGCATTTTGTTCGACCTCATTTTCCTTTCCTTGTACAACTGGTGACATATTCTATAATCATAAATTTCTATATGTAAAATTGTGCGTTGGCTTTAAGAAGATGAAGTATAAAGTAAACCACTAATTTTTAAAGTTAAAGTGTAGTTAACACTCCTTTAGAATAAAAATGAACAAATAAAAAAATAAAATCAATGTTCAGTTAAAGAGGATACAGATTGATTGGTCAGTGTTTATAGGTTAATTAAATATATTATTATTTTTATAATTATAAAGTTACATTTTTTTTTAAGTACAAGCAAAACACAGAAGGTCAAAAGGCTGTGATCACTGTCCACCTCACCAAGAGTTGACCCCAGCTCTCAGTTTAGTGTACAATTGTCCAGGATATTTTTCTTCTTTACAGTAAAATATATTATAAATGTATTTTCAATATATGTGTTCTTTTATGATGTTAGCTTTTCCGTAGATGAGTATTGTCTCCCGTGGACATGTTTTCACGTGTTCTCCCAATGGGCACGGCCAGGGGCACCTGGGAGGCTCCATCTGTTGAGCATCCGACTCTTGATTTTGGCTTAGGTCGTGATCTCACAGTTTGTGAGTTCAAGCCCTGCATCAGGCTCCGCACTGACAGTGCTCTCTCTCCCTCTCTCTCTGCCCCTCTCCTGCTCATGTTCTCTCTCTCTTCCAAAATAAATGAGTAACTTAAAAAAAAATAGTTCAAAATGATCACTTTTCTTAAAGAGTTTGTGAGATTAATCTAAGCAGTATTACTATCCTGTTGAAAATACAATAGAAGACTATCTAAATGTGATTCTGTTCTTGGGGACCATAAGAAAACAGACTATGGGTAATGTACTAAGGAAGTGATAGCAAGAGATACTACAGGTAATACTGAGATGGAAGGGATATTTTGAAGGTTGCTAAAGTCAGTCTTTGTTTCTGATACGGAATTTTGAGGAATGTTAGTCTATATGTATTTTTTTAAACACAAGGTATCTTTTTCTGTTAGTAAAATGCCATCCTCTTAATTACCACGTGACCCATGCATTTATGAAAATTTTAAAGTGCCGTTGCCTTCTCACACCGCCTCCGATTTCTGAAAGCTCAGCCAAGAGGATAAATACTCTGAAGGCTCTGTCAGCCGTTTTGAATAACAAAAGACAGCAAGATTCTAAAAGTTCTAACATATTATTAATAACAACTTTTCCCCCAATTGTCATCCCCATAGGTATGATAGTATGATTACTTGTTTTATTTGAATCGATAAATGTTTTTCTATTTAATAAAAACGGGCGGAAACTATTGTCTATTCACTGTTATTTCCCAGGGCACTCAGCATGTGATGACGTCTTATCTGTTGAATTTATTTAGTAATGTGAAGGAAGACGTTAAAGGCCAGATGCACAGTAGTGTTGCCACAGTGGAGGCTACATGTTGACGGAGATCTAGAGGCCAGAAAAGATGTGGAGTGCATAGGTGGGGCCAGGGGTGGTGTGAGGGAGGGGCAGAAAGAGAGTGACATAGTCAGGATGAGAAAGAAGACAGGTACCATTGAAACCACCTGATGCCCGTGCTGTAAGTCTAAGCGGACACTGAGCCAAATGGTCCACACCATGGAGAAGGAAAAATCCACCTCCTGTGTTCATTCCTTCCTCTGACAAATAATTGTCGAATGCCCAGTGGTACGAGGCACTCTGCTGTAGCTTTGGGCATGTACCAGGAGACACAGGTTCCGGGCCGATGGACCTTTCGTGTCGGTAGGGAAAGTCAGGGAATGATAAATGTAACTGAATTCCATAGAATGTCAGAAGATGGAATTTGCTGTAGGAAGTAAAAGTGATACCACAGAACCAAGGGGATGATGCGTGGCTTACAGTGTTAAATAGGGAGTCAAGTCAGCCTTATTAAAACTCAGGTGCTTAAATAGGATTTGAAGAAGATGAATGGGTTAGCCAAGGGAACAAGGAAGGGAGGCATTCCAGTTAGAAGAAACTGCTAGAGGACATGGGAGACTGTGCTTGGGGGCTGCCTGGAATCCAGTGTTGCTGGAGGGCGCGGGGTGGGGAGTAGAAAATAAGGTCAGTAGATGAGGAGCCAGACATGGAAGGTGTTCAGAGCCATTTTTACGAGCTCTGCTTTCACTGGGAAGGCATGGCCAAAATATTTCCTACACGATTGGCTATTGGTGCGAGACGGTGCAGTCAGGCTTGAGTAGAAGGGTTTTATCTCTACCAGCTGGAAAGATAGAGCTCCACCAGGGGAGAGGTAGAGGCTTCTAACCTCATGGTGGGGAGGGTATACTTCGTTAGGGGGCAGAGCAGCTGTTCAGTTTTGAACATCTTGTACTTGCCATGTCTGTTCCACAACCAAATGGAGATGTTGAATACGCAGTTGGATGTTTGGTCTGAACTTCCAAAGATTATCTCTCTATGTCAGAGATCTCTGTTTCTGTCTCTGTCATCTCTGTCACCTCCGTGTCCATCATCTGGTCTCCCTGCTGAGTGGAAAGGCGGCATGCACAGACCGTGGAGCTGCTGTGCCCTCCGTGGTCTGGGCCGGGCTCCCTCTGACGCTCCAAGGGCAAGCAGGAAGCAAGGGCATCAGCTCAGGACGGGGTGGGGTGGGGAGCTTGGAGGTCAGGGAGGGGAGGCAGAGAAGTGGTTCTTCAGTTGGGAGACTGAATGCACCCAGGATTTCAGCACGATTGCCCCGCAACTAGAAGGACGCACAGAAGGTTCGTGGGTGTCGTCTACGAGATAAATGGTTCCACTTGAGCCTCGTGTTTAATTACTGAGAAAACACGTGTTACTTGCAGCACATTTGCATCCCTTCAAAAACCCTCAGACTGAATTACACCAGCAGCAAAATGCCATGCTAGGTAGACAGAGGCCAGGTCCCCTGGCCGTTGTTGACCTCGGGCTGTGTGTGGCACTGGGTCCGGTTTAATAACGTGCCTGTAATGAAACTCATAACCTAAATTTGCAAGGCCTCTCAGAATCACTTAGTAAGGTGGAAACGTAAGTGCAATTCTAATTATAAACTATGCAGAGAGATTAACGTACTTCATCAAGTGATTTTTTTAGAGTAAGCGCAAACCAGAGACTCGGTCCACCGATCTTCCCGCTGTGGCCTCTTTCTTGGTGCCACAAGAGTTGGGTCGCTGGAGGTTTGCAGGGTCACTAAGCAGCCTTCAAAGAGCAGCCCTCAGCACCTAATCCGCACACGTCGGGAGGAGTCCGTTCCCGGCACCAACGACATCACAGCCCGTGCACCTCGTCTTACTTCCCTTGTGCGTGTGTTTCTGCAGCCCACCCGTGGAATTTTATTCTTGTTGCCAGGGTAAACCTGTGCTTGGTTTAGAAACAAGACACAATATGACACTTCTGTTTTCACGCTTAAAATACAGTAGAATAACGTTGCTTCCTGACCTCTGTCCAATTATATTTTTAGGAGCAAATGATTTGGGAATTGGGAAGGGCCTGAGGAATGAGGTCATAGAATCGTTACGTGGAAGGACATGTCCCCGCTCCTCAGGATCTGAGGACAGGGCTTGAACCCAAGGCTCACGTTTGTGCTCCCAGTTCTGTCCTGCCTTCTCCAGGGTCTTGACTGTGAGGTGGCCCAGAGCCTGTCTTTGGGGCGGGGGCACAGGAGGGGCAGGAAGGGCGTGTCGAGGCCCATGGGGGTGGCCGCACACGTAGAGAGGTCGGGATGTTTTACGTTGAGAACAGTTCTCCAGAAGGCAAATTGCACGGGAAGCCCGATGGCTTGCCTGGAGAGTTAAACCCATTCACTAAGTTCCCGTGGAGTCAGGGACAGTTGGCTTTCGGAGGCACTGACGTCACAGTTACCCCACCAGCGCCTTTTTAGCCAAATCACATGCTGGTACTGGAGCCACATGCTTACTCATAATTCAGGAGAATTGGAAGTAGAGTTCAGTGTTCTGCCAGCCTTTTGCATTGACATATTTGTGATCAGTGTGTGACCAAAATCCTAAGACTTGACTCAAAGTCATAAAAATTAGGATAGTCCGGAAGGTATGGATTCGAATCCTGATTAGTTCCATTCTCCACACCCCGTCCCAATTAATTTTTCCTGAATACGAACTTCCTGTCCCATTTGCTTTGCACTACAGAATATGCATCACGACAGGCATTTAGGTACGTTGGCCTCCCCGGAGGAGGGACAGGGGAATGTACAGGAACACGCGTGTTCCTCAGAAACATTATGCCAGTGCGCACTGACCGCCTGATAAAAGCCGTCGTCACAGCAGTGGACCAACACCAGGGCATAACAGCTTTGTCCTCAAGAAGACACCTCTCTGTAAGAAGGACTTGAAGATCGAAACGGGGAGTGAGCTGGTGCTGGGCTTTAGGAGAGGACCTGACTCGGCTCCTCTATCAGCCCTCTGACAGGTCCCTCTGTCAGCCTGCCATCACTTGTGGACGCGAGGGGTTCCGTGACCTTGTTGTCGATGTGTAGATAGATTTGGTGGGCGGTACACATTTTCTTTATACTGTAATGACTAAGGCAGGGAAGGGCCTGGGTATAGGGTCTCATTAAAGGTGCATCCTTAACTGACAGAGGTCAGGTGGCTGTGTCCCCAGCAGAAAGACACACATGATAGGTGATGAATGCTGGGTAGGATTAGAATGAGGTTACAATCCTCAGATTACAGAGGTCCAATCAGACCCAGCTTCTGACTTCTATCTATGTATGCCTTCTGAATTTTCTGGGCTGCGAAGGACACAGGAAAGCAGAGGCCAAGTAGCAGTGTGCTCAGGCATCGTAAGCTATCGTCAAAGTCACCTTGGGTTTACCCTGTAATGATGTTTGTGGCAAAGTAGCATGCAGGAACATGATGGTTTATTTCATCAGAACTGATGAGCGAGCAACATAGGGGTGGACAGCAACATAGGGGTGGACTGTCATGGGTTTGTATGGTGTGGATGGTGACTACCCTCGCGTGGTGCACATTTTGTAACGTATGCAGTTGTCGAATCATTGTGCTGTGCACCTGAAAGCAATGTAATATTGTATGTCAGCTATACCTCACCTCACATTAATGGAACCAAAACCATTCCCACATCATCTCTGAAATCCCCAACCCAGATCCTTACAGGGTCACCTGGATCCTCAAGGCGCTTACTACATGGGGACCCGGAATCACAAAGTCACCACAAAAAGACTGTGCTCCCAGTTAAGCTCTCAGACTCGTACGAGTGGAGCAGATTCCAAATGAAGAGGGATGTAGTCTCCAAACGTGTGTTTACCATGCAGCTAAAGGGACACTGGTAATTAACTTACCTTGCGACTAACGATTATGGCTTTCGCACCAATTCACGCTGATCTTGCAGTTCAGGGTAGTCCATGATTTCTTTAGTAGTGAGCCTCTATTTACCTGCTTTGCACAGAAGTGAATCCCAGTGAGAGGCTAACAGTCTTCCGTCCGGTGCTCAGTGGTGTCTCCGTGCAGGTAGAGCGTGTCCTTGGGTCACTGGGAAAAAAGCAAACGATGACATCGCTGCCTCGGGAAGAGCATACATCTGGTACTGTTACACGTTCCTGAGTTTTGTGAGTAGGGAAATGAGTGTTCTGTGCAGAAAGGTGGAGAGAAACGCTCGAGAACACGCACACGCCTCCACCCCGGACTGTTCTGGAACGTACGTCCGCTCTCGGCGGGGCTCGCGGTGTTCTCGCTTAGGGCTGATACCAAAGATCAGGGACGGAAGCAGGTGTCCGATCCGTCAGTGAATACAAGCGTTCATTGTCGGACGTCTTCGTTTGTATTCGTGCTCCAGAAACCACGCTCTCCGAGTCTCTTCCTACCTGATGAAACGCCGGTCAGGCGCGAGAATGTTGCTCAGGACTGGTCCCCACGGGTCCCCCTGGCAGACGCGTGGCTCCCTGCCGGCCGCACCCACCACCCACAGGGAAAGCCTGATCTCTGCCGGCCCACAGTCCACACTGGGGCCCGAGGTCGGCCACCAGCGGAAGTTCTGCCACATTGCGCCACCTTCGCTTCGAGATTTTCCTCTCTTGTCACTGTGGCAACCTGCAGGCCGCCCTCTCAGCGAGGAAGAGAGTGATTCTGTCCTGTACTCACACTGACCCGAACAGAAACCCGGAGCTGCGTCCTAAACGCTGATGAGTTAAAGAAATAACAAGATGCACCGAGTTACTGACGGAGCAGGGGTGCGGACCCGACTGCGGTCTCCCTTCGGGATCACCCGCTCCCCTGAGCTGCGTAGGGCACGGGGTGGGATCAAAGCCAGTGCAGCCCTCCACTTGCTCACGGCAGCTTCTGTGTGCTTGCGGGAGCCCATCCGTGGCCATCAGAGGCGCATCTATAGTTCTGATCATCAGTGATGGTCACGACCCCCATTGTACTTCCTTTTCTGGTAAGAATTCCCCGATCCCTGTTCAAGGTAGTACGCGTACTCGGCTACGCGGGAGGGCACTTGGATGAGGCCTTGGTCCTCGTCCCAACCCCAAGTCAGATGCAGAAGAGAGCGAACCCCAAGCCCATCCTGCATCGACAGCATCAGAATCCTGAGACTTGTGCTATTATGTGCTGCGTATTAATTATATATTACCTACTGTCTCCGGTTTTTCCCTTCTTACTATCACAAGTGTGCTACACATGTCTTCTGCAATCCCATTTAAAGGTAATGCATCGCCTGTAACAATTGGCTAGGACTTTGATTCAGCATCATATAGGAGCACCTTAGTACGGAGGGGTGGTGACCTAATTATGGTGAGAAGGTGGAAAAAGAACAGAGTGGATATTAATACGGAAAAGACTGTGTGCTCCTGGAGAAGCCAAAGTGTGCCATGACTTTGTTTGAATGAAGGTTTCAGAGGAGTGCGGGTACATTGAAGGGGTGTGAGAATGGGGTCCTCTAGCTCAGGGCTCCCGTGCGGGTTTCTGAGAGCAAAGCCATGTTCTTGCCGCAGGTGGGCATATTCCGGGTGGGCTCGGCTCTGAGCCCACCCAGCAGCAGAGGGACGTTCCACCGTCAATACGTGTAGCGGTTTGGGCAGCTGGCGACATCAAGTAACGGGTTACTTCGTGTGGCACAAAGTACATCCAGTAAGTAGAGAACGTGGAAGGAGATGATGTAGGTCAGCTGTGGTGGCGGGGAACAGGGAGCCAGTCATCCGTTGCTTCAAGAGACTCTGTTTCACGTCTGCAGCCTGGTGACCCAGATGAAAACTTCAGCATCTGCAGGGTCAGCTCCCTCACATCGCATCTCCAAGGGAGAAGTGAGAAGTGTTTTTATTACGTCCCGCTTAACATATATGTAAAGCAAAGTAATCAAGACGCCTCCCCAGGAGGACGGCAGGATGTGGGCCTGTGAGGTCCCTCCCAGCCACGGGTGAAAGGGTGCATAGTCCAGGACGCTGTCTCTTGCAGGGAGTTCTGACAACAGTAGGGATCTTTGACGATGGCCCTCAGCACAGAGTCATATACCAATATGTGATTTCCTCAAGGCAGTCCCGAAGGAGATCTCTTAACTGTGATTTGATCCCGTAACCTTACTGAAACTGTGCAAAATATCCCTTTTGTTCTTGCTCTGCTTGGCTTTGTTTCTGATGGCTTGCATCTCAAGGACATCCGACAACAGTTCTTACTAAAATTTCAAGTATTTGTTTTTCTAGATTGGTTTTGTTCTGCCAGATTTTTCCGGGCGTTCACCGTGTGTAGTCTCTGTGTGTTTTTGTATGTTGGCACGTATGTATCACAGGCTACGTGTAACTCACGTTCACAAGACCGCATACTTCTTTGTTCACGCCGCATTCCTGGATTATCACCCCTACTTTGTGTTTAGGAGCTAATTCACTTTTTTGTTAGAAACAAGCGAGTCCTGAAGATACTACTTTTCATGCTTACAGCAATTCCACGTCTACTCGTAACTCTATTTGTCAAGTTTAATTAATTCTTTAATCCCGGTGCTGCTTTTGTTTTACTAGCTAATATCTCGAACCGTTTTTAAATGGGTATAAATGCACTCTGCTTGTTGACATGCTTAAGTGACTCTTCTAAGCTGTTCTTACAAGCTACTGACAAATTTAAGACATTATTAGACTAGAAAATAATACTTTTTCCCGAGAAATCCAAATGCATTTTAATATAGCTGTAAAATGTTCACACATTTTATGTGAAGTGAGTATAGGGAAGTGATATTCATAATTTACGGGGGGAAGTGTTTATGCTATCAGGTGGTAAGACTCTTTTCAGAATTCACCAAAAGGCAGATTTGCTTTTTACCTTCGTTCCTCCAGATTTTTCATTTATGTCGGGTAAACCTCATAGCACGTTTCCACTAAACCTGGTGATAACCACGGTGCCCTCTTCGGTGGTTGGGTCCTGTGATACTCTAGCCCGTCCTTGGAGAGGTAATAATTCCAGTCGTGGTGGTAGGTTTGTCCAAGAACCCGATCACAGTGGCCGTGACCGTCTGTGACGTCCCTGGGAGGGTCGACAGTCACCATCCTAAACACGGGATCCGCGTCAGCCTGGGCGTTTTCCAGTCCTACAGCCTGTTCTTTTTGTTTCCACCAGGTCCCCACTCAGACCCACAAGCCCCCCCACCGTACTGCTCATTGCCCTCTTTCTTCAGTCCGGTAAACCCACTGAGCTGTGGTATTGTGTCTTCACCACCCACCCACCGTCCTTACCCACCTGGTGCCTCCTTCCCTGTCCCTCTTTCACCCAGGGCAGCACACAGCACATATCCCTTCTGTGGTGAGAATTTATTCTCTGTCCTTCTCTATCCTTCCTTCCCTGGATCCTTAACGCGTTGGCCACACGTTTACCACTTGGAAGAGTCATGCAACTGCACACATTTAACCACTTCTTGTTTGCTAAGTTTCCTACCAACTGGTTGGGAATTCATTCATTTGCTTATTCATTCACTTATCCAGCAGCCAGTGGGTACGTGTCGGTGGCTCTTTCTGTGCCGGCCGCCGTGCGGGGGAGGCAGGAGCTCGGCACCCACGCCTGTGATGGGGGGCATGATGTACCCACAGACCGTGATTGGTTTCCTGGGTGTGGGTCTGGGATTGTAAACTGTTCTCCTGTCTACTTGTGCAGGGATTATTAAGTGAGACACGGTCCCTTTGGACTTACCGGTTCTAAACTTTGGACACACATTTTATGGGGCATATCTCTGTTTGTTGGTTAATCAAGAGAACCCTGAGCGCCGGGGAAGGTGGGTGAGTATGAAGGTGTTACTATTTAGTCCAAAATGAGCAAAGAGCCTACTTTGCTCTAAGCACTGAGCTAAATTGGGAAATCTTAGATGTCAGCGTATCAGTTTGGCCCAAAGTAACGAACTGCGAGTATGTGCAGAGTAGACAGTCACACAGGCGCTCAAATTGAACAAAACCAGCAGAGGGTTGCACGTAACATACCGCCTTTCCCCACACAGTTTCCCCTGTTGCTAACACCTTGCATCGGTGTGGCACATTTGCTAGAATTAATGAGCCGATACTGTTATGTTGTTACTAACAGAAGTCTATACTCCACGTTCGGGCTCCCTCTCTGTGCTGTGAATTCCACGGATTTTCCCCACATGCATTTGTCATGTGCCCAACACATGTTGGACATGTCACGTGTCCAACATTTGTCATGTGTCCAACGGTGTCACGCAGAATCAGTTGTTATGGGATCCGCCTGTTCATCCCCACCCCTGCCACCAGCCCTTGCCAACCACTGATCTTTCCATTGTCTCTGGTTTTGCCTTTCCTAGAACTCCGTGCAGTTGGAACCGTGCTGTGTAGACCCTTTTCAGACTGGCCCCTTTCACTTAGTCATACGCGTCCAAGGTTCTTTCATGTCTTTTCATGGCTTGAGAGCTCATTTCTTTTCGGCACAGGATAATATTCCATTGCTGGAATGGGCCAGCGTATCAGTGTATTTATCCATCACCTACTGAAGGGTGCCCTGCTTGCTTCTGAGTTTTGCCAGTTATGAATAAAGCTGCTATAAACATCCGTGTGTAAGGTTTTGTGTGGATATACTGCACTCCTGTGGGTAAATACCAAGGAGCGCGATTGCCGGATCATACGTTAAGAGTAAGTTTAGTTTTGTAAGAATCGTCAAACCATCTTCCAAGATGACTGCACCCTTCTGACTTCCCACCAGCAGCGAGTGAGAGTTCCTGCTCTCCACGTGCTTATCAGCCGCTGGTGGTGCCAGTGCTTTGGGTCTTGGCCCTTCTCAGACGTGTGCAGCACTGTCTTGTTTCAATGTGCATTTCCCCAAGGCCCCATGATGTGGAGCATTTTCAAATGCTAGTTTGTCATCTGTATGTCTTCTCTAGTGAGGGGTCTCTTAAGGGCTTTGGCCCACAGTGACTTGTTTTCGGACGATGGCTGTGACATTAAGCTTCATGTAAGAATTCCGATCAACGAAGGGCTTAGGAATGAATGCTCTTGGAGGAGGCACGGGGAGCATCCAATCCCGTACCTGGGCCTTAGGTTTGTGGTTATAATGCCTGATGCCTGACCTACCGGTGCCCCAGGGCTTCTCCTCCCACAAGGAGAGCAGTTGGGTGTGAGGGAGAGTTAACATCTGATGACCAAGGGAGTTAGCGCATGGCTGTCCAAGTCCCCTTCGCCCTTCCCTTAGTGGATGGCCCTGAGCCAAGTGCTTCGGACTGACTTTCCTGGTTCTCCAGCTGCACTGAGTTCCACTCACCCTCCCAGCAGTGGCTCGTTGAGAATATACCCTGGTATTGGCCGCCTCGACTCCCTTTGTGACTTCCCCAGCCTTGCTAGTACATGGCAGGGTGCCCTCCGCCTCAGATCTTTGTCCGAGGGCCACCGCTGTGGGTAAAGTAGAAGTGGTAACAGCCCAGTTCTGTTTCCGTGCTGTTGTCTGTCAGCCTGAGAAGATAGACCCCTGTGAGTGCTTGGTTTGCTCAGTGATTCTCTCATGAATCGATGTAACGGGAACCTTCATCACGCTCACTGCTTCTCTATATGGCCTTTGTTATGGCTAAATCTTTCTTTTTATTTATAAACTTTTTAAAAAATCTTTTATTGGGGCACCTGGGTGGCTCAGTCGGTTGAGCGGCCGACTTCGGCTCAGGTCACGATCTCGCGGTCCGTGAGTTCGAGCCCCGCGTCGGGCTCTGTGCTGACCGCTCGGAGCCTGGAGCCTGTTTCATATTCTGTGTCTCCCTCTCTCTGACCCTCCCCCATTCATGCTCTGTCTCTCTCTGTCTCAAAAATAAATAAACGTTAAAAATTTTACAAAAAAAAAAAAATCTTTTATTTATTTTGAGAGAGACACAGTGTGAGCAGGGGAGGGGCAGAGAGAGAGGGAGACACAGAATCCCAAGCAGGCTCCAGGCTCCGAGCTGTCAGCACAGAGCCCGACGCGGGACTCGAACCCACGAACCGGGAGATCATGACCTGAGCCGAAGTCGGACGCTTCACCGACTGAGCCGCCTAGGCGCCCCATGGCTGAATCTTTCTTGGACAGACTTCTGTCAGCAGATACATTACTGACAGGGTAGGAGTGACACTGTTAGATCCCAGGGCGATGGGAGAAGTGCCTTCTCTTGAGGGTCTCTCAGGGGCCTTGGCTGCAGCCTTAGAGCCCTTCCCCCCATGTGCCTTATTTCTGTGCGGTTGTCTTCTTACAAGGAAGCCAGTCACGTCGGATTGGGGCCCGTCTTCCTCTAGCGTGACCGTACTTCAGCTGCGTCTGCGATGACCCCCATGTTTGCCACGTGACGTTACGCAAACATGCATATTCGAAGATACAGCAGATGTAATTAGGCTAGGACTTCACCATGTGGCTTTTGGAGGGACACGAACCGACCCACAGAGCGTGGCAAAATAGAAAAAATGGAAGCGTCACAAACTGAGTTACAAGATGGATGCCGGAGGGGTGATGCACTGTGGGGACTCTGGTTGATGCCGTCGGACGTTGTATTCGAACATTGCTGGGACGGTAGCTCCTGAAAGTTCTCATCCTGAGGAAAAATACTGTTCTTTCCTTCTTTCTTTTCTGTCTTGTCTTTCTTTTTTTTTTCATCTGTTCTCTTTCTCTCTCCCTTCTTTCCTTCCTTCCCTCCCTTCCTTCTCTCCTTTCCTCCGTCATAATAATAATAATAATAATTAATGATCTTAATAAATAATATTTATTATTAATGATATTAATAATAAAGATGGGGGTGCAAATAATAATAAGTAATTACAATTATTTTCCTCCTCCTCCTCCCCCTTTTTTGTAACTATGTGAGATGACAGTGTTAGCTAAACTCACTGTGGTCATCGTTTTACACTATTTCAAGTCCAGTCACCAGGCCACACACCTTACAGAGTGCTGTACATCAATTCTATCTCAATAAAACTGAAAGAGGAAAAAAAAACAACAGTGCTTTTGCAAGAAGAGCTCTGCTAACAATATTGCTAAGTGAAAAATATGTTTTGATTGTTTTCTTATTACCTGAGCATCAGAACTATTTTTCCATATAGTATTTTGACGAAGCAAAAGTTATGCATCCATTCACATTCTATACAAAGTGTATCTTAAAAGTTATATGTAAATGGGACTAGATTCCAAATTGTGAAAAGCATTTTTTTACTGCAAGATTCTACACTAGTAGATCGAAGTTGTACTTTATAAACTAATTTACAATATTGGGCTAATTTGTTATCCTTACATAATGTTGTTTGGTTATTTACCGTCAGGTAACTTTTTCTCAAACTGCTTTTCCTCAAAGTCAAGTTGAAAAATAATTGTAATTACTCATTATTATTTGTACTCCTATCTTTCTTTTTGCTTATTTAGGGTCCTATTTACTGAAGATACTGCTGTGCTAGTCATTACTGGTATTTCGTATGCAATGGCTCGACTGGGTTTGAGAAACGTACAGTCTAAACTGTTTTTAATTGCAGGTATTTGTGTTTGCTGCATTGTTACAGTACATAGATCAACACAGTGGAGGCAAGTGGACACAACTTTACATTTGGTTTCTGAAATCTTACTCTAGTAGGAATATATTTGAAACAAAGCAACCGTCCAGCCATGTGGGTAGAGTTGAGTTTATGATACTTGTGTTCATTCCTAGGTGAGGAACTTCAGATGGAAATATGTGAAATTATTTATGCCTTTAGCTCTGGTGTTGGCTATGGATACATTTTTTCTACCCAGTCGTAGGCAGCAGAGGACGTTAGCTGTCAGGAAGAGGTCAAGATTTTGGAAAGCCGCGAGGAAGTCTCATGTGACCGGTGCAATTGAGTATGTCTGAGTTAGAATCAGGATGAGGGCTGTTCTACCCACTAGCAAATAGTTCTCACTCAGGGCTTGGGGCAGACAGATGAAGCCAAGGCATGTGCCTCAAATGAACCCTGTTTCCTAGAATTATTCAGATATAAGAGGAGTGGCCAAGAGAAAAGATGAGCAGGATAGAAACAAGTGGAGATATTTATTTATTTTTATTATTATTTTTTAATGTTTGTTTATTTATGACAGAGAGACAGAACATGAGCAGGGGAGGGGCAGAGAGAGAGGGAGACACAGAATCCGAAGCAGGCTCCAGGTTCCAAGCTGTCAGCACAGAGCCCGACACGGGGCTTGAACTCACGGACCGGGAGATCATGACCTGAACCGAAGTTGGACACTTAACCAACTGAGCCACCCAGGCGCCCCACAAGTGGAGATATTTAGTACCAAGGTCAAGGTGGGCTTGACTGGCAAGGAAGGTGTTGGAAATATTTCTGTCCTCCCAGCTCCCATGCCCCCCCTCTCTGGGGCCACATTGGGTGAAGGCGGTTGTGAGTATTCAAAAGCAGGCTGTCCTGTTCGTAGGGTCTCAATCTATGCCTATCGATCAGCTGCTAGCTGATCGGGCAGTTTCTCTGAAGCTAGGATCAGATTAATATACACTTACACTTGAGAGAGGAACAGAAAACATTTATTCTCTACCTCGCACATTGTCTCAACATAAGATATGATAACATTGTAGTTACTTATTTACAGAAATATTCAGGAATTTCTTAACTGCTTTTGGGTCCACGCGTCTGATGCCCAAATGAACGGTCCTTTAACAACACTTAGCAACAAGTAGCTCAAGGTTATGCCCTATTCTGTTTCCTCCTTTATGTCATTTGTAACAACTATGGTCTCTGACATTTAGTTAATTAAATGTGCCCACAGTATCTGACTGGGTTGTGCGATTCCTCCGAGAGTGTAATTTTTAAAGGTGGCAAGAAGAATGGTTAACCTTGATGAGTCGGTTAGCCGCGGCATGCTATTCGAGAGAAGGGAAAAATTGAGAATGCGCGTGTGATGTGTGAGAAGCCCCCAGACGCGGCATGGCTGCGGAATACTTATGATCCGTGTGACGCTTCAGACGGCGGATGGCAGGAGAAATCAAATGAGTGCAGGGTCCCAGAAGCTGTCTCGTGCCGGCCAGGGACCCCTAAACATAGTACTTTACTACATTTTTTAAAAATTTTGTTTTTAATGTTCACTTATTTTTGAGAGACAGAGCACGAGCAGGGGAGGGGCAGAGAGAGAGGGAGACACAGAATCCGAAGCAGCTCCAGGCTCCGGGCTGTCAGCACAGAGCCCGACGCGGGGCTCGAACCCACGGACCGCCAGAGCCTGACCTGAGCCGAAGTCGGACGCTTATCGACTGAGCCACCCGGGCGCCCCTACTTTACTACATTTTTACGAATAACTTTTACGTGATGTTTTTGTTACTACTGCTGTTTTGACGAGTTGCCTTTGACCTGGTGTTTAATCGTCCTGAGGAATTGGACTTGGCAGTTCTGTTTCGATCTCGCAGAACCCCGGCAATGCTGGTAGTCCGTCGTTACTCTCCACATTGAGACGGCGCTAAGAAACATTCACCGAGGGTAGACTGAGGCAGTGCCCGGACGCTCACGTGTGGGTGGGAGTCGGTGGCAGCTGGTGGCCCAGTGGGAACATCAGCTCGGTGGCGACGCCCCTCACCGGTTCGGGACCCCATACTCTCCCACCGTCGGCCCTGCCCTCTCCCTCCCTTGGCCTCCGGGCCCAGGAAGTCGCAGGAGCCCGTTTGCTCCTTCGGTGCTGACCCGTGTGACCCTCCCTCGGAGCCACTCGGTGGGAAGGTGGACCAGGTTGCAGGGCGAGCCCCCCGTGGCCTGACCTCTTATTCTTACGGTCCAGCAGGTGAATAAGGGCTTCACCGCTGTGTTGCCTGCGGCCTGTGGTGGGAACCGGCTACCCCACCACCTGGCAGCCCGGCTCTGGACACGACGTCGCCACGGCCACAAGGCAGCGGGAGCTGGAGGAGGGCAGGGAGGGCAGGGGGCCCGAAGCAGGCTCGCTCTCGGGCCCTGAGTGCGGGTGGCTTTGGTGGCCCTGGGACCCCGAGTGAAGAAAATGCATTAAGGAAGACTAACGAGTATCTCTGTCAAGTGCTGCTACAGCGACAGAAGATTCTGGATGCAGATTTGCCAGCGGCCGTGGGGATGGGGGGCATCGTCCGCGACCTGGAGAGCTGGCGTTCACTGACGTGATGCTTTTGGAAGGTGGTTGGCCCGGGCGCAGGGGGGAGACGGGAGGGGTCGGGAACCGCTAGCGTGGACGTCCCTGAGCTCCCTCTCAGGAATCAGAGCCGAGAAATGGGGTCCGAGGGGGTGGATGGGGAAATGGCATCTTGTTTCACGCGGGGGCGGATGTTCCCAGAAAGGGGGAGATGGTGATGCGGACACAGTGAGGTCCTGCTGGGCCCGTGACCTCCGCCAGGTGAGACCACGCGACTGCACCGCGAGAAGGGGCCGTGTCCGCCGTGTCACACGCAGGGGCGTGTGGTGCCCGGGCACTGCGGGCGTGGGGCGCCCGTGGGGAGGGACTGCGTTCCTGTCGTCCCCACGGGCTCGGCCGAGTGGCAGGCGGGGGAAGTAGGCGATGCCGGAAGGTGTGAGTTGGTGCCTAAGAAATTGTGCTTGTTGACGGACGATTTCAGACGCTCGTACTTGAAGCACCACCCTATTACGTTGCCAGTTAATTGTCCTAAAATCACCCCACGTAACGGCAGGCTGTGCGCCCCGTGTGTCAGGCACGCGTCCCCAGGAGGAGTAGGGTTTTTACAGTAAACAGGTAACGCCAGAAAACCCCGCGAAGACAGCCTCCTGTGCCCGTGAGGGAACTGTGCCCTCAGGGGACAGACGTCAGCCCTGGGCGCACCTGCCGGGATTTCCAGCTCCGCCCAGAGAGGCGGCCGGGTGAGTCCTGCCTGCTCCTTCTGCGGGAGCCCCGGGCTCAGGCTGCCCCTTGCCAGCATACTTTTGTTGGTAGCTAGTACCTGTGTCATGTTTCTGCCTCCGTGCCTTTCGCCTTTCGGCCGAGGCTGGGGAACATTGTGAACTTGATCTGCATTTCGTAGTCACTGCTAATTTGGCAGCCGCTCCCACAGCATCGGTGTTATTTAACACGGAATGCTATTTGCAGAATCCAGTAAAGTGGCCTCCGATCCTGTGTTTCTCGAGCAGTAGGAATCAAAGACCAAGAAGAAAGAAAAATTGAGAGCACAGTCTTCAAGTGAGATTCCAAAAAGCTTCCCGATAAAAGGAATTTTATTTTATTTTATTTTTTTAAAATTTTTTTTTCAACGTTTATTTATTTTTGGGACAGAGAGAGACAGAGCATGAACGGGGGAGGGGCAGAGAGAGAGGGAGACACAGAATCGGAAACAGGCTCCAGGCTCCGAGCCATCAGCCCAGAGCCCGACGCGGGGCTCGAACTCACGGACCGCGAGATCGTGACCTGGCTGAAGTCGGACGCTCAACCGACTGCGCCACCCAGGCGCCCCTTTTTTTTTTTTAATTTTTTTTCAACGTTTTTTATTTATTTTTGGGACAGAGAGAGACAGAGCATGAACGGGGGAGGGGCAGAGAGAGAGGGAGACACAGAATCGGAAACAGGCTCCGAGCCATCAGCCCAGAGCCCGACGTGGGGCTCGAACTCACGGACCGCGAGATCGTGACCTGGCTGAAGTCGGACGCTTAACCGACTGCGCCACCCAGGCGCCCCAAGGAATTTTATTTTAAAAACGAGACTTGTAGTCGTGTTATTTCAGTCATCCAGCTGGCCGTCTTTGGAATGTTACGGATTTCAGACAGCTTTCTTAGTGTTTATTTGTTTTTGAGAGACAGAGACAGAACAGGAACAGGGGAGGGGCAGAGAGAGAGGGGGACACAGAATCCGAAGCAGGCTCCGGGCTCCGAGCTGTCAGCACAGGGCCCGACGCGGGGCTCGAACTCACGGACCGCGAGATCATGACCTGAGCCGAAGTCGTATGCTTAACCGTCTGAGCCACCCAGGCGCCCCAAAATATTACAGACTTCAGATGCATTTTTATTTTTGTTCTACAAAGAACTGAATCTAAATGACGCACTAAAATACTAAAAAAAAAATATGTTAGCTGTTCAAGGTCAAAGCTTGACCCGAAGTTATTTTCAGGTGTTCAAAGCCATAAGCAAAACGTTGGATATCAAACACATCTTTATACTTACTGATCTTATCGAGTATTCTCTTGAAAGAAACCTCACTGACGATGATAATTTTGGACAATGAACTTTGTACTCTGATGAGTTACTACAAATAAATTTTAGGCTGTCAGCCACACGGACTGGGGTGTGGGGACGGACGGAGTTGCGGGAATTGGGAGGCCGCTACAGAAACCGAAGAAGAACGTGGCTGGAAGTGTTGGAGCAGCTCGGACGAGAAGGAGTGAGGCGGCATCGGGCACCGTGTCGAGGAAAATGCTGCCTGGGCTTGGCATGCCCGGCGCTTGTCAGAGGTGTCGGGAATGTCGCCCCACAGCTTTGAATTTCAGTCTCCCTGCAGAACATGTATTGTTTGGCACCGCGTGTTGAAGGGAGAATTATAGCAGAGGAGAGAATGGGAAAGAGGATTAAAAAGTGACTCCGGCGGCTTATAACTAAATGAGGAGAGATTTCCGTCCCCAGCACCAGGGCAGAGTCCGTACCCTGAGAAGACCCAGTGCCGTCACTCACCTCCGTGTGAGTCTCAACAAGACAAGTGTCAGCTGGCGTCGGGGGCAGGGGGGGGGCGAGCGGAGTCAGGAGCTGGCGCTGCCTTTTGGGTGAACGTTCAGAACACGGACACTGGAAGATCCCTCGTGCGAACGGCGATCGAATTCGAGCCTGGCACTCAACTCGGACTTGGAAGAGGACGTGGGGAGTCTGAGACCTTTACTCTGGGCCGGGACACTTGAAATAATTCGTGTCCTCGGCGGAAGGATGACGTGGGAGCCGTCGCCCTGCCAACAAAAGGCGCCCGCGAGGAAGTTGTCACTTACGAGTCTGGGTCAGAGTTAATAAGGTTACGTTGTCTTCAAAACCTCTTTCCTGTCACGATAGAGCCTACATTTATTTCTGAAATCCAGACATTTTGTGTGAATCAAAACCCCTATTCGTTGTCCAAATATATCACTAAAATTCAGTAAGTCATCTATATTTAAACAGAAATTACATTAGGAAGCAAAATACCGAAGACATCTTTCCCAGTCAATTAAAAATATTTTGATAGCACGGGGCGCCTGGGTGGCTCGGTTGGTTAAGCCTCCGACTTTGGCTTAGGTTATGATCTTGCAGTTTGTGGGTTCAAGCCCCGCGTCGGGCTCTGTGCTGACAGCTCGGAGCCTGGAGCC
This sequence comes from Lynx rufus, assembly GCF_022079265.1. Taxonomy (NCBI): domain Eukaryota; kingdom Metazoa; phylum Chordata; class Mammalia; order Carnivora; family Felidae; genus Lynx; species Lynx rufus. The sequence continues at coordinate 1,743,169 of NW_025814889.1, forward strand.
TGCTTCGGATTCTATGTCTCTCTCTCTCTGCCCCTCTCTCTGCCCCTTGCACTCTGTCTCTCTCTGTCTCTCAAAAATGAATAAACATTAAAAAATATTGTTTAAACTTGTATGTGCAGTAGATTTTAAAATGTTGAAATTAGCGGTGCCTGTGTGGCTCAGTCAGTTGAGGGTCCCACTCTTGGTTATGGCTCAGGCAGTGGGATCGAGCCCCATGTCGGGCTGTATGCTGACAGCTCAGAGCCTGGAGCCTGCTTCATATTCTGTGTTTTCCTCTCTCTCTGCCCCTCCTCTGGCGCGATCGCTCGCTCTCTCTCTCTCTCTCTCTCAAAAATAAATAAACATTAAAAAAATAAAAAAACCATTTTGTTAGCAAACGGTTGTTTGTTGGGCATGAATTTGGTCTCTCAGCTTCAGAGAAATTCAAGAAGTTTATTTGTGTGTGGACATTCAGTTCCTTTTCAAAATGTCTACACGTGGTTGTGATGTTCAGCCAATTTTATTTGTAATGTAAGTCAGAACATTTCGTGTACTTCATCATGTCGGTAAAGTTTTGAGTTTAATGTATGCACACATTTTTTTCTATAAGAATATTACCCAAAATGATATTGAAAGGAAAAATATTTTATAAAGTTCAGCAGGCAAGCTACCGAAGTCACATTCACCAGGAAGACATTCTGCCGGTTATGTCTGTCGCACAATTTCGCACCTGTGGGCAAAGTCGGACTGGGGTCAGCAGCTCAAATGTAGGCTATCCATGGAGCATCGGTCGGTGATTTTTCCGTGAAACAGAAACCGCCACTTCAGGTATTGCACATCGAAGAGATACGATGCTGAGGATGACGTGCCACTCAGAGACCTGTAAAGTATCGGAAGATGCCACTGTTGCCACGGGCAGAGAAGTAGAGAGAGAAATGGCATTTCTCAGAGCCTGTGGTCCCCAGAACTATGAGCTGCTGGGGGATTGGTGAGCCGCTTCTGTGCAGGAGTCAGGAGGGAGCAATCCCACCAGCACCGCGAGACCTGAGGGGATTGAAGTCCTTTATAATGTCATTGCTGTGGCCAGACCAGAGTCCCAGAGCCCCGTCTGCTGCTGACGTTGGTCTGCATTCCCTGGAAAACCACCAGGAGCTGGCGCCCTATGGCCCAGCCATGAGAAAAGAAAATGTTTGTTTTCCCCACTCTGCAGTTGGGTCTCTACTAGTGCTTCCTGCTGGCAGAACGTAAACAGAAGCCCACTGTAAGGGGGTGTGGGAGGGCATCATGCAGGCTCCAACCCACCCCCTTCCTCAAACACTGATAGAGCCATGCCAGGCAGGAACGGAGTGAGAATCATTAGGCAAGTGAGCATATTTTATACCCTCGTTTACTCAATATCTGTTTCTCCGTATTTAATACGTTGCTGTAACATAATGGAGAATCTTGCTGTTGCCTCCCTTAATGCAAGTATGTCTCACATAAAACAAAGACCTCATGGTCTCCCTAATAAAGACAGACACAAATATCGGTCAGTAACCCTGTCCAACTGTGGATAGTGTTAATTACTGTTCTCAGTCTCCTGTAATCCCATCCATATATTTAGGGGTGATTAATTACAACCGTGATGGTCACCAGTGCTCTTTATATAAAATAGAAGCGGAAAGGGTGGAGTAAAGGAAATAATTGCTAACTATGTAAAACATACACATAACACAGAGGGTTATGTAGGAAAATATGTGGGTCTGTTACGGTTTGTGTCTCTTCAAATTGGTATTGACCCCATAATTGATTCCAAGTTTCCTTTGCTCTTGGCCATCCCTTTGGCTAGGATTTCTTAACTAGGCTACATCTGGTCTTTACACGTTTTAACTTATATATGCTTTTTTATATTACAAAAATATGTTTGAAACAGCAATATCTGAAATAATCCTAAAGTGTGCCCTCTCCAAAAAAAGAAAAAGAAAGAAAAGAAGTCATCAGTTGTTTTCTTTCTTTTTTTTAATGTTTATTTATTTTTGAGAGAGTGCGAGAACATGAGTGGGGAGGAGCAGAGAGAGAGGGAGAGAAAATCCCAAGCAGGCTATGTGCTGTCAGTGCAGAGCTCGGTGTGCGGCTGGAACTCACAAACTGTGAGCTGAAACCAGGAGTCAGACGCTCAAGCAACTGAGCTCCCCTGGTGCCCCCACAGTTTGTTGTTTGCTTTGATGGATAATACCATCAACTGAGTGCATAGTATATGCTGGCGATTGTGCTGATAATTGTATGTGGATCATCCAATTTTATGTTTAAAAACTGCCCTATAGAATATAATAGACTTTATTCTTTAAAGGAATTGGGTTCATGGCAAAATCGAGGGGAAGGTCAGAGATTCCCATATACCCCTTTCCCCCATCCATGTCCAGCCTCATCCTTTAGCAACATCCCCCACCAGATGGTCCATTTGTTGCAAGTAATGAACCTACGTTGACTTGTCAGCATCATTGTAAGTCTTCAGCTGACATTGGGGCTCACTCTTGATCTTGTACATTCTCTGGGTATGTACCAATGTATGATGGCACGTATCCACAATATAGTGTCACACAGAGTGCTTTCACTGCCCTAAAAATCATCTGTCCTCCACCTGTTCATCCCGCTCCTATCCCTGATGTCTGACAACCACTGATCTTTGTACGATTTCTATATATTTGTGTTTTCCAAAATGCTCTATAATTGAGATAGTGCAGTATGTGGCCTTTTCAAATGGTTTCTTTCACTTGTCAACGTGGATTTTTAGGTTCCCCAGTGCCTTTTTTCTGATATAATTTTTCAGTGTTTTTATTGCTGAGTAATACTCCATTGTACAGATTTATCATTCATTTGTCCATTCAACCGATGGACATCTTGATTGTTTCCAGGTTTGGGTGATTACAAATAAAGTGGTGATAAACTTTCACATGCAGGTTTTGGGTGAATAGGAGTTTTCAAATCAGGCAGGTAAATCCTAAGAACGTAATCGCTAGATCATATTACCAAACTGTTTATTACCTTTGTCAGACACTGAGAGAATGTCTTCCAAAAGGAGCGGGCCGTGTTGCCATTCTGCCAGCCACGAAGGAGATTTCCTGTTGTCCCGTATCCTTGCCTGTCATTTGGTATTGACAGTTCTTTCGATTTCACCCATCGTGGTTGTGTAATGGTGACTCATGTTTGTTTTAGTTTGCAATTACTTGGTAACAAATGGTTCTAAGTGTATTTTCGTGGGCTTACTTGCCATCTGTCTATCATCTGTGGTGAGGTGTTCAGATTTTTGTGCACATTTTTTAGTTTCATTGTTTGTCTTCCTGTTGGTAACTTTGGAGAGTCCTTTGTACAATTTAGATACCAATCTTTTATAAGATGTGTGTTCTAGGGGCTCCTGGGTGGCTCAGTCGGTTGAGCGTCCGACTTCAGCTCGGGTCATGATCTCACAGTTCACGAGTTTGAGCCCCGCGTTGGGCTCTGTGCTGACAGCTCGGAGCCTGGAGCCTGCTTCTGCTTCTGTGTGTGTCTCTCTCTCTCTCTCTCTGCCCCTAACCCACTCGCATTCTGTCTCTGTCTCTCTCAAAAATAAATAAACATTAAAAAAAATTAAGGATGTGTGTTCTGTAAATTCTTTTTCCAGTCAGTGACTTGTCATTTCATTGTCTTGAGTGTTTCACAGAGCAGAGGTTTTTAATTTCAGTAAGGCCCAATTTGTCCATTTTTTCTTTCACGGGTCATGGTTTTTGTGAAGTATCTAGGTCTCATTCCTAGGTCACGTGGATATTCTCTTATGTTTTCTTCTCAAAGTTTTATTATTTTATGTTCTACATTTAGGTCTGTGGCACATTTTGAATTTTGTTGTTGCTGTCGTTGAAATGGGTAGGTTCTGTGTTTGTATTCTTTTTCTCGTGCGTGTGAATACTCGATTGTTCCAGCCCCATTTGTTGAAAAGACTCCGTTCTCTATGGAATCGCCTTGGCTCCTTTCTTAAAGGTCAGCCGACTGTATTTTTTTTTAAATTTTTTTTTTTCAACGTTTATTTATTTTGGGGACAGAGAGAGACAGAGCATGAACGGGGTAGGGGCAGAGAGAGAGGGAGACACAGAATGGGAAACAGGCTCCAGGCTCCGAGCCATCAGCCCAGAGCCTGACGCGGGGCTCGAACTCACGGACCGCGAGATCGTGACCTGGCTGAAGTCGGACGCCCAACCGACTGCGCCACCCAGGCGCCCCTAGCCGACTGTATTTATGTGAGTCTGATTCTGGGCTCTCCATTCTCTTGTGCCGGTACAACTCTGCCTTGATGGCCGTAGCGTTCCAGTAAGTCTTGAAGTTGGAGAGCCAGTGTCAGTGAATATTGTGCTGGCCGCTCCGGGTCCTTTGCCTCTCTCTTAACCGTTAGGGTCCACTTGCTAACCCCACAAAGTAGTTTGCTGGGATTTTGGTTGGGATTGCATTGAACCTATAAATCGAGTTGCGTCGACCTGGCCTCTTGCGATATTGAGTCTTTCTATTCGTGAAAATGGGATATTTTCCCTTAATTTAGATTTCTTTGATTTCTTTAATCAGACTTGTATAGTTTTCTAAGTACAGATATCGTACATAATTTGATAGATGAATGCCTGTGTGTTTAAGTTCTGGGCTATTGCAAATGGTATTGTGTTTTAAATTCAAACGACATTTATTGATAGTATACAGGAAAACAATTGGTACATATATTATTAACCTTTAGTCCTGCAACTTGCTATAATTATTTATATGTTGGTTTAAAAAATTGTTTTTTGTCAATTCTTTGGGATTTTCTGTGTGAACAATCATGCCATCTCAGAACAAAGACAATTTTATTTCTTCCTTCACAATCTGAATACCTGTTATTTCCTTTTCTTACTGCCCTTGCGGAATGGTGTTCAGTAAGAGTCCTGAGAAGGCACACCTTGTCTTCTTCACAGTCCTAGGAGGAAAATGCTCAGTTTCTCAGCATTAAGTGTGATGCTGGCTCTAGTTTATTTTGTTTGTTTTTTGTTTGTTTGGTTGGTTTTTTGGTTTTGTTGGTTGATGTTCTTAATCAAGTTGGGAGAGTTCCCCTATCTTGCTAGTTTGCTGAGTGTTTTTTTTTCCCCCCACGGGTGAGTCTTGAATTTTGTCAAATGCCTTTTCTGCATCGGTCGATAGGCTCATATGATTTGGCTTAATTAGCTTGTTGAGTGATAGATTCCATTGAATTATTTTTATTTATTTAAAAATTTTTTTTGGTCTTAATATTATTTTTTATTTTTTAAAATTTACATCCAAATTAGTTAACATATAGTGGAACAATGATTTCAGGGGTAGATTCCTTAATGCCTCTTACCCATTTAGCCCATATTTTTAAAAAAATTTTAAATGTTTACTTATTTTTGAGAGGCAAAGAGACAGAGTACAAGTGGGAGGGGGCAGAGAGAGAGGGAGAGAGAGAGAGGGAGACACAGAATCTGAAGCAGGCTCCAGGCTCTGAGCTGTCAGCACAGAGCCCAACGCAGGGCTTGAACTCACAAACCGTGAGATTGTGACCTCAGTTGAAGTCGGACGCGTTTAACCGACTGAGCACCCTGGCACCCCCGTTAAATTATTTTAACGTGTAATATGCCCTGCATACCTGGAGAAAAATCCCATTTAGTTGTGGTGTATAAATCTTTACAGACATTATTGGAATCCATTTGCTAATAGTATGTTGAGGAATTTTCCGCATGTGTTCATAAAAGCAAGTGGTGTGTACCTTTCCTTTCTTGTAACACCTTTCTCTGGTGTTGGTATTTGAGTAATGCTGGGTTCATAAAGTGAGTTGGGAAATGTTCCTTCAGCTTCTCTTTTCTGGAACCTATTTTGAAGTATTGGCATCATTTGTCCTCGAGCGTTTATGATAGAGTTCTGTTTTGGGAGATGATTAATTATTGATTCAAATTCTGGAATATATACAGGCCTGTTGAGATTATCTAGCACTTGTTATATGAGTTTTCATTGTGGTGTTTAAGTACAGAATTGATCTATTTCTCACTGGCCCATCTCACCTGCATTACCACAACTGTGGGCACAGAGTTGTTCATAATATCCATTTATTACCTTTTTTATTGTCTATGGAAGTCGTAGTGATGGTCTCTCTTTCTTTTCTGAGATTTGTAATTTGTGTCTTCTCTTTTTTAACTTAGTTATCCTGACCAGAGATTTATCAACCTTACTGATCCTTTCAGAGAACCAAGTTTTAGTTTCATTGAATTTTTCTATTGATTTATTGGTTTTAATTTTATTGATTTCTGCTTTATTTTTATTTTTTTTCTCTCTCCTGTTTGCTTAAGGCTTAAATTGTCCTTTCTCCATTTTCCTAAGGTCCAAGCTTAGATTATTGATTTTAGATCTTTCTTCTTGTCTAATATGTACGTTTAATAATGGTAGACATTTCCTCATAAGTACCACTTTGCTTCCCAAAGAGTTTGATAGAAAAGTTGTGTTTTCATTTTCATTTAGTTCAATAGACTTTTTACATTTTCTCTTGTGACCCACATGATATTGGGAAGTGTGAATCTAATTTTCAAATATGCGGAGATTTGCCAGTTGTCTGTCACTGATTTCTGGTTTAACACCACTGTGGTCTGAGAGCACACTTGGTGCGCTGTCTCCTACTTTAAATTTGTTGAGGTGCATTTCATGATCCAGAAAGCAGTCAGTCTTGGTGAATGTTCCATGTGGCCCTAAGAGGAATGTACTTTCTGCTTTTTGATGGAGTGCTCTGTAACTATCAGTTATATAAAGGTGCCTGTGCTGCTCATGTCAGAGACCATGGTCCCTCTCGACGTTCAGGAGTTAAGGAGTGCAAAAATCTGCACATAGTTCAACAAACTGGGAAAGCATTCAAAGATGGGAGAGAGGAGGAAAACAACGAAGGATGGGAGAGTGAATAAAATTGTTATGGAAAGTGTGTTTGGAAAGAAAATCAGATCATACGGGAAAACCACATTTTAATGTTTATTCATTTTGAAAGAGAGAGCACGAGCAGGGGAGGGGCAGAGAGAGAGAGGGAGAGAGAATCCCAAGCAGGCTCTATGCGGTCAGTGCCGAACCTGACATGGGGCTTGATCTCACGAACCAAGAGATCATGACCTGAGCCGAAACCAAGAGTTGGACTCTTAACCGACTGACCTACCCAGATGTCCCAGGAAATATATATTTGAAAAAAACATTTTATGAGTCTTTTATGGAAACTTTTGTACTACGGAGGGAAGTAAGAGGGGATACATTTTATAACTTGTCTAAACAAGTTGTAGTTTTAAAGAGTTTGTTTCGTTCTTAGATAAAGTTGTATTTTATTGTAGTCATTCAACGGTCCACACAGCTGTGTCAGTGTGATCTTCTGAACTAGGAGTCGACAGTGACTTGTAGACTAGACCGTCCTTGACTCTGGCTGTTACCCTACGTGACCTTGTGTGTTCATTTTTAAAACTTTCTTATTATCCCGAGTACTTTCCTGGCCCTAGTCCGTTACTCTGACTTTTGGATTAAATGTATCCTAAGGAGATCAGTCAGCAGCCGGTCTTTAACTCCGTAAGCCTGTTTTATCTAAAAGCTCATTGTGCCCCATCTCGAGATGATTGTTCTCAGCTTCGTGTTTGGGGCATGTAGGACGGGCTGTCACCCAATGCACACAATCCCCCTGAGATGGAACGGTGCCCGGAATCCATTAAAATATGCTCTCCGCTTAATACCGTGCGTGGACTCCACCTGCTTTAAATGTTTGGTCAGTCACTTAGCTGCATTTTGCAATATTCATTTTTATGAGTTCATAATTGAATATATTATTAATGGCAACACCGTAAGAGATGAACCCCCCGTCCACAATTTCAGAAGAGATGGGTATTCTTGGGAGGAGATGAGAGGGTTCAATTCTGGTGATGCGCAGGTGCATTGAAGATACCATTTCAGTAGTGATTCTGTGAGGAATGGAGTTATGGGAAACATCTTACTTTGCTTCTGTGCATTAACTACAAGAAATGGGGACCCTAAGTTCCCATAAATTGTTTACGAAAGATAAGCGCATGCCAAAATAGTGTCAGATTTACTTGGGAAAAATGCAAAAAGTTGTATACTGTAGACAGTGCAAGACTCAACTGTTCCATCCATGAGAATATTCAGGTTGTTGCAAATTTTCCAGCAGGTCATTCTAGACTGAACTTTGTGCTATGACCCAGTCAGAAGCGAGGCAACACGCGGATGGGCTGATAGGACTATAGAGACATGTTGCCGAAAACCCAGGAGCGTGTTTCGGTTTTCATCCCAAAGGACACAAAGGATGTTTTATGAATCTCAGAATGGATGTTGAGACTTCATGTTGAAATAAAGTAGCAGTGTGTTTCAAAGAGAGTGAAGTTGGCATTTAGTGGGTAGCCCACCATGAAGAACAGTGTAACCGTTTCTCTCACGGCATTTCCAGAAAATTCTCTAAGTAACAGGTGTGGACCACTCAGTATTATAACGTGTCTGAGGCCACCGAGCCAGGGTTTACTTTAGTTGACACATAATTATGTCTGTAACAATTACTAGCAGTCCGAACAGGGCACTGTTGCAAAGCATTGACTTTTTACTGTATGTTTTCTAATAGTAAATATTTTAATTCATTCAGTGCTTAAAACAACCCTGTGAAGCAGGTATTGTTAACACTTGCATTTTATAACTGAGGAAAAGGAAACGCAGAGCAGTTGTCACTTGTCCAGTTTATAAACCTGGAGGAGTCCTGGGGCGGAGCACACAGGCCATTGGGGTCCAAGGCTGGAGGTCTCACCACGTCTCTACCTGTGCCCCAAAACATGGATGAGTCATCCAAGGCCAAATAGCTTTTTTTAAAGCCGCAAAGACTCAAAAAGTTACTCTCTTTGCCCCAGACCTGTTTCTGTTGTATCTAAGCTCAGCTCATTAAATTCCCGGCCTGAATTCTGGAACCTCACCTGTTAGTGAGAAGGTAAGCACTTCTCAGGCTGATTTTCAGTGTTTGTTTGCATATTTGCTGGGCTTGGTGTCCCTCATTTTCCTGCTTAAATTGATTTCTTTTGGTACTTCTCTTTCCTCACATTGGCTTATCCTCAAGGGTAAGGGAGGCACAGAGAAAGGGATTCTGTCCCAACTTTTCACACGAGCCCCCTGCACCTGCTCCTTCTTGGTTTTCTCATCCGTTTTGTTGGCTTTAGAGATGGGGCTTTGGCAGTTTTTCTATGTCCTGTGGGTCAAATTATTATCTTGAAAAGATTTTCAAAGTATCTTTTGAGAGAAGATGGCATTTTATAAGTCCCATATCTATTCAAAAAACCCACTTCCACTGTAATCGTTGCCTATAAAAATTTTAATGACCATACATCAGCCGAGCTACAGGAGAGTTATTAAAACAGTGCCATGAGTAATCCCCAAAGTCCTTTCTACTTCCTGAGAGCCGGTGATGGCAACAGATAATAATAATTTAACACATCTCCTGGCATTAGCTGGCTCCGTGAGAGGCCGTCCCACTTGGCATGCAGTCATTTCTTCAGTCAGACTTGGAAGAAAACCACCCAGAGCTGGCTGGGTGTCACCCCACCTCATTATTACCACGAGAGCGGCGGGTCACATCTGTACGGGAGGTTAACAGCTGAGCGGTTCTCGCTGTGTCCCGGGTCCCACCGAGTCAATACCGGGCCTGGTCTCGGGGCTGAGTGAGTGAGATAAAACCTAACAGGTGTCACTCTCCTTGTGTGGAAGTGTCTTAATTTCTGCAACTAAAAGAAGTTGGCGACCTGTCTGTTTTTTACATGAAAACTGTAGTTTCTCTGAGCAGCGTGCACTGTGGGTTTTCTTCAGGTTAATTCCCGTCCCGCAACACCTTCCATAATTTGATGGGATTAAACGGCTCCTACAATCTCGGGTAAGACTTCCGCCTGTGGTTTGAAATCTTCTAACATGCATCCTTTTAGGCTTCAGGTTATTTTAAAGCAATGGTGTAGAATTGGATGGCTGCATTTGACGTTAATTATGGTGAAAAAAGGGAGAAATGAAAGATCGTAAAACAGAACACAGCATGACCGATGCGTCTGGATTTCTCTGCACGTTGGCTGGGGCCCCTCAAATGACGTATCCTACTAAAAAGTTTGCGCACAACCTTCTTGATCTTTTCTTAGTAGAGACTCAGGCTGCCCGAGCCCCGTGGAAAAGATGCGCTGAGTGGACCCCGGTGAGGACCAGTTTTCTCTCCTCTTACTCCTAACGTTGAATTACTCTGAGCAAATGACTTTGGGCCCAGAGCATGCAGCAGGTTGCTCTGGGGGCGCTCTGCCCGCGTCCTGTAGGCCCTGCTCTGGTCCTTCTGTGCCCCGCCCAGCCGTGTGTGCACTGCCTTCTGGTAGACTGCATCTGCTCCCTGGGGCTGCCTTGTCTACAGAGTGCAGGGAGCTCCCGCGTGTCCGTGTCCCCCGGGGGCAACCTCTGCCACAGGCTGGGTCCGGCTGAGACAGGCATGGTTTACTTCCAGAGTGTCCTGAAGATGAGAGGGCAGCCAGCCCCCCCGGGCACGCTGTCTCAGGTTGGGCCCGTGTCTGACTTGTGTCCCTTTTTCATCCTTTCCCGCTGCTTTCTAAGCTTTTCCTGAATCCCACACGCTTGAGCTCCGCTCCAGAGAACCTGGCCCACAGCGCAGATTAATTCCTTAGAGTTGCAGTTTCCTCCCTGAGGACCACGAATACGGTGAGTTTCCTTAGATTTACCTCTTCCGCCTGAAAGCAGTGATCACTATTTAAAATAAAATCCTCTGGAAAAAGCGAATAAAGACCAAAGGGAATCATCTAAACCGTAGAAGCGTTCCCAGAGACGTACGGTTTTGAGCCACCAAGATGCTAGGACCATCTGTCCCAGCTCCCCTGTTTCAGGAGCAAGGCCCGTGAGGTCCGGACGGTGACTGGCCCACGACTTGCCCTGTTGTACAAGGAAAAGGCACAATCTCGAGACCCAGATCTCAGACTTCTGAATCTCTAGTTCTCTGTCTCTCTAGTCGAAGGTGCTCTGTGAACAGGCAGGAAACCGGCTTTTTTTTGGAGCCTGAAAGTCATAGTGACAGTGGTAGTTTCAGAAGAGAATCTTCTACCGTAACGTTCATAGTTGATTACACGGCTGAATGGAGATACACGCGGGGTCTCAGCTTGGCTGGACGGACTCCTTGCATCTGAGCCTGGAGGTGAGCAGAGTGCGAAGAAAAAGTAACTTCCGGTCTGTGTCCATTACGACTGGGTTAGATGCCCTGTTTGATTACGATCACCAGCATCATTCAGTAGCTGTGAGGTTTATTTTTAATATAAAGAGCGTATGTGTACATATACATATATATACTTATTTATTTATTATGTTTTATATAGTTACTGAAATGTGAAAATCAGGTTATTTCTCAATACCAGGAGAAAAGCATATGCATACATATATGTAAAGTATAAAATTCGTATCATAGGTTGATAGATTGATTTTATCTTGGTGTTGAGAAATACACTGTGATTTTCAGAATTTAGCCCACCCTCATACTGTAGCAAATTACTTAAGTGTCTTCCTTAAGCAGGAAAAGTACCTTTTTAAGCCCCCCTCCCTGTGCTCATCTGTGCAGCACGGATTCACAGCAGGGCTGACCCAGTGGTTTTCAACCACAGGACAGCGTTTGCAAAGACTTGCTCATCCTGCGTGTCCGCAGCTCCCCACACATTAGCCTCGTGGGTGAAGCCTCCTTTTATTTTTATTTTATTTTATTTTATTTCATTTTATTTTATTTTATTTATATGAAATTTATTGTCAAATTGGTTTCCATACAACACCCAGTGCTCATCCCAACTGGTGTCCTCCTCAATGCCCATCACCCATTTTCCCCTTTCCCCCACCCCCCATCAACTCTCAGTTTGTTTTCTGTATTGAAGAGTCTCTTATGGTTTGGCTCCTTCCCTCTCTGTAACTTTTTTCTCCCCCTTCCCCTCCCCCCGGTCTTCTGTTAAGTTTCTCAAGATCCCACATGAGAGTGAAAACAGATGGTATCTGTCCTTCTCTGTATGACTTATTTCACTTAGCATAATACCCTCCAGTTCCATCCACATTGCTGCAAATGGCCATATAACATTCTTTCTCATTGCCACGTAGTATTCCATTGTGTATATAAACCACAATTTCTTTATCCATTCGTCAGTTAATGGACATTTAGGCTCTTTCCATAATTTGGCTATTGTTAAGAGTGCTGCTATAAACATTGGGGTACAAGTGCCCCTGTGCATCAGCACTCCTGTATCCCTTGGGTAAATTCCTAGCAGTGCTATTGCTGGGTCATAGGGTAGGTCTATTTTTAATTTTTTGAGGCACCTCCACACTAACTTCCAGAGCGGCTGCACCAGTTTGCATTCCCACCAAGAGTGCAAGAGGGTTCCCGTTTCTCCACATCTTCTTCAGCATCTATAGTCTCCCGATTTGTTCATTTTGGCCGCTCTGACCAGTGTGAGCCTCATTGTAGAAAGACTTGTAGTTCTAAAGCCGTAATTCAGTCGTGAGATAGTGACTTCCTCAGTGCGCGCCCTCGGCCCAGACCCTGTGTGGTTTTCCCACTCGGCATCCCGTCCGCACAGAGACCGGCAGGCCGACCCAGAGACCCAGCTATTGTGGAAACAATACACTTTCCTCATCACACGTAAACCGTGTCTCATTTATTGCCAGCTGATTGATGCCTCCCTCACTTTTATATCTCTGCCAGTTTCCTGAAATTCAATTGAAATCAGTCTGCGCCCTTCTGTGTGGAGTGGTGGCTGTTTATTAGGGACAGACGATGCCTATGGAAAGCCACATAAACCGGTCTCTTGATGTGCACTCTTCACTGTTAGCAGCATCTTGATGATGGAAAGGGCACAAAGGCTGAAAGAGAATAATGGAGTCAGAGTTCCAACGCTTGCTGGGACGTCAGCTCTGTGTAATAAGGTTACCTAGTTGTTTAGAGGCAGATTAAGAACATGACCCCTGGCAGGGGACCCTACAGGCATCGTAATTTTCCTCCAAGAGTTTACAATGGTCTGGGGAAGACGTGGCAAGAAGGCAATCTGGTGGGAGTCTGAACTCAGGTTATAGGATGCTTTTTCCAACCTGCTCTAGAGAGTATGTACTCCAAAAGGTTACCTAAGGCAATGATTCATTCGTTCTTCATCTGTGTATGTTATACTTGTAAACTTGTATAAAACTCTATGTGTGTCTCCCTATGTAAGAGCAAAGATTGAAGAAAGACGTAACCCGACAATGGAACATTATTCGGGTCTAAAAAGAAGTGAGCCACCAGCCATGAAGAGACATGAGGGAATCTTGAGTGCATATTACTAAGTAAAACAGGCCAATCTGAAAATCACTGTACGATTTCAACTTCATGATACTCTGGAAAGGGCAGAACTACGAACACAGTAAAAGATCAGGCATTGGGGGAGGAAGGGTGGATGCCGGAGCACAGAGGGTTTTGGGGGCAGTGGAACTGCAGGAGGAAGTAGCCTCGATGACATTGGAGTGTGTATTCCTCTCGCTAGATGCTGAAGTCCTTGTGGGTCCTGCACAGACTTCCTGATCTACCCAGGGGCCATCCACTCTGCCTCGGTGTTTCTCTACTGTTTTCACCACAGCAAACCTGCAGAACAGACACTCCTACCCTGTGGGTCTGGGGGTTGAGCCCTGAGCACCTCCCGGTTAAGAAACACTTGAGGTCACGTGTTTACCCGCGACTAATATCCCTGCTTTGTCATTGCTTGTAGGCCATTAGCCACACTTGCCTCCAGTCTCTCGGGCTCTCTCTCAGAGGCAGCGACTCTTGCCATGTTTTCTGCGTAAAACTGGGTGCCTGCTACATGCCTCCAAACGGGTGTGTCTTTTTTTTGAGTGTTTGATTAGACACTAGACGCACTGCCCCACACCGTGCACCTTTGCTTTGTGTTACTTTATTGAGCGATACTCTGTGGCTGTCAGTTCTTGTGACACGAGAGAATCTTGTGCACGGCACGAGATTCACGCACGTGCCATCGTTTGTCCAACCGGCATCCCAGTGATGGACAGCAGTGTTGTCTCTGATCTGTGTTTACCCCAGACAGTGCAGGGGCACATGCCATTACCCATACTTCTGTGGGCGTTTGGGAGGCCGTTTATGCTGGAGAGAGTTTGAGATGGCCGGTTGCAGACTTGAACTCCAGACATTGTTCGATTTGGGCCCCAGTGGTGCATGAGCACACGTCCTTCCTGCCTCTGTAAGTCCTGCGGGTCCTCTGTGCCCTGCAGCAGACACATCCTCCTCATCCCGCAGAAGACCATTGTAGACCACCCCTCACCTCAGACTTCCAATAAATGGGGGATGTTCTGTTTGTTGCTCCTTAGGAAACCATTCCACTTCTTGTATTTTATCTTGGGACACTAGAAGAATCCGGTTGGTATGTTCTGTATTTTGCCCGGAAATACCCTTACTCAGATTCAGAAGTTCATCTGGTATCTTACCCTCGTGTATTACTGCTGGCCACAGCTCTGCGTCTAATACAGGCTATCCCCCAGGCCTTCACAGACTTCTCCGTAGACACCTTCCCACGCTTGCCCGCCTACTGGTCTCAGAGTCACGTGCCCTACTCTTGTTTTCATTGTCCCCCCATTTCCAAGTACAAAATAATTTTTCAGTTATCTGCTGCCGTGTGACAAGCCTTCTCCAAACTTGATGGCTTAAAGCAGCTATTTCTTGGTATTGTGCACCGTTCCTTGGGTTGGCTGGAGTCCGTTGGTGGCTCTTTCTGGGGCTGTCACGGTTGCAGTGAGATGGTAGCTGGGGCGAGAGGACTCTGACGTCAGAGTGATCGCATTTCCAAGACAGCTTGGATCGGACAAATGAACCGAGCTGTCAGCTGAAGCTCAGTCCCTCGAGATGGCCTGGCTTCTCCTGCCGCGGCCTCTGGCTTCCAAGAGGGTCGTCCCAAGATCGGGCTTTCCTAGTGGCAGGAGGCAGGAACTTTCAGGCAAGTTAGAGCTGGAGCTCCGTCTCTGATGTTCCAGTTGTGAAACCAGCTCAGGACTCGAGCAGACGAAAGGAGATGAAGAAGTGACCTCTCGCTCTTCATGGAAACGGAAAAAGCATGTGAACTGGGAACATCATTCCTTTGTTCTTGGAAAACGCAGCTGCTGGGGCTGGGGTGGTGCATGGCAGCAGGTGCATGGCAAGGGGCTGCTGGGACAAGGGTTCCTCCCCCTTTGGTCCCTCTGGGAACTGAGGCTGAGGAATAGTGCCTGCTGAATTATAACATGCGTGTGGAGCTGCTCTGGGAGCCTGGCAGAAAGCTGTGGCTGGGGTGTGCTCAGTGCCTTCACCCTGTGGACCTCGTTTCCAGAGCACCGTCTTTTGCCTCTGAATTCTACCACCTGGCCTTCTCCTGAACTCGGATAATAATTGTTGCGCAGCGAGTAAAGGAGCCATGATGATGGCATTCCAGTTGGGGAAGCAGGCTGAACGCCCGTGAATGTGATCATCTCTGATGATGAAATTTGCTACAGAAAAACCGTTCAAGAGAGAATTGGAAATTGAGACGCATGACGCTCCGTGCAGACCTGTCTGAAGATGTGGCCTTTGAGGTCAGATCAAGAAAAAGCAACAAGGTGTGAGATTTGAGAAGAAATCCCAGATGTGAGATCCAGGGAAGGGATTGCAGGTGTGAGAGGTGAGGAGAGATTCTGGATGGAGGGCCAGTGAAAGCACCTGAGGCAGAATGTGCTCACAAACAAAGATATCGTTGCGGTGTGGAAACAACGAAATATCCTCCAAGAGGGGCAAAAACACATGTCTGTTCTCATAATGGAATACTCTGCAGTCACCAAAAAAGGACAAAGAACAGGTACTGACATAGAATAACTCAAAAAGTCGTAATAGTGTATATGGTGTGAAGGAATCAGGTAAAAAAGGAAATCATACACACACGCATACATGTACGTGGGCGCGCGCGCGCACACACACACACACACACACACACACTTCTACCCTCTGCTGACTGAGGGCTGAGTCCACTAAATGTGGATTGTTCAGCCGGGTGGATCCTGGCCTCATCTGATCTGCCATATTGGCTATGTTTTCATTTACCTCGGTGATTAATTTATCAAGTCTGCAACTGTTAGTGAGGTTATTTCCAGTAAGAAGTGCTACTCCACGATATGTTGTTGTGCCCTAACTAACCATAAGCCTTGCTTCAGGGAAAGCAAAGGAAAAACGGAGCATTGGAGAGATGTGATTTCAAATGTACCACATCAGAAAGCATGACCAGAGTGAACTCATTTTATAATTACATGGGTAAACCAAACATAGAGTGGATGGTGTGCAGAAAACATCAAGGTATGTCCCAAATAAGATAAAACATGAACTCACTTTATGTAATCACGAAACCTTTATCTCCTTGCTTTCCTGTTGTGTTTGTTTCTTAGATTCTCCAGACACCTCCAGAACTGGCTTTTTTTTTTTTCCTTTTTAATGGAAAAGGGGCATGCTGAAGAATAGAACTTCTTTTCTATCCTGTCTGTTGCAAGTTTTGTATGTCAGCTGAGAATTCTCCCCAGCTCCCTGGAAACGTAATCAGCCATCGTAAGGCAGAAGGTAATATTAGGGTTTTGTAGGCCAATTGGATGGGGTAGAAATAATGTTTGGTAGAGTTAGTGACCAAGTATTATGACTATACATAACTTAGGAAAAAAGGGAAATATTTGAAGAAGAAATTCCAAATAATGAGTGTGACAAAACATGGAGATAAATATTGTCCATGTTAGTGTACTTCAGTTGTCATAATACATTGGAGCACTTTTTTTTCCCACAATGATTTTATTTTATTTTTTCCAATATATGAAGTTTATTGTCAAATTGGTTTCCATACAACACCCAGTGCTCATCCCAAAAGGTGCCCTCCTCAATACCCATCACCCACCCTGCCCTCCCTCCCACCCCCCATCAACCCTCAGTTTGTTCTCAGTTTTTAAGAGTCTCTTCTGCTTTGGCTCTCTTCCACTCTAACCTCTTTTTTTTTTTCCTTCCCCTCCCCCATGGGTTTCTGTTAAGTTTCTCAGGATCCACATAAGAGTGAAACCATATGGTATCTGTCCTTCTTTGTATGGCTTATTTCACTTAGCATCACACTCTCCAGTTCCATCCATGTTGCTACAAAGGGCCATATTTCATTTTTTCTCATTGCCACATAGTACTCCATTGTGTAAATAAACCACAATTTCTTTATCCATTCATCAGTTGATGGACGTTTAGGCTCTTTCCATAATTTGGCTATTGTTGAGAGTGCTGCTATAAACATTGGGGTACAAGTGCCCCTATGCATCAGCACTCCTGTATCCCTTGGGTAAATTCCTAGCAGTGCTATTGCTGGGTCATAAGGTAGGTCTATTTTTAATTTTCTGAGGAACCTCCACACTATTTTCCAGAGTGGCTGCACCAATTTGCATTCCCACCAACAGTGCAAGAGGGTTCCCGTTTCTCCACATCCTCTCCAGCATCTCTAGTCTCCTGATTTGTTCATTTTGGCCACTCTGACTGGCGTGAAGTGATATCTGAGTGTGGTTTTGATTTGTATTTCCCTGATGAGGAATGACGTTGAACATCTTTTCATGTGCCTGTTGGCCATCTGGATGTCTTCTTTAGAGAAGTGTCTATTCATGTCTTCTGCCTATTTCTTCACTGGATTATTTGTTTTTCGGGTGTGGAGTTTGGTGAGCTCTTTATAGATTTTGGATACTAGCCCTTTGTCCGATATGTCATTTGCAAATATCTTTTTCCATTCCGTTGGTTGCCTTTTAGTTTTGTTGGTTGTTTCCTTTGCTGTGCAGAAGCTTTTTATCTTCATAAGGTCCTAGTAGTTCATTTTTGCTTTTAATTCCCTTGCCTTTGGGGATGTGTCCAGTAAGAAATTGCTACGGCTGAGGTCAGAGAGGTCTTTTCCTGATTTCTCCTCTAGGGTTTTGATGGTTTCCTGTCTCACATTCAGGTCCTTTATCCATTTTGAGTTTATTTTTGTGAATGGTGTGAGAAAGTGGTCTAGTTTCAATCTTCTACATGTTGCTGTCCAGTTCTCCCAGCACCATTTGTTAAAGAGACTGTCTTTTTTCCATTGGATATTCTTTCCTGGTTTGTCAAAGATGAGTTGGCCGTACGTTTGTGGGTCTAGTTCTGGGGTTTCTATTCTATTCCATTGGTCTATGTGTCTGTTTTTGTGCCAATACCATGCTGTCTTGATGATGACAGCTTTGTAGTAGAGGCTAAAGCCTGGGATTGTGATGCCTCCTGCTTTGGTCTTCTTCTTCAAAATTACTTTGGCTATTTGGGGCCGTTTGTGGTTCCATATGAATTTTAGGATTGCTTGTTCTAGTTTCGAGAAGAATGTTGGTGCAATTTTGATTGGGATTGCATTGAATGTGTAGATAGCTTTGGGTAGTATTGATATTTTGACAATATTTATTCTTCCAACCCATGAGCACAGAATGTTTTTCCATTTCTTTATATCTTCTTCAATTTCCTTCATAAGCTTTCTATAGTTTTCAGCATACAGATCTTGTACATCTTTGGTTAGATTTATTCCTAGGTATTTTATGCTTCTTGGTGCAATTGTGAATCGGATCAGTTTCTTTATTTGTCTTTCTGTTGCTTCATTATTAGTGTATAAGAATGCAACTGATTTCTGTACATTGATTTTGTATCCTGCAACTTTGCTAAATTCATATATCAGTTCTAGCAGACTTTTGGTGGAGTCTATCGGATTTTCCACGTATAATATCATGTCATCTGCAAAAAGTGAAGGCTTAACTTCATCTTTGCCAATTTTGATGCCTTTGATTTCCCTTTGTTGTCTGATTGCTGATGCTAGAACTTCCAACACTATGTTAAACAACAGCGGTGAGAGTGGATATCCCTGTCGTGTTCCTGATCTCAGGGGGAAGCTCTCAATTTTTCTCCACTGAAGATGGTATTAGCTGTGAGCTTTTCATAAAAGGCTTTTATGATGTTTAAGTATGTTTCTTCTATCCCGACTTTCTCGAGGGTTTTTATTAAGAGAGAACGCTGAATTTTGTCACACCTAAGATTTTTAGAGAAGAAACCACAGGCACGTTGAAGTCTCGATCATAAAGCACATTTGAGCCTGTTGATTCATCCACTCATTTACTTTGCGCCCCTAAGTGTGAGCATTGTGTGAAGTGTTGGGTGGGTGGGCACCTACCTGGAAGACACTGTGTTCGCACTGGAGAAATTAACCAGTTTTTTGTTTCTCTTTGTTGTCTGATTGCTGATGCTAGAACTTCCAACACTATGTTAAACAACAGCGGTGAGAGTGGACATCCCTGTTGTGTTCCTGATCTCAGGGAAAAAGCTCTCAGTTTTTCCCCACTGAGGATGATGTTAGCTGTGGGCTTTTCATAAATGGCTTTTATGATCTTTAAGTATGTTCCTTCTATCCCAACTTTCTCGAGGGTTTTTATTAAGAAACATTGCTGAATTTTGTCAAAGGCCTTTTCTGCATCGATTGACAGGATCATATGGTTCTTATCTTTTCTTTTATTAATGTGATGTATCACATTGATTGATTTGTGAATTTTGAACCAGCCCTGCATCCCAGGAATGAATTCCACTTGATCATGGTGAATAATTCTTTTAATATGCTGTTGAATTCGATTTGCTAGTATCTTATTGAGAATTTTTGCATCCATATTCATCAGGGATATTGGCCTGTAGTTCTCTTTTTTTTTACTGGGTCTCTGTCTGGTTTAGGAACCAAAGTAATACTGGCTTCATAGAATGAGTCTGGAAATTTTCCTTCCCTTTCTATTTTTTGGAATAGCTTGAGAAGGACAGGTATTATCTCTGCTTTAAACGTCTGGTAGAACTCCCCTGGGAAGCCATCTGGTCCTGGACTCTTATTTGTTGGGAGATTTTTGATGACTGATCCAATTTCTTCGCTGGTTATGGGTCTGTTCAAGCTTTCTATTTCCTCCTGATTGAGTTTTGGAAGCGTGTGGGTGCTTAGGAATTTGTCCATTTCTTCCAGGTTGTCCAGTTTGTTGGCGTATAATTTTTCATAGTATTCCCTGATAATTGCTTGTATCTCTGAGGGATTGGTTGTAATAACTCCATTTTCATCCATGATTTTATCTATTTGGGTCATCTCCCTTTTCTTTTTGAGAAGCCTGGCTAGAGGTTTATCAATTTTGTTTATTTTTTCAAAAAAACAGCTCTTGGTTTCATTGATCTGCTCTACAGTTTTTTTAGATTCTGTATTGTTTATTTATGCTCTGATCTTTATTAATTCTCTTCTTCTGCTGGGTTTAGGCTGCCTTTGCTGTTCTGCTTCTATTTCCTTTAGGTGTGCTGTTAGATTTTGTATTTGGGATTTTTCTTGTTTCTTGAGATAGGCCTGGATTGCAATGTATTTTCCTCTCAGGACTGTCTTCGCTGCATCCCGAAGCGTTTGGATTGTTGTATTTTCATTTTCATTTGTTTCCATATATTTTTTAATTTCTTCTCTAATTGTCTGGTTGACCCATTCATTCTTTAGTAGGGTGTTCTTTAACCTCCATGCTTTTGGAGGTTTTCCAGACTTTTTCCTGTGGTTGATTTCAAGCTTCATAGCATTGTGGTCTGAAAGTGTGCATGGTATGACCTCAATTCTTTTATACTTATGAAGGGTTGTTTTGTGACCCAGTATGTGATCTATCTTGGAGAATGTTCCATGTGCACTCTAGAAAAAAGTATAATCTGTTGCTTTGGGATGCAGAGTTCTAAATACATCTGTCAAGTCCATCTGATCCACATTGGAGCACTTTTAATTCGTGATTCTTAGTGAAATTTTCTTAACTCACAAACAACAGTTTTTTATGTATAGAGTATTCTTTCTCAGATTGGGCCTTACTTCCTTCACCTGTTCCCCTTTGTTAGGATTTACAGGTGCCTGCTCTAATTAAGATTTGTAAGGGAGTAGTATTTGGATATTAACCAATGTATGTGCATCGGTCACTGTAGTTTTGTTGGTTCTATTGCCTCAACCCTATTCCAGTCAGAGGTAGGACGGGAATCCCTATCCCTAGCAAGACAACAAAAGAGAGAAGGATCAATAGTAAGCTTTTGAGTGTCAGAGTTGAATTTCCAAACCTCCAGAAGAGATAATAGAGAAATAGCTGAGTCTCAAAATTTCAAAATCCTGAGTTTTAATTCTCAGTGTCGAAGTTGTGTCATAACCACACAAGCACAATGGGTCACATGTCTACCAAAGATAACCATGTAGTTCCCCACGCTGGGACTAAATAAAGGAATTAGGAGCTGGCATCGAGGTTTGCCCTACCTGACATTGTAGCTTGTATGATTTGTACACATTTAAAAATCATTGCACCCTGTCTATAATTATTGTGTTTTAATACATTCTTGGAAGTAGAACTCAAGGCTCAAGGCGTCTGATGGAGTGGACACATATTCATCAGGACACAGCGTCTGTGTGTCACAAGCCCGTGGAAGTGCTTTGGGAGTGAAAGTGGTGAATTCAGCTGTCACCACGCTCCTTGTTTACGTGGTTGTTGTAATTGCTATGTTACCTGCATTTCAGCGCTTATCTCTATGGAGAGAAAGAACTAGAAGCATCAGACAGCACAGAGATTCTTTAGGAGGTGGACACCCGCGACCGAGCAGGTGGTGACACCAGGGAGGACAGTGCGCAGAGACGTCTGTGGACTCTTGGGGTTATGAAGCGTGTGCGAGGACACAGAGGGTCTGACGAGAGGTGCTGTTCCCCAGGTGGCTGAATGACACATGCTCCAACAGCGTTTTCACGTCTGTAAGCCTGTTGTATTCACCCGGGAGGTCTTTCTCTCTCTGTGACCATGTGTGTTTGCACACATGTAGCCCGCGCCTTCGTCCCACTGGGCACGCGCACGAGTCCTATCACGGACATTGTGCTCTTACTGCGTATTTGCTCTTTAATTGTCCGTCAGAGTCTCGGTTTCATTTGCTGGCTTTAAAGCCTGTCACCAAACCAGCAAATGGCAAACACTAGGTGTTCATTAAGTACTATAAATGACTGACTGAATGATAAAGTCACTAAATCTTTGTTAAACACCACAAATACGTGAATGAATGATAAATTAATTACTCATTTAGTGCAACTGGTGTATAATTTCTTTGTGCTGGTCTCTGGGTGTGGTCGAGTGGCCAACACAAGCAATAATCATATTAAAATAGATCAGAATTTATTTTCCAAACCACGTGGAATCATGGAGGTGTTTTTGTTGTGTTCGTTTCGTTTGCTTTCTCGAAACATTTACCGAAAGGTAATACCTCTTATAACATATGCTTATGTCTTGATAGTCAAAAGCGGTTGTATTTCCCGTATGTTTTTCATCTGATTAGTATCATTCCTTATATTTTTTAATGTGCGTATATGTTGATGCCATTTTTTGTGGTCCGAAAGAAAGACCCCGTGTCACTTGATTATTTTGTATTAAATTGAATTTGTGAAGAAAAGGGATTGAATCACCTGACAGTGATGCAGTTCAGAATGTCCTCATTCTGAGTATTTCTCAGTGCGTGTTCATACGAAAATCCAGCCAGGTTTGATGTGCCGACTTCCCCGGTTTCTTCTTACATATGGAAACGGAATTCAGTAATCAGTTTATCGGTTTATTAAACCGTGATATGAGGAGGTATCGGGTTCACCTTCTCAGCAATGCTTCAGTGCTCCCCGCGCTCTCCGTCTTTGGTAAATATAATGCAGAGTCGAAGGGAAGTGAGCCTACAGTGGAATTCGCTCTCCAGAAAGCAATTCAATATCCCCCCCACTCAGCTGACACGGAGAAAAATCTGAAATCTGGAGAGCGTGTGCGCACGGCCGCTCCTCTTTTCTCCTCCACTCGGGGCGCTTCTGAACACTGCCTTTCCCTTCACACATTTCCGTCTTGCCACCGTGTGCCACGTGATGTTTGTCATAGACGGCGGCTTAAAAATACCAGCAGGGTTTTTCTGGCAGATACATAACAGGGAGAGCTGTTCATAATCTGAAAGTAAATTGGACCAAGCCTATCGGGTCATATTTGTTTTAATCTGAGCCCCAGAGGATGAGATTAAAAGCAGATTTGTTTATCACAAGCAGAGGACGGTTCTTGCTGCTGCTTTTAACTGGGTTGGCTGTTGCACTCTTCTGAGCCGGAGGCCACAGTAATCCGTCGGTGCGCCCCTCCCCACACCCCTGCGTTAAGCCTAGAAAGCCTATGTGATTGTAGTTCCTCCCACCCCCCGCCCCGTTTCAAATCACAAGGTCATTAATAAACACGAGTGCGATCCTTCAGTTCTGGAGGGCGACTGACATATCAGATCTCGGGGACGCTCTCCTGCCAGCTGTTTTCCGTCTTGGTGATGAATTCATACTCAGATATTTGTAAGCACTCCTAAGCCAGCACGTTTGTAATCCATTGGTTGTCATACTGACGTTTTTAATGTTGCAACAAATCCACGTGATTCCTCGTGGAGATGCTTCCACGTATGGAATTGGAACAATAATGACCGAAGCATCCCGTCGTGGGAAGCCGTCACCCACAGAGTCACCTTCTTCCTGAAGGCCTGCTTGTGTCTTCCTGGAGCTCAGAAGCCAGGCAGGCCTACTATGAGGCACGGCCGTGTGCTCACCCTTAGACGGCGCCCTGTCAGACTGACTGTCGTTGGCGGCGGGGTCCATGCCTTACATGCTCCCGGCTTCGCGGAAACGGGTTTGCGTGGCCGAGGAGACAAGACAGAAAGATGCGCGTTGAGATGATCACCTGGGGAAGCTGCCTGCCTTGTGGGAAAACAGGCCCACCCCCCACCGATGGGACCACACGTCTGCATCATCTACACCCCAGAGCGGAAGGGAGTCCCCGTGCTCTAAAGAAGTCCTCCCTGCCCAGTACTTTCAAACTCATGTTTCTACTATCACCTGGGTTTTATGGCTTTCACAGGAAGTTTGATCCCCAGCAAGAGGTTGCTGGGCTGCACAGAGTACCCTGATAATCACGCTGTCTGTGAAGGAGGCCGTCGGCTCTGAGGTCGAGAGGACAGGTGGCGGTTTGGTCCAGCGTTTGGGTGTTGAGGGCCTCACTCGTCCGTCCTCGGTGTACTCGTCACCAAGTGTGGACCTGGTCCCCGTGGCAGACGGACTCTGAGATGCGCCGGGAAAGACCCTCTGCCGATTGGAATGCCCGCGCCTTGAGTGATAGCCCGACATCCTGGTCACCGACAGAACAGGGCCCAGGTGGTGGCAGGACACTCGCACCAATGGCTGTGTCACTTGGCACCCCTTTCCGGCTCCCGGCAAGTCTCTCTGTCCCCTCCTCAGCTTCTGTCCCCGATAGAGCAAGTGGCCGTCCTGCAGAGGTCCAGGTGGCAAGGAACCGGGGGCGGCCTCGGGTCCTGAGCCAGCTGGGGACCGACGGACGTCCTCAGTGTAACATCCCACAGGGAGCCGCATCTCTGCCTGCAGGCAGACCCACCCTGGCCAGTCTTCGGAGAGACCCCCGGGCCCGGTCGGCCCCTTACTGCCGCGCAGGGGACACTGGGGCAAAGCAGGGGTGCGGCCACGGCCGGATCTCTGACCCACAGGAACTCTGATTCTGTGAACGTGTGCTCTGAGCTGCTCAGAGCTGTAGATAGCAGCGTAGTTATTTTACGTTTACAGGCTGCTTCAGCCCTTTCCGCTTGCGGCGGCCCCTCGTTTCTAAGGCAGGAACCCCAGACGCACAGAGTCCAGAGCCGCAGGGCGTGGGTCTGACTCTCCCCTCCCGCTGCCTGCCAGCCGTCCGGTGTTGGGCTCGTCTCCCTGTCTGAGTTCGTGTAACTCTGCCCACGTTTACGATGCACTGTTTCCATGGGAGAAGCGGCTTCATGCACGGAAGATGCTTGGAGCTGTGTGTCCGTGTGGCTCCTCCCCCGCGGCACATAAAGCATTAACAGGAGTGGCCTGCGATCCTGCGCGTGGCCCGAGATGTGGGGGAGCCCTGGGTCAGGCTGCTACACACGCCTGAGCAGGATGGGGTGCTGGCGGGGGAGGGGAACAGCTTCCTCCCGCCCCCGCCACGAAGGTGACCTTCCAGAAGCAGTCGAGGAGCCCCGGGAGGCTGTTGGGGAGGTCTCTCGGTAAAGAGATTCCCCAGGAACGGGGGACCCCGGCCTTTGGACAGGTGGCGGGTGCCAGTTATCGATGGGCTGAGGAACGAAAGGGGAGCGCTGCGTACTCACCTCTGGTTTCCGACCCCTTTATGCCACGGGAAGGGGGCTCCACGGGCGCCTCTGTCGTCCGCAGTGGCAGGTGTCCCCACAGGTGCAGGTGCAGAGGTGGAGTGACGGCCCTTTTAGCTCTGCATCAGCTTAAGAACACACGCTCTCGTTTCATGCCCACACTGTCCTCCCGAGGTGCACAGGGCCGTCTTTCCTCACCTTCGCTCGGGCACGGTGGTGGCGGTGGTTCTGACCTTGACCCCAGGCTGCCGCCTCCGTGCAGACAAGCTGGGGGCTCAGCCCGGGCCCTTCTTTACCAAACCAACGGACACAAGCTGTTTTATTTCTTTCGTTCTCTCTGCTTCCATTGTCGGTAACGCCCCGAAGCCGGCTGAGGATTTGGGATTTACAAACCTGGAGGTCAGTCCCGCGTGTGCGGTCGCTCCCTGGACGACGCGGGAAAATCGCCTAGCGAGTCTGGGCCCCATTTCCTCATCCGTGAAGCAGCGATTAAACATTTAGGAGAAGAACACGGATGCTGCATATTTCACAGCTTTGAAAACTGCATGTAATTTTACACACGCAGAATTTAACCATGGTGAAAAATATAAAAACGATAATAGTGTTAACATAGTTTCCAAAGTCGACTGCACTACCCATGCCGGCTGCTGCTGGCCACCGCCTTGTCTCCTTCATCTGACGGCTCGTCAGAGTCAAACTTTCAAAATTTTGGTGCTGGGCTTGGCTCCGGACTTCTGAGAATTTGCTTCTGTCGTCTTGGGTGGCTGTAGCCGCTGAGCCCATGCTGTGGAAGATTTATGACCCCGTAGCCTCTCCCCCTCATAAACACGCACACTCACATCCTTCCCTTGCCATGTCCCCAAATCGGTTCTATCTCAAGGTTTTGTGAAGTCAGTTTTGCTGGTTACGCTAGTGTGACTATGCGAATTCCGTTAACGTTCAATGCATGTGACTGAATTATTGGCTCTTTTCCTGGCATCGCTTTCGTTTGCTTTATGGACCCATCATTAATTCTCAAATTTTGAGATGAGTCAACTAAAGAAGAAAACTTTTATCAGGGTGAAAATGATCAGGTAATCGTGATTTCCAAGTCCCTTGTCCTGGAGGCGGACCTCGGTCGGCCTCAGCTGTGGGGGGTGTCCCTTCTCTCTTATCCGCGGCTTTTCACTCTTGCCTCCTGCAGGGTCCCGGGCTGGCAGGATCCAATGCCTTCCTTCCTGCTGATTCACTGTCCCGGCTTTTGACCCACATTTGCCTCCCGAGGACAAATAAGTGGGACATAATCGATACCTCGTATGCATAAAACTCAACTTCCTTCTGTGTGACTTACACTGACAAACCAGTGATGGAGCGCGGATTTGCGGCACGTCCTGATCTAATCACAGACGCTAGCTTGAGTTTGTTCCTAGTTTTCTGGACGGACAAGTCTAGCTTGAGAATGACTCTCAAGTCTAGCTTGAGAATAACTTGCCCTCCAAATTTGGAAAACATTTCTTCATCTTCCCCCTAGATGGTAGCCTGGTAAGAGGTACGTGTTATCCTTATCCTAGTTTCTTCATGTGTGAACTTTTCTCCCCCTTCATTCCTAGTGTGGAGATTTAATGGCAATATCCTTGATTTAAGGCGTGTTAAATTTATTTGTCTCAGTAAATTTACTTTGAAAATCCATATATTCTATTTTTTAAACATTTTAAAATGTTTGTTTATTCTTGAGAGAGAGAGAGAGAGAGAGCGCGTGCGCACGCATGAGCGGGGGAGGGGCAGAGAGAGAGAGGGAGACACAGAATCCGAAGCAGGCTCCAGGCTCCAAGCTGTCAGCCTAGAGCCTGACGCGGGGCTCGAACTCATAGACCGTGAGATCATGACCTGAGCCGAAGTTGGTCGCTTAACCGACTGAGCCACCCACGCACCCCCAAATATTCTATTTTTAAAATTATTTTTCTCTGGTTTCACTGCAGACTTGCGTCCCTTTCTTTTCTGTTTTCTCTTTCGTCAATGATTATTGGTTGGATTTCCCGGAGTCATTGAATAAATCTTTTCCTTCTAAATAGAGTTGTGACATCTGCTTGGTATTTCATTAACGGTTTGTTCTGTGTTGTGAAGTTTCCCTCAGCTCTGCCTTCCACATCCTGTACTTACTTTTTGAAATTCCCACTAACATATTTTTAACTTCCAACAGTTTTTGTTTGTTCCTCAATCATAGTGTCCTGTTTTGGTTCTGAAACTATCAGTGATTTTTTGAAATATACTTTTGTAGTCTACATTAATTGCCCCTTTACTCCAATTTTCTTTCTTCTCTCTCTTTTTTTAAAATTTGGATCTCTGTCTTTCTTCAAAATTTTCCTACAAAGCATAGTGATCCTTAACCGCTCATTCATGCTTGAGAGAGAAATGTGAAATTACTTGTTTTTTTTTTTTTAATTTCATTTTTGAGAGACAGAGAGACAGAGAACATGAACAGAGCAGGGGCAGAGAGAGAGGGAAACACAAAATCTGAAGCAGGCTCCAGGCCCTGAGCTGTCAGACCCCGACGTGGGGCTCGAACTCACAAACCACGAAATCATGACCTGAGCCGAAGTCGGACACTCAACCCACCCAGCCACCCATGTGCCCCGAGAAATGTGAAATTAGACGTCACAGTGCACTGTGGTGAAGAGCTGAAGCGTATGCATTTCCTGCTTTGGAATTTTAAAAGTTTCTTTGGAGGCTGGGAAATCACACACTTTACGAATTAAGGAGAACGTCTGTTTTGTTGCGTGTTGAGAACAAGGAGTACTTTGGGTCCTGGGTTGTGGCAGAGCCCATTGTGGGTGGGTGGGTATGTTGTGCCAGTGTCCCCACACATCAGGGCACCTGGCTAATGCTTTATTTATTTATAAAAAAATTTTTTTTAACGTTTATTTATTTTTGAGACAGAGAGAGACAGAGCATGAACGGGGGAGGGTAAGAGAGAGAGGGAGACAGAATTGGAAGCAGGCTCCAGGCTCCGAGCTGTCAGCACAGAGCCTGACACGGAGCTCGAACTCACAGACCGTGAGATCATGACCTGAACCAAAGTTGGACGCTTAACCGACTGAGCCACCCAGGCACCCTGCACCTGGCTAATACTTTAAATCAAACAACTAGCTGTCCCTTCACCCATCGGGTGCAGGGTACTCACTTTTCAGTGGAGTATGTTTGTTGTAAGGCAGTAATGCTGGGAGGCACAGTTCTCAAGGTGGAAATTCTAGCCTGTTCCTCAGGAAGAGGGAAGCAGGAGCAAACACAGGATGAAGAATGGGCCACCTGTTTGTAAACGTTTGGCCGTCCATGTGTGTGGACATTCAGGATGTGCCCAACATTGCGCCCAGCGCATTACAGCCATTAAAGTGTTTAATTTTTACAAACTCATTACATAACATTCTAATTTTACAGATGAGAAAGTAGGCTTATTGGAGATAATTTGTTGGAAGTCATACATCCAGTTAAGTGGAAGAATAAAGATTTGAACACAAATCTTAATTAATCTCTCTGTTCCTCTGCCTTTCTACAACTCAGTATAATTATTTATGATTCCAGTACATTTCAAACACATTCCAGACCTTCCTGGTCATCACTGAGCAGAAATGATCAGTATCGTTATAATCATCATTTTATTGCCAATTATTCGTAAATTCTGAATTCTGTAAAATAGAACTCGTTTTGTAAAGAAGGGAAGAGATGGCATAAATTGCATTTTGTGGAAGTTAAACATTTTTCTTTTCTTGAGTCACTGTACCCACCATCCAATTTCTCTATTCTGTTCTTAGAGTAAATACTTTCAGTATGTTTTTTCTTAGGTTAAAATTCTGGTAAATTTTGGAAACTGCTATCTAACAAAAACTTGTAGAAGGATGAAGTCAGAACTGTATTCATAGATTGTAAAGTGTCAAGTCAGATGATTTTTTTTGTATCCGACGTTTCTGTTTTGGGGAAAAAAAAGTTTTTATTTTTATTATTGGTTAATGGTCCCAAACAATAAGCTCTCTCAGATGAAGCTTTAGCTGTATTTGGAGAAGCAGTGGTCAGAAAGAAATTCAGAATCACTATCAATCAATCAGTTGTGATTACTTCTCCTAAGATTTACACTGCTTCTAATGTGGTTGATGACAGTGTTTAGTGTGGTGAAAAAAGTAAGGAATCTTATCAGTGTTCTTGGAGTTTTAGAAATATCATAATAATACCTTTATAACAGCATTTATTTTCAATAAAAAATCTATGCGTTGTCCTTTGTATATGTCATATTTTCCTTTTTTTTAAAGTTTTTAAAAAATGTTTATTATTTATTTTTGAGAGAGAGAGAGAGACAGACAGAGCGTGATCATGGGAGGGGCAGAGAGAGAGGGAGACACAGAATCCGAAGCAGGCTCCAGGCTCTGAGCCATCAGCACAGAGCCCGATGCGGGGCTGGAACCCAGGAACCGTGAGATCATGAGCTGAGGTCAGACGCTTACCCGACTGAGCCCCCCAGGCACCCCTGCCAGATTTTCAGTGGAGGCATGTGGCCTCTAATGGGAATCCATGTTAGGGTTCAAGTCTGCTTTGTCAGCCAGTAGAGATATAAGCTGGAGAAATTGATCACAACGTTTGTGTCTCCCTTTCCTCAGGTATTAAATGAAGGATCCTCGTGAAATTGCTATAGGAAGTAAACAAGGAGTATTGAGAGGATAAAGGATGATGTCAATCAAATCACTATTCTATGCAATGGTATGTCAGTGGTAGTAGTTTCTACAATTAATGTGGAAACACTATAATGCCAAAGCAGTTATGTAGCAAATTCAGGCTAAAAATATCACAAAATGATTATTCATATTTTCCCTTTGTCTTTGACAACATTATCTATTTCACCTATGTTGCTGTATATCCTTCGTGAGACCCTTCATGAGGTTATGGGAAGCGGATAGCTCACATCTTCCTCCTGGAGCTTACGGTCAGGAAGACTGGACGGTTGGATGTGTTGCAACACATATGTGAATTAAAGGCCACGCGTCAGTCAGGCAGAACCCTGTGAACCACACAGCAGGGCTGAGTGGAAACCGTGTGAGGATCTTCCTCTCGCCTCTACTGCTCACAGACGTTTTCCTAAAGCACCTGTGTCCTAACCTACAAGGACTCAGGAAAGCTTAGGGTCATTCTGAGAGCCAGCCCGGGGTTGTAAAGATAAGAAAGTCGTATGTCCAGAGGAATAACGGTACTTACGGTGTCCATGAGAGACAGCGAAGGCATCGTGGTCCGGGGAGAAGAGCCAGACACGAAATGCAAATAACGTGTGGCTGCACTTAAGTGAGATGCGTAGAATAAGCAGATTCATGGTCACCAGGGGCTGGCGGGGGTTGGGATGGAAATAGCGTTTAATGGGTATAACAGCGATGTTGTTTTGGGTGGTGAAAACGTCTGGAAATAAAAGGGGCTGGTCGTTGCACAGCAGTGTGAATGTCACTAAACACAACCAAGTGTATGCTTAACGTGGTTAAAATGGGAAGTTGTATGTTACCTATATTTTTCCACAATAAAAATATTTTTGAAGTGTCTATACGTGGCACTTTCAGATTATTCTTACACAATTTCAGATATGTATAAGTGAAAACAGGCAGATGGTGAGGAACACTAAAGACAGAAACCCAAATTTGTTGTTTCCTGATAGGAAGTTCATTCCAGATTTTAACTGCTGTCTCTAAAGGAGGAGAACCCTTACATCTCGAAGGAAAAACAAACAAGCAGACTGCACCAGGACATGCTATTCCAAAAGCGTATCACAAGGATTTAGATTAATAATAAAGAATGACTAAAAGAATTATCAAAACATAGACAGTTACCTTCTGTGTTACTGGAATACTAATGAAGTATTATATCGGTCTGTGCTATCATATTAACAATTATGGTTCAATAGCATTTATTAAAAATGGCTCATTGAAAGTGCCCTCTACAACCGTCAAATAGAAAGGTAGCAGGTGTGGAGTCTCAGAAGAGAAGAGAAGAAAGTCCTACAGGAAGAGGAGAGTAGGCATTCAAAATGCCTCCTTCTCACATTTACTTCTGTTTCCTTCCGGAACCCTGCTAAGACGACAGTAAAGGGCTGTACGATGTGCATCGGCCTACAAAGATCAGAGGAACTGGAGAGGACACAAGACATGTCACAATCTGGATGGCAGAAAGTCCTGGAAGAGGGCTGGCGGCTGGCCAGCCCATGCCTGTCACAGAGCCTGGGAATGAGGTGCCTTGCGTGAGGGTCAGATGTCCCTGAGAGCAGGAGGGGTGGTGCAAAATCCATAGGAGAAGCGTGTGGAGCTCCAGATCCCCTTCCCCATCCCTGCACCAGTGAGTAAGGGTCTCGTCACACCTCGGTGAGTGACTGGAGGTTCTCTGTCTGGTGAGGTCTGGTCCTCAAAGGACACGGACAGCAGACGCAGCTGATTGGGATTGCGACGTCTGCACTCTGAGTCATCGACATGCTGTCCCTGTGGTATAGGGTCTTAAGGTAAGAGCCCCCGAAAGGGTTATGGGGGCCCACGGTCCCTTTCAGGTCGACAGGAAGTGCTGTGAGGATCTTAAGACGTTCCTACAGGTCCTTGTTGTCACATATGAGGGGGTCTGAGAGAAGCAGGAGCCCTTTCGTGAGCCCGAGGCAGACAAGAGATGATCCTGAAGACATTTGTGGGTGTGGCTTTTCTGTAATGGGGTGGATGGAAATCGAGACCTGTGAGGGCCACTCTTTTTTTTTGTAAGTTTATTTATTTATTTTGAGAGAGAGAGAGGGCTTGAGCAGGGAGGGGCAGAGAGAGAGGGAGAGAGAATCCCAAGCAGGCTCCGAGCTGTCAGCACAGAACCCAACTCGGGGCTCGATCCCACGAGCCGTGAGATCATGACCTGAGCCAAAATCAAGAGTCAGACGCTGAACTGACTGAGCCACCCAGTGGCTCCGCTTGGACTGAATCCGCTTGGACTGAAAAGGACAGACACGGTAAAGAGAGAATGACAGGGAGGCAATGAGCCCCCAAGAGTTTAATGCAGGAAGGAGGCTGCGAGGGTGACTGGGTGCAAACGTGGACCCTCACAACAGGAAGATGACTCAAGCTGGACCCAAGCAGCGCAGGGAGGGGCCCCAGCGGGGCAGGACCAAGCCCTGATCACAGATGCACAACATGGCACAGGTGGGGTTGAGTTGCTGCGAGTCGGAGGTGGCCGCGTGGCTCCCGGGCTCCTCCATTCTGGAAGAAGCATCCCAGGTAGCTACGGTCCACCTGCTGGACCAGCGGACTGGGCGCAGGGCCTTCAGATCAGGATGACCCAAGCTCAAGACGTGGCGTCTGCTCTGCTGGCTGGACGCTCTTCGGAATCCCTCAGCCACTACTTAAGAAGCATCACTACACGCTGAGCTCTCATCCCGCACCTGTTAGGATGGCTACTACAAAAAATCAAAAGACACCTAGCGTTGGCGAGGATGTGGAGAAAAGGGAGCCTCGTGCACTGTTGGTGCGAAAGTAAACTGTGCAGCCGCCGCGGAGAACAGTGTGGAGGCTGCTCAAAAAGTTAAAGATAGAAATACCACTGGGTCCAGCTGTTCCACTTCTGGGAATATATCCAAAGCAGATGAGAACACTGCATCGAGGAGGTATTTGCACCACTGTGTTCACTGAAAGCATTTTTCACAATAGCTAAGACATGGAAACAACCCAAGTGTCCTTCAACGGGTGAGTGAAGAAAAACATTTATATATAACGAAGAAAGAGTATATGTGCACACATAATGGCATATTCTTCGGCCGTTAAACGAGAGCAGGTCCAGGGGTGCCTGGGGGGCTCAGTGGGTTAACCGTCCAACTCTTGATCTCAGCTCAGGTCTTGATCTCACAGTTCGTGAATTCAAGCCTCACATGGAGCTCCACACCGACAGTGCGGAGCCTGCTTGATATTCTCTGTCCCTGTCTCTGCCCTCCACTGCTCATTCTCTCTCTCTCTCTCTCTCTCTCTCAAAATAAATAAACATTTTTAAAATTAAAAAAACAAGGAGAAGTCCAGCATTTGCGACATCACGGATGGACCTGGAGAGCATTAAGCTGAGTGAAATAATTCGGACACAGTCCAACACTGTGTGCTATCACTTATATGTACAATCTGAACAACTGTACTCCTTGAAGCAGAGAGCAGAATGATGGTTGTGGGGGCTGTGGGGAGGGGAGAGTGGGCAGTGGTGGTCAAAGGGTGGAGACTTCGGTTTGAAGATGAATGAGTTCTGGAGATCTAATATCCAGCATGGCGGCTGTAGTTAACGGTACTGCATTACATACTTGGGGTTTGCCAAGAGAGTGGAGTTTCGTTGTTCTTGCCGCACACTCAAAAGGTGACGATGTGAGGTGGTGGGTGTGTTAATCACCTTGATCGAAGAGATCATTTCATAATAGGTGTGTGTATGTGTATATATGGACTTGTCCGTGTGTTTGTATATATATACGTACATACACGCACACATATGCATGTGATGTATGTGCTCAGTCATCATCTATACACCTTATAAATTCACCTAGTGCAAGCAAATGCATACAATTTTATTTATCTTTCGTACTTCAGCAAAGCTGGAGAAATGAGTAAGAGTATGAAAGACGATGTGTACATGCTTGTATCAGTGGTCCTGCCCGGGGGCTGGACTCCCGTGTGATGTCGTGTCCAGGTGATTACAGTCCCTCCCCAGCGGAACCTGCCAGTTCCCCGGCTGAGACCCTGGACATCATGGTGCAGAGAGGACCTGTCCCCCCCCCCCCACAGCACCCTTCCCAAATTTCTGACCCTATTGTGTACTCTAAGCATAATGATATTTTGACGTTTTACCACGTTTGGGATGATACCGTTGCTTTAGTACATTTGGGGTGATCTGTGGCATAGCGGTAGTGATTTGGGCACCTTGAAAGAGTATGGACCCGAGTGGAATTCAGCAGCACTGGAAGGAGGACACTCTAATGCCGTGATAATTGACGGGGAACGCTATCTTCAACAAAAATTCTGCATCTAGCCAAACTACCACAACTTATAAAGAAACAAAGAGCTTTTGAAATACTCTGGGACCAAAACAAAAAATTCACTTTCATGTATCATTTGTCATCAAAGGATGAGAAACATCAAGGATGATTCATCAAACAGGGGAACAAATAAAGATGGGGAGATAAATGAGATTGAGGAGGAAGGAGATTCAATGTTGATGAATCAACAGGGATAATTTGTGGGTAGTGAACGGGGTCCCAGAACGTAGCTTTGCCGTAGGCATTGGTAGCTAGTAGGACACCAGCCTGGAAGATTCCCCAGGAGGGATGTTTTCCGTTAAAAATGGATCCATATATAACCTCAAGTGCTGGAATGTGTAACAGAGTGGTTTAAACAGTTCTCATGGAGAGTCGGGAGATGCATTTGTGATAAATATTCTTTAACAATAACAGTAAATATACCTACCATACCAGTACTGCCCCTCCTCCCAAAAAGCACAATGTTTAACACCAGGGGGAAAACGAAGTTGTTAAATAAAACGTGATTAGAATATTTACGTTGTTTATCGCACTCACATTTGGAGTCATGTTAATAAAAAAACTGAAACATAAAACACACTGGGTGGCAGTCATTCGAAAAGCAAGATACTTCCCCTTGTCTTCAGAAGCAGAGGCTCGCGGACCTTGCTTTTCCACTAGAGAAAGTAATGCCTCCGAACAATGGAGCTGGGAGACCACAGGTACCTGGCGTGCCGAGAGCATTACGGTGCAAAATACGCTCGACTTAGCCAATGAAAGAGCGCGAATGCCGGTTGAACTCGCTGCTCCCTGCGATCTGTTAAGTTGTGCGCGTGTGGGCACGCGTGAACAGAAAAAAGCTGTTCCTTCCAGCATCCCTGTGAAAACAGCCGAGTACCGAACAACTTGTTCTTTTAAATCTGGGGGATGAGTAATTTGGGAGGAGTGTGCTTCCGCCATCACGTTCGTGTCGCCGCTGCGGCCGAACCCTGCGGCGGATCTCCGCTTCGCTCCCAGTCGCGCCAGGGTCTTCCCGGTAGCCGACCCGACACAGAGGTCCTGCGCCCCCAGACCCCTCCTCCCGGCGCCTCTCCCCTCGTTCCCCGAGAGCCCAGCGGGCACCCGGCTGTCCCCTCCATGTGTCGGGCTGACTGCACCTTGGGGACTCGCTCTGGTTCTCAGTCTCTGCTCGACACGTATTGTTTTCACCGGTCAACACCGTGAGCGGCATCTCGATGCGTAAACACCACCCCATCGACGTTTCTTGCACGAGGGAAGAAAAAGGATGCTGTCAGTAGGTGTGTGGGGTTCGCGCAGAGAAAGGGGGCATGCCACGGGCTTTTTTTCTCATTTAAAAAATTTTTCTGTACTGCCCACTTCCCAATCCTGTCCTGCTCCCTTTTCATATTCTGCACACTTTGATACTCATTTTCTCTCTAGATCTCCAAGCTTTAGGTATTGAAACTAAGCTATTTTAAGAATCCCTAAAATAAAATCCTTAACTGGAACCCAACTTGCCAAGTATGGGAAGGACAATCATCAAAGTGTTAACTGAAAGAAAAGCTCCCGGATCTCAGAAGAACACCACCGTTCCATAAGACCATGCTTTTCCCAAGAGGATGAGGGCGTGGGGGACATAGATGTATTCTCTCGTCTTTCGAAAATTTGGAGCAGAAACATCCAAATAGAATGTAGTAGACCAAGTAGGCTAACGTGTCTATGGCAGCGAGTAGGGTCCTCTTTTCAGGTATTCAAGAGTTGTGACAGTGGCATCTAGGGGAACTAAGATTTCAAAGATAGAAATTATGTCTAAGTAACTTGATAATTTCTGGCGATTTTCTCCCTTGAGGCATAGTTGATTCTGGTGTGAGTTAATGATGGTGCTTAGCCTGTAATACAGTGAAACTCAATGGCGAAGGAACCTCAGTTAGCCCCGAACGCGGTCAGTTTAAAAGAAAACCGGCTTGGTGTCAGTAGAGAACCACATGTGAAAGTCAGCTAGTGTTTCTAGCTAATGGTTGAATCAAACCTGTGTAGATATGTATGTGTGTGTACATATAACTTAAAATATGTATATGCAATTTAAAATATGTGTATATAATATAACATGTATACATAGTTTAAAATACTTAAAACTACTACTTGAAACTCCTTTATGTTTATTTCATTACCTTTCCTATTAACAGAAAAAAACGTGTAAAGGCCTTACTGTCCCAGTCATAAAGTAAGATATAAATGCCATATACCATTGTGTAAGTTTAAGGTATACATTGTGATGAATGGATATACACGTGTGTTGCACAATGAGTACCGCAATATAGTTAACACATCCATAATCTCATAGAGTTAACATTTGTGTTTGTGTGGTAAGAACGCTTCAGGTCTACTTTCTCAGCGTATTTCGAGGATGTGACACATTATTCTTAACTATATTCATCATGCTGTGTATTAGATCCCTAGAAATTATTCATCTTGTAACTAAAAATTTGTACCTTATGACCCACATCACCCATTTTCCCCACCTTCCACCAGTTTACTCTCTGTTTGTAGGAGTTCCGTTTTTTAGATTCCACATGTAAGTGAGATCACACAGTCTTTGCCTTTCTGTATTTGACTTAGGTTAGCTTAGTCCCTTCAAGGTTCATCCATGTTGTTGAAGATGGCAGCATTTCCTTTTTTTATGGCTGACTAGTATTCCGTGTGTGTGTGTGTGTCTGTACAAACACATGCCACATCTTCTTTATCCATTCATTCCAAGATGGACACTTGGCTTGGTTCCACGTCTTAGCTATTGGGAATAAATGCCGAAGTGAACACAGGAGGGCAGATATCTCTTCAAGA
Organism: Lynx rufus; assembly: GCF_022079265.1. NCBI lineage: Eukaryota > Metazoa > Chordata > Mammalia > Carnivora > Felidae > Lynx > Lynx rufus. The sequence continues at coordinate 1,780,293 of NW_025814889.1, forward strand.
TAATGATTTCATCTCCTTCGGGCATATACACAAATGTTGGATTGTTGCATTGTATTGTAAGTCTATTTTAAAAATTTTGAAACTCCATAGTATTTTTTCCACAACGGTTGTACCAATTTACACCCCCCAACCAACACTTGGTATCTCTTGGGTTTTTGATAATAGTCATTCTAAAAAAAAATGAAGTGATATCTTATTGTACTTTTGGTTTGCATTTCCTGATGATTAGTGAAGTTGAGTACTTCCTCATGTACCTGTTGGCATTTTATATGTCTTCTTTGGGAAAATGTTCATTCATGTATTTGCCCATGTTTAATGGGATTTATCCGTCCATCCATCCATCCATCCATCCATCCATCTTTGCTGTCAAGCTGTTGAGTTCTGTGAATTACTCATGTTTTGGATACTAACCCTTATTAGGTAGATAGTTGGCCAATATTTCCCCTTACTCCATAGATTGCCTTTATTTTTTCTGTTTAGAAGCTTTTTAGTGTGATGTAGTCACACTTGCTTATTTATTTATTTTTGCATTTGTTGCTTATGCTTTTGGTGTCATATCCAAAATATCTTTGTCAAGACTAGTGTCAAGGATCTTTCTCTCTATGTTTTCTTCTAGGAGTTCTATAGTTTCAGGTCTTACATTAAAGTCTGTGTTTCGTTTAGAGTTCATTTTTGTGAGTGGTGTAAGATAGGAGTCCAATTTCATTTGTTTGTAGGTGAATATCCAGTTTTCCCAGCAGCATTTATTGAAGAGACTGTTTTTTCCCCCTTGAGTTTTTTGGCTCCCTTGTCAAGTATTTGTTGACCATATATGTCCGAGTTTATTTCTGGGATTTTGATTGCCTTACTTTCATCTGCGTGTCTGTTTTATACCGGTACTGTATTGTTTAAATTACTGTAGCTTTGTATTTTTTTCAGTTTTATCGACATATAATTGACATATAACATTGTATAGGCTTAAGGTGTATAACATGATGACTTGATATGTGAATACATTGCAAAATGATTTCCACATTAAGTTCGGTTAACCTATCCATTACTTCACGTAGTTATTTTTTTTTTTAGTGATGAGAACCTTTAAGATCTTTCTTAGCAACTTTCAGATATAGTGTGTAACATAGTTTGAAATCAGGATATGTGATGCTTCCTACTTTGTTCCTTCTCAAGATTACTTCGGCTATTTGTGATTGTGGTTCCATATAAATTTTAGGATTCTTTTTTTTTTTTTTTTCCATTTCTGTAAAAAATGCCATTGGAATTTTGATAAGGGTTGCATCAAATCTACAGATGGCTTTTGGTAGTAGGCCATGTTTACAAATATTTAATGTAACAATATTTGTATTTTTGTAATTTAATAATCTTTAATACAGAAGATATCCATGAACATACAGTGCCTTTCCATTTACTTGTGTCTTCTTCAACTTCTTCTCTTCTACTGTCTTACAGTTTTTAGTGTGCAACTATATCACCTCCTTGGACAAACTTATTCCTAAGTATTTTACTGTGTTTGATGTTATTTTATTTTTTTTATTTTTTTATTTTTAAAAATTTTTTTTTTTCAACGTTTATTTATTTTTGGGACAGAGAGAGACAGAGCATGAACGGAGGAGGGGCAGAGAGAGAGGGAAACACAGAAACGGAAGCAGGCTCCAGGCTCCGAGCCATCAGCCCAGAGCCCGACGCGGGGCTCGAACTCGCGGAGCGCGAGATCGTGACCTGGCTGAAGTCGGACGCTTAACCGACTGCGCCACCCAGGCGCCCCTGTTTGATGTTATTTTAAATGGGATCGTTTTCTTTATTTCTTTTTCAGATTGCTGCTAGTGTATAGAAAAGCAGATGATTTTTAATGTTGATTTTGTATCCTGCAACCTTACTGAATTTATTAGTTCTAACAGCTTTTGGTGGAGTCTTTAGGGTTTTCTATATATGTGATCATGAGATCTGCCAAGAGACAATTTTCCTTCTTCCTTTACAAATTGGATGCCTTTTATATCTTTCTTTTTCTCTTTTTTTTCTCCCTAATTGCACTGGCCAAGATTTCTAGTACTATGTTGAATAGCAGTGGTGAAAATAAGGACACTTGTTTTATTCCTGATCTTCGAGAAAAAGCTTACAACCTGTCAGCCCTGAGTATGATGTTAGCTGGGGGCTTATCATATATGGCCTTTCTGATGTTGAAGCACATTCCTTCTTTACCCTGTTTGTTGAGAATTTTTATTATGAAAAGATGTTGAACTTTGTCAACTACTTTTTTCCGCATCAGTTGAATGATCATGTGATTATTATTTTTACCCTATTAGTGTGATGTCTCACGTTTATTGATTTCCCTATGTTAAAGCATCCTTACATCCCAAGTAGAAATCCTGTGTGATCATGGGTACAGTCCTTTTAATATGCTGTTAATTTTGGTTTGCTTGTATTTCATGAGAATTGTTTGCATCTATATGTATCAGGAGTATTGGCCTGTAATTTTCTTTTCTTGTTTCACAACCTCCCAGAGAGCCACCTAAAAGTAAAGACCGTGAAGTTTTCAGCTCACACCTGCTGGGTCAGGGTCCACGTTTGAGCCCCTGCTCTGTGCTGTGTGTGCCCACTTCTGCTCTCAGTGGTGCACCCTGACTTGTCTTTGTCTGACCGTTAACCAAACACAAACCCTGCCCTTCCTCAGATTGTTGCTTTCTCCTCTCACGTGTTATAAATTACTTAGCGTTAGATGGCACCATGCAATATAATCTCCCAAACATCCAGAAATAAAACTCAGTGCCTCCTGTACCAATGCAGTCTCTGGTGATGAAATTTGTAGCAATGATGTGATTCACTGGTCAAGGTCAGAGCCTCTATTTATTTATTTTTGGTCTGATCTTTTCATTTCTTTACTTCTGCATTGGAGTGTATGGAGATTCTTCTTTTTCTTTTAATGCGGACATTTACTGCTATACATGTTCCTTTTAGAACGGCTTTTGTTGCATCCCATAAGGCTTGGTATGTTGTGTTTCTGTTTCTGTTTATCTCATGATATCTTTAATATTCCTTTTTATTTCTTCCTTGATCCAAAGGTTGCTCAAGAGTGTGATGTTTAATTTCCATGTATTTGTGAATTTTCCGTTTTCCTTCTGATATGGATTTCGAATTTTATAGCATTTGGTCAGAAATGATACTTGATATAATTTGCCTCCTTGAATGTGTTGAGGCTTGTTATGTGGCCTGACACCTGATCTGTCCCAGAGAATGATCCTTGTGCTGCGGAGAAGAATCTGTCTTCTGCTGGATATAATGTCCTAGATACGTCTTTTGCATGCATTTGATCTATAGGCTGTTCTAATCCATTGTTTCCTTATTGATTCGCTGTCTGGGTCATCCATCCTTTGTTGAGAGTGGGGCATTAAAGTCCCCTACTATCATTGTATTGCTATTCATTCCTCCACTTGGTTCTGTTAGTTTTTGCTTTATATATTCAGGTGCTCCAATGTTGGATGCATGCATATTTACAGTTTTATCTTCTTGAGGACTTGACTCCTTTATCATTATAAATGACTTCCTTTGTCTTTCATAAACATTTTTAGCTCAAAATCTCTTTTGTCTGCTATAAGTATAGTTACTCTTGCTTTTTGGTTATCATTATTGTTTCTGTCCTTCCACTTTCAGCCAATGTGTGTTTTTAAAGCTAAAATGAGCCTCTTATAGGTAACCTATCATTAGATTTTGTTTTTTTAATCCATTCAGCCATTATGTTTTTTTCTTCCAATTGGAAATTGGAACCATTTTCGTTTAAAGTAATTTTGTTGATAGGTGAGGACTTAATATTGCCATTTTGTTGTTTTCTGACTGTGTTCACCCCCCCTTTTTTCCCTGTGGTCTTCTTTTGTGGTTTGATGACTTTTCTGTGGTAATATATTCTGATTCCTTTATCATAATTTTTTGTGTATCTACTACCCGTTTTTCCTTTGTGGTTGCCATGAGGCTTAACATCCTACTTTAACCTGAGAACAACTTTAATAGCACCCAGAAACTCTGTACATTGGCATCTCTGTACTTCACAGTTTAGGTTACTGATGTTACAGTTTACATTCTTTGTATTGTGCATCCAATGTCAAATTTTTGTAGCTATACTTACTTTTATTATGTTTGTTTTTTAACTTTTAAACTAGAGTTGAGAGTGATTTATGCACCACCATTACAGTATGAGATAATCTGGCTCTGACCTTGACCAGTGAGTCACATCATTGCTACAGATTTCATCACCAGAGACTGCATTGGTACAGGAGGCACTGAGTTTTATTTCTGGATGTTTGGGAGAAGATTATATTGCATGGTGCCATCTAACGCTAAGTAATTTATAACACGTGAGAGGAGAAAGCAACAATCTGAGGAAGGGCAGGGTTTGTGTTTGGTTAACGGTCAGACAAAGACAAGACAAGTCAGGGTGCACCACCGAGAGCAGAAGTGGGCACACACAGCACAGAGCAGGGGCTCAAACGTGGACCCTGACCCAGCAGGTGTGAGCTGAAAACTTCACGGTCTTTACTTTTAGGTGGCTCTCTGGGAGGTTCTGAAACGTAGGCTGGGGAATGAATGAGCGAAAGACTTGAATCTCAAGGAACATCTACCTTCAGAAAACAAAAGGTGAAAATGGACCCAGAACAAACAGGTTACGTTTACTGAGTCTGAGCAGTGTTTAAGTACTGTCAGCATTTTCATCTGTTTGGAGAAGCTGAGGTTGAAGACATGGGGCTTCTCAGATTGCACTGGACAGACAAGGAGCAGGTGCGATGTCACATGTCAGCCCGTCCGCTGCGAAGCGTGCATTTTACCCGCTCGGTGCGCCGCACCCCCAGGCAAATGAGGGGAAACAGGGAGGTGGAGCCTTGTGCCGGAGCCAGAAAGCCAAGGGCAGGCTTTGGAGCGAGCGGGGCTGATCCAGCAACGTTCACAGGTTGAACGGAGACTCTTAATCTCATTGGAGATCCCGGGATCCGTGGGGTGCTCCTGGTGTTCTTGTTGCAGAAAGGAGGGAGTTTTCCTGGGAGAGACACGATGCGAGGTAAGTGGGGATATAGTTTTAAAGAGTTAACTCCTTTCTCTAATCCTGCAGAGGGGAGTGAGGGGACAGAGGGAAGTTGGTTAGCCTGCCGTGCCATCTCCCTGATGAGTGTCCTCCTGTCGGCTCTTGAGCTAATACCTGAGCATCTGAGGGCAGACTGCAGGGGGATTATGCCCTTGCCTGGGGTCTCCTCGGAAACTGCTCATCTGGAATATCTTGTGTTTTATGTTGATAGTAAAAGAAAATGCTCTTTTGTTATTTGCTTGGTGTCTTGGTTCATAAATACTGAGTTTGAGCCCCAAGCCCGCCTCTGTGCTTCGAGCTAAATGCCAACAGCGGGGGAGGATCAGTCATAGCATTTTCATCGCTTTTGGGCCGGAAACCGTCAAGGGGAGGGCGTCTCCGTGTTTGGGGCTGGAGAAGGAGATCGGAGGAGAGATGCAAAGTCACTAACGATTAATGCGTGTTTGCATGGCCAGTAAGCTCCCTCCAGGGGCTCCTCAGACCACCCCTCTCTCCTTAAGCTTTGTGGAAAGGATGGGCACTGTCTCGGGGGCACAGTGGGTGGAGAAGGCCGTGGCTCGACGCTCAGGATCCTCGTGTCCCTCATTGCCCTTTGTCCCAGCAGAGAGGAAGCACCACTGTGGTTTCCCTGGGTTTCCTCGCTCCCTGCCCGGTGCGCAGTCAGCTGATGTCGTGTACAAGCTCCTGGCCCACCCCCTGGGGAGGGGGCCCCCTGTGCCGCGCTCTCCTCAGGGGCTCAGGGGCCTGATCAGCCATGCCTGCCACACGCTCCCCCTCCCTGGGGACACACTGCCCTGTTAAGAGTTAGAGAGTTATCACCCATCACCTAGAAAGAATTCATTAAATGTATATAATATGTATTAAATATATATATATATATATTTTAACTTTATTTACTTATTTTTAGAGAGAGAGAGAGCAGGGGAGGGGCAGAGAGAGGGAGAGAGAATCCCAAGCAGGCTCCACGCTATCAGCATGGAGACCCTCGGGGAGCTCCAACTCATGAACGGTGAGGTCATGACCGGAGCAGACATCACGAGTTGGACGCTTAACCAGCTGAGCCGCTCAGATGCCCTGAGGATGCACATTACATTTTAAAACGTGACTGTTACCGAAACCTAAATTATTTTAGGTTGTCTTAAGTTTTGAACGTAAGAACGCCATGAAGGAAAGTTCACAGCAGGAATTAAATTCTTCGAGAAATGTGGTCAGACGTCTTGGTTTTGGGGATTGGACTGTGGTGGGGACATAAAGCAGGTGTGGAAAGATAGGGAGTCGTAGAGGTATCCAAACACGGTTGCCCGGATCAGCACCAGGAGAGACCCTTTACAAAGAACCCAACGGGATTTCGATCTCACCTGCAGGGCACACTGGCAGGCTTCCTCAGGAGCCGTCTTCTTGCTTTTTTGCAGATAAAACTACTATTAACGGATCATCACATGGAAGAAACATCAAGAAATCCATCTTTTACCAGAGTCTCATATAACTCAGTACTTCGTTGTTTGAATTTCCGTAATCAAAACCAAGTAGGAAACTCAGGGTAAACTCTGGGTACTTGCTTCCGTTTCTCCCTTTATTTACAGAGCCGTAGGCTGGGGGCTGTTTGCTCCATCACGTAAGCCAGGTGGCAGACGATGCAGGGGAGGAGCCTGCGCACAGTGCCGTGAGGTCACGCCCAACGGAAGGGGGACGGACCTTCCTGCCCTCAACCAAACTGGCTCGGGGGCTGCAGGCAACTCCAGATGGAAATATTCAGAACAAGTTTTCACGTTGTTGCTGTTTCCAGACATGCCCAGTGGTGAACGGATGAGTCTCGGACACGAAGGAAAACAGGGAACTCAACTCAGATGCATTGGGTATTTCTCACGAGAGAATCCATGACAAATTAGCCTCTAGCACTTTGTACTCCCACAGAAAGACGTAACTGTGAGGTGAGTTGTCCTAATCCATCAAGAACAGTTTCTGGGGTTGGGCACGGCAAACAGCAGAAGCTGCAACTTGAGAAATGACCTCGATTGGGAACATGATGGGCCAGCTGAACTCCCTGAAAAGGAAGGAAACACATCATCATTCCATTTCTGAGCTGCTTGTTTAGCGCTCGCTGTCTTTAACGGCTTCCGGGAACAGCCGAACAGAAGCATCAAGGGGTGTGTTAAAGACGTCGTGAATGATTGGAGCGCCTGGGGGCTCAGCCGGTTGAACGTCCAACTTCGGCTCATGTCATGATCTCGCAGTTCGTGCGTTCGAGCCCCGCATCGGGCTCTGTGCCGACAGCTCAGAGCCTGGGGCCCGCTTCGGATTCTGTGTCTCCCCCTCTCTCTGCCCCTCCCCTGCTCGCGCTCTGTCTCTCTCTCAGATAGAAGTAAATGTTAGAAAAAAAAGATACCATGGATGAAAACTTCTCCATCTGCCTGTTGCATAGACTGCACGACCCGTGGATGCACACGGAAGCTCTCCTCTTCCGTAAGCGGCAGGCAGTGGCGGCTAGAAGCGTTCCCACGGCCGTTCGTGTCGCTGGCGCAGCGGAACGAAGCATTTCACCCACTCCCAAACTTTACAGAGTATCCGTTAAGATCAATCAAAAACAAAGAAAAATGTTATTGAGGATTTACTTTTGTTCACAAAATTTACCTTCCTGTTTCTCTCATCCTTAATGAACGCTTTTACTGAAGGAGTGACATTTTCCTCTAGAGAACTACCCCCCTACCTTACGCGGTCCTCATATTTCTCGATGTGCGGGGTGGGGGCACGGGCGGTGGGCTTGGTGGGCTGCATTTCGCGGACCCATCCCACACCCTGCAGGGCATTTCCATCCCTGACTTCTAGGCTCGTGCCAGGAGCACCACTCAGTACTTGCATCAAGGGCTAAACAAAACAAACCCAAACCCACTCTCCCACCATCTTTAGGTGGAGAGACCTTAGATTTCTCTCAGCAAAGGAAGTCTCTGTGTGCTCACATGCCCTCAAGTGAACAGTAATACCAGCATCTTCAAATGTTTAGCCTTTCTTTCCGCAAACCCAGAGCGCCTCTTACAGCCTGTGCGTTTCCATCAGCGTCCTCGGTCGCGGTCGAGGGGCTGGTGCACACCCACCGCTTGATGTGGCCCCTGCTGGTGCACTTCTGCGTCAGCCAGCCGCCACCCCGGACTTTATCGGCGTCCTGTGTATCTAGTCTGCTCTTTATATTGCTTTCTGACTATCCTCCCAAATAAGTTAGGCTTCTTCACTTCCATTTTTCCTTCCCCAACGTGGCAGGCAATGTGGAATGTGATGCCTGCTTGGAACTGAGGGAACGGGTGTGACACAAACACAGGGACACGTGTCAACGTGTTTGCATTGGGTCCAGCTGAGGTCACGGTTCCAGGTAGAGGGAACCAGAGGTCAAAACAGATGGAAGAAAAAAGAAAGTTAATTTGTTCTGGAGTCTAAAATGGGGCCCAATGGGGTACCCGGTTGGCTCATTTGGTTAAGCTACTGACTCCTGAGTTCAGGTCACGATCCCGGGGTCGTGAGAGCGAGACCTGTGTCAGACTCTGCTGAGTGTGGAGCCTGCTTGGGATTCTCTTTCTCTCTGACCCCTTCCCTCTCTCCTTCACTCTCAAAATAAATAAACTTAAAAAAATAAAAAATACAATGGGGCCAGTGACTGCAGATTTATTTATATTGTATAATTATATTATGTCTAATATACACTCAAGTATTCTATACTTGTTACACCTTATTACATTATGTACTGTTGTCTTGGCCTGTATTTTTCTTTATATGGGCATATATTTACACTACTGTCTGTGCTTTTCAGTGACCCTCAGTTTTCTCCATAAAGTCTCGTATTACCTTAGAGACCTTGTTTTGTGGATCCTCTGTTAGGGCCAGCGTTAATCAGCCCTGCGTCCTCCTTCCTGACCTTCCGTTCTCTGCGCCCCGACACTGGTCACCCTCAGGTGCGTTCCTGTGGGGTCCGGTCTCTCGGCCGCAGTCTACTCGCCGTTCACTGAATCTCTGCGTGCGTCAGTTCTTGTCTCCAAAACAGGGTAATAATAGCACCTGCTTCAGGTGGTTTGTGAGGAGGAAGGGGGGTCGTGCTTGTGAATCACCCGGACGCACACTTTGCCTGCGCTTGGTGACCAGCTCAGCCAGGACGATTATTTTCGGTGCCCTTGATTATCTTTGAAGTCCCTGTGGGGGCTGAGCCAGCACTTTCCCGAGAGGAGTCCCCTTGTCAGCTTGTTGCAAGAGTGACTTTCTCCTGTCTTCCCGTCCCTGGGTCCGAGTCCCTGCCCCCAGCAGCATCCGCCCAAACTTTATCTGGAGACAGCTCGTTTCCTTCTGTGCACTGCCTCGCCCAGCGCCTTCTGCCATCACTAATTTGTCTCCTTCCCACTTTGACAGTGCGTAGACAGAATGCCCCACACAATTTAGCGCTCAATTACATGCTGTCTTACACTCACATTTGTGTCATGCGTTATAATCATCCTCTTAAATACATTGTTAACTCCTTGAGGAGATCGTATTGTAAGCCATTAAAACTGTCACAAAGCTTAGCTCAACTTTGGGTTCAGAGTAAGCCTCAGGAGAAATTTTGAGGATTCTTCTCTTCATCCCGTGTAGACTAAGCATGTACTAAAGGCGATACGCTCTTCAAGTAGCAACTTAGCGGACTGGACGATCCACAGGGACGCTTACGTGCAAATGTCATCAAAGGGAAAGTTGACTGCAATAAATACAAAGGGTGTATTCCCAAAAAGCAGGAGATACAAGGCTGGGAGTGACTCGGTGCCTCTGAGAATCTGCTCAGATCTCACGGAGGCTGCTCTCGGAAGGCAGGTGAGGGCCCGGCTCCCTTTCCAGGCAAGGTCTGGCAGGTTTGGGAAGCCTAAGGCTCTGACAGCCCATCTTTCACGGCCAGGGTTCCCGTTGTGTGGGTCCTGCCCAAAGCATCATTTCTTCCTGGTGCCGGCTTGAGGAACTGCATTCCTCGTCCACTGATGACAGGGGCCTGTACCTGTGGGCCAAGCGGTGGGGCCACCGGAGGTCAGGAGGGAGGGAGGGACTCCTCGGTGGCTCAGTTGAGCACCCAACTTCGGCTCAGGCCCTGATCTCACGGTTCGTGAGTTTGAACCCCGCATCCCGCTCACTGTTGCCAGCTCGGAGCCTGCTTCAGATCCCCTGTCCTCCTCTCTGCACCTTTCTGACTCGCACGCTCTCTCTCTAAAATAAATAAACCTTAAAAAAAAGAGCTCAGGAGGACGTGAACAGCAGATCTGGTCGAGCCCCTCCTGAGTGCCCGAGAGTGAAGGATGTTTTGGCGATACTGAGCGTGTGCAGGGGTGCAGGACGAGGCGGGGTGCCCGTGAACTCCAGGACACTTCCAAAGTTTTCTCTGTGGAAAGTGGAAATGTGGGCAAGAGAGGAGTTTTGTGATGAGAGCAAGTGTCAGTAATAATACGCACGCCAAGCTCTAGCGATGTTTAACATGTACACCTTCTTGATGCAATCCCAATTCAATTTTAAAATATGCAAATTAATTTTCATCCTTAATGCCTGGTGCTTATTTATACCTCGGCCACTGTATAGAAGGCACCAGAAACCGTATTAGGATAAAGTCATATGGAGTATATGAAGTGATCTTGAGAATTCCCTGTCTTATTTTTAGGGCTAATTACAAAACATTTCATTATTACAGGTTTGAGTAGAGAAATAAGAAAAAAGTGGAGAAAAGTTTGACTACGGAAGGTTGGTTTGTTCATCTATAAAATTCAGTGATGAATTTGATCATTCACTGGATGATGGGTTCAAAGGAGAGAGAACGGAGTTAACCAAAGTTTAACGTATTATTAGCTGAATTTTGTCTGTGCAGTTTCAACTAGATTATGTGCAATCAGATATAAATATGTTTCTCACTTAACACAGAAATATTTGAATCACTAAGTTCCTAAAAAAATTGGAAAGATAGTACTTAAAAAATACAGTTTTTCCCCCCCAGATGGTATTTGTAGCCATAAAAGTTCCCTTTAAACATAACTCTGTATTTAGTTTTTAGTACATTTAGTGTTAAGGATCCTAAAACCAAGTAGTTGAAATTACTTTAAAATGTTAAGAGTGTGGAAATTATTTGGAAAGTACTGGACACATCATGTTTTACTATAAATATTACCTTTGGGAGTGTTCTTTACCATCGTCAGCTGCACCCTCACGGAAACAATTTACAGTGGTTATTGGAGCTTTGGTGCTGTGATAATTAATACAAAACTCCAGTACAGTCCAGCTTCAGCAGAGTCTCTGTGGACTGGCTTCGCTACAGTCTCCCAACACACAGGGCTCCACGGTATTGCCCGTGCAAGGAGCGGCCAGAAGGAGAAGCCATACTTGCGTGGTTTTAATGTTTGCAGTGAATTTATGGCACATGCTCTTGTATTTTACTGATATTCCTGGCAGAAAAACAAAAACAGAAACAAAAAAAAGTGCAAACGAACTGCAGGTGTTTGACACAGAGGGGTATTTGGAGGAGCAGGAGGGATCCTGGCTGCTAATGATGGTTTCAGCTCTGTCCTGTCTCGTCCAAATGTGCTTACAATTCTTCATGCCTGTCACCAGTCCCCGAATTACCATTTTAGCCATTCTGAGGACTCAGTAATTGGTACCAAAATAGGGTTACCTTAGACTGAACAGCATCTGTTTTTATGCACGCATTTCCATTTTAGTGTTTGCCTCCAAAAACTTTGAGTCAAACTTGGAGTCTTAGCAAATTGGAAATCACACTTTTGTTTCCTGTGTCGCTGAGTCTCCAGCGTGACGTCTTGCCTCCCCATCGCGGTGGGCATTCTGTCGCCGTGCCGTTTCTCTTTGACCTGAATTATTTTTTTCTCGGCCCGTTGCCCGGGTGCTGAAGCGCTGCCCTTCTGCCTGGGCGTGGTGTGTGGTATTAGAGAGATTGTTTTGTTCTTTATTATTATCTTAGCACTTGCCAGTTGGAGGCAAACTTCCAACGAGTTTCCTAAACACGGGCACAGACATGGATTTTTCTGGCACTGACTCAGCAACATTATTAAGCATCCTCGGTGGAAGCTTCTGGTCAATATTTTACTCACTGACCATTTCGCATCTCTTGTGAGACTGAGCAGTTAGCAGCAGCTCCGACACGGGCCAGCTGAAAAGACAGGGATGTCTTTCTTGTTGTCTTTCGGGGGAGGGTTTCTGTTCACCCAGTTCTGAAGCACCTAACGTCCTCTGAGCAATGGGAGTGTTTGTTGTGGTCTTCAGAGCAGATCTGTGGAATGCTGGAATAGACGTCTGTCCTGGAGTAAGTCTGCGACACACGAGGTTAACTTGAAGCCTTTCCCCCAACCACTGCAGGACTTATCAGAAACTTCAGCGCATTGCCAGCTGCCAAGAAGAGAATTTAGTATAAAGAATGTCGATAAATCTGTTGACCAAGGATTCATTTTCAGAGATCTCTAAGGATAGAGTCAAAGCATTGCAACATAAAGGGAGTGCTAGTGGGTATTTCTAAATAGTTTATGGCTGTAGTTAAAAAGGCACACGGATTGCCTATACTTACAACTCTATTGGAAATTCAGAGATTATTTTGTATGGGTTAAGGACTTCGGCCTCACAATTTTCAGATAAGCATAAAGATTACAGAGTACCAGTGGAGATTTATCTTCTCCAAGTTATCACTTTTTACTTGCTTGAAAATACAACATTGACCTCAGGGTTCTAACTAGGAGTATAATGCAGCATAAGCAGGCATGAACTTTTACAAAAGCATTCATTTTCTGGGCCCTTAACATACTCTATAGGATGCAAATTTAAAAATCTTGTCAATAGAACAAAATATTGATTGTTTTACATGTATTAAAATTTTGTTGAAAATTTTGAGAAGACTTCTGTTTTCAATATGGGAATGGGAGAATTTTGTACTCAGAATACCATATTGTAGAAAAATTACCAGGTAGGATCTATTATCCGTTGTGGTATCAGACCACATAACACATAGAGGCAAGAAAACATGTGTGCACTTCAAGTCTAATATTCGGGCTCAATTTCATTTTATACCTGTTCACAGACTCATCACATTAATATGACTCACTATGGGTAACATGTGGATAAAATTTTTTTAAACATTCACTTTTTCAAGCTTTGTGTAGAATTAGAAAAGGGTTACTTTTGGAAACAAATAGGAGTTTTTTAAGAAGTGTGGTATCTGCTGATTGAGGGCACATACATTCTTATCTAACATAAAACGTTGACGCGTCTGGATGTGGGAGTCAAGTCGGGTGTATTTCTTGGATACTCTCTTTCAAATCCAAGTTCCGTGCATCGTTGCCAGGCTGTGTTTGGAGACACTGGTTGAAGATTTTATTTTTGTTTCTGGAGATCTGGGGAGGTGATACATAGGAATCGACCAGGAGAAAAGCGTTCACTCTCCTACAGGTGAAGGTTGGGAGGTGAGTTTGTCCTTTTCTGTGACACGTCGCTGTTGAAGACGTATTTAATAGCGCCATTTAAAGAAAAATGATTTTTCAAACCAGCCAAGTGATTATTTTAACTTTCTGCCAAAAACATAGAGTCTTGTGGACACGATCGTGTTCACAGACATCATTTCACTTAACAGTGAAACTCGTTTATCAAGACAGCTTCCTAGACTCTCTCTATGTGGTAACATATGTGTTTGCCTTCTAGAAGTGTTGTGCACACTGTTGAGTAGAATTAAAATTGCTTTCCTATGAAAATACTTACTTTAATTCAATGATCTCTCTACAGACTTTCAAAGAGGTCCATTTATTGACATTTTTTATTGCTGTTCCTAATGTTTACGAGGCCCGAGGCAAGAGCACAGATCAGAATCCACCTGGCACGTATCTGAATGCTGCAGTGAGCTGACGGTTGTTATGTGACACATCAGGTCACTGCCAGCGGAGGACTTGGGGGTGTATCTTTGTGGCCGTCAGTTATTTTATCTGCACACACCCCTGGCTCACACATGTGCATGCGCACACAGGTGCACACGTACCACGTGCCGACAAGGGTGCCCTTCGTGCACACTCATGTGTGTGTGCACGTGCGTGCGTGTGCACAAACAGACCCTCGTGGGCACACGTGCATGTGCACACACACATGTGTGAACACCCGCACCTGCGCTCTGAAGCTGTTCTCCTTCTGCTGTAGGGTGTCACCCCTGCCCTCCGGAGCTGGGCCCTGCACCTGCCGATGGGGCCCGTTGTCACGGAGAAGGTGCCGGGCAGTGGCCTGTTCCATGCGGATCTGCTTCTGCACCTGTCTCTTGCTCTGGGGGACCACCTTTCTGGTCAGGGTACATTCCATCAAGCATAACGCTGTCCTTTACATGCCCTCGACACGAAGTTGACGTGGATTGTGTACATCAAAGAACGAACCCTAAGTCAGTTGTTTCACCAATATAGACCAGCAATCTGGACGTTTCTCTTGTACGGCCGTTCATCTAGAGGGCGGGTGCACGGAGGCACGTTGCACACGTTTGAGGGAGACTTCTGAGACGTGAGCCCGAGTCAGACTCGGAAGACAACCCACGAGAGGATGTGGACACAGAGCGTCGGAGGGGCTCGGCCTGAGGCACATTCCCAGGAGGCTAGTCCAGGAGAGAGAGAGCCTGGGCCAGGCAGGTGAGCACGGGAGGGCAGAGAAAAGCGGGGTCGAAGGAGGTGGGGGGAGTTCGTGATGCTAAGAGAGAAGCCAGGAATCCAACGTGGGAACGGTCCTCAGAATCCGTATCTCAAAACAGAATTTATGTTAGGTGTTAATAACATGCAGGGGAATGAGACAAGAACATTTTTGTTAAAAACAAAACCACAAAAAACCTCAGGCACGTTTAAAAACACTACAGTTGTTAACATAGTCACCAAAACCCAGAGTGGTAAATTCTGCAGGACAATCTTGTTCTTTCCATCAATAAATTTACAAAGAAAAAACAAAATGCAAGAGAGTTTGATGCAAGAGGAACTTTTAAACGAGAAGACGCTCAAGAAGTACAACCGATTTCAGTGTATGACTTCTCACTTGGCCGCTCGTAACAACAAGCAGACGATAAAAAGTTCTAAGATCGTTGGGGAAGTTTGGACATCGATCAAACATTTGATACTATGGACAAAGCATTGCTCAAGTTCAGGTGTGTACGTGGAGTTGAGATTACGTTTTCGGAGAGAGCGCCAGCCCTCTAGATGGGCTCGCTGCATGTTTGCAGATGGCGGGACGGGATGGACAGACTTTGCTGTGTGATGTGTGAGAGTCAGCAGTGAAATAATGTCGGCCGTGAGCGGACAGTGCTGGAGTTGCGTGACGGCTTTGGGTGAGTCACTGTACCTTTCTTCCACGTTTGCGTGTTTGCGGTTTCCCCTAATAAAATGTTTAGAGAATCACACATGGGTTATACGGGGAGGGTTGGGTCATGGGGTGCAGGGCGGGAGGCGGGGGGTTGCCGAGATGCATGAATGGTGCTCCCCCCCTTTCCATCTCACAGATGAGCCCCCAAATACCCATGCTGACGACAAGTGTGCTGTCTCTTCCCTAGATGTTTCACCTGTTTTGCAAGGACAAGGAAGTATCACGGTGAAAGTTTTCATCAAGTCCACATTTTGAAACCGCACGAGGGAACAGGGTAAACCTCTCTCCCCTTCCTCAGCCGAAGCCGTTCCCTCCCGCGGCCATTCGTGTCGCCACATGCTTGTTGAATTTCCCACAGACGCTTTATGTGCATCTAATTGATAGAATCTTCTTTTCTTATGGAAATGATATCATGCGTGTTTTCCTGAACTCTGTCTTACCAATCATATACCTTTTATATCAAATGTATAGAAGTACAATAAAAGCTTCCCCACTCTTTAGACCCACATAGTGTCCCATTGTGTAGCTAAAACACCGTGGATTTATTTTGTCCTGTTGCTGTACAAGGAAGGTGCTTCCAGTATTAGAAGCGATAGAACAGCAAATGAACACGTGTCTTTGTCATTTCCCACGTGGGGGAGAGAGAGAGAAAGGTCCAGCTCTATGGTGTGCATGGTGTGGTTTGGAGAGACTCTCAGACTCCTGTCCACAAGTGTAGAGTGTCCTGCTTCCCCAAACCAACGAAAATGGCATCTTGGCATAGTTTCAGTGTTCTTTTCTTATGCAATCTTATCAAAAGTATGAGAGGCATTTCTATTTATATCCTTTGAACTCATGCTGTCTTATCTTTTTTTTTTCTTTTTTATCGTTGTTGGACTTTTCCCCAAATGCTTTAGAGGACGTTGGGCATATGATTAAATTAGCTCTAATCAATAATAGGCATTGCACATAGTGTTGTTTGCATTCTCATTTGCCTCTTGACTTTGCTTTTTTGGCTTTTCTCCCGTGTGGAAATTTTGGATCTTTGTATGGTTGGGTTTATCAGTATTCTTTCTTGCCTTCTGGGTACGTCGCCAGTCTTTAAAAGTCTTTCTATATTCAGGTTATTTTTAAAATCTCAAGTATCTACCCAGTGTTATTTTTATAGTTTTGTATTTATAGGACTCCTCTCTTCCACGTGGAATTAATTTGATATTGGGTGCGAGGTGTTTTGTGCACTTCCCCCTTAATTCACTGTGGTCTGGGCACAGGGTGGTGCAGCCACTCGGGGCGCCCCAGCATCAGATGGGCCATGAGATGGCCAGAGTGAAATGGCAGAAATACAGGGGCTGATGAACATACCTGCAGGTGTCATTTTTTGTCACCTGGACTCCCTGAGGGTTCACAAAACGGCACATGTATCTGCTGCCCTCCGTACCGCTGAGATCAAGCGTAGCTGTCATGTATTTGCATGATACAGCACCGTACTCTGACGGAGTCTAGTAATTAGGACACGAAAAATAAGGCAGTGGTGAGTTCTTGCTGGTCCGTGAAACGCAGGTGATTTTCACAGGACACGGCCGTCCTGGTCCCCCTGGCTCGTCAAGTCTGGCCCAAGAGAGGCTGAGCTCTGCAGCCCGCCCCTGCTGCTGACTCCAGGTTGGCGTCTGGCAGGCTCAAGGCCTAGGGCATCACACAGGCATCTCGGTCTGGGGGTCCTGGAGGTGGGGGCTACCACACAGCTGCTGAGGGTCAGGTCCCACTAGGTCGTGACCCGGCCTCACTTCTCAGGCACGGTGGGTGGGTTACGACTCTCCCCGTCGCAGCTTCCCAGTCACGGGGACATCTCCACTCACCCAAGACCGTTCTGCCCGGTAACTGCCGAGCACCCCAGATCTGAAGGGAGCCCAGCCTCAGCTACCACGGGCAGACCCAAGTCCCGCCTGGGACCTGGCCTCCAGGCGTGACTCCCCACTGCCCCAGTGCCCTCGTTACCCCCCCTGGAATCTGACACTGGCTGGAGACACGTGTGTTCCCCCAACACGTTGTCATAAATCTGTGCCTGGAAGTGTCAGCCTTTTCTCCCCTACGACAGCAATGCCCCATCCAGCTTTCCCTCACGATGGAAATGTCCTGTGCACGTGCTACCCCCTACACGTGCCACATGTGGCTCGTGGGCACCTGACCTGCGGCTAGTGCAACACAGGAACTGTATGTTACTTATTTTTAATTTAATTCTTGTCTGGTAACTTCCAGTATCAGTAGCCACTTAGATGGCTCGTGCCTGTGCTAGCGGGCAGTGCAGCCCAGAATGAGATTTCTGCCCCTAAATAGAGGAGGGTGCAGTCTTAGTGATGGATCTCACGTGGTCAGCCCACACCCCCCCCCCCACGCCTGTCGTGGGAGCCCGGCCTCTCCCTCCACAGAGCCGACGGGCCAACCCCTATTAGTGAACGCTCAGTGCTCTCTACATCGAGCTTTGCCATTATACCGTTGCTCCGGACTCTCTTCCCACGGATTTTAATCGTAGGCGAGACCACATGAGGCCCTATTTCTCCTGCTTTTAATCAAAAGCGATCAATACTAAATCTGTAAAAACGCTGTGGACGTGTTTAGTAAGGGAGGGCCATCCCTTGGTGAAAAGTAAGGAACAGGCATCCTGTTTCAACGCCTGAAGGAAGAAACCAAAACCGGGAGACAAGTAGCAATAGCAACAGTGAGCCCACGCAGGCGCTTGACAGACCAGCTCCCACGTGGAAATCCTGCAATGCCCGCTAACGGGTGGGGGGCGTCCTGTGGGGCAAGATGGAAAGGGATTGTCCACACCGGGTGCTGCTGTGGGGGGGCCGGACGACGCCTCGGCACCCCCGTCTCTTACAGACGACAGAATTAACCAGGCATTTGGGGACACGACGAGGTTCCACATCAGTCTTAGTGGGACTGCTTCTGACAGCACGAGAAGCATGCTTCACTTTACGCGAGCTCTTTATTTCCTCCTCATACGGCAGTTTCTCATCCGTGGTTATTTTGGCGAGAACTTTCTCAAAGATAAAAAAAAAATGCTAATAGGAGTGAAATGTATTTCACATAATATCTTTCCTTCCTCGCCTATGAAGTGAGCCACACGTGATTGCTAACTCAGCATTACACCCGCTCTCGTCACCCAGACGCCCAGGATTTAGAGGCATCGTCACAAATCAGTGTCCCGAGAAGCAGGTCCCGGGCTGTGGATTCGCGTGCGGGAGTTTATGGGGCCCCTGTGGGGGGTGCAGGGAGCAGGCAGCCCGGGAGAATGTGAGGGGGGACACAGGGCCCAGGGGTCTCATCCCCGACCCGCCTGAGTGACCGGCGGGCAGCCCTGGGGAGGGGTGATGGCTGGGCCGGCTGGCTCTCTGCAGCTGAGGGGCCCTGCAGAGGGGCTCGCCCAGAGCTGTGTCCACGTCATTTCCATAAGCTGGGGAAGGGCAGAGCTGGAAGGTTCCTGACATCAGCTAGCACACTGCTCAGCAGCTGTTTGAAAAGCAGAATCTATTAAAATGATGCTTGTTCAGATGGAGACTAAGGAATCCAAAGCTGCTTACGGGGTTGAAAGAGGCAGGGAGGTGTGAAAACACGCCTCCAGTAACGTGTTTTGATCACGTGACTTTGAAATATCGCCCATTCGATCCAAAGAGAGAGTAGCGATGATCCTGACCTCAGCATGACGTGGGAGGCGTTCCTCGCCAACCGATGAAGGCGGTATTGTATCTGAATGCGCTCTGACAGGTGCACTGTCTTCCTTGACAAGCACCCACCATATTCGTGCAGGACGCGATTCACTCATCAGGAGGAAATTCAACACAGACGGCCATTTATCACTCTTGGAGATCATGGCACTTTGCTTACTTCCTGTTATATTGTTTGGTTGGTAGTGACCCGATAGGTTTCTGGCTCTGTATTTAAGGACTTTTCCAAGCGGGGGAAGCATACAAGTTCAAATAAGGCTGTTTCTTTTTTTTTTTTTTTAATTTTTTAAAATATTTATTTTTGAGAGAGAGAGAGAGAGACTGGGGGAGGGGTAGAGAGAGACAGAGGGAGACACAGAATCTGAAGCAGGCTCCAGGCTCCGAGCTGTCAGCACAGAGCCTGATGTGGGGCTCAAACCCATAAACCGCGAGATCATGGCCTGAGCCAAAGTTGGACACAACCGACTGAGCCACCCAGGCGCCCCAATAAGGCTCAGTTTCTTAAAAAAAAATATCAATTTTTCAACATGAACTGTTTATAAAAAGAAAATATGTATGAAAATGAATTTGGGAAAGACCTATGGAGGGTGTCTACACAGTCATGGAACTAGTAATTTTACTCGAAAATTGGAATGCTTATGTGCCTCTGGGGGCATTCTTCTCTGCCTTATAGTGGTTTTAATGCGAGGACAGTGATGTTCTCTCATTCAGTCTTGATTTATATATTTTCACCAAAATCGGTTTTAGGGTGTGGTTTGGGTTTGAGCGTGGAGTAGTGGTCCACACCACGGGCTCTGTTACAGAGGGCACGACTGTGAGGCCGTCACCCAGTCTGATGGAGGCAGAGGTCGGGACACAGACCCGTGCAGAGGGACGACCACGGGAGGAGACTGCGTCCACACGTCCAGCAGAGAGGCCTGGGGAGGAACCAGCCCTGTCCACACCCGGATCCCGACTCCCTGCCTCCAGGGCGTGAAGAAATAAGTCCGTGTGGTTTAAACCACCCTCCTGTGGTGCTTTGTTATGGAGCTCCATCAAACCAATACAACTGTGCCCCCCCCCAAAAATATACTGAGGTCCTTCTCTCTAGTACCTCAGCCTGTGTGACCTTGCTGGAAATGGGGTCTTTGTAGAGGTGAACAACTTAAAATGAGGCCATTAGGTCGGGACCCAATCCGAAATGACCGGTGTCTCCTGAAAGGCGAACTTTCGCCATCGAGACAGATGCCCCCAGGAGAGAGCTGGCGGGAGACGCGGGGTGCGTGGAGACGGGGTCAGAGCCGGGGTTCCGGGGCCCCCGGAGGGACCTGTCCCCGCAGCCTTCAGAGGTTCCTGTCTCCTCGCTTCTCAGCCTGACCCGTGCCGGCTGGCTAGCCTTCCCTGGGGATGGCAACTCAGTAGTTGCTGCCATCTGCCATTAAGTGAGGGCGCAGCCAGGAGTCGGCCCGTGGAGCAAAGAGCTCCGACGCATCTCAGGCCGGTTTTCTCTTCCTTCGATCGTACTTCCGTTTCTCCTACTCTCTGTCTCTAGCACGAGACTCTGATGGCCTCCGTTTCCCCTTATCGCTGATGTGTTGGAGCTGGTCTGCAGGGGTGCCCACGTGGTTTTGAACCTTCTTCCTGACTACTTATGTATGCGGCTAAAGCTTACGTGTTTTATTTCAGTTGAATATCCTCATAACACTATTGATAAATTAGTGGCTATTGAGTGCTCAGCTATTTATTAGTTTTTTTAATGCTTAATTTTGAGAGAGAGAGAGAGAGCACGAGCAGGGGAGGGGTAGAGAGAGACAGAGGGAGATGCAGAATCTGAAGCAGGTTCCAGGCTCTGAGCTGTCAGCACAGAACCTGACGTGGGGCTTGAACCCATGAACGGCGAGATCATGACCTGAGCTGAAGTCGGACCCTTAACCGACTGAGCCGCCCACGCGCCCTTGAATGTTCAGCGAGTGAGTGATGTATATTGAAATACTCTGTACACTTGAAAGTGCCCTGCGATAATTAGGCACCATGTCTGCACGTATGCCCCTTCTGGTTAGAGTCAGCGGTCCTGGTGAGAGCTGACGCGTATTGTCCACGTCGAGGTAGTTGGTGGAAAAGAGGAGCATCCTTCCAGAGCGCCTGGCTGGGAGCCGTCATCCTGGATGCAACCCTGTGCCAGCATCAGAGCCTGACGTGCAGACGGTGCAGAAACGGTCCCGGGCTGGGCTCGTCTTCCTTCACCGTGGGCATGGCCTCCGTGTCATTGAATTCCTCCCTGGCCCACATCAGTCTGTGCTAATAAGTCAGGGAGGCGGCTCATGAAACCGTCTGTGTGTATTAACGACTTAATAAATAAACTTAAAAGCAAGTAAAGCATCCCTCTTGTAATCACGCCTCCGTTTTTCTAAAGGAAGCCTCATTTGCAGGCTTCTAATTGCAGTGAGTTGGCTTTAATTAATGGAATAAATTTTAATGTAATTAATAAGTTGGATTCTTACAGGCACTCTCAGGTGATTATGCACGTTGAGTTTTAAAGATGCAATTTGCATGTTACGAAAATAATCAAAGGGCCTCGGCAGTAGAGGAAAGGTAACGTTTAATTTTGGCTCCCTTACGTCATTTTGTTGCCCGGAGCAGAGTGCAGAGAGCCCTGGGATTCGGGACGTAGTTGTGCCCCGTGCGGCCTTTGAGTTTTCCACTGGGACTTTGTGAGGGAAGCTGGGCCCACCCACAGTAAGATCGTCTCTCTCTTCAGCTGTTTACCAAGCCCTGAACTCCTCTCTCTCTTGGCAAACACATCCTCTTTTCCAAATTACCCTCCGAAGGTCTTTTAAGAGGCGCGGTTTTGGACGTGTGTTGGAGGAAGACGAGCGTGGGCTGCTGTGATGGAATGCTGTGCCGAGAGGTGACCCCGAGAGCAGGAGGGGGAACCGTTCTTGCAACGGGGAGAGCACCGCTGGTCCCTGGCTTTGTGTGGGGATCCGTCTGCGGGGACAGCGCGTCTAGGCTGCAGGGCGGCAGGGAATGACCTGGCTGAGTCATCAGGCTCCTGGACACACAGAAAGGATGAGACGGGAGAGTTACTTCTGGAGCGATGTGTGCGGACAGAACGGTGGCGGTGAGCACAGAATGCGGTACCCTCTCCCATGGCCTGAACGCCCACGCTGGCGGTGCGTTCTGCGGGGACGTCAGGAAGGACCCCGTGCAGCCCAACTAAAGGAAATAGAATTTAATGTTGTGTTTTCCTAAATGCAAATTCCACTTTTGAGTTGTGTTTTCACCAAAATATAACATTTAGTTTCGCTATTTTATGTATGGTAAAGTGCCCAGAGCGAGTGGCGGAGAGGGGCAGAAGGAGAGAGAATCTCAAACAGACTCTGTGCTGTCAGCACAGAGCCCCACGCAGGACTCGATCCCGTAACCCTGAGGTCATGACTGGAGCTAAGATCAAGAGTTGGACACTCAACCGACTGAGCCACCCAGGCGCCCCATCATGTGGAAGTTTTATAATGCGTAGATTATAATCACTGAGGCAAATATTTTTCAAAATAGATCTGTAGTATTTACTTATTTCATTGATTTCATGTATAAAAATGTAACATAAAAATTGCTAAAATGTGACCTTCGAAATAAGTGCAACCCTACAATTTTTGCAACATCACATAGATGGAAGTTTCCCCGTGGTTCCTGTGCATCGTTAGCGGGTAAAGACAATCTCCTGTTCTGTGTCTGATTGAAGGAGCCGGCGAATTCTTTAAGCTGGTTCTGCTACAAAGATCTGTGAACAATGAACATGATTTTAGCCAATTTATCCAAAGAGTAATACCTTTTTAGAACATATACATCAGGAATATTTTTAGAACAGTAAGATAATTTTCAAAAATCAGTGCACAGTACGAAATGGCAGCCTTCACGTATTTCAGTCCCATTTGTTATGTGAGCAGAAACTTCCAGAAAGTTTAAATGTCTTCTGATCCACCAGACTAATTCTGATTATTTAAAGCTCCATAAAATAGCAGCATTCCAGTTTGTAAGAGATTCTGCATGAAGGGGTCATGGGCAAGCGCCCTCGCTGGTAGAGGCACAGGAGGGTCCGAGGCTGCGTCTGTTTCGTGACCCTGTGTGGTTTCTGCTGTCCTCGTGGGTCTTATGTTAGGAGCGCCCATCGTTTACAGAGGGACGGTCTCCTGTGACAGGGGCACGTTTCTAGCATCTGTTCGGTCGGACACACACCTCCTCTGGCCCTCCGGCCTTGAACACTGGCTTCCCGGCTGTGTTCCAGGCCCCCTGCTCACCGTCTTCGTGGCCGTCCGCCGAGCCGCTGTGACAGGGAGACACGGAAGGCAGAGGGCCTGTCACGCGCTGTGACCCAGACAGTCCGGTAAAGCATTTTGTTGTGAAAGGACGTGGAGTTAACTACAAAATGAAGTCAGGCTGCCTGGGGATTTCGCAGTCACATGGGTTGTTACCCTGAGCACACGAAGTACGGATTTTCTTAAAATACGCCCACCCCAAACTCATGGTCTGCCTGTGCCTACCGCCAGCCCCATGTGCGCGCTGTGCACGGCCCTGCTCAGGGCCCCCTGACCCCACGTCCACAGTTCCTTCCCTTTTATTTCGTGGGCGTGTGGCACGTGGTCACTTTCTGCACGGTAGGGTGGGTTCAGGACCCCTTTCTTCGTTACCGCCTTCCGGGGGCCAGCCAGCAATCGTGAACCCGTGCGGACAGCAGGCATGTCTGTGCTGTCTCTACGCTGGCATCCAGGACCCGGCACCCAGCACCCACAGGAGGACCCGGCACCTGGCACCCAGCCCCCGGCACCCACAGGAGGACCCGGCACCTGGCACCCACAGGAGGACCCAGCACCCGGCACCCAGCCCCCGGCACCCACAGGAGGACCCAACACCTGGCACCCAGCCCCTGGCACCCACAGGAGGACCCGGCACCTGGCACCCAGCCCCCGGCACCCAGCACCCGGCACCCACAGGAGGACCCGGCACCCAGCACCCAGCCCCCGGCACCCACAGGAGGACCCAGCACCTGGCACCCAGCCCCCGGCACCCAGCACCCGGCACCCACAGGAGGACCCGGCACCCAGCACCCAGCCCCCGGCACCCACAGGAGGACCCAACACCCGGCACCCACAGGAGGACCCGGCACCCGGCACCCAGCCCCCGGCACCCACAGGAGGACCCAGCATCTGGCACCCAACACCCAGCACCCACAGGAGGACCCGGCACCTGGCACCCAGCCCCCGGCACCCACAGGAGGACCCAACACCTGGCACCCACAGGAGGACCCAGCACCCGGCACCCAGCCCCCGGCACCCACAGGAGGACCCAACACCTGGCACCCAGCCCCTGGCACCCACAGGAGGACCCGGCACCTGGCACCCAGCCCCCAGCACCCAGCACCCGGCACCCACAGGAGGACCCGGCACCCAGCACCCAGCCCCCGGCACCCACAGGAGGACCCAGCACCTGGCACCCAGCCCCCGGCACCCAGCACCCGGCACCCACAGGAGGACCCGGCACCCAGCACCCAGCCCCCGGCACCCACAGGAGGACCCAACACCTGGCACCCACAGGAGGACCCGGCACCTGGCACCCACAGGAGGACCCGGCACCTGGCACCCAGCCCCCGGCACCCAGCACCCAGCACCCACAGGAGGACCCGGCACCCAGCACCCAGCCCCCGGCACCCACAGGAGGACCCAGCATCTGGCACCCAACACCCGGCACCCACAGGAGGACCCGGCACCCAGCACCCAGCCCCCGGCACCCCCAGGAGGACCCGGCACCTGGCACCCACAGGAGGACCCAGCACCTGGCACCCACAGGAGGACCCGGCACCTGGCACCCACAGGAGGACCCAGCACCTGGCACCCAGCCCCCGGCACCCAGCACCCAGCACCCACAGGAGGACCCGGCACCCAGCACCCAGCCCCTGGCACCCACAGGAGGACCCGGCACCTGGCACCCAGCCCCCGGCACCCAGCACCTGGCACCCACAGGAGGACCCAACACCTGGCACCCACAGGAGGACCCGGCACCTGGCACCCACAGGAGGACCCGGCACCTGGCACCCAGCCCCCGGCACCCAGCACCCAGCACCCACAGGAGGACCCGGCACCCAGCACCCAGCCCCCGGCACCCACAGGAGGACCCAGCATCTGGCACCCAACACCTGGCACCCACAGGAGGACCCAACACCTGGCACCCACAGGAGGACCCGGCACCTGGCACCCACAGGAGGACCCGGCACCTGGCACCCACAGGAGGACCCGGCACCTGGCACCCAGCCCCCGGCACCCAGCACCCAGCACCCACAGGAGGACCCGGCACCCAGCACCCAGCCCCCGGCACCCACAGGAGGACCCAGCATCTGGCACCCAACACCTGGCACCCACAGGAGGACCCGGCACCTGGCACCCAGCACCCGGCGCCCATAGGAGGACCCGGGCATCATGGAGGTCCACACCCAGGCTCGCCGCATTGCACACTACCATGGGAGGCGGGGTTTGCACTGGCTTACACGTACACCCTACGAAATTAGATTAGTAGAAAAGTAAAAAATGCAAAAGGTTGAGTTTTTAGCTGTGAAGAATACATTTATTTTCTACCCTAAGTGTTTGATATACTTGGGTGACGTTCTCTGCTGATGGGCCTCAGCCGTGCTCTGAGTCCCTGGAAGAGTCCAGGATGTGGTGATCACGGGCGGTGGCAGTTGGTTCTGTGGGTGCTGGTGGTAGATTTTCCTTTCCAGGTACATTAAAAAAAGTATCCTTCTGGTACCAGGAGATTAGCAGTGTCCCTGTTAGAAAAAAGAAGGGCGGGTTTACTGGTAAGAAAGCTACCCTCGCCCCACAACAAAAATAACGTCTTGGCTGACACGTACACCACGTTTCTGTTCTTTTAGCTGGTTAATCCTGAGAGAGTTTTCGTGTCCCTCCTGACCTGGGAAAGGTCCTTCCCTGGATGGAGGCCGAGATCAGCCTGGGTTAGGAGGAGGAGACACGTGGAGGCTGAGAACAGAACGGATCCCAAAGCCAAAGCAAAGATTTTGCAGCAAAATTGAGTTGTTTCGTGTTTGAGTCTTTTTCCACTTGTCATTGTAAACGGAGCGCATTTGCAGCACCGTGGATGAAAAATGTCATTAAATAATTCTTTCTCAAGCGCCTACTGTGTGCGACGCTCTGTGAACTGTCAATTGCAGTATAATTTATAAGCAAATACACACTCACAGACCTCTGCCTGGGAGCTGGGGAGCCGTTTGATCCGATAAGGTGGGAAGGGGTGGCAGAGGACCATCTCCAAACCATGGATCGTGTAATTAGTGTAAAGCTTTTCTCCGTGCTGAGAAGTAATTGTTGGCAGGTGCACGTATCAAAACCGATGCCAAAATGCATAACGTTTGAAGAATTATTATTCTTGTTATCACGACTCCCCTCAGTAATTCTAACTGTCGGATTTTGCTGAGCGATCATATAAAAATAGGTAATGATATAGACTGGTGTTGGATTGTGTCGCTGGGTAATTGCATTGTCACATGAAACCGTTACAAACACGGGGTTATTGTTTGCACATCTTCTTGGACACAAAGAAGATGAGCCCATCGCAGAGTCTGGACCAAGACAGGCTGTTACCCACACGGGCTGCGTCCCTATACTAAGGGGTGTCACGGGTGAGCTGACATTGTGTTCGTCTAGGGACAGGCACACCTTCACACAGTGCCAACCGACCGGGGCTTAACCATCTCTCAAACCTCGTAATAGAGCGAAGTTTTCATCTACAGGATGAAAAAGACATTCGAACGTATAACTTAAGGAAAACTGAAGGTCGTGTTTACATTAAAGAGATTCTTTTTTCTTTTTTTTTTTTCTTTTTTTTAACATTTATTTATTTTTGAGACAGAGAGAGACAGAGCATGAATGGGGGAGGGGCAGAGAGAGAGGGAGACACAGAATAGGAAGCAGGCTCCAAGCTCTGAGCCATCAGCCCAGAGCCCGACGCGGGGCTTGAACTCACGGACCGCGAGATCGTGACCTGAGCTGAAGTCGGACGCTCAACCGACTGAGCCACCCAGGTGCCCCAAGAGACTCTTTTTTCTACTCAAGTTGCATTTCATAGGCCGTAAGGAGATTGAACTTTATGGAACCTGAGCAGTCTCATATAAAAATGAGACTTACTTATTCAAAATATTTATTAGTAATGGCAGAAATGTGGAGTGCCTGGGTGGCTCAGTCAGTTGAGTGTCTGACTCTCAATTTCACCTCAGATCATGATCCCCGGGTTGTGGGTTCGAGCCCTGTGTCTGCTTGTGCGTTAAGCATGGAGCCTGTTTGGGATTCTCTGTCTCTCCTTCTCTGTCTGCCCCTCCCTCAATCACTTGTGCTCTCTCTCTCTCTCAAACAAAATTTTTTTAAATGACAGAAACGTAAGTGGGGTGCTCTACGTACAGAAATGTTTTGTTAAGAACTATTAAGACTAGCATACTTTTCTCTGACTTGTTTCTGCATAGTTTCTTCCTGAAACCTCTCCAACACTGTGCGAGCGTCTGGGTGTGTGACGGGCAGAATATTTGTCAGTGACCTTGGCCGCTGAGAATCCCTGCAGAGCCGGGAGCCGTGACGTTGACCTCTAAGAGCCCCTGCAGAGCCAGGAGCCGTGAGGACTGGAAGAGGTTTGCGCTTGACTCTCGGGTGCCTGGAGCGGACTTCTGTGCCTGGTGGACGAGACCCCGCTGGTACAACAGGGCTGGGCCAGAAGTCACTCGCACCATTTTCATCAAATCATTATCAGCAGAAGACTCAGTTGCAGCTCTGGTTGTTACTGATGTGGAACAGACGGCCCCAGAGCTTACCGACTGAACGAAACACGCTCACAGAGCCCGCCCCTTCTGTGGGAGATGCCCAGTGTTGGCGATGACCGGCCTTTCTAGCTGCTTCCTGTCGTGACGGGCTCATTTCTCTGTATTTTCCTCTTACCTCCGTTCACTTCAGCTCAGTGGGTGTTCCCTCTGCCGGTCCATTTCTCCGCAAACGTTGTGGGATTTTAGAAGATACGGGATTCAGTCCATGAACCAAACCCTGATCCCAACCCTGAGGCAGGCCTTCTCTGTCCTGGGCTCCATGTGAAGAGACTGAGGGACGTGGGACCCGACCCTTCGCCTTCTGAGAGGCCCTGTATCTAACAACATCTAACAGCGAGTGCCGGGAGCCATGCCCTCGTACATGGGAAGGGTTTTGTCCTTGGGAGGGTGTGTGAGGTGAGAATCTTTCTGAGGTCGGAGGTGGCCCCATAGTCACCCCAGGGCCATATTTTTCTGGTCTTTCCTCTGAGGTCCTGTCTCTCTCTGAGAGAGAGAAACTGGGGATGAGATAGAGTTTGATCTCCAGACCCAGCAAGTGCTGGCTCATTGATTTCTAGAAGATTCCTCCTGAAATCTGAATAGATTGTTCTCTGTGCCTCTACTTCCTGGCATTTTGCCAAGATCAGCGAGAAGACACGAAGACGGCTCTTCTCCCCAGCGTGCTGCTCGAGTGTCCCGAGCCCCGTCGTTGAGTTACTGTGTGGGCTCACGTGAGGGCTGCCAGCTTCCCTCCACATCCTGACAACGGTCTGCCTTTCTCCAGCTTCAGGACCATTTTCCCTGTCTTTCCCACGAGCCCTTACTGACAGCCCCCTTAGAACCTTTTGGATTGGCGCTAACACCCCCCGCGAGGGTGTCAACCTCTCATGAATGGCTCCTAGCTCCTCTGCACCACCTGCTGCAAAGCCAGCGCAATCTGGTTTAGATTTAGGGGTGGCTGGAATCACTGAGTTTTCCTTTTCACCACCGCGGCCGCTCTGCCTGGGCAGGGACGATTCCAACACCACGGTAGTTAACCTGAGCGTCAGCACAGGGCTCCTCCGTGTGGTCTGCCGGCAACGTGGCGGCTGCAAGGGGTTCCTGTGTCTTCCACGTTGGCTTCGGTCCTCTGGGTGCGCTATGGCTGTGTGCTTTTCCCATGGCTAAGGCAGGAATTCCACTGCGTCCGTGACTCAGCTCTAAAGTCACGTAGCGTTGCTTCTGTGGTGCTTTGCTGAAAGTCCCGGGCCTGCCCAGACACAAGGACGTGGGCCCACCTTGATGGAGTGGTGGTCTCCCTGTAGAAGGAAATGTGGGGTAGGAGACACTGTCCCAGTCGTCTTTGGAACATCAAGTAGCACAAGGGTACCGTGACAGGTCTACTGCTGTTATATCTCTTTTGCCCCAAACTGGTAGCACAACTAAGAAAACGGTATCTTCACTGTCACATACAAGTTTGTCACCCATGTCCCTCTCTCTCTTTTTCACACCCAGTCCTATCTCTGATACGCTTTTCCGAGGGGCAGTCTACATCTAGGGATCTTATATCTCTGCTTTGCAGTCCCTCACTGCAGCGACCCCACGAAATCACCCCATTCTTACGGTTTTGAGGGCACAACGCCGTGGTTTTGACCTACGACGCAGTGCCACCCAGCAGACCTGGAGAGGCATCCATCGCGCGTGACTGAGACTGCCTACCCGTTGAACAGCATCTCCCCGTTTCTCCCCTGTCCCTCGGCCCCTGGCAACGATCCGTCTACCCTCTGTCTCTGTGAGTTTGACTAGTTTAGATACTCACATACGTGGAACCAGGCAGTACTTGCCCTTCAGTAACTGGCTTATTTCACCCAGCAAAAAGTCCTCCGGGTTCGCCCACGTGGCAGTGTGTGTGTGGTACAATCTCCCTCTCCCTTTAGAGCTGAATACTGGCCCAGCTCTAGGTATGTGGCCCACTTTCTTTATCAACTCATCCATCCATGGATTAGGCTGTGCCCACACCTTGGCCGTTGTGAATTATGGTGCAGTAAACGTGGGAATGCAGACATCTCTTTGAGATACCGACTTCAGTTCTTTTGGAAGTGGGATTGCTGGATCATATGATCATTTATTTTTCATATTTTGAGGAGTCTCCGTGCCATTTTCTACAGCGGCTGCACCATTTTATATTCTGATCAACAGTGTGCAAGGGTCCCAGTTACTCTGGGGTTCTGGCCAGATTTCATTGCTAAGTTGGCATCTGTGTGGGGACAGGACGTGGGACTCCTACCAAACCACCTTGCTTAGTGCCGGTCCAGGGAGGGGCTAGAGCCCCCTAGCCCGAATGCAGCGAGAGGTCCGTGTATTTGGAGACTTATTCTAGGTATTGCCCCTCATTTTCTGGCCGAGATTTGTTTTACTACTACTGGTTATGTTTTCCAGATTAATTGGAACGTATAAAAATATATTTGTCTGCCAGCCTAAATATTATTATTTGTTCTTAAAACAAAAGCAAGTCAACCATATGTCTAAGTGCTTCAGAAATGGTTTCTTTTTAAATTGGCCCATCTTGAATAACATATGTGTGTATCATCTTCTTTAAGTGAGAAGGAGGGAGTAGCCCGTTATGGAACCTTTACAGTTTGGCGTTTTCTAAATAGGAACAATTTATGTTGTCATGTTATATTCCTTTTGCTTTGGGAAACATTTCTCCTTAGAAAACACACGCAGTCTGCTTATTTTATGCTAGAGTCTCAATACATGTGTTTGAACATGTAAGAGGTAGAAAAGTCAATGATTGTTATTCAAGTGTCTGCCATAAAATCGCACAAACACACATATACAAACAAACAATAATCTGGTGTAAGAAAATGCTAAGGTCTGTGTTTGATATCAAGGTGAAGAATACAGCTTTATAAAATCAAATATATGGAAACTTTTTTTTTTAATTACAACTCAAATTTTCTTTCTTGGTATGCTTACCCTGGAAAGACTACAAATTCATCTTAATTAGCATTAATTTCTTTAATTTTCACATTGGTCTTAATTTCTTTAAATTTTTTTTAACATTGTGCATTTTCGAGAGTGAGAGAGACAGAGCATGAGTGGTGGAGGGGCAGAGAGAGTGGGAGACACAGAATCAGAAGCAGGCTCCAGGCTCTGAGCTGTCAGCCCAGAGCCCGACGCGGGGCTGGAACTCACGGACCGCGAGATCATGACCTGAGCTGAAGTCGGACGCTCAACCGACTGAGCCACCCAGGCACTCCGGTTTTAATTTCTTTTAAAATAACACCGTGGGCTGTAGAGTGGTGGTTGATGTACACACAGACTTGAACCCCTTGAATTATCAAACATCATTTGAATTATCCAAGACCTTATTTTAAAGGCCTAAAATGACAGCTACATGGATAACAAAAGATGTGTGACATACATAGGCCTTGAGATTCATTTAAGGACAAAAAATTTACAATTATACACGTTTATGTAAGTGTCAATTCATCTAAGCTAGATCAAGTAACACGTCAAACGGTAATGCTGATTTCTAGAAAACAGGTTGTGGGATTGCGTGGTGAATCTTCTCTCTGTTTTGATTTATTTGATTTTTCTCCAGTGAGACTATATACACACATTACTTCCGTAATTAAGAAAAACAAGCACACGCGAATTAAAACCTTGCACTGAGACACGTACGTCTTGACGACTGCTTCGATCACAGGTGAAGCACATGGCTGTGACGCCTGGGGCTTCAGGAGGAGGGACAGATAGCAGTTTGATGTTCGTGCGTCTCTCTTGGCCACATCAAGCTTATTTACCCCATGATACTAGAACTCACTCGTGTCCTCCCACGTGGAGGGGTGACTGACTTTTTCGGCTGCTTCTAACTTTGTGTTAGATACTCAGTAGTGTCCTAAAAGGCAACAATTAGAAGAAGCCTGTTTTATCAGACTAATAACCGGTGGGAAAAGATTTGAGATGATTTAAGATTCAGCAGTGGGGGTTGTAGAATGGATTACCGCTGTGGATTTGCAGCGGGCCGGGCAGTGAGCCAGCAGGTGGGGGTGCTCTCCACTTGGGGTTAGGCGCAGGGTATGATAGCAGGGAGCCACTGTTCTCAGCACCCTCCCTTTATCCTGTTTTAAATATGTGGGGCGCCTGGGTGGCTCTGTCGGTTGAGCGTCCGACTTTGGCTCCGGTGATGATCTCACAGCTCGTGGGTTTGAGTCCTGCATTGAGCTCTGTGCTGACAGCTCAGAGCCTGGAGCCTGCTTCGGATTCTGTGTCTCTCGCTCTCTCTGCCCCTCCCCTGCTCATGCTCTGTCTCTCTTTCTGTCTCTCAAAAATAAATACACATTAAAAAAATTAGAGCCCGATAAATGTACCAAGCGGCAGGATAAATATTCAAAAATGTTTTGCCCGTCTAGTACAATGAATTGAATGCGATTTATATTTAATATTTTAGGGAAATACATATGGTATAACATAAAATATTTTTAAATATTAAAAGGTGATGGTATGACAAAAATATTCATGGAACATCTTTTAGGATGGTCGGAGACCCTAGAACATCCTAGATACACACACACACACACACACACACACACACACACACACATCACACCAAGAATTGGAAAATATGTGGATTATTTTGCCTGGATAAGAGAAAGCATGGATTGTAGGACAGCTGTCTCACGCAGACTGAGTTGTAAAATATCAATACATTTTAGTTTGTATGAATCCATAGGGGTAGAATGATCTTTCGTCATTGTGGATAAGCTCATATGCCACCCTCTCTGTTTGAAACTGTTTTTTTCCTCTTCCCTTCCCCAACGGTCATCTGTTAAGTTTCTCAAGTTCCACATATGAGTGAAAACATATTATATCTGTCCTTCTCTGACTGACTTATAAGAGACTCTTAAATACAGAGAATGAACTGAGGGTTGATGGGGGGGGCAGGAGAGAGGGGAAAATGGGTGATGAGCATTGAGGAGGGCACTTGTTGGGATGAGCACTGGGTGTTGTTTGTAAGTGATGAATCATGGGAATCTATCCCCCAAACCAAGAGCACACTGTATACACTGCATGTTAGCTAACTTGACAATAAATTCCATTAAAAAATAAGTAAGTAAAAGTAAAGATGAGACGTGACCCCCCCTTGACCAACTTGTCGGATATGAAAGTCTTTCATAGCTAGGATTTAAACACTGACTAAGTCCTTACTCTTACGGTTCCTTTGAATCGCTAGAGACTCCAACTTGGTGAGTCAGTAATATAAACACACAGACAAGGAGGCTATCACCCGGTTAATGGTTTCAAGGCTGTATGGCCAGGAAGCACGCATGACCACTGATTCCAAGATGAGTTCCATGTTGAATCCTCTGTCGTAAAGCACATGATACCTTTGGACACATAGAACGATGCCTTTTGTCCGTTTGTAAGAGTTTATGCTCAGATGCGTGGAAAAATAAATATTATTCGCCAAGTTAAATTTCCTGAGAGCTCAGGGTTCCAGACTTTCCAAAGTGAAACTTCATGCTTCAGTGTTATTTCCTGAACCCTTAATTTTGAGCTACCTCTAAATGGGGGGATAAAAACAGCCTTTCGGGTCATGATGTAAATGACACCCCACATAACAGTGAAACTGTCAAGCAGATCTCAGAGAACAGCTCTCCATTCCAAGAGCAAGAAAAGTCTTAATGGAGTGCTATTGTGCCTCTGATGTGAAACAAAGAGTCAAGATTCTAAGCATTTGGGATAAAACTACAAACAGTGTCAAAACACAACAAAACATTGTCAAAGCAAACCTATGGAGACAGTATTAAGATGTCAAAATTAAATGATGTCATTGTAAATTACAGCAGCAGTTTTTAAAAATGAAGCATGGCCCCTATTTATATGAGTGCCAGTCACTGCAGACTAATTGTTCATGCCAGATGTGTGGGAAGTATGATAAATGTTCCAAAGCTCGGAGAACACACATCCCCAAAATAGTTAGGGCATTGTTAAAAGGGAGTTACAGAATTGCTGTCAGTTTGGATAGTTATTTGAAATCCACCTTTTCTCTTCCATATGATGTGTCCTTACTTTTCTTATTCAGATATACGTACTATGCATGCGTGTGACAAAAAATTACACATACTTTGACTTTATATTCTTAGTGCCTGTGGCATACAGCCTAGAACATAGTAGGAGACCACTAGTGGATTGTTGATAAAATAAATAAATAAACAAACAAGTATGATGGAAATTTTTTATGACTTTAGAGGTGATGAGAATGTCATAATTAAATTAGTATTAAAAGGAAATGCTTGGGTTGCCTGGGTGGCTCAGTCGGTTGAGCGTCCAACTCTTGGTTTCGGCTCAAGTCATGATCCCAGGGTTGTGGGATCAAGCCCCATGTCAGACTCCATGGTCAGCGTGGAGCCTGCTTGGGATTCCCTCTCTCTCTGTCTCCCTCTGCCCCTTTCCCCCACTCGTGTGTGCACATGCTCTCTCTCTAAAATAAAATTTAAAAAAAAGGAAAAACAATTGAAAAAGGAAATTCTTTTTAAATAATTCAGTAAACCTAGTCTAATTTTTAATCTTACTCTTGTCTTCATGTAAATTTCAACTGTCTTCTAACTTATCCTCCTGAAAAATTGTCTGCTCAATGCCTAAATGTGTTTTCCGTAGAAAGGCCACCTGTCTCATATTCTTCCAGAAACTGTAAATTAGATGATGTTTCTATCAGCCTTATAACAGAATTTCGTGAATTGGAAAATGTGTAAACACTAATGATCCTGCTAGTTAGATGAATTCCTAATTCTATTAATAATGCATTTGAAGAGAATAATTTTCTGGTGTTGGAGGGTTTTATTTTTAATAATTTGTAGCTCTCGAAACTAAGTTACAGAAATATCTCACGCTCTAACATACCTGGCCATTGTCTTGGTTCTGATTTCTATATTAAATAGCAGTCATCATATCTGTGATGATTTACTTTCCTCACTGAATACACACACGTAATTGTTATTAACATCTGTATGTTATAACACTTGTTTTGTATACGTGTTAGCATCTGGCATTAGGATGGTCATTTGTTCCAACCGATGTACCAGTATCAGGTTGTTATGATTAACTAAAGCCCCTGGTGTCCATTTGGTTGTATGTTCCCTGGGTTTAGGTAAGTGTATGATGTCACCTGTCCACATTTACAGTGTACAGAGTAATGCAGAGTAGTTTCACTGCCCTAACATCCCCTGTGCTCACCCATATTCAAGGCCAGCATTGAAATTACACATACCAAATTTTTCCAGGATCCTAAGTCAGGTTAGATTGTAGGTGAGGGAGTAGCCGCCATCTATTGATGGATGGAGCGACAAGGAATTTGGGGCAATCTTAGCTCATCGCAACTTATCTTCTTCCCACAAGACCCCTGTCCCCATCGTATCTTCAAGCAGAGCGTTGGGGTATGGGACCTCATGCCTTATAGGGTCTGAGTGTGGGCAAAGCCCCACAGCAGCTTCTGAGCGGGTTCTGGGATTCAGAGACCTGTGAGTGAAGTGACCAGTTGTCCGCCCCTCATGCTCCCGGCTCCCATTGGGGATACCGGGATGGTAACTATGACATTTGGGGAAGCAAGAATCCTGAGGGTCATTGCTGCGTGGTAGCTCCAGGTGCAGGCAATTCTGAAACCCAGATGAGCCCATGGTCATTCACCTGCTCAGTGAGAGGGGGTCTCCGGGAATCTCCTGAGAACCCCAGACGGCACATTTCCTTCAGCTTCACATTCTGTTAACTGAGGTCCTAGCTGCTTTATTCTGAACGTCTTTTTTTTTTTTCCCCCCAGAGGAAATGCCCTTTCTTTGTGTTCATTGAGCAGCATTCTTAGCCTGTAGAAGATGGGAGCAACATTTTGTCTGAGATCTATAGGTTGACTAGTTAAGTTTTGGTAGTTGCAATTTATAGGATGGAACAGTAGAGCTTATTTGTTTTTTGTTTTTTTTTTAATTTTTTTTCCAACGTTTATTTATTTTTTGGGACAGAAAGAGACAGAGCATGAACGGGGGAGGGGCAGAGAGAGAGGGAGACACAGAATCGGAAACAGGCTCCAGGCTCTGAGCCATCAGCCCAGAGCCCGACGCGGGGCTCGAACTCACGGACCGCGAGATCGTGACCTGGCTGAAGTCGGACGCTTAACCGACTGCGCCACCCAGGCGCCCCAGTAGAGCTTATTTGTGATAAAATGTAAGCTTCATCATACATTTATTTAAAAAATTTTTTTAATGTTTATTTATTTTTGA
Source organism: Lynx rufus (assembly GCF_022079265.1). Lineage (NCBI taxonomy): Eukaryota > Metazoa > Chordata > Mammalia > Carnivora > Felidae > Lynx > Lynx rufus. Next base: position 1,816,509 of record NW_025814889.1, read on the forward strand.
GACAGAAGGAGACAGAGCATGAACGGGGGAGGGTTAGAGAGAGAGGAAGACACAGAATCCGAAGCAGGCTCCAGGCTCTGAGCTGTCAGCACAGAACCCGACGCGGGGCTCAAACTCATGAACCACAAGATCATGATCTGAGCCAAAGTGGGACGCTCAGCTGACTGAACCACCCAGGCGGCCCTAAAATTTTTTTTAATGTTTATTTTTGAGAGAGAGAGAGAGAGAGGCAGAGAGAGGGAGACCCAGAATCCGAAGCAGGCTCCAGGCTCCGAGCTGTCAGCACAGAGCCCGACACGGGGCTCGAACTCACAGACCGCGAGATCATGACCTGAGCCGAGGTCGGACGCTTAACCGACTGAGCCACCCCAGGCGCCCCAGCTTCAACGTACATTTAAATAAATGTGGTGTAATAGGCATGAAACCATTTTTGGGCAGAGGAATAATACACTTATAGTATTTCCTTCTATGATATCTCTGTTCCCTTTTTCCCTCATGATGATACAGTACTTTCATGCTATAAAAGGTTGAAAGACTACATAAGAGTGATTTCAAGATTAAAGCCTTTAGTGATGTATATACAATTTTATCGTAATTCCAAATATTATCTGATCTCATCAATCTCTTACATAGTTAATTCGACAGACCTAGGTAACTCACCACTCTTGGTATTTACTCAAAAATAGGACTGAATTAAAAAAAAAAAAAGATGTGAATATTCAACTTTTGCTACTTGCCAGCATCTAGATTCTGCGACGTGCACTTCAGGGTCAAAATGTGAACAGCCTGTACACGTAACAGGGCTGGTGATTGTTCAAAGGCCTGTATTGACTTTGTTTGGAATCATGCCATTTATCAAGGACAAAGACATAATCATATGTCAGTGTATCGGCCTGAAAAAAAAAGTAAATGGCACCCCTGTTTAAGCTGGGTAAAGTAGATTATAGATATAGTTTAAGTAAATTTGCACGTGAGTAATTTTGCAAGAATCAAATACACCATCAGTCACCAAGGGCACTTTGCTGATACGGTGTGGAGTGGGTTTATGTCTCGAGTGTTTCAAAGGGCCACATGGAGGAATTTAGGCAGTTATGTCCTGCTTTGTAGAAAGACATGAACATTTAAACCACACACTTATAATTACTGGTTGATAAACCTGATCAGAGAAGAACCCTGGCAGCCTGGTAAAAATACAAAACAAAAAGCTGTGGAAATGGGCATCTGTGGCAGTAATTCTGTTTTACTCCATTTGCTTAATGCATTTTTGTTGTCATTAAAACAACAGATTGTAGATAGATTTGGGCTCAGTGTCATTACATAATATAGCATAGCATGCTGTGTGAATGATAGAAACCATAGTCTCATAAGCCGGATCTTGGAAGACATAACCAACCTCAGAAAAATAAGAAAAAAAAAAAAAAAAAAAAGTCAGCCAGATACTTGTCAAAGGGGAATTTTAGTTTCTGAAAAGCACAGCTGTTACCAAAATGTATTGCTTTCCTAACAGATCAATATATTCTAATTTTGAGTAAATAAAAGTGCATTTTGTGCTTTGCATAAAAATAGATTTGCTGAAGCTTTGTTCTTTAGCTTTCTCTGCTTGAAATTAATCGCCTTTATTTTTTGGAGAAGTTTTAGGTCCACAGAAAATTGAGCAGAAATTGCAGACAGTTCCCTCCACACAACGCAGCCACCCCGCCCACTATCAACACCCCACATCACAGTGGTATTTTGTTACAACTGATGACCTGTACCGACACATCATTGTCACACAGAGTTCACCCTCGGTGCTGGACAAATGTGTCATGACCTGTGTCCATTATTATAGTATCACACAGAGTATTTTCAACGCCCTGGAAATCCTCTGGGCCCCACCTGTTCACCCCCTTTCCCAGTGCCTGGCAGTCACCGGTCTGTTTATTGTCTCCACAGTTCTGCCCCTTCCAGAATGTCATAAGATTGGGATCATACAGCTTTTTTTTCCTCTTAGTTATATGCATGCGGAGTGCTTCCGTATCTTTCCACGGCTCGCTGGCTCATTTCTTTCAGCATGGAATAATATTGGATCATCTTCATGCACCACGGTTTATGTACTGCAGGACACTTTCTGAAGGACACCTTGGTGGCTTCCAAGTTTTGAAGCTTCTATAAACATCGATGGGCAGGTTTTTGTGTGCACGTAAGTTTTCACCTCTGTGGGCCAGTAGCAGTGATCACACTGCCTGATCACCTGGTACAAGTAGTGTAGTTTTGTAAGGAACAACCAAACTGGGTTCTAAAGTGGCCGCCCATTTTGAATTCCCATCAGCAGTGAGTGAGTTACAGCCGCTCCACGGTTCTGCCGGAATTCGGTGTCGTCGGTGTTTCTGATTTTTGCCGTTCTAATACCTGTATTCTGGCATCTCGTTGTTTTGGTGTGGGTTTCCCTGATGGCACATGACGTCGAATAGGCTTTCGCATGTTTGTTATGTTACGTTATGTTTGTTATGTTTGGCCCGGTTTTTACTGCAATAGTTCGTGTCTTGATATATTTTAGGAGCACTTTGTACATTTCGGCTAACGGTGCTCTATCAGCCGCGTCTTTTGTGGGTAGTTTCTCAGTCTGTGCCTTGTCCTCCGTTATTTTGGTGCCCTCTTTCCCAGAGCCAAAGTTTTTAATTTTACTGAAGTCCTGCTTATCAATTTCAAATGTCGTTCCGCGGGGCATGTTTTTTGGTGTTGTATTTAAAAAGTCATTGCATACCCGTAAAGTCACATCGATTTTTCTCCTTCGTTTTCTTCCAGAACTTTTATAGGTTTGAATTATATACGGTTAGGTCTGTGATGCATTTTGAGTTAATGTTCTTAGTTTGGTGCAAGGTCTGTGTCTAGATTCAGTTTTTTACATGTAGATGTCCAATTCTTCCCCCCCCCCCCTCGATTGTTGAAAAGGCTTTCTTTGCTCATTGAATTATCTTTGCCCTTTGGTCAAGGATCAGTTGACTCTGTATGTGAAGGTCTGTTTCTTGGCTTTATGTTCTGATCCATTGGTCTACTTGCCTACTCTTTTGCCAGTTCCACACTGTCTTATTTAGTGTAGCTTTATGTAAGTTTTGAAGTCAAGCAGTGTTAGTCCCCCAGCTCTCTTCTCCTTCTTCCATACTGTGCTGGTTAGTCTGGGCCTTTTGACTTTCCATATAAACTTTAGATTCCACTTGTCCATATCCACAAAATCACTTTCTGGGATTTTAATTGGGATTTCATGGAATCTGTTGATTAAGTTTGGAAAAACTGGATCTTCCTATCCATAAATAAGGAATATTTCTCTACTTCTTTTATTTTTGGTTGAGTTTTTTAGTTTTCCCCATATAAATCTTATACATATTTTGTTAGATTTATAACTAAACATATCATTCTTTTGATGCCAATGTAAATGTTGCTGCATTTTTAAATTTCAAATCCCAAGTGTTTAATGCTGGGATATGGGAAAGCAATTGACTTTTGTACATTTAACCTTATATTCTGAAACATTGTTATAATTGCTTATTTAATCAATTCTTTGGGGTTTTCTACATACATCATCATGCCATCTGCAAACAAAGTTTTTTTTCTTCTTAACCTGTACATCTTTTATTTCCCTTTTTTTCTTACTGTATTAGTAAGGAAATGGGAGTTCCATTACAATGTTGGGGATTAGTTGTAGGAGGGAGACATACCTGCCTGACTCCAGATCTCAGTGGTAAAACATTTGGTTTCTCACCATGAAGCCTGACATTAACTATAGGCTTTTGTAGATGCTCTTTATCAAGGTGAGGAAGTTTTCTACTATTCTTATCTCACTAAAAGTTTTGATCACGAATGGGTGTTTGATTTTGTTAAATGCTTTTTCTGAATCTGTTGATATGATCATGTGATTTGTTTGTTTGTTTGTTTTAGTTAATGTGGTGGATTACGTTGAGTTTTTGATTATTGAACCAGCCTTGTAGACCTGAGATAAATCTCCCTTGGTCATAGGTGGGCTTAAATATCATTGCATTTGATTTGCTAATATTTGTAAAGATTGTTCACATCTATGTTTATGAGAGATATTAGTCTATAGTTTTCCTTTTTTCATGATGTCTTTGTTTGGGTTTGATATTAGGTAATTCTGGCCTGGTATATTCCCTCGCTTCTATATTCTGAAACATATTGTAGAGAATTTGTATAGTTTCTACTGGTGTTTGGAAGAATTTACCAGTGAAGTCTTTGGGGCCTAGAGCTCTCTGTATTGGAATGATATTAATTATTGACTCAATTTCTTTAATACACATAAACCTATTCTGAATGTATTTTTTGTGTGAGTTTGAGAAGATCATGTCTTTCAAGGAATTGATACATTCTAACTAAGTCATCACGTTCGTGGGCATAGAGTTACTCATAATATTCCTTTCTAATTGTCTTCATGCCTGTGGGGTCAGTAGTATTGTTTTCTCTTTGTTTCTTATATTAGTAATTTGTGTTTTCCCTCTTTTTTTCTTAGTTACCTGGCTAGAGGCTTATCAATTTTATTGATCTTTACAGAGAAGTAGCTTTTGGTTCCATCATTTTCTTAACTGATTTCTCCTCTGATTTTTATTATTTCTTTGGTTTTGCGTATTTTGGACTTAATTGGCTGTTCCTTATCTGGTTCCCTAAGGTGGGAGCTTGGATTATTGATTTTAGGTTTTTCTTTTTTCTAATATATGCAGTGAACGCTATTAGTTTCCCTCTAAGCACTACTTTTGCAGTATCGCACATATTTTGATAGACTATATTTTAATTTTAATTTAGTTGAAACTATTTAAAGTTTCTCATGAGATTTCTTCTTCGGTCCATGTGTTATTTAGAAGTGCACTGTTTAATCTCCAAGTATTTTGGGATTTATCACGTGATTTCTGTAGTTATTTCCTGTTCAGTGCATTGGGGTCTAAAAGCATACATTGAATTATTTCTGTTATTTAAAATCCGTTAAGATGCATTTTACAGACAAGAATGTGATATGTGTTAGTCAACGATAAATCTGAACTTGAGAAAATGTGTGTTCTGCTGTTGTTGGAAGAAATAGCCTCTAAATGGCGGTTGTATCCAGGTGATTGATCATGCTGTTCAGTTCAACTATGTCCTTATTGATCTTCATACTTCTGAATTGATCTGTCCATTACTGATGGAGGGGTGTTGAAATGTGCAGCTACAATAGTGGGTGCATCTGTTTCTCTTGATGTTTGATCAGTTTTTGCCTTATGTAATTTGATGCTCTGTTGTTAGGTGTATACATGTTAAGGATTATTATGTCTTTTTGTAGAATTGAACTTTTAATAGTTATGTAATATCAGTCTTTGTCTCAGATAATTTTCCTTCCTCTAATGTCTGCTCAGTCTAAAATTAATATAGCAGTTCCTGCTTTCTTTAGATTAGTGTTAGCATGGTGTATTTTTATTCATCTACTTCTAATTTATATGTGTCTATATGTTTAAAGTAGATTTCTTATAGACAGCATATAGTCAGGTTATATTTTTTGAGTACTCTGACACTCTGTATTTTAACTGGTATATTTATACGATTGATATTTATAGTGATTATGTGTATAGTTGGGGTAATATCTACCATATTTATGTTTTTATTTGTTGCCCTTGTTCTTTATTTTTTATCTACTCATTTTCTGCCATGTGTGATTTTTTAAAAATATTTTTTAATTTATTTTTGAGACAGAGAGAGAGCATGAGCAGGGGAGGGGCAGAGAGAGAGGGAGACACAGAATCCGAAGCAGGCTCCAGGCTCCAAGCTGTCAGCACAGAGCCTGACGCGGGGCTCGAACTCACAGACTGTGAGATCATGACCCGAGCAAAAGTCAGATGCTTAACTGACTGAGCCACCCAGGCGCCTTCCATGTGTGATTTTTTTTTAATGTTAATGTTACTTAGTGAACCATACAGTGAAATATTGGTTTCAGGAATAGAATTCAGTGATTCATCACTTATATACAACACCCAGTGCTCATCCCTGCAAGCACCCTTCTGAATGCCCATCCCCCATCTAGCCCATCCCCCATCTAGCCCATCCCCCACCTACCTCCCTCCATCAACCCTCAGTTTGTTCTCTGTCATTAAGAGCCTCTTGTGGTTTGTTTCCCTCTCTCCTCTTCCCCCCTCTTCACATAGGTTCATCTGTTTTATTTCTTAAATTCCACATGTGAATGAAATCATATGGTATGTTTTCTCTATTTTGCTTAGCATAGTACATTCTAGCTTTATCCATGTCATTGCATATGGCAAGATTTCATTCTTTTGATGGCTGAGTAATATTCAATTGCATATATACCACATCTTCTTTATCCATTCATCCATTGATGGACATTTGGGCTCTCTCCATAGTTTGGCTATTGTTGATAATGCTGCTACAAACATTAGGGTGCATGTACTCCCTTGAATCAGTGTTCTTGTATCCTTTGGATAAATACCTAATAATGCAATTGCTGGATTGTAGGGTAGTTCTATATTTAGTTTTTGGGGGGAACCTCCACACTGTTCTCCAGAGTGGCTGTACTAGATTGCATTCCAGCCGACAGTACAAGAGGGCTCCCCTTTCTCTGCATCCTCACCAACACCTGTTGTTTCTTGTGTTGTTGATTTTAGCCATTCTGACAGGTATGAGGTGGCATCTGACTGTAGTTTTGATTTATATTTCCCTGATGATGAGTACTATTGATCATCTCGTATGTGTCTGTTAGCCATCTGTATGTCTTCTTTGGAAAAGTGTCTATTCATGACTTCTGCCCATTTCTTAAGTGGGTTATTTTTTTGGGGGGGGGTGTTAAGTCCCCCCCCCTTGCTGGGGGGGAGTGTAAGTGTTCTTTATAGATTTTGGATACTAACCCTTTATCTGATATGTCACTTGCAGATATCTTCTCCCATTCTGTAGGCTGCCTTTTAGTTTTGTTGATTGTTTCCTTCACTGTGCAGAAGCTTTTCATCTTGGTGAGGTCCCAATTGTTCATGTTTGCTTTTGTTTCCCTTGCCTTTGGCAACACATTTGGTAAGAAGTTCCTGCGGCTGAGGTCAAAGAAACTGCTGCTTGTATTTTCCTCTAGGATTTTGATGGTTTCCTTTCTCACATTTAGGTATTTTGTCCATTTTGAATTTATTTTCGTGAATGGTGTAAGAAAGTGGTCCAGATTCATTCTTCTGCATGTCGTTGTCCAGTTTTCCCAACATTATTTGTTCAAGAGACTGTCTTTTTTTTCATTGCATATTCTTTCCTGCTTTGTGAAAGATTAGTTACCCATATAGTTGTGGGTCCATTTCTGGGTTTTCTGTTCTGTTCCATTCATCTGTGTGTGTGTTTTTGTGCCAGTACCATCCTGCCCTGGTGGCTACACTTTTGTAACACAACTTGAAATCCAGAATTGTGATGCCTCAGTTTTTGTTTTTTTCTTTTTCTCTTACAGGATTGCTTTGGCCATTTGGGGTCTTTTGTGGTTTCATACAAATTTTAGGATTATTTGTTCTAGCTTTACAAAAAATACTGGTGGTATTTTGATAGGGATTGCACTAAATGTGCAGATTGCTTTGGGTAGTATAGACATTTTAACAGTGTTTGTTCTTCCAATGCATGAGCATGGAACATTTTTCTATTTCTTTGTATCTTCTTCAGTTTCTTTCACCAATGTTCTATAGTTTTCAGAGTACAGATCTTTTACCTCTTTGGTCAGGTTTATTCCTAGGTATCTTACTGTTTTTGGTGCAATTGCAGATGGGATCGATTCCTTGATTTCTTTTTGTACTGCTTCATTATTGGTGTATAGAACTGAGACAGATTTCTGCGTGTTGATTTTATATCCTACGACTTTGTTGAATTCATGTATTAGTCCTAGCAATTTTTCTGGTGGAGTCTTTTGGGTTTTCTACATACGGTATTATGTCCTCTGCAAATAGTGAGTTTGACTTCTTCCTTGCAGATTTGAGTGTCTTTTATTTCTTTTTGTTGTCTGGTTGCTGAGCTGAGACTTCCAGTGCTGTGTTAAATAGTAATGGGTGAGTGGACATGCTTGTCTTGTTCCTGAAGGCTGTCCGTTTTTCCTCATTGAGGATGATACTAGCTATGGGTCTTTTGTATATGGCCTTTGTGATGGAGAGGTGTGCTCCATCTATCCCTACTTTGTTGAGGGCTTTCATCAAGAATGGATGCTGTATTTTGTCAAATGCCTTTTCTGAATCTCTTGGCAGGATCAAATGGTTCTTATCCTTTCTTTTTATCACATTGGTTGACTTGTGAGTGTTGAGAGTCTGCCATTGTAGTCCAGGAATAAATCCCGTTTGATCATGGTGATAATTCTTTTAATGTACTGTTGAATTCAGTTTGCTAGTATCTTACTGAGAACTTTTGCATCCGTGTTCATGAGGGATACTGACTTGTAATTCTCCTTTTTAGTGGGGTCTTTGTCTAGTTTTGGAATCAGGGTGATGCTGACTTCATAGAATGGGTTTGGAAGTTTTCGTTCCATTATTATTTTTTTTTTTTGGAACATTTTGAGAAGAATAGGTATTAACTCTTCTTTATTTTTTTTTAATTTTTTTTAACGTTTATTTATTTTTGAGACAGAGAGAGACAGAGCATGAATGGGGGAGGGTCAGAGAGAGGGAGACACAGAATCCGAAACAGGCTCGAGGCTCTGAGCTGTCAGCACAGAGCCCAACGCGGGGCTCGAACTCACGGACCGTGAGATCATGACCTGAGCCGAAGTCAGCTGCTTAACCGACTGAGCCACCCAGGCGCCCCTTAACTCTTCCTTAGAGTTAATGTCTGGTAGAATTCTCCTGAGAAGCCATCTGGCAGAGGACTCTTGTTGAGACATTTTTGATAGTTGATTCAATTTTTTTGCTGATTATGGGTCTTTTCCAATTTTTTATTTCTTCCTGTTTAAGTTTTGATACTTTGTGAGTTTTTAGGAGTTTTTCCGTTTCTTTCAGATTTCCCAGCTTGTCGGCATATAATGTTTCATTGTAGTCTCTTATAATTGTTTGTATTTCTGAGGTATTCGTTGTGATCTTTCCTCTTTCATTTGTGATTTTTGTCTCTTTGGGTCCTTTCTCTTTTCTTTTTGATGAGTCTGGCTAAGGGTTTATCAATTTTGTTTATTCTTTCAAAAAACCATCTCTTAGGTTCATTGATCTGTTCTGGCTTTTTTTTTTTTATGGTTTCTATATCATTTATTTCTGCCCTAATCTCTATTATTTCCCTTTTTCTTCTGGCTTTGGGCTTTATTTGCTACTCCTTTTCTAGCTCCCTTAGGTGTAAAGTTTGGTTATATATTTGGGACTTTTCTTCCTGAGATACAACATGTGTGGTTTTAACTGAGCATTTTAAAATTTATTGTCTCTCCTGGGGTGTCTGCGTGGCTCAGTTGGCTAAGCATCTGACTCTTGATTTTGGCTCAGGTCATGGTTTGTGGGTTTGAGCCAATGTGCTGTGAGCACAGAGCCCACTTGGAATTCTCTCTCTCTCTCTCTCTCTCCCCCTCAGTCTCCGCCCCTCCCCTATTCTCTCTCTCTCTTTCTCAAAAATACATAAACTTTAAAATTTTTTTAAGCTTCTCTCCCTTAATAGCACACCAATTATGTATTTAGTTTTGCCTTCTATTACCAGTTGCACTAGAGTTCACATATACACTTACAACTAATACAAGTCTACTTTCATAGAACACTGGATTGCCTCACGAGTAGTTCATGTACTTTACACAAATGATTCCTAACTCCTCCCTTTCCTTCCTTTTATCACTGCTTCCATTTTACTTATCCATAAGATGTAATCATCAAGTACATTGTTACTATTGTTATTTTGAGTGCAGTGTTACCTGTTAAACCAAATAGGAATAAGAAAAAGAAAAGACTTTGTTTTACCTTCATTTACTCCATCTCTAATTCTCCTCCTTTATTTATATGGGTTGGATTTTGTAATCTGTATCATTTTCTTCTTTTTGAAAAAAATTCTTTTTAACATTTCTTTCAAGGCAGGTCTACCAGCAACAGATTTCCTCGGTTTTGGTTTTTCTGAGAAAGTCTTTATTTTTCATTAACTTTTGAAGGAAAATTTCACTGGATACAAAATTGTAGGTTGATGTCTTGTTTTTCTTTCAAATCTTTAAATCTTTCATGCTCTGTCTTCTTACTTGCATAGCTTCTGAAGAGAAATTCGTTATAAGTGTTCTATTTACTCCCCTATGACTAAGGTGTGTTTTACCACACATCTTCTTCCATGGTTTTTTTCACTGTCTTTGAATTTCAGAAGTTTAAATATGATTTGCCGAGGTGTAGGTTTTTGGCATTTATCCTTAACGGTATTCTGTGAGCTTATTGGATCTCCGTTTGATTTCTGGCATTAATCTTGGGAGGTTCTTACTTATTATTACTTTAAATATTTTTCATATCCCTTTCTTATTTAATTGTTCTTCTAGTTCCCATACACATGTATTGCACCTTTATCATTGTCTCACGTACTTGGGTTTTTTGGTTGTAGTTTCTCCAGTCTTTTTTTTTTTTTTCTTTGCTTTTCAGTGTTAGAGGATCATATTGACATATCCTCCAGCTTACTAATTCTTTCTTCACCTGTATGTGAGTCCATTTAAGGCACTCCTCATTTCTGTTCCCGTAGGTTTTATTTCCAGCATGTCTTTCCTATTCTTTTTAAAAATTTCCATCCCTATGCTTACATTACACATCTGTTCTTGAATGCTGCCTTCTTTTCCCATAGAATCCTCAGAATTTTAATGTAGTTACTTTACATCCCTGTTCTGATAATTCCAACATCTCAGGCATATCTGAGTCTGGCTCTGATTCTTGCTCTGTCTCTTCAAACTGTTTTTTTTTTTTTCTTTCTTGCCTGCTAGTATGCCTTGTAACTTGTTGTTGGAAAGCTGGGCATGATGTATTGGGTAAAACTTCAGGGCATGCTGTTACCATGATGAATAGGCCTTTGGTGATGTGGGGAAATGGAAAATGTTCTATAGTCTACGATTAGGTGTCAGTCTTTTGGTGTCTGTGTCCCTGGACTGTGACCTTTATAAATATTTCTAAGTCCCCTCCCCAGTAGGGGTGACAGCAGGGCTGGCAGGGTGGGTGGAGGCGGGTATTTCCCTTTGCCCATTTTGTTAGGCTCTGGTAAATCCAACTCTGGTAAAAATGGTTTCTCCTGAGGACAGATCTTGTTGAGAGAAACAGGCATATTTCAAGATGGTACTTTTCCCCTCTCCCTGCCAGAAACACTAGGAGATTTTTCTTATTTCTTCACCTTCAGAGTTTGCTGGGGCTCCTGAAGGGAAAAAAAAACCTGACAAAATTCTGTGGTCCCCACGTGGCTGAGTCCACTGGAGTTTTTACCCCTCGGAGTAGTCCGCATGGAGCCTCCAGCAATTCATCGATTACTGTCTGGCTTCTCCTGGGCTGACATAGGCTCTTCCAGAGCTTTCTGCTCTGCCAAATTGCGACCTTCTGTATGTTCCTGCTCAGCTCTCCAATCCTGGGGGCAGCTGCTGCCTGGTGGCTTCCCTTCTGTCACGTGTCTATGAAGAGTTGCTGATTTTCAGTGTACTCAGCTTTCTACTTGTCATGAGGGTGGAAGTAATGACTTTCAAGGTCCTTACATGGTGGACTGGAAACTCGGTGTCTTCTGTTTTTCTCTTCTAAGAATGGAAATCAAATTTCTAAAATATTAGAAAGTATGACAGACCTGTTGGGGCAGCATATGGGATACAAACTGAGCTGTGAAAAGGGCTTTCTAAAGGAGCTGAGGAGATCTAATTCCCCGTATAGTGTTCCCTGAGATCTTCACTAAGTCATTCTAAATGTCTGTATCTCAGTTCCTTATCTTCCAAACACATCTGTGCTAGGCTTTTATTTTTGAGGAACTATTTCAGATCAAGTAGCAGAAAGAGTGAGCCAGAATAATGGTTGTGATAGGATAATAACAAGAAGAAATGCATGAATAAAAATTGTGAATGAAAATGCGTAGGATTTCCCCTCCCCACCCCCCCACCCCCCACCCCCCAAATAAAACCCCACTGTTTGTAATGGCTAGTGGCCTCTCTTGCAAAAGCAAGGGTATAATGGCTTTGGTTATAAGGAAAATAATGCTTGACTAACAGGGGCTGAAACCATAAGGCCATTTTTAATTTACTTAACAAGATGTTTGGATGTTGGCAGACAAACCTTTTCTCTCTGAAGTTTGATGCATTCACATTTATTATTCTTTCACACATAACCCACGGTGGGTCCAGTGGCTGTCCTGAGCAACTCCCTCCCGAACTTTGACTGAGATCCAGACCATTTCTGTGTTGTGATATTGTCTCAGAAATCTCAACAGATAACTTCAGGGCGTGCTATTACCATAGAAAGAGATGGGGAAGCTTTTTACACGGGATCTAAGTACCTTCATCCTGGTAACAGCCCACCTGTCTTCTGCTTAAAGATTGGCTCAGAAACATGGCACACTGCACAGAGATTGGGATATTTGGGAAACACATCAATATTTGGTGAGCATCAGTATTTCTGGCACACGTGAGCACCACAGTGTTAATAAATAATAAGGGGGAAAGAGAGACTACGGTGTTAGACAAACGCATTATGATTTGTTTCCTTTGCTAGGATGTACACAAAACCAAGGGTTAGCAAGGAAGGATTTGGGACTGTCTATACGGTTTGCTTTACCTTTGACACAACAGTAATGGCAATGATGATAATCATAACGGTGATGATAATGATGGTGATGATGATGATGATGGCGATGATGATGATAATCATAGTCAGCATGTGGGTATGTGCATTATTCAAATTATCCATGGTGTAGAACTGCAGACAAACGTAGAGACTCTAAAGAAGAAGTAGGGTGCACTATAGATGACCCAGCGGGAGATATGGAGGAATAATTTCGATGATTTTCATTTTGCTTCATGTTACGGTTTGGTAGGTAGGAGGCTGGGCTACTGTAGTAGATAGGCTGGGAAAATAATTCAGTTTAGGATAAAATCGTCTCCTGTACTTTACAGTTCCCTTGATTATTATTTTCAGTATGCTTTCCCGTAGTGTTATATTCAGAAAAATAACTCCGAGGAAAATAAAGTATTTTATGAACATCAGAACAATGTCATGAATCTGCATATTTCTTGGAAAACATTGGGTCTTAACTAGGGAGAAGTCGAGGAAGGAGAAGGAAGCTGCAAGCTTGGGCACATTGTGGATGAGAAGATATGCATTTAGGCGCGTTGGCTTTCTTTGGGTTGTGACTTGCTCCTTCGGAGGCGAGAGCACCTTTATCATTAACATGCTGCATGTTCTTTGTGCTTGACTTTTACATTTTTGCTGCAGCTATTACCACACATGCATTATTTATGTGGTTGGCTATCGTGAAAAAAGGCAAGCAATTTACTTGTCAAAACACATTAGAATGCATGACTTTAAATCAGAGTTGCCTGGGTTGGTGAAAAAGCTATAATAAATGCACTTTGGCTAATATGTTAGTGTCACGCAGTTTGAGAAGGCCACTGTATTGAACGAGAAACCAATAACCATCTCCAGGGCTCTTTGGATAGAGTAACACTTGTGTACACCGTGCTTTTAATTGCATAAAAGTAAACACTGTTATTACAATTTTTCTTTCCGTAGAAGAGTGTTAACACTAGAATAGCAAGTGAGTACAAAATAAATTGTTAATGATAGAAGTCTGCAATTAATTATATTATTTATTTATTCTCTAAACAGTATTCGAGATGCCTACATAACAGAATCATGCCATATAACCATGTGCTTCCCTGCCTTTTTCTAATCATTTAAGCGTTTCTGCTGTCATTTGATATTCTCATTATGAAGCCGAAGTCTCATTGTCTACCATAGCAAATGTTTAAGTAAATGTCAGCCACCATGCTAGTTATGTGTTAAGTGCTGGTAAGGCCAAACTTACACTTCTATGACATCTATAAGATAACCCCCATGTCCAAGACAGCTGGAAGAAGTCGAGTCTATCACAGCAGTGGTAATATAAATAATATATTTAATAATATAATAGATTGTTATATTATATTATATTATATTATATTATATTATATTATATATTATGTTATTTAATCATCTAATATATTATCTATTATATTATCAATCTATATTATATATTATATATATCTATTATCTAATATATTATCTATTATATTAATAATAGAATAGATTTTAAAAGATTATATTTTTCTTAAAAATCACTCAATTATAAGTGAACTGTAGGAGTGGGCAGAGATTCTGAAGATGTCAGAATTATTGGGGGTGTTACTTTGGGCAGGGAGAATAATCAAGTCTGTGCACAGCATAATCTCCTCCTGTCTATTCTTTACTCGATATTGTTCATCATCTCAAGAATTGAATAGGAGTCCAGTGAATTTGACTCCATTGCTAGGTGCCATTGAAGACCAGAGTTTGAACCCAAAGAGGACAGCCTGTCATCTCAAATTAGTATCATAGCAGAGGCACTTCACCTACACTTACCTACACTCACCTACACTCATGTCTCTCCTATGTGGTGTAAATGGATGATTCCTAGATTCACAGTCTGGAGAATCATCAGAGTTCCTCATATTAGAAAAGGTGAGTAAATGAAATCCAGAGGAGTTAAATCATGCAGCTTGAGACGTCAAGATATCAGGGTCCATGCAAGTCACAAGTACCATCTGATTTCAAAAGAAACTGTGCAACCCGTAAAGGCAAAGAGGAAACGGCACCATTGAGACATCACTCTAGGACGTTTAGACGTTTTTCTTCCAGGTCGCTGTGGCCTATGACCCTGGAGGGCAAAGACTGACCAAGGGGACTCAGTCTTCTCGGGACCTGGGACGGAGCCAGCAGTGGCTCTGAGCCTCCAGACAACAGAACTTGGCATTGATTTGAGAAGCCAGAGTACCTTCTGAAAACCTGTGGCGACTGGGATACTTCTGTTTCCATGGATCACCCAGAACAAAAGAGGAAACTTTACACCCACAACAGAGAGAAGCCTAAGTTATAAAAAGGCATGAAGCCTCTAACTTTATTCATTTTTGTATCCTCAGCCCCCTAATGGGAAAAATAAATAAATAGAAGCTCAGTAATGTCTTATATAACAGAGTTAAATAATATAGGGAATTTAACGAAGGGCATTTTTAGGAAGACCTTTTAAGCCCCTTTTTGGGTGTGAAAAGAGAGCCTGAAGGGTAGGATATTAAAGAGAAGCAAGAACAAAGATTATAGAATATTCATTTGGGTTTATGGCCAAACCAGACAGGAAGAATTAAAGTTGCCTAAAGATGGATAACATGACTGGCTCCCAGAAATGGATACCATGCAATTTTTCTTTTGAGAGAGAGGGTGAGAACATTTAAAATTATATGCTAATTACATCTTGTTAAAGAACCAGGAAGTGGCTATGGAGGGATACTGACTAGCAGAAGTTGATGGTTCTGATTATGTATCTATTGGCTCAGTCATGGGTCCATCATTTTTGATATGCCCCCCCTTCTTAATGTTTATTTACTTATTTATTTTGAGAGGGAGTGTGAGTGGGGAAAGGGCAGAGAGAGACAGGGACAGAGGATCTGAAGCCGACTCTGTGCTGACAGCAGCGAGCCTGATGCAGGGCTCAAAGTCATGAACGGTGAGATCATGACCTGAGCTGACGTCAGACACTCAAGCAATTGAGCCACCCAGGCGCCCCTCTCAGATCCGGTTTGTATTGAGGAAGTGGGAATATGCAAGGTTTACTTCCAAAATTACACTGCCTTTGGGTTTCAAAGAAGGCGCCAAAGAAACAAGGAAAGAAGGAGAGACAAGATAAATGTGCAGGACCAGATGGCTTTCCTGGGGCATTTTACCAAACATTTAAAGGAAAAGTAATAATCTTTCTCAAACACTCCCAAAATACTGAAGAGGAGGGAAGACTTCTACATTCATTTTATGAGGCCAGTGTTACCCTGATACTAAGCCACTCAAAATCCCTTCAAGAAAAGAAAACCATAGGCCAATATCCTTGATGAACACAGATGTAAAAAATCTCAACAAAATATTATCAAAATGAATTCAACAATACATTACAAGGATCATACACCATGAGTAACTGGGATTTATTCTGGAGATGTAAGGGTTCAACACCTGCAAATCAACCAACATGATACACCACATTAATAAAATAAAGGATAAAAATCACATGATCATCACAATAGATGCAGAAAAAGGATTTTATGAAATTCAACATCTTTTTATTATAAAAACTCTCAACAAAGTAGGAATGTACCTCATCATGATAAGGGCCATAGCCCGTAGCCAATAACATATGCAATGGTGAAAAACTAAAATCTTTTCTAAGATCAGGATTGAGAAAAGTATGCCTATGCTTGCTACTTTTACTCAAAATAGTACTAAAAGTCCTAGCTAGAGTAGTTAGGCTAGAGAAGAGAATAAAAGACATCCAAATCAGAAAGGAAGAGGTAAAATTGTCTCTATTTGTAGATGAGACAATATTATATACAGAAAGCTGTTAGACTGATAAATCCAGTAATACTGCAGGATACAAAATCAATATACAAAGATTAGTTATGTTTCTATACACCAATAACAAACGATCTGAAAGAGAAATTAAAAAAATCCTATTTGCAGTAGCATCAAAAATAATAAAATACTTAGGAATAAATTTAACCAAGGAGGTAAAAGATTTGTTCACTGAAAACTATAAGACACTGGTGAAAGAAATTGAAGAAGACCCAAATAAATGAAAAGATATACCACGCTCATGGATTGGAAGATTTAATATTGTTAAAATGTCCATATTATCCAAAGCAATCTAAGATTCAGTGCAATCCCTATCAAAATTTCAAAGGCATTTTTTCACAGAAATAGGGCAGCCAATCCTAAAATTTGTATGGAACCATAAGAGACCCTAAATAGCCAAAATAATATTGAGAAAGAAGAACAAAGCTGGAGTCCTCACCCTTCCTTATTGCAAACTCTATACAAAGTTATAGTAACCAAAAAATGTTTATATTGGCATTAAGACAGACACATAGATCAATGGAACTGGATAGAGAGTTCAGAAACAAACCCACACATATATGGTCAATTAATTTATGACAACGGAGCCAAGAATGTGCCATGAGGGAAGGATAGCCTCTTCAATAAATGGTGCTGGAACCACATACGAAGGAAGGAAACTGGACCATTGTCTTACCCTATACACAAAAATTAACCCAAAATGGATTGAAGACTCGAACGTAAGACCTGAAACCATAAAACCCCTAGAAGAAGGCATAAGGGGTGAGCTCCTTAACAGTACTTTAGGCAGTGATTTTTAAAATTGACACCAAATGCAGAGGCATCAAAAGCAAAGACAAACAAGTGGGACTACATCAAACTAAAAGCTTCTGCTCAGCAAAGGAAACCAGCCATAGCAATAATGAAGAGGCAGCCCGTGGGGTGGGAGAAAATGCTTGCAACCCACATACCCAGTAAGGGGTTAATGACACAAAATGTACAAGGAGCTCTTACAATTCAATAAAAAAAAAACAAACCCAAATAACTCCATTAAAAATGTGCCAAGGACCCGAATAAACACTTTCCTAAAGAAGACTTACAGATGGCCAACTGGTACCTCAAATGATTATCTCATCAGGAAAATGAAAATAAAAACCACAACAAGATATCCCCTCACACCTGTTAAGATGTCCGTTGCCAAGACGATAAGAAGTGACACGTGTTGGGGAGGACAGGGAGAAAAGGGAGTCTTGTGCGTTGCTGGTGGGAACGTAACTTGGCATGAACACTATGGAAAACAGTATGGAAGTTTCTCAAAAAATTCAAAATAGAGCCACCATATTATCCCACAATCCCCTTTTTGGGTATATATCCAAAAGAAGTAACTGTTATCTTGAAGAGATATGTGTACTCCTAGGGTCATTGCAGAGTTATTCATAATCACCGAGGTGTGGAGACAACTGAAGTGTCCGCTGATGGTGAGTAGACACAGAAGGAGTGGCTTATGTGTACACAGTAATATTACCCAGTCGTGAAGAAGCAGAAAATTCTGCTATTTATGACAACACGAATGGCCTTGAGGGCATTATGCCAAGTGACATAAATCATACAAATGCAGACAAACACTGCATGGTAACACGTATGTGGAGTCTAAAAATGAAGAAAATGAAATGATAGAAATAGCAGAAAAGTGGTTGTCAGGGGCTCGGGGTTGGGGAAAGTAGCAGGAGGTTGGTCGAAGGGTAGAAACTTTCAGTTAAGAGATGAGTAAGGTCTAAGTATCTTATGTAAGACATGGTGACTATCGTTGATGACACAGTGCTGTGTACTCGAAATTTGCTAAGAGAGTAAAACTTCCATGTTCTCACCAAAAGAGAGGGTAAACAGGTGTGATCATGGATGTGTTCATGAACTCCATGGGGGTCCTTTCACAACGTGTACGTGTTTCAAACCACCACAATGTACACTTTAAATACCTTACATTTTCATTGGTCAGTTGTACCTCAATGAAGCTGGGAAAAAAAACCCACATACGATATTAGTAATGCCTATTATACTCTAGAACATAACAAATTGGGGGACAATGAATGCAGGTGGTTCTATGAGGTGAGATTACTGCTGTCTTTACACTGTGTTCCTTTTTTCCCCCTAAGTTTATTTATTTTGAGAGAGACAGAGAGAGAGAGAGAGAGAGAGAGGGAGAGAATTCCAAGCAGGCTCCATTCTGACACAGCACAGAGCCCGACACAGAGCTTAAACCCATGAAGCATGAGATCAGGACCCGAGCTAAAATCAAGAGTCAGACACTTAACTGACTGAGCCACCCAGGCACCCTTACACTGTGTTCCTTTTAAAAAGTTTTGAAAATTGAGCTTCTTAAATGACACAAGTAAGTTTTGTAGGTTGTAAGGTATTTGAAAAATAAAAAAAGGGGAAAGAAAAAATATCAGAAATATACATATACCTATAGAATATATATATTCTTAGCTATTATATATATAGAAAGAATACATATATAAAGACATATAAAAGAAATACATACTATACAGTATTGCCCTTGTGAGAGCAAGCAGGCTCCTTACAGAATCGAGGTTGGTAACCTAGACTGTAGGACACTGACTTGATATCTGGGGAGAAAAATAGTAGGTTCTGAAATGAAAAAATTCAATGGAATAGAACACCCTTTACCATTTTCATTTTCAATATTTCATATTAATAAGCAGTATACTTTTGTGCGTGCTTGAAGTTGTAATAATTTTCGTTACTGGCAAGGGGCCTGGGCGATTGCAAATTCGCTAACGCATACATATTCCTGCAAGAAGTCTTACTTAATATGAATTCTAACTTGGGCAAACCTTAAGGCGTTTATTTTGAGCGTACAGGTATGTTACTCTAAATAAAGAAAGATACGCCGATGGTGAGTGTCAGCCCTCACGTTTAAGAGTTTCGACTGCACCGGCTTTGCAACGGCATTCAAAATAAAATACAACACTGTAAGCATTGTGTTTATAGATTTGAGGGTTCACTACTGCATAAAGAAAGGGAAATTATGGCTTGAAATTAGCATATGATGTAAGGCTTGATTTGTTTTACTTAAATTTGCCTGTTTGCCTGTAATATTAACCCGTTTCCTCAAAACAAGTCACAAATAGCTGGTTCCTGCGAATGGGTGGTTAGCATATGCACAGTGGATACACGTATATTCGTGTGTTCTGCACATAAATGTTTCGTTACTTGGGTCAACCGTGTATGTTACGTATTTGGGTGAGTTGCTGGGACGCTCAGGGAACGCCATGGTCGTTGCTGAGTGGAGAGAGGAGGGACGCGCCCTGAGCATCTGCAGTGTACACGTCCACAGTGTAGACGTTTCCTTGGGGCTCCCTCAGCTCCACCTTCTTATTTGATCTCTGCCCAGCCCCATCGGCATCCTTTACCGTGCTGCCTGCCTCGCTCTTGTTAAACTGATACCGCTCACAGGTTGCAGCACGTTAGAGCAGGGGTGGGTTGCTTTGGATCCTAGGTGGGACCCCGGAGTGCTTATTCAACTGGAATTCTGGGAGGGGCTGAGTCCTAGCCGCTTGAGGGAGGTGAGGGGCGCTCACGGGAAAACACTACCCGAGTCACAACGTGCGCCTTCCCTGCCACACGTGCTGGTCTGTCGTCCAGAATGGTTGAGATGGGGTGGGGGGGGGGGGGTGTCACCTACCACAGCCGTGAGAGTCAGTTACTCACAAGGAGGTTTTGCTGGGAATCCCAGCAGAGGCCCTGGGGAGCTGCCCGGGGAGCGGAGACCCGGGGCACCAGGCTGATGGGAACGGAGGTGTGTGCAGTGGGCCGGAGAACCCGGGTGCTGGGCATCTGGACGTCGGGGGTGCAGGGGGCACACGGCAAGTAAGGGAGTTGTGGGAAGAAGTGATGTCCGCTCAGGATATGGATCAGTGAGCCTTGCTCACCATTCTGTTGGATAGAAGAGAATTCTAAATAAGCGGGTCTCAGGGGCTCCACTTCAAAGACAAGGCGATTTACACGGCACCCGGGGTCAGGGGCAAAATGTGCAGAGGCGGCCGGGCGTGGCTTCATGGAGCTGCAGCGAGGAGCCCCTCGGGGCTTTGGGTCGCCTGCAGGAGGGAGAGGGAAGCGAAGCCTGGTGCGGGGGGAGGTGGGGCCCGCCAGGCCGAGCAAAGGCCGGAGGCAGGAAGGCAGGCGGGCGGACGTTGACCGGGTGGGTGCTGATTTCCACCCGTTGGACCTGGAAAATGAGCGCATGTGACAGGTGGCGAGGCTCCAGGACGCAGGTCTGGGGAGCTGCACGGGCCTGCGCTCACCCGGGAGCCCCGGGTCGGCGTCCACCTGTTCCTTCCTCTTCCGCGAAGGCTGGCTGCCGTCGCCTCCCGGGAGCTTGACGATGGGGCAGATGTCACAGGCTCTCCCCGTGCACAAGGTAACCTGAGACACGCTGGCTGTGTTGACTGGCTCGTGATTATTCCCCAGTGCACGCGCACATCCAGTTACCCAACAGTAGCACAACCAAACACACGTAACTTGTAACTGCCAATTACATCTCAGTTTCCGAAAACAAACAAACAAACAAACAAACAAACAAACAAACCCAAATCATGGATAAGTGGGTACCTCTTGGCTCAGGTTTAAAAAACATTCCAAGGAGGCCATTGGCTGGAGTGAAGCTGGGAAAACCTCTTAGAATTACCGTCATAAACCACGCCATGATGCGCTGGAAGGGATTTTCGCCCACGTTTGCAGACGGAGACAGATGACATTTTGATTAAAAAAAAAAAAAAGATTCTAGGTGTCGTGAGGGTTGCGGTCAGCCTGTGACCCACGCGGTGCAGACCTCGCTCCCAGCCGTCCAGGGATGCGGTTAGTAGCCTGTGGTCTCTCCTGCCACCAGTCTCAAGTCTGCTGATCTCTTTTTGGCGTTGAGTTTCTGCGTGTGGGACACGAGGTTCTGTGGAAACCGACACAGGAGATCCTCATACTTGATGACTCCTGCCCCGCCCCACGCAGAAGATATTTAAATGCCGTTGTTCTGGTATCTACTTATTATAGACGGTGGTAAATACCATGAAGCCATCCTTTTCTGAGTCTTCCACGATGGAAAGTATCCCTGGCAACGTGGATGAAAAAGCAGCCTCCGTGCACGTGACCCTCACCTTTCGCTTCGGGAAATAATGAAGCGTCTGTAGGAGGCCCGCACAGACTTACACAAAGGGACCAGCCTGCCCCTGGATACATGTATTTTAGCCCCAAACACTGCGGGGCACGACAGGATCACCCTAGATCCTGACAAGAGACACAGTGACTTCTGAATCTGTTGCTTTGCCGGGTTGAGTTTACCCAAATCCCTTGACCCAGAGTTATGCCAAAAATCCTCTTGACATCACTGAGTTACACATTTCTTAAAACCTCTTCCTGCCAATCGGCCGCGTCAAAGTGTGATATCCAGGGCGCGTGGGTGGCTCAGTAGCTTGAAGGTCCATCCGACTCTTGGTTTCAGCCCAGGCCATGATCTCGTGGTTCGTGGGACGGAGCCCCGGGCATGACACCTAATGAAAGTGCTCTCGTACATTTCTTTGTTGGTCGTGGGGACTCTGGGGAGGGGGCTAATGGTCCACACTGACTGTTCTGGGTGGGTGGCCAGACCCCTCCTGCCTGCAGGCCTGTGCTCACCAGCCCCAGGCTCTGCTCTCTGAGCAGCCGGCATCACCAGAAATAATCTACGATCAAATCCTGCTTTAAATCAGGTTTCATTTCTTTGTGCTCAGCAGGCTATCCCCACCTAGAAATCAGATAAATATTAATCAACACTTCCTTCTCTTTTCATGCTTTGATTTTCCCTCTTATCTCCTTAACCCATCCAGAATTAGATTATGAATAGTGGGAGGACATATTTTTCCATAAAACCAATATTCTGGCCATGTTTATTAAATAATTCAAGCCCAGTGCTGTTTTCTGCTGCCTCACTTCACAATATAAAATGGAGCTCATCTGGGGCGCCTGGGTGGCGCAGTCGGTTAAGCGTCCGACTTCAGCCAGGTCACGATCTCGCGGTCCGGGAGTTCGAGCCCCGCGTCGGGCTCTGGGCTGATGGCTCGGAGCCTGGAGCCTGTTTCCGATTCTGTGTCTCCCTCTCTCTCTGCCCCTCCCCCGTTCATGCTCTGTCTCTCTCTGTCCCAAAAATAAATAAACGTTGAAAAAAAAATTTTTTTTAATGGAGCTCATCTTTAAAGTAAGGCTTATATGTAAAATGAGGCATTATAAAACAGTAATGAAGAGATTGCATATGTAAAAGGTTTTTGCTACTCAACTTCTCTCTGCTTACTTTAGTAATTGTAGCATTTCTGGATTTTTAAAATTTTCTTCTTTTTATTATTTTTTATGTTGTTTTCTTGTTAAGTTCTTCTTTTTCAAATATATGTAATTTGGGAGAAACTGTCTTCAGAAGAGTTGGTCTTTCTGAATTGAAACATTGGGTGATATTTAAAAAAAAATTTTTTTTTGATGTTTATTTTTGAAGGAGAGAGAGACAGAGCGTAAGCGTAAGGGAGACACAGAATCCGAAGCAGGCTCCAGTCTCCGAGCTGTCAGCACAGAGCCCGACGCGAGGCTCAAACCCTTAAACCACGAGATCATGACCTGAGCTGAAGTAGGAGGCTTAACCGACTGAGCCACCCAGACGCCCGCAACATTGGGTGATAAATAACGCGAGTATGATTTGATACTTTTCTGTGATGCCAGATTTCATGGTTTGGTACATGCTTGGCATAGCTTATTACCGACTAACATAGTCTTTTCACTTGTTTTAAAAATGAGTCATCTTACATATTTTATTTTAGTTGATAATAATCGCTAGGTGAAAAGCTATTGAATTCCTTTTATTCTAAAATGTTTCTAAAATCCTGAGTGATATTTAAAAGTAACACTAAGCACAAGACTGAGTTAATACAATCATTGCTAACAGAACAGGTGTATGCGAAGCCACTGATTGAAGAAGGAGACAGGGAAGGAAGTGACCTCAGGGTGGCCAGACTTTCAATGCCCGGCTTGATGTGAACAGAGAGGGCAGTGAGCCAGTCAGTGAAGACACATCAGATGGGTAGTGATGGAAAAGGAAGAAAGAGAGAAAAAGCAGTCATTCCACACCCATCAGGTGGTTTTCCATCTGTAGAAGCAAAGTAACAGGCAACCTGGCTTAAGTAACCAGTGGAAAGTGCAGACACTCCCTGTGGTGGCCCCCTGTACCCCTGGCAGGGGGTGCAGGATGTGCCCGGCCTCTCGGTGGGTCTTAGCCAGAAAGCCCACAGTTCGCCAGTGGGGCTCCAGACCTACCACTCTGTGTAGGTCTTATTGTCCACTTGGTTTGTCCCCTGAGTCGACTCGACTGCCTTTCCCTGCGGCAGGCACGTGATGGAGCTACTGCGGGAGGTGGGGGTGACCTTGCTGACCACTGGGAGCCCCCTCGCTCTTCTCAGGACAAGTGGCATCTTCTGCTCTGCCCGTAATAGCTGAGCGGGGTCAGGCCACCCTCTGATCTTGTGTCCTGTTCGGAAGACAGGCGGCCACACCCATCCGCCCACACACCTGTTCAGCCGCGTTTCAGCGTCACTCACATGGACACAGATGGGGCCAGAAGGTGACTTCTGGACTTTGATCAAAATGATTTAGAGATCTAAATTTTGAAAAAATAAAAACGAGATAAAGATGTTTTCCAACATTTCGTCTCAACCACACACACACACACACACACACACACACACACACACACATTTCTACCTGATAAAGGTAGAAGTAAGGAATTGGGTTAAGAATTTTGTATCAACGGGGGCACCAGGATGGCTCAGTCCGTTAATCGTCATAATCTCACAGTTTGTGTGTTCAAGCCCTGCATTAGGCTCTGTGCTGACAGGGCAGAGCCTGCTTGGGATTCTCTCTCTCTCTGCCCCTCCCTGACTCGGGCACAGGCGTTCTCTCTCTCTCTCTCTCTCTCTCTCTCTCTCTCTGTCTCTCTCTCTCAAAATCAATAAGTAAGTATTAAAAAATATTTTATGTCAATAATTTTTAGTTTATTAACATTTGAAGAATTGGAAAATAGTATTGTCATCCTGCTGAACATATTTGTACAATGTAATGTATTTTTTCCTAAAATTCACTAAGATATTCTGAAATTAAAAATGAATAAAGGGGCACCTGGGTGGCTTAGGTGGTTAAGCATCTGACTCTTGATTTCAGCTCAGGTCATGATCTTGGGGTTTGTGAGTTCAAGCCCCGTGTTGGGCTCTGTGCTGACAGCACAGAGCCTGCTTGGGATTCTCTCTTTCTCTCTCTCTCTCTCTCTCTCTCTCTCTCTCTCTCTCTCAATAAATAAATAAACTTAAAAAAAGAATAAATATGGATTTGGTTATTTCGATTATTTTGTGTACATTTTTCATTGTTGAGAATTCTGCAAAATTAAGTAGAGTGGTCACCAACACTACATGCAGGTATTTAAAGATAAATATAAACCAAAATTAGGTTAAATTAAAGATAGTGGCACTGGTCACATTTCAAGGGCTCAACAGCTGTTTGAGGCTAGTGCCTCTGGACTCCACAGATATAGACCGATTCCATCGTGCCAGAAATTGCTGCTGGAGAGCTCCGATAACAGACATGGGAGATTGTAATATCTTAACAGATTTTTATAACATTTCAGCACTTGGAATATCATTAAGTTTGATATACAAAATGGTATTTTCAGCGTAACGAGTCTTGTGTATTAGATAGGGAAATATTTCGCAAGAAATGGGGAGGGATTGATTTTCGATTAAAATTAGGCTTTGAGAAAGACACCATATAAAGAGAGGCTCATAATGTACAGTGTCAGCAGGGAAAAAACCAAATCAGTGCTTACGGCTTTTAAGGAGATTATAGAAGGAAAACTGGAAAAAACTACTGTAAGTAAATTGGAAAATTTAAATTCAAAAAACATTTTAAAAATATGATATACCTGGAATGAGTATAAATGAGTATACCTGGAGTGAAAAAAATTTGACTATTTGAAGCTTTAAAAAAAATCAAAGCTGCACGTTAACATCATTCATAAAAAGAGAGGTGGGAAACCCACAGGAAGCACCCATCCCAGTCCAGATGGCTTTACCATCAGAAGTATTGAATATTTAGGTAGGAAAAACTCTGGTCTCACGTAACCGTTTCCAGGGAATAATAAAAAACAAAAATGGGAAGATTTTAAGAGAACACTGTGTGATGCCATAATGGTGGGTACGTGTCATTACACGTTTGTTATACGTTTGTCCAAACCCATAGAATGTGCGGCACCAACAGTGACCCCTACTGTAAGTGGTGGAGGCAGGGCAACTGCGACGTGTGCCTGTGGGTGCATCAGTTGTGAGGCAGGTACCATCAGGTGGGGGCTGCTGACAGTGGGGGAGGCTGTGTGTCCAGGCGCACGGCTTACGTCTACCTTCTGTACCTTCCCTTCGGCTTCTGTGAGCCTAAAAGTGGCATATTAAGAAAATGTAATAATAACACCCTTTAAAAAAAGACACAGAGAAAGGGAGGGGCTTGACTTCATTTAATGAGGCCAGCGTGTCCCTGACACTAAAATCACTCAAGGAGAATATAAGAAAGGAAATTAATGACATTCTTGAATTAAGACTCAAGAAAGTCACCAAATACCAGCAAACTTAATAAAGCCATATATAACGAGGATACTTCATCATGACCAGGTTGCCTCATTAATGCAATATTGGATTATTAACTGAAAATCAATCATAAAATTCACCACACTGACAGAGTGAAGAGGTGAAATCGTGTGAGTACTTACTTATTCCATTTTAGCACTAGTTTATCATAACTCCTGGCAAACTAGGAACGGGCAGAAACCCCCTTAAACTGATTAAGAATGCCTCACATCCCTAGACATATTTATGGGTGAAATGTTTAGGGTTTCCCTTCGATAGCTGGAGCAAGACAATGGCATCCACTAGATGGTGAAATGCAGCAAGACAAAGAAATAAAAGCCATAAAGATGGAAAGAAAAATAAAGCTGTCATTATTTGCAGATGGTATGATATGCACATAAAAATTTTGAAAATATTTCTCGTCAGGTTTATAATGGAATTTATCAAGTCTGCTCAACACAAGGCCCCTGTAGACCACAGTCTTTTTATATGTCGGTGCCAGCAGCTGAGAACTAAAATTTGAGAAGAAAGCACTTAGAATAACATGAAAATATACCCAACACCTTGAGAAACCCCCAACCGGATTGGTGTAATGCAGAAAGCGATTATCAGACGTTACTGAGCAAAAATAAAGGCAAATTAAATAAATGGAAAGGTATAGAGTATTCATGGATTGGAAGACTCGACTTTGTAAATATATTCAGTTACCCATTTATCTACAGATTTCGTAACAGCTCAGTCGAAATCCCAACATGCTTGTAAGCTGTTTGAGCACCCGTGTGTAATTGAATAAGCTGAAAACTAAAGGGCCAGGAACGGATGTGAACATTTTAAAGAAGAAAAAGCAAAAGGACGTAATACCACTTAGCATCAGCACTCACTGCTCCAGTAATGTGACTAGTGTTGGTAAAGCTACAGATATGCCCCCAAAAAATTGAGGATGGGGAAGAAGAGGCGTACGTATGTGGACGTGAAGGCAGCATCATAAACTGTGGTAAAAAGGAAGAGGTTTTCAAGTATACTGTTGGGTTCAGTTCAATAGAAAACATAAAAATTTGACCTTTACCTCATGTTGTATATGAAAATTAGTTATACATAAAAATATATATTTTATATATATATATGAAAATCTTCATGGTCTTGTGATAGGGAAAGACTTTTACATGGGACGTGAAAAACACTTACCTTACAAAGAAACAATGGATAACTCCCGTATACCTTAGAATCAAAAACCTCTTTTTATCAAAAGATACCATTTGGAGAATGAAAACGTAGGCCAAAGACTGGGAGAGGATATTTGACCAACAAATGAGCAACTATGTACTCGTATTCAGAATATATACAGAACTTCCAGCATCACTAAGGAAAAGACAAACAGTCCTATGGAAATAAAATTGGCAAAACAAGAGACTTTTGGGCGGTTGCTTCATAAAAGGTGTCCAAATGTATACAGACAGCAGACGTGCACCTTGATTACTAGTACAGTGTGAGTCAGCGTATCATGCTATGGCGTACGTTCCCTCTGCTTTCGTTAAAGTAACCCAGGAAATGGCTTTTAGAACCTGGTGTCAGCAGGGGTGTGGACCAAGGGCACTCTGGTACAGTGGTGGAGGAAATGTAACCGGGTTCATACACATAGCCCGGCCCAGTGTCTCCACTCTGCACCTAATGCCATTTATAAGAATGTGCATCCACAGTAGAATAGATAAATTAATTAATCATGGGTTACTATTAGGGGATATGAATGTATAGAGAAAAAAAATTGATAGGCTCTAATGCAAAAGGATGGAAAACATTTAACAAGCAAAATGCTGAGTTAAAGAAGCCAGCTAGGAAAGAAAAGTAGGTAGTGCTGTTTATGTAAGGTTTGAAAGCTCATAAAACTGAGCTTGAGAATTGAGTTAGGGCAGTGACCACTTTATAGAGTGGACAGGCTGATTGGAGGTGCTGCACGAGGGTGTTAATTAACATTGTGTGATTTGGGGAAGTTTTTTAGGTCTTCTAGAAATACAGTAACTGAGTATGAGCAAAATTCTGAAATGGCAGTTGAAGTGGGGTTCTCTCCGACAGTGCTAGAGTAAAGCTTTACAGATAGAAAACTGTCATATTTGTCTGTAGATTGATTCAGGGCTTTCTGTGATTCACAGCTGAGCCAGTAGGATGGACAGGGTAATAACACATTATGCTTTCTGGATGCAGGATTGGGATGCAAATATCGAGCAGCATTCATTTTAACAATTATAGATTAGAATGTATATTGATAAAAATAAATTATTTAATATGTAATAGAGCAATAAAATAGAATTTCTGTGAAGATGTCTCGCAGATTAGGAAGATTATGGTGGAGAAAATTTGCAAGCAAACAAAGAAACATACATTGAAGAAATTCTTAATAAAATGAGAAATACCATGTTTCGGGATAGGAAAATTCAGTGGCACTAGAGTAACAGTGACCTCCAAGTTTGCACTGTAGTTTCAATTACATTTCAGTTAAATTCCAAATTGGCTTATTTTTTTTGTAACTTGGCAAAAAAAATGTTAATTTCATCTGTAATTTTCTATGAGAGTGTTCATCATGGCATTATTTGAAGCTGTGAATAATTACAGACAATTCAGATCCTCCAAGTAGGATGAAAAATTCACTAAGTAAATCATATTTGTAGATGGAACATTAAGTAACTATTAAAATTTAAGAAATGTATAGACTGGTAATACACATTTTTGCACATTTAAACGCTTATATTCACACCTAAGAATGTTAACAGATTTTATCTCCAGATGTCCTGATCATAGGTGTTTTTTCGTTGTTGTTATTGTTTTGTTTTTTTGCTTATCTGGAATGCCTCAGTTTTTTTCAATAAATGCGCATAACTCGTGTAATGAAATGAGTTGATAAATTAAGAAAGAGGATAAAATATTTGGATAATGTAATACATTTTCTGGAGCTCATAGTAAAGTGGATTAATTTTTAAAAAGATTGAAATGAAACAAATAAATCATGCCACACATTAAAAAAAAAAGTTACCACTGCAGATGTTACAACTGATGGTAAGATCACACTATTAACAGTTTTATGTCGATACATTTAAAAATTTAGACAAGATATAGAAGAATGAACTTAACCTGTGCATTCCACCATTATAACATATAATGAAAGAAACAACGTTTGTATCATCAAAAGACAAAATTGGTCGAGTTCAAATAAATGTCAAATAGAGCCTGTCCATAGATAAAAAGCTGAATATCAGAAGTATCTCAAGTGTTCTTAAGTCTTTCTGTAAAGTTTATAAATTCTAATGAAATTTATTAAAAAAAATACTCCCTTAGAAATTTACTAAGGTTTATGAGAAAAAAAAAGAAACTTCCAGAAGAAAGAGAGATTCATGGAAAATAAGAAAAATAAAAGAAGAAATGCGTAAGTTGTAAATGTATATAAAATAAAGCTCTCGCACTTGTCACATGTGCACGAATAAAGAGAAAATATGTCGTGTGTGCACCAATAAAGAGATCGGCAGAACAAATATTAATTTCTGGAAACAGACCCAGTTTCTACAGAAGATTTTTATAGAACAAAAATGGTGCATTACTGAACCCCCAGCCTCTCTAGAAGTCCCAAGACCCAGTGAAGCACAGCAAGGAAGTGGTTTTGATTCTTATGAGTCATAAGTCCAGTGGCCCAGTGAAGGTGGCCAGCTGCGGCCATGGACTCGCGAAGGGCTCCTGGGTCCTCCCATGCTCTGTCCTGCTGCTCTTGGACGTGTCCGTGTGCCCAGCCAACTCTGTAAGGAAGAAGAACAGAGTGGGGACCCGGGGACCCAGGGGACCGTCTGTTGTCTGTGGATTAGGATTTGACTTGAGGCCTCTCTGTTTCTACAGCCTGTTTCCTGGCGCCACGGGCTCGGGGCCCGTGGATGGTCTTTAGGACCCAATCTGTTACACGCTGTTTTATGAGGGTTGCTGCACTTTCTGTTGAAATAAATTCCTTCCTTCCACAACTTGGCAGGTTGTCTGTTCCGGAAGCAAAAAGTAGCCACGATCAGTATCTGGTCTTGTCAGAGTCCCGGCTGTATGGAATCCCTTTCATTTTCTGACCACAGGGTGAGAGACGTTCCTTTAGCAAAGCAGAATTTTCATTGCATGTGTGTTTTCAAACTGGCTAGTTCTTGTCTGGCAACTAGTATCTTGGCAAAGTAGAAATGAAGGGCAAAAGAAAAATGTTATTTTGATGTTCCTACTCCCTTCCCCAGAACTACAAGTTCAATAGAGAAGAGTTCTGCCTTCCATTGCATTTCTGGCTATAATGGAAAAAAAAAAAAATGGTGTGGTGTAACCAGGATAATAAATTTTCCATTCCCTCTGTCAAAACCAAGGCAACGTCGTATGTTTTAGGAGTTTGTAGAGCCAGTATAACACCTCCAGATACCAGTTTCTACATGCCTTGAGGGTACAGGCTAATCTATGTAATACCCCTGCTCCTCCAAAATTTTACACTGATTTCATTTCCTTTCCAAGTGTGGAAGGTGGGGCTGCTCAGAGCAGGAGGCAACTCCACCAGTCACATAATCTAGCGCTCATGGGATTTTCCTGTCTTTCTTCCTTGCTGTCTGCTAGCGAGTTGCCTTTGTCCTCTGGGTAAAGTGGGCTTTACCTCCAGTGTGAATGGTGCCATGGGTCAGTGGGCAGTCAAAGATGAGGATAAGCAGCTGTCTTGTTTGTACCACTCAGAAATTACATGTGTTAGTTCTGCACTTACTCTGATGGTCAGGACCAAAATCCAGGTGAGGCTCAGACCTCCAGGCCCTGATTAGTGACGTGAAGCCCAGAGTCCTAATGCCACGGGAAAGAAAGGAAAACCAGATATCCAGACGCAACAGAATGAAGTTGGACCCTTACCTTGCACTGTATGTGAAAAATTGGCTCACGCCGGATTAATGACCGAAGCATGGAACCTACAGCTATGTGCCTCCTAGGAGAAGACACAAGGGAAGGACTTCACAACATCAGGCTTTATAGTGATTTCTTGGGTGTGATTCCAAAAGCACAGGAAACAAAAGCAACAACAGATGAGTTGGACGACATAAAACTCAAAACCTTTGCCCATTAAAGGACAATCAAGTGAAAAGACAACCTACAGAATGGGGGAGAATATTCCAAATCATATATCTGACAAGGGGTAAACATCTATACTGTATAAAAAACACCTACAACTCAACAACACAAAACTACAAATATATCTGTGAAAAAAATGAGCAACGGCTTGAATAGACATTTCCCCCAAGAAGATATGCAAATGGTCAACAAACTCATGGAGAGATGTTCATCATTACCAATTATTAGGGAAGTGCAACCCAAAAGCACACTGAGATCTCACCTGACACCCATTAGGATGGCTGCTGTCCAAAGGATGGGAATTAAGTGTTGGCGGGGATACGGAGAGATTGGAAACTTTGTGTGCAGCTGGTGGGGTGTAGGACAGGTATGTGGGCAACAGTACGGAGAGCCCTTGAAAAATTACAAGTGACGTTACCATATAAGCCGGCAATCCCACTTCTGGAAATATATTCAAAATAATTCAAAGCAGGATCTCAGAGATTTGTACCCCCATGTTCATTGTAGCATTTTTCACTACAGCCAAGAGATTGGAAGTGCAGCTGTCCATTGATGGGTGAGTGGGTAAAGAAACGTGGTGTATGCATACAGTGAAATGGTATTCCACCTTAAAAAAAAAAAGGAATTCCTGACACCTGTTATAACATGGATGAACCTGGATGACATTTTATGCTAAGTGACATAAGCCGGTTCACAAAAGCCCAAATGTGGTGTGACTTCCTCCTCACAGGAAGTTATCTAAAGCAGTTAAAGTCTTATATATACAAAGTAGTAAAGTGGTTGCCATGGACTGGGAGTGGGGGGGTTAGTATTTCACGAGTAGAATGTTTCTGTTTTGCAAAATGAACTTGTAGAGATCTGTACAACAATGTGAGTATGTTAGCTACTGAACTCCTCCTGAACTCCACACGGAAAAATGGTTAAGATGGTAAAAGAGAAATACTCCAGATCTTTCACTAGATGATGGTGATGCCACGATGGTAAGACAAACACGTTCCTCTTCTTTTCAGAGCTCGTAGGAAGATGGGAGGAAGGAATAAATTGAACGTGGGGCGTCTGGGTGGCTCAGTTGGTTAACCCTCCAGCTCTTGATTTTGGCTCAGGTCATGATCTCCTGGTTTGCGGGATCCAGCCCCACGTCGGGCTCTGCACTGTCAGCACATAGCCTGCTTGGGATTCTCTCTCTCTCTGCCTCTTTCCTGCTCACACTCTCTTTGCCCCTCTCCTGCTCAGGCGCTCTCTCTCTCAAATAAACTTTAAGAAAGGAATGAATTGAACACTTGAAAAGGAAGTGATGAAAGCCCAAGGAGTAGGTGAAGCCGCAGGTGCCGTGAGGAGTACTGATTATCCGGTATCGTGTGCTCCCTCCCTATTTGGTGAAGCCTCCCCTGTGCAGTGACGCGTCGCCTCTGCAGTTTGGATTGGATGGTGTAGTCGTAGGATGTGGTGGCGGAACACGTGGACAACGGCCGGCGTGGTGGACCGTCCACGAGCGGCAGTGTGAGCATTAGCGCCACGGATGGCAGTGTCTCGTATTACATGTACTGTTCCGGGAGGTTCAGTGCTAAGATAGCGAGGATAAGCATTTCATGATCGGGAGTATTTCTTATGGATTCATCCCTGAGAGGTGCTAGCGGTGGTGGCTGGCACACGGTAAGAGCCGTGTGCAAGGTGTTGCTAGTAGTACTTAATAGTATCGTTGCTAGTAGTACTTACTAGTATTACTGTTAGTAACACTACTATCATTGCTAGTAATACTCTAATTATTGATGGTAATGTTTACTAGTATCGTTACTAATAGTTGCTAGTATTATTGCTAGTAATGAATACTAGTGATTGTTGTTTTCCTGTTTTTGTTACAATTCCTGTTGGACACACTCATTACGTGAAGGAAGGTGTTTCTTCCTTCTTAACGTTGCCAAATAACCAGGAGCTGTCCGTGCCTCTTTTCAAAACCGTAGTTATTTCAGGAAAATCCTGCGTGTGTTTCCGATTTACCCTGAATATTTTTCCATCTGTTCTTCTGTGTTTCTTTTTTGTATTTTACCCCACACCCCACTGCCTTTTCAACTTTGAAAGTACATTGCTTCTCACATGACTTGTTCTGTAATAAGAAGTTATGGTTTTGTGTACTGAATTTCCTTTATCCCGCTAAGTACAGAGTGAATTAATCCCTATTCATTCATGAGTTACTTGAGATTTTGTCCCTGAATTTATCAAAAATCTCTATTTTCTGGCAAAGGACCACAAATTGCCTACAAGCTTTGATACTATCTCTGCCTCTGTCACTGTCACTATCAGTTGGACTCTTTATTGCATTTTTTTGACACACACAGAGTGCGCTGTGTCTCCAGGAGATGTGTGCGTGTACTCGGCCCACAGGAAGGGGTCTTATGCAGAACAGGATGGTCAGTGGAGTCAGCTAACCACGAATGGTTATATTGATGCAGACTTACAGATAACGGTCATTGGTCTGGGGACACTTAGGAATAGTCAAAATTGGAGACAATACGATTTGAATTCCAAGCATTTTTTTCACTATGAAAGTACAGTTGCATGTATCATAAATATTCTGCAACTCGCCTGTTGCCTTGAATGCACAGTTTGAGTTTCTGTGTTAGATCTCAGAACGCCCAACCTGTTCACTTATTTTAGTACAATGGAGAAAATGCCACACAGAAAAATGAAATTATGGTAATGACTGAACACAGTTGTAACATAGGGTAATGGTGTTTCTCAAGACCCAAGAGGACTTTTGGTTAAAAGTCTCTCAAATTTTAATCTATATTTTAATTGTCACTGTGTTTAGTAAAGTAGAAATTGACAATATTTTATATACAATATTATTTATGCGTTTATTTGTTTCTCCTATCCTCAACACCAGAACATCTGACCCTTGAGGGACCCCATCAGCTGGAAAGTGGTCTGGCATAAAAGGGGTGATTATCTATCTATTATCTATCTATCTATCTATCTATCATCTATCTATCTATCTATCTATCTATCTATCTATCTATCTTCAACAGGCAGGTAACAAATGGCTAAATATAATTCATGGATTTATCCACCTTCATAAGAAAGCCAGGCTCCAGGAGTGCCTGGGTGGCTCAGTCAGTTAAGCATCCGACTCTTGATTTTTGGCTCAGGTCATGATCTCATGGTTAGTGAGTTCAGGCCCCGTGTCGGGCTCTGCACTGAGTCTGCCTGGGATTCTCTTTCCCTCTCCCTCTGCCTCTCCCACACTCGCTCGCACACTCTATCAAAATAAATAAAGCTTCAAATTAAAAAATAAAAAAAAGGAAGCCAGGCTCTAAGAAAAACCAGGTGGGGTTCATAGACGGGTTGGTAGAGCTCGTCCAGGCAGCTGGATGGACCCGTATCTGGCAGGAAGGCGGTTTGTGTGAAGGGGACGAGAAGCAACACAAAGGGAGGCCTGCGTACCGAGAGGGAGGTTGGCAGAGTGCTTTCAAAAGCATTTTATTGCTTTTTTTCTCATTATGCCCAACATTTTACAATGTGTTTTAGATGGCATATGTTTCTGACTTAAGTCACTTGAACATGAGTGAAAACAAAATGCAACAAGAGCTGCAAGTTCAGCAGTGCGGCAGCCGGAATAATTCCACTAGAAATTAAATATCACGGAAATAAAGTACCCTTCTCTTTGTAGGCAACAGTGTTCCTACCTGCCACGGGCTTTAGAATCTGCCTTGTCGTGTTGGATTCATACGTGACTAGTAAGGCTCCGGAAAAATATTTAATGCTTAATTCTGTTTTAATTGGAGACATCGCTGCTGTTACTTGTGACACTGGGAAATGACACAGATGTTTGCTTTATTTCGACTTCTGAAAACAATGGATGTGAGTATACCCATCACACCTGTGACCTAAGCGGATCTTGAGCAGCACACATAAGAACAAGGAGCTCGTGTTTGCCAGGTCGCGGGTTTGAAACAAACTGATGGCACAGCGATAACTTCCTGAAATCGGGGAAGTGGTCAGAGCTCGTAACAACCCTGGCACGACCTTAACTCGAGGTCCGGGCGGATTTCACAACCTGCTGGGGGCGGTTATCAGGCCAGACGGACTATATGGTGAAATGAATCCTTCAACTGAAAAACAAGAAGGTGTTTCTAAAGTTTCCAAAAGGAGATAAAGTCATCTACACCTTCCTATAGAGAAGGTGCAAGAACAAAAAGTCTGCAAAGTAAAAAAATATGGCATGATAAAAAAAAGAAAAAGAAAAATCCAGGCCCCTGCTGAGGATAAAATTCAGAATAAAAAAATGTACTCAACGTTTTTTGTTTTAGAAAAATATTTCTGTGATAATTTAAAACAATTATTCGGGGGGCACCTGGGTGGCTCAGTCGGTTAAGCGTCCGACTTCGCCTCGGGTCGTGATCTCGCGGTCAGTGGGTTCGAGCTCCGCATCAGACTCTGTGCTGACAGCTCGGAGCCTGGAGCCTGCTTCAGATTCTGTGTCTCCTTCTCTGTCTGCTTATGATCTGTCTGTCTCTCTCGCAAAAATAAACAAACATTAAAAAAAATTTAAACATAATTCTTTCTAATTATGTCTAGGTCTTTTTCTCATATTATGATTACTTCAAAAAGAAAAAAACAACTAGGTTTTATGGACAGGAGGCAAAAGAGTCTAGAAAAATGGGTTGTTGTTATTAAACCATTGGTTCCCAAAGCAGTTGCAGTTCTTGAATGACTTAAGAATAAAATGACCAAACAAACATTGTGTAAGGATGTCAGTGAAGCTCAACCTAAAAGTGATAAATGTTCCAAATTCCTTGATTTTCTCTTTTCCTTCATCAGAAACAGATTTGGAATATGAAGAGACGAGCACGATTGTCCTTGGTGTTCTGCTCACTCTTCAGATACGCAGGTTCACCTGACTCTGGAAGGGACAGGTGTTTGTCAATCTTTTGTTTATTGGGAAATAAAGGACCGGTGAGCCCCAACTGCATGAAAAATAGGCAACTGGGTTGAATATGGCATCTGCTCTCCGCTAATGTAATTTCTTCAGCTTAATTGCTTTCCGACAGCAGTCCCTGGATTTTTCAGAAGCCTTCTGTCCACTATTTAGCTACAGAAGATTCCCCCAGACTTCTTTATTAGCGCCAAAACTAGGACATTTAACTTATAAAGCCATGTATATGGCATTGTCACTTAAGCATTTAAGGGGACATAGATACGGATGTACCTACGTGTGTGTCTGTCCTCAGTGTATCCACCATCGTAGGCTAAGGATGGGACCCAGAAATAACTTTGAACACGTATCAGAATTAATTCCATGACTCTATCTGAAACCTTTTTTCAGCATACACACACACACACACACACACACACACACACACACACACACCAATTCTGCTATTCCATCTTGATTCTTGGAATTTGAAGGTTTGCTACAGGACAAGGACCGTTTCCCATTAGAGAAATGTACGATGTGGCAAGATCGCTGAAAATTGTGGTCATTCAGAGTCAAAACATGTCCTCCTGTAATTAATTTTGATGAAGAAATGTATAGGGGCTTTATTTCTAATTTGTTCTGTAGAGAGAGTAAAAGGTATTAGATTAGGTACATACTGCAGTGAGCACAGAAGAATTTACATGAAAATCATGTCCCGCCTTTTGAAGTGTTCTGGCTGTTTTCAGAATTCAAGTCATGCAGACAACCGGATCACCGTGTGGCGCCCCCTTACTGTCCTTGACTCTCCCGGATTTTAGTTTTGCATAAACTCACTTAAATGTTGGATCATGCTCTCCAACTTCAGGATGTCAGAAAACAAAAGCTCCATGCTTTCTTCAGGTTTCCGTGACCTCAGGAACACCTGCGTTCTGTGGGTTAGCGGACAGTCTGTTTCCCCGTATTTTCACTGTAGGAACAAACACTTCTCTTCTGTGGGGTAGAGTGAGCGATGGGCGAATTCATTTAGTCTGTTTTAGTAGCAGAGTGGCACATGAGGTGAGACACATACCCACCTGTCTGGAATGACATCAAGAGTGATGGATAATTGCACACTTGTAAAATTAGGAAACACACACACACACACACACACACACACACACACAGTCATGAAACTCGGAGGATTAAAATCCTGGAATTTGTGGCTTTGTATTTGTTAAAATGTCTCAAGCGATTGATGACATACCACCTGTTTATTTTGGTAATCTACCTGGTTTTTTATCCCCTCCTTCCACCCCTTCACTTCCGGTTACAATCTCTCACCTCAAAACAGATTCTCTATTGGTTGGAGCTTATGATCAGACATGGTTATGGAATTGTTATGCTGTTATTTTTCAATCACTATTGATATTTGACTCTGTTTGGTTTTAAACATAAAGGTCAGGACCAAGAATCAAGAAGCACACCGGGGTTCAGCTTCCCATTCCCTTGTTTTCTAGACACGGGTTCTTAGATGATCTCCTTTTCTTCTCGAATCCCCACACTTGACATCTTCAAACGGATTAACACCCATTTTGTAGGGAGGGTGCACACAGACCCCCTCACACGGAGCCTGGCTCAGAGGGGTCCCGATTACATGACCATCACCAACGGTAGTCACGGTGATGCTGACTGATTTATGAATATTATTGCCGTGTCCGACCTGAAATAAACCACATGAAAATATTCATTCCAGACCAAAACCAAACAAAAAAATAAGTGTCAGTAAAAAACGGAAAATAAAGACATGAGGGTCTCAATTGTAAGTTGAGGGACTGATATTAGCACAACTCAGCAAGAAGCCTTTCAACATTTTACAATTTGGTCCTGTAAATAAAAAAAAAATTAAAATCAAGGAAGTTTAATAATGGCTACCTGATCCATTTATTTTAGCTCTTTCTCCCTATGGGATGAGAGCTTACTGGTCCTGATAAATTAAGAGTAATTTAATAAGCATGGGACTGTCACTATTTGTCATCATTGGTGAAAAAAATGTTAGTCAATGATATTTAATATCAAGTTGTTTAAAAAACAGTTTATTCAGTGATAGAATTGGTATTTTCTACCTGGTTTTTCATATGCAACACCAAGGTCAAGAATGGAAACAGTGTAGTCACACAATAGTGTGAATATTTAATGTCACCAAACTGTACACTTAAAATGGTTAAAGTGATAAGTTTTATGTTATGTCTATTTTCCCACAATAAAAAAGTGAAAGTAAAAAGAAAGAATGGATAAACTTTACTATAAAGCTTGGCCACTTGTACATTAATAGTAGCCCTTCCATTACCAAATAAAAATTCCAAAAAGAAGGGAAAGTATTGTAAGCATGCCTGTGATAATTTTAGATAAAATAATCTCAGAAAATTATGTATAAAACATTACTTACAAAAAATAACCTCCGGCTCATAGTCTGACAGTTTCTGTTCCTCCTGTCTTGTCATGTGTCCTCGGTGGTGAGTTCAGAAAACCCAGACAAGGTTCCATTTAGACTGAGACAGGAGCGGATGTAAGTCTGTCCTACAACAGCGGTGGCCCCAGGGTCTGAGCAATCCTGAGAAGGTTGTGAGGTTCAAAAACTGGGGGAAATGGCAGAGCTCGTCTGGGGAGAGCGGAGACCTACACCAGCAAGAAGCCAGGCTGGAGAGCCAGGCTTGGCCACAAGCCACAGAGCAAATCAAGTCTAGAGTCAAGCCAGGCGAAGCCAAGGCCAGACCCCGCCAGCCCTTCCGCGGGTTGCAGACGGCGGTGGTGCATCCGCGGGCCAACTTCCCACCTGCTCTTCTGGATCTCCAACCATGACTGTCTGGCAGCAGATCTGAATGGAGGAAGGAATGGAAGAATTGGAAACCCAAGTACTGAATAAGTCATCCATGCAGATGAGAAAGGAATCATGAGATTCGAGAAACGGGAAACTGGATGTGTAATTGCCTAATCCCTTGGGAAAATAAAACATATCATGGAAGAGAAGGCCACGGTGAAGAAAGAACAAAGGAGATGTTACAAATGCATCTTGAATGTGTTTGTGGATGTGTACTTGAGGAACATCTCTAGTGACTAGAGATTTAAGGAGCACTGTTGGGGAAATGCCGTGCCCAACCCATTACCATTAAAACAGGGGGAAAGAGAAAAAAGCGTTCTTTCTATAGCACTAATTTTATTTTTGTTTTGAAAATACTGTACAATGAAAATGTAATTCGGGCCACCTGGGTGGCTCAGTTGGTTAAGCATCTGACTTCAGCTCTGGTCATGATCTCAAGATTCTTGGGTTTGAACCCTGCATCGGGCTCTGTGCTGACAGCTCAGAGCCTGGAGCCTGCGTTGGATTCTGTGTCTCCCTCTCTCTCTGCCTCTCTCTCTCTCTCTCTCTCTCTCTCTCTCTCTCAAAAATAATGAGTAAACATTTAAAAATTAAAAAAAAAAAAGAAAATGCAATTCAGCTGGGATGGTTGAAGTACAATTATCAGTTTATTAGGCAAATTGATTTTCTTATTTTTAAACTCAAGAGGTTTAGTAACATTTCTCCTACATTTCTTTCTTTCTATTGAGGTTTTATTTAAAAATGCATAAGATTAATGATAGTGTGGAATTTATGTTGAAATAATTTAGTTGGAAAAAAATAAATATATTAGTTGGTAATAAAGGGTAATGTTAACTTTTTCAACATCATACCATATACTAGGCTGCCAAGAAAATATAAACTAATTAGTCAAAGTGGAAAATAAACTTTGATAATAATTGCATTAACTGCCTATTTAGAACAAAATGTGGAAATAAATCCCAAAATACCATGAATTCATTTTAATAATGTTCTCATTAAAAGCCTTGAGGTAAAGGTTAAAATACAGAGAAGCTAGAAATGAAAGACAAGACATACTCAAAATGATAAGAAAAGTATTTGACATAAGAATTTAAGAAAGCAATAACAGCCACAAGATGAAATAAACGAGTTTAAGAGAAAAAGCAGAAAGTTGGGAATGAGATCATTAAAAATATTAAAAGGTCATTCTCACAATAAAATACACAATTCTTTAGGAATCTGTTGTGACATGAAGAAGCATAGAAATAAGCTTGAGCAGTAATGTATCGGGGAAAGTAATCACAAACTTGAACGTTTGAAGTTAAAAGGGACCGTTGTGGGCAACTTCCCTTTCATGCCTTGGGAAATTGAAATCAATGAACAAGTTTTGAAAAATAAATATCCAAATTACTTCTGGTATAATTATAAATATTGAATAGGTCACTAATCATTGAGAAGTTTGAAAGGTAATAATAATCTGTAACTCAAGGAGATTTTTGACATTGTTTTATGTTTAAATTTTATTAAATTTTAGGAAAACAACCACTTGTATGTTATTTAGAAGTGTACAGGATGTGTAGAGAAGTAAGGGTGGCAGGTTCATTTTTAGTTGTTTTTATAACCTTGCTACTAATATTGTATATATTATACACTGTATATATATATATGTATATATGCTGATTTTATTTTTAATAAAATATGGAGCATTCAAAACAAAATAATAGCCAACCAAGTAGCAGTATATACAAAGAATATGTGCCAGGAAGAGGAAAATGGCCAATATTAGGAAGTCTAATAATGAAATGAGTTCTACTCTTTAGTAAGCTAAGACAAAAAAAAACTATTTTAACTTGATTACACGTATTGAAAGTCAAGAGAGTATAATTTATTATCATGGAGCTATCTCGTTAAAGTCAGAACAAGACAAAGATATGCACTATTTCTTTTCAATATTGTCCTGGCCAAAAAAATAAAACACACAAAATAATAAAACACAACCAAAAA
Organism: Lynx rufus; assembly: GCF_022079265.1. Lineage (NCBI taxonomy): Eukaryota > Metazoa > Chordata > Mammalia > Carnivora > Felidae > Lynx > Lynx rufus. The sequence goes on from NW_025814889.1 coordinate 1,857,591, forward strand.
ACCCGTAAAACCCATAATGACAATAATAATTATGTAATGCATATCTGGGAAGAGAGATGACTTTTTAAATTATATAATACACTGACTGCTTATAATAACCAAACAAATTAATTGAACATGTATTAGATTTAATATTCATTTTTTCAGTGAATATTTTGCAGTGTCAATGTGCAGAACATGAAAGTTTTGTACACTCCACAAATAAGGCAATTGAAACTTGTCAAGGAAAAATAGCTTTCTTACTAGTGAAAAAAACAGAGTACAAAGAAAACCACAGGTGGGCACAGTGTATTGCTGAAAACAACGCCTATCAGTCAGGGCAGCATTGTTTTAAGTGAGAGAATATACTGGTGTTATAGGTAATTGGGTAAATGGATTTGGAGAACTCAAAAGCAAAACAGCAGCCGTGGTGTGACACAGGGACACCAGCAAGTGCCTGGGGATCAGGGTGGCAGAGAGAATTGGAGGAACGTAGAAGGGTTGGAGGAGGGCCCCGAGCAAGCGGGGTCAGTGCACGGGGGTGTGACTGCCTTACGGGGTCAGGAGAGAACGCGCACCCAACAGGAGGTTGTCTGAGGGGTGTACTAAGGCTGGTCTGGCACCACAGAGCACCCAGAGACAGGAACCACCCCCACCGTCAAGGTAAAGAAGGACGAGCAGTGCTGGCGGGACAGGAGCCACCCTGCCACCTGTCCTGTAGACATCACAGGGGGCGGCCGGGCAGGGGGCATGCGGGGGCCAGGACCCAGCCTCCCACCCCAAGGCAGAGCAGAGGGCAGTGTTTGCAGCAGAAGGACAGTAACTTACTGACCAGCGTGTAAAGGACAGGATACAAATCTTCAGTGTAGCCAGAAAGAAAGACAGATGACCTTCGAAGGAGCAAGGAAAATACTGACAATCGACGCGGGATCACTGAAGTGCTGGGAAAGAAATGACCGTGAACCAAGAAATCTGTGTACGATGAAACATCCTTCAGAAGTGACGGCAAGAGAAACCATCTTCAGGAAAACAGAAAGAGGAAAACGTGTCACTAAAAATACGCATTAAAAGAAGTATCCTTACCTGTCGTCTGGCAGATGGAACCTAATTCCGGCTGGCGGCTAGCGGATGCAAAGGAGGTGGACACACAGGAAAAGCTACACAGTTGTTGACTCTGAAAGTATTGCTGACACACGTAACAACACTCATGGCAGCAACACACTAAAGACACCGTTACGTGATAGCGTGCATAATACCACGATACTAGTAGTAATAAAAGTAATAATCACGACTTTCCCAAAGTGAATATATAAAATAAAACTAACATTGAAGACATAATATAGCGTGACAATATAAAATAGTAATAATTAAAATGCTAATAGCTGAGAATTTACCAAATGGGTCAAAGACGTTAAGTCACAGAACTATCTGAACCTCCAAATAGTATAAATACCAAGATAACCATAGTTAGACACATAGTAGAATTGGAAAAACAAAGAAAAAAAAAAAGAGCACGGAACCAGGGAAAAGACACAAGACTTGCAAATGTGCAATAGTAAGACTGGCAGCTTATTTCTAACAAAGTGGACGCCAGACAACAACGGAATTTAACTTGAAGGAAAGTACCAGCTAAATAGAAATGGTGCTCAAAACGAAGGAAAAATTACAGCATCTTCAAACAAGCAAAAATGGAGAGTAATTATTAGCAGCAAAATCCCTCAAAGGAGGTACAAAAGTGGATCATTAAGAGAGAAGTAAAATTTTCCAACAGCAGGGAGAGGACGCATGAACATATGGGAAGGTTAAAAAAATGTGAAAAGGGAAACAGGTAGATAAATCAAATTAGGTATTGGCCCGCTGTGCACTTAAAACAATAATATGAATATTCTGTGGGATAGATAGATATAGATATGAAACCACCATAGTTCACATTGCAGGAGGGCACAAAGACAAATGCAGGTGAACGTCTGTGGTCTGTGGTCACTGAATTGTTCTGGTCGTGGTAAGAACTGTGTTTCCCGTTAGACTTTACGAGGGCGAGAATGCTTACCTTACCAAAGTGTCCACTAAAGAAAATCTCAAAGCATACCAAACAACCCAATGTAGGAGAAAAGTAAAATGATAATAAATACAATAATTAAGGCAAAAATGTGAAGAAGGAAAACAGTAACATTGATGTAAGCCCAAATAGACCAGTAATTACACATCGTCAAAGCGCATTCAGAAGAAACCGTATGTGATTCTTACAGGTGGATACCATAGTGTCTTAGCTTGGGCTGCTGTAACAGAGCACCACAGTCTGGGGCTAAACAGCAGACATTTCTTTCTCACAGTCCTGGGGGCTGCAATCTCAGGTGAAGGTGCTGGCAGATCCCGTGTCTGGTGAGACCCCCTTCCTGATTCACAGGTGTCATCCTCACTCCATGTCGTCACATGGGGAAGGGACGAGGAGGCTCTCTGGGCTCCCTTTTATAAGAGCTCTAATCCCATTCGTGCACAATCCACTCTTATGACGTCATCACCTCCCAAAGGCCCCACCTCCTAAACCTGTCACCTTAGGGGTTAGTTTGAATGTGGGGAGACACATTCAGACCATAGATCTTAAGTCTAAGAAAATTATGGGGGAAAAAGACATATCCTATGTGCTTGATAATTCTGTTGGCCTTTCCAGGTTTGCCATCCACTCTTGTCTTTGAAAACTGATCTATAGACCAATGGAATAGAATAGAGACTCCACAATTGGACCCACAAAAGTATAGCCAACTAATCTTTGATAAAGCAGGAAAGAATATCCGATGGAAAAAAGACATTCTCTTTACCAAATGGTGCTGGGGGAACTGGACAGCAACAGGCAGAAGAATGAAACTAGACCACTTTCTTACACCATTCACAAAAATAAACTCAAAATGGATAAAGGACCTGAACATGAGACAGGAAACCATCAAAACCCTAGAGAAGAAAGCAGGAAAAAACCTCTCTGACCACAGCCACAGCAATTTCTTACTTGACACATCTCCAAAGGCAAGGGAATTAAAAGCAAAAATGAACTGTTGGGACTCATGAAGATAAAAAGCTTCTGCACTGCAAAGGAAACAATCAACAAAACTAAAAGGCAACTGACGGAATGGGAAAAGATATTTGCAAATGACATATCAGACAAAGGGCTAGTATCCAAAATCTATAAAGAACTCACCAAACTCAACACCCAAAAACAAATAATCCAGTGAAAAAATGGGCAGAAGACATGAATAGACACCTCTCTAAAGAAGACATCCAGATGGCCAACGGGCACATGAGAAGATGCTCAACGTCACTTCTCATCAGGGAAATACAAATCGAAACCACACTGAGATACCACCTCACGCCAGTCAGAGTGGCTAAAATGAACAAATCGGGAGACTATAGATGCTGGTGAGGATGTGGAGAAACGGGAACTCTCTTGCACTCTTGGTGGGAATGCAAACTGTTGCAGCCGCTCTGGAAAACAGTGTGGAGATGCCTCAAAAAATTAAACATAGATCTACCTTATGACCCAGCAATAGCACTGCTAGGAATTTACCCAAGGGATACAGGAGGGCTGATGCATAGGGGCACTTGTACCCCAATGTTTATAGCAGTGCTTTCAACAATAGCCAAATTATGGAAAGAGCCTAAATGTCCATCAACTGATGAATGGATAAAGAAATTGCGGTTTATATACACAATGGAATACTACTTGGCAATGAGAAAGAATGAAATATGGCCCTTTGTAGCAACGTGGATGGAACTGGAGAGTGTGATGCTAAGTGAAATAAGCCATACAGAGAAAGACAGATACCATATATTTTCACTCTTATGTGGATCCTGAGAAACTTAACAGAAGATAATGGGGGAGGGGAAGGGAAAAAAAAGAGAGGGAGAGAGCCAAACCTTATGAGTCTCTCTTATGAGACTCTTAAAAACTGAAGGTTGATGGGGGTGGGAGGGAGGGGAGGGTGGGTTATGGGCATTGAGGAGGGCACCTGTTGGGATGAGCACTGGGTGTTGTATGGAAACCAATTGGACAATAAATTTCATATTAAAAAAAACTGGTCTACATAAACGATATTGGGGCCAGCAAACTTTTGTAGTAAAGGTCTAGATAGTAAATATTTCCAGGGTTGGGGGCTATAAAATATCTCACACAACGAATCACCTCTGACATTGTAGCACTGAAACACCAAAAATGATACATAAACGAAAGGACACAGTTGTGTGCTGATGAAACTTTATTTATAAAATACGTGGTGGGCTGCATGTGGTCAGGGGATAGGGTTTGCTGGCCCTGCACTGAATGTGCACTGCTCTTGTGTCCCTGCATTCTGGCTGGGTTTGATCAGGGTGGGCTTAAAGCAGAAGCCGCAGCACAGCAAGCTGGGGTCAAGTCATCTTATTTTCCAAGTCCCCTCCATGAAAGATCAATCAATATGGAAATTGGAAACTATTTTGAACTGAAGTACAGTGAAATACAATTTACAAAATATAATGATATGATATGCAGCAAAAATCAGACTCAGAAAGTTTTATATATATGAACACACACACACACACACGGAACAAAATTTAAAGACCGATCTAAGAATCAATCTCAAGAGCTTAGAAAAATATCAAATTAAGGGCGTCTGGGTGGCTCAGTAAGCGTCTGTCTTTGGCTCAGGTCATGATCTCGTGGTTCATGGGTTTGAGCTCCATGTCCGGCTCTGTGCTGACAGCTGGGAGGCTGGAGCCTGCTTCGGACTCTGTGTCTCCCTCTCTCTCTGCCCCTCCCCACCTCAAAAATAAACATAAAAAAAAAAGAATTACAGGGCCGCCTTGGGTGGCTTAGTCGGTTCAGCATCTGACTTCAGCTCATGATCTCACAGTCTGTGAGTTCGAGCCCCGTGTCGGGCTCTGTGTTGACAGCTCGGAGCCTGGAGCCTGCTTTGGATTCTGTGTCTCCCTCTCTCTCTGCCCTGCCCCCCGGCTTGAGCCCTCTCTCTCTCTCTCTCTCTCTCAAAAATAAATAAACATTTTTGAAAAAAAGAAAAAATATCAAATTAATATAGATAATATATAAGAAAACAATGAGATAAGAGCATAAGTTAATTTACAGAAAAAAATCATACAGTGGGAAAGATCGATAAAAACCATCAAAAGTTGGTTCTCTAAAAAGGCTAATAAAATTGCTGAAATCTTGTCAAGACTAATAGAAAAAGGAAAGAGGAAAAAAAATCAGTAACAGGTATGATAAAAAGAAAAGAGTTACAGACCTTATATATACTAAAGATAATATAAGCATGTATAAATAAGCAATTTTATTCATTTTGATTTATTTGTTTACCTTGAACTTTATTTTAGACGAATTATATATATTTTGTGAGAACAATAAATTTTAGAAACATTCTCGAAAATCTTATCTCCTTTATCCAAATATATCAGAATGGCGCTTGAGATTGTGGTCAGAGTCTTAGCAACCTTATGAATCACTTCAAGAGAATATGTGTATAAACATGATGTACGTGATACACGACATGTATATATACATATATGAATAATATGCTATTGTGTTTCCTCATTTTGGATGATCACAATTCAATCTGCTTCCTCATATCTTTGATGTTTCTCAATAAGGTTTTTTTAAATGTTTCTTTTTTTATTTTTCAATGTTTTTAAAAATGTATTTTCATTTTGAGATAATTAAAGATTCATAGGAAGAATCAAAAATAGCACAGAGAGATTTTGTGTGCCCTTTAGCCAGATTCTTCCAACAACAGCATCTTGTTTTCCTGTGTAAGGAATGCTCGGGGCACCTGCGGGGCTCAGTCAGTTGAGCGTCCGACTCTTGGGCTCAGGTCATGATCTCACAGTTCGTGGGTTCGAGCCCCGCATCAGGCTCTGTGCTGACAGCTGGGAGGCTGGAGCCTGCTTCAGATTCTGTGTCTCGCTCTCTCTCTCTCTTCCTCTCCCCCACTCGAGCTCTGTCTTTCTCTCTCTCTCAAAAATAAATAAATGTTTAAAAATGTAAAACCAGGGAGTTGGCACTGGTGCTGTGCTGTTAAGCAGAGTAACTGTCTTATTCAAGTTTCAGCAAGGTTTGCATGTATTTGATGCGTGTGTGTGTGTGTGTGTGTGTGTGTACGTGTGTGTGAACTCTATGCCTCTGTGCGTCTTCATCCACTCACATGTTTAACCTACCACGATCAAGATTCTGAACTGTTCCCTGACGACAGTGAAATCCCGCATGTTACTGCCTCATAGTCACCCTGTCTTTCCCTGACTCCTGGCAGTCACTAATCTGTTTTCCGTTTCCCTATCAGTGTTATTTCAAGACGGTTTATGGAGGAAGTCAACAGTGTGCGATCTTTTGAGACAAGTCTTTTTCCTTCAGCACGATGCTTTTGAGGTTTACCCAAGTTGTTCCTTACCGCAAGCGTTATTCCTTTTCATTGCCGGGTGGTGGATATGTACAGAGTGTTTAGTCATCCACCCACTGGAGGATATTTGATTCTTTCCGATCTGGGGCTTATTAAACAGAAATCCGGTATGAACCTTTGTATACTGATTTTCATGTCCACAGAAGTTTCCATATCCCTCAGATGAATCCACAGGAGTATGACTGCTGAATCATACGGGGTCTGTCCGTTTTCCAGAGTCACCACACCATCTCACATTCTCAAAAACAATACATGATTTCATTCTTTCTCATTGCCAAGTAGTATTCTATTGTATGTATAAACCATATCTTCTTTATCCGTTCGTCAGTTGCTGGCCGTTTGCGGCAAAGTGGACGGAACTGGAGAGTGTTATGCTAAGTGAAATAAATTAGGCAGAGAAAGACAGATACCATATGTTTTCACTCATATGGATCTTGAGAAACTCAACAGAAGACCATGGTGGGGGGGGGGTGGGGAAAATGTTACAGAGAGGGAGGGAGGCAAACCATAAGAGACTCTTCAATACAGAGAACAAACTGAGAGTTGATGGGGGTTGGGGGAGAGGGGAAAATGGGTGATGGGCATTGAGGAGGGCACCTGTTGAGATGAGCACTGGGTGTTGTATGGAAACCAGTTGGACAATAAATTATATTTAAAAAAAACACAAAACAATGCATGAGAAGTCTTGTTTTTCTGCCTCCCTACCTGCCTTTGATTTTGTGACCTTTAGCTGTATCTTGATAACATGACTATCGCCTGCATTCTTCTGATGACGAAGGAAATTAAACCCTTCTACGAGCTCACTTATGACCACATCTCCCTCTTGGTAAAAGTGTCCATTCTTACTGTTTCCCCATTTTCTAATGTATTTAGTATTTGGTTTTTACTGTTGAGTTTTGAAAGTTCGTTACATTTTTTGGCTACAAGTTCTTGGTCAGTTTACTTACAGATACGGAGAAGCTTTGTCCCCTGAACAGGGGCTTTGGCAGAGCAAACTGTTTACTAATTTTGGTTAAGTCTTACTTATTGACCATTCTCTTTTATGTTTTTGGTGACATGTTTAAGAACTCTTTGCTTATTCCTAAATCCGCAAGATTTTCTCCTGTATTTTCTTTCCTAAGTTTTATATTTTAAGTTTTAATCTTAAATCTATGAACTATTTTGAGGTATGTTTTTAAAAGGTACGAGGGTTAGGGTTGACATTCTTTTATTTGCCTGTGAATGTCCACTTGTTCAAAAGATTATTTTTCTCTTCATTAAAATGCTTTTTGCACATTTGCCAAAACTCGGTTGGCGAAAAAAATCTGATGGCTATAATTGTGTATGTTTTTTTCTCAGTTCTCTATTATATTCCTATGATCTAAGCTGACATTCTTCTGCTAATGCAATCATGTCTTGATGGTGTAGGGTTAAGTGGTAAAATTGGGTAGTGTGAAACCGTCACCTTCATTCTTTGTTTTCAAACTTGTTTTATCAGAGCCCCTTTGTCCTTTGATATAAACTTTACTGTAAAGCTTATCTGTAGACATTTTGCCTGGAATTTAATAGGAACTACATTAAAACTATACCTAATTTGGGGAGAGCTGGCCCCCTTACTATTTTGAGTCTCCCAACCCATGAATGTAGCAAGCTGCTTCATTTATTGAGATATTCTTTAAAGCTTTGTATCTTCCTTCATATTAGTCCATTACACATTTTGTTCTGCTTAGACCTAAACGTTTCATTCTTTTTTGAGGGATTGCAGTGTTAGCGTTTTTTAATTTGGTTCCCACTTGTTCACTTTTAGTGTACAGAAATGGAATACGCCGTATTTTTGAATTTTTTGAAAAGAATTTTTGAGAGATTTTCATTCAGTAAGTGTGTTCAACCCATTAACATCTATCGTAATACCAGCAATACTTGGTTGTAGCTTGTACACTCATTTCAGATTTTATATTTTAATATTGCCTTGCTCTTTTCTTTTGTCTGACATATTCTTTTTCTTTGTATTTTTTTTCTCCAGTAATTTTCGAGGAGTAATACTTGGGCATTCAGATACTATAAATACACATTAACATTTGTGTAACTCTCTCAGCATAGGAAATAAACATGCATCTATTGAATTGCCGTAACGCACAGAAACGCTTTCACACTTCTGCTTATATCCTACCCACCGCTGATGACATCTAATGTGATTTTCCTCAATGATCTTAATGTAAAGTTGCTTATAGTGGCATTATGTACTTATTTAAAACATTTTTAAGCATTTATATTGTTACATAGAGTTGATTTGAAGAGCATGAGTCTGTCCTCATCAGCACTCTTTAACAAGAGCTGGCCCGGAGCAGGAACTCAAGAGATATTGGCAACTGTTATTATTAAACTCATCTGGGGAGTGTTGGCTGTGTCTACCATCAGCCAATTCAATATCATGATTCCGGTTAAAATCAGCCGACCAGCTAGCAAAGCAACAGCAACAGCAACAACAACGACAGCAACGAAACTGATTTATCCCTCAGCTAACTGGAGTCTAACCTGGTCAATTTTTCAGAACGAGTGTGTACGTAGCACAGATATTAAGGCTGTGATACTTTATATTATGTAATACAGCTTGAGCACGCTTTACATAGTTACAAAAATACAGTTTATGTGATATTTCATAGCATAAATTTTAAACGGAATATGAAAATATTTAGAACTTTAAGTCGTCTTTATGTAGTTTATACTATATTTCATATAGTGTAATTTGTATTATTTTAATTGATGTAATGGACTCATGTATTGCTTCTATAATTCAGGGTTACAGTTATGTCCCTCCTAATTCTACAGACCGTATTCCATGGTATTGTGCCATCTACTGATTTGGGAAGAAAACGGAGGCCAAATATATATACTATACTATACTATACTATACTATACTATACTATACTATACTATATTATATATTATGTTACATACCTTTATATAATCATGTTGTTATGTATATTATATATAACTATTATATATTATGTTATTTTATATATATAAATTCTTGAGTATTGGTAACTATCCCAAAGGCTTAAAGTAGCAGAGGGAAAAGAAAGTTTGTCTCTTGGTTTGGTAATGCAGGCCGTAACTCACAGAGTATGATTTCATAACATGTACTGAATATATTTATCTGTCAATTCAAGGACATAAGGGAATGTGATTTGTATAATGTGAACTGCTATTAGTCAAAATGCAATTGAAATCAGTAATTAATACCACCATCTGGAACCAGCCCCAATTACCACGGAACAAAAGCTGCCGTGCGCGGGACGCAGCTGCTACATTTGATTGGATTTGTACTTTCTCCTAACAAAGGGCCCCAAAATGTGAAAGAAAATACAAAACATACCGTGCTGGTGACCTGGTAGTGAGAAGAATAGAGAAAACTTTGAGCACAAGCAAAACCCAGATGCCCGGAAAGACAGGGCTTATCGGGAGCGGTAAGGTCGTCAGCTCTAAATGGGAATTTGGAGTCCCTGCCATACAAAATGAATTTGTGAGTCTAATGCGCGCTAGGGTTAACCCCAGTTTTACCATTGAAGCGACTGCTTTGATACAGAAGGAGTTTCGTGGAAGCATCTTTATAAACATAGAGCCTGCATAATTTAAAAGAATGTGTGTATGTGTGTCCGCATGTGTTCCCTTCCTGGTGTGTTTTGCTTTGGAAAGGGGGCAGTTGCCCTCATAAATTCGGCCTCCCTCGCTCAAGGAGGTCTGCTCTTTAGATTTTTTGCTTTCTGGATTCAGGTTGTTTTCCAATCCGATAAAGTTTTCTTTCTTCCTGTATTTTTTTTTTAATTCTTCCTTTTGCTTCATCTAGTCTAAAAGACGTGATGAGTGTTGATATTTCTATCACCGATTCGAGTCTCTGCAGTGGGGATTCGTGTCTTTCAGCCTGAATGCCACTTTGATTTCTGCTGTGTTTTTACCACGCCTCCTTCTAGTGCCAGCAACACTGTTTCTCGCCTGTTGCTGTGGGATCTCGCCTGTCTTTTCCTGTCTCCTGCAGCCACACCACTTTCCTGCATTTCCAAGAGGGTGCAAAGAGATGCTATCCAGTTTTTTAAAGTAAATAGTTAACAACATAGTGATGTCTTTCACCACTCTTTTTATAATAGATCAATGTTTTAACACTCTAGCTTTCCGGGGGCTCCCTTTGTTGTGTTTCTCTTTTGTCCTTTTCGAATTGAGAAGAGTTCAACACATTAATGTATATTTCAAAATTATGTTCATGGGCTCTTATTTCCCATATTTCCGTAGTATTATTAAAATTGTCTTCTTACATTTTGAGCTTTATCCTGCTCCATAGAAGTGTAATAGCTCAGGCCGCCATAATAAAATATTGTAGCCTGGGTGCCTTGAACAGTTCAACAGGTGCTTTTCCACAGTTCTAGAGGCTGGGAGTCTGAGATCAGAGTGCTCGCATGGACGGTTCGGTGGGAGCCTCTTGCAGGGTTTCAGACACCTTCCTGCTGAGTCCTCACATGGCAAGGGTGGGGTAAAGGGGAGGGAGCGATAGAGAGCTCTCTGGTGTCTTCTCTTACAAGGACACTGATCTCCTCATTGGGACCTGATTCTCATGACTTTATCCAACCCTGACTACCTCCCAATGGACCCATCTCCTAAGATAGTCACAAAAGGTGTTAAGGCTTCAACATATGATTTTAGGGGGACACAAACATGCAGTCCACAAGAATAAATTTATTCATTTATTTGAATAAGATATGGTTTCGAAAAGAGTGAGAACTTTATTTCTGGCTAGGTTTCTACTCTCTCTTCCAGATGAAGTCAGCTTGTTTGTGGGGACCTTTGGGGTTCTCTTATTGTCTGCCTCCCCCTGGGCAAAACCTCTGAGCCGGGGTGGAGGCAATGGCTCCCTTAGGACATGTCCTAAAAAAAACTGCATCATTTTTAAAAATAATTTCTGCTAGTTGTATTTTGCTGGATGTGGATTTGTGGTCCACACACCACCATTGCAAAAGTGGATATCCACTGAATTTTATGAAAAGTGTTGGGCATTGCTGCTGTATTACCATCTTTTAGAAAAGTCCCAGAGACCATTCGAATACCTCCCTCTCCTCTCCCTCCCCACTGACAGCTTGGAAACCTTCCAGAGGAAGGAGGTATTATAGGGCATTAGAAATCAGTAACTATGACGGTAAGAACCCTGGAGGACGTTATGGGTGTTTTCTTGTGATGATTGTGTCTTTGAATTACATAAGCACACATGTATAAACTTCATTCATGGAATCTAAATGAAAAATATGGTCCATAAACTGTGTCTCTGACTTTTCCACCCTGTTCTTCCTCTGGCTGGTCACTCCTCAGATTTAAGCATTTATACATCCGCGTTATATCAATACATCCCTCGTTTCTGTTCATGTTCCTTTCCTAAAACATTCTTGTTATTTTGTTACCTTTAGTTTGATCTTCGTTACCTCTTTATCCATAAAAACACTTGCATAATCAACTTTTTTATCTACAGCTTTTCAAAAGTTTTTAAAATGTTTTTATTCATTTTTTGAGAGACAGAGACTGTGAGCAGGGGAGGGGCAGAGAGAGAGGGAGACACAGAATCCGAAGCAGGCTCCAGGCCCTGAGATGTCAGCACAGAGCCCGACGTGGGGCCCAAACTCAAGAACCGTGAAATTATGACCTGAGCCAAAGTTGGATGCTTAACCAACTGAGCCACCCAGGTGCCCCTTATCTACATCTTTATATTTTATATTAGACTTAACCATACCATTTTGTGGATAGCAAATTGCTGAATGTATGCAATGTCCAGTCATTCAATGTACATATGTGATGATTTAAAAAAATAGAAATCCAATAAGCAACATTTGCAATATTATAGTTATCTGAATATTGTTTGTCACATAGGTCGTAGAATGTTGTGTCACTGAGTTTCAAGGAAAATCGCTTGCCAAGGTTAAAAGTACTTATATTCATTACACTCTTATATGATGAGATTATCCACATTTAATCTTTTTTACTTTTGTACCATGTCCTTATGTTACAGATTTATTATTTTTAACCTGGCTTTAAGACTGCCTTTTTTGTTACTATATCTACCAGAAGAATGGCTCCATCCACTCTTGAATCTCACGTATTCTTTTTTATTAAATAAGATTTTAATCTTTCCGAGGAACGTTCTAAACTTTCTTTTCCTGAAAGAGTTTTTGTAAAATTCATTTAATTTTTTTTTCAAAAACTTTATGAATGTTTATGTTTTTAGATTTTTACGTGTTTGAAGAACACTTCTCGTGAGACCCAGCGTCTTGATTTTTAAGTGAACAATACAGTGTTGTTGACTATTGTACAATGTCGCACAGCACATCTCTAGAACTTATTCATCTCGCCTAACCGAAGCTCTGTGCCCTGTGAATAAGTCCCCACCTCTCCCTCCTCACAGCCCCTGCAGCCACCATTCTACTCTTGGATGCTATGAATGTGACTATTTTGGAGACTTCACATAAGTGCGATCAGACAGTGTTTGTCCATCTGTAAACTGGCTTATTTCATTTAGTGTCGTGTCCTGTACTTCATCCATGTTGTTTCACATTGTGGAAATTCCTCCTTTTTAAAGATTTTATAATATTCCATTGGATAGATAGGCCGCCTTGTTTTATCCATTCGTCTGCCGATGGACATTTATGTTGCTTCTACATCTTCACGACTGTGAATAACGCTGCAGTGAACATGGGGATACAGACAGCTCTTCGAGGTACCCATTTCCATTTCTTTGGATAAATACGCAGAAGTGGGGTTTCTGGGTCACATAGCAGTCCTATTTCCAACTTTGAAGAGAATGCCCATGTTGCTTTCCACAGCGGCTGCACCATTTTGCATTCCTACCAACAGTATATCATGGTTCCTTTTCTTCACATCCTCACTAGTACTTATTGTTCCTTGTCATTTTTATTTTAGCCCTTTTAGCAGGTGTGCATTGATATCTTATTGTGGTTTTGATTTACATTTGCCTGACGATTCGTGATGTTGAGAATCTTTTCATATACCTCTTAACCGTTTGTATGTCTTCTTTGAAGAATGATCTGCTCAAGTCCTTAAACTGTTTTTAAAATTGGGTTTTTTTTTTTTCCTACTGAGTTGTAGGAGTTTCTTATGTATCTTAGAGATTAACACCTTATCAGATATATGGTTTGCAAATATTTTCCTCCAGTCCATAAGTTACCTCTTCGCTCTACTGATTCTTTGGCGGTGCAGAAGCTTTTTAATTTGATGTAATCTGAATTGTCTACTTTTCCTTTTGCTGCCTGAGACTCTGATGTCCTATGCATGAAATCGTTTCTAAGGCCAATAATATGAAGTTGTTCCCCTGTGTGGTTTAGGAATTTTAAAGTTTCAGGTCTTATGTTTAAGTCTTCAACCTATTCTGAGTTGAAGTTTCTGTGTGTGTTGTAAGGTAAGGATCCAGTGTCATTCTCTTGCATGTGGATACTCAGTTTTTCCAACACCATTTGTTGAAGACACTGTTTTTCCCCGTTGTGTGTTCTTGGCACCATTGTGCAACATTAAGTGACCGTGTAATCTGGGTTTATTTCTGGGCTCTCTATGCTGTTCCATTAATGTACATGTCTGTTTTTATCCTAATATCATACTCTTTTGTTTAATGCGGATCTGTAATGTATTTTGAAAGCAGGGAAGTGTGATGCCTCTAGCTTTGCTCTTTCTTAAGAGTCATTTGATTATTCATGATCTTTTGTGGTTTCATATGAATTGCAGGATATTTTTTTTCTGTTTCTGTAAAAACACCAATGCGATTTGGTAGGAATTTTTTTTTTTAAATCTATAGATTCCTTTGGGTAATATGGGCATTGTAATAAAACTAAGTCTTCTAGTCCATTAGCATGGGATATCTTTATATTTTGCTTGTATCTTTAATTTCTTTCATCAGTATTGTGTAATTTTCATTATACAAGTCATCCACTTCTTTAGTTAAATTTATTTCTAAGTATTTGATAATTTTTGATGCCATTGTAAATAGATTTGATCTTCTAATTTCCTTTTCAGACAGTTTGTTACAAGTGTATATAAATGAAACTGATTTTTGAAGGTTAATTTTGTACCTTGCCACTTTACTGAATTTTTAAATTATTTCTAACAGTGTTTTGATAGAGTTGAGGTTTCCATATATAAAATCATACCATATGCAAACACGGACAATTTTATTTCTTCCCATGTGATTTGGATGCTTTTTATTTCTTTGTCTTGCCTAATTTCTCTGGCTGGATCTTCTAGTATTATGTTGAATAGAAGCAGTGAGAGTGCACAGTTAGGCTTTTCTCCTGATTTTAGGAGAATAGCTTTTATTTATTTATTTTCCACAGTCGATTCTGATGTTAGCTGCAGGCTTGTCATATATGGTTTGCCTTATGCTGAGATACTTTCCTTCTTTACCCAATTTGTTGAGAGTTTTTATCATAAATGAATGCTTGATTTTGTCAAATCCTTTTTCTGCATCTATTGAGATGAGTGTATGATTTATATCCTTCATTCTGTTACTGTGTTGTATCACATTTATTGACTTACAAATGTTGAAACAATCCTTGCATCCCAAGAACAAATCCCATCTGGATCATGGTGTATAAGCCTTTTAATGTGCTCTTGGATTCAGTTTGCTAGTATTTTGTTGAGGACATTTGCACCTGTATTCATCCTCAATGAGCGAAAGCCTATAGCTTTCATTTCTTGTAGTGTCTTCATCTCGGCTTTGGTATTGGGGTAATGCTGACCTCAGAAAATTAGTTTGGGAACGTTATCTGTTCTTCATTTTTTGGGAAGTGTTTGAGGAAGATTGGTGTTAATTCTTCTTTAAAAGCTTGGTACACTTCACCAATAAAGCTATCTGGTCCTGGGCTTTGCTGTGAAGTTTTGGATCACTGATTCCATTTTCCTACTGATTACAGATTTGTTGAGACTTTTTTATTTTTTCAAGATTCGGTCTTGTAAGGTTGTATATTCCTAGGAATTTGTCCATTTCTTCTGGATTGTCTAGTTTACTGGTATTTAACTGTTTAGAGTTGTCCGTGCCTCCTTTCTTTCTCTGTGGCATCAGTTGTAACATCTCTTCTTTCGTTCTGATCTTTATTTGAACCTTCTCTCTTTTTTCTAAGAGTACAGCTAAAGAGTTGAATATTTTGTTTATCTTCTCAAAACACAATTCTCAGTTTCATTTCTTTCCTGTTGTTTCTCTAATCTCTATTTCTTTTTCTCCTACACTAATGCTTGTTATTTAATGCCTTTCGCTATCTTTGAGCTTAGTTTGTTCTTCCCTTTCTGGTTCTTTGAGGAGCAAAGCTGGGTTGTTAATTGGATATATTGCCTTTATTTTTATTTTTATTTATTTATTTTTTTAAGGTTTATTCATTTTTCAGAGACCGAGAGACAGAGTGTGAGCGGGGGAGGGGCAGAGAGAGAGGGAGACACAGAATCCGAAGCAGGCTCCAAGCTCTGAGCCGTCAGCACAGAGCCCAATGCGGGGCTTGAAACCACAAACCTGAGATCGTGACCTGAGCTGAAGTTGGACACCCAAACCACTGAGTCACTCAGGAGCCCCTTATTACCTTCATTTTTAATGTCAGCTTGTATCACCGTAAACTTTTCACTTAGTATTGCTTTTGCTACATCCCCTCAATTTTGAAATGTTGTGTTTTCATTTTAAATTTCTTGAGGATGTTTTTCCTCTCACTTCCTTTTTTCATTCACTCTTGACCTCTTGGTCTTCGAGTTTGCTATTGAATATCTACATATTTGTAAATGTTCCGGTTTGCCTTCTGCTCTTGATTTCTACTTTCATTCCATTGTGTTTAGAAAAGAAGCTTGATGGGATTTAAATCTTCTGAAATTTGTTAATACTTGCGGGTTTTTTTGACCTAATACATGATCTGTGCTGGAAAAATTCTGTGTGTAGTTGAGAAAAATGTATATTCTGTTGTTGAGTGAAATGTTCCGTGTATGTCTGTTGGGTCCATTTGGTCTATAGTGTTGTCCTGTTGATTGGTCTTCTGTTTTCACAGTCACTCCACTAAGAGACAAGGAAGGATGTTATACGATGATAAAAGGATCAATCTGCTAGAAAGATACAACAATTATAAATACATATGCATCCAACATGAGAGCACCTAAATGGATCAAACAAACATTGACAGAACTGAAAGGAGAAATATAAAGCAATACAATAATAGTGGGAGACTCCAATACCTCACTTTCAATAATGAATACATTTTCTAAAGCCTTTTATGTCTGCGGTTGTGTTTCTAATGAGTGATAATTTGGTTTGATGTGGAATTCTATCTTGAAAATTACCGCCCCCCTCTGAAACTGAGGTGATGTTTCTTTGCCTTAAAGAATGAACGTTGTCAATGTTGTCAGCCCATACTTTACCCTTTTGAAGGTGCATTTTTTGTTTTTTTTTTCTGAGAGGCTCTTTGCGGCTTCATTTTGTTACTGGCATTCCAAGTGTAGCTCCTTAATTCGTATTGCTTGTGGCCGAGTATGTCCTTCAGCATACTGAAGACTCATGTTCCCTTGGCACTCAGATGTAATTTTTATTTAACATAAAGTTTAGCCATGAAAGTTTATCGTCCCTTATAGTTTCTCTGTTCTCTCTAACTCCTATAAAGCGTATGTTGCCATTTTTGAATTCAATTGTTTGGTTCCCAGATTTTCTCACTTGTGTTCTACATTTAATTTGTCCTAATTTTATGAAAGTTCTTGAATTTGTAAAGTCCACTTTCTATTAATTTTTAAATTTTAATTATACTTCATGTAACAGTAAAGATTTTACTAGCTCGTTGATTTTTAAAATGTCTGTGTCGTTTATTTGTTAGACCAACTTATTTTTATTTATTGTAGTTTTATCTTTCTCAAGTTTTCTGTGAGTTATTAAATTAAAATGTAAGCATTCCGGGCACCTAGACTGCTCAGTCGGCTGTGTGCCTCTTGATTTCGGCTCAGGTCGCGCTCTCACGGTCTGTGAGTTCGAGCCCTATGTCAGGGGATTCTGTCTCTCCCTCTCTGCCTCTCCCCCACGCTCTCTCTCAAAATAAATAAATAAACTTAAAAAAATTTTTGTTGGTTCCTTGGTGGCAGCTTTTCTGATTTCTGTGGTTTTTGTTGGTTTTTGTTTTTGCTGCTCTTTCTACTCACATGTATCTTTTCGTGCTGCCGATTATTGTCTCATTTCTGCTAAAAGATGTGCGCTGACACCTTAACGTGACTTTTCCAATTAATATACAATGCCGATTTTTTTTTTCCTTTTCTACCCACGGCCTGATGAATCAGATATTTATAATAAGTAGGGAGCACGTTGTTGATGGGTTGGCACGCAAGCTGCCAAGCCTCAGTTCCAGCTGGCTGCATCGAGGAGGGGGGAGTTGGCTGAAAACCCCCCTCGAGTGCCAAGCTGAGGAACGATCCACCCCGGAGTGCCAGCATCTCCACTGGGAGCAGAGCCCCCCGCAGCAGATTAGCCCGTGCTCTGAATACTGTTTGTTCTTTGTGTGTGCAAGACGTGCTCAAATTTGAGGATTGGAAGTCATGAGTGTAAAACAGGACCTGTGCGGCCTTCTAGGAATAATCCCTTTATTAAGTAACCACCCTGCACACATCTCTACCCCTTCTCTACACCAAACAAAAAGGTGGGAACTTCTCCAAGAATATCTCCATTTTTGAATTTGCGTGCATTTGTGTGTATTTGAGACTAGTGCTCTCTTCTCTGGTTAATTCATTATTAATATGGTCCCACATATTTTCTGATACAGATTTACTAAAATATCTAGTTTACCCAGGCCCTGTTCTTAGAGCTACTGTCAGTGCATATTTTTGTCCATTTCTTTTTATTCCAGCTACATTTGGGGAAAAAAAAGTCAGGATTGAACATGTATGGCAAGCTGTTATTTTCAACCATTGTTTGTTTACTGCCTTCTGCCAAGGGAATTGCGTAAAACAAATGTTATGACTTATAGTGGCAACAGTGATCGTGTTCTGTATTTTTTTATCAGTTTGCTCTCAATATTCATTACATATTTCTACCACCATTCCCAGTATCTCTTTCTGACTTTTATTTTATGGGAGATGAATTATTGCATATTCAATGCGATGCTGATCCCCTAAGATTGGACAAGAAGCCTCCATAATTGCATCAAAGGTTTTACAACCTTACCACAGTTCCTTCTGGTTCTTGGAGAGACGCTATCACAGCCACTTCTTTGCCTCTACCAAAAACACCATGACATGTGTAATAAAGATAAGAAAGCATATTCAGGAAAACTGGAACTCAGGTTGATTCATGAAACAGGTTTACTGTTCAACTTATAGACACAGGTATTGAGCACTTCTCCAAGAATTGATCTGCGTCTACTCCTATGTATATTTTTTAAAGTTGTAACGGTACAAAACTAATGCAAACTTTTCTTTGGCTCCAAAGTCTGTACTCTCTGGCAGAATAGGAAGCCACAATTTTTAAAAAAAATTTTTTTAACGTTTATTTATTTTTGAGACAGAGAGAGACAGAGCATGAATGGGGGAGGGTCAGAGAGAGAGGGAGACACAGAATCTGAAACAGGCTCCAGGCTCTGAGCCGTCAGCACAGAGCCCGACGCGGGGCTCGAACTCACGGACCGTGAGACCATGACCTGAGCCGAGGTCGGACGCTTAACCGACTGAGCCACCCAGGCGCCCCAGGAAGCCACAATTTTTTGAAGAAATACCTGAATTTGTAACACCGATAATACTAGCATTGAAGTATCAAATCTAATCTGAAACTTACATCTGCCAGTAGGAATGAATAAATGACCCTGAGATTCCGTTCCCAAAATGTAAATGAGAAACAGTACCACAGGTATTTGTTATATATCATTAATAGGAATGCTTCTCATCAGTTTGACGGAATTTCAGTCAAAATACCAAAAAAGCACTTTATGGAATTTGAAATCCTGACTCTAAAATGCATGTAGTCTAGTGAAGTTGAATATTGAAGGTGGTTTTTAAAACATACAAAATATTCCCCATCAGATATCAACAAAAAAATGTCTGAGCTATAGTAGTTACACTGGTGAGGATTTCATACAGACAGACATAGATAATAGTGTAGTGTAATGTGATGTCATAGAGATAATAGATAATAGCGTAATGTAATATAACGTAATAGAGATGGGAATCTAAGGACACATTGTGCAATATGGCAAAGGGGGGAAGTGTAGCAATGAAATAAAAAAATAATTATGGAAAGATAAGAATTGAATACCTTGTTAAATTTAATACCAAATGCACCTCAATCCCCACCCCTTACATATGTAGATACGAATGCCAGATAAGTAAAGTCAGAAACATGCAAAATAACACCATTAAAAAGAAAATATAAAATCTGATTTTCACTTAGGTTACATAGGAATTTATTAGCCAAAATAAACTGTCTAAACTGTGAAGGAAAACAAAGAAATAATTGACTTCTTTGTTAAACACTGGTGCAGACTGGGCGGGAGGGAGGTGTGGAACATAAAACAAAACATAGGAAGCATAGTTAGGATACATACAGAAAAGCCACAAAATCAAATTTAAATAGAAAATCTAATAGGGAAAAATAAGACAAAGCATGTGGACAAGAAATTTATAAAAAAGGGTTTCGAAACCGATAAAAATAATGGATTTTACTTAAACTCATGGATATTCATGGAAAAGAAAATTGGAGTAGTAATGTTTTCCCTTCAGAATGCATTATTTCAAAATCTAACAATATAGATCATTACTGACATTATGAGGAAATAAACTGTCCTTGGCTGGTGTGAGCATAGACTGTGCAGCTGCCGTGGAAAGTAAGTCGGAAGAACCTAGTAAATGTGTGCACAACATGAAAATCTTCCTGTCTCTGTGTGTGCACAATTTACATGCATCAGTGTGCACACACACACGTATGTGTCCATATTCACATTCATGTATACTTATATACTCTAGACATTCTCATAAATGTACCTGAGATGATGTGAACAAACATGTTCACGGAATACTTACTTTTTTTTTTAATGTTTTATCTATCTTTGAAAGGGACAGAGACAGAGTACAAACAGGGGAGGGGCAGAGAGAGGGAGACACAGAATCTGAAGCAGGCTCCAGGCTCCGAGCTGTCAGCACAGAGCCCGATGTGGAGCTTGAACCCACAAACTGAGAACATGACCTGAGCCAAAGTTGCTTAGCCGACTGAGCCACCCAGTTGTCCCCCATTGAATATTTCTTATAAGAAAACATTGAAGAAAATCTAGATGTTTATCAATAAGGAAATCAAGATGTGTGTAATCCCATCCTATAAGATTCTTAAGTAGTGTAGACCAACCAACAAGACTAGGATGCATCCCAAATATTTGAATAGATCTTAAAAATACAATGTTGTATGAACACATCAGGTTGCAAATAATTGTGCGCCATGAAAACATTTATTGTATGTTTAAAACATACTTTAATTCTATTTACAAATTATAAATATGATTTTATGCACGTACATGTGTACAAATATGGTGTATGTGCCTGTGAAGATGCAAGTGCTTCAGCAAGTGCACGTGTGTGTGTGTGTGTGTGTGTGTGTGTGTGTGTATGTGTGTTAATGGCCCAGAATAATACACAAAATCATAAAAGTTGTTGCCTCCTGGGAGTTCATGTGTTATGAGAAGAGAAAGGGATAGGGTATATGTTAGGATACATTTACATTTTATCTGTAGTTTATTTTTTCCCAGCTTTATTAAGATGCTGTTGACATAAAATATATATGTTTACATTATACAATGTGATGATTTGATACAATAATGCATTGCAAAATGATTACCACGATAAGTTAGCCAACACCTCCATCACCTTACATAATCTTTTTTTATTTTTTTTTTTGGATGGGAGGTGAGAACATTTAAGATTTATTCTCTTCACAACTTTTGAGTATGTAATATACAATATTGTTAACTATTGTCAGCATGTTGTATTTTAAATCCCCAAAACACCCATCCTGTAAATGGACGTGTGTAGTCTTTGACCAATATCTCCCTATCCCTGATAGCTGCCATTCTATTCTGTTTCTATAAGTTATTGTTTCAAATCCCACATGTGAGTGAGATCATATAGTATTTGTCTCTCTCTGTCTGCCTTACTTCACTTAGCATAATACCCTCAAAGCCCATCCATTATGTTGTCCCAAATGGCAGGATACCCTTCATTTTTTTTGGCTGACTAATATTCCATATTGTATAATATACATATATGTACACAGCATTTTTTTTATTCATGTATCTATCCATCAGTTGGTATTTGGGTTGTTTTTGTGCCTTGGCTCTTATAAATAATACTGCAGTGAATATGGGGATTCCTATATCTCTTTGAGATTGTGTTTTATTTCCTTCGTGTATATACCCAGAAGTGAGATTGCTGGATTACATGCTAGCTCTATTTTTAATTTTTTGAGGGATCTCCATGTTATTTTCCATACTGACTGCACCAATTTACATTTCCACGAATGGTGCACAGGTTTTTCTTTACTTCACATCCTCATCTCCATATCTCTTGTCTTTTTGAGTCTAGCCATTCTGACAGGTGTGAGGTGATGTGGAGCACCTTTTCAAAGCTGTTAGCTGTTTATATATAGCCTTCTTTGGAAAAAATGTCTATGAAAGTCCTTTGCCCATTTTTTTTTAACCGTACTTTTTTTTTTCTTTATGGGGTTGTATGGGCTCCTAAGACCAACGTCAAGACACTTTTTCTCTAAATTTTCTTCTAGTAGTTTTATAGTTTTAGACATTAAAGTCTTTAATCCATTTTCAGTGAATTTTTTCTAGTGATATTAAGATACTGGTCCAATTTCATTATTCTGCATGTACATATCCAGCTTTTCCAGCACCAGTTTTGTTTTTAATGTTTATTTATTTTTGAGAGAGAGAGAGAGAGAAACAGAGAGAGAGAGAGAGAGAGAGAGCAGGGGAGGGACAGAGAGAGAGGGAGACACAGAATCCGAAGCAGGCTCCAGGCTCTGAGCTGTTAGCACAGAGCCTGACACGGGGCTCGAACCCACAAACCACGAGATCATGACTTGAGCCAAAGTTGGACGCTTAACCAACTGAGCCACCCAGGCACCCGCCAGCACCCTTTTTTGAAATTATCCTTTCCTTGTTGAGTTTTCTTGGCTTCCTTGTCAAATATTAGTTGAACTTCTATGCATAGGTTTATTTCTGGGCTTTTCTGTTCCTCTGATGTATTTTTATGCAAATGACATACTGTTCTGGTTACTGTAGCTTTGCAGTAGTTTTAAAATCAGGAATTGTGATGCTTCCAGCTTTGTTCTTTCTCAGGCATTCTTTGGCTATTCAGTCTTTTGTGGTTTCATTTTAGGACTTCCCTTTCTATTTCTGGGAAAAATGTCATTGGAATTTTGATAGGGATTGTGTTGAATTTGTAAATGGCTTTAGATAGTATGGACATTTTAACAATATTAATTCTTCTATTTCATGAACATGGGATATCTTTCCATTTATTTTTGTTTTCTTCAACTTCTTTCATCACTGTCTTACAATTTTCAAGGTACAGATCTTTCACCTCCTTATTTTTTTTCTTGTTTTCTTTGTCAACTGGAAGCAATTAATTGTCACTAATTCTAAGTAATGAAAATGATAGTATCTAAATATTATTTGAATTTATTTTTATATTTTTCAAATTTACCCCCTCCAAAAAATGTCCATACAATTATAATGGTTATCTGAGTTTGTAATGTAAGGACTGAAAATGAATCTTAGTTTATGTTGGTATGTTCTTGTTGTTCTTGACCAAGAACATTTTGAAATTAAGCTGACCCTACACTAAAATGAGAGTTACCTAATGTGTCTTGTCTTCATTGTGTTGATAAAGTAGAACCTAGTAAGACTTTATGTATTTAAGCAGGTTTCTATTAACAGATGCAGTTGTTACAGAGAAAGAAAAATCTGTGATTTAAGGTATATGCAGCTGGGCTTAAATGGTAATGGATTTATTATAGAAGTGGGAATTTTTGAATGTTTATTTATTTTGAGAGAGAGAGAGAGAGAGAGAGAGAGAGAGAGAGAACAAACAGGGAAGGGGCAGAGAAAGAAGGACAGAGAATTCCAGGCAGGCTCTGCACTGACAACTCGGAGCTTGATGTCATGAACCATGAGATCATGACCTGAGTCCAAATGAAGAGCCAGATGCTTAACCAACTGAGCCACTCAGGGCCCCATATAATTGGGATTTTATAATCAATGCACATCATCAACGTAAACCTGGAAAGGAGCCTTCTGTTCAAGGGCATGTGGTCATAGAGACCCCTTTTCTGGTTTGGCAGTGTATTTTCTAGCCAGAAAAAGGAAAAGAGTTGATTCACATGTGGGCAAAGACCTTAATCCATTGTGTGTGTCCCAGATTTCTGTCAAGCTGAGTCAAACAAATAGATTGAGAATCAGGTAATTTTAAATTTAGAGGGTTTGCACCATTCAAGCCAGACTACAGAGACACAGAGCTTCCCTGTTTCTAACCTGGTATCTATAAAGGTTTTCTGGAAACACCCTGAGGTAGAAATCAGATCCGTTCTCTTGTGTGAAAGTGTGCATCACCAGCAACACGCGTTCCATTCCCGTAACCGAGCATCATTACATCCAGAACTTCTGCCCTGCCCGCCTCGAGAGATCACAACCCGAGTGCACTATGGCAGATGAAAAGCTTGGCATCAGGGCAGGGGTGTCGGTGGTTTTATTTAAATTCACAAGACATAAATATCATATCACATTTTAAAAAGAGCTTTTTGGGGTCCTATTCTCCTGTCTCATTTCATGAATTCCCAAAGACGGTGAAAGACAATGCGGGCGAGCTTAATTATTATCTTCTTCTGCTGTGAGAAAAGATTAAGGGGAGGGGGAGGAGGAGGACATGAAGTATCCATGACACAAATTAGTATTTAGCACACATTTTGAAATCATACTGTTCCTGCCAGCTTCAGCACTTCTCCCTTTCAACACAGAACAGACCCGAACTCTTCATTTTTAGCTCAATTATGTTACTGTCTACATTTAAAACACATTTTCTGCCAGGTCTGTGATATCTCCCAGTGTCCTGCACTATGTAATTCTACACAGAAAGAATTTGGCTTGATTAGGTTAAAACATGCAGAATCCTGCCGTAAGGGCTAAAACGTACACAAAGTGCCGTTCTTGCCCATTGTGCTGTAAGCTTGGGAGACTCTAAGTTTTGAGTTCAGCAGTTAAATGGGAACTGTGATATCATCAAACTGCCAAACTAAAGAAGAAATATGTTCTTACAGCATGCACAAGGAGTTGCCACGTTTAGATATCTATTTCAATTCTCACAGAAATAGCTTGATGAAGACACTTTGTTTAGTGCTAAAAATCTAAGAATGACTCAAGGCGATGCAAGCCAAAAATTACACATATTCATGTCAACCAACAGCAAATGTATTTGAAATCAACATACTCTTTCATCACTAAATGTCTTCCGAGCAGAGGCTGATGTTCAAAGAAGGCACATGAATAGCATAAACAGAAACTCCCCCTCTTCCCCGGAGCCCTCTCTGTGTGCCCAGTTTCTGCCACTGGGCCTTTTCCACGAAGCCACATTAGGGGTCTCCAGTGCAGGGAACTTGTCCCTCTTTGCCAACCAAAATTTTGCCTTGATACTGCACATCACACTAGTGGTCAAGGATCCAAGTCTCCGAAGGACTGAAGGATATACCTGGCCTCAGGCCCCGACAGAAACCCGAGGAGCTCACATTTGGGATTTGGAAAGTCACAGTACCTAAAGGTTACTTTAGATGTTGGTTATGTTTCTTTTTTTTTTTTTTAATCTTTTTAAATGTTTATTTATTTCTGAGACAGAGAGAGACAGAGTATGAGTGGGGGAGGGCAGAGAGAGAGGGAGACACAGAGTCGGAAGGAGGCTCCAGGCTCTGAGCTGTCAGCACAGAGCCCGACGCGGGGCTCGAACTCACGGACCATGAGATCATGACCTGAGCTGAACTTGGACACCCAACCGACTAAGCCACCCAGGCATCCCAGATGTTGGTTATGTTTCTGTGCCCCAGCTTGAAGAAACAAATAACACAGAAAAAACTGTTGTGCGATCTTAACAATCTATGCTTATGGCCTTTCCACGGATATTCAAGTACCGTGAGTCACTCGTAAAATTGCCAAGTAGATGGAATTAATATTGCCTCTCCTACAGCTTCTTTACCTCTTTCATCCTTCACCAGATACCATCTGAAGCCTCCACGCAGTGAATTTTACGTTGGGGCAGGCCGCTCAGAAAACGATCCCATGGAAACACGCCAGCATCTACCACAGAAACCCTGGTGCCTCCGCAAGGCACCTCGTGAAACAAGGCGGCTTGACGATGCCTTCCCATCTGCATAGGAAGCTCTGCTTCTTTATGGTGACACGGCGTTACGATTCCACGAGGGACGATGCAGCCCGGCCCTGCCACCTTGATCCGGGACACAGCAGTGCCGTGCACTCCCCTGGTGCTCAGCCTGTCCTGCAGCCTGGGGCACTGTGCCATTAGCCACAGCCACGGACAGGTGACTGGACAGAAGGAGATTCCCCACCAAGTCTCTTGGGTGAAGCTGCCTTTGGGCCTTTGCTATGTCTGGAACAAGATGGCAGGCCTGGGAGTGACCTCTCATCCCAGCAGAACAGCAGACTTGCAAGCCCATTTATTACTGATCCAGCTCAAAAGATTGTCACATCTTCTTGAGTATTGCCTACAGGCTGGCCTCTGCCCAAAGGTCCCATTGTCTGTTAACAATATGCAGACAGATCCGTTCTGTGCCTTTGTTGTCAACACTGAGCACGCAAGGAAAACTCAGTGGACATTTAAGTGAATAGGTGGCTGGAGTAACTAAGACGGGACGATTCCATCTCCCACCACTGCCATAAGTCCGTAAAGAAGACTCTGTCACACAAGATTACCCATTTGACAAAAAGGAATTTACACTTAAAAGTATAGGAAGCTATTATGAAGTGAAGAACTGTAAAACGTAAATAGTTGGAAGGGAAAATAACCGTAACTTTAAAAATTCATCCAAGGCAGTGATTAACACAAGGACGCCGAGAAGATTTTAAATACTGACTTAAGAGATTGTATTAGCGGGGCGCCTGGGTGGCTCAGTGGGTTCAGTGTCTGACTCTTGATTTCAACTCAACTCATGATCTCACGGTTCGTGGGTTCAAGCCCCACATTAGGCTCCAAGCTGACAGTGCGAATCCTGCTTGGGATTGGGATTCTCTCTTTCTGCAGAGAGAGATTGTATTAGTAAATTATTCTATAACACGGAGTTAAATGATTCAGAGAAATGAATATTATGAGAGAAAACCTGAGAGCTATGGAGGAGACTAAAACCAGGACATGAAAAATCTCCGAGGTCCAGATGGGAACACAGTAGTAAGAGAAGTAGTACTCAAAAACACAGTGAAATAACATTTTCCTGAGGTAAAATATACTCGGTTTTCCAAATTGAAAGGACTTGTTGAGGATGGGGGGGGGGATTTGAAGAGAAAATAAGATATATATATCCTAGTAAAATTCCTCACTGTAAGGATAGAGAGAGAATCGAGCTTCCGAATATAGCAGGTAAATTATGTACAGAGGGAACATCAGATAGCATGAGGCATGTTAACTCTGAGAACAGTAACGGTGACAGGATGTCATGAAGATTGAATTGTATAAACACCATAGTTCATTGACTGGCAGAGACGAAAAGCTGTATGTTTCGTACTTCTCATCGTTATGAACAAACAATGATTCTTATACTAGCACCACGATAATTTTGTACTACCAGGAGATTCCAGAATTGTGATCTGAGCACATTAGAACAGGCTACAGCGTTCTTCGTATCTTCTGGGGAAGAATACATTTTCAGACAAACATGGGACAGACGCACTTTCAGAACAGTAGACACTCATGAAATAAGCAACTGAGGCCTGTCAAATTAAAATTGAATCAGGACAAAAAAAAGCCCAAGGCAAAGTCTAGCCTGACAGAATAAGAGGCCATCAATGAAATAAGTACATTGTGATGTTAGATTTAGGAAAATTGATAACAGTAATTGTAAGTGTAATGAAATTATTAATAACATGGTATTACATTTTCATAACAAATATATTATTAAAATGAACCATCACTTGGCACTACAATCCTGGATAAGTTTAATAAAATCGGAATATGGACAGAGAAGAATCTTAGAATAACATTTTGCAGGAAGTCTCAGGAGGGGAGAGGATGTTGGTCTGAGATATTATGTTTTTCCTGATTACAGTAATTATATTCATGTTCAATTGTGCTTCACGCATAAATCACAACAGCCAATAGTGAAATAAAAATAACAAAAACCTTTTGTGGAGGTATTTAGAAACTCATCCAGAGCAAGGAAGGGGATAATGGACACACAAAAGAAATGATAAAATAAATAAATAAAACATGCCTTGAATAAGCCTAGTCCAAAAAGAAGTTACAAGTGGAATTTGTTTTAAAAATAAAGGAATAGAGAAAATTATGATGTAATAGAGTATACCATGTAAAGGTGTGGTTGTCTTATAATTCATATATTGAAGACAAAAGTGCAAAATATTACAACTATCATGTTTTACTTTAGTTGTTTTAGGTGCAAAGAGAAGTCTATTTTATTTTTATGCAGTCTTATGGCGGTATAATTACGGTACACTAAATCGCATACAGTTAAGGTGTACAATTTCTTCAGTCCCGCATACACCTGTAAAACCAGCCAGCGCCGAAATCAAGATGACACCAGCTAAGTTAATTTAATGTGTAACCATCACGAATTCAACTGGAGATCTTCCCCGACAGGATATATATGCAGTCTTTATCCTTCTGAGGTCTATTAGGTGTACTTATCTCCCAGGGCCACCGTAACCAGCACCCCAGGCTGGGGGCTCACACAGCAGACAGTTATTGTCCCCCCGACCCTGGAGGCGTGGAGTCTGAGATCCAAGTGAGGGCAGGGCTGGTGTCTCCCAAGGATTCTCTCGCCGCCCTCTCCCCGTGTCCTCACGTGTTCATCCCTCTGTGCGTGTCTGTCTCCTGACCTCCTCTTCTTACATAAAATGAGTGACCTCATTTTATCTTAATTATCTCTTTAAGGACCCCATCTCCCAATACAGTCACATTCTGAGGTCCTGGGGGGACATACGAATGATGGGGGGCACGCTTCAACCCATAACTATGGGGATTCCTAGAATCCCAAATCCAGCTGGTGGTCACTTTTACCCACAGACCTCAGTCTCCGCTCACCTCATTCGCTAACAAATAACTCACGATGATTACTAATCACTCACGCACGCCTCACATGCAGTTAGTGCCTCTGAAGTGTTCCGTTCAAGCAAAGTTGGCCGCACGTTTGTGGGGTAGCGGAAGCTGGGGAGAGAGGGCTCTACTGTTGGAACCATGCAGACCCTGACAAGCAAAGTCAGGTGTTGGTGCAGCGGTGGGAGGGGAAGGAGGGGAGGCACACCTCACCCTGTAACACGGGAAACTTCTTGGGTGATGTGATGCCCGAGGTCAGATGCAAAAACCACAAGCCTTTGGAGCCTCGCCCTTGACGTCAGTCGTGCTGGCTCAGAGCAGCAGTCTCCTGGGTGTTTGAGAAAACGCGAACGTTTATTGCTGTGTCCCACAGCGGGGTTCGTGGTCACTCCTTATGTGGCATCATCATCATCTGAGGTCACCCATGCCGAAACTGGGACTAAGGAGTAAGGCCCTGACCGAACAAGACCTTTCATGTGCATCCCAGGCATTTGGACTGGAAATGGGGACGTGGGGAAGACTGGGCAAGGTGTTGCAAGTTGAGAAAATACTGAGGGAATTGTCATTGGTGACGACACGGTGAACCGCACTCTGTGGTTGAGACATGATTGAGATTCTGTCACGTGCAGTGACTTCAAAGATGGAACGTTAGGGTGGACGTTGACCCACTCTGACTGGTGCCCCTGTAAGAAGCGGGGATCAGGACACAGGCACACACAGAGGCATGACTGAGTGAGGATACGGGGAGAGGACGGCATCGACGGTGAACCTCGTGAACCTTTACAGTTGGCTCGCGAGATCTCCAGCCAAAATAGGGAAAGAGCTCGATGTCGGATGTTAGAAGGTTTGACCAGTAAAAGGTGAGCGTACAGCTGGCCTGTTTGTGAACAGAATTTAGAGGGGACGTACAGTGGCCTGCTCTTGTGGGGATTGGAAAATAAAGCTGTTTGTCATCTGTCACCTCTCTCCAGCCAGCAGAGGGCTCTCAAAATAATATATAGCTGGGGGGCACTGACCTAATCAATGGTGCTGGCGGTGAGAAGCTTCCTCAGGGTCTCTAAGGAGGCTCCTAATAGACACTTCCAACTAAACAGGAAACTACAGGGGGCCACCCCCAACAGCTGGACATGTCCAAAAGATCACAGAGGAAGGCTAGAGAAAGAGGAGTTAGTTTGGAAAAGGATTGAGTTTGTCTTCTTTTCAAGTGGGCGGACATGGGATTAGACACAAAGAAGTCTGCAGAATTTCCGTGGGGGTCACACAGGCTCAAGGGCCACAAACACGGACTGAAAGGCACTGAAATTATTCAAATACAAAAAAAAAAAAAGAGTTCCAAGATCACAGCTTTCCTTGGGCCGGGAGCAGACTGAGAGATCAACTCCACGACCATCGCGGACCATTTCTTCAGAAATAGCTTTTTAAGGAGACTATTTAAGGAAAGAAAGGACCATTTAAAGCTATTTAAAGCTAAATATTTAAAGCTATTTAAGGAAAGAACGGACTTCTCAAAGACTGAATCCAAGAACCATGGGGACCGTTCCCGGGGCAAACAAGGATCTTGTTAAGGCGCACCCCTTCCTCCTAGAAAGGGAATCATGGCACCATCTGCCTGGTGGGATTTCAGAATTCCTGAGGGCCAGAGGCTGCTTTGTGCTTCCGTTGCTCCCCCTTTCTTTCTCGTTGGGCATATTTATTGTCGTTGTTCTGTCTCATCATCGTATGCTAGGGGTGTGGGAGGGAAATATCTTTTCAGTTTCCAAGTTTCCAGACCATGGAGCGTCCTGACTGCACAGTATGGGTATTTTTGTTTTTTGGTTTTCGTTTTCCAAAAAAACGGGCCCAGAAATGGGCCACGGTGAGAGTATTTCCACCACAGAGAGCAGCCAATGCTACAAATCAGGGGTGTTTTCCCCTAGGATTAGCTGTTAGATGTTCATGAGCACACCGCCACGTCTGGATGAAAAGCAGCAACGTCTGGCCCTGCGGAATGTTGTAAGATCTTTGATTTCAACCCGGAGACGGTGATTGACTGAGACTGTTGAAAGCTTTGGAAGCGTGTTCTCACACGAAGGAAAATGAGTAATTGAGGCCTGAGGGCAGTGATGGTAGTTCAGTCACAGTCCTGGCCATGACCAGGGGCCTCGTGTGTCCATCCCCGTCAGCTCCTTCCATCCCCAGGCAGAATCCATGTTTTCATCCCATATGATTCAGACGTGGAGGTAATGGTGCAAGGGTGCACACACGTCCCTTCTGAGCCTGACCCTGGAGGGCTTCTTCCCTCCTGCGTCTTGCAGGGTCTCTGTACCTCTGCCTGCACTCCGATCGCCCTCCACGCTGGTCTCCTGTAGGACGAGGGTCCAACACGGAGCATGGCTAGATCATCTCAGTTGGGGCCATCCCGGAGTGTTCTTTCCAAGAGCCAGCCAGCTGGACAAAGATGGATGCCTGAACCCAGCCAGGTTGGCCAAGCCTGGCCCAGAAGAGCAGAACAAGCCGACCCAGGATTCTAAATACTTGCAGATAGTAAAATAGAACATTCTTTGAGTCTTTGGGTAGTCTGTCCGTAACTAGAACATCGCAAGTGTGTTACGATTTTTCCGTCTTAGAGCACAAGGCATTGTAGGGACTGACAGGTGTTTTTGTAAGCTGTCGTACATATGAGATGACAATATATTTGTGTGTGTAACTGTATTTATTTCTCTGCATCTAGGAGATGGCTAACTTTCTAGCCATTATGTAATGTGTTGGCCATCATTCTATGTATTTCAGAAGCAGTAATGAGAAAGTTTCGCCTTAAAGGATTTTTTTTTTTTTTATTTAACTGAATGAAATATTTGAGGCAGAACCAAGCAGCCTTGTCTATGAGCTGGGTCTCACCTTGGTCTGTCTGCAGTCCTGGGTCCAGAGGTTCACCTGTCTTTACATCTTTTATTTTAACTGAATAATATTCTTTCCATGCAAATAACAGAAGTACTGTCAGCTTAAACTTACATAAGCTGTTTTATTATATAAAATGTTAATTTAGGGTGGTGTCTTTTGGGAAAATTGAAACTGAAGAAAGTTGTAACCATCCGGCAACACAAGCGTCCCAAGCATTAATTCCATGTTGTCTAATTAGCAGTGCACTTCTCAGAATGAGTTCCCCAGGCAGTGCGTTTTTAATGTTGATGCTTCACTCATCTTGTGTAAAATTGTGACCTTTACTGTGAATTCATACTCTCATTCAGACGGTTTTCAGGAAAAAGGAGAATATCATGGATTGCATTTGAATGTTTCGGGATTTTTATGACTAGGTTTAAATGTTCTGAGAAAAAGCACAATGGTTTTAAAAGGTTAGTTTTTATATGACTTTGGCATTCTCTCTATCAAGTACTTAGTAAATTAAACATCTCAAAGGCATCTATTCATTATTTTTGTAGCAAAAAATAGCAAAGAAAAACAGAACATAAAATTCTATGGCAAGTGGAGGTGACCTTATGGAATGAGGAGACATTCACTCTTGCTGTTGTACAGATTAATGATTTCAAACGAACTTTAGGGAAATATAAGAATATGTTGGAATATTTTTCCCTTTGTTATGTATTTTTTGCCAGACTTAATCTGTTTCATGTCTCAGTTTGAAATTTTATATTCTGAAATGTGTATTCAGTTGAGTGTTTTATATATTATACATATAATATTCATTGTGACTATAATAAGAAGTTTTATTTTTATTTGTAAATTTGGCTCATGAAACAAAGGGTTTTTCATACAAAAAGTTTAAGTTCTGCTGTCTGTGAGGAGTTTCTTATTTTATTTTTTAAAAATTTTTTAATGTTTATTTTTGAGAGAGAGAGATAGAGACAGAGACAGATTGTGAGTGGAGGAGGAGCAGAGAGAGAGGGACAGAATCTGAAGCAGGCTTCAGGCTCTGAGCTGTCAGCACAGAGCCTGATGCGGGGCTCAAACCCACGAACAGTGAAATCATGACCTGAGTTGAAGTCAGACGCTCAACCGACTGAGTGACCCAGGTGCCCCTGTAGGATTTTTTTTTTAAATAAATGGGATATTATTACTATTACAAATAGTATTAGTACTACCATTAGCAATCTTGTTAATGTTTATTTAGTTCTGAGAGAGAGAGAGAGAGAGAGAGAGAGAGAGAGAGCGCATAAGCAGAGAAGGGACAGAGAGAGAGGGAGGCACAGAATCCAAAGCAGGCTCCAGGCGCTGAGCTGTCAGCACACAGCCAGACGTGGGGCTTGAGCTCAGGAACCATGAGATCATGACCTGAGCCGAAGTCAGACACTTAACTGACTGAGCCACCCAGGTGCTCCTAGCATTAGTATTTTTAAAAACTGTGCATCATTACCAGAAGGAGTGAAGAATGTTATCACATCCACTAGAAAGTGTGTCTGTGTACATTATATGAGTAGATTAAATTATTCAGAAGGAATGTTCTTAATGTAATGGTTAAGATCACAGTTTCACAACAAAACAGAACTCAGGATTTTTTTTTCCATTAGGCCCATTATTGTCTTTGAGTAAATTATTTAAAATTTGTAACCTCATTTTTTATAATTTTTAAAATTATTTTTTAAAATGTTTATTTATCTTAGAGCATGAGTGGTGGAGAGGAAGAGAGAGGGAGAGGGAAAGAGAATCCAAAGCAGGTTCTGCACTGTCAGCAGAGATCCTGATATGGGGCTCAAACCCGCAAACCATGAGATCACAACCTGAGCCAAAGTTGGACACTCAATTGACTAAGCCATCTACGCTCCCCAATAACCTCATTGCTATTGATAAAATGGAAATAATAATAATAATAACAGTAATTCTATAGGAGGAAAGTTGTGAGGAATAAATAACATACATAAACAGGATGGAGCATGGTAAATTATTTGTTTCCCATAAAGGAATTGAAATAAAAACACAAAATAGGCCTTCTTCCAATAAAATTAAGAACAGTGGAAAACAAGGAAATAATATGAGCATATAGCACTTTGTATTTGAAAAATTTATGGCCTGGAGATTAAATAGACATTTCTGGAGAAGCATCTCTAACTGTGTTCTCAATTACCAAAAGTCATGTAAAGGGCAAAAAAAAAAAAATCTGAAAATTTACATAGATGTACCCAAGTCTGAAGAGGATACATGACTGGCCTTTTGCCTATTCTCCTTCAGATGAGGTTGCAGTGGAAATTTAACAGAGAGGGTTGAATCTCAGAGTGTTAGGAACCACAGGGTCACTCTCTGGCCAAACTGAAGGGTCCATGACTACATGTTGAATTGTGGGAATGGTTTAAAGCTGTGGAGAACACATCCCGCCCTGGGGATTTAAACAATGCTGGTTAGATGGGATATATTCTGCTTCAGGAAAGCAGCCCTCACTCCATGGCTCAGATGGAAAAATGAACTGCAAGTAGAGAATCAATCAGAAGCCATCAATTTCCAACAAAACAAAAGGAAGGTCTTAACTGCTCTGAACAGAGCTTCCCAACCTTGGAAATATGAAATTTATGATATGGTAGTTATATGAGCATACTGCAAGAAAGGAATCAAGTGCAAAAGGAAAAAAGAAAAAAAAAAGAACAATGAAATCATGTAAAGTAATATGCATTATATACAATAGAAAAAACAAAAGAATAATTTGAATGGAATTTCTCAAGCATAGATGAGAATGTAGTAATATGAAGTTAAGAAGAGATTTTTTAAATGAGATGATAAAATAACATAAAGATTCAAAGTCAGGACTAAAGGAGCATCATCACAGACCCAATATGTAAAACATCAAGATGTCAAGGATGAAGCGGAAATCTCTAGGCATACAAGGTGGGAGGACACAGCCATCTACAAGCCAACGAGAGAGGCCTCAAGAGAAACCAACCCTGCCCACTCCTGGATCTTGGACTTGTGGCCTCCAGAAATGAGAGAAAACAAATGTCTTCTGTTTAAGCCCCCAGCATGTGGTATTTGTTACACAGCCAAAGCTACACTGTTAAATTTACATTATGTTCCAGGGTGCTGGTGTTGGGGAAGGTAGTCAGTTTTAGCTCAGGCATTTCACAGCAGTAGTCCCTCCCAAAAGACAGAGGATCAGCATCTATATGGCCTGAGGGGATACACCTGTGACCAGGTGAGGCTTTCACTTAGGGACAGCATCTCAGCAAGGTAGACAGTTACTACCAACCACACACCATGATAGGCAGAAGGAACCAGAAGACAGCATCTTGAAGCATCAACTCAGACAAAACCCAGCCAGTTAAGAACAGATATGAAACACTCATAGGTGGAACAGAGAAAATGTGATAAAGACACTATATTGAGCATGACAATATAAA
This sequence comes from Lynx rufus, assembly GCF_022079265.1. Taxonomy (NCBI): domain Eukaryota; kingdom Metazoa; phylum Chordata; class Mammalia; order Carnivora; family Felidae; genus Lynx; species Lynx rufus. The sequence continues at coordinate 1,892,656 of NW_025814889.1, forward strand.
GCTATCCTAACTAATTAAGAACATTACAGTCACAGGGGCACCTAAATGGCTCAGTTGGTTAAGCATCTGACTCTTGGTTTCAGCTCAGGTCATGATCTCGCGGTTTGTGAGTTCGAGCCCCAAGTCGGGCTCAGTACTGATAGTGTAGAACCTGCTTGAGATTCTTTCTCTCTCTCCCTCTCTCTCTCAGCCCTCCCCACTCATGCATTCCCTCTCTCTCTTTCTTTCTCAAAATAAATACAAATAAACTTTAAAAAAGAACATTTCATTCACAGACCTAACAGACATATAATTATTGACAAAATAATCAAAATAATAAAGCCAACAAAAAAAAATCAGGCATTACAGAGAACAGGACAACTAATTAGAGACTGAATTTTCTTTCTTTCATAGCAATGATAACACATGTAGTAAGACAGTGGACAAAAATCACATCTATGATACCTTCTCTATGTTTTTCCTCATACTTCTTTCTATCCTTAGAATGGTCACTTAGGGGGTGCCTAGGTGACTCAGCCGGTTAAGCGTCCGACTCTTGATTTCAGCTCAGGTCATGATCCCAGGGTCGTGGGTTTGAGCCCCGCATTGGGCTCTGTGCTGACAGCACGGAGCCTGCTTGGGATTCTCTCTCTACCTGTCTCTGCCCCTCCCCCCTCATTCTCTCTCTCTCTCTCTCTCTCTCTCTCTCTCTCTCAAAATAAATGAATACATTAAAAAACAAAAAAGAATGGTCACTTAGGAGATGCCCTGTTAAGAAGGACTACTTCCTTGAAGTTCAAGTACGCTTTCAACTTGGATAGCTGTCCCTGTGTCTCACTCACCACGACTATCCTTCGTTTCTGTTTGCACAGAGTTCGCCACATGCACAGTCTCGCTTGATTAATAATTACCTAATGAAAATGATAAACTTCGTACTGGAATTTGGAAAGTCCTATTGTTTCTTGATTGTCTTTCATGTCTGGCTTGAGTGTCCGCAAAGGGTTTACGTCCTTTTTTCAAAAATAACAAGATTACTATTGTGCTAAAGATCAGGTGGCGGCTATTTGTAAGCGTGCAGGCCTAAAATTAGTTACTTGAGAGCACACAGTGTTTTTGTGTCGTGGAGTCTTTCTCTTTCCCTCCTTTTCACTTTGCTGTTTACTCTCACTCCTGTCACACCTGTGCGCAAGACCTATGGTGCTATCAGGAGACGTCAGAAATACTGTTGGTGAGATGAACCTGGCGGGGGTCAGTGGCCCCTGCACATTTCCGCCTAATCGTTCCATACTTTCCGAGATGAGTTATCAACACTTCCTTTTCTTAAGTTCTGTTTCTATGGCAACATTTCTTCCTAGCTTGCCATCTAGATGCCATTTATTATTCTATTTTCCACATTTACTTATTACCTGTTATTTTTTTTTTTTAACATCAGCCCATTACTTCTTTTGATGTTCTGTCTCACTGGTGAGAAAGGGCAGGCTTCAGGGTATGAAGGACTTGGCTTCCACGTACACACCGGCAAATCCACAGTCCAAAATCTTCACTATGGGACACGTGCTGCAGCTCGTTTCAAATCTTCTCCACCTTCTTCCCCAACTTCATTACTGAGGAATATCTGCTGCCGTATCATCTAACTTGTTTCTGGCATCGTGTATTCTTAGCTGTGTTTGAAAAAGAGTCCCCGTGTTGACACATAATGTTTCTCGTCACCGTTACTAAGAAACGCAAGTCTTGATTCCATAGGGTTCAATTCTTGACTCTTAGAGAAATTATTTTCTGCCGAGCACTCTTCTCTTTGCCAAGAGTAGGGTTTTTAATTTTTTTTTTCTCTAACAGTTTGAAGTTCTTCATCTCTGACACTTTCCAGCTTTTACAGTGAAGGCATGTGGTGCTGCCAGTGTCTTTCCAATTAACCTCTCAGACTGTACGTCTGAGTGAATGGTTTAACGTGACTCATGATCTTGAACTCTTACGAGGGTTAGATTGCTTTGCACTATAACCACGTATGCTAAATATAGTTAAACCATTTAACACATCCATTACAGAGTCAAACACAAACACAATTTTTATGCTGTTGCCGGATGCTAAATGGATGCTTTGAAGGAAAGTAAGAGCCCAGTTCCAGTGAGGCTTGAGCAGGGCACTCGGTGGTATTTATCAGGGTTCTTAGAGTCTTGCGGGGACTGGACACATTGGCAGCCCGCAGAGCAGATGGAGGTGACAGCCCCAGTGGACACTAGATGGTCACTGTCCTTTGGGAGTGTTAACAGTGCTAGGACAGCCATGGCCACGAGACACTGCCTGGTGGAGAGTGACTGAAAACGAGGGCTGGTGACAAAATCAACCTACCAGCAAACGAATGATGGGGTCCAACAAATAGCACTAAGTATGCGTAGATACGCTGTGACCACCTTGGGGATCTACGATAGCTAAGTTCCCATACCTTTTTCTTTCCTGGTAAGTTCAGCTCTTTCTTACAAAGCTAGCTATTGCTTTTCTTAGCTATCGCTAAGCAATAAATGAGTGATGCTGTTGGTCAGCCATCATCTTCAGGAATCTCAGATAAGCAGGCGGAATTTGTGTCACAGGAAAAACTGGGTTTTGTCACAGATGACCCATGTTTTTGTATTTACTCTGCCTTCCTCTGTTAAAACATCGTCTTTTTGTATGTGATGGAAAGGACGAGATCAGATTGCCCTTGCAATCTGCTGAGAGGCAGTACTCATTCCTTGCACGATACTTTCATGGGCTGTTGGCGTCTTTACAGTGATACCTGCGCCCTGTGGAGGTGCAGCCCTGGGACTTGCTTTGGCCCATTCAGTGCAAACGGACATAACAAGCATGTACTGGGCACATATATGCTTTTGTTGTGTAAATCCATTGAAATTTGGAGGTTTTTGTTACTGAGGCTAACTTTGCACGTCTTTACTGATAAACCATGTTAGTTCCTTAAAGAACGAATGTTGCCTCTCATTCATGATGATGTCCTAAACCTCGAGTTTTTCTACTTTTTTTTTTTTTACCTGAATGAATGCCTTCCACTAAATGTGATAAAAAGAGACTAGAAATTCAACTCATAAATGCGCCTGCCTGTCTCATAAATTCTCCACTTATGCAGGACTTACCGCCACCTTGTCAGACTTTCTGAGTCTCGGAAAAGACTGCGGTGCCTGAAGAACATGCTTTTCCGTTATGAGAATAGTGAAGTGCACAGATGTGTTAGGACAGGAGAATGTAGGGGTCTCACAGAGTGCCCCCGTTCTGACTGTTTCTCAAAGTGTATGCTGAGACCGTAAAATTTGGAGTGCTTTCATTCTGCGTACCTGGAATGAGTTTCGGACTGGGCCCTACGATCTCCTGTCCCATGACTGAACGGGTCCACCTCCTCCCCATGTGGTTACCGTATACTCATGTGACGGAACCTCGTGTTTTCCTGGCATTCGTATGCATACAGTAATTGAAGATATTACCAACAGCAGTTGGAGGGACCTGGGGGGAAAGAAGAGACAAGATATATTTACAGTATTTGAGTGAGATTATTCCATTATTAAAGATTCAGTTAGTGTTTTCCTGTAATTTTTGGCAAACTCATCAGACCTGGTCTTTTACTACGTATCTGAGTGAACTCCGAAGTTAAAGTTGGACTGGTGTCCCCTCCCATTTCGTTTGGCTGCATCCACGTGGTCTGTGGTTCCGTGTTAGGCGCTGTCATTTATGAAACATACAATTCTCTGCTATTTGGCAAAATTTTATCAAGGGATTGTTAATGCGATTCGCTCTCTAATAACACCTTCTGATCTGGTACAACATGGATTTTCTGTAAGTATTAACAGTAATGAATAATAGGCATTATAGCGGCGCCACATTAGGGAAGATAAAACGCCCCATTGGGCTTTAAAAAGGAGCCCAATACAAATGTGACATTTGCTTAACTATAGAGGCATGAACGGTAATGCTACAATTACGTTGAGAGCTGGAGAAGTATTATTAAAATCTTTTAAAACAGCCAGTCTCCCCACCTTTGGATGCTTGCTTTGCTTTGTCCTTTTTGAAATTGTTTCTGTCGTAGCCACAGGCAGCGGCAAGTCCTGAGCCAGGGGCCGCGGGGAAACTGACAGAAGTTGGTGATGACGGTCTGGAATCGGAGGCATTTGATTTCTCCTAGAAAAGCAAAGTTCCTCCTCATTCCGCGTTCACCAACGGGCATCTCTTTGTCCATATTTCTAGTGGCAATGTTCTGTATTGTCCTTACCTGGTGGGCATCTACTGCTAGTGTGTGTGTGTCTGCGAGGGGTGGTTTGTTTTTTGTCTGTTTTGTTTTGCTTTTCCTTTGAGACTTTCTTTCTTTCTTTCTTTTTTTTTTTTTTTGCTTTTTTATTTGCCACACTTAAAATTTTATAATGCAGATAATAAGTGAGGGTCTGTATTTTTAACAACTGGATATACGCTGGATATCTTCTCTTGAAGAGTCAAAAAATGAATAAAATGTAAAATGTAAATGTAAAATGTAAATGTAAAATGTAAAAATGTAATCGAGTCCCTTTCTCTCGGTCTATGGCTAGAAATTGCAATCTGTTGCCGATAATTCTTCAGAGTAACTATTGGAAATAAAATAAAATAAGTATTGCAGTATATAGTATACCCACTATATGATTGCTCAAAATTCTTCCAATTAAAACCAACAGTTATTGGTCAAATAAAAATTTTGGATTAACATGAAGGATTTATTTTTATTTTTTGTTTTTACCGTGGTTAGGTCCATTCTGAAATAAGGTTTTTCTCCTATTTTTTCTTTTATTTGGTCTTTTTGGTCAATAATACTTCGTGTTTGTATTGGTGATAACTTATTTTTAATAACACTGAGAAGCAAGCCAATATTGCCATACGTTTGCCTGGTTGTCTGTATCGATACGAAGAAAATTTTCCTGTGTAAAATGAATATAATTAAGTTTAGACTGACAGTGAAATTGAGAGATATATATTGTAATATATAAACATATATATTAAATATTATGTATTTCTTTTCCATTTAAATTCTAGTTTACCCAAGAAGTACATATTCTGGTTTCATATTTTATTGACTTTGAAGTTTTCTTAAAGTAAATGAATATTTCCAATCTTCGTTACAACCTTTACTAATGAAGAACATAAAACATCCCAGAACATCAATATTTGAATGCTGCCCTAAGTGATTTTTAGACGTTATTAATTTTGATGTGCCTGAATTTAATATCATTAATAAATGGATTCATTACATTGTAATAATAATAGTATCTATTACTTTAACTTTTTTGAAAAGAGTTTTTCTTTCTTCCCTACCAAGATATTTATGTCTGGCACAGGAGATCTCTGAGGATAATAAAGTTTTGACCCCAAAACCAGCTAAAAATTATAAACACATTTGACTTCGCTTATGAAGAATGAAAGAGCAGTGAACTAGTCTTAGTCCTCGAGCAGGATGCAGCTCCGTAGGACACAATGCAGGTCATGTGAGAATAGGGCCACTCTGCATGACACATGATGAGGGGACACGGCAGAGGAAGCCTAATACAGCCAGGTGCCCCCTCAGAACTCCTTTCAGTGGTCTTCTCGCCCCAATCAAAATGTCATAATCCAGCACCCAGATAACTAGCTAACTTACCAAACAGTAGTCAACTGTGGTCTTGTTATTTCAGCCTAACCATGGGTGTGTCTCCTGTTTCTACATCTACCCTGTATCATCTTTCTATCCTCTATTTAGCTACTTGTCTAGTAGATCTATTATATAACTACTTCCATCTGTCTATTTGTCTGTACCTGGTCAATATATTATCTGCACAATATAGGTGTAGATAGCTGTAGATAGCTACATCTATATTGTGCAGATAATAGATGCTGGGTGGATAGTTGGGTGGACAGACAGACACAAACACACACGCTTTGTGTATAGGGAAACATGAGAATGTTTAATGAGTCCAAAAACACACACGCTATCTTTTATTGGTTCTGTTCTAAAGAGGAACTTCTTTCCACAATTTCTTGGTGAGTCTTCGTTTCCTGCCTCTGTAATTCTAAATATGTTTATGCTCTAGGATGGTCATACATCCTCACTTCTGCCAAATGTCCTCAGACCTTTTCTGGTTTAGAATTTGCTCCATTTTATTTTATTTTTAATTTGAACAACATGTTTTAAATTTCATGAAAATAAGTTTGGAGTATAAGAAGTATAAAGCTGGGCATAATAGACTTCTACCGTGTAGTTTCAGTTTCTACTATGGAAAAAGATCTTACTCTGAACTTTCAATTAAATCTCATGAGTCACTCACTGGTGATAGCCGCCCCGCACTCTACCCTGGACTCTTTGACAGCTGCCCTACTCATGTTCCCATGTGCTTGATACATGAGGAAGCCTGTGAAATGCATCCAGAGGGGCACAGGAAGCCAGAAAATTATGGGTTAACTGCTCTTAAAATAGGGGATGAGTGAGTAGAAGTTTAGCCATCTTGCCATAAAGTGCGTGTAAAATAATCTGACATTCTCAATACAACAACACTGTCACTTACTATGTAGGATAAATCCACAGTGATTTCCCTAATCAGCTCTTTGGGTAGCAGTGCGCTAAAACTGAAGGCAGATGTTGAGTGAAAACAACATGAGATAAATACGATGCACATTGTAAAAAGTGTTCATTGGCAATTGCCATCCACCACTGTGCACAGTGATCACATGGAACCCACAGGACACGTCAGGATTGAAGATGTATCAAGATGGGCTTCAAAAGTCATCTGCTCTTTTAAGAACTCCGTAGTCACAGAAGACCATTTAACATATGTGGAAGATGCACACATAACAGTAAGTAATATCTCTACACAAAGCTTAATTATTCCCATATTTTTGAGAATTCTTCTAGCCGATCAACGGGACTCCCAATGTGATCCGGTGTGACTCCTGACATTTCTTGGGAATTTACCCCATGTTCTGTCAGGGTGCTTGGTAACCGCCTCCATCGACGATCTCGCGAAGTATATTCTGAGCTGAGTGTTCATCTTCTATCACATCTCATTCCCAGCGTGATGCCAATCACCTTCTGCCTGGCAGAAGCAGACACTTCAGTTCTGTCTGCAGTTATAATTGTGTCAGTTTATTTTCTGTACATTTATGTCCATGGAATTACACAAAGGTTGGGAGAATGGTCTTTGAGTTCAGTCACTGTTGTGAATTGGAAGCCTATCTCTCTCTCTGTTATTTTAATTTAAACTTATTAGGTATGACATACATGCGGTGATGTGCAAATATCTTAATTGTGCAACTAGACAGATTGGTCCTACATATAAACTCAAGTAGCCAGCTGCCAGATCATGGCACAGATCATTTCCAGAACCCCAAGAGAGGCCTCTGTGTCCCTGCACATCGTCTGTGAACTGTGAACCCCAGTGGAGTCTTATCATGGGGCAAAGGGAGAGGAAGTAATTTTCTATTAACTCCCATCTGCTAGGACTGGTTCTTGGGGCTATGACTCTCCGGAACTCTTGGCAGAACAAGGATTTTCTGCAGCCAGAGACGCCCCTCAGGCAGGGTTGCAGGTGCTCATAGAAGATCGGAGCCAACAGCTCACACAGGCACGATGAAGTCTAAAGACATACGGGCCAACATCAGTAGAGACGGCTGAAGTCACGCACTGCATTGCCAAGATCGGGGCTTGCTCCATATTTTATCCACTCTATCTTATTACTGATTCTTTAAGGAGGTGAAAGTCATGGATTAAAAACAAAAACAAAAACAAAGAAACAAACAAAAAAAAAAAACAACGACAGCAGAAAGACCAGTGTGACAAAATACACACAATAATTCCCGCCATGATTTATGTTCGTCATCATTTCCACTACACGATCCTAGATGCCCTGCTCTCAGGTAGCGGTTGTGCTGGTCTGTATCACTTGCTCAGTGGGCTGAATTAGAACTTTATCCCACAAGCTGTGACTCCCTACCTATGGGCCAGGTCAGTCTGTGATAGTTGAAATTGTCCTTTGGCAGATATCTCGGGTAGTAGGGGCACACAGAGTAGGGATCCTAGGGGATCCCTTGAGATCTAGATGCACTCCTTCCTGCACCCATAATGTAGCAGAAAGGCCATCTTTTTGTGATTAATGGGGTCAGTTACCCTTGTTGCTATAGCAATAAGAGTGTTTATAGTTTTCGGAGACTCAATGGTTTCTGTGGTATAATTAGCAAAAAGTAAAAACAAGAGACCACAGACTTCAGACTCCTGCCCCATCACCCCGAGGACTAAATGTAGATGTCTTTAATCCACTTGGTTTTTTCTCAATATTTGAAGAGAGTGTTTTGCAGATTATATTTTTTTCAATCTTACTTTAAAAATGCCTTATCAATGAATCATAAGTTATTATAGGCAGAGAAACTGAAGGCACTTGGCCATTCAGTAATGACACAAAACATAGGGTATTTAGGGAATACGTGTGGCCAAGCCCAAGACAGACCAAACATGAACTCGTGGCTGATGTGTCCAGTGGTTGCACATTTTGTACTTCTGCCAAATGGCCAAATAATTTTAACAAGTGGAACTTGAACACATGCTGTGCCTGCACACACCTGCCTCATATAACTTGTCAGCAGTCGAATTTGGGTTTCGTGCAGCACCTATCATGTCTTCTGCTTGAAGAGCTCATTCCCACCGCAGGACCCAGAGAACCTCATCCACCGGAGAGCTTCATGTTGCAGGAATAGGAATCTCAGATTTCGCAACAGATCACTGCAAGTGTAATGAGAGAGGCTGTGCCTCCTTGTACCGTCACCGTATCTTCTAACTATCGGGCATGACATAATATAACAGCCATTGGTTCAAAATGCATAGTGCGTCTTGCAGAACAGTGCTTGGGCCTCTTGCCGTACGGGAGCAGTGGCGTTTCTGAACGTTGAGGCTGCCTTTCTTCGTTCCAAAAGGCTTACAGCCATGGCACAAGTGTTTTGATAGATGGTAGGACTAGCGGATTTCACGGTCACGTGACCAGGGTTGCACTTTTTCCCCCAATAAAGTGAGTCTCACACATGAGGTGATGTTAAGTAGGCTCCTGTGTTAAGAAATCAAACACATAGATGCACTTGGAGAATCTTGTGACAGAAAGTTGGGAAGTGCTAAACATACACTAACACGTTGACGGGGCACGTCGTGCGGACAAGAAGTCAACGGAAGGAGCTCCCAGTGTCCAATACAGAAACATTTGGAGCAGCAAGATAATTAAAGTGATACTGATTTATAATCCAAAGTATGAAATCATGTCCAAAGTGAAATAAATGGTTGAATAAATAGGGGTTAAGAGAGTAAATTTCCCATGCAAAAATAAAAGCCAAATATTCTGCTCTCAGAGAGGGAGAACGTTAAGTTCTCACCCCTCAAGTGTGAGCTGTGTACATTAACATCTTCCAAGGAGTAAAATATAGTGAGAGGGTGGGGGGAGAGTGACCTTCTGATGGAGAAGGTCGACAGGCTAGTGCAGCTAGGCGGTCAGGGGCAGCAGCCGTGATAAACCACGGTGGTGGTGGGTGCCCCAGATAAAATGTGATGAACACGGCACTTGATCTGTGTGGTCTTTCTCCCCCAAGAGAAGAACAAAACCAAACCCATTTTGCTCCTGAGGAAATAATGTAGGCAAATTGCAACAGGGGGAAGATGTACAAAATCCCTCTTACTCTTCAGCACTGTATCAGTCATCAAAAACAGACAAAGTCTGAGGAACCGTCACAGCCAAGAGGAGCCTTAGGAGACGTGACTTAGAAGGAATGCGGTGCCCTGGGTGGGCTCCTGGAACAGAACAAGGACGGTGGGAGAAAACTATAGGTGTCTCAATAAAGGATGGACTTTGGTGGATAATAATGCATCCATGTTGACGTATTATTGTCGCAAAGGCATCATCCTCGCGTAGGATGTCAATAAAGGAGAGACCGCCGTGCAGGTAAGTGGGAACACTGTACCCTTTTCTCAATTTTTGTGTAAATCTACAGCTGTTCTGAAAATAAAATCTTACTTAAAAATAAACAAAGTCTACTAGCTGCTTTTGAAAATAATTGTTTACTTCTAAACCAGGTGTTTTATCCCTCACCCCCTGACGCTACTGTCTAGGAAACTCATGGCAGAATACCTACTCTTTGAGCAGTATGTGTTCTCAAAATCAGAAAATCATGGACATAGAACTTATTTACTGAAGTCACATTTCAAAGTCTGCCAGAACAGGGACGCCTGGGGGGCTCAGTTGGTTGAGCGTCCAACTCTTGACCCCAGGGTTGTGGGTTCCAGCCCTTTATCAGGCTCTGCACTGATCATGGAGCCTGCTTGAGATTCTCTCTCTCCTTCTGTCCCTCCCTTCTCACTCTCTCTAGAATAAAAAAATTTAGAAAGATAAAAATCTACAAGAACATATTTTGTAAAATTTTGTGTTGCGGTGAAGAATTCAATTCTGTGTTTCTGAGAAGACGTGTTTATCATAATCCAAGCCATGATCACTTTTCTTTGTTTTCTAGTCCATTAGAAAGGGATTTCACTTCAAAGCCAGGGTAAACATTTGATCCCCTGTCCTACCACCGAAAACATGTCTTTATTATGCCTCTTAATTCTAAACAATGGCCAGTCGGTCAAATTGGAAATTTCTAAAATGGAATTGCCCACATTGCATTTTTACTGTCTTTTTTCTGAGGGAATTTTTTTCCTACAAAAAGTGACGTGCTTTTACTTTCCTATAATGAACAGCTTCGCTTTTCCTCAAGAAGCACATTGTCAGAACCCCTCAATAGTAAAGCTGTGTTTACTTTTTTGCCTTTGGCAGGTCATGAAGGATGTCAGCTTGAGTGACTTAGAAAGTCTTGCTCCTAAGAATTCAAAGAAAGTGCCTAGAGGTGCAAACAGAACAGTATGGCAGGGGAAGGAGGAACACTCCTTGAAGAATAAATTAATTCCAGGCTCTTTGTCTACAGATAGCTACAGGCTTACATTGTGTAGCGTGACAAGATACAGACCTCTGGATAATGTTAATGTGGGCCAATGTCACACTTATATTTTCTTTTTTGGAAGAGCATAGCTTTGCTTTAAATCACACATGGCGGGGGGTGGGGAGGGAGAGATAAATCTGCAATCCAATCGGGGAAAAAGCATTGATTATTAGGATTCAGATAGTCCTCGATTTGACTGAGCTCTGCTGCTGATTAGATGTGACCCTTTAAATAAATTTGCTCATCTCCCGAGGCAAAGTTTTCTTATCTGTAAAATCGGATAATAATATGTGCTGCTGTAGACTGAATGTTGGTGCAAATTCGTATGTTGCAGGCTAATCCCCAAGGTGATGGTGTTAGGAGGTGGGGCCCCCGGAGGTGATGCGGTCATGAGGGTAGAGCCCACGTGATGAGATTAGTGTCCTGATCAGAGACCCCAGAGAGCCCCATCGCCCCTCCCCCCGTGTGAGGACCCAGCGAGAAGACGCCGTCTTCTCACCAGACCCCAGATGTGCCAGTGCCTGGATCTTGAACTCCTAGGCTCCAGAAATCAGTGCCCGTGGCTGGGAAGTGTCCAGGTTGTGGTGTTTTCCAACAACCAGAACCCACTAAGACGTGTCAGGCATGGTTGTTACGAGAATTAGAGATAATATGTGTACTCATGTTTCAGAGTTAACGTATGATCGGGAGCTCTTTTTGGAGGATGTTTTTGTTCTGAAATATCCACTCCCCTTTTCTACTAGTGCCCCATTTTCCTTTTGGGGAAAAATAAGTGTATGTAGATGGTGATTGTGTACTTCCTGGTACAATCCTCCAACTGGAATAGCTGAAGGGAACAGATGCGTGCCCTCCCACGTCCGTGTCTCCATACAGGCAGGTGCGTGAGTGGGCCCGGCCGATGGGACACCACCAGGGGAAGAATGTAAGGAAAGAGCTGGTGGCATGAAGTCAGCAGGTAGGGCACCGCCATATGCAAGACCACGTCTGCCTCAGGTTTGCTCTTGCTTTCCTGCAGAGTGCTCTGAATATCTGTCCTTTCCTGTCCTGAGGTCTCCATCAAACCCGCAAACCTCCAACCTTCTTTAAAGTATCCCTCCCCTTCAGTTCATGAAAGTGGGTGTAAGGTATTGCACGATCTTGAGTAATCCCTCTGCAAGTTCCGATTCTTCACACGTGGCATTGGAATGATGATACCATGGATCGGTAGGGTCTGTGATCATTAAATTAATTCATGAAAAGAATCCATAAGAGTAGAGAATATATTTATTTGTCAGCATTATTATTTAACTGACTAAAAGTAACGCAGTGCTTTGAGAACTCTGATATTGATAGACTCTTCTGAGCACCACTGCAAGGAAACAAAAATGCTCATTTAGAAAAACAGACTTTTAGAATGGGTGTTATTACACTCCTGCTCTAGAACTATCCCTCGGTGGTTTTCTGTGAGTTTGGCTCATGCTCTTCCTTCATTATTAAATGTTCCAAATGCTTAGAATGTATTTAGAATTTCTTTCGAGTCCTGGCAGAGACTAGGCATTTTTCTCTCTGAACATTTTTTTCTCAGTGTCTTCTGATTTAGCCTATCATACTATGGTATAACCCACAACTCTGATTTTTATCTGCGGTAAAATAGTTACAGTTCAGCAATTCTAAAATAAATAGCTTGCTACTTTGGTCAAAAATTAATCTAGTTTTTTCCCACCTTTTCATGGCAATGATGGATTTCAGCGAATCAAATAGAACAAAGTCCTCCTTTGTTATAAATAGGCTGTGAGGTGACTGGTAGGGAGGCTAATTTTTCATAACCTTGATGTGCTAGACAAGGCTCAAACAATTTTCATATTTTACTTCACTTTATATATAAATAAACTTCTTCCAAGTGAAGGACTACAAGCCATCAGGAAACAACATATATAAAGTCAATATGTACAAAATTAAATATGTTGCAAGTTGTGAGTCTCAGGCAAATAACTTAAAAAAAACTTTAGAATACTTACAGCAAAAATGGAACAGCATTAGATGAATTAAATGCTTATTATTAGACAGAGATCATACCTCAGATGTTCTGGTAAATTATGGAAAGACGTGTAGGATAATTTGTCTTCCTAATATATGTTTCCTATGGATGTGCCTATCCTTTCATGATGCAAATTAGGTATAATTATATATCTTTAGCACTTAAACTCTAAAATTTTTTTTTTAAGTTTGAATTCAAATTGTTGTCCAAGAAATAGTTCTTCCTCGGTCTCTGGACTGAGGTCTCACCTAGTACAAGCATGAGACAGTTTCAAAGGTGGGGGATGTGTGATAAAGATCGCGTCCAGCCTCTCCGGGCCCCACACTGGGTACCACAAAGAACCAAGTGTGGTGAATGCTCAGGTGTGACCTGGGAGAGGCAGGTAGTGCAACAAGAATGACACTAGATGTCCTTCCTAAGGAAACAAACAGGTACCCTCATCTGCCACCTTTGACCAGTTCTCTGGTCTTCGTGGCCCATTGAGGCGTCCGTCCAACATCCAGTCCAAAGGGGTCTTGGCCTCCTCCCGAGAAATGACCGTCCTGTCAGTGACAGGGCTTCTCCGAGCATCGTATGGAGGTGCCTTCAGGACATAAAACCCAGCTTCCAAGTGGCCACACAAATGCCAATGCTATCATTTCATAAGAGAGGGAGAACAACCCGTTGCCAAATGCATTTCATGAAACTTTTGCTATTGACTTTGTAAACTCACATCCGGCTACTCTGAAAAAAGCATTTTGGGGCAACGCCCAGCATTCCACAGCAGATAGAACACGTTAGTTCTGTGCAGCATTACTGACATGTTCAAAACAAAAGGTCATGTGTAATAATTACAGTTCAGTGTAACGAAAATAAAGAGCTGAGAACCTCTTCATTTTGCTTACTTTTGTACATGATCTGCAGGCAGGAGGAGGAAGAGGAGTAAAAGGGTTGGCAACTGCAAAAAGGGGAAATTAAAAATGAGTGCAAAGTGTTTATAAACCACTAAGTATATTGTAGTGATGTCTGAGGTAATGTTGGGGATAAGGGAAGGCATAGTGCCTCCCATCAGAGTGTTTCTTTAAGGGAGTTCATGGTCATTGCAAGTTGGACAAAAAGAAATATTGTAAAAAAAAGACATAATCTTCAAAAGAGTTCTGAAGAATGATTTCAAATTACAGTTGCATATGGTATCATGTTTATCTTGCCCCCTATTTCATTGATATTTAATGACATGATATGTTCATTGCTGACGCCAAGGCAAAGTTCAAGTTCTGATAGTGTAGGAAAACCACCATGCCACTTTTCTTTTTCCCTCTGCAGTCATACCCCTTTATCTGTATACTTCTCCAATATCCTACCTATGTAAACTTCTTTCTATTATTTTTTTTACTTAACACATCCAAAAATATTCACTTTGGAATACCTTTGGGGTGTTTGTAGGCCTTGTCACTATTTGTTTGTCAAGAAGACTAATAATACAGATTTCCTAGGGAACATCTTTCCATTTGCAGAATAAACCCAACAGGTTTTTGGCCAGATATTCCATTTAATTTGTGATACTTTATCCTTTTAAGTGATGCAGTATTTCATTCGCTTTCTTGTACAAGTTCCGAAACCAGAACTATATTTGCTTTATAAAGCAGTGTCAACCTGTGCTCATGTTGACAGTGGGCAAAGAAATGTGTTTTTGTCTTGGAACTTCACAATGATTCATCATTTGAGTAATTGGGACATGAGGATTTTGATACGTATGTCTTTGGTAACACTTCAAATTTCTGTCTTCCAAATCGGTTAATTTTGGTCACGATTTTCAACCTTGCATTGGTATGAATTGATTAAGGTCTCCTGGCAATGTAGAAGTAAATAGGCAAAGAAGAAGGAAAGAGCCTTTTATCCGTGAGGATGAGCAAGTGGAAAGGCCCACCAAGGGAAGAAGCCTGCCGAGGTCCTAGGACCTAGCGTCTGTGCGTCTGTATGTCTGGAGCCCAGATAGATGCCCACTTTGTTCAAGAGGGCTGAGGGAGCCAGAAAGATATACATAGCACTGGGTCTATGTGATCTACAGGCCATGTTTAGGAATTCTGTTGCTATGTTTAAGTTAGGAGAGAGCAGTTGGATTACTGTAACCATTGACGACACCATCAGATTTGTGCATCCAAGCCATCGCTCTGGATGCGGTGTGTGGAGAACGGGATGGTGGCAGCAGGTGGCAGTTGAACACGTAGGAGAAACATGAGGTCGGCCGGGATGAGATGAGGCACTCTCTAGCAGATGGTGGGGCTGGACGTGAAGAGACCCAGAACAATTCGAAAGACATTAAGGAGGCAAAATGGTAGATTCACCATTGATGTCAGGCGATTTATCGTGAGTGGTAAATTGGAAACGTGAGTAAGGAAGAGAGAGGCTGGGGCTCTCTGGGCGTGATGGGCTCCATTCATCGACGCAAAATATTGGGAGCTGGTGGGGGTTCACCATATCCCAGTGACTTCTTACAGTAGAAGCGTTGGCCCTCCTGAGACTCAGACATAAGAAGCAGTTTTAGTTGTACAAATTTGTTCAGGTGCTTGACCACATTGGTTGTCTTTTAAAAACTCTTCCTTATTCAAGACATGATCCTTGGAAACTTTGCCAGTGGCATGATTTATTTTAAATGTGGAATGAAATTGGGGCACCTCGGTGGCTCAGTGGCTTAAGTATCTGACTCGTGATTTTGGGTCAGGTTATGATCTCATGTTTCGTGAGTTTGAGCCTCCCGTCGAGCTCTGTGCTGGCAGTGCATGCCTGCTTGGGTTTCTCTCTCTCTCTCTCTCACTCCCCCCTCCCCTGCTCTCTCTCTCTCTCTCTCTCTCTCTCTCAAAATAAACAAATGAAACTTAAAAAAATTAATGAAGAATGTTGAGTGAAATTACTTTTCATATTTTACATCTGCCTCTATTTTGTTTTTGTTTTTATTTTTGCCTGTTGTTTTTGCAATTTCAGTGTGTTCATTAGTGAGCGTGCCAGTCGCTGGGAAGCACTGGGGAAAGTGACCCGCGTGGAGCAGGACAGAGCAGCTGCGGGGGGGCTGGGGGCTGGGGTCTGACCTTGGTGGAAATCAGTTATGCGTGGCCCTCGTGGTGGACGTGACAGAGAGGGCAGCTCTCATGCTCCAAACTCGTCATCTGTCAAAGGGGGACACTCATCAAAACAGGCAGAAAACGCTTGAAATAGGACGTGGCCCACAGTAAATTCGCTGTCCTTGTCTCCAGCCATGGCTTATGTGAAATGTGAGGAAATTGAAAAAACAATAGGAGAGTCGGGATTCAGCTGCCAAGGCAATGATATGAAAGGACTTCACAACCTTACTTTTTTTCTAGAAAATAAAGTTGTTCATGCAGAAGAACTGGAACGTCAGAAGGTTCCAGCAGTAGAGGTAAATTAAGGACAAATATATTGATGTTTGAAATCTCAAGAAAAAGCCTGACAGAGCAAGCCACTGGGCTTTTTCCATTACGTTCACTGAGTTTGAACTTCTGTTCCATGATTAAAAATAAACTCATTTCCTTACACAATACTTTTTTAAACACCCGGACTTGAGAAAAATAAATGATTCAGGTTCCAGTTAATCTCATAAGCAAATTTTATAAAGTAACTTGTAAATGAAAGCAAATGTCTTGTAAAATACATGCACAAAAGCATTCGGAAGAGGACGTGTGGCATGCTTTTCAAGAGGACGCTGCATGAGGGAGTATCAGTGTTCTTCTAGATGCTTTCAAAGGTTTTGTTGGATTTGGGGTTAATGTTATATAATAATAGTGGCGCTTACAAGAGAGTTTTACCAGGATAAGATTTGGGCTGATTTGGAAATTCTGAGCTGAGTGCCTTTTCCAAATGGTAACGGTAGAGCTCAGAGATGCTCTCTGTGGGTCACTGATGTCCAAGCCACGGTAGCAGGTGCGTGTGGGGTGCTGGCCGCCACCTTGAGGAGACCGGAGTGTGGAAGGGGCGGTCT
Source organism: Lynx rufus (assembly GCF_022079265.1). Taxonomy (NCBI): domain Eukaryota; kingdom Metazoa; phylum Chordata; class Mammalia; order Carnivora; family Felidae; genus Lynx; species Lynx rufus. Next base: position 1,909,605 of record NW_025814889.1, read on the forward strand.
CCACCAGCTGCCACTGGACATCTAGACCTCGTTGTTCCTCTGTGTCGCCGTTTCCTTTGCAGGCTGTGTCTTAGGGTGGCTTACATGTCTGACTTACGCCACTTGAGGCTGGCGACCTCTGATCTTAAACTCGTCTTGACATCTGAATTTAGATATCCCGGGTTCTTGATTTGCTTCCTTTGGTGCATTTACTATTTCTAGATCCCGACCTCAAAAATTCCGTCTCCAAGCAACATGACCCTTTCTTCGAGTTTCTTCGTTTGCTTGACAAGTTGCTCAGCAGGCAGTGCCGCAGATCTAACTAGGACAGAAACTGGACAGAGACCTTGAATGGCGCTTGCGCTCTTCTGGTGGCCTGAGCACTGTGTATGATGTTTCTGGTCAAGAAACGGAAGTGAATCTTTAAGTCATTTTATCACTATTTTGGATCTAGGTATTCTATGGCTCCTATATTTTGCTCTAGATGGGTTTGTGTTTTATTTATCTGTAAATGCGTTGAGTCGGAAACCACAGAGGGTCTGAAGTTTTACCTTGCTCGCAATCTAACAAGTTAGCGGCCACCATTTCCTACCCGCACACTACCAGAAGATGCAAGAGGTCAGAGAAAGACACCAGATATCACTCAGAAAAAAGCAGAGGCCACAGTGATTCCCTGCCCTGCTTCCCGTATGACGTTCCCATACGACACACTGATGAGGGCCAGGTGTTTACCTGTGACAGCACTGGATGGCACCACAAGAAAGGAATGCCCAAATTTGCACACTCTGGGTTTGTTTGGTTTCGGCTATTTGTTTTGACTGCTATCATACCTATCCCCCCTTTCCTCTGTAGAGAGGTCACTTCACGTCGTGGAAAGTAGGCCAATGGCCTCCATGAGTAAGGGGGAAAGATATGTGGGTATATTATCTTGGAAGGTCCCCACCAAAGGAGACATATCTTAAATCTTTCAGAGGATTCGTGATCTCTAGGTTAACAAGCAAGCATTAGCTATTCCAACAAGCCTTTGCTCAGAAGACCTGAACTGGGGACAAAAAGGCACGCAGCTTCTCTCCACACACTACGTGTCCTGGCCGTTGCTTCTGTTAAAGCTTACCCTTGCGTTCGAGTGAAAATTATCCAAAATGCACAAACCGTCCGTCAGAGGTGTCACAGGGTCTGGAGATGAATGTTTCATAACCGGGACGCCACATGCCTTCAGAGGCATGCTACCCAATTGCAATTAATAATAGAGCTGCTTTTCGCCACAATTGATGACACATGCTGATACTAATATCACTTGTAGACAGGTTAATAGATTTTGCAGAGCTCCACATTAAAATGGAGTGTTTGCCGAAACCGCCAGGAGTTTTGTTGTTACGGAAGGATCCATGGCCGTGCTGAGACAAAGGGACACTAACGAGCAGTGCCGAAGGGAGGGTGTCTTGTCGGCAGTACGTGTTAGGGTGGCCATTGTTCTGCAACCCCACTGCCCTATACTGAGTGGATGTGAGTATTCAAAATCAGTGTATTTCAGATGCTACGGAAATTAAAAATTCAGAAGTATCCTCTGAAGAAAGAGATTGGGAATTCAAGGATGGGTTTGTGGTGGCATTGTATGTTTTAACATGACACCACCTCCCATCTCCCAGGTGAGTTTTGAAATCTATCAGGATCAGAGTTAATTTTGTAAAATTATAGGTGAGTAGAGATTACCAATTACTTGATTAGGCCAAGTTACATATGTTAATAGAAGTATGGTTTTTAACGTTTATTTAGAGACAGAAAGAGAGAGCGCGGGCAGGGAGGGGCAGAGAGAAAGAGAGAGAAGGAGAGAGAGGATCCCGAGCAGGCTCCACACTGTCAGCGCAGAGCCCAACATACGGCCGGATCTCACCACCGTGGGATCATAACCTGAGCCAAAACCAAGAGTCGGGCGCTTAACCGACCGAGCCCCCAGACACCCCTAGAAGTGTGTGTAAAATTTGTCAGTTGTTCCGTTACCCTTGCTTCTTAGGGAAGAAAATGAAAGCAGAAACACTGTGAAAAAACAGATTTTTGTTGAGAAGGAGAATAAAACATACTTTAAGGAAAAAGTAGACAGGTTTTTAAATAAAATTTCTATATTGACATTGATCTTGGGGATGCCTGGGTGGCTCAGTCGGTCAAGCATCAGACTCTTGGTTTCAGCTGAGGTCACGATCTCATGGTTCATGAGATTGAGCCCCGTGTCAGGCTCTGTGCTGATAGCGTGGAGCCTGCTTGGGATTCTGTGTCTCCCTCTGTCTCTCAAAATAAATAAATAAATAAAAGCTAAAAAAAAAAAAAGATTGTTATGTGGACATTGATCTTGTATAAAGTAGATTATAGAAGAATATGTAGGCCATTTTTACGTAGTAAAAGAGAAGCAAGAAATAGACAACACCTGATGAGTGCAGTGTGTGATTTTGGCGTATAATTCAAGAAGACGCTGGCTTGTGTCTTTTCTATTATTTTAAATATAAAATGGAATATCTTTTGTAAACAATGAGGCTTTAAGAAATCATAAAACCAATAGTTTTGATCAAGTATGTTTCTTTTTAAAATTTTTTTTTTCAACGTTTATTTATTTTTGGGACAGAGAGAGACAGAGCATGAACGGGGGAGGGGCAGAGAGAGAGGCAGACACAGAATCGGAAACAGGCTCCAGGCTCCGAGCCATCAGCCCAGAGCCTGATGCGGGGCTCGAACTCACGGAGCGCGAGATCGTGACCTGGCTGAAGTCGGACGCTTAACCGACTGCGCCACCCAGGCGCCCCTCAAGTATGTTTCTTTTTAAAAGAAAGAAGTTAAAAATTAAAAAGAAAGAAGTTAAGTGGTGAAGTTTTGAATTGTGAAAAAAAATTAATACAAGAATAAACATTGGATCCCCACCAACACTCTTCAAGTGTTAAAAAGAAAACAAAAAAGACAGACATTAAGTGTTCTTTCTTGATTCAAAGAGAGAAAGATGACAGACCTCTAAACTGTCTAAAAAAGGTTTTAGCTTTCATTTAAAAACCTTTGGGGTGCCTGGGTGGCTCAGTTGGTTAAGCGTCTGACTTCGGCTCAGGTCATGATCTCGTGGTCCCTGGGTTCAAGCCCCGCGTCGGGCTCTGTGCTGACAGCTCAGAGCCTGGACGGAGCCTGCTTCAGATTCTGTGTCTCCTTCTCTCTCTGCCCCTTCCCCTGCTCATGCTTTGGATCTCTCTCTCTCTCTCTCTCTCTCTCTCTCTCTCATAAATAAATAAATATAAAAAAAAATTTTTTAAGTTTAAAAAACATGTAAAAACTCCTAAGTTCCTGTAGAGACACCTGGGCACATTCCAGAGTGCACAATGATAACTATGTCCATTCCCAGCCATGTGACAAAAACTCCCGCGCCCTATTGTTGAAACGTGCAAACGGTGTTACCTCCTCAGGCACGGAAAACCGGAACAGAGTTCGCTCTCTGTCTCAGTATTTCTCTCTCCCTGCTCCCTTCCTTCAGCCCGAATCTCTCTGGTGACAATAGATTTACAGCTCGTCTGAGAGTGTCTTTTGGTCCCATGCCGTCCGACGTCACTGTGTTTTCCTGTTAGAATACCTGCGATGGCTCCTTCCCTGGGCTTCCTTTCGATGTCAGCACATCAGCTACTCGTGCACTCTGCGAGTGGGTCCCCAAAACTTGAGACGGCACAAACCCTGGCCATTCACCCTGTGGCCCACGGTCTCAGAGCTGCCGGGCCGGCGTTTGGGGGTCGGTGTTCGGAGCCTTGCCTGTGTCTGCTGAGGGGACGCACGTGACCGTCAGACAGGCTGCCTTCAGGGTTCCACACCACTCTCCTCTGCCTCACTTCCCTCCGTGAAAAACTGAAAAACAACAGTGAAGCCAAGGGCATTAGGAGCAGCAGAAGTAGACTGCATATGTGCACTGGCCCCTGAGGAAGTAAAATATGCCTGTCCCTCCTTTTTATGCATTTAGGCCAACTCTCAGTATGGAGCGGGTTGGCCTGAAGTCACCTGGACGTTGAGCCTAACAGACGCATTAAGATCACTCGTCTTGCCTGAATTAGCATAATTGGCCCCAAACTCATTTTATGTAATTCAGCTTATGTAATTTTGCGATTTGCTTTGAAGAAGCCCATATTGCAACCTACCGTTGGCTACGTGCGCGAGCAGAGACGCACCCCGCCTCCCTCCCACGCTCGTCAGACCCGCAGCAACCGGTCTGTCCGTCTCTCCCTCGTGGGTCCTTTTTGCTCCGCAGATTCTCATTTGTGCTGAGTCCACATCCATCCACACCGCTAGGCATCAACCCTTTAGACGCTCTGATGCGGCGTTTGACGGTGGGTGCCGCGTTCTGCAGCGGGAGCGGTCTGCCAGAGCCACGGCAAGTCGCAGGGAGTCCGGAGGCTTTTTTGGTGGATTCCGTGACAGTGCGGTAATGTAACGGCGGTGTCGCCCGTGTTCTTCCACAAGTGCAGCGATCACGCTTCTTTTATTTCTTGTAACTAACAGAAGATGTCGGTGCTCGGGACTGACAAGCCCATGTGCAGCTGCTGATGAGAAAGAGGACGACGTTCTCGGGGTTTCTTCTCTCTCCTTTCCTTTTACTTTCCTGCTTTCCTCATTGCCTTCTGCCACTTTGGTAAGGATCATCATCAAGCCGTTTAAAAAAGCGTTTGAGGGGCGCCTGGGTGGCTCAGTCGGTTGAGCGTCCGACTTCAGCTCAGGTCACGATCTCACGGTTCGTGAGTTCGAGCCCCGCGTCGGGCTCTGGGCTGATGGCTCAGAGCCTGGAGCCTGTTTCCGATTCTGTGTCTCCCTCTCTCTCTGCCCCTCCCCCGTTCATGCTCTGTCTCTCTCTGTCTCAAAAATAAATAAACATTAAAAAAAATAAAAATAAAAAAATAAAAAAGCGTTTGAAAAAGTAATGACGTTTTGGCTCCCTCCCTCTCTAGACTTAAGAGACTCTTAAAAACTGAGAACAATCTGAGAGTTGATGGGAGGTGGGAGGGAGGGGAGGGTGGGTGAAGGGTGCTGAGGAGGGCACCTGTTGGGATGAGCACTGGGTGTTGTGTGGAAACCAATTGGACAATAAGTTTCATATTAAAAGAAGGTAATAACGTAATCTTAGATAAAAATGTTTTGAAGAGATCAAGGAGTTTATTATTACTCACTTTTTGAGAAAGATAATAAAACACAGGGAAAATGGTATTACTTGAGATCACTCATTGCTAGTTATTAATGAATTTGGAATTAGAGCGCTTTTCTTGCTGCTAATACTTTTTGTGGTGGTCTGTTCAGAAAGTGGAATTTTAACGGCGTGTTCTGCTGTCTCAGACTCCCTGGGCTTCCAGCCCCTGTATACATTTTTAATTTAAAAACGAAGCAGACGGGCGGCTGGGTGGCTCAGTCGGTTGAGCGACCGACTTCAGCTCAAGTCACGATCTCACCGTCTGTGAGTTCGAGCCCCGCGTCGGGCTCTGTGCTGACAGCTTAGAGCCTGGAGCCTGCTTCAGATTCTGTGTCTCCCTCTCTCTCTGCTCCTACCCCACTCGTGCTCTCTCTCTCTCCTTCAAAAATAAATAAAAACATGAAAAAAATTTTAAAAAGGAGCAGCAAAAGGTTTGGGGACAGTTGTCTTCACTTCTGAGGTTGAACTTTCCTCCATGGTGCTGTTGGTTTAGGAAGCACAGCCCTTCCTTCTCAGCCTGGGGACATCTGTCGTGACATCTTGGGGAAGTGGCCAGCAGTTTTAGGTGGACGTATCGACAGTGGGGAGCCGTTCGAGAGCCTCCCACCTTTTTCTAAGGAGACTGAAACAGAAAAGCAAGCCCTCTGGCAACATACAGGTTGAGCAGTGGCCCCACCTGATTTTTGGCAGAGGTAAGTGAAGGCGCTCCGTCCACGCCAGACTGGCCGTGCCGGGGGGATGGGTGTCCCTGTCCGGCACGTGCATTGCCTTTTCCCATACGCGGAGGTCCAAGCGTGGATCTGTCCCCGAGGCCAGTTAGCTGAGGACAGAAGATAGAGCCTCAAATGCCCCCCGCCCTTGACACGATGCTCAGTGTGCTAAAGGCCTCCTGCCATCTGGGCGTTCCCTTGGACAATCCGACAAAACACTGTAATTTCAGAGAAATCTTCTCACGCTGCTGAGGGTAGTCATGCTGGTGATGCAAAGAAAAGGGAAGGTAAAGTCCTCCTGAAGGTTTAAGACCCTCTCTCGCACGTGTCGTCTTGGGAATAAAACAGCCCGCCCTGGAATGGATAATATATGCAATTTTGTTGGGAATTTAGACACGGCAGAAAGGGTCCGGGGGCTTTTAACTCTTTCCATCTGAAGACGAGTATGTAGGAGACACGTTGGCATTTGAGAGCAGCTGAGGAAAATGCTGTCACCCTTAGACCACACGCACCTGGCAGAACCTCGGCTGGGTGCTCCCGGGCTGGCGCGTCCGGCCCATGTGAGTGTTCTAACACGTGGGCGCCTAATGTCGATGCTGATGAAAACGCCCTTGGTTTTGTGACCCAGGAGCTGAGAGCGAATGACGTTAGCGTCGGCTTTTAAGAGGCTCTTCAAACCTGCATTTTCCACAGGGATCGTGTCATGAGCCCGTGTTAGTTCGCTGCGCTCTCTGCGCGCCAGGCCTGGCTGTGGCTCACACGTCTGGGTCCCGAGAGAGCTGTTCTGCGTTGCTGTAGTGCCGCCGTCCGTGCTCTTTGTCAACAGATTGTCGTCGGTGCTACGGCTTGGCCGCTGGTTGATGACACAGGTGTAAATGTGCGGGAGGAGGTGGTTTTGACCCTGTGCTGGTGTCTGATTCGGGAAGCTGACCACAAAGCCCAAAGACAGTGGGCTTGGCCCGTTTCTCCCCTCCCCTAAACCCCCTGCCTTTTCTGTGGGACTTTCCACCTCCTGGCACAAAAGGGGTAGAGTGTATTTCTGCATCACGTGACTCCCCCAGCCATGTGACTGCATGTGGTCAGTAGAATGAGGGGAAGCCCCAGTCTGCCCCCTCCAGACCTTGGAGTCCTATGTTCCCCGGGCCCCGAGCCCTCACCGCGAGAAGAACACGCCCCGGCCCGCCCATGATGCCAGGAAGGAGAGAGGCGGACACCCCATCAGCCCTCCTGAGCCCAACCGAGCCCAGCCCATCCGCAGGCGTCTGGGAAAGTAAGTGCTAAGTGCTGGGCACCGCTGAGGTTCTGCGGTGGTTTGTACGCTGGGTGTGCCAGGGCGCAAATAGCGGAACGTTTCCAGTAGGAAATTCAGTGTCGTATCTCTCCCCTCCTCACCAGGACCCCATTCTAGGCAGCAGTCACCTTCTCTACGGAGGCATCTGTGAGAGGCGACCCTGCGTGGGCGTGTTCGCTGAGAACAAAGATCGTGGCCGATGGTTGCGTATCCAATGCCAACGTTTTTCTCTTGGGGCCTCGTGAATGCTCGCTGGAAGCGTGACTGATGGGCCCCCATCATCTGTAATCATTGCACCTCGGTAAACAAAACGGAGTGAGGGAAAAGAGGATTTGCATATGTTAGGGAGGCGATCCTTCACATTTAGTACTCTTGGAGAAACTCACCGGGGTTGAAAACTACTCCCTGTGCTGCCTATAGACATCACCGTGAAATGCCACTCCTTTAATTAAGTGATTAAAATAGAGCCCTGTTTCATTCTTCAGAGGAGCGCTTAGATGTGCCAGGCAGGTGGTAATCGTATTCTCACTCTGGCCCTTCCCGTGACTCCATTTGCTTGGTTACAGCTTCGGTGCTCTATCAGCGGCGGTATAGATTAATGCCTTTTTTTTTTTTTAATTAATGTTCATTTTCTGTTTTTGAGAGAGAGGACAGAGTGTGAGTAGGGGAGGGGCAGAAAGAGGGAGACACAGAATCCGAAGCAGGCTCCAGGCTCTGAGCTGTCAGCACAGAGCCCGGCACGGGGCTCGAACCCACAAACTGCAGGATCATGACCTGAGCCGAAGTCGGATGCTCAACCGACTGAGCCCCCAGGCGCCCCTAGATTAATGCCTTTTTTCATCACATTGGGGTGATTTCTAAGAGCTGCTTGTTTAGACAGATGAGTGGGGGTGGGCCGTGGCTCCTCACAGTGTGTGGCTTTGCTTCCACGGTCCTCCCCTTTATCTGGAGGTACGGGATGCGTCCACTGACGGAGTTCCGGCTGGATTGCACGTTCCTCTAGAGTCAGGTGCAAATCCACAGGACTCTGGGCAGCTAAGCAGAGCGGCTCATATCGACAGAACCTTTGTCAGCTCCCAAGTCTTAAAAAGGAGGACAAAGGAGAGATTCTCACGTGCCCTGTGATAATCCTGTCGCTCCTCTGGGTCGTCCATAAACTCTGTGGATTGTTGGGAAATCATTGCAGCATTCTGGAATTTACTACATTCTTAGTATTATGTTCCTGTGGTCATCCTTTTCTCTAAACGTGTTTGTTAGTACCGTGTGGGGAGGATTTTATACATCTGACTTTCCCCACATTGCCTGACACCGGAATCAGTAGATATTTCTGGATTATCCACAGGCACGGCCATTTCTCTGTTTTAACTTCGTTTATGTATTATGGTAAATCATATGCTCTTTCGAATGGTTTTGCCATAGTTACTAGAAGGATTCTTTGGTGAACCAAAGAGATGACTTTTTGATAACAAATTAATAGCCCATTTTCTTTGGACAGTACCATTTTTTAATGTTGACATTTGAGAGAGAGAGAGAGAGAGAGAGAGAGAGAGAGAGAGCGCAGGTGGGGAAGGGGCAGAGAGAGAGGGAGACACAGAATCCGAAGCAGGCTACAGGCTCCGAGCTGTCAGCACAGAGCCCAACGCGGGGCTCAAACTCAGGAACCGCGAGATCATGACCTGAGCAGAAGCCGGACGCCCAACCGACCGAGCCACCCAGGCGCCCCTGGACGGTACAGTTTTTAAGAGCAAATGAAGAACGTGGCAATGTCTCGCCACATCAGGAAGGTTCAACACCTACTGCAGGGTTTGGAAACGAGATGGCCGAGTTTGAGAAAATCGTCAAGACGGTCTGGCCTTGCATGCAGGGAAAGCAGAGCGGTTTCTGCGGCATTCGCGACATTCGCTCATCTTGTCTTCGCCGTCCAGACCACCGTACGCACCGGTTCTCCTGCGGCCTGCCACTTCCTGCCTGGGAAGCCCTGGGTCCTCACTTAATTTTTTTTTGAAGGGCAGACAAATTATCCCCCCCGACCCGCTAATGGTGGCAGAACATATTTGACAAGTAGCCACCTGATGGGATCAGAGGCTCCAAGCGTGTTTTCACGTTCAACTTGAAAAACCCCTCACGGCGGGAGCGGCCCTCCTGCTCCGAGCCGTCTGGCCAGCCCCGGCCTGACTCCAGCGGGTTGAGCTTTTTAATTGCTGAGGTAGCCCAGCCTTCCAGCTTAATGACCGAGAGACAGAATTCGTGTTGAAGCCTCGGCACTAATCTCTGAGCTCCCAGGAGAAGGCGAGGTCCTCTGCAGAGATAATTCACCAAAGTGCCTACTGCCTTCTGCCACATAAAACATGATGCCTTCCTCTTATAGATGGATGGCTGAGATGAAAAATGTGGAAAAAAAGTCGTCTGTCACGTTAAGATAACCTCACCCAAGGCAGCAAATGAAGTGAAGTTCCTCTTTCTGCTCAAACACGTTCCATTTACTACCGAAAATATAGGGATTTTTTTGTATTATTATTTTTTTTTCCTCCCCACGATAGAGAAAGGAAAAAAGAGAGCAACATCTTACCTGCACTGAGAAAAGCTGAGACTTATAAACATATTGACCTATCATTACTCACCACAAATCATTTTTCTTCCACCAAACAGTGAGGAAATACGCAAATTCAGTTTCTTTCAAAGCAAATCAGTAGGTAGCTGTTCAGTATTAACTAGGTGATTTCGTTTCGCGGAGCTCCAAGTAGGAATGACAAAGGAAATGAGATATAATTCCAAGTGGAAGCAACCAGAGATTAAAGACCTACCAGAGGGATGTATGGTATCTTAAATCAATATAAGTTTTCAAAGTAAAAAAAAAAAAAATTGCCCAAAGCTTGAAAAAGATGATTAAGAAATTTGACTTGGAGTTTTGGATGCACGCCGGGACTTGACACGGGCAGGAGCCTCAGTCTGTTGGGCTGGAGGTGGGGACCTCTGTAGTTTCACTGCTTGGTGCCTCTTGCATGACTCCCTGGGGCTGCCCGCTCTCCGGCCACAGCGAACGCACGCCTGCTTGGCTCATTGACAAAGGGATTGATGGTAACTGTGGATTTACTACGAGCTCATTAAAGTCATCCCTAATTTTGACGGCTCTATTGCCCGAGGATATTAAGTCCAAGCACTTTGAAGAGTCTGGGTGTGTGAGCTTAAGTGTGCTTGAAGTTTATTATCAATTCCTTTTGGTATTTTTAGTTTATTTAAAAATTTATAAATCTCTTAGGCACACATTACATCATTTTTACCCCATCCATCCCTCCTGGAAGTTAAAGAGAACAAATATGATATTTACAAGTAATGAAGTGAATGAGTCAGAAAAATAACCCATTGGTCTGGGGTCACGGTGGTGGTGGTTGAACTCCCCAGTGAAGGTTCCCCTCCAGTACATCCTGCTGATCGCGGGGCGTGGTATTGACCCCGACACGTGCTGCCTTCGGTCCGTACCATCTGCTGGGGTGCAGGCTAGGGTTACTAGGGGTTCGATATCTTGTTGTTCCGTAGAACTGTGGCCAGGATTTGTGACCACATGGGGCCCGACAAGACCACGGTGCCCTCAGACAACCCCCAAAGTTACATTTGCGCCGTTGTGATGACTTGAGCCATTTGTTCTGACAGAAGTTGTTCACATACAAGCTTGGACATAACACGGAACGTGTGGAATATGATGAGAAGGAGTCAGCGTGACCAAAGCAGCCTACAATTAGAGATATTTTGCAACGATTATTATTTATTTTGAGGGAGAGAGAGAGTGCAAGTGGCGGAGGGTCTGAGAGAGAGGGAGACGCAGAATCCGAAGCGGGCTCCAGGCTCCGAGCTGTCAGCACAGAGCCCGACGGCGGGGCTCGAACCCACGAACTGCGAGATCATGACCTGAGCCGAAGTCGGACGCTTAACCGACTGAGCCACCCAGGTGCCCCTACAATTAGAGATTTTTAAAGTTACCTAATCACACCTGTTCTCCAAAAATTATGTATGCAAATAAGGTATACGTTGGGGATTGCTTCCTTTATGCCAGCCGTGGATCGGAGGTTCACATTCGTCATCCCATTGGCTTTCATACACGCACGAAATGGAATTGTATTCTCCAATGAAACATTACGCCAAAGCCAACTTTTTGAAAATATAAAAACAGAGTTGCTCTGGTTAAAATGGGAGCAAGGGAGAGGCTGGAGTTCTCTCGGATTGTAGGGTTCTGCTCTTTTTAAAGTGGTTTACTTGGATGTGGGGAACCTCACTGTCCCTCTCAGAGATCAGTGACAGAATCGCCAGCTCTGAGGTGGCCCCCAGGTGATCTTAGTGCCCACGTGATATCCAGCACCTGTGTCCTAAAATCTTTTCTTAGGTAGTTTGCAGAAGAGAAAAAAACAAAGGCTGAAAAACACCGATCTCATGCAAAACCAATCCATTTCGTTAAAAAAAACAAAAAACAAAACAAACAAGCAAAAAAAACTTCGACCCCAGAGAGAGCAAGCAATTTGTTCAGGATCCAAAATCTGGCTAGGGGCCCAGAGCCAGCCCCTCCCCGTCTCTCCTGACCCGGGTAAGGAGCACATCACTGTGAAGAATCGGAGGCCGCGAGGGCCTTGGAGGGAGACGCGGGACGGTGTTGAGCTGGGTGCAGGGGGTGCTTCGGCATCCCTGCAACGCACAGCCTCAGAGAGGGCGGGTGGCTTTGCAGCCGTTCTCGTCTGATGGAAAACTTCGACGGTCACAACTTTTGTTTCAAAACGAAAGCAGAGATTAGCCATGTGCAGTCTCAGTAGCACGGTAAGAAAAGGAGGTGTGTTTTACTTGCGTATTTCAATCAGCGGTGAAATCCTAGGTCTTTGTCACCAACACATACTTTACTCGAGTTTTAAGTGACTCTGGAAAACCTGCGTGACTACGTTGGCGGACTCCGAGCGGCAGAATTGGTTCTAACCCTGGACGTCAGCTTTCAGGGCCCGATACAACAATCATCTAAGGTTTAACGTATTCGTCTAACAAGCGCTAGAATGAGCAGCGATAAAGCAGTTAATCCACAGTAGATTTAAGCAACTCGGCAAATGCACTGACACATACGTGTCCTGTGTTCCGAGTGTGGGGTGCACACTCTTTCCGTGGGCTCACGAAACACGCAGACAGACCACGTCCTGGGCCACAAGGTACCCGTGAGCATATTTCAAAGGGTCGCAGTCCTGTGGAATATGTTTGCCGTCCACAGCGTGGTTCATCTAGAAGTCTCCAGGCGGGACAAGCAAAACATACCACACTTTGGGATATCAAGCAAAACGCGTTTAAATGTTCCGCGCAGTATGTAGGAACTACAATGGTAATTTGAAAACACTTTGACCTGAATGACAGGGAGAGACCGTATTTGAATCCAAATTATCCAGAGGGAGAAGCTGGACCATGATAGACGGCAAAACCTGGGCCAAATCAGCGGGAGGTCTGGGAGCTGGACCAGGCCCTCGGGGTGGGGACAGGGCTGGGCCTGTACGCATTTTGTCTACCAGACGCTCCCTGAGGAGGGAGGCCACTCCGGGTCTCCGGTCCACCCCCCACCCTACAGGATACTCCTTCTCTGGCAGCTCCGGGCCGTGAGGGGCGGGAAGCATATTCCCAAAGCGCGTCTCCAGGAGTCAGGTGGCTCTGTGCCTTCCCTTCTCCCGTGTGCACGTCTGACAGGTAGCACCGGGGGCTCGCGGTTTAGGGAGGGTCTCACTTGGCCTGCCTGGGCCCCACGGCTGCACACCCTCTCTGGGCCTGCTTCTCGCCGGGGCCTCTGGTGGCTGTTCCGTCGCTCGTCCCCAAAGGAGCTCCCCGAGTCCGTGTGGGCTCACAGGAAAGGTCAAGTCCTTGGTTTCCTCGGTTACTGGTTCTCCCTCCCACAGCACACACCCTACGTGTCAGTCATACGGTGAACGTCTTCAGGCTTGGGGCCCACTCCCCAGATCCGACTGGTGCCTGGTCCCCTTCCGTATTCCAGGCTCTGATCAGCTGGTCAGGTCACCCACCGCTGACCCCTGGTGCGTACACGTCCCCCCACTGGCTGTGTCTCTTCCCGCAAAAGGCGGATGCCCAGACTTCTGCTGGAAATCTCCCCTCGCTCCTGTCTCTCAAAGTCATCCTTGGACATGGGTATGGCACAGCCGCAGTCTATATTCAGCTTGTACAAAATACCAAACACGAGTCTTGGGCTCCTTTCCTTCGTCAGCAGATCTCCATGGACCCTCTGTGTGGCCACGGGCTCATGCTGAGCGAGGCGTGGGTCCCCCCGTGGTGGGTGATGCCGGTGACTTAGAGGGAGGCAGGCCACCTGACCGCACAGTGTTCTTGGGTGTTCTGGTCTACTTACGCCGTGTCCTGAAAGGCACGTGGTTCTCCACTGTGGGCGGCATGGCCTTGCTCCGGACAGAGCCCACGGGTCTGTGCTGAGGTTACCTTGATGGAGCTGTTGTGTGCCCCACAAGATACATAGAACTCCCCCCACACCTAGCTCCCGCGAAGCAGACTGTGCTGGAACGCTGTCCCTGAGGCCCGTGGGGCTGCCGGCACGGATTCCTGGGCCTCGGACACAGATTTCCCTACCCTGGACCCACTCAAAGCTGGGAACCTCTTCTTCCTCCTGGAATACCGACTGAAGCAGGTTTCCATGTGGATATGTGTGTCCAAAGCCAAAGCGACCTGCCAGGCTTCCTGGTAGGTTGTGCAAGATAAGGTAAATTGTCTTTACTTGGAGGGTGCGTCCTGGCCCAGACCACTGACCTTTTAAAGTCTTCACTCTGATGTCTCCCCTAGGGTTTATCTCCCACCATCTTGAACCTGTGGTCTTACTCGTCCAGTTCAATTAATGTGTTAAGGACAGTGGAGCATTGCTGTGGTCCTTAGAATGGCCAGAGGGCCCGGCTGTCCTTGGAGTATGGTGGGAGTTACTGGGTTGAGTGAACCCAGTCCTTGGGCTGGGCTGTGAGTGTAGTGGGGATGGTTCCAATGCTCATATTTGGTGGGGATGGAAAGGAGTACACTGAGCAGACTGATGGATGGGCGCAGACTGTGATGCCGTGGCCCATACCATCCCTCCATCTGTCCATCCACCCATCCGTGCACCTGTCCATCTATCCATCTGTCCCTCCATCTTCCATCTGTTCATCCATCCGTCCCTTCCTCCATCCGTCCCTCCATCCATCCATCTATCCCTCCATCTGTCCATCTGTCCCTCCATCCATCCATCCATCCATCCCTCCATCTGTCCATCCATCCATCCGTGCACCTGTCCATCTATGCATCTGTCCCTCCATCTTCCATCCGTTCATCCATCCGTCCCTTCCTCCGTCCGTCCCTCCATCCATCCATCCATCCCTCCATCTGTCCATCCATCTGTCCATCCATCCATCCATCCCTCCATCTGTCCATCCATCTGTCCATCCATCCATCCATCCCTCCATCTGTCCATCCGTCTGTCCATCCATCCATCCATCCATCCATCCATCCATCCATCTGTCCATCCATCCATCCATCCATCCCTCCATCTGTCCATCCGTCTGTCCCTCCATCCATCCATCCATCCCTCCATCTGTCCATCCGTCTGTCCATCCATCTGTCCATCCATCCATGCCTCCATCTGTCCCTCCATCGTCCATCACACACTGGGTGTGGCAGGGGCAGCCAGGGTACCGCTACTATGCTTTCCTGTTTGGCTGTTCTAGGCCCAGACTGGTGAGGTCAGTGAAGATGTGTAGGCAGCACAAACCCTGCACCCTGTGACTCAAGTGTGCTGCTATCCTGAGTACAGTCTGGAATGTTCTCTGTCTACCGTCCTGGCTGTGAAGAGAGCAGGAAGGCAGATCCAGAGACGCTGCTTTGGCCTCGCCACCATGGTGGTTCTTAGTCCCCAGGCCGGTGGCCGGTGCTGAGTGCATTCATTAGTTTACAAGTTCAGGGACCAGGGAAAGCTTCCCTCGCTGAGTCGCTGTGTGCTGGACCAGGCCAGGACCGCATCTGTCGCACAGGTTCCGTGCACACTGAGGACACGTGGTACTCTTCACCGGCTGTCACTGAGCCTCGCTAACACGGCCCTGGCCTGCAGACAAGAGCCCGTGAGGTCCCTTGCCGTCGTGTGTCTTTCTTGCTTTTGTGGACACAGTGTCCGCAGGGCCCTTGTAGGATGGAATACAGAGTAACGACCTGACACCCCCAAAGATAGCCAGCTCCTAATCCCTGGAACCTGTGACTGTTCCCTCCCATGGCGACAGGGACTTTGCACATGCGATTAAGTTAAGCGTCTGGAGACAGGAGATTACCTCACGTTACCCAGATGGGCCCTAAAAGTAAGCAGCAGGTCCCTATCAGAGGAGGCAGAGGGAGAGTCTACCCAGAAGGGGCAGGCGATACGGAGAGGGAAGCTGAGATGTGGGGCTGCACGTTCGAAGACGCCGAGGGTGTGAGGGCGCCGCCCTGGGCACGGGGGAGGTGAGGAGAGAACCCTCCCTTCCTCCCCGCAGAGGGGGCGCGGGCCTGGGTCACCACGGGGCAGCCCCACGACACCGAATTCTGACGTGTGGCCTTCGGAGCCCCACGATAGCGAGTCGTGCTGTCTTGGGCTGCCCAGTTGCTGCCACCCGGGGAGCAGCGTGCACGTGCCCCGGAGCCTTCCGAGTCCTCCTGGAGTGACAGTTCTGGTGTTTCTCCCTGGCCTGCTGTGGCGGTCTCAGTATCCCCTGTTGCAGGGGCCGTGCTACTGACGGGTGAGCATCTTCCCCAGCCCCCCGTCCGCACGCTGAATTCTGCATCCTGCGAGAATGGTCCTCCAGAGACGCCATTAATGGCCAGGTCTGCCTCACGGGACCCCCCGCCCTCAGGGCCCGGCCCCGGCCGTCTGTCCGCACGGCCGCAGGCGCGCACGGCTGGATTCCGTGGCCCCAGCTTCACTGAGGGCACCGGCCTGGGGGAGCGTCCTGGTGGCGGGGGCATGGTCTTGCTGGAGAAAGACCTCTGTCTTGTCTTGGAGCAGACAGGGAACCCGGAGGCCCTAGGCCACGATAGGGTCCCTAGGCGGGAGGGAGCCCGAGACCCTAACTGACGGCAGAGAGCCGCAGGACCCCCGGGCTGCCGCGGAGGACTTGGGAGCGTGTGAGGGCCAAGCAAACCTTCATGATGTTCAGCCTGAGAGGGAGGGGGTTTTACCGTCCTTTCGTTTTGTTTTGTTTTGTTTGCCACGCACACCGATCGCTCTTCCAGCGTGAGGTGGGCACACCCTGGAAGTTTGTTGACTGCTTATAGAAATAAATGAACACAGGAGAGCACACGAACCACTACTTACATGAAGACACCCTTAATTGCGTATTTGGTCTTCCTTAGAAAATAACCGGCAAGACTTTCAGTCACCGTCTGCTTGCCCGCGTTTATCATCATATATTCTAAAAACGAGAATGCTTCGCAGCGCATGTAAATGAGCATTTCCCAATGAGACAAAGACTGCGGCCGGCTCAGTAGCGTGCTTTCGGGCCACGTTTGCCAAGCGCTCGGCTTAAAAACAGTATGTGATTACACAGTGTTTTTATTATCTCCCTAAAAATATTGTTCATCGTACAGAACCCTGCATTTCCCAATTTCTGAAATTAAAGAGGCTGGAGGCTGGTTTCAATGAGATAAGGGAAATGCATGTTCTCCAGCATTCATCTTTGTATATAATTACCTGCAGAGCCATAACATGATCACTTTATCATATTTCTTTTCGATGTTCTGCTAAATCTAGTGTGTGTGTGTGTGTGTGTGTGCGTGTGTGTGTATGCATGCATGCCTGCCTGTGTGTATGTACACGTATGTATACATATTTAGGTGTATTTTTATTAGGATGTTCTATATAAGATCACGTGAAGGCAGCTTTTTGATAAAAATACACCCACACTGCCAGAATCCTAGTATTACGTTACGGCTTCCTCCCCACAAGGATTTCGGGTGATTTCCCACCGTAGTTTAAAAAGTGAATCAATTTGTCAGAGTAGAGTTACTCTAAACTTTAGTGAATATATGCCACAATATACTTGAAATTGTAACTGCTTTAGGTTTTTGACTACTTCCAGAGCTCATATTAAAGCTATGTTGTTGGGGCACCCAGGTGGTTCAGTCAGGTGAGTGTTCGATTCTTGGTTTCAGCTCAGGTCATGATCCCACAGTTTGGGAGATCAAGCCCTGTATCGGGCTCTGCACTCACAGCCTTAAACCTGCTCGGGATTCTCTCTCCCTGCTCATGCTCTTTCTTTCTCTCAAATAAACGAACGTTTAAAAAAGAATAAAATAATTTCCACTAAATTAAAATGAAAATATAACCTATCAAAATATGTGGGATACTGCAAAAGTAGTGATTAGAGGGAAACTGATAGCATTCACTGCACATATTAGAAAACGGAAAAACTTGGGGTACCCGGGTGGCTCAGTCGGTTAGGCGGCCATCTCTTGGTTTCAGCTCAGGTCGTGAGTTCGAGCCCCACGTGGAGCCCTGCACCAACGGAGCCTGTTTGGGATCCTGTCTGTCCCCTCCCCCACTCATGCTTTCACTCTTTCTCAACATAAGTAAACCTTTTTTAAAAAGCTATGTTGTTAGCTAAAGACTTTAGCCACTTTAAGTCTAATTGAAACGCTTAGTTATTTCTCCTTTCCTGGAAAACTATAAGCAGATGAGCATTTGCTTGTTTTCCAGGCACGTTTCGAGGCACATTAAAATGTAAGTCTGAAGAGACAGAGGAGAAGGAAGCCGAAAAGGTTGCCCGTTATGAGGTGTTTAAATACGCCGTCTCGTCAGGAATAGGGTGCAGAGATAACACGTCCCTGGCACGTGCTGCCGACAAGAGGTTTATTTTCCCCTTGCGGTAATAAAACCAGTGAACTCTTGTGAATTACAACACACGTTTCCAAAGTGCTTTTTAAAAGTGATTTTGAAAATTAATGTCATTGGTTACCACTTCATGACAACTCATTCTTTGCTGACTCTCAGCCTGTTTTTCTTATATCTGTTAATATATTTTAATATCAGGCTATATGAGGCAGAGAAAAACATCTCTCCTTTTTTCTGGTAAGGGTGCAGATTTAGTCCCATGCTCCCCAGTCCTGCAACACTAGACTTCTCTTTTGGTAATGGCCGCTTTCTCTCTCTTTCTAACCGCTGCCTTTTGCAATCCGCCCCCCCACCACAAACACACAGAAACGTCTTTCTGATTAAATACCTCTCAGAAGTCCAATGTTAAAAGGCAAATGATAAAAATAAATGCAGTGTTTTGTTACATAAAAATAGATGTGGGCAGTGTCGTGAGAAAGAACTTCCTCTTTCTGGCTTTAGACGATGGTAAACGCCGCGGCTCAGTGGACCCGACCCAGCATTTGCACATTTGCAGAGCACGTCCGGACACTCGGATGCGCGCGGCCCGGAGCCTCAGCAACGCATCGGCGTCTGCTCTCTGCCAGACGGGCTGAGCTCTTGCCGAGATCCTGAGAGCCCTGCGGAGCGGCAGGGAGGTGGCCGGACCATCAAACCATCGGAGATGCCCACGCGACTCCTCGTTAGGGGACCTGCTTCACCTCCTCGTCTTACAGACCCAGGACACAGCACCCTCCTGTCCTCGCCCCATCTGCTGCCCTTCCGGGCCATCTCCGCTGGCCGCCTCCGCCCCGGGCAGATGGCATTGCATACGGTCAACAATCACGATCCCAAACGAGGCCTCCGTGGCCCACCGACGTCGTCCTTCTGCCCGAACCCCTCTGAGGGCTCCTCTTCTGTCTGTGATCCGACGGAGACGTCCCAGTTCCAGAGGCTTCTCTGATCAGCCTTCCCCGGCCCCTGAGTCCTTCACGGTCCGCGTTTCTGCAAACATCCATAGTTCTTTGGCTTGTCTGTTTTAGAATGATGAGCTCTTGTTTTTAATTTTTAGACTTTGCTATCATTCTTTCAGTATCGCTGACACACAACGTAATGTTAGTTTCAGGTGTTCAGCGCAGCGATGGGACAGGGTAGACATTATGCTGTGCCCACCACAAGCGTAGCCACCGCCTGTCCCGACGCAGTGTCATTAAAGCGCCATTGACCACACTCTCCAGGCTGCCCCTTTTATTCCCGCAACCTGTTCATTCCAGAACTGGAAGCCTGTACCTCCGGTGCCCTTCACCACTTTGCCCAACCCCCACCCGCTCCCCTGGGTAACCGTCCGTTTCTTCTCTGAATTTATGGGTCAGATACAAGTGCCCCCTCTATCCTCTGTATCACGCTATACTTTTCGTTAGTGTCAGATGACCTTCTCGTTATCTGTCCTTGAAGAAGCCGGTGCATTTCCTGGGGATGGTTGGTGCTCGATGGACATCTACTTTACTGACAGCACCTTGTAAAAACGTATCTCCCAGACCAGAACTTGATATTCTTCCTAAAGCTTAACCTCATCCTTATCCATCATGAAGAGAATACAGTATTGCTTGCAAGACCCACAGTATTTGTGAAGTTTTAGGCAACAGAGTCTTAAAAGGGGGGGGGAGTATAAATATCAGAAAGAAGAATACAGATTGCAGTCATTTTCAGTAGCCGAAAAAGTTCTGGCTCTGAAATCCAGGATAAATGAATGGCAAAAACTTTATGAACGCTATAAGCCAAATTGAGAGATTAGGTAAATGAACTACATACTCAAGCGTTCCTATATAACCCCATAGGTAATTAAAACGTGTCATAAAGCATAAGACTCCGTTCAGAATGGCAATAAAAACACTACAATTCCTAGCAGTAACATTTTCATAAAATGGTGTATCTGTTTACATACAAATGTGAAACTCTACATGGGAAATCAAAAACGGAAAAAGACAAACAAGCAACAGACAAAACATTTGTCCCTGCACAGGACGCCTAAGTTAAATCTCCCCAAATTAATTGAATTTATTTAGTACCTTTAGAATTATTTAGAACTTAACCTGGCGACAGTGCCTTGTTCAGGAACGATGGCATGAGAACAGCCTGGGGACCTCTTCCGGGAAGGACACCGTGGTGCCCCATTCAGCAGTCAAAGAGAGGCATCCTTAGCCGCGGGACACACACAGATTCGGAAGAAGATAAGCCAAGGTAGACCCTGGGGGCTCCTGGGGGGGCCCTGAAGAATTTGGGAAGACCACTTGTACCGTAGACACAAGCATTATTATCAACTTCGTTGTCTCCTGTCTGCTCTTCATAGCATCTGTCTTTCCTGAAGAAACCTGTCTGATTTTCGCATCGAAGCGATTTCTCCCCTCCTCCTCGGCCCCCTTACGTTAGGTGTATAAGCCTTTACCCTTAACCATCCAACAAGCCAGCTACTTCTTTTGTTGGGGCCTGTATGCGTATGAAATAGATCTTGTGTTAATCTGTATTTTGTCAGTTTAATTCACAGGGCCCAGCTTTGAACCCAAAGAGCATAGAGCAGCTATTTTCATCTCCTACCACGTTGGGAGAGATAGGCATGTGTGGAATGCTACACAATTGAGCACAAATAAGTGGCAATAAAGTCAAAATTTTCAACAAATGTAGTTTAAACAGCTGGCTTGTAATTTGGGAAAATTAAAGTGGCTTCCTGACTTATTTGCTGTATTTAAAAAGTTACAGGTGGAAGAAAGACTTCAATTTTGGAGAGCAGTGCTTAAAATTACAAAAATAAGGTAGATATGAAAACTTCAGTAATTTTCCAGAAAAGACAGCCTTTCTAAATATGTTATACAGTCAGAAACAAAGAAGACAAATGGATTTGGCTACAAAAAAGAAAAAAAATACCATATAGAAACAAACACAGCAAACAACCAAACTGGCAATCAAAGCAAAATATGTTTTAAAAATAGAAAAAGAAGGAGCCATCTGGAAGAATGTTCTTAACATATCGCCGAGTGAATACGAAAGGCAAGGAAAACCTGTGAAGCTTTATTCCACTTATGCAAGACTGTGTACATTTATGCATTTATGGGAGCATGTGGGCTCCTAGGGGGGGTTCATTCACTAATTACGGTGTTGGTCCTACTACCTCCAGATTGTGGGATTTTAGTGTAATTTTAACCCTCTTTCTTGTATTTTACCCTTTTCATGTTCCCCCCTCACACATACTATAAAAACACAGTTATTTTTACAGAAGTTTTGCAAAACAGAAACAAATGTGATTTCACCACTACCCTTAGAGCAGACTTAGGATCCGTCATAATACTTAATACGTTAAGGGCATCTAGAATGTCATTTTTCTGCTGGCCTCACTCTGAGTCTATCCTTACCAAGAGCCCCTCGAGATTACATCGCACTGGCATCATTGAGATGGGACCAGAAAGGAGTTTGTCAAGTTGGTTTGGATATTGGCTCTCAGACTGAAAGAAAGAGATACGTTGACTTTATAATGTTTGCCCTGAGAGACGTCATGATTTCTTAACACATTTAATCCCGGCCATAACCCGCTCCTCACCGAAACAAAGGACAGGCACCGGAAGGTTCTATCAAACTGAACAAGGAAATCACGCTTCAAGCTAAGGTGGAAAGACACCGGTGACGCCGGACGAAATATCAAATTACTTCCTTCGGTTTGCACTTGGCACTCCCCGACAGCCTCTCCTGAAATAAGAAAACAGCATCGTCATTGAGAAATTCTGTAGCTGCGTCAGCTCTGTAAAAACCAGTTCCCGAAGACAGGTTTTGAACTTTTAAGAAACTATCCATGTTGCCACGCGCCGTTCTCTGCATGAGAATTAGCCAAACGGTGCTTTTGAGATCTCTGGCGCTTGACGATTCTTTCCTCCTGAAATAAGAACTTGGAAGTTCGCAGCCAGAGACGGGGAGAGTCGTGAGTGTGTATGGCGCACAGCAAAATGTGTCCCGTGCCCTCCTAGATGCCATTTTTAAGAAACCTTGCCCTTCTGTTACGAGAACAAAAGTAAATCACACGGGTGTGCTGTTGGCCAAGACCAGGCTCTCGCCTTGTGTGCTGGACTCCACCTTGGCTGCCGCCTGTGGCCCCAGGATCGCCCCTCTTCCGTGCTTCACCACTGTCCCCCTGCAGGGCTCCCCATCCACATGCTACCAGACTTTGTCCCAGCGTAAAAGAGAAGAGCAAACCATCTGTGTGATCTGAGCAGCCCGCGGGACCGGGGACAGGTTCTTGCCGTCACGAGGCAGATGAAGCACCGTGGTTGGCCCCACTGTTAGATATGCGCTCTCAAATATTTGCGGGTGAAGTACGAAGGTCAGGGGTTTGCTTGAAAGTACCTCAGTGGTGACAATTGTTCAGTCTACGTGATGGGCGACAGGAGGTGTTTTGTGTTGTTTTGCACTGTCTCCTTGACCTCGTGACAACGAAATGCACATCTTCTTTCTCTGCATCCTCCTGCCGACCCCTTTTTCTCTTTCTGGCCACAGGACATTTCTTCTGGCGGGTTGTCTACGCACATTGTCCTTAATTACTCTTCTCCCATTCGTTCTGAACCCGCTTCACCACCTCGGAAGGCCACCCAAACCGCAGGTGCAGGAGACACCCGCGATTTCCACGTTGCGGATCCCGAGGCGTCAGAACTAAAGCGGCACTGGGCCCGTGCCCTGCACCCAGACTCGGACTGTGGGAGTGTCTCGGGGTCCCGTCCTCGGTGCGCTCTGCTTTCTGGCTGCGTTCCCTCCTTGTCAGGCCCTCCGCGCCCGTGACTTGTGAGTTGATGTCGCCAGGCCGGACCTCTTCGTTACCGGTCGGGATCTCGACGGCCCGCTCCCCGTCTCCACCTGGATGGCCAACGGCGGTCAACACGTGAACGTGTCCGAACCTGCGTCCAGCTTTCCCACAGCCCCCACCGGCAGCTCCCTGCGTCCAGGCGCTCACACCCTGAATCTCACTCTTCTCTTCCCTGTGTCCAGACTCCCACGAAGAGCCTCAAGGCAACTTTCAAACCGTCCTCAGAATCCGTTTTTTAATCGAGAGCCTTTTCTACTCTCACCCGAGCACCAACCTCCAACCCTCACATGGTTACTGGGGCAGCCTCTCTGGTCTTTCTGTTTCTACTTGCTCCCCTCACTCTCTTCCAGGATAGTCTATGGCCAGATCCAGCCCCTGCAACGCCTTTGGACCCTGAGCTCAGATTTTTTTTTTTATGGTTGAAAAATACCCAAAGAAGAATATTTTGTGCACCTACATTCTTTGAACTATAAATTGCAGTGTCACAAAATACAGCTTTACTGAATGAAGCCACACCCGTTGGTTAACCTATGGCCTGTGGCTGTCTTTCTGGCCACCAGGCCCACCTAGGCGTTGTGACAGAGGGAGAGGAGGACACATCTGAAGTATTCACGCCTGGCCCCTGTGGAGAGCGGGCAGAGACAAGTTTGCTGTCTCCGGTTCATTTCTACCATCGTTCTCTAGCTGTACTGGTGGTAGATCCTGTCTCTACTGTTGTGTCATCCAGAATGATCCTGCTGAAACGAGACGAATCCTGCCACCTGTCTTCTGCAAACCATTGATCACCCCACCTCAAGAGACACAGGTCCCTTTCCTTTCTGCAGCTCTTTTTCTTTTCTTTTTTCTTTTCTTTTTCTTTTCTTTTCTTTTTTCTTTCCTTTTCTTTTCTTTCTTTTCCTTTTCCTTTTTCTTTCCTTTCCTTTTCTTTCTTTTCTTTCTTTTCTTTTTTCTTTTCTTTTCTTTCTTTTCCTTTTCTTTTTTCTTTTCTTTTCTTTCCTTTTCTTTTTCTTTTCTTTTCTTTTCTTTCTTTTCCTTTTTTTTCTTTTCTTTTCTTTCTTTTCTTTTCTTTCCTTTTCTTTTCTTTCTTTTCTTTTTTCTTTTCTTTCCTTTTCTTTTCTTTCTTTTCCTTTTCTTTTTTCTTTTCTTTCTTTTCTTTCTTTTCTTTCCTTTTCTTTTCCTTCTTTTCCTTTTCTTTTTTCTTTTCTTTTCTTTCTTTTCTTTCTTTTCTTTCCTTTCCTTTTCTTTCTTTTCCTTTTCTTTTTTCTTTTCTTTTCTTTTCTTTCTTTTTCTTTTCTTTTTTCTTTTCTTTCCTTTTCTTTTCTTTTCTTTCTTTTCTTTTTTCTTTTCTTTCATTTTCTTTCTTTTCTTTTCTTTCTTTTCTTTTTTCTTTTCTTTTCTTTCCTTTCTTTTCTTTCCTTTCTTTTCTTTTTTTTTTTTTTTGGAGATACAGCTGACATACAGCATTGTATTAGTTTCAGGTATGCAACATGATGATTCTGTGTTTATATACCTTATAAAATGATCACAGCAATAAGTGTAGTTAACATCTGTCCCTATACACAGTTGCATTTTTTTTTCTTCTGATAGCAACTCCCAAGGTCTACTCTCTCAGCAACTTTCACATGTGCAGCCCAGCATCAACCGTGGTCACCATGCTGTGTGTTATACCCCAACGACTTCTTTGTAAGTGGAAGTTTGACCCTTCACCCGTTTCACCTGCCCCCCAACCCCATCTCTGGCACCCACCAAACTGTTCTCTGTATCTGTGAGCTGAGTTGTGTTTCTTTTTAAATACAGATTCCACATGTGAGTGAGATCATATGGTGCTTGTCTTTCTTTGCCTGCTTCACTTGATATAATGCTTCAGGGGCCATCCGTGTTGTCGTATATGGCAAGATTTTATCCTTTCTTATGGCTGAATGATACTACATTATATATATTATGTTATATGTTAGATTACATATATATTTATATATATAATATATATAATATATACATATATACATTATATATTTACGTATATACAAAATATCCCACACTGTGTTTTATCATTTCACCCAACGATGGACACTCAGGATGTTTCCATGTCTTGGGCGTTGTAAATCATGCTACAGTGAACATGGGGTTGTAGATACCTTTTTGAATTCATATTTTTGTTTTCTTTTTTTTAAGTTTGTTTGTTTGTTTATAAGAGAGAGAGCACGAGCAGAGGAGGAACAGTGGGACTCACACAGTTGTTAGGACGGTCCGAGCTGGCTCATTACCGAGGGAAAACTGACGAGTGATCAATGGCTACATTGGAATAGCGGACATGACCCGGGACTGCCCCCGGCACACTGGGGAGTATGATCACCTTGCCTCTAAGCCCCTCACAGTCCCACCCCATTAACTCCCAAGCCTGGTTTCTGCTCTGGCCGCCGTAACGGAAGAGCACAGACAGGGTTTAAACAACACACGCTTGTTTTTCATGGCTCTGGAGGCCGGGACCCCGAGGTCAGGGTGCCCACGTGCCGGGGGCGTAGGGAGGATTCCCGCCGGCGTGGGGACAGCTGCCCTCTCACTGTGTCCTCCCATGGAGGTTGGGGAGGGGGCTCTCTGGGGTTTCCTCCCGCAAGGGCACTAGTGCCATCACGGGGCCCTCACCCTTGTGACTTCCTGTAGCCCTGAAACCTCCCAAAGGCTCGTTCCAAATGCCGCCATTGGGGGAGTTAGGGCTTCAGCGTTGGCATTTGAGGGGACACCACTCAGCCCATAGCCCTTCTCACCTCCCTCTCACCCCCTACCCCACTCTGCCCAATCAGCTCCCGTCACACGGGCCCCCGTCCCCTCCAGATGGCCAGCCGGTGTTCCTGATGCCCAGGACGCGCTATCCCGCCGTGCTTTCTCTCTCCCCTTATACCCTTCCAACTTTGCTTCCTTTTTCTGCCTCCCACTCCCCACTTCATGATGTCCCCAACACCCCATTGGTCTTTATTTTTCCTACGGCAATCATCACCGCTAGAATACGAGGTCTAGCCTGCGACGGCTAATTTTTTACATATTTTCTTTCCTGCTGGACATCCATGGGAGAATAGTGTCCAGAGCTATGCAGCTGCTCAGAACATATTTATCAAAGAAGAAAATTGACCAGTGAATAAATAGGCCATATTCAGGCCCTACAGGAAAACAGGAGGTTACCGCTGTTATGTGACCCAGCAGACTTAGAAGAGTGTTGTCAGTGTCCGTGCATGAGGGCGCTGAAGGAGGTGAGAGGTGGGGAGGAGAGAGACACAGGAAGCAGAAGACCTTGTTTTCTGACGGTTTCAATAAACTCTGAGTTCAGCTGTTACCAGGAGAGCTTTAAATACAATGAGGCTCTTGTTGACATGTTTTGTGATCATCTTTTTTCTTCTTCTAATTATGTATCGGGAAATAGCTCCATGTTAATACATAACTCCTAAAGCAACACTTTAAACAGAGCGTGACTGCATATTAATTCATTTTTCCTCTTCCCTCTCCTCCACACTTGCATATTTTGTTATAAATAGTCCTGAACACATACACACAAAAATAAAATCAAAATACGTCTGGGATAACAGCAGATATTTCCAGCTTTTATCTTCACCTCATCTCCAATTCAGAATCTTACATTGCTCTCTCAATACTCTTGGGGGCATTTGCCTTTGGGCAAATTATCAATGGATTTTTCTTGGGAATTCTGAGAAATCTGAAAGCATCCCCACATAGGGCTTATTCCAAGAATTTAATGTAAGAAACTCAGTAATTGTACTTGGTATGTTAAGAGACTAATGGAAAAAAAAAGTTCTGGATTATTCATATATTTTTCCATGAATATATATGGTATTTGCTTCACACACACACACACACACACACACACACAAATCCATTAGCTAAAAATTGACAATGTCACATTAGCAAAGAAAGTCACTGATGTTCATGATTTCTCTCCTTTCCATTAACTGCATAAATAAGCAAAACTCTCCAGTGAAATGGTGACTTCTTACAATGCCTGCGGGTTGGATATCACAGCTCTTGCTAAGGACCTAACCACACAGTTAAAAAATGTAGTAAATTTTAGGTAGACTTTGGGACAGAGCCTAAGAAACCTGCTTACATGTAGGCTGGGAGGTCTTTCTTGAAGAGTGTTCTAGAAAGTCTAAAAGAGTATAGTTCTATAATAAAATACAACTTTGAGGGGCAGGTCTGGATCTACTTGGAACCTCCATGTGGGCAGGGTTCCTCTGTCCCAGCTGTGGTTGCCTCCAAGCCGTTAGAATTGCATCCGGAACATGGAATCCTGTCAGGACACATGTTGACTTCATGATAAAGCTGGGGCTATTGGTGAACTTCATGCTCGAGCATTATTTTCTATGATTACGGCATCAGGACACCTGCTGGGAATTCATATTTAAAGTTCACAGTGCTCTGGACAGATTTCCCAGCAGGCAGAGAACGTCTGTTCTTTTGGGCAGAAAGCGTAGCAGAGTTTATCCACAGACAGGCTCTACCGCCGATACTCGTGTTGACCCGAGTCCTCTGTGTAATATTTGCTTCTCAGACAGAACAACAGACGTACAACTGCTCCCGTGAAGCTGTCTCCCTCGCACGAATAATCTTAGAGTGCCAGGCTTTCAGAGACATTGGGGACAAGAAACAATACTAACAGGAATGGCTGTTGAAAAAGGTGTGACGAACTTCCCCACATTTTTAATGTAGATTTTGTCAATTCTACATACGTCCTCTGAAATCCCAAAGCTCTTTAGCCAGCAGTGACCATAGCATTTCAAATATTTAGTGAGAGCTGTAATGTTAACAACCCTATCACACCTTCTCGGGCTGTGTTTGTCCTTGAATGCAGACCTAGTCATCTGCTCGCTTTTTAAAGAGAAGGGGACAGGTGCATGCAGGTGTAAACGACCAGTTTCCCTTCATTGGATGGGTAAAACCACTGGCTACGGCACTAATCTGTCTTCTGAGCTGCCATGTTATATAGGGAACTACAACTCATTGGAGAATATTCTTAAAAGTTCACCAGTTTAACTCCTCACCTTCTAACAGCTGTGCCCAGTAACGCTTGAATTTTTAAAACTGAAGGCCTGATTTGCATTCAGTGAAAGTCACCCTTCTTAGAGCACGTTTCTGAGAGTCTCGGTAAATGCCTTTCATTGATGAATCTTAGCCACTGTGTGGATGCACCAGGGAGCCATGCTTTGTGGTAGCTGCCAGTCTTCAGATTCTGAAGCCATTACCTTAAACCCATATTGCCTCAAATAAGACTTTTCAGAAAACACCTGCCCTTCCTAAGACCGAGTGACGGAGGATGACTGCCTGGGCCACATTAGCATCCTCCTCGGGCATCTCAACGTGGTGCCAGCATCCCCAGTGTCCTGACGTATGAGGACAGCGTGCTGTCCCTGCGAGCCATGTTGTCCGTTGGCACTGTTCGCACTCCGTAGGCTGACTTTGAGAATGACACTTAACGTTCCAATTTGCGAGTCAGATCTGTGGGTGTGTTATTCTTCTGCGAGGCGGTGACGAACCTGAGGTTGACAGAGCTCAGATTGACTGATGAGATCACATTTTGGAGCATTTAGGGAAAAGGAAGGATCGTGGCAAATCAGGAAGAGAGACTGATACTCCAGCTCCTACGTAATGCAGCTTTCACACTTACGTGCGTCTCAGACGTGTGCATTGACGTTCGCTTGAGTGGATTCTTGCAGGTAGAACGGTAACGTGTCCCTCCTCCTGGTGGTTGTAGGGGATCCTCCTCCTGACGTCTCATTCTACTCCAGGTTGGAATGTGCCCCGCTTGGGGCAGACTCCAGAAAGGCATACCTTTATTTTGAGGCCGGATGGCTGTTCCTGAGGGGACACGTGTCCGAGGCCAGCTTAGGGAACCTGCAGAGAGGAGGCTCATTGTGCACAAAACTCTTCTCTCCTTCGAGAATGTCAGGGTGCTCCCTCTTTTTTCCTCTATAAAAACCTGCAGAACCACATAAAAGGCATTTTATCGTGTGTCTGAACCATATGACGAATGCTCTGTGTCACAATGGAACTGTTCTCATTTCCTGATGAATCAAATATTTAAGATCATCTTTAAACCTGATTTAAGAGGTAAACACACGAGTACGTCTCTTTCACTTGCCCTTTCCTTTACACAGTTTCGAACCCTGTGTCATAGACAGCCCGTCGCTTATTAATAATTAATAGGCGTGCATTGTCTGAGGCTGCAAATGCCAAATCAAAAATCATAGTGACTTTATCATGGAGCCATATTTTTCTCCTGTGATAAGCTTTCTTTTCTTGTGATAAGGTAGTCATCTGCTCTTATAAGAACTTATTTCTGTGTACAGGTGCACCTTTAAAGTCAAGTATCCGCGTTAAGTATGCATGTTCTCAACGACGATGTATTTTATTAAGATGAGTTTTATGGAAGAAGTAAGTCTAGAATAGAAGTGTGAAGAATAACATAATTTACACATTATATATTCCAAAGGTGTATACATTAAAGTGTGTCACATAAATGATATTTACTTAAGGACGTTGTAAGGGTAGTAATAAACACGGGTGTGCCTTTCTTTCCATTCTTATTAGCGGTTCTGTTCCCCATTTCAAGACTCTTATGTTATTTTTTTATAATAAGACAAACCAAAAAAACACACCCAAAGTTCTAATGTTATTTCTCGGTATCTTCTTGATAAGTCGATAAGTAATGATGAAGTTGTCTCTCAGTTTCTTTACTTGTCCTCATAAAGAGTGGCCATTTTCTAAAACCAAAGAGGAGACAAAAATAACCGTTGACTCTGAGATCAAAATTCGGTTTCTGAGGTGAGTAGAAGCTATTTTCTCCAGAAAGTGTGAAAATAAGAAGTAAACCTTTCTGTAGAGTGATGGCTTTGGAAGGACTGTTCTGAGACACCCCCCCCCTTTTTTTTTTGTCAACCAACTCTGTTCTCTGACAGTGAATTCCCTCAGAACAGTGTTATTTTCCTGGTTGTGAATGTGTCCCCGTTGTGACGTAGAGACTGCCTGGAAATAATGTCCTGTGCACTGCATCGTGATTCCCAAACTCTAGTGTGCACAGGTACCCCCGGGGTAACCCCAGCACAGGCTGCAGGCGCCACCCGGGGCTCTGACACTGAGGTGGGGGAGCAGGTCCAGGGCAACAGGTTCCCCGGCTGGGTCCCAGGTCCCCCATCAGCCCCACCGGCCGAGGTACTGGTCAGTCCTCCACACCCAACACGTTGAGCACTTACCACCCTGTCTTGAAAGGCCCTGTCCCTTCTGCACATGACTGTGACACCTGAGGGCAGGTGTCTTTTGTGCTAATATCCGGCGCCCAGCTAGTGCAGGGCTCGCAGGTTCTAAACAGCATTTGTGGGATGATTTCATGGAGAGAAGTTCGGAAAAGGAGGTCCTAGTGATTCTTGGGAACATCGCCTGACTAGTTGTAAAGAATGTATAATAACTAAGCAGAAACACATTTGTTTGGGGAATTAAAATATGTTCCTGTGAAAATCGGAGTTGCTTTGAAAATGTTAAAAAAATAGAGTAAGACAATCGAACGTTATATTAGGCATAATATCTTCGTGCAAATAGTACATGGGGAAGGTGGCAACGTCTGTTAAATTCTGTCAGTGTAGATCCCTAATGCCATTGACTGAAGGACCTAAATGCTTTTTTCATTTCCTCTGGGCCAAAATTATCCGTTCCTTGTGCTTTGGAAGCTCAATAAAATAATTCACTAATGTTAAATTCTATTTTTACCTTAGCATACTATGAAAACCAAGCGCTCACCACATTCCTTAAGCAAATGATAAAGCAATTCATACTTTGGGTGCATTTATTTTAATAGAAACGCATTATTGACAGAAAACGGCTGGGGTAGAAAATGCCATTCTGGACTTAGTAGATGGCTGGGTTGATAGCACCCGGATTTGGAGAGGTGGGAAGACTGATAAAAGTTTCAAGCCCAGATTTGAGTAAATAACACAGAGCATGAAAGTTAGAGAAATAATAAGTCATCTTTTGTGGGGCTTCTGGGTCAACTCGGATAAAAGAGACGGAATAACAACCCTGCTCTGCCCGCGCCGTTCCCGTCCTGCTCCCCCAGGGCCGCGGGGGAGGCGCCCATTCGGCCGCGGGGGGAAGTGGGTGATGCCCAGACCTGCAGGTGTTCTCTGCATTGACCACAGAACTTCAAAGTCGTGCAGAGAACATGGAAATAGGAGGTAAGCAGCTGTGTTCTTTTTATTACGTAAAATCACTTACCCGTTTACTTTCCCATCTTTATCGAGGTATAATTGACAAGTAAAGATCATAGTATACGGAAACCTCCTCATGTACTAATGTGACTTCCTGAAGAAGATTCTGGATCCCAAGGGAAGACGTTGGCTCTGTCTTCTCAGATCACTCACACGTGGAACCTGCGATCGCACTCCCATGCGCTCAGAGGCACCAGATCCCCATCTCGTTCTCCCCTCATCTCTGAGCCTCATTCTCTGGCTGGGGCCACTGAGTCTGGTGTTCTGTCTTGGGGTTCAGAAGCCAATTATCATTAAGTGATTAAGAGCAAATAATGGGGGCACCTGGGTGGCTCAGTCAGTTAAGCATCTGACTTCGGCTCGGGTCATGATCCCACAGTTCATGGGTTTGAGCCCCGCTCCGGGCTGTGTGCTGACAGCTCGGAGCCTGGAGCCTGCTTCGGATTCTGTCTCCCTCTCTCTCAGCCCCTGCCACACTCGTGCTCTGTCTCTCTCTCTCTCTTTCAAAAATAAACATTAAAAATTTTTTAAGAAATGAGCAATTAATGAATTTAATAAAGAGGTGACCCAGCAGGAAACGCTAAAGAGTTTTCCCCGCCGTGCTGGAAGCTGTCCGGCCCGCAGGCCAGGGGTGAGGAGGGCTGGCCCGGGGAGGACCCTTGCTGTGGCACTCACCCAGTCCGGTAGGGCAAGATTTCCTTTCACCCTTCATTTTGGAAAAGTAAATTCCACAGCACGCTGCAAAGACTCGGGCTTATTATCTCCAAATACCACTTGAAAATAAGTGATCAGCACTGTGGAGAGTCATTAAATACACACAATTGGAATATTGAACTTATAATCTATGAGAATGACTTGGAATATATCGCCTCGTTATTTTATTTTATGGCCAGAGACATAACTTGCATTATGTTTCAGTGAACAATGAGCATCAAACCCTGACAAAATTACCTCATTTCTTTTCATGCTTTCTCAATATAGGCAAACGCATTGCAAACTCTAATTTACTCTGACCCAGAAATTGCTCTGTGGCATATTTCTGCAGGCTCTGGTGTGTGTGGAACAGGAAGTCATTCAGCGTAGGATTATTTCTCTTATTGGTTTTCCAAATTATTGCTTGTATTCCCACAAGTTAAAATAAACTCAAATTAGCCCTCCTGGTCAATGTCAGGGGAGCGTTTCCCGGAAGAGGGGTCTCTGCTTCCCTCGGGTCAAGGCCGTCGGACCGTGTCAAAGAGTTAGCAGGGATCACAGCGGTATTAACGGTGCACCACGAAAGCACTGGTCCATTTGACCCCAGTCTCTGGATCTTTCTGCGGTACGAGGTGCGTCACCCGATGCTAATGACGGGAGCCTTGTGAGCCAGTGACACCGAGGCCGCCGCCTGTGTGATGCTCCCAGGGGAAGGG
Organism: Lynx rufus; assembly: GCF_022079265.1. Classification (NCBI taxonomy): domain Eukaryota; kingdom Metazoa; phylum Chordata; class Mammalia; order Carnivora; family Felidae; genus Lynx; species Lynx rufus. The sequence continues at coordinate 1,942,165 of NW_025814889.1, forward strand.
AGCCAGGCTGACTGTGGTTCCCCAAGGGGCCACAAGGAGGCCCGGCAGTTTCTTGTGCCTCCACCAGCAGTGGGGGTGCGGGTGTGTGTGTTTGCAGGGTTCACTGCATCGTACACGGAAGATGTGTGCCCTTTACTCTGTGTCTGTAATGCCTAGGAAGTTCTTAAAGAGAAGCTGGGAAAGACTGGTTCGAGAAGAAACAGCTTATAAACACCCCATACTCCCCAACACATACAACCGCCTGCCGGGAGCCTGGAGCACACAAAGGGCCACCTGTCCATCCTCCTCTGCTTCTCTTGAACGACTGTAGTCTTTCCAGAGGTTTCCATGTGGCCCACACAAAAACAGCACACAGTCTCCCGCTGAGGTTCTCAAATTACGCTCCTGGGGAGTACGGATTTCTGGCAGGTGGATGGAGGGTGTCTTCCTACTGAAAGTGAATAATAGCCTTTGTTTCCCCCACTTTGCAGAAAACTTTGTGGGTGATATTTTCTTCGTTTGATGTGTTCTTTTTGTAAAAATGTCCTTAGATCTGTGTTATCTGCTATTGCCTCTCTTTCACTGAGCTTTTACCAAAAACGGGGCTGGTGAGCAAATAGCAGATGTGTGTTCGAGGAAAACATACAAACCGGTTGACCTCTCACTTGTGGGGTGAATGGGGTGGTCATACTGCCACGTGACGAGCTCCATCAGCGGATCGCAGCGCGTTTTCCCCCGGGGTGGGGGTTCTGACCGCGGTGGGGGGGGTGCTGTTTCCTGGGCCCCCGAGCTGTTGGAGAACCCCGGCCCCCGGGAAGGGTGAGACGGCTGAACTCGGGAAGGCAGAGGAAGAGCTGGGTCGGTTGTGTATTCCAGACCCAGGCGAGGCAGATCTGTTCCACTCCTGCAACCGACGAGTTACGATGCCGAGCCCCCGGTTCCCTGCAGGCTGCACCCCTAAGCCCGGGTGCCACCCTGACCCTCCCCACGTCGCTTGGGGGTGAGGGCCCTCCAGCCCGGGAGGCAGCTGGCTTGCACCTTCCCAAATACCCTGACCTTTCACTATTTTAGAACAATTGCCCACTAGGTCTATTTTATAGACCCCAGAAGGGCTTTTGAGAATAAACGAGCTGTCAAACTAAACACATGTATTTAGTTTATGGTCAGATACGCCTCAAAACTAAAACCTTTGACCACAACCCTAAGATTTCCTTCCTAATGTTTTATGCCTGAATTGTATTTGGTTTGGTCTTACTTTCCTTGATTCTTATTTTATTCTTTCTTTTTTTTTTTTTTTTTTTTATATTAGGGCTACATGTTTTTAGAGCAGTTTTAGGCTCATAGTAAAATTCAGGGGGAGGTGTAGGATTTATCATACGCCCTCACGTACAGCCTCCCCCACCTCAGCATCTCCCACCCGATGCTAAATTTGCTTCGGCTGAGGAGCCCGGAGTGTCACGGCATCCTCACCTAAAATCCATGGCTTATATTAGGGTCACTCTGTCTTGTAGATTCTGTGGGTTTGGACGAGTGTGTATGGACACGTGTCTACCCTCTTGGTATCGTGCAGAGTATTTTCCCGGCTCTAAAGGTCCTGTGCTACACCTGTTCATCCCTCCCCCTGGCAACCACTGATCTTTTACTGTCTGCATAGTTTTGCCTTTTCCAGAATGTCATAGAGTTGGAATCATGCAATATGTAGTCTTTTCATCCCTAAGATTTTTAATCCATTCTTTAAAGAGCAAAAATGTTTATTGAACAATTCCTTTGTTCCATGTCCATACCTGGCACTGAGCATAATACTTTGAATCAAGCTAACAACAGATGCCTCCCGCCCTGAATCCAAGGACATTAGAACACAGCATTTAATGATTTTACCAAAGGAGTTTTGCCCCAGGAGATCGGTGGGCCTGGGCGCTTCTGTCCCACTCGTCTGACTCTTAGAGACCTGAATTTCTTTACCAAGACACTCACAGAAACAGACACACACGGGCATCAGAGCTCAGGGACCCAAGTGTTAGCTAGAGAGAAACGGAAACGGGGGTGGAGGGGGGGAACACTGGCAGGTGCAGGGCCACCATCACCGGGGAGGGTGGCCGATAGCAGCAGTGTGTCCGCCAGGCCCGGGGCTGCGGGAGGGACAGAAATTTTATCTTAGCGACCCTTCTGTAGTCCCAGATAACAACCCCCAAAAAGGCTGGTAATTAAAAATCCAAAGCATGCTGTTCGCAAAGGGAGCCTTGAGATTTTGAAAACGAGTTTTAATTTTGGGTCTAGGTGAGTAAAAACTCAGATGAAAGGTCCGTGCTAAGGTGACTTCAAAGCAGCTGTCTTCTCTTTTGAGGAGGAAAACAGTCATCAAATCCCCTTCTTGACGCAATCAGCCCGGCCCGCGCCTGGCTCTTTGGTGTTATCAGATAATGGGTCTGCCTTCTCGCCGGCCCCAGAGCTTTGGAGGCTGGGGCTCCCCACCCCCAGCCCCTGCCCAGTATCTCCCCGGATCTGAGCCCTGGAGAGGGGACCCGTGGAGCAAGGCTGAACAGCCTTGCAAGGACGGCCGATTGCCGCTTCTAGCAGCCCAGGTGCACGTTTGGCCACGGATGATAATCGCGTGCCACCCACGGGCCACGGCGATTTAGCCTTCACGCTGAGCCAGTGCAGATTTTATGTTCTAGAATTGAACGTTTGCATCAAACCTGGTAAATGTCACTTAGATATTTAAGTCAGATGCTTGAGGTCTTGTGGGGTTTTTTATTTGTTTGTTTGTTTTGTTTTATTTTTGTTTTTGTTTTACCGTGAAGACCTTTCGTTAAGTAAACTTTTTGTTTTATTATTATTATTTTTTAAAGTGTATTTATTTATTTTGAGAGAGGAGAGAGAGAGAGAGAGAGAGAGAGAGGAGGGCAGACAGAGAGGGAGAGACGGAATCCCAAGCAGGCTCTGCATTGTGAGCGTGTCGTCAGTCCCCCGTGGGCTCCGAGTCACGGATCGTGAGAGCGTGACCTGAGCCGACATCGAGTCAGACGCTTAACCGACTGAACCACCCAGGTGCCCCTAAGTCAGTTTCCATCCATTAGTGATTCCAGAGGCCCCAGTAGCTACATGTGTCCTGGTGAACATTATGTTCCAGAGGACAGATTTTGAGAGGGGAGCTCAGCCCAGGGTTTGCTTGAACAAATCAGGGTTCCCCACAGAAACTGAACACGTCTCTTCCTTGGTAAATAGACACCCACACTCATGTGCTTGCTGGCAGCTGGTGGCCTCATCCTGCAGGGCCGCGTAAGGCCATCTGTGATCCGGTGTGTGGAGGGACGGTCAAGCATGTGTGGGGAAGCAGGCCGTCTCTGGTTCTGCTGTTGGCTCTACCCCCGCCATCCCATGACCCCACTGGCCGATCTAACTCCTCTGTGGATATTTTCTCAATGGCGGAAATGAGCCTACAAACAGGATGCGCCTTATAGCATCGCTCTTAGGCTGAGATGAGAGGGTTTCTACTGGAATGTAAGGAAGCGTCACACCCCACGCTAAACCTTCAGTAATGACAGGACGTATCCTGTGACTTGATGGTTATTTCTGACCAAGTTCATCCATCTCATGCTTGCAATACCGTCAGGTCTTGGGACTACGGGGAAGATCAAAGGATAGCGGAACTCCCACTGTCAAGGCTACGGTGTGTGGCCACCACCTGCTACAGAGACAGGAACCCCAGAGAGCTGGGTGAGCTGCAGCGGTGGCCGACGCACCCCTCCAGTCTCTTCCACTCAAGTCACAAAGCAAATGAGCGTCACCACACAGGCTCACGCTGCTCTTCCACCCCCCTTCCCCGCTCCTCTCGTCTTCCAGCCCCTTCCCCGCTCCTCTGCACCAACTCCATGCTTCCCGGGCTCATCACGGGGATTTCTCCAGGAAAACACAAAATTCTTGAATGGTGAGCTCTGAGAACCCATTCTGAAGAGCAGGGGCATCGTGGGCCTACGTGTTTCAGGTGCACAGGACGTGGCGCAGGACGTGGGACTGAGGCGCCCGGTGGTGCCTCTCCGTTCGTTCTCTCCTCTCAGCACTGATTTTAACAGCCTTATTAAGGAACCACTTAAACCATGACATTTACCGTTGCAAGAGAACACTCCAGTGACTTTTTAAAGGAGATTTTCAGAGTTGTTCAACCATCACCCATTCCAGCGTCAGAACGTTCCTGTCACCGAACAGTCCCCTCAAGCCTGTTCACCGTGGATCCCTGCCCATCCCCAGCCCCAGACACACTGTGACCTGCCTTTTGAATAAACTATCTGTTATCTATTCCGCGTATATTCTGTAAGAGGAATTATATAATAGGTCTTTGGCTTCGTTCACTTAGCATAATGCTTTTGAGGTTTATCTGTGTTATAGATGCCTCAACATTTCATGTCTTTTAAATACCTAACAGTTTCCCACTGTAAGAAAATAACACATTTTGTTTATCTCATCATCAGTTTGTGGACATTTAGGTTATTTCTACTTTTTCGCTATTGTGAATAATCACTGCTTTGAACTTTTATACATCTCTCTGTTTGGACTCGTGTTTCTGTCCATCTTAGGTAGATACCTGGGAATGGGATTTCTAGGCTGAATGTTAAGTTTATGTTAAGTTTACGTTTAATTTTTATTTTATTTTATTTTTTTATTAGCTTTCTTTATTTTTGAGACAGAGAGAGACAGAGCATGAGCGGGGGAGGGGCAGAGGGAGAGGGAGACACGGAATCCGAAACAGGCTCCAGGCTCTGAGCTGTCAGCGCAGAGCCCGATGCAGGGCTCGAACCCACAGACTGTGAGATCATGACCTGAGCTGAAGCTGGACGCTCAACCGACTGAGCCACCCAGGCACCCCAGTTTATGTTTAATGTTTAAAGAAACTTCCCTTTATATACCCTTTTTGGTCTAAAACTATAGAATTTTTTTCCAAAATTGTTTTGACTCCAGCCCTTCATCTGTTTTTTCCTTTTAGATTTTTAGAATAGGCTTGCCAATATATTCCTAAAGGTCTGTTGGCATTTTGATGGATACTAGGTTGAATCTGTATGTTAAATGGGGGAGAATTGACATATTAACAATTAATACTTCCACTAATAAGCATGGCATTTATCTCCATTGAATGAAGTCTTCTTTGATCTACTTTGTCAGTGTTTTGTAGATTTTAGCACACAGACCTCGTACATGTTTTCTCAGGATTATACCTAAGCACTCTATTTTTTGGTTGCTATGGCAAATATGATGTACCAACTTTTCATCTCTAGGAGGTAGAAATACAAGTGATCTCATATAGACCATGTATGACCCTCTTCTGTAATATTGCAAAATATACTTACTATTTCTAGAAGATTTTTCTTTTTCAAAGACTCTGGGAATTTTTAGGTAGATAATCGTGCTTCTATAAATAGAAATTTCTGATTTACAGCACAATTTGATGTCGAACTACAGTGGCAAGAGAGGAAGTCCTTGCCTGTCATTCAGTCTGATGGGCCATCATTTAGGCTTCCGTCATTAATCATAATGCTGGTTGTATGTTTTTCATAGGTGCCACTCAGCACATGTAATGGGGAATTTTTATCTATTCCTAATTTACTGAGAATTTATATCATGAATGAAGATGATTATTATTTTTTTGTCAAATGCTTTTCCCGAATCTAATGTGACTTATCTCATTAATATGGAGAGTTCCCTTGACTGATCTGCTGATATTTAACCAGCCTTAAATTCCTGGGGTAAACATCCATTCTACTAATGGGTTGTCCTCTTCTTTCTTTGCTGGATTCGAGTTGCTGATACTTAGTTGAATGAAGACCAGTTGATTCTGTTCTTTAGTTGGCTTATCTTGTATTAACTTTGTCCAGATTCCATACTGAGCGACGTTAGTGTGGTTTTCTACACTCCATTTCTTTCCCGTGTTGTGGAAGAGATTACGTGGACTTGCCAACGGTTCTTCAGCATTTGTTATACTTCACCAGTGATACCATCTGACCCAGAATTTTCTTTATCAGAAGACTCACAACTATGAACTCAAGTTCTTTGACAGATACAGAACTACGCTGTTGACCTGTTTCTTCCCAAATGAGTTTCGGTAGTTGTGTCTTTCAAGGAGCTGGTCAATTTCACCTGCGTTGGCAAATTTCTAGGCTTCTGTTTTTCTTTGTATCCATTATACCTGCAGGTCTGTTTTCCTGATTAATTCTCAGCTTGGGCAGGCACACCTGCCTGGGTTACTGGTATGCAGCCTCTTGGTGCCTCTGCCCTCATGCTAGTGTGAGTCTGACCCCAGCACGGATGTCCCCAGCACGGACGTCCCCAGCACGGACGTCTGCTTGTCTTCTGGGGCTTGTGGTGAATTTCTCCTTTCCCACTACCCTAGCTGAAATGGGTTTTCATCACTATCCTGAAAGTGGTAATGTTCATATCCATAGATGATAGATTTTTTTTCAAAGATTCTTTGGGAACTTTTAGGTAGATAACAATGCCTAAAGATTACAGATTCTTTTCCACAGAGGAAAGAGAGAAAAGTACCGGATGGGTTTTCATGATCTGCCTACAGTGAACAGTTGTTCCTGTCCCCCAGACCTACATCACAGGGTTGACTTCCTCAGCTCTCTTACAATTTTTAAGGAGATTCCCTGGTTTGGCTCTAGAGGGAAAAGCTTGTAAGATGATGCACATGTCTTTTAAAATCTTAATTTCTTTACTGTAAAAAGATACTGAAAGGATTGTCATAAATAATAAAGAAGTGAAGGTTGTATTGATTTCAGTATTAACAATGACTATCAAGGGGCATCTGGGTGGCTCAGTCGGTTAAGCGTCTGACTCGTGATTTTGGCTCAGGTCATGATCTCAGGTTTGTGAGTTCAAGCCCCGTGTTGGGCTCTGTGCTGACAATGTGTAGCCTGCTTGGGATTCTCTCTCTCCCCACTCTTCTGCTCATGTGATCTCTCTCTGTCTCTCAAAATAAATAAATAAACTTAAAAAAAAACCAGTGACAATAAATTTGGTGACTACCGAGTATATATTTAGGATTTCCTCTGGCTAGACACGTTGCAGGGTCCTTTACATAACATCTAATGTTAAAACAGCACAATGAGATAGCTGGCATTATTGTTATTTTCTATTTTTCTAATTTAGAAAATTAAAGCCCAGAGTCTTAGTTTCACCAAGTCACAAAACCAAAATAAATAAAACATAGGAGATTGTAAATTTGTTAAGTATTACTTTTGTTCACGTAGGGCACATTAGTGTATTTATAGAGCATAAGTAATACAGCGTGTGTCTGCAAACAAAATAGCTTTGTTTAATATACATTATACCTTCCATATGCGTACAACAGGGTTCAAAATATGTTTATACACTCATGGATGAGTCAGAGGGGGTTTCCATTTTTATAGTACAAAGCTCCTAATTATAATAATCTTCTAGATAAAGATTTCCAAGGAATGATAGCCAAGAGTGCCATTAGTTTGGGAGACCAATAAAATTCATTATTCTGTAAGTAATGAATATGTGGTTTCCCCAAGATAATAAGTTTAATAACAATGAGATACTAGTGAAAATATTATGATAACATCCCGAACACAAGTTTCTTAAAATTACATTATTTAAGTTATTAATGAGATCTAAGTTTTCATTAAAAGAAACACACTAAATAAATGTGGCACCCTAATTATTGGAACTGTAATAATTTAACAAAAAAAATAGAGAGTTTATATTTCAGTATTTATGGTACTGAGTGTACTCTTTGAGTGTTACGGTGACAATTATATTTTCCATAACTCAAATGTGCAACTAATTTATGAGAGAAGCCTAGAGACCAAACCCAGCTTATTCAAAACAAACAACTTAATTAGGGGCTAGTAATATTTTACTGTAATTGGCATATAAACACCCCCTTGACAAATGTTGACTTTTATCATTTTGATCACAAGATAAATTAACTGGTGATTAATTAGGTTAGTTACTTCCTGGCACAATTGAAGGGAAGGGCTCTGATTTGCTTACTTTTAAGGAGAGAATTGGGTTTCTTCAATAACTCAGAATAGATATCTAGGTGGATAACAACCTTATATTCTCCTTTATATTTTCCTTATAGTCTCTGTGTGTGTGTGTATATATATATATATGTATATAAATATACTTATATTTCAGGTGTTCTGTTCCAGTCCAAGAGAAGAAAATTTGCAAGGGAGTGAAATGTTACGAGCAATCACAGAGTGTAAGTTGGAAGCTCGGAAGTTATTGCTGTGTGCCCAGCACAGCCAAAATGTTAGGGCACCTGGGTGGCTCAGTCGGTTGAGTGTCTGACTCTTGGGTTCAGCTCAGGTCATAATCTCACGATTCCTGAGTTTCAGCCCTGTGTTGGGCTCAGCACTGTCCGAGCAGAGCCTGTTTGGGATTCTCTCTCACTCTGTCTCCGCCCCTCCCTTGCTCTCTCTCTCTCTCTCTCTCTCTCTTTCTCCCTCTCTCGAAATAAATAAGTAAACTTGAAAAAACTAGCCAGCATGTTAGAACAAAGCTCTGTAACTCCAGGGTTGGATGCCTCTGCATACTTGGTTTTTGACAAGTACCACGAAGCTGCCGTAATGAGAGCAGTGTGCCAATGCTGAACCAATGTGCACACAGGTCAGTGGTACAGGGATAGAGAGCCTGGAAAGGGACCCACACAATACAGGGAATAGTCAACTGACCTCTGGCCTTCCCAGGGGAGCAAAGGCATTTCAACAGAGAAAAGTCAGTGTTTTTAACAAATGGCATTAGAATACCATATACAAGAAGAAAACAAAAAGAACCAAGGCATAGACCCTTCTTAAAAATTAACTCAGAGTAGACTAAAGACCAAACCATCAAACACAAAATTGTAAAAGTTCCAAAAGAAAATATAAAAGGTCTATGTGAGGGGCGCCTGGGTGGCGCAGTCGGTTGGGCGTCCGACTTCAGCCAGGTCACGATCTCGCGGTCCGTGAGTTCGAGCCCCGCGTCAGGCTCTGGGCTGATGGCTCGGAGCCTGGAGCCTGTTTCCGATTCTGTGTCTCCCTCTCTCTCTGCCCCTCCCCCGTTCATGCTCTGTCTCTCTCTGTCCCAAAAAAATAAATAAACGTTGAAAAAAAAAAAAAAAAAAAAAAAAAAAGGTCTATGTGAATTTGGATCTGGTGGTACATTTTTAGACATATCGCCAAAAGCTCAACCCAGGAAAGAAAACATTGATAATTTGTAATGTATTAAAATTAAAAGCGTCACCATTGTGGAAGTCACTGTCAGAGAATGGAAAGACAGCAGCAGACTTGGAGAAAATATTTGCAAAAGAAAAATCTGATAAAGGACGTGTGTTAAAATTATACAGGTAACTCTTAAACTTCACCTGTAATATGACAAACAGTCCAGTTGGAAGTAAGCAAGAGATCTGAACAGACACCTTACTAAAGAAGATGTAGAGATGAAAAATAAATGCATGAACAATGCAAACTCTTGGCCAGGGTATGGAAGGTTCACTGCTGGTGGGAATGCGAAATGGCGTGGTGACTTTGGTAGAGAGGCTGGTGGTTTCTTACAAAACTAAGCATGGTCTTAATGATCCATTCCTCATGCTCTTAAGGGTTTGCCCAGCTGATTTGAAAACTTATGTCTACACAAAACCCTGCACATTAATGTTTACTGAAGCTTTATTCATAATAGCCCTAAACAGGAAGCAAGCAAAATTCAGTCGGTGAGTTGATTTCAAGCTGTGTTATGTCTATACGATGGATATAATTCAGTGATAAAAAGAAATGAGCTAGCAGCCCATGTAAAAGAAAATAGTGAATCTTAAATACCTATTTCCAAGTGAAAGAAACCAGTCTTTAAAAAGACACATACTGATGTTTCCAATTATATGTTATTCTGAAAGGTAAAACTTAGGGGCACTGGGTGGCTCAGTTGGTTGAGAACCTGACTTTTGGTTTTGGCTCAGGTTATGATCCCAGGGTCATGGGATCCAGCCCTGTGTTGGGCTCTGCACTGAGTGTGGAGCCTGCTTGAGATTCTCTCTCCCTCTCCCTCTGCCCCTTCCTAGCTCATGCATTTTTTCTCTCTCTCTTTCTCCCTCCCTCCCTCAAAAAATTAAAAAAAAATAAAATAAAATAAAAGGTAAAATAGTAGTGATGGGAAAAAATATCAGTTTGCAGGGGTTTTGAGAAAGGACAGAGTGTTGAATAGGTGAAACATGAGGGAAAATTATGGATGGTAAAACTATTTTGCAGGTTGCTGCAATTATGAATTCAAGATGTTGAGCATTTGCCAAAATTCATGAAACAAAGCTTCAGAGCAGAAAGAGGGAATTTTAACGAATGCAACCAAAAGATCACTTAGGAAGGGCTGGATAGACTATAGAATGTAGCAGATACATTTAGATTTATGACAGTGTCTGAAACAACTTCGTATTTGTGCGGGAAACGGGTGTGAACTCGGTAGTTTCGGTAAAGCACGGTGTTGGTAAGGGTAAAGGCAAAAGCGGCTGTGCCTAAAGACTGTACTCTTTGATCGAGCTGAAGTTCTTTCCCATGAGGACAGGAACTAACAGTTCTGGAAACAGTACGCACACGTACTGGAATTGAATGGTGAGCTACATGCATGGGGGAGGGTGGGAGCCAGGTTTCCACTGTTGGAGTGGGTTGTGTACAGGTAAGACGGGGGGGTAGGACAGAGTGATCCATGTGGCAGTCGATGAAAGTTGCAGGTGTCAGTATGAACTCTTATTTAGCTTAGTGTGGACATAGATGCTTATATACCAAAATGTTTCGATACATGTGAGTACCTGGGGTTGTAGAAACACCTATCTCCCTGTTTTGCCAGCCGAAGGCCTAGAAACGAGGACACTCGGTAGCAATGAGCACCCCAGCTCCTACGTCTTGGGTTCTAATACCATTCTGTAAAGAAAGGAACCAGGATCTGAGAAGGGATGGCTCCAACTTGGGGAAGGTAATACACGAGACGATGACAGCAGCTCTTTACCACTGCAGTCACCTCCCAAGACACATTGTCCTGGTCTAACCTTGGAAAAACATCAGATAGGGCCACGTGGGTGGTTCAGTTGGTTAAGCATCCAACTCACTCTCAGCTCAGGTCATGATCTCGCAGTTCATGGGTTTGAGTCCCACATTGGGCTCTGCACCAGAAGCATGGAGCCTGCTTAGGATTCTCTCTCTCACTCTCTCTCTCTCTCTCTCTCTCTCTCTGTCAAAATGAATAAATAAACTTTTAACATTTTTAAAAAGAACAACATCAGATAGATCCCAACAGAGGGCATTCCGTAGAACACCTGACCAGCACTCCTCAAAACTGTCAAGGTCATCCAAACCAAGGAAAGTCTGTGAGACAGCCATGTGACCTGTAAAGGTTGTGTGATGTTCTGGGTGAGACCTCGGACAGAAAAAGGAAATTAAGAATAAACTGAGAGGACACGTGGGTGGCTCAGTCGGTTGAGCATCCAACCTCAGCTCAGGTCATGATCTCGTGATTTGTGAGTTCGAGTCCCATATCCGGCTCATTGCTGTCAGTGCAGAGCCTGCCTCAGATCCTCTGTCCCCCTCTCTCTCTGCCCCTCCCCTGCTTGTGCTCTCTCAAAAATAAATAAAACCTTGGGGCGCCTGGGTGGCTCAGTCGGTTAAGCGTCCGACTTCGGCTCAGGTCATGATCTCGCGGTCCGTGAGTTCGAGCCCCGCGTCGGGCTCTGTGCTGACAGCTCAGAGCCTGGAGCCTGTTTCAGATTCTGTGTCTCCCTCTCTCTCTGACCCTCCCCTACTCATGCTCTGTCTCTCTCTCTCTCTCAAAAATAAATAAACATTAAAAAATTTTTACAAAAAATAAGTAAATCTGTCAATGTATGTGCAGTTTTTTCCTTAGCCAGACTCTTGAGGTGACATTTCTTAGTACGTGGGATAAATATCCCGTATTAGAGACTCAGTTTAGCAAAAATGGCATCGCAGTCTTTCTGTGCGAGGTGCCTTCTGCAAGCTGGAGACCCTGGTGGTGTCACTCATCGTGGGGCCGAGGGCCTGGGAAGCAGGGCAGCCGATGGGCGAGCCCCAGGGCGAGGGCAGGAGAAGACTGACGTTTCAGCTCAGATGCTCAGGCAGACGCGGGGGAAAACTCCTCCTTCCTCGCCTCTGTTCTGTCCAGGGCCACAGTGGACTAGATGAGGACCCCCACACGCGGGGCATCTGCTTTACGGACATTGACTCACCCTCCCGGGCACACCCAGAGTAATGTTCAGCCCGATATGCGGGCACCTCGTGACGTGGTCAAGTTGGCACAGAAAATGAACCATCCGTCTACACTTAACCTGCAGGGGTGTCCGGCCTCCTCGCGCTGGTGCTGCCCAAGGTAGAGATGAGGGGGCTTAGCTGTCGATCCGGAATGTGGCTCTTACAGTCGGAGACCTCCCTGGAGGCCCCCTGCCACATCGCCTCGCTGTTTCTGCATGTCTAGACTCATGTTTACCCGGTTTAACTGGCTACACAGCCTGCCTGACTGCCTGCACACGAGGTTAGAGAAGCCCTCATCGACACCCTCCCCTGGCCCCCCTGAAGCCGGGACACCTCACTTAGTTCCTGGCGATGCGTGTGGACGCTGCCCAGCCCCGGGGCCGAGAAAGTGAGTGTCCACCCCGGGGACTGCCTTGCTCTCTTCCTCTGGCTGAATTGTGCCCTCTTCCTTTACCGTCACCTACCCTGAGTACACACTGTGGAGCCCGCCCGAGCCTGCGGGTCCGTGTGCAGCCCCCCGCGGGCGCTGGCCGACGCAGGAGTGAATCTTCTGGGCCTTACTGGAATATGCAGATGAAGCAGGAGCAACGCGGACAGCGTCTTTATAAAAATGAATTTTTAAACACGGGTTTTTCATTTTAATCAGCCTGCCCTCTGTTCTGATGTAAGAGGGTTTAAATCTCTAGAATGACGATTATTTTCCGAGTGTTGTGACATGTATTTTGTTTTGTTTTCTTGGTTAATGGGCCACATTTGTAGGATTTCTGCGGTTGCAAGTGACAGGAGAGCAGTCTCCTTGCCTTGCAGTAGAATTGACCTTCGTCACGAAGACACTGGGTCTTCCTGCGGAACTCAGGAACACCGGAGCAGGTGGGCCCAGAACCAGAGAGCATCACCCCTGCCTTCTCCCCGCTCTGGGCACCTGCTGACTGTTCCTGGCAAGCGCACGCCGGGCCAAAACGAGGTACACGCCTCGGAAGCCCGTGTCTCCAATGTGTGTGGATCCCACCAGAGATCCCTCTGGGGTGGGCACGGGAGGGCCAGTGAGGATGAGGCATCTCCTAGCCCTGCCTCACTCACCCCTGTAAACCATTCACATATCTCGTTGATAATCGTGTGGCCGCACATGTGCATCTATCCCTATGGATTAGAGCCGGAAGGGGCCCGCCTATGCTTTTTAGCGACATTTTGTATTTTCTGTGTCAGAATATTGGAACTGTTATATCGCCATGAGAGCGGACCAGGGACGCACTCTGTCATTGTGAAATCACACAGTTGTATAGTTTTTAAAGACACGCATCTTATTCATGGGGCAAAGTAGGAGCGTGTGCTCCGGGGCCCCAGGCCTACTGTTTCTTCCCTTTCCTTCTTCTTGGAGGCTCTTCGTGGTGTCTCCGTGGTAAGGGTACCAGTCCATGACGGGGGAAGAGGCAGGTGGTGAGCTGCGTGTTCCGGGCACCCCCATCCCCTTTCCCTTGCGCACACGCACCAGGACCGTATGGCTGCCCCACGGTGTTTCCGTGGGGCCCAGACAGCCGTGGTGATGTGGTATCTCAGTCCTCCTGCTCCATTTCTCCCTTCCCCACCCCGCTGAGTGAGATTCACGACTCACCAGGTTCACCCTTGCGCATCTGGGCTCCCACACCCTCCCTCCCCACTCTCCGGGCCACCCCGCCCGAACCCCCGCACTGTAACATCCACCCGCCCTGCTCTGCGCGTGCATGTGCCCGGGGCTGGGAAGAGCCCCCCACGATGCCGTGGTCTCCTGTTGAACCCACAGTATTGGCGTTCTGATTCAGCTACGGTCACATAACTCATCATCTTCGTCTCCAGTCCAGGTATCTTCTGCTGTGTGCCACTATTTACACATTACGTGCTTTAAGGCGTAGACATGACTTTGAAGAAGTTAATGTGTGACTTACTTACAAAGGGTTAGGACGTGTAGCCTTGGTCTCTGATTTGAGTGTCGACTTGTCCATGGCAATAAGCCCGGTGGGCAGAACGTTTTCACGAACCGATCTGTAAAACACACATCTGATTAGATTTTGAGGCAGGTGTTGGGTGTATTTTATGGATGACACAGGGATGTGGCTGGGAACATTTTAAAAGTCCTAGGCTTGCGGGCACATCGAGTTGAGTATGTCCCACAGAGGGAATAAGGTCTCCTTAATTGTCGTCCAAGACCACGAGGGTGTTACCCACAGAAACGTGTGGGGATCCGAAAACACTCGACCTGAGTCGTGAGCTCCTGCCGCTGTTTCCTGTGGTGTTCTCCCCGGATCAGGGTTCGGGGAGGAAGCCACGTGTGGCCGGCTGTGCCTTTAAGCTGTTTGGACGACGATTTTCGGGCGGCTCTATCTCTGGTCAGTGCCTGAGCGAACAGCCGACACAATCCTTCTGGTTAAACAGTCCGTTAAGCCTCTTTGTTTGGGCAGGAGCACTGTATGCCTGGAGGTCCTCTGGGAGATTTTTAACAACACAGCTCTTGCCTCTAGCTGTACAATTACTCTCTTTTCCTTCCCTCTCAGGTTTATGTGTGTACTCGCCGTGTTTCCACGGTAAAAACTTCACACGCCCCCCCGGAAGCTCAGGGGCTCCCCGAGCGAGCGAAGGGCTTGTGTTCGTGTCTGACTTCGGACTCTGGCCCGAGGCTCTGCAGACGTGCACCTGCTGATGGGGGCAGCGCTGAACCCCCAGGTGGCGGTGCTCGACCCCGCCCTCACAGAAATGATCCAGGACATGGTCCGTCACGTGCCAGGGTCAGATAGACTCAACCCGCGTGGACTTAAAAATCCAATCGAAAATATCCATTTGTGCATTTTCTGGTGCACAAATGTTGACGCATCCAACGATCTCTCTTGAACGAGGAGATAAGTAGGAACAGGGGCATAAAAGTGTGTGCGTCTGTGCGTATACATGGACACACATACTCACTTCCTCAGGCTGTACACCGAAGAGTATCTAAATGACAAGAATGGAGAGCTCTAAGAAAACTGTAAAATTCAGCAAAACATGACTTAGCTATTGCTATGGACTGAATAGTTGTGTCCCTTGCAAATTCCTGTGTTGAAACCGAACCCCAAAGTGATGGTCTTAGGAGGTGGGGCTTTTGGGAGGGAGGTCATACGGGTGGAGCCCCCATGATGGGTCCTTGCAGGAGAGACCCCGGGGAGCCCCCTCGTCCCTTGGCCAGGCGAGGACATAGCGAGAAGACACCGCCTGGACCAGGAAGTGAGCCTCACCCGACACCAGGTCTGCTGGCTCCTGAATCTGAGACTTCCAGCCGCTAGGATTTTGAGGAATAAAGGTTCATTGTTTACAAGCCCCCAGGCTATGGCATTCTGTTATAGCAGGCTGAGCTAAGACAGGTGGATGATAAAGAAAAAATCTTTTAAAAACCCAGTAGTAACCCAACAGTGCCACAACGCCCATGTGTTTCCAGGGCTGTGGTCCACAGAGCTGGGGGGGAAACGCCTAGTATCCCCTCCCGGGAATACAGGGTCGCACACCTGTTCTCTCCTTCTTGAACCAAGGTGGGCGTCAGCGGCTGCGTGAACCTCAGTGTGGAGTGTCCACCAGAACTTTAATTTATGCCTCGAAGCGTTGCCCTTCTAACTTAGCACCCGAGGGAGGCGCCGTTGCACGGCCCCGTGTGACGGAGACGTACTGCCCGTGCAGGTGTGCAGCAAGCCTGTGCCCCCCCCCTCCTGGGCACAGAGACCAGGCTTCCCCTTCATCCCTGCAGCTGGGCTGGGCACCGTGGCTGAATTGCAGCAGAAGTGGAAGGGGCCGGTGCCACCGGTGTATCTTCCTCCTACAGAAGCCTAGAGGTGTGGTGTGTGCTGTGTGTGTGTGTGTGTGCGCGCTTCCTGTTGGTCCTCCCTAAACCACCTTAGACCTCATGGGCCTCGGCCTGGACCCTGACGGGAAAGGCCTCACTCAGGCTCTTTTGTGGCTGCCTCCTTCTGCATGAAGCGAAGTCGCCATTGGGAGCTGGAGCCCTGGCATTGCCTGCCTAAATATCTGAGCAAGTGCCCAGGACATGCTGGGTCCTCTTCCCCAGCCCGTTTCCTGGAGGGACGACCAGTGGTCAGCATCCACACTCGGCAGCCCAGGCTTTGGAGATCAAGTGTTGTTGGCAGGGTAGGAGGATGGAGATTGCATGCGTCCCCACGGGGATTGCATGGGTCCACACGGGGTTTGCCTGTGTGCATAAGGGGATATCCTGCATACATATGGGGATTACATGTGTACAAATGGACAAACATGGCCCTTTGTGACATTGATGGAATCTGGGGGGGGGGGTAGGGAGAAGAAGGGAGACTAGCTGGGGTGGAGAGTGAGAGCCGGGTACTGGGGTCAAGGGCTGTTCCTCCATTCACTACCACATTTTGGCACAATGCAAGGGGTCTGAGAATTTATGGTTAAATCCGTCCTTTAAAAGATTATAGCTGTATGTTTGTCAAGGTAGGGGACTAAATGCCCTGCACAGTTAGTTCCTGATTTATCACTGTAAATATTTAGGTGTGTACTATATTGGACTTTTTTGCTTGCCCCAAGCCTCGCAGATACAGCGAAAGGGTCATTGAGCGAAAGGTCCGGTGGAGTCTTCTGAATGGAAGAGACGACTCACGGATGACACGGGCTGCTGAGGCCGGGTGTGGGCACGTGCCCCGAGCCCGGCCAGCTACACTGGATTCCAAGGAGAGCCAGGAATACAGTTGCTGATGTTGAACCACGTCATTTACTTCAAGAACCAGAACTCTTTACCTCAGTGAGTACAGAAATAGGAACTAAGGGGGAGTGTGCTGTAATAAGGAAACTTCTTTAACGTTTATTTATTTTTGAGACAGAGAGAGACAGAGCATGAACAGGGGAGGGTCAGAGAGAGGGAGACACAGAATCTGAAACAGGCTCCAGGCTCTGAGCTGTCAGCACAGAGCCTGATGCGGGGCTCGAACTCATGGACAGCGAGATCATGGCCTGAGCCAAAGTCGGCCGCTTAACCGACTGAGCCACCCAGGCGCCCCAGGACACTTCTTTAAAGACAGCCTGGGGCTCTGTTAGCATCACAAGCTAGAGAGATGGAAACTGGGCTGTGGGCTGGCAGATGTCTAGGGAAACGCTCCCCTGATGAGCACTGACCGAGCGTCATGGGTGCCATTTCTTCCCATCCCTTGGTTCCTGCTTTAAACCCGGATACCACGCTTGGTGCTGGAGCAGCGACTTGGGAAACATCTGGAAAAAATAATC
Source organism: Lynx rufus (assembly GCF_022079265.1). Taxonomy (NCBI): domain Eukaryota; kingdom Metazoa; phylum Chordata; class Mammalia; order Carnivora; family Felidae; genus Lynx; species Lynx rufus. The sequence goes on from NW_025814889.1 coordinate 1,959,648, forward strand.
GGAGATTCGGATATATCGAACCCATGGTAAGTCATTTATCCTAAAGTTGTTGTGTGAAAACATTAACTATTTTTTAGCTAACATTTGTCAGATTTTCTGTTACACGCAACCCAAAGTGTTGCTCTAGGATACATTGCTCAGCTAGTCAGATACACAGATGTATATTTTCCCGTGGCTCGCTGCCCTTCTAGCTCCTAAAACGTCATCAGATGGTTCCTACTTGCTCTGACAACAAATTTAAAGTCAAATCACACCCGCGAAAAAGTTACGTAAGCACCAGCTCCTACAAAATAGAGCAAAATTTCAATTCACTAGCCAAAGTACTATTATTATATGGCAATAGAGAAAGCATAGAAATAGAGATAACATATTTAATTGGTGGGTTAGAAACTGTGCCGTCTTCATCAATTAAAGATATATAGACATCCTTTATTTCAACATTTGTACAGAGAAACGAGATTCTGTTAATATTTTGTGTCCCAGTAATTCACATTTCCACATATAAAACCCACATGAAATGGCAAAAGAACTCTATCTCCTTTTCTGTTGATTTAATATCGGTATTATTCCGGATCACACACCTATATTCTTTGAGTACATTAAACTCACAAAGAAAGAAGTTTCACGCAAATATTTTAATTCCTACAATTTTACATAACTGGGTCCATACTTTCCAGGGCTTGCTAAATATTTGAATCAGAAGTGGCCTCGTTTCCCTTGAATGTTGACATTCCCTCGCAATTTTGATTTTGGGAATGATTACATCCCCACGATGGATGCATTAATTTAATGAGGGCAAGTGTTCAAACACGTTGTAAAATCAGACGAAAGCAGCTGTAGACACGGAAAGTAAACACACACGTACACAGGGAACTGACCGGAAAAGAGCGGCAGGATCTCGGCCTGCTGACAGCCATCCGTTTCCCCCAACCGTCCTTTTTATCATCTGACAAACTTCAGCACGAGCGTGTCTTTTGGAAACGTGTACATCGCGATCCACCGAATGTCCTCAAGGGTTTGTTCCCGGCGCTAGTTGAGAGGTGACAGGTGCACTGGCTGGTCCCTTGGGTCCCTCTCTGTGAGTAGCGACCACCACGCCCACCCGGTTTGGGGTTCTGGTAGAACAGTCTTAGGAATGAAACACAGAACCTGTCTCGAAGAACCACCCGTGGCTAACAGCACTATAATACGTGCTCGTACAGAGTGCGTTACCACTTAGGGTGGGGGCACAGATTTTAACCTCAGGTCTACATGTTGCCAAGAAGTATTGCTTTGATGCTCTACGCGCAGTCTTCAGTCCTGGTTTACGTAAGAAAACGTGCTCTCGCAGCTACGGTGGACTTAAATCTGGCCACCGGAACTCTCGTTGCTTAAATTTCACGCTGATCTTCTTCGTGTCTCCCCAACCACCCTCTAGCTAATTTAAGTTAATTCATTAAAAAGCAAGGCTCCCTTTTTAGAAAGCTAGTGTATTTCTAATTTTCTCCAGTTCTGTCTCTGTGGCCCCAGGTATCCGTTTCCCCCCGATAGGGAAGCAGTGTGGAGAAGTGTGGCCTCGGGGCGCCTGGGTGGCGCAGTCGGTTAAGCGTCTGACTTCAGCCAGGTCACGATCTCGTGGTCCGTGAGTTCGAGCCCCGCGTCGGGCTCTGGGCTGATGGCTCGGAGCCTGGAGCCTGTTTCCGATTCTGTGTCTCCCTCTCTCTCTGCCCCTCCCCCGTTCATGCTCTGTCTCTCTCTGTCCCAAAAATAAATAAAAAACGTTGAGAAGTGTGGCCTCAAATCTGAGGTCCCTCTAATATAGAACATCGAAGAAAACTCCTTCCCCCACGATTGCTGCGCACACACATTACTGCTATTAGGAGCTCGCTGCTTCTAGCTGTACAGAAGGTAACTTGTGGGTTTTTGCAGGAGGTCTCACGGCTGCTGTCCTCTGCGATGTTCGTCCTGCCTTCCTCCGTGAGAGTCCACCAGCAGTAAATTGTGGCATTTGCATGAGACTGTTGCTCTGCTGACATCTGACGTGTGCAGGACAGCGGGCAGGCACAGGCAGAACATTCTAAGAGGACACCCCTTTTCAGCAGCATAAATCACGAATTTCAAAAATAGGAGTTTCTCAGATGTTAGGATTTCATTCCACTCCATTCGATGGCCTCACAGGGCCTGAACACAGCCGCCGGGAACCGACAAAGAAAGCATGAAGAAAATCTCTTCTGTTTTCATGTCTTCCTTCGAGATATGCCAGAACACTCCTCATCAAGCGAGTCAGGATGCCGGGGGCTTTCCCGGGGGCCTCTGTGTTCTTTCTCTTCTCCGTGGTGATGGCTTCAAGATGAAGTAGAACACCAAGGCATTCATCACAGGAACTATTGCTTTATTCAAAACATTTAAAAAATAAATACAATAAATCAGGTTTTTTTCCTTTGCAAGTATTAAATACAGATGTACTATATGCATATGAAATTTTTGATTAAAATGTCTTTCACCAGTCTGTCTCTTTAATTAAATAAAGCCTGTTTGGTATTAATCAAGGCACAAAGAATTTATACCCCAAATCCAGATTAATTAAAAGCCTGGAGCTCGGAGAACAGACTGCGTATAAAGACAAAAATAAATCAATCCAAACATGATATTTATGAATATGGACTGTTTGTGAGCAAAATATAAATAATTTAGACGGAGTAATATATGTCAGATATGTGATAGGATTATTTTATATTATAGAGTGTATTTACATGTAAATTTGAACTCACGTGTTGAATTAAGGTTTCTATTTTTAACATTTATTGTTCATTACAGAGTGATGATAGCTCTTCCTGGCTAACCCTCTCATAGATCCTGACGCTTTTAACTACCTGCTCACATGCATCAGGAAAGGGAGCCCCAACGTGGACCCATAACTCTTTTTGCTCGGTTTGGTTTAATCTTACTCAACATTACATCTGTGTCCCAAAATGGAGCACGGTCTAGTGCCCCATCATGAGTCGCTGGGGCCCAGCTCAGGCACGACATTTAAACTTGGTATTTTGAACTCATTAGTATGTTCACCAAATTAAAATTTGTATTAATGCTTAGCTATTTTTTAAGTGGGAATGAAATACAAATATTTGGTCAGCTTTAAAATTATACATGTAAGATATATATATATATATATATATATATATATATATATATATGTAACAAACAATAAAAATGTAGTGTTTGGGGGGCGCCTGGGTGGCTCAGTTGACTGAGTGTCCGACTCCTGATTTTGGCTCGGGTCAGGATCCCAGGGTCATGGGATCAAGTCCCACATCAGCATGGAGCCTGCTCAAGATTCTCTCTCTCCCTCTGCCCCACTCCCTGCTTGTACTCTCTCTCTCTCAAAAAAAAAAATGTATTGTTTGGAAGAGACCCTGACACCTGTTAACTGTTGGCTTAAATCATCATCATCATGATTTTATTATATTTTAAAAGTAGGCAAACACATTCTTTAAGGCATTTATTTATAACTTTCAAGTCAACTTCATATTTGTACTACTTTTCACAAGTATATATTGATTGACGTCCTTAACGATCTCAATTTTAGATTGTTGGTTAAGTCAAATGTAATTACAACAAAATACAGAAACAGACCAAAATTCATCTAGCGATAATGAATGTATCAAAATTACAAGGGTTTTTGTTTTTGGTAAAATCACATATTACTATATTTTATTATGGCATCCTGATTATCAGTTACTCATTCTTTTAAAAGATATTGCACTTAGTGTGCATAATTCTCTTATTTTTGAAGTGGTGTCCATAGTAGCAATGTGTCCAGATTTAAGGAAAAAGCAATAACTGAAAATAGCTTGGAAGGTTGTCAAAAGTTCGGAAATGACAGAAGTAAACCCAGTGGGTCACTAAAGTGCTAATTTGTGGAAGTTTATTGTGCATGCACCAGAAAGGCAGCTGGAGTTGGGGGGGCACACTCGACTGCACCCCAGAGCGGAGCTCGGGGTGTATTGTTCTACCGCGGCATGGTGAGGAGGTGCTGTGTGTGCCTCACCGTGACAGGTGAGAAGAATTTTCTTAAATGATAGAGAATTGGTCGGTGGTTACCTCCCACCGACCTTGGGAAACAATTTAAGTTTTGCTTCTGATTTTCAGTGGCATAAACAACGAATGACCCAGGTCAGGTCAGTCTTGCCAAATAAACTAAATTAAACTTTGTGGGACTAAAAGCATGTCTGCTCAGGGACTTTTCAAGGCTGGTCTCCGTTTGTTTTGGATTTGAACAAGGACATGCAAATTCCCAGTGCAAAGCCACCGCCAAAATGATGAACTCGCTTTTCTCCCAGAAGGGATGGGAAACCCTGGCGAATCCGTGCTTTCAACCTAATCTTTCATCAGTGACGAGTACCAAAAATAATTGGTGCGAGGTTTGCAACATTTCTAAGTGAAAGATGTATTTTTGGCAGAAAAAGGAAGTTTCTATGCCTTGTTTGTTAATGCATGGAAAGGAGGTTCATTCGTTTGTCGGTATGAATCCGTAGAGGGATTTGGGAGCTTGCACCAGTTATCTGTTCCTCATTTCCCTGAATTAGTAGGTCTCAGGCTATCCTGTAGACTAGAGGTACAGTGATGTGAAAGATCTATTTCCCATTTGTCTTCTGGTGGGAAAGACTTGCCATTGACCATCTGAAAAGAAAACAAAACAAAAACAATTGTCTGGTGACAAATAGTGATGGTGGTGAGGAAGGACATCGAAGGAATAGTGGTGAGTGAGAAATCTGCCCTTTCAAATGAGGTAATAACCCTGGAAGGCGTCCCAGGAGAAGCAGCCCTTCAGCATGAAGCCATTAAGTAAAGATAGAAATATTCTCAGTTTTTTGAAGTCCCTTGTCTTTTGACTTTACTGATGTTTCCCATGAACACTTTCTTCATTTTTTTTTTTGCTTTCCAAATACTCTTTTCTCTACACTTTTCCTATAAACTCTGGATTTAAAGACACTAATTTTAGTAGATTGTCCATGAGTCACTACAATCTAGTGTGGACACAGCACATTTCTTGTTTTTCGCTAACAACTCTGTAATTACGGGTGCACACACGTGCACACCTCCCACACACATGCATACCCCCCCACACGTGCACACAACGTACACCCATGCACACCTGTACACAGATGCACACACCCACACACATGCACACCCACAGTCCCTCACACCCATGCACACCTGTACACAGATGCACCCACACATATGCATACACCCCCACACATGCACACCTGTGCACACACATGCACACACCCACATGCCCTCACATCCATTCACACCTGTACACAGATGCACACACACATGCACACCTGTGCACACACATGCACACACCCACACGCCCTCACATCCATGCACACCTGTACACAGATGCACCCACACATATGCATACACCCTCACACATGCACACCTGTGCCCACACATGCACACACCCACATGCCCTCACATCCATGCACACCTGTACACAGATGCACACCCACACACATGCACACCCACACGCCCTCACATCCATGCACACCTGTACACAGATGCACCCACCCATATGCATGCACCCGCACATATGCATACCTGTGCACACACATGTACACACCCACACGCCCTCACATCCATTCACACCTGTACACAGATGCACACACACACATGCACACCTGTGCGCACACATGCACACACCCACACGCCCTCACATCCATGCACACCTGTACACAGATGCACACACCACACATGCACACCTGTGCACACACATGCACACACCCACACATCCATTCACACCTGTACACAGATGCACACACACACACACATGCACACACCCACATGCCCTCACATCCATTCACACCTGTACACAGATGCACACACACACATGCACACCTGTGCACACACATGCACACACCCACACGCCCTCACATCCATTCACACCTGTACACAGATGCACACACACACATGCACACCTGTGTACACACATGCTCGCCTGGACACACCCACCCACACCCACTTGTACACAGATGCACACACATGCACACACCCACATGCCCTCACATCCATTCACACCTGTACACAGATGCACACACACACATGCACACCTGTGCACACACCCACACGCCCTCACATCCATGCACACCTGTACACAGATGCACACCCCCCACATGCACACCTGTGCACACACATGCACACACCCACACGCCCTCACATCCATTCACACCTGTACACAGATGCACACACACACATGCACACACCCACACGCCCTCACATCCATGCACACCTGTACACAGATGCACACACACACACATCCACACCTGTGCACACACATGCACACACCCACACGCCCTCACATCCATTCACACCTGTGCAGAGATGGACACACCACACATGCACACCTGTGCACACATGCACACACCCACACGCCCTCACATCCATGCACACCTGTACACAGATGCACACACACACACATGCACACCTGTGTACACCCACACACATGCACACCTGTGCACACACATGCACACACCCACACGCCCTCACATCCATTCACACCTGTGCAGAGATGGACACACCACACATGCACACCTGTGCACACATGCACACACCCACACGCCCTCACATCCATGCACACCTGTACACAGATGCACACACACACACACGCACACCTGTGTACACACATGCTCGCCTGGACACACCCACCCACACCCACTTGTACACAGATGCACACACATGCACACACCCACACAAATCTGTACACAGATGCACACCCACACATGTGCACACACAGTTTCTAATATTGCTAAGGAGGGTGGGAGACATGCTGGTCCCTGTCTCGTGGAGTCGAAGCACTAATCTCATGGACAACAGAGAGAGAGCAAAGCAATAGCTTATTGAGAGAAAGTACAAAGCTGTCAAGAGTGAGAGAGGTCCCGACTGGGCAGCCACCAAGGACTTTGTCCCTGACTTTTTATTGGGACCTGATCAGAAAGTTTGTGCAACTCTGTGCATGGCCCCTAGCTCGGGCAGGTGCGGGACACGTTTACCTCCTCTTTTTCTTTTCCAGACTCCTCTGCCATTGCTGCCTCCTCCCCTCCCACCTGCCCCCTGCAGCCTCCCCGGAGGCCCTGATCTCTCCCTGCCTGGTGTTAACCCTCTTCCTGCTCAACACCACCAGCCCTTCCTTTCTGGAGAAGAATAAACCATGGGCTGAGGCACTCCTGCCCACCTGAAAGAACTGCAGAATCCAACAAAACTGTTTCTGAGACCTTTCTATTTTATAGGATTAAATTTGTAAAGAATCACACGTTAGGAATTAATCAACCTGGGCTTATTTAACCCTCTGCTGATTCTTCACCAGTGTTCACGCTCTTTCTTTAAGCGCGAGACCCTATGGTATCATTTAGCACGTTTTGTTGAGCAAAACACCTTACTTCAGGGAATGAACCCAAATCGGGAGCTGCAAAAAAAAAAAAAAAGACTGGTCGATACCGTGCCTTCCTGTCTCTCCCTTGGAAAGACTCTAAATCAAGAAAATACTGAAATGTGAACAGACACGTGTGTGTGTGTGTGTTTAATTCAAGCCGATCACTTCCCACGCCATTGTCTGCGCGGATGACGAACGCCAGCCCTCCCAGCTGGGAGACGATGGGTGCTACCCCTTGCTGCTCTCCCCAAGCAAGTTGGCCCGTTCCAAACCCTAATGTGAGAAGTTCCTGAAAGATAAAAAGCTCTTGGGGCACCTGGGTGGCTCAGTCTGTTGAGCCTCTGACCTCAGCTCAGGTCATGATCTCACGGTTCGTGGGTTCGAGCCCCGTGTCGGGCTCTGTGCTGACAGCTCGGAGCCTGGAGCCTGTTTAAGATTCTGTGTCTCCCCCTCTCTCTACCTCGCCCCTGCTCACGCTCTGTGTCTCTCTGTCTCAAAAAAAAAAAAAAAAACAAAAAAACCAAAATGATAAAAAGCTCTTATTTGGACCATTCAGCTTTCTTCGTAAATTTTCTTTCTGTCATTTCACAAACCATGGTAGACTGTTGCATGTTGAAAATAAAAACCGGGGCGTCCGGGTGGCTCAGCCAGTTAAGTGTCCGACTTCGGCTCAGGCCATGATCTCGTAGTTCACGAGTTCAAGCCCTGCGGTAGGCTGTGTGCTAACAGCTCGGAGCCTGGAGCCTGCTTCGGATTCTGTGTCTCCCTCTCTCTCTGCCCCTCCTCTGCTCATGCTCTCTCTCTCTCTCTCTCTCTCTCTCTCTCTCTCTCAAAATAAATAAACATTAAAAAGAAAAAGAAAAGTCCTTGTCCCAACATAATCAGTCAAGGAAAGTTCTGGACTTGGAGCACTCGCGTTGGCAGGTTCTCTGGAATTCAGGTCTCCCGCTCAGTGACGTTTGTTTGTTTCGACACCTGCACGTGCCAGCTGGTAATGGTTACTTTGTTTTCTAGCACTTGTGCTTTTGTGTGGAGCTTGTTAATAAGGATGGATGGGGAGCAGGTGTGGCCGTTTCTGAGCGCGGTTATTGGTACGTAATTGCCCCAGGCTATTGTTTTCAGCAGTTTCCACTTGTACATTGTCGCGTTGCAGCTGGCCGTAACAGCCGAGCGCGAATGCGCCACTGCCTCGTGCAGGCTCCGCTTACGAATCTAATTTCGTCATGGAAAGCGGCCAGATCTGTCCACTTAAGCAAAAATACTAGTGATGAAAGCAGAGTTCGAACCAGCCGAACCGGCGAAAGGTTGAAAAAAGTTGCGATCTTTTCAAGAATGTCAAGGATGTCATTTTACATTCACAGGCCAACCACTCGCTGATAAATTTAAAAATCTGAAATTTTCACCACGTTTGGCGGTAAATCAAGACTAACATAAGAGATGGAGATTAAAAATTCATTTTAGAACATCCCGCTTAAGATGTTTTTTTTCCCCAATTGTCTTCTCTAATTCAACTCAGCAACTGAAACGGGGGTGTTAAACAGTCCGCAGATGTGATGTGCTACTCTTAAGTCACCGCAAATTCGTAAGCCGTGGAAGAAGTGTTGCCAGCTGAAAATTCCAGTAAGAAACACGTGTGTTGCACGGTGTTTGGGAAGAGGTGGGCGATCAGCTTGGGGCTTGGAACCTTTTGATCATTCAGATGTTTTTAGCTCATGTCTGGAAAATCACAAGAGATAATTGCCTGTTTAGGGCGAAAAGGGGAGTAGCTTGACGTCCTGGCGTTACCTAGTCTTTTCATGGAAAATATTTACAAATGGGACTCTTGAGAGGCCACTTTGTAGAAATCATCCCATGGCTTCGTGGCGCCCAGGAGCGAGGGCGGGCTTGGTTTACTCCGGCACGTCCCGGCCACGGGCGTAACTCTGTTTTTGCCAAGTTGCTACCTGCATTTGGACAGACCACCTGCACTGTCAGCGTGACCCTGAAGGGGCTTTGTTAATTTTCCTTCACCGGTGGGGATTTCAGCACTGAAGTCCCTTGGCCAAAACAACCTGTATTAATCAAAGGCTGCAATCATTGCTTATCAGCCACGGGTCGTGACACGTGCATGCAGAATGGGATTCGTAGAATCTAGACATCCAAGGGGAGAGCTGAGGGGAGCACTCTGACGCCGGGGCTGTCCCTCTGACTACCCAGATGTCCACACTCACACACACAGGGCTGTCGTGTGCTACAGAACGCTTGCCGTACTGGGCAATTCCCAGTACTCTCCAAGCAACGTCAGGGTGATACATTTGCCGCCAATATTACTCTCACGTTCAGAGAGTTCCTGAAAAACTGCATGCATAATTGCTCTGTTTGAACTTCCTGACATTGATATTATCTTTCAAATTATTCTCCCACACGTACTCACTTTTAAAATCATAATTGTGGGGGGAGAAGTTATTTTGTGGAGCAGGAAAAAAAAAATCAAAGTACAAGTGTTCTTTTTTTAAGAAGGAAGTTGGGTGTTCTCTTATTAGTGCCCAAAACTTTAGAACATTTAGAATTTTGTAGAATCTGTGCAAGGTCATAAACATCTCTCAGGTATCGTGTAGAAAATTCAGGCTTTGGAGGTGTCTGCACCCGGGCGAACGCCCACTGTGGTCTTCTTCCTGTGTGACCTTCAAAGCCCAGTTCCTCTGAGTCACGATTTTCTCTCTGCGAAGGCAAAACATGTAGCAATTGTTGTGATGCTCTTTGACGAGGTGATTGATGTAAACTCAACGTGCATTGAGCAGTTACCCTGTGGTAGGTTAATACATACGTTTCTAAGCATTCCCTCTGCCTCTTGTTCAGTCCTCAGAAAAGCCATGTGTCAGAGGCTGCAGGAAGTGAGGCGCACAGGGACTCAGCCTATGCCTCGTCTCAGAACCGGAACTCAGGTCCTGGGCCTGCACGTCTCCCCCTCCTGCTCCCAGCTAAGCTGCCAAGGTCAGGCTACCTCATGTAGCATTCCAGGGAGCATCTGTTTTAGGAAGCACGTTAACCGGTGTCTACTACTTTTGTTGGGAATGGCCATGTCTTCCCCCTATTTCTGTAGAATCCTGGTATCCCAAGAACTAGATTATAGTGTTTACCACCAAACTGTATAGTATTACCTCCAAACCAGTTTGTAAACAAAACAAAAACAAACAAACAAAAAACCACAACAGGTTAATGAATAAAAAGTCTTACATAATTTTCACATTTTCACCCACATTTTTCCTCTTGGGTACCTTCTAGAAAGCCAGAGAGAGGGGACAGATGATGGACTCAATGAGCCAGGACTAACCAGCACCATTAGGAACAGGTGAATATGTTTAAGTGCGTACCAGCACCAGGAAGCTGTGATTTTAATTGGACATCGTACGAACACTATTTACTCATATTCTCCCTTAATTACATGGCCTTAGTTCACGAGGTGACATTAAACGTGCCGATCCCTCCCCGTGCCAGGCAAAATGTCACGCGTTTCGGTGAATTCCAGCCAGCCAGTGTTCTGAGGAGCCCTTGAGGCCCTCGCACCTGCATTTCGGTGGGGGGGGGGGGTGGGGGAGACACTGGGCCAAACCTGTCTTCACTCAGGACACACGGGCCATTTTCCCGATTGATTTTTACAACTTCAGCCTGTGCTCTTGCCTGGAACACAGATATTTAAAAGTGGAATTTACTTAGGCTTTTGCGAGATGCGCTTTTCTCTCATCAGGACTGCTTTCAGAGGTGAGGAAGCTTGTCTGGGGCTCGGGAGGGGCACCGCAGACCGGAGGTTTGCACCCCCCCCCCAGGTGAGGCCACCATCCATCACCTTGGGCGGGTGGGCCCCGGGGGGGCGGAGCCCTGGCGGTGGTAGAGGGAGGGCGGCCCCCTCGGGGAGGTGGTGGGGGCCTCCTCGAGCAAAGGAAGGCCACGTGGCCGCAGGAGCCTGGAACACAGACGCCCAATCGGACTGCTTGTTGGAAGTTGTGTGAAAGGCTCCACCCCGCTGTGCTCGGGCCCAGCCCCCTGGGTCGGAGCCCGTGGAGCCCGGGCCTCGGGCCCGTCCCTGTGGGCAGGAGTTCTGACACGTGGTGCATCCCTTATAAAGAGAAGGCAGGCCCAGTGGTTGCTTTTTCTCCCGGGTGTGGACGAGAAGGAAGATGCCCGCGAGGACGCCGTCTCTGCACCGGGGAGCGGCCTTCACCGGGCCCCCCACGCTAGGCCTTGGCCCTGAGTCTCCGGCTGCCACGAGCCTCTGAGGTTAGTGCCGGTTGCCTGGAAGCCCAGGTCGGGGACCTCTGTTGCTGGGCTAGGACTGTGAGCCTTGGCTTCGGGCCCGCTAGGAGCAGGCGCCCTGGCCAGCTCCTCTCCTGTGCTATCCCCCCCACTACTGGCGCGCAGGTGGCCTGGGGCCAGTGGGCCTGCTCCGGGTCCCCAGAGCACGGCAAATTCGTAGGGGGCCCCTGAGAGAGGGGCACGCCAGGCGTCTTCGAGGGCCTTTCCAGACGGCCCGGAATTTCCTAGTCTTTGCCGCACAGGAGGTAGCTGGGAGCTGGTCCCCTGGTTTCCCCGGGGGAGCCCTTCGTGCCCCCTCTACCCCCGAGAATCGCACTGGGGACTTCTGTAGGGTCTGATTCCAAAACCCTGGAGGACTACACTCTAATCCTTGTCTGGTAACCTTTCCTCACAGGTGAAAACAGGCAGCAGGTAAGGGTGTCCTTTCTCTCTCTAGAGTGTTTCCGTGTACGGGATCTGCCTGCTAGACTGGCCGGAGCTCTCCTCCGTTCTCCCCGGGCTACCCTGCTGACTGGGCTGTTCCAAATGGAATCTGCCCCAAACCAGATCGGCTGTTCCTGTGTCGCAGACCTTCCGTTCTTAAGAAATGGCAAAAACCTGTCTGCGGTTGCTCAGAGACCTAGGTTGGTGGCCTCTCCCATCTGGTTGTGAACCCTGGCTGCTTGGGGAGGCACAGGGAGAGCCCCCCGGAATCCCAGAGCTCAGCCTGGCTGCAGTAGTCTCACACAGGCCTGTGGGTGTGGTCACCCCAGGCCCCTAGTGCCCCTTGCTCCGCACTCTAACTCTGTAGAGTGTTCTAGAAGCCCGTCTGAAGACCCTTCCCACTCTGGAGAGCTTCAGCCCGAGCCCCTTGGGCCTGACCCCAGCTGGAGCCCCTGAACTCAGACACCAGCAGCGCCCCCCCCCCACAGGTGAAGGGAATCGGTTACCGGTGGGGTCATGGGGAGCACGGCTTCCTGAGTCCCCGCAGGCGTCTGTAGGAGGAGCCAGTGATAAAAACCTGCGCCCCGTCTAATTTCACGACCCTGCTCACCCGTGGCCCTCCCCTGGCCCATATTACTTGCAGCCTCAGGCCCCTGGTGTCTGACTTCTAGAAACTTCCATCAGCTATTAACTCTTATTCCATCAACTTGTCCTTTGCACTGGAATGCAAATGCCGGTCTGAGTCAATCTTGCTCAAAGCCTGGCGTTTAGAGAGAGGCCTAGGCAACTTCCAGGAGCTCGGGATCATTTAACAAATGGGTTAACTTAACAAGTCTCCGAGTGGACGCCTGGCAATCCCAGGATCAGGGAGCCAGTATGAATTAGCCAAGGGGGCTTGTGGGTAGATGGGGGCCCAAAGCTTCACAGCCTCGAGTTTTGCTTACTTTGGGTTAGTAATGCCAGTATACCTAGTTCCAGACTGAGTGTAGGAGAATCACAAAAGCGAGCAAGGGCACCTCTAAGTCAAGTTGGCTCTCCCTGTGCTTGTCTCCACTTGTGCTGTGTGCGTGGTGCTCTCATCTCTTAAAGCCAAACACCGAGATGCAGGGGAATGAAATCTAGTCCCCCTTCCCCGTCCCTGTCCCCAATTAGCAGCAGGAAGTTACCAGTGTAGTGCTCAACAGTTCACGCTTCATTTTCACCACTTGTCCTAATACTAGAGCCTAGAGAAAACACGGCCTTCCCGGTTTGGGATCTAATCTCGCACCAGAGGTCAGCTGCTCGTATCTGTCAGGCTGTGCCCTCGGAAGAGGGCCCCTGTGCTTCCTCATACGCTGCCCACCAGTTTTGCCTGGAGCAGCTCCCGGTCCCCTCCAGAAAGGTCCCTGGCCTGGGGGGACCTCAGGAGGCCCAGGTGGGGCGTCCCAGCATTATGACGTGAACGTGGGTGTGGTTAGTTGTCTGCCGGGTTCCTGGCACCTTTGTCCTGAAGTCTGTGCATCACTGGGTGGGGGGAGGGGGACTTTAGGCCTACGTGAGTGGTGGTTGGGTGGCCGGGTTTGTGTTCGGGATGCCCTGGAAGCACCCCCAGAGGGTCTCCTCTGTGCCACCTTGATTTGGGGTCCCTGTGGAGCAGCGGCTTGCAGCTGGGGGGTGGGTAGTTGGAGACGACTGTACGCCCTCAAGCACTGGTGACTTGCTGGTGTCCTAGGACTGCTGGCCTGTGACTTCCCCTACCAGCTTAGAAGCTAACCTTGTCCAAGCTACTCTGAGGGTGCTCTTCCGAGAGACCCCAGAATGTCCGATCTAACCAGATGAGCTAGGAAGTAATCCGGGACGTCCCCAAGGGTGAAAACCGAACAGGAAGCCGGAAATGGGGATTTTGTGGTTCCCGGAGGCTTCAGCTGCCTAGTGGGAATTTTGCCATGGAGATCAGGTGGGGCCCACGTTTTCATCACTGGCTTCTGGAGACACCTGTAGGGGCTCAGGAAGCCAGCCCCCCCTTGCCCTCACCAGTGACCGATTCCCCTCACCTGTGAGGGGGGAATGTTGCAATTGAATTGGGGTCTGGCTTTTAATGGCCCAAAGGAGTCTAGTGACCCTGTCACCCAGGACTAACAGCAGGATCATGAAAGACGGGCCAGATGTACTATAGCCAAAAAAAACTTCTCAGGCTTTCACTTTAAGGTCTAATAAACGGTCTCCTGTAAGGTTTACTGATGTTTTTGGTTCAGAAAACCTCCAGTCTGTATGTACAGATGGATTCTGGGAAAACCTTAGAAGGAATAAAAAAAACCCTATGGCAGCAGATTACAGGGAGATTGAAGGATCTGGATGGGGAGTATTAGCTTTTGTAAAGGTGCATAAACCATTTGAGAGGTGCTAGAAAAACCACAATGTAGGCTCTGGGTCTTCCCGAGCACCTGGCAGAGGCAAAACCCTGTCCCCCGTAGATGAACTTGCTTCATAGAAATACTATAGGTAAACATGAACACAACATAGAGTGCATCTTGTCCTGCAAGTTGGGCTCCTGGGTAACAGGTTCAGTTGGCTTGAGTACGGTTCTGGAAGGCCAAGACCTTGTGAGCTCATGTGTGGAGTCAGACTGAGGTCCTAGAACAGCGGGATGGGGCTGGAGGGTGGGGGAAAAGAGGTTGGTGGGACTTCATTACAAGTCCTAGGGACCGGGTGTGTGGCCCCACACCTGTGGTTCACACTGGGTGGTGCGTGTGTGTGAGCTGTGCAGTGTATTCATGTTCTCACCGTCACAAGAGGGTGGTCCTGTGAGATGAGGGTCATGTTTGCCTTACTGTGCAATCTGACTGCAGACCTCACCTTGTATCCCTTACACTTAGGCTCTAGGCTATTACCTCTGACTCGGGGTGGGGGGCCCTCCCACTCAACGGGTAGAGGCTCTTCACTGAAGGCAGGTAGCCGGTCCGTGCTCACTCCTGAGCTGCTGGTGACAGGCTGGGGGCCAGGTCACACCCACACTGGTGCTCAGAGGAGCCCGTGTGGCCACCCTGCTCACTCTGAATTGGCTGTTAAATACTGGGGTGCTTCTATTATAGGGTGTACAGGAGGCCTTGCCTGGAAGTGTTCCTACAGTGGCTTTGCATTGGCCTTGTTTTTAAGATCTGGGCTCCATGTCACATCCTACACTTACCTGTATCCAATTCTAGAATACTTAACAGTAGTTTATTCACTTGTTATACAGAAAAACCATCTGAAACTGTCCAAAATTCCAGTAACCATGCATGTTTTATGCCCTTTTGAGTAAGGTTAGGGACCAATTACCTGATGTTCTACTGAACTGAATAATCTACTTAAATAATGGTTTTTGAGCTGAGCCTAGTGACTCCTTCCCTTGCTCTCTTCCTCCTGCCATCTTCATTTTTGTGAGACCCCTCGGTTACTAGAGAGGTATGAAGTGGTTGTGTCCATTTCCTTTGGCTCTAAGGGTTTTTTTTGCCTTGTGTATTCGTGAGCTCTGTTGGGTGCAGATCTGTTTGGGAATGTTAGTTGACCTCTTCATGACCATGGAATTCCACTTTGTCCTTCATCTTCCATGTTTTAATGTCTGTTTCTCTGAAGTTACTATGGATACTTCGTGTGTGTGTGAGAGGGTTAATCCCTTTGTGACCATCTTTATATGGCCTTCTGACATAGCATATTTTAAAATCCCTTTTGTCTAAAGTTCTTAAGGCATTGGTAAAACAGAAGAAAATCAGTGGAAAGTTCTGTTGAGAATAACTGCCATTGATGTTTTGTATTTGGAAAATAACAGGTATAACAGACCCAGGAGATTGGTTTCAGGTGTTCAACACAATATTTATATACTTACAAAATGATCCCCATGGTAAGTCAAACACCTGTCACTTTACATAGTAACAAATTTTGGAAACTGAAGATCTACTCCTACCAATACATAACGGGGGTACTAACCATAGCAGCCTTGCTGTGCGTCATTTGCCTGTGACTTCTCTAAAGCTGCACTTAAAATTGTCCCTTTTGACCACTTCACCCATTTATCCCCCCCTACCTATGGGAGCACCTATCTGTTCTGAATTTGTGTGTGTGCTAGTTTCCACATAAAAGTGAGATCATGTACTTTTTTCTGATCTGCTTCGCTTACCTAATGCCTTTGAGATCCTTTGTGTTGTCACAAATAGCCGAGTGTTCTGTTGTGTGTATATGGCCTGTGTCCACCAGTAGGTCCTTGTTTCAGTATATGGCTGCTGTAAATCGAATGAGCATGGGGGTGGGTGATCTTCTCAAGTTCGTGTCTTGGAATACCCATTATTGGAACTGTTGGATCCCGTTCTGAGTGCACTCCGTACTCCTCTCCATAGTGGCTGTGCCAACTGACACTCCCGCAGCCATGTGTGAGGTTCCCTTTTCTCTGCATCCTTGCCAGCACTTCCTGCTTTTTGATTCTGGATATTCTGACAGGTGTGATGTGATAGCATTGTGGTCTTGATTTGCGTCTTCCCCATTTGATGCATCTTTTCATGTACCTGTTGGCCACCTGTAGGTCTTTATAAAACTATTCAGCTCCTCTGCTCTTAAATCAGGCTTCTTTTTGCTCTTGAGTTGCGGTTATTTGTGTAGTTCAGATGTTAACCCCTTATCGGATAGTTTGCAAACATCACCCTGTAGGTTGCCTTACCGTTTTACCTTGCTGTGCAGAATCCTTATAGTTTGATGTAGTCCCACTTGTTACCTGTTTGACTTAATTTTTGCATGTGGTGGAATAGTGGTCCAATCCCATTCTTCATTTGCTTGTGGCTGTCCAGAATTCGCAGTATCTTGTGTGGTCTTTGCTCGTTTGTCATAAGATAATTGACCATATAAGTGTGGGTTTATTTCTGGGGTGTTCTGTTGATCTGTTTTATGCCAATATCCTGTTCACTGTAGTTTCATGATATAACTTGGTATCGGCGTGATTCCTCCAGCTTTATTTTTAAGTTTCCTTAGGCATTTTAGGGTTCTTTTCTCTATATAAATTCTCAGATTTCTGAAAAATTCCATTGGATTGTGTTAAATCTATAAATTTGGGTAACATGGAAAGCTTAACCATATCCCAATGTAGGAGCAGAAAATAGCTTTCCATGTGTGTTATCTTCAACTTTTATATGTAGTTTTCAGTGTTGCTTTCACCTCCTTGGTTATTCCTATTTTGCTATATTTTACTGTCAGAACACAATCGAGCCTTGTTCCCCTTCTCACTGGTGTGAATAGATCATATGAAGGTAAACACAGGAAAGAAAGCTTGGTGTCCTAACTCCTTGTGTATTAGACACGTGTAGATCTCTACTGCTCAGACGAAATCCCACCCTTACGTTCAGAGGTGATTCTTATCTAGGACCTCTGGGGCCACTTAGAGCCTGTTCAAGATGTTGGTGCAGGGGACCAAAGTGTTCCCATCTGACCCTCTCAGACCTTTCTCCGGTCTGGTGAGAGTTGACTGAAAAGGATTAAATGAACTCAGAAGATTCCTTATTTTCCCAAGAATTTTAGGCTAAAATTAAGGTATTTTGATGAAACTTTCTGTATCCTAGTGAAGGTGGGAGATGTATTGCTAAGCTGTTCATACCAAAGCATCCTCTCCCAGTGAGTTCAGTCTCTAACAATATATCCTAGAACATTCTTGTAAGGTGGTCAGCTGTGGAAGTATCCTTGATGTTCCGGTCAGGGTGGCTGTGTGGCACGTGTTTATGGAATGCAGCCTGGGACAGATGATTCTACAAAAGCCCACTCCCTTGTGTGTGGGGGGGCACATGTTTATAGAATGCAGCCTGGGATGGAAGTTTGTACAAAAATATTTGGGTCTGTCTCCCTGGAAGCCCTGGGGCTGGGGATGCACCAGTTTGTAGCTTTGGAAATCGAATCTGCAACTGGAGGCCAGGGCACCATCTGTAAGCACTGCCTTTGCTGATCCAGCTTCCACAGGGAACAGGCCAGATGTGCCTATAAACTGCCCCAAAGAACCCCTGAATGATCATGGAACACATAAGCCCCAAGCATGATGTTTTGCTGCCTGGCTCTACATATAAAGGAGTTAAATGTTGGTGTATGCAGGGATTAGAACAGATATATTGCTGTCAGTTAAAATCTGGAAGCAACCTAAGGAGCAATGAGCATGTCCAATGCCTCATGTTTTTCATTTAAAAAATTTGAGTGTAAGTGGGGGAAGGGCAGAGAGGGAGATACAGAATCGGAAGCAGGCTCCGGGCTCCGAGCTGTCAGCACGGAGCCCAACGTGGGGCTTGAACCCATGAACCGTGGGATCATGACCTGAGCTGAAGTCGGCTGCTTAACTGAGCTACCCAGGTGACCCCCATCTTCATTTTTAATCCCATTCTCTAATCCAAGCATCCTGGGATTCCTAGAGAAATGGCTGAACCTAAAAGTAGAGAAGGGAGTTTCCATAAGCCTGGTGCCCCTTATAATTCCAGGGAAAAAGTGCTAAGCATTGAGTAGATGAAAGGGACACAGCCAACTGAAACCTCCAAATGGTCAAATTTGAATAACTTGAGCAACTAAGTTATAAACCAAAGTAGAACATAAGTGTCCTTGAGTTTGTAGGGATATAAAGTTATTGAACATATAAATGGCAGAGATCTGTGCAGAATTCTAAACTCCAGTAGAAGTATTTAGTGGAATATCACTTGAGTGTAGAAAGAATGGGAGAATGTGGACAAACACTACCTTGGCCAGGTGACCAAGGTCCATGCTGATGGTGACCAGTCATGGCAACCACATGGAACCTTGTAATGGGTTTCAAAGGTCTTTAACCTGGTCTGAGAAAGACCTCAAACTCCATTTGAAGGAGCTTCCCGAGTACCAGCACCCCTCAAAAGTGCCCAGGTCTTCAAACATTGGGAAGTGTGAGAAACTACCACACCCAAGAGAAGCCTAAGGAGACTGGACACTCCAGTGTAATGTGTCCTTTGTGGGATCCTGGAACAGAAAAAGGACACAAGGGAGGAACAAATAGGAAGAAACCTATGGATGTTAGTAAAGAATATTTCATTTCCTACTTGTGACAAATGTACCATAATGTCTTCCATAGAGTCCTTGGGATCTTTTGTAGTATTTTCAGGTTTGTTTCTATAATCCTGAAACCTCTAAAATGTGTTTTAAAATTGGGTCATGTTACTTGTACTGTAAACCTTAGACCCTAGGAGTTAATCTATACTACCGATAAAAGCTTTATTGGATATACTGAAGTCCCTAAGTTACACATCACCAGAGGGAATATATGCCTTTCTTATGCAGGTTTTCAGATAAAAATCCTAAAAATGTCGGGATGGAAGTCGTGTACTTGGCTTCTCTGAGGGAGCAGGGATGTGAGCAGTAAACTGCAGGCAGCAGTAACCGACCCTCCAAGATCGTTCTCATGTTGCACTTTGAGTCTCAGAAATGCTGAATGCCTCCGAGGGACGAAAACCTAACACATGGGCACACAGCAGAAGGCGGAGGATATCGGCATTAACCCAGAGCAGGATGGGTCTTGACAATGAACCCCTCCCGGTGCCGGTAAAGTATAGTCAATTACTTCTATGATTGCTCCCGCGCTAATGCTGGTGTCCTAGTGGGATCAAGACCATTCTACTTTCATCTGTTCTTTTATCCTATGAAGTAGGGGGTAGGAGGTATTTGTTAGCCATAAGAAACTCTGCAAATTAAAAAAAAAACCTTGATAATGACATGAGTCCCCTAAACTCAGGCTGTTGTGATTTGCTTTGGTCAACTTACAAATGATCTGAAGGAAGAATTCTGGCGGTTCAGATCCTGTATGGAAGGCATAGAGACCTCTTCCTGCCATGTTGGCTCATCACTGTTACGGCAGGATGATGAAAAACTAACGGTCAGCTCTTTCAAGTCAAAGCTGTCGGATATTGTCTGGAAAAAGAGTAACCTGGGCTGTACTTGGTAGACCTGGGGCTCTAGTTTAATGCCGTGTGTGCCTAGTGGGCTCAGTCTTTGAGTCCGTGTTCAGTGGGGTTAATTACTAAAGTGATGGACCATTTTAGGAAGTATTCAGAAACTGGCAGATTAAGAATATATCTAGCTTCCACATCAAGAGGTGTTTCTTTTCATTCCTTTTGTGTTCTGGGAAACTTCATGCTTTAAGTCAGAATCTTAAATCATCGCGTACAAATCCCTTCGTAATCCAAGAGTATCTGAGGCAACATTGGAGTGAATTTTGACTGGCTCCACGGCTAGTTTAGAATGCTTGTGGTGTGCAGAAAGGGGTGGGGAAGATCAGCTGTCATTTCAGGTGTTTCTGTTAAAAAAAAAAAAAAAAAAACAGCAGTGGGTCAGATCTTGCAATGTCAGAGATGTGCCGTTTCTCGGGAACGATAACGTGCTGCTGGCCACTATGGGAGTACAAATCTGACAGCTGCCAGCAAAGGGCAGAAAAACCACATGTTGGTACTCCTTGCTGAGGACGAGGATGCAGTGAGTGCCTTCCTGACGGCGGCTGGCATACTGCAGCAGAGTCCCTCAGACATTGTATAGCTCAGTGCGTGACCAAAACCTTCGATATTCCCGGGGGATCGTCCTGACTCACCGGGGGTGCTGAGGGGGCGCTTTTCTGGGAGGAAGAATGTAATCTGTGTTGACTTTTCCTTGGGAAAAGCCTGAATTTCCTACGAACGTCCTATCGGATCATCTCACGTTATGTGCAGGCGGTCTTGGTGTTGCAGTTCTGTATCGATGCTGCTCTTTTGGAGAGCGCCGATGTTCTGCGGGACTTCTTTTCCCTTCAATTGTTCTCTATCTCGGAGATGGCAATCTTCGCGGATAGGTAAGACACTTATGTTCAGACTTAGAAGCAACGGAACCATACGGATCCACCACACTAACTTCTGTACAAGAGATCAAGCTTATTTTCTGAGATCGCTATGAATTCTTATGGTATGGTATTCCACTTGTTCACACTGAATTTACTTAGAAAACAAGTTTTCATGACTTTTCAAATATTTACACATTAGGGGTAATTCACACTTGGAAGACCTGATTTGCCTGAGTTGGGGAGGACAGCTGCCCCAGCAGTGGTCCTTGTTAGAGTCCTGTTGTTGGTGGATTTTGCTGGTATTTAGAGAACAGGCGTTGTGATCGAGCAATCTAAGTCTGGAAAAGCACAGCAAAAATGGACGAGGTCACCAGCAGAGCTACGGGCTACCCCGTTCTCACCGGGAAGTAATATGGGCTGTGTTCCCTTGGGGTCACCGAAGGCCACGGTTTCAAATCACCTTGCTAATTTGCTCATTAAACTGCACCTATTTGCAGGTGTCACACCTTAGAGGAAATTGTTCTTGGTTTTCTTTTGCTTAAAGTAGGAGTATTGGTCTTCCTTGCAGGGCATGTGCGAGAATGCTGAACTTGGGGACTCTGTTCTCAGAATGTATACATAAACTGACAGCATAAGGGGACGTGAGGGTATGAACGTCCTCAAATCCATAGGGTGTGTCTGTCTTGGCCGGTGCGTGTGTTCTGCTATACCTTTCAGGGGAGACCAAAACTCCACACCAGAGCCTGATTCCATGTTCAACAACTACATCTGTCACACTCACCTTTTCTGAGGTATAACGGACCTGCAACAGGTGTAGGTACCTGTATGGCATGATTCAGTATCTGT
This sequence comes from Lynx rufus, assembly GCF_022079265.1. Classification (NCBI taxonomy): domain Eukaryota; kingdom Metazoa; phylum Chordata; class Mammalia; order Carnivora; family Felidae; genus Lynx; species Lynx rufus. The sequence goes on from NW_025814889.1 coordinate 1,981,424, forward strand.
CTACATGGAGGGGGGAAAAATTTGTCTCAACTCCTGTCCCTATGAGTGGTTATAAGTTGACTTTTTCTGGTGACTGGGGCTATTAAGGTCTATTCTCTGCAACTTTCAAATACTCGGTACAGACTAAACTAGTCCTGCTGTACGTTGTATCCCAGTGACTCCTAACTGGAAGTTTGGACCCCCTTCACCTTTCCACTTCTGGTAACTGCCCATTTGCTTTGTATCTAGGAGCTCACTATTTAACGTCAGTGGCATCATATGGTGTTTGTCCTGCTCTGATTTAATAACCTCAAGGTCCATCTGTGTCCTGGCGAATAGCAAGATTTCCTTTATGGTCGAAAAGTATGTGTGTATATACATACATACCCCTCTATCTATTCACCCATCAATGGACACGCGGGCTGTTTCTTGGTTATGGTAAATCTGCAGTGAACCTTGAAGTGCATGTAATCCTACTAGTGTTCTCATTTTTCAGATTCCCACAAGTGGGATTGCTGGATATGGCAGCTCTATCTTTAATTGAGGAACCTGCCCCCCCATAGTTCTCATAGTGGCTGTACCAATTTACATGTCCACCAACAGTGCACAAGGTCCCTTCTCTACAAGTCTCTAACACTTGTTTCTTGTCTTTGATAGTCCTCCTAAAAGGTACGCTATCACCTTGTGGTTTTGATTGCATATTCTTGATTAGGGACGTTGAGCACGTTTCCAGGGTACCTGCTGGCCATCTGTATGTATCTTGGGGAAAATGTCTATTCAGATACTCCTGCCATTTCTAATCTGATGTTTTTATTCTTGCATGTTTTTATTCTAGGAGTTCTGTATATTTTCAATCTAACTCCCGTCAGATAGGATTGGTAAACATTTTCTTCCATTCAGTGGTTTGCCTTTTCCTTGTGTTGCCTCTGTGCAGAAGCTTTTAATTTGATATAGTCTCACTTGTTGAATTTTGTCATGGCCTGTGACATCAGATAAGAAAAACCTTGCCAAGCCACTGTCAAGGAGCTTACCATCTGTTTTGGCTTGTTCTATGGTTTCAGAGCTCTAATCCACTTTGAGTTAATTTTGTGTACTGCCTAACATAGCGGTCTGGTCTCATTCTTTTGCATGTGGCTGTCCACATACAAAATAAATCCCCAGCACCAGTTATGGAGACTGTCCTTTCCCTGTTGTATTTTTTTTTCCTTTATTGCAAACTAATTGACCACAAATGCACAGGTTTATTTCCGGGCCCTGTACTCCATTGAGCGGTGTGCTGCCTGTCAATACTACAGTGTCTTAATTACCGTAGTTTTGTCATAGTTTGAAATCAGGGAGTGGGATGCCTCCTGCTTTAATGTCACTTTGGCTATTCAGTATCTTTGCTTCCATACGAATTTTAGGCTCTATTTTGTGAAAACTTCCAAGGCATTGAATCTTAGACTGCTTTGGGTATGGTGGACATCATTAACAATATTCTCGCAACCCATGAACATGTAATATATTCCTCCAATTTCTTCAGTTTCCTAAAATTATCAGTGTATCTCTTCCACCTCCTCGATTATACTTATTACTAGATGTTTTTGTTTTTGTGGGGTTTTTTGGATGCAATTGCAAGTGAAGCGAAGTCCTGATAGTTTGTGTATAGAAACACAGCAGGTTATTGTAGAACGCTATTGTATCCTGCGACTTCACAGTTTACTTGAACAGATTTTTGGCGGAGTCCTTTAGGTTTTCTACATAAAACCCCATGTCATACGTAAATAGTGACAGTTTCACTTTCCAATTTGGATGCCTCCTCTTGCCTAATTAGTCTGGCTAGGACTTAAACTCGGTGTAACAAAAACAGATCACCAAAACCAGGATCCCACATTCTGAGGAAACCATCCCAGCTTTCCACCACTGAGTTTGTCTGCTGTGTGCTTTTTCTCTTTATACCCAATTTGTTGAGTTTTTTCAACATAAGTGGGTGTTGGATTCTGTCCAAAGCTTTTTCTTCATCTACTGAAATACATTTTTTAGATCATTTTGTTCTAGGGTATCATACAGACTGATTTGTGGATGTGGAACCCTGGATTCCTGCATCCCTGGAATAAATCCTGCTTGAACATGAATGATCCTCTTAATGTAGGATTGAACTTGGTTTGATAATTGGGCGATTTTTGTGTGTGTGCTCATCAGGGATACTGGCCTGTAGGTCTTGTGTCCGTGTTTGGTTTTGTCCTGGCAATGCTGGCCTCATAGGAGTTTGGAAATGTTCCCCTCTGTTATGAAAGGGTTTGAAGAGAATCCTTATCAATCAAGTGTTTGGGAAAATTTACCTGTGAAGCCCTCTGGTCCTAGACAGTTTTTTTTTTGTTTTCTATTAGTGATTCCAATCTCCTTACTTGTAATTAGTCTGTTCAGATTCTCTGTGATTCAGTCTTGGAAGATGGTAAAGGTATAGGAATTTACTCATTTCTTCTAGATTGACCAACTTGTTGGTGTATAACTTTTCATAATGGCCTTTTACAATCCTTTGTATTTTTGTGTGCATTGTAATTTTCCCTGAGCCCTCTTTTTTTGGCTGAGTCGAACCGAAGGTGTGTCAATTTTGTTCCTTCGGAGAGAAACCACTCTTTTGTTGGTCTTTTCCATTCTTGATTTCAGTTCTGCTCTGGTATAACTACTGGCTTCATTTTTTTGTTCCTTGAAGTGTAAAGTTAGGTTGAGATGTTTTTTTTTTTCCCCCTTTCTTGAAATGGTGCTTAAGGCCATGAATGTCCCTCTATAAACTGTTTTTGCTGTATCCTGTAAGTTTTGTTTTCATTTAACTCCAGGTGTTTTTTTGGTTTCTTTCATCCATTTTCATTAGCCTATTTGATCTCCACATAGTTCGTAGATTTTAATTTTTTTTGTAATCGCTTTTTAGTTTCCTATCTTCCCCTGCCCCCACCGGCCAAAAAAGATAGGATTTCAGTCTTAGTCTTGTGGCCTACCCTCTATCCTGGAGAATGTTCTGTGTGTACTGATGTGTTTTGGGATGGAATGTTCTGTATATAAAGTCCATCTTGTCTACTGTGTCATTCAAGGCCAATGTTCCCCTCGTTAATGGGATGATCTCTCCATTGGCCTATGTGGGTGTTGGGATCCCCTGCCATTACTGTATTACTGCCATTTCTCCCTTTGCTTCAGTTGGTGATTGCTTTATATATGTAGGTTCCTTGTTGGGAGTATATTTACATGCTCTTGTACTTCACCCCTTTATCCTTATGTAATGCCCTTCATGGTCTCTTACTGTGGTCTTTGTTTTGAAGTCCATTTTCTGATAAGTAGAGCTGCCCAGGCTTTCTTTTGCTTTCCATTTGCATGGCATCTTCTCCTACCCCCTTCACTTTGTATCCTCTCCTTAAAGGTAGGAGCTACTTTTTCTTGTGCCCAGAACCTTGCAAAAACAGTGGCTGGTACATGCACTTTGAATGGTGATGGTTTAGATGGTCTTAGAAACTAATCTGCTAGGGACTGCACGTTACTTGTTTTACACTGTAAATCACTCACTCTGCTTAATGCAGGCTTCTTTGTAGATCCATTTCTCTTGGGGATTTAAGCATCTCAACATTGCAGATTAGCAACTTGGTCTAACATTTTCAAAAGACTTTTCATAATACTTCTGTAACTTTGCAGTCCCTGGGCCCAGACTAGTGATGTCTTAAAAGGTACCATCAAGGGCAGTGGAGGATTTTTTTTTTTTTGGAGGGAGGAGACCCAAGGACACACTTGTACATGGTGTGTCTGCAAAAACAATTTTTCAAAGGTTTCGACCATGTAGTCTAAATTTTTGACCTGCCCATACAAGAAATGTGCACATGTGACGTTTATGCTGTTAGCTCTAAGCACAATACTAAGAATTAGAAGATAAAATCCAATAGGGGTGTAAAGTAATACATATTTCGGCAAAACTGTCTGTAAAATAAACTGCATTTGAAAACAAATGATGCATGATTGTAAACAAGGCAGTTTGAGATGGTCATTAGGGTCACTTTTGGTCTCTGACCTTGATTTATGGATGGAGACCCTTTATGCGTCCACCCCAAGCCCTCTACACCGTCCATGACCAGAGTGCTCAGTCTTGGTACATTGATGCTCCAGTCGTCCTGGGAAAGCCACTGTTAAACATGCTTCACAGTTCTCCATCTCTCGGTATTTACTGAAATATTTTTCTGCTGTTTGGGTCTGGCCAGTTTCTCTCTGGAGATCAGAATGCTCTGGCCAAGAAGCTGATGAGCAAACAGCAAGCCTCGTGGTGACCTCAGAAATTCTGTCGGGCACATTCCAATCCAAGATCTGAGATTCATAGCCCTAATTGTTTTCACTATAATTCTCAGTGGCCATTGGGAGGAAACCGTTATGGATACAAATGCATGCAGCATTCCTGGCTCAAGATTATCTTCTTCCAATTTGGAAGAATCCTTGTACATTCTGCCTATGGGAGGTCAGAATTGCCTTCCATATCCTCTTTGGTTTCTCTGTCTTCTTACTCTGTTTTCTGGGATCCTCTGTTTCATCTCTGCCCTTGTTTTCGTGAAGCCCATCAGGTAGATTTTGGCAAAAAGAAATCTATGGGAAACGAGGTTTTGTTATAAAACTCCTGAATACTTGTGCCATTATGTCCCTTGACTAATAGTTTGGGGGTAGAATTCCAAGTTATAAATGACTTTTCATTGTTAGGAAACACTGTTGAAATGATTTCATAACTTCCAGTGTTGCTATTGAGAAATCTAAGGATGTTGTAATTCTCTTCAGTAGGACTAGATTTTTTTTTTTCTCCTGGAATTTTACCATTGAGGTGTCTTGGTGTGGAAGTATATAGCTTTAAATATGGAGTTGCTGGAGTGAGCCATTTTGACTAGGAAACCATTCACTCTTGCTCCCCTTTCTGGGTTTAGTTTGTTTCCTTCACCCACTTTTGGAAGTTCTTGATGAAACTTTGGGATGATGGTAGGGTGGTTTGAAGCTGATGGCCAAGAAAATTCTTGAAGACCTCCTTGGTGCAAAAATGGGACTATAAAAGCACAGGAACAGAACCCATAAACAGAGCTGCACTGGGCTTGTAGCAGGTAACTGATTACATACCATCAGGTTAGGGGTTAAGGATAGAGTAAGTCTCTGGTACTTTGGAAGCAAGGTTTCCAGGACCTTGAGGGGCTGGGTATTGTTAGGAAAACAAGCCATTTATTACCACTTAGGAAAACCTCAGTCTATGAGACCCTTCAGATGTATATGGGGGGGCGCCCCTAAGCTTGGAGGATGATTAGCATATATCTTGGGGTGAGGGTGAGGTAAAGGAAGTTTCCCAAGGAAGCTTGTTGTAGGTTAAAGTAGGCTTACGGGGGGCGCCTGGGTGGCGCAGTCGGTTAAGCGTCCGACTTCAGCCAGGTCACGATCTCGCGGTCCGTGAGTTCGAGCCCCGCGTCGGGCTCTGGGCTGATGGCTCAGAGCCTGGAGCCTGTTTCCGATTCTGTGTCTCCCTCTCTCTCTGCCCCTCCCCCGTTCATGCTCTGTCTCTCTGTCCCAAAAATAAAAAAATAAAAAAAATAAAAATTTTTTTTAAAATAAAGTAGGCTTATGGGTTCCTCGTGGGGTGGGGGGAGTCAGGATAATGTTAAGCCAAGATTGCCTTATGCCCTTAGCAAGGTATCCTCATCGAGACGGGTGAGCTCCTAAGGGGAGGTCACTCTGTTTCAAGGACTTGTCACTAGGCTGTAGGCAGTAAAGGAATTTTTCATCTGCCTTAGTTTCCCACATCACCGTGGCAAGCACTTAAACCCCCTTACATCTTGCTGAGGGTGATGTTAGGGCTCCAGGAAACGGAGTCTGTAGGTTTCTGGAAATTAGGCTTTGGATAAGATTGCCTTTTTCTTGCAGGTTACTAAGTTGCCTGTAAACTTGGAGACTCCTGTCCTGCATGACTGACCCCTGTTGGTCAACCAGCTGCTTTCTTTCCTTTCCCCTGTTCTGGGCGGCCAAGAGTGTCTGAGGAATGTCACAGTCACACACACACATCCCACCTATTGGGGGAGGGGTGTGCTGTTAGCTTGTGCTGTGCTCTCCGCTTGCCCCACGCTCCCTCATCGTGGACGTGGAGATGTTGAACTGTGTAGGATTAATCCCTCAAGTGCCTTCCCTCTTCCTGTTACCTGTGCTTCTGTTCCAGAGTCCATCTATATTCCAGTTTTTCTATTGAGCTTTCGTTATAACAAATATGGAGATTTGTCCGAATGTCTTTGAGAAGTGCCTTGTCTCAGGTGTACAATGACGTGTGTTGTCCCTCAACTTAATGACCCGGCTTGTGAATTTTTCTTTGTGTAAAGTTGTGTACTACTTTCCTGAACTCTTAAGAAGCTTCATATTTCGGGTCCTAGACTTTCCTTGGATGTTGGGCCATTCATGAGTATTTGTAGATGAAAATAATAGAATAAACTGGTATTTGGAGTCTTGAGCTTGAAGTAATCTGGTGGGTAAAACGTGTGTTTTCACAAAACAATGTCTTATCGTTCTTGGTGGGGTTCAGGTTCTTCGTAAGTATAATCTTAAATCTAGGGATCCATTCAATAGTGTCTTATTTGTAAGTCTTAATGTTTATCCATTTTTGAGAGAGTATGAGAGGGGCAGGGGCAGAGAGAGGGAGACACAGAATTGGAAGCAGGCTCTGAGCTGTCAGCCCAGAGCCCGAGGCGGGGCTCGAACTCCTGAACCGTGAGATCATGACCTGAGCCGAAGTCGGACACTTACCCGACCGAGCCCCTCAGGTGCCCCGATCCAACAGTGGATTGGTGAGCCAAGTTCGGAAGAACTAGGCAGCAGCCTCCAGTGAGCAAGGCGGGGACTGCTCCTGGCAGGAGGGCCATGACCTTAATTGTGACTGTTTTTCCAGTCCTGAGCCTCTGTCCCCTCACATGGAGTAAATTTGCAGACTTGCATGAGTGGAAGGCAGGGGCAGGAGCCTGGAAATGAGGAAAATCTCTGAGGAGCACATTGCTTGTCAAGACTCCAAGCAACCCTGACTTGGATTCTCCAGAGAAAGAGAACCAGTAGGATGTGCATGCATAGAAATCCATACATGGGATTTATAAGAAGGAATTGGCTCTTATTGTTACAGAGGCTGGAAAGTCCTAAGATCTGTCATAAATTGGAGACCCGGGAAAGCTAATGGCTTACTTTCTGGTCCAGGGGCTGGCAGGCCTAACCCCCCAAAAGCAGAGGTTTTGGTTTTGGTTTGAGTCCCACTGAAGGGAAAATTCCTGTCCCAGTTTGAGGGCAGAGGGAATTTTCTCACTTGGGGGGAGGGGTCAGTCTTTGTTCTACTCAGGGCTTCTGATGGTTGGAGAATTTCGCCCCCTATAGGATTCAGTGAGCATCACTGGCTTAAGTGTTTTCTCCATCCAGAAAGGCCCTTACACCCCTAGAATTCTGTTGGACCAAATGGTTAAGAATACTGTGGTCAACACACACAACCATCAAAAGCCACCTTTTTGACTTCGCCCCCCCTTCATCAACTCCGTGTTACTGGAGGCCCTAGTTTCTGAACTTTTGAGGAATCTACATTTAAATCGGCCTTCTTCCCCATAGGTTTGTGGATGCCCTCTTGTATCTGCTAGATGGGTTCCTATTTCCCCATCTTCCTTCCAGACTTAATATATAGACTTATGGCTTTCTTCTCTCCAGGTCCCCCCCACCTTTAATTTTTAAAGTTTGAGAGCAATGAGAGTGTGAGCAAGAGGAGGGGCAGAAAGGGAAAGAATCCCTAGCAGGTCCCACGCCGACAGCATGGGGCTCTCCCAAACTTGAGCTCATGACTTGAGCTGAAATTGAGTCAGGTGCTTGACCGACTGTGCCGTCCAGGTGCCCTGTGGGTTTATATTTTTAAAGTATCTTTAGTACTGGGGCACCTGGGTGGCTCGGTTGGTCAAGCGTCTGACTTCGGCTCAGGTCATGATCTCACGGTTTGTGGGTTCGAGCCCCATGTTGGCTCACGGCTGACAGCTCAGAGCCTGGAGCCTGCTTTGGATTCTGTGTCTGTGTCTCTGCCACTCCCCTGCATGTGTGCGAACGCTTGCTCTCGAAAAAAAATATTAAAATGTCTTTAGTACCGAGGACTTGGAGAAAGGATTTCTATAGATTTCTTTCCACTAACCCTGAAATTTGACTTGAATATCCAATTTAATGTACTAAGTAGTAACTATGCTATGTGTGGGGCATAGAGAGTTGAGAATGGAATTTTGGGTAAGAACACAAACTGAAGAATTCATTAACACAACTCCAGAATTAACACATTCAAGAATGACACCTATGCACATGTGCAAATATTGTGCATGTGAGTGTGTACAGATGATTCCTTCGTAGGTGGGCGTTCTTACAGTCGTTCCTGTGTAAGGCTGAAGGCTAAAACTCCCTAAGAGGAAGGTGTTGGAATAGTTACAAATCTTAAAGATCCTACTAAGGAATGTTAAACTGTATTTTTCAACTAAAGTTGGAAAATTCCAAATGGACTGAAGTCCTTCAATTATGTGCACTATTACAGTCTTCTCAAATCCCTAATGTCTAATTTCACCTAAACTGGAAGGTATTTTGCTACTCAAAAAACAAAACAAAACAAAAAACCCTGAGTGTAGCAGCAATGCCTTATCCTCTGAAGCTGAGGGTTTGTGGTGTCAGAAATGTAGGATACTCTTCAGTGAGCATTTCAGGTATTTTGGACCCATAACATCTGGTGGATAAGCTTCTGCGGTGGGTGGCAGGATTATAAGATTAAAAAATCTGCATAAACACGTTAGGAAATTCCTGCCCTTCAGGGGGGGTTATCTTAATTTGTTAGGCTGATTTCCTTCCCCAGAATCAAACTTCCATCACTTGCCATGTACTGTTCCCATCCCCTGCTTCCACTGGGTGCCTTGCTGGTGTTGTGCAAGAGTATTTCTGGTTGTGACTCCTTTTTTGAAATTACGTGATTAAATTATAGACTTTTATTCGGAATCCCTTGACTACTGTCAAAACAAATTTGTGTCGAGGTTTCAATCCCTGTCATAATTTGAGAAGCCTTGATTAGTTCACTTTGGACACTTTTATGAGCATTTCTTAGCATCTTGATCTTTCCAGATCATTTATAACCAGACTAACCTATCAGAACTTTGTCTTAATGAAGATACAGTTGGGGTTACTTTACCTATTTATACAATAAAACATACTTTTAGTAACTTATTTCTCCAATTAGTTCTTAGACTCAAATAGTAAAAGGTGACATTAAGTCATTGTTGTTACTGATACATTTACGAAATCTTTGTGTGATATGTGATGACTAATGCATTTGAGAATGATCTATAAGTTGGGAAGCATAAAGTTAATACTTCAGTGATTTATCCTTAAATTCTACACCTGAAATTAATATTAATGGCATGTTGGAATGTAAATAAAAACTTGGAGGAAAAAATAGAAGCAACAAAAATACTTATCTCAACATCTAAGAAGTAATTGGCGAGACCACTAAGGTACTTGCAGGCTGCGGTCAAGACCCATTGTCCTGTCTGACCTGGAGGGATGTCCCGGATTCTGTCTTTGTTCTTGTTTTTATCAAAGTGTGCATCCTACGTAGGACCGTCTATCTTCTACCCTTTGATCTTCTATGACTGGCGTTAGGCTATGTGCAGTCTGAATTTTATTTTCTAGTGCCCAACCCCACGATCTGTCCCCTTTCACGTATAGCTGTACTCCACCTCCACGGCTGTAGCGTGTGAACACGTGGCGTTTTCAGTTTTCCATTAACGGAGGTCTTCCTTGCGTCCAGTCTGTGTGTGTCGGCTCAGGTTCCTGAGCATGTTTTGTGCTCACGTGTGACCCTCTCCCCTCTGGGAGGGATGTTACTAAAGAGCACGTGGGATGTACGTGTTTGAGTTTGTGAAAGGATTAGAAGTTCTTGGGACCTCTGCCTAAGATTTCCTTTCACACCAGTAATAACATGAATGGGCTTATTCTGGCTGTAGTATGGTTATACTGGACTACTTTTGCCAAATTAATAGCTAAAAACATGTATTACTGTTACTTTGAAGTTGTGAGATGTCAAACATCCTCCTGTTCATTGGTCCCTCATGTGTTTAAATGGGTGTTTTTCCTTCTATTTTTCCTGTACTGATCTGTGTGCTTTCTATCTACGAGTTAGTAAAACTTGTTTAAAAATGTGAAAATAGGGGTGCCTGGGTGGCCCAGTTAGGTGTCTGACTCCTGATCTTGGCTCAGGTCGTGCTCTCCCAGCTCGTGAGTTTTAGCCCCTCTTGGGGTTCTGTGCTGACAGCGTGGAGCCTGCTTGGGATTCTCTGCCTCTCCCTGCATGCACTCTCCTCTCTCTCAAACATCTTAAGGTGAAAATCCATTTCCCCAGTTACTACCTCATGTTCTTGCCGTTTTGTTTCTTTGGAGGAATGGAATGTCTTCACAGTATTGAGATGTGTTAAAACCTTTGAGAGCACCTCAAATACACTAATTCTAATACAAACTTACTCTCCAGGGTCAAGACAAAATCGTTCTACGGTATTTAAAACTTCCCTCTTGTGTAAGCCTTTAACTTCCTTGACGGTGGTCTTAGAAGTGGTTTGAAAAGGATACCCAACTTTTCAAATAGAATCCCCAGCCCTACTGGCATTACGCCCCCCCCCCCCCCCAAACCTGCCCTCAGCTCCAGAGTGCACCTGGCTTACAGCAAGGCCTCTGGAGCCGCTCAGTCTCTGGCTTCCGTTTTTCTCTGCTTGCTATTCTCATGGCTGGTTTCGGTCTTTGTTTTCCAGCTCACTTGTATTTTCTTTTATTTCAGTTATAACTAATGTAGTATTTGTTTCGGGTATACAATATAATCATTCAGCATTTTCATGTATTTCTCTGTGCTTGAGTTCAGTGTACTTTTAGTCCCTTTAGTTCACCCATCCCCTCCCCCCCCCCCCACCTCTCTGGTAACTGCCTGTTCTGTGTACTGGGGAGTCTGGGTGTTTTTGTTTTTTTCTTCCACAAATGAGTAAAAATTTGGCTCTAACTTATTTGGCATTATCCCTTCTAGGCCTGTCCATGTTGTAACATGGTAAGATCATTCTTCTGGCTGAGTAATACTCCACTGAATACATATACCACGTATATACAAACAGAATGGGTTATCTTCTGTATCCGTTAACTTATGGATGGACTCTTACGTTTCTGTATCTTTGCTATTGTAAACACTGCAGTAAACGAGGTGTATCTCTTTCCAAATTAGTGTTTTCCCTTCTTTGGGTAAATACCCAGCACTGGGATAACTGTATTGTAAGGCAATTCTAGGTTTACTTTAAGGAACCTCCCTACTGGTTTCCTCAGTGGCTGCACCAGTCTACATTCCCAGCAGTGCAAGAGGGTTCCCTTTTCTGCATCCTTGACAACACTTGCTGTTTCTTGTTCTAGACATTCTGACAGCTGTTAAGTGATAACTCCATGTGGTTTCAATTTTCGTTTCCCTGACTAGTGATCCTGAGTTCATGTGTTTGGCCATCTGTATGTCTTGATCTGGATTAGAGGATGTTTTCTCATTGCACATTAGGAAGGTTTTTGCTGGTAATGACCATTAAACCTACTGAGGACCCAGTCTAGTTTTTTGAGGGATTCCTTGATTTTCATGGACATGCATTGGGTCTATACAGTAAATAAAGGACAGTGTGTATAACTATTAAAAACTACCTGCCCTTCCTGTAATTGTAGTTGAGCTGTAACGTGTTTCAGGTATACAACCATGATCAAGTGTATATGTTACAAGATGCTCACTGCTGTAAGTATATTGCAGCATTACTGACTGTATTCCCTATGCTGCACTTCTCACCCTGTGACTTAACAGGTTTGTACTTTTAATGCCCCCATTTCACCCCCCCCACTTTTCTTTGGCAACCATCCGTTCTATGAATGTTTATTTTTGTTGATTGTTTTTTAGATTCCCCGTAAGCGAAATCATGGTATTTCTTTCTCTGTCCAATGTCACTTAGCATTATACCCTCTACATAGATTCATCCACTTTGTTATAAATGGAAAGAGCATGTTCTTTTTAAAGCTGAGTAATACTGCATTGTCTACATACCCCTTTATCCATCCACGGGTGGACACTTGGGCTGCTGCCATATCTTGGCTATCGTAAATAATGCCACAATAAACGGGTGCACATGTTTTCTTGAACTAATTTGTAGGAGTAAATAGTGGAATGACTGGATCACGTGGTAATTGTTTTCGAAAGAATCTTCCTACTGGTTTCCATAGTGACTGTACAAGTTTATGTGCCCACTAACAGTGTACAGGGGTCCTTTTCTCTCCACATTTTTGCCAGGAATTGTTGTCCTGCTACTGGGCATTTTGACTGGTACGAGGGGATCTCATTGTGGTTTTGATTTGCATTTTCCTGACGATCAGCGTTGAGGCTTCTTTCACGCATGTGTTGTCCATCTGGATATCATCTTTGGAAAAACGTCTTCAGATTCTCTGCCCATTTTTTAATTGCATTGTATTTATTTGGTGCTGAGTTAGGTGAATTCGTTCTGCCTTTTGCAGAACGCCCCTTATCGGATATCATTTGCAAGTATCTTCTCCCATTGAGTAGGTCACCCTTTGAATTGTTGGTTTCCTTCAGTTGGCAAAATATTTTTTTCTTTATATGTAAATACTTTAATTTCCTTTTTTTCCAATACATGAAACTTATTGTCACATTGGTTTCCATACGACACCCAGTGCTCCTCCCAAAAGGTGCCCTCTTCAATACCCATCACCCACCCTCCCCTCCCTCCCACCCCCCATCAACCCTCAGTTTGCTCTCAGTTTTTGAGTCTCTTCTGCTTTGGCTCTCGCCCACTCTAACCTTTTTTTTTTTCCTTCCCCTCCCCCATGGGTTTAAGTTTCTCAGGATCCACATAACAGTGAAACCATATGGTATCTGTCTTTCTCTGTGTGGCTTATTTCACTTAGCATAACACTCTCCAGTTCCATCCACGTTGCTGCAAAGGGCCATATTTCATTCTTATTGCCACATAGTACTCCATTGTGCATACAAACCACAATTTCTTTATCCATTCATCAGTTGATGGACGTTTAGGCTCTTTCCATAATTTGGCTATTGTTGAGAGTACTGCTATAAACATTGGGGTACAAGTGCCCCTATGCATCAGTACTCCCATATCCCAGTGCTACTGCTGGGTCATAGGGTAGGTCTATTTTTAACTTTTTGAGGCACCTCCACACTGTTTTCCAGAGTGGCTACACCAATTTGCATTCCTACCAACAGTGTAAGAGGGTTCCCGTTTCTCCACATCCTCTCCAGCATCTCGAGTCTCCTGATTTGTTCATTTTGGCCACTCTGACTGGCGTGAGGTGATATGAGTGTGGTTTTGATTTGTATTTCCCTGATGAGGAGCGATGTTGAGCATCTTTTCATGTGCCTGTTGGCCATCTTGGATGTCTTCTTTAGAGAAGTGTCTATTCATGTTTTCTGCCCATTTCTTCACTGGGTTGTTTTTTGGGTGTGGAGTTTGGTGAGCTCTTTATAGATTTTGCATACTAGTCCTTTGATACGTCATTTGCAAATATCTTTTCCCATTCTGTTGGTTGCCTTTTAGTTCTGTTTCCTTTGCTGTGCAGAAGCTTTTTATCTTAAGGTCCCAGTAGTTTGTTTTTGCTTTTAATTCCCTTGCCTTTGGGGATGTGTCCAGTAAGAAATTGCTACGGCTGAGGTCAGAGAGGTCTTTTCCTGCTTTCTCCTCTAGGGTTTTGATGGTTTCCTGCCTCACATTCAGGTCCTTTATCCATTTTGAGTTTATTTTTGTGAATGGTGTGAGAAAGTGGTCTAGTTTGAATCTTCTGCATGTTGCTGTCCAGTTCTCCCAGCACCATTTCTTAAAAAAACTGTCTTTTTTCCATTGGATGTTCTTTCCTGCTTTGTCAAAAATGAGTTGGCCATACATTTGTGGGTCTAGTTCTGGGATTTCTATTCCATTGGTCTATGTGTCTGTTTTTGGGCCAATACCATGCTCTCTTGATTACAGCTTTGTAGTAGAGGCTAAAGTCTGGGATTGTGATGCCTCGTGCTTTGGTCTTCTTCAAAATTACTTTGGCTATTTGGGGCCTTTTGTGGTTCCATATGAATTTTAGGATTGCTTGTTCTAGCTTCGGGAAGAATGCTGGTGCAATTTGACTGGGATTGCATTGAATATGTAGATAGCTTTGCGTAGTATTGACATTTTGACAATACTTATTCTTCCAATTCATGAGCATGGAATGTTTTTCCATTTCTTTGTAGCTTCAATTTCCTTCATAAGCTTTCTATAGTTTTCAGCATACAGATCTTTTATGTCTTTGGTTAGATTTATTCCTAGGTATTTTATGATTCTTGGTGCAACTGTGAATGGGATCAGTTTGTTCATTATTGTATAAGAATGCAACTGATTTCTGTACATTGATTTTTGTATCCTGCAACTTTGCTAAATTCATGTATTCTAGCAGACTTCTGGTGGAGTCTATTGGATTTTCCATGTATAATATGTCATCTGCAAAAAGTGAAAGCTTAACTTCATCTTTGCCAATTTTGATGCCTTTGATTTCCTTTTGTTGTCTGATTGTTGATGCTAGCACTTCCAATACTATGTTAAACAATAGCAGTGAGAGTGGACATCCCTGTCGTGTTCCTGATCTCTGGGGGGGGAAAAAGCTGTTTTTCCCCATTGAGGATGTTAGCTGTGGGCTTTTCATAAATGGCTTTTATGATGTTTAAGTATGTTCCTTCTATCCCAACTTTCTCGAGGTTTTTTAAGAAAGGTTGCTGAATTTTGTCAAAGGCCTTTTCTGCATCGATTGACAGGATCATATGATTCTTATCTTTTCTTAACGTGATGTATCACATTGATTTGCGAATGTTGAACCAGCCCTGCATCCCAGGAATGAATTCCACTTGATCATGATGAATACTTTTTATATGCTGTTGAATTCAGTTTGCTAGTATCTTGAGAATTTTTGCATCCATATTCATCAGGGATATTGGCCTGTAGTTCTTTTTTTACTGGGTCTGTCTGGTTTAGGAATCAAAGTAATGCTGGCTTCATAGAATGAGTCTGGAAGTTTTCCTTCCCTTTCTATTTTTTGGAATAGCTTGAGAAGCATAGGTATTATCTCTGCTTTAAACGTCTGGTAGAACTCCCCTGGGAAGCCATCTGGTCCTGGACTCATTTCTTGGGATATTTTTGATGACTGATTCAATTTCTTTGCTGGTTATGGGTCTGTTCAAGCTTTCTATTTCCTCCTGATTGAGTTTTGGAAGCGTGTGGGTGTTTAGGAATTTGTCTGTTTCTTCCAGGTTTCCAGTTTGTTGGCATATAATTTTTCAGAGTATTCGCTGATAATTGCTTGTATCTCTGAGAGATTCATTCTAATTCCATTTTCATTCAAGATTTTATCTATTTTGGGTCATCTCCCTTTTCTTTTTGAGAAGCCTGGCTAGAGGTTTATCAATTTTATTTTTTCAAAAAACCAACTCTTGGTTTCGTTAATCTGCTTTACAGTTTTTTAGATTCTATATTTCTGCTCTGATCTTTATTATTTCTCTTCTTCTGCTGGGTTTAGGTTGTGTTTGCTGTTCTGCTTCTAGTTCCTTTAGGTGTGCTGTTAGATTTTTGTATTTGGGATTTTTCTTGTTTCTGGAGATAGGCCTGGATTGCAATGTATTTTCCTCTCAGGACTGCCTTTGCTGCATCCCAAAGCGTTTGGATTGTTGTATTTTCATTGTTTGTTTCCATGTATTTAACTTCTCTAATTGCCTGGTTGACACACTCATTCTTTAGTAGGGTGTTCTTTAACCTCCATGCTTTTGGAAGTTTTCCAGACTTTTTCCTATGGTTGATTTCAAGCTTCATAGCATTGTGGTCTGAAAGTATGCATAGTATGATTTCAATTCTTGTATACTTATGAAGGGCTGTTCTGTGACCCAGTATGTGATCTATCTTGGAGAATGTTCCATGTGCACTCAAGAAGTATATTCTGTTGCTTTGGGATGCAGAGTTCTAAATAGATCTGTCAAGTCCATCTGATCCAATGTATCATTCAGGGCCCTTGTTTCTTTATTGACCGTGTGTCTAGATCTATCCATTTCTGTAAGTGGAGTGTTAAGTCCCCTGCAATTACCACATTCTTATCAATAAGGTTGCTTATGTTTGTGAGTAATTGTTTTATATATTTGGGGGCTCCTGTAGTCAGTGCATAGACATTTATAATTGTTAGCTCTTCCTGATGGATAGACCCTGTGATTATATAATGCCCTTCTATCTCTTGTTACAGCCTTTAATTGAAAGTCTAGTTTGTCTGATATAAGCATGGCTACTCCAGCTTTCTTCTGACTTCCAGTGGCATGATAAATCGTTCTCCATTCCCTCACTCTCAATCTGAAGGTGTCCTCAGGTCTAAAATGAGTCTCTTGTAGACAGCAAATGGATGGGTCTTGTTTTTTTTTTATCCATTCTGATACCCTATGTCTTTTGGTTGGAGCATTTAGTCCATTTATGTTCAGTGTTATTATAGAAAGATATGGGTTTAGAGTCATTGTGATGTCTGTAGGTTTCATGCTTGTAGCGATGTCTCTGGTCCTTTGTCTCCCAGGATCCCCCTTAGGATCTCTTGTAGGGCTGGTTTAGTGGTGACGGATTCCTTGTTTTTTGGGAAGACCTTTATCTCTTCTATTCTAAATGACAGACTTGCTGGATAAAGGATTCTCGGCTGCATTTTTTTTTTCTGTTAATCACATTGAAGATCTCCTGCCATTCCTTTCTGGCCTGCCAAGTTTCAGTAGAGAGATCTGTCATGAGTCTTATAGGTCTCCCTTTATATGTTAGAGCACGTTTATCTTAGCTGCTTTCAGAATTTTCTCTTTATCCGTGTATTTTGCCAGTTTCACTATGATATGTCGTGCAGAAGATCGATTCAAGTTATGTCTGAAGGGAATTCTCTGTGCCTCTTGGATTTCAATGCCTTTTTCCTTCCCCAGATCCGGGAAGTTCTCAGCTATTTCTTCAAGTACACCTTCACGTCTCCCTCTCTTCCTCCTCTGGAATACCAATTATGTGTATATTATTTCTCTTTAGTGCATCACTTAGTTCTCTAATTTTCCCCTCATACTCCTGGATTTTTCTTTTTCTCAGCTTTTTCTGTAATTCTATCTTCTAGTTCACCCATTTTCTCCTCTGCCTCTTTAATCCAAGCTGTGGTTGTCTCCATTTTATTTTGCAGCTCACTAATAGCACTTTTTAGCTCCTCCTGGCTGTTCCTTAGTCCCTAGATCTCTGTAGCAATAGATTCTCTGCTGTCCTTTATACTGTTTTCAAGCCCAGTGATTAATTTTGACTATTCTAAATTCACTTTGTTATATTCAAATCGTTTTTTGATCAGTTTGTTAGCTGTCATTTCCTGGAGGTTTTTTTGAGGGCAATTCTTCCGTTTCGTCATTTTGGATAGTCCCTGGAGTGGTGCAGAACTGCAGGGCACTTCCCCTGTGCTGTCTTGATTAACTTGCGTTGGTGGGTGGGGCCGTAGTCAGACCTGATGTCTGCCCCCAGCCCACCGCTTGGGGCCACAGTGAGACTGGTGTGTGCCTTCTCTTCCCCTCTCCTAGGGGCGGGATTCACCGTGGGGTGGCGTGGCCCATCTGGGCTACTTGCAGACTGCCAGACTTGTGGTGCTGGGGATCTGGCGTATTAGCTGGGGTGGATTGGCAAGGTGCACAGGGGCGGGAGGGGCAGGCTCAGCTCGCTTTTCCTTCGGAGATCCGCTTCGGGATGGGCCCTGTGGCGCCGGGAGGGAGTCAGACCCGCAGGAGGGATGGATCCGCAGAAGCACAGCATTGGGTGTTTGCGCGGTGCAAGCAAGTTCCCTGGCAGGAACTGGTTCCCTTTGGGATTTTGGCTGGGGGATGGGCGAGGGAGATGGCGCTGGTGAGCACCTTTGTTCCCCGCCAAGCTGCTCTCTATCCTCAGGGCCTCAGCAACTCTCCCTCCCGTTGTCGTCCTCCAGCCCTCCCGTTGTCGTCCTCCAGCCCTCCCGTTGTCGTCCTCCAGCCCTCCCGTTGTCGTCCTCCAGCCCTCCCGTTGTCGTCCTCCAGCCCTCCCGTTGTCGTCCTCCAGCCCTCCCGTTGTCGTCCTCCAGCCCTCCCGTTGTCGTCCTCCAGCCCTCCCGTTGTCGTCCTCCAGCCCTCCCGTTGTCGTCCTCCAGCCCTCCCGTTGTCGTCCTCCAGCCCTCCCGTTGTCGTCCTCCAGCCCTCCCGTTGTCGTCCTCCAGCCCTCCCGTTGTCGTCCTCCAGCCCTCCCGTTGTCGTCCTCCAGCCCTCCCGTTGTCGTCCTCCAGCCCTCCCGTTGTCGTCCTCCAGCCCTCCCGTTGTCGTCCTCCAGCCCTCCCGTTGTCGTCCTCCAGCCCTCCCGTTGTCGTCCTCCAGCCCTCCCGTTGTCGTCCTCCAGCCCTCCCGTTGTCGTCCTCCAGCCCTCCCGTTGTCGTCCTCCAGCCCTCCCGTTGTCGTCCTCCAGCCCTCCCGTTGTCGTCCTCCAGCCCTCCCGTTGTCGTCCTCCAGCCCTCCCGTTGTCGTCCTCCAGCCCTCCCGTTGTCGTCCTCCAGCCCTCCCGTTGTCGTCCTCCAGCCCTCCCGTTGTCGTCCTCCAGCCCTCCCGTTGTCGTCCTCCAGCCCTCCCGTTCTCTAGGCAGAGCTGTTAGCTTATAACCTTCCAGATGTCAAGTCCCGCTGGCTGTCGGAACACACTCCTTCCAGCCCCTCTGCTTTTGCCAGCCAGACTCGGGGGCTCTGCTTGGCCGGCGGGCTGCCCCGGCTCCCTCCCGCCAGTCCGTGTAGCGGGCACTGCCTCGCTGCCCTTCCTACCCTCTTCCGTGGGCCTCTCGTCTGCGCTTGGCTCTGGCGACTCTGTTCTGCTAATCCTCTGGCGGTCTTCTGGGTTATTTAGGCAGG
Organism: Lynx rufus; assembly: GCF_022079265.1. Classification (NCBI taxonomy): domain Eukaryota; kingdom Metazoa; phylum Chordata; class Mammalia; order Carnivora; family Felidae; genus Lynx; species Lynx rufus. The sequence goes on from NW_025814889.1 coordinate 2,000,414, forward strand.
TGTGGGTGGAATCTAAGTGATCAGCTGCGGTGAGCCCCGCGTCCTCCTACGCCGCCACCTTCAATACTTTAAGTTCTTTATTTTACCTCAAGGATTTGCTCGACTTTCCTTAGAACTGACTTATTTACTCCTCCGTAGCCTGCTCCTTGCTACAGGCACTACAAAATATTACATTAATGTAGTCCCGTAAGATTTTTGCTTATGTTTAACTTGCCTGAGGCAGCACCTCCAGAAAAATGTTGCTAAGGGCAATGTCCAAAAGATCACTGTTTTCTATTAGGATTTTTGTGGTTTCCATTCTTAGGTTTTCAATCGTTTTTGAGTTGATGTTTGTGTGTGGTGTAAGAATGTGCTCCAGTCTCCCTTCTTTGCATGTAGTTGTCCCAGCACTTCCTGAAGGGACCATGTTTTCCCCCTTAATAGACTTTTACCTCTCGTGTTGTAGACTGACCATTAACATGTGGGTTTACTTCTGGGCCTCTGTTACAGGTACCTGTGCTGGTGTTGGTGCCAGTACCATACTGTTCTGATTATTACAGCTTCGTGGGATAGTTTGAAATCAGATTGATACCTCTGGTATTGTTTCCTCAGATCACTTTGGCTTCTTAAAGGTCTTCTGTGGTTCCACAGAAATATTCAGTGAAAAACACTGGTGGTATCTTTATAGGGATTGTGCCAAGTCTGTAGATCACTTGGGGAATTAAGACATTTTAGCAATGCTCTCCCAACACCTGAGTGTGTGACCTCTTTCCATTTGTTTTCAATTTTTCATCGATGTTGTAGTTTTTGGAGTACAGATCTTTCACCACCTTGGTTAAAATTATTCCTACATATTTTTGGGGCAAATTGTAAATGGAATTTTTCTCAGTGTTATAAAAACATGGCAGATCGCTGATGTTGGTATTCAGACTAGTTGGTTACTAGTTCTAACAGTTCTTTGGTGTCTAAGGTTCATTAGATGCGTTTTTGTTTTGTGTTTTTTGTTTTGGCTGCAACTAGGACTTCAGTACTATGTTGAATAAAAGGACAGTGGGCATCCTTGTTAGAATAAAAGCTTTGTGTTGTATGTAAGCAATGAACCAGGAGAATCTACCCCCAAAGCCACGAGCACACTGTACATGCTGTATGTTAGCCAATTTGACAAGTTATAATAAAGGCCATATTTATTTTGAATATAAGTTCCCTCTAAGTCTAAATCTGTTGAGTTTCTCATGAATTGATGTTGAATATTCACTTTCTGTATCTGTTCATAGTTTCTATCCTTGCTCTTCTAAAATTCTGGTATAGTTAACATACAGCGTTTAGTCTCCCATGTGCAATATAGTGAACCAGCAGTTCTGCACATTGCTCCGTGCTCATCGTGAGTGTCCTCTTAATTACCCTCATGAATTTAACCACCCCCTCCCTGCTTACCTCCCCTCTGGTAACCATCCATTCTCTGTAGTTGAGTCTGTTTTTTCTGTTTCTTAAACCTCACAAGAGCGAAATCATAGTGTTTGTCTTTCTCTGACTTGTTTAGTGTTATACCCTCTAGAAACCTTTTGCAGATGACAAGATTTCACTCTTCTATGGCTGAATAATCTGTGTATGTGTGTGAATACACACACACACACACACACACACACACACACACACACCACGTTGTCTTTATCCATTTGTCAGTCACTGGATGCTTGGGTTGCTGCCATATCTTGGCCATTGCAAATACTGCAGTAAACACATGGGTGCATACATCTTCTCAAATTAGTGTTTTCCTATTCTTTGGGTACATACCCAGTATTAAAATTACTAGATCATGGGGTCATTCTATTTTTGAGGCACTTCTGCACTGTTTTCCAGAGTGGCTGCACCAGCTTGCATTCCCACCAACCATGCGCAAGGGTTCCCTTTCTCCACATCCTCACCAACACTTGTTCCTGGTGTTGATTTTAGCCGTTCTGATGGGCGTGAGGTGATAGCCCCTTGTAGTTTCGGTGTGCATTTCCCTGATCAATGTTGAGCATGTTTTCATGACTGTTGGCAGCTGGATGTCTTTAGAGGAACATCGATTCATATGTTCTGTTTTTTTAATTGGCTTATTTGTGGTTTTTTTGGTGGTGGATTATAGAAGTTTATATATTTAGGATATTAACCCTTCATCGAATGTCATTTGCAAATATCTTCCATTTAGATTATTTTGTGCAGAAGCTTTTTGTTTTTGATGTAGTCCAAGTTTATTTTTATTTTTCTTGCCTCAGGAGACCTATTTAGAGAAATGTTGCTAAGGCTGAAGTCAGAAATCACTGCTTGTGCTCTCTCCTAGCATTTTCCTGGTGTTTTCACATTTAGGTTGTCTTAAAAATATTTGAGAGTGAGAGAGACTGTGTGAGTGAGGGAGGAACAGAGGGGGAGACAGAAACCCAGGCAGGCTCCAGACTCTGAGCCGTCCACACAGGCCGATGCAGGGCTCGAACTCATGAACCGTGAGATCATGACTGGAGCCTGAAGTCAGACACTTAACCAATGGAGCCACCCAGGCACCCTTCGCATTTAGGTCCTTAATCCCTTTGAGCTTTTGTGTAGTTTTTTTTCTTTCACGTGTTGCTGTCCGGTTTTCCCAGCGCCATTTGTTGAAAAGGCTTTTTCTAATCGCACATTCTTGCCTCCTTTAACTATTGGTCATATAAATGCAGACTTCTATCTGGGCTCTCCATTCTGTTCCATTGACTCATTTTCCTGCTAGTGCCGTACTGTTTTGACTACAACCTTTTACAGTATATCTTGAAATCTGGAATTATGATCCTTTAAGCTTAAGATCGTATTAGCTATTTTCATGTGGTTTAGGACACTGACTTGCTAATACAGAACAACCTTAGCATCCCAAGAAGAAATCCCGCCTGCTTGTAAATGATCTTTCATGTATTGTAGTCACTTTGCTAATATATTGAGGATTTTTGCTTGTATGTTCGTCGGTTATATTGTCCTGTAGTTTTTTTGTCTGATGTCTTTGGCTTTGGTATCTGGGTAAAGGTGACCTCTTATAGTGTATTTGAAAGCCTGCCTTCCTCCTATTTTTTGGAATAGAGAAGAATAGGCATTAACTTTTTTTTAAATGTTAGAATTTGTTTGTGAGTCCATCTGGTTCTGGACTTTCTGGTAGTTTTTTGATTACCCAATTGAATTTCATTACTTGTAATCGGTCTGTTAAGATTTTCTATTTTTTCGAAAACTAGGTTTCTAGGAATTTATTCTGGGTTGCCAACTTTGTTAGCCTATGTTTCATAGCCTTCTCTTTATTAATCCTCTATTTCTGTGGTGTCTGTTCTCCTTTTTTATTTGGGTCCTTTCTCTTGAGTCTGGCTAAGGGTTTGTCAATTGTTTATCATTTCAAATGATCAGCTCTTGGTTTCATTGTTTTTTATAACTTTCAGTCTCTATGCCATTTATTTCCACTTGGAGTACCCCCCTGCCCACCAGTTGCTTTGGTTATAGGGTTAGCTGGAGTTTTCTTGAGGTAAGCCTGTATTGCTATTTGCTTCCTTTTTGATTGCTTTCATTATGTTCCAGAGATTTTTGGACCATTGTATTTTCATTTGTATCCATGTATTTGACCTTCTCTTTGACTGCTTCATTGACGTGTTGGTGGTTGAGAATCCTGTTTTGTCTGCTTGTTACTTTCCAGTTCTACGGATTTATATCCAGTTTCAAACACTGGTTGGAAAAATGCATGGCATGATCTCAGTCTTAAATTTGAGGCTTGTTTTATGGCCTAATAGGTGATCTATTCGGTGGAATGTTCCATGTGCACTTGAAAAGTATTGTTTTGGATGGAATGTTCTGTGTGTGTTACGTCCATCTGGTCCAATGTGTCAAAGATACTATTTCCTTATTGATTTTTGTCAATCTATCCATTGATGTAGGTGGAGTGTTAGAGTCCCCCTACCGTTGTACTACCATCAGTTAATATTTGCTTATGTATTGGGGTGCTCCAGTTTTAGGTGTATATTTACAATGGTCTTCTCTCTTGGGATTGTTTCTTTTACTATAAATTGCCTCTCTTGGTCTCCTGTTCAAGTCTTTGTCTTAAAGTCTATTTTATCTGATAAAAGTATTGCTACCTCAGCTTATTTTTCTCCCTGCCATTGGAGTGGAGAGTGTTTTTCCATGCCTCCACTTAATACAGATCACTAGGTCTGAGGAGTCCCTTGTAGGCAGCATAAAGATGGGTCCTGTGTTTTCTCCACTCTGCCACTGTGTGTGTGTGTGTGTGTGTTTAGGTCCTTTACATTTAATTGACAGTATGTATTCCCTGCCATTTTAAAAAATGGTTTCTGGTTGTGGTTCTTCCTTCTCTTGGTCTGTGATCAGTGAGTGTAGTGTGTTGTTTGGCTTTCTTTACTGTGTATCATAGGTTTTGGATTTGTGGCTACCACGAGGTTCATAGAACTCTCAAGTAAGCAGTCCGTAGTCTGTATTAATTTGATCTAAGTTCAAGTACATCCAAAAATTTTTCCTCTTGCTATTTTACTCCCCTTTCTGCATTTGACGTCTATCTTTTTATCTTTCCACATTTTATGCCGAGTTAGGGCCACTTATTTTCCACTTGAAGAAGCCTTTTGAACATTTTCTTGCTACCCAACTGCCTCTTATATCAGAAGAGGCTACCTTCAGAACTTTAGTCTTAGTTCTATCATAGTTAACATGTAGTGTTCTATTTCAGGTGTACAACATAGTGATTCAACAATTCACGTTACTCCGTGCTCCTCTCCACCTGTTTTACCCATCCCCCAACCTCCCTCTAGTGATCAGTTTTTTTCTCTAGTTAAGTTTTACTGGGATTTTTTTCTTGTTAAATTCCACATGAATGAAATCATATGGTATTTGTCTTTGAATCCAGTTCGTATTATACCCTCTAGATCATTCCATGTTTCACATTACTGTTTTTATGGGTAAATAGCCAGTACTGGAATTACTGGGTCATGCAGTGTTTCAATTTTTTGAAGGACCTCCATATTGTTTCCCCTGGTGGCTGCACCAGCTTGCACTCCCATCAAAGTGCACGAGGGTTCCTTTTCCCCCACATCCTCACCAACACTTGTTTCTGTGTTGATTTTGGCCATTAAAACAGGTTTGAGATGAAATATCATTGTGGTTTAGGCTTGCATTTCCCTGATGAGTGATGTTCAACGTGTTTTCATGCATCTGTTGGCCATCTGGATGTCTTCGGAAATGTCTGTTCATGTCTTGTGCACAGTTGTCATTGGATTATTGGTATTGCTGTGCAAGAGTTTTGACAAGGGTCCCAATAGTTTATTTTTGCTTTTATTTCCTGTGCCTCAGAACTATCTGGAAAGAAGTTGATCTGCCGATGTCAAAGAAGTTACTGTGTTCTCCTGTAGGATTCTTATGGTTTCCAGTCTCACATTTAGGTCACTAACCTATCTTAAAATTTTGTGTATGGTGTAAGAAAGTTGTCCCGTTGCATTCTTCTGCATATGGTTGTCCAGTTTTCCCAACACCATTGGCTGAAGAGACCGTCCTTTTCCCATTGGATATTCTTTGTTGAAGTTTAATTGACTTTACGAATGTGGGCTTATTTCTGTGTTCTCTATTCTCTTGCGTTGATCTTTTTGTGCCAGTACCATACTGTTCTGATTACTACATTGTATCCTGTATCTTAATATGGGATTGTGACCCCTCCCATTGTTTAAGTTTGTTTTGGCTATCGGGGTTTTTTGTGGTTCCATACAAATGTTAGGATTATTCTAATTCTGTGAAAAATGCTATTGGTATTTTGATAAGGATTGTATTAAACCTGTAGATAGTTTTGGGTAGTATGGACATTTTAACAATACTGGTTTTGCACAATGCTTGAGCATTGAATATCTTTTCCATTTCTTCAGTGTTTTATAGATTGCAGAGTATAGGTCTTTCACCTACTTGGTTAAATTTGTTTCTAGGTGTTTTGGTGCAATTATGAATGAGATTATTAATGACTTCTACATTATTACTGTATAGAATTGCAGTGGATTTCTGTATATTGATTTTTGTAGCCAGTGACCTTAGAGTTGATTTATTCTAATGATTGTTGATGGACTCCTGAGGCTTTTCTATATATAGTATCATGTCATGTGCAAATAGTGGGAATTGTACTTCCCAGTTTGGATGGCTTTTGTTTCTTATCTGATTGCTGTGACTAAAACTTCCAGTACTAATATTTTGCATAAAACCCCCAGGTCAATCCATGTTTTTGCAAGTAATGCAATGTTTTTATGGCTGATTAATAGTCCACATATACATATATATGTGTGTATATGTACGTATATATAAAATCACATCTCTATCCTTTCGTGATGGGACATTTAGATTGCTTCAATATCTTGGCTATTGTAAATACTGCAGTAAGCAGAAGGGTGCATGTATCTTTTTGAGTTAATGTTTTAAGATAAATACTCCTATTTTAAATTACTGGATGGTAGAGTAGTTCCACTTTTGAGGAACCTCCATACCGTTCTCCATGGTGGCTACACCATTCTGCATTCTCCTAAAAGCACCATGGTTTTCTGTACATTTTTACCAACACTTGTTGCCTGTCGTTTTGATAGCAGCCATTCTGACTGGTGTGAGGTGACCCTGTTTATTTCCATTTCCCTGATTAGTGATCCTGAGCATCTTTTCATATCTGGCCATCTGTAGGTCTTCAGAAAAATGTTTATTCAGGTGCTCTATTCCCTTTAGGTAGCGGGGCGTGTGTTTCCATGAATTCTTTATCTTGGGTGTGAACCCTTTACTGGATAACATTTGCAAAATGTTTTCAGTTTATAGTCAAATTTCTTCTGTTGCCCTTCCCTGAGAAGACTGGTGTTTAAAAAAAAAAAAAGTCAGAGCCTATACTGCCTGTATATACTTTTGGAAGTTTCAGGGTTTCAGGTCTTACGTATAGGTCTTTAGTCCATTTTGAGTTTTTGTGTATGGTGTAAGAGAATGGCCAGGTCAAAGTCTTTTGCATGTAACTGGTTTTGCTCAACACTTATCAGAGTCTGCCTTTTTCTCGCTGCCTATTCCTTTTGTTATGGATTAATTGACCATGTAAGTGTGGGCTTATTTCTTGTGTGTCTACTGTGTTCCATTGCTGTTTTTTGTGCCAGTACCATATTTTATTTGTAGTCTAGTTTGAAACCAAGGAGTGTGATGCTTCCAGGTATGTTTTTCAAGATGGCTTTTTGGGGTCTTTTTTGTTCCATACAAATTTTAAGATTGTTCTAGTTCTGTGAAAAATGCCATTGATATTTTGATAGGGATTACAGTGAATCTGTAGATTGTTTTGGGTAGTACAGACCTATTAATACTCTCCTAAGCCATGAGCATGGTATATCTTTTCCATTTGTCATTTTCTTTGATCAATGTCTTAGTTTCAGAGCAGAAACATTTCACCTCTGTGAGACTTATTCTGAGGTACTTAGTTTTGATGCAATTGTGACAATTTCTTTTCTAGTGTACAGAAACTCAACATATCTATATATTAATTTGTATCCTGCAACTAAACTGAATAGTTCTTAGGTATAATCTTTAAGGCTTTCTATATATAGTGTCCTGTCATCTGAAAATTGTCACCGTTTACCTCTTCCTGACCAATTTAGATGCCTTCTTTTGTCTGATTGCTATGCCTAGGACTTTTAGTACTATGTTAACTAAAAGTGATGTAGTGGGCATTCTTGTCTGGTTTCTGATATTAAGGGGGAAGCTTTCAGATTTACATGAAGTCTGTTACCTATTTTGTCCTATATTATACTGAGCTATTTTCCTTCTATGTAACTTTGCTGAGAGTTTCTATCATATGTTGAATTCTGTCCAGTGCTTCTCTGAATTTCACATGGTCATTGGATTTTTATTCTTTTGTTACTGTGGTCTATCATGTTAATTCATTTTGCAGGTGTTAAGCCATTTTAGCACCCCTGGAATAAATCCTACTTGATCATGGTGCATGATTTCTTCCATACATTGTTGTATATGATTTGTGTAATCTTGAATGTTTATATCTATGTTCATCAGAAACGTTGGGCTATAATTTTTGTAGTGTTTATGTGGGTTTAGTGTCAGTACTGCTGGCTTTGTAAAGTGAGCTTAGAAGCATTCTTTCCTACTCGGTGTTTTGGGATAGTTCGTGAAGGATCTGTATTAACTGTTTCCCAAAAAATTGAGTGGAATTCACGTTTGAAACCATCTGGACCTGGGAGGTGGTTGACTGCTGACTCCATCTCATTACTAGATGGTTCAGATTTTCTACTTCCTGATCCAGTCTTGGGAGTATTGTCTGTAGAGTCTTATCCATTTCTTCCAGTTTGTCCAATTGTTGGCATATAATTGTAGTCTATTAGATTCTTTGCTGTCAATTGTAACTTCTGATTTTATTTTGGACCTTGTTCAAATCTTTGATCCCTTTTGAGTTGGATTATCATGTATGGTGTAAGAAAGTGGCCCAGGTGCACTCTTGGGCATGGGACTGTCCAGTTTTTCCAGCACCACTTATTGAATAGACTTGTATTCTCTTGCCTCCTTTGTAAGTTAACTGTGTTTATTTCTGGGTTTTGTATTGTGCTTTTGATTTGTGTGGTGTTAAGTCAATGCCACTCTGTTTTGATTAAAATCGCTTTCCATAGAAACTTTTCTATTTCTGTGAAAAAATGCCAATAGGATGTTAAGGATTTCATTGAATGTGTAGGTTACTTTGGATACTGGACATCTTAAGAGTTTTCCAATCCATGAGCATGGAATATCTTTCCATTTGTGTTCCCTTCATTTTTTTTTTTCATTATCTTACTTTTCCTTGTAGAGCTCCTTGGCCTCCTTGGTTAAGTTTATTTCTAAGTATCTTAGTCAATTGTTAACTTTTCTGGTAATTCATTAGTGTCTAGAAATGCAACAGATTTTTGTACGATGATTTTTGCAGTATGTAACTTCTCAATTCTTTGGTACTTTGAGTTTTTTATACATGATGTCCTCTGTAGGGACCATTTTATTTTCCATTTGGAGGTCCTATTTCTTACCTAACTCATCAGGCTACCACTTCTGATACTGTGTTGCACAAAACTAGTTTCTCAAAAATTAAGGCTTTGGTTTATGTTCTAGTAGGTAATATCTTCAAAGTGAAGTATGTATATGTAAGGAGAATATATTTTGTAATTGATACAAAATCTTCTACAGGCTTGCTTAATCAAAAATAACTTGGGGCAAATCTTAAGTTTGAGAGAGAGCACATGAGTGGGGGGAGGTGGGGAGATTCCTAAGCAGGCTACCCACCTTCAGCGTTGAGCTCCAGATCTCACAAACCATGAGATCATGACCTGAGAGCCAAAGTCAGATGCCTAACTGGCTAAACTAAGGTGCCACTGGGGAAAATTTCTTAATAGAAAGATGTTGAAATACTCTCATAACTAGAGATCAGAGTCCAGTCTCGGTCCTTGAGAAGAGTGGAAGGGATCGAGATCTGATGCACTCGGGCTTCTAGGTAGTAACAAAGGTGTGTTCATGAGACCAACATTGTAAACTACAAATTAAGTTTTTATTGAAATTCCAGTTTGTTAACCTACAGTATAATTAAGGCATATGATAGTGACTCAGCACTTCCATGCATAACCCCGTGCTGATCACAGGTGTTCTCCTTAACTGCCTTCACCTGTTTCCCCCATTCACCTGCTGACCTCCCCTCTGGTAACCATCCATTCTCCATAGTTAAGAGTCTGTTTCTGGGTTTGACTCTCCTCCTGCTTTCCCCCATTGCTCATTTTACTTAAATGCCATATGAGTGAAATAATACAGTGTTTCTTTTCTGGCTTTCTAGTTCCATCCATGTCATTGCAAATGGCAAGATTTTGTCCTTTTTATGGCTGAGTAGTATTCCATTGTGTACATACACGGCATCTTTTTATCTGTCCTTCAGAAAGTTAAAAATAAAACTAGTCTGCAATCCAGCCATTGCACTACTGGGTATTTACAAATTATTTTTTTTACTTTATTTTTGAGAGACTAAATGGGGGAGGGACAGAGAAAGGGAGACACAGAATCCGAAGCAGGCTCCAGGCTCTGAACTGTCAGCCCTGAGCCCAATTACAGGTCTCAAACTCACAGACCGAGAAATCATGACCTGAGCTGAAGTCGGACACTTAACTGACTGAGCCACCCAGGCGCCTCTTACAAATTATTTTAAAAAAAATTTAGTACCAATTAGAGAATAATTGGAGAGGAGGACAATTAAAATCAAGAAATAAGCAGGAAACATAAATGGAACTTCAGGAACTAAAATACTAGTTCTTAGATACTCTTGTCTGTATATTTTACATATTCAAGGATATAAAAGATTGAGCATCTCAAAAGATACCCCCCCCAAAAAACCCTGCAAACCCTAAAAGTACTTGAACTTTGTTTTATATAAATCCAAATTAACATAGAGTAATCTCCAGAGTCGAATTTAGGGATTCATCACTGACAGGTAACACCCAGTACTCCTCCCAACAAGTGCCCTCCTTAATGACCATCCCCCACCCACCTCCCTGCCAGCAACCCTCCATTCTGAGTCTCCTGTGGTTTGTATTCCTGTTTTTATATTTTTGCTTCCTTTACCCTGTGTTCATCTGTTTCTTAAATCCCACATGAGCGAAATCCTATATTTGTCTTTCTCTGACTTGTTTTGCTTAGCATAATACACTTTAGTTCCTTCCATGTTGCAAACGGCAAACTTTCGTTCTTTTTGATTGCTGAGTTAATAGTCTATTATGTATATATGTATACACACCACGTCTTTAGTCAGTGGACATCTGGGCTCTTTCCATAATTTGGCTATTGTAAATGCTATAAATGCCATATATAAACGTCAGGGTGCGTGTGCCCCTTTGAATCGGCATTTCTGTCTCCTTTGGATAAAGACCTAGTGGTGCAATTGCTGGGTCCTAGGGCAGTTCTATTTAACTTTTTTAGGAACCTCCATACTGTTTTCCACAGCAGCTTCCCCAGTTTGCATTCCTACCACTGTGCAAAAGGGTTTCTGTTTCTCCACATCCTCGCCAACATCTGTTGTTGCCTGAGTTGTTAATGTTGGACATTTTGATAGGTGTGAGGTTGGTGTATCATTGTGGTTTTGATTTGTCTTTCCCTGATGTTGAGCATTTTTTTTCACGTGTCTGTTGGCCATCTAGAGGTTTTCTCTGGAAAAGTGTCTATTCGTGTCTTCTGTCCCTTCACTGGATTATTTGGTTTTTGGGTGTTGAGTTTTTCTTTATAGAATTTGGATACTAACCCTTTATCCAATATGTGATTTGCGAACATCTTCTGTCAGTTGACTTCTAGTTTTGCTGATTGTTTCCTTCACTGTGCAGAAGCTTTTTATCTTGATGAGGTCCCAAAAGTTCATTTTTGCTTTTGTTTCCCTTGCCTCCTGAGAAATGTCAAGAAGTTGCTGCAGTCGAGGTCAAAAGTTGTTGCCTGTTCTCTCCTTAAGGATTTTGATGCTTTTCTGTCTTACGTTAAGGTCTTTCATCCATGGGAAGTTTATTTTTGCACGTGTGTAGGAAAGTGGTCCAGGTTCATTCTTCACGTCACTACCCAGTTTTCCCGGCACCATTTGCTGAAGAGACGACTCTTTCTGTTGGATGTTCTTTCCTGTTTTGTCAAGTTAGCTGGCTTTACATCTGTGGGTAAACTGGGTTCTCTAGTCTGTTGCATTGATCCATGTCTGTTTTTGTACCAGTACCAAACTGTCTTAATTACAGCTTTGTAGTAAAGGCTGACGTCTGGGATTGTGATGCCTCCAGTTTAGGTTTTCTTTTCAACGTTACTTTGGCTTTTCTGAGTCTTTTGTGGTTCCATACAAAGTTTAGAGTTGTCTGTTGGATCTCTAAAGAATGCTTGTCTTATTTTGACCGGGATTGCATTGAATATGTAGATTGCTTTGGATAACACATTTTAACGATATTCTTCCTATCCATGAGCGTGAACGGTTTCCCATTTCATTGTGTCCTCTTCAATTGCCTTCTATAAGTTTCCTATAGTTTTCAGCACACAGATCTTTCACCTCTTTTTATTCCTAGGTATTCTATGGATTTTGGTGCAATTGTAATTGGGATAGATTCCTCGATTTTTGCTGCTTCATTGTTGGTGTATAGAAACGCAACCAACTACTGTACATTGATTTTTATATCTTGGAATTTTGCTGAATCCTTGAATCAGTTCTAGAAGCTTTTTCTTTTTTTGAGTCTTTTTGGGTTCTCCAGAGCCTCACGTCTTCTGTGAAGACAAAGTTTGACTTCCTCCTTGCCAGTTTGGATGCATTTTATTTCTTGTCTGATTACTGAGGCTAGGACTTCCTTCACTATGTTGAATAACAGTGGTGAGAGTGGACGTCCCTGTTGTGTTCCTGACCTTATGGGAATGCCCTGTTTTTCCCCCTTGAGGAGGATATTAGCTGTGTGTCTTTTATGTATGGCCCTTATCTTGAGGTATTTTTCTTCCATCCCTGCTTTCTTGAGGGTTTTTATTGAGAAAAGGTATTTTGTCAAGTGCTTTTTCTGCACCTATTGAGAGGGTTCTGTGGTTCTTGCCCTTTTTTATTGACATGATGAATGACATTGACTCATGGATATTGAACCAGACCTGTATCCCAGGAATAAATCCCACTTGATTGTGGTGAATAATTCTTTTAATGTATTGTTAGATCCAGTTTGCTAGTATGTTGAGTTATTTTTTGCATCCATGCCCATCAGTGAAATTGGTGTGTAGTTCTCCTTTTTAGTGGGATCTTTGGTTGTGGAATCCAGGTAATTGTGGCCTTATACAAGGAGTTTGGAAGTTTTCCTTCCATTTCTATTTTTTGGAACAGCTTCAAAAGAATAGGTGTTAACTATTTTTTTTTTCCAGTTTTAATGTTTATTTTTGGGAGGGAGGGGGGGAGAGCGAGAAGAACGAGCATGAGCCAGGGAGGGGCAGAGAGAGAGGAAGACACAGAATCTGAAGCAGGCCTCCAGGCTCTGAGCTGTCAGCACAGTGCCCGACATGGGCCTCGAACTCACAAACTGAGACCATGACCTGAGCCGAAGTTGGACGCTCAACAGACTGAGCCACCCAGGTGCCCCTAGTCGTCTTTAAATGTGTAGTAGAATTCTCTTGGAAAGCTGTCCTCACTGGATTCTTGTTTGTTGGGAGATTTATTATTGATTCAGTTTCCTTACTGGTTATGGGTCTGTTCAAATCTTCTATTCCTTTTTCAGTTTTTGTAGTTCATATATTTCTAGGAATTTACCCATTTCTTCTAGATTGCATGATTTATTGGTGTATGATTGCTCATAATATTGTATTTCTGCAGTGTTGGTTGTGATCTCTCCTCTTTCATTCGTGATGTTATTTTGATCCTTTCCTTTTACTTTTTGATCAGTCTGGCTAGGGGCTTATCAATTTTGTTAATTCTTTCAAAGAACCAGCTCCTGTTTTCACTGGTCTGTTTTTTATTTTAATATCCTTGATTTCTGCTGTAATCTTTATTTCCTGTCTTCTGGTTTTGTGTTTTATTTGCTGTTTTTCCAGCTCCTTAAGGCGTAAGGTTAGGTTGTATATCTGAGACCTTTCTTCCTTCTTTAGGAAGGCCTGGGTTGCTATATATTTTTCTCTTATGACTGCCTTTGCTGCGTCCCAGAGGTTTTGGGCCGTCATGTTTTCATTTTCGTTGGCTTCCATGTACTTCTTAATTTCTTGGTTAACCCATTCATTCTTTAGTAGGATTGTCTTTAATCTCCAAGTATTCATGATCTTTCCAAATTTTTCCTCATGGTTGATCTCAAGTTTCCATAAGGTTGTCTAAAAATATGCATGATATGAACTTGATCTTCTGTATTTGCTTTAGGATGAAATGTTCTGAATATGCATCAGGTCTGTTTGGTCCAGTGTGTCATTCAAAGTCATCATTTACTTGTTTTTCTCCTTAGATGATCTGTCTATTGTAAGTGGGGTGTTGAACTCCCCTACTATTATGTAACAAATGAATTTCTTTGTGACGAATTGATTTATATATTTGAGTGCTCCCAAGTTGGCACAAACATTTACAATTGTTATATCTTCTTGGTGGATAGACCACTTAATTATGATATAAATCCCTTAATTTCTTGTTAGTCTTTATTTTTTGTTAAATATAACTTATTGTCAAACTGGTTTCCATATAAAACCCAATGCTCATCCCAACAGGTGCCCTGCTCAATGACCATCATGCACTTTCCCCTCTCCCCCAACCCCTATCAACCCTCAGGGTTCTCTAAGGTTGTTTGCCTCCCTCCCTCTCTGTAACATTTTTTCCCCCATTCCCTCCCCCATGATCTTCTGTTAAGTTTCTCAGGATCCATATGAGTGAAAACATATGGTATCTGTCTTCCTCTGGCTGACCTATTTCACTTAGCATAATGCCCTCCAGTTCCATCCACGTTGCTACAAAAGGCCAGATTTCATTCTTTCTCATTGCCAAGTAGTATTCCATTGTGTATATAAACTGCAATTTCTTTATCCGTTCATCAGTGGATGGACATTTAGGCTCTTTGCATAATATGGCTATTGTTGAAATGCTGCTATAAGCATTGGGGTACAAGTGCTCCTGCGCATCAGTACTCCTGTATCCCTTGAGTAAATTCCTAGCAGTGCTATTGCTGGGTCATAGGATAGTTCTATTTGTAATGTTTTGAGGCACCTCCACACTGTTTTCCAGAGCGGCTGCACCAGTCTGCATTCCCATCAACAGTGCAAGAAGGTTCCGTTTCTACACATCCTCGCCAGCATCTATAGTCTCCTGATTTGTTCATTTTAGCCACTCTGACCAGTGTGAGGTGGTATCTCAGTGTGGTTTTGATTTGTATCTCCCTGATGAGGAGTGACGTTGAGCATCTTTTCATGTGCCCATTGGCCATCTGGCTGACTTCTTTAGAAAAGTGTCTATTCATGTCTCTGCCCGTTTCTTCACTGAATTATTTGTTTTTTGGGTGGGGAGTTTGGGGAGTTCTTCATAGATTTTGGATCCTAGCCCTTTATCTGATATGTCCTTTGCAAATATCTTTTCCCATTCTGTCAGTTGCCTTTTAGTTTTGTTGATTGTTTCCTTTGCTGTGCAGAAGCTTTTTATCTTCATGAGGTCCCAATAGTTCATTTTTTGCTTTTAATTCCCTTGCCTTTGGAGATGTGTTGAGTAAGAAATTGCTGTGGCTGAGGTCAGAGAGGTTTTTTCCTGCTTTCTCCTCTAGGGTTTTGATGGTTTCCTGTCTCATATTCAGATCCTTCATCCATTGTGATTTTATTTCTGTAAATGGTGTAAGAAAGTGGTCTAGTTTCATTCTTCATGTTGCTGTCCAGTTCTCCCAGCACCATTTGTTAAAGAGACTGTCTTTTTTTTTTTTTTTTTTTTCCATCGGATGCTCTTCCCTGCTTTGCCAAAGACTAGTTGGCCATACATTTGTGGGTCCAATTCTGGGGTCTCTATTCCATTGGTGTATGTCTGTTTTTGTGCCAATGCCGTACTGTCTTGATTATAGCTTTGCAGTAGAGGCTAAAGTCCGGGATTGTGATGCCTCCTGCTTTGGTTTTCTTCTTCAGTATTACTTTGGCTATTCAGGGTCTTTTGTGGTTCCACTCAAATTTTGGGATTGTTCATTCTAGCTTTGAGAAGAATGTTGGTGCAATTCTGATTGGGATTGCTTTGAGTGTGTAGACTGCTCTGGAAAGTATTGACATCTTAATATTCCTCCAATCTACGAGCATGGAATGTTCTTCCATCTCTTTGTATCTTCAATTTCCTTTATAAGCTTTCTATAGTTTTCAGCATACAGATTTTATGTCTTTGGTTTTTATTCCTAGGCATTTTATGGTTCTTGGTACAATTGTGAATGGATCAATTTTTCTCTTCCTGTTGCTTCTTTATTGGTATATAAAAATGCAACCAACTGCTGTACATTAATTTTGTACCCTGAGACTTTCCTGAACCCATGTATATGTTCCAGCAGACTTTTGGTGGAATCTATCGGGTTTTCTATGTATAATGTCATGTCATCTGCAAAAAAGTGGAAGCTTGACTTCTTCTTTGCCGGTTTTTATGCCTTTGATTTCCTTTTGTTGCCTGCTGATGCTAGAACTTCCAACAGTATGTTAAACAACAGCAGTGAGAGTGGACATCCCTGTTGTGTTCTTGATCTAGGGGGGAATGTTCTCAGTTTTCCTCCATTGAGGATATTAGCTGTGGGCTTTTCATAAATGGCTTTTATGATTAAGTATGTTCCTTCTATCCTTTCTTGGGTGTTTTTTATTAAAGGATGCTGTATTTTGTCAAATGCTTTTTCTACATCTATTAATAGGATCATATGGTTCTTTTCTTTTACTAATGTATCACATTGATTTGTGAATATTGAACCAGCCCTGCAGCCCAGGAATGAATCCCACTTGATCATGGTGAATAATTCTTTGATATGCTGAATTAGATTTGCTAGTATCTTGAGAATTTTTGCATCCATATTCATCAGGGATATTGGCCTGTAGTGTGTTTTGTTTTTTTGTTTTTTTTTGTTTTTTTTTTTTGCTGGGTCTCTGGTTTGGGAATCAAAGTAATGCTGGCTTCATAGATGAGTCTGGAAGTTTTCCTTCCCTTCCTATTTTTTGGAACAGGTTGAGAAGGATAGGTATTATCTCTGCTTTTTAAATGTCTGGTAGAATTCCCCAGGGAAGCCATCTGGTCCAGGACTCTTATTTTCGGGGAGATTTTTGATAACTGATTCCATTTCTTCACTAGTTATGGGTCTGTTCAAATTTTCTATTTCTTTGCATTTGAGTTTTGGTAGCATGTGGGTGTTCAGGAATCTGTCCATTTCTTCCAGGTTGTCGGCATATAATTTTTCATAGTATTCACTGATAATTACTTGCATTTCTGAGGTATTGGTTGTAGTAATTCCATTTTCATTTGTGATTTTATCTCTTTGGGTCCTCTCGAGAAGCCTGGCTAGAGGTTTATCAATTTTGTTTATTCAAAAAACGAACTCTTGGTTTCATTGATCTGTTTTTTTTTTTCTCTATATTTCTGCTCTGATCTTATTTCTCTTCTGGGTTTTGCATGCCTTTGCTGTTCTTTTATTTCCTTTACGTGTGCTGTTAGGTTTTGTATTTGGGATTTTTCTTGTTTCTTGAGATAGGCCTGGATTGCGATGTATTTTCCCCTTAGGACTGCCTTTGCTGCATCCCAAAGCGCTTGAGTTGTTGTATTTTCATTTTCATTTGTTTCCATATATTTTTTCTTCTCTAATTGCCTGGTTGACCCATTCATTCTTTAGTGGAGTGTTCTTTAACCTCCATGCTTCTGGAAGTTTTCCAGACTTTTTCCCCGTGGTTGATTTCAAGCTTCATAGCATTGTGGTCTGAAAGTGTACATGGTATGATCTCAATTCTTTCATACTTATGAAGGGCTGTTGTGTGACCCAGTATGTGATCTATCTTGGAGAATATTCCATGTGCACTTGAGAAGAAAGTATATTCTGTTGCTTTGGGATACAGAATTCTAAGTATATGTCAAGTCCATCTGATCCAATATATCATTCAGGGCCCTTGTTTATTTATTGAGTTTCTGTCTAGATGTTCTATCCATTGTTGGAAGTAGAGTATTAAAGTCACCTGCAATTATCACATTCTTTTCAATAAGGTTGCTTATGTTTGTCATTGTTTTATATATTTGGATGTCTCCGAATTCAGTGCATAGACATTTATAATGGTCAGCTCTTCCTGATGGATTGACCCTTTAAATACTATATAATGCCCTTCATCTCTTGTTAAGGCTTTCAATTTAAAGTCTAGTTTGTCTGATATAAGTATGGCTACTCCAGCTTTCTTTTGACTTCCAGTAGCATGATAGATCTCCATCCCCTCACTTTCAATCTGAAGGTGTCCTCAGGTCTAAAATGAGTCTCTTGTAGACAGCAAATAGATGGGTCTTGTTTTTCTATCCGTTCTGATACCCTGTGTCTTTTGGTTGGAGCATTTAGTCCATTTACTTTCAGTGTTACTGAAAGATATGGGTTTAGAGTCATTGTGATATCTGTAGGTTTCATGCTTGTAGTGATGTCTCTGGTACTTTGTGGTCCTTGCAACATTTCACTGAGTCCCCCTTAGGATCTCTTGTAGGGCTGGTTTAGTGGTGAATTCCTTCAGTTTTTGTTTGGGAAGACCTTTATCTCTCCTATTCTCAATGACAGACTTGCTGGGTAAAGGATTCTCAGCTGCATATTTTTTCTGTTTATCACATTGAAGATTTCCTGCCATTCCTTTCTGGCCTGCCAAGTTTCAGTGCATAGGCCTGCTACTACCCTTATGCATCTACCTTTGTATGTTAGGGCCCGTTTATCCCTAGCTGCTTTCAGAATTGTCTTTATCCTTATGTTTTGCCAGTTTCACTATGATGTGTCCTGCAGAAAATCAATTCAAGTTATGTCTCTAGGGAGTTCTCTGTGCTTATTGGATTTTAATGTCTGTTTCCTTCCCCAGATCCGGGAAGTTCTCATCTATGATTTGTTCAAGTACACCTTCAGCCCCTTTCTTGCTTTCTCTTCTCCTGGAATTCCTATGATATGGATACTGTTCCGTTTGAATCACTTAGTTCTCTCTTTTTTCCATAATTTTATTTTCTAACTCACCTATTCTGTCCTCTGCCTCTTCAATCCGTGATGTGGCAGCTTCCATTTTGCACCTCATAGCATTTTTTAATTGAAAGTCTAGTTTGCATAATAGTATGGCTACCCCAGCTTGCTTTTGATGACCATTACGTGATGGTTCATCCTTCCTTTCAATCTGCAGGTGTCTTTAGGTCTAAAATGAGTCTTTGTAGGCAGGAAATGGATGTGTCTTGTTTTCTTATCCATTCTGATATCCTGTGTCCTTTGATTGGAACATTTAGTCCATTGACATTTAGAGTAAGTACTGAAAGAATTTAGTGCCATTCTGTTGCCTGGAAAGTTGGTGTTTCTGGTGAAGTTCTCTGGCCTTTTCTAGTCTTTCTTACTTTGGGGCTTTTTGGAGAAAGGACAAAACAACAGCCCCCCTCTTAATTTCTTCTAGGGCTGGTTTAGTGTTCACAAACTTCTAGTTTTTGTTTATCTGGAAACTCTTTATCTCTCCTATTTTGAATGACCGCCTTGATGGATAAAGAATTCTTGGCTGCATGTTCTTCTGATTCAGCACATTGAATCTATCCTGCCACTCCTTCCTGGCCTGCCAAGTTTCTGTGGTCAGATCTGTGATCCTCCTCTGTCTTCCCTTGTAAGTTAAGGACTTTTTTTCCCTTGCTGCTTTCACAATTCTGGTCTCTTTTGTGAATTTGACTATGATATGCCTTGGTGATCAGTTTTTGTTGAATCTAACGGAAGTTCTCTATGCTTCTTGGATTTTAATGTCTGTGTCCTTCCTCGTATTAGGAAAGTTTTCTGCTATAACTTGCCCAGATAAAACTTCTTCCCCTTTTTCTCTCCATCTTTTGGGACTCCCAGGATTCAGATGTTCCTTTTTAATCACTGAGTAGTAACTACTTGAAGAGTAGATCCAAGTATTTGACTTAAAGCGTGTCTACAATTGCAGAATATTGACCTCCACAAATCTCCACAAAAATGAGAACATTTTCAGAATCTGTCAGAAGAAACTTCTGTAGAACTCTAGAAAATAACCAAAGACTTGCACAATCTTGAAACCTATGCAAAAAAAAAAAAAAATCAATCTTGGAAGGGTGAACTTTGTGGTGTTTTAACTCGCTCTGTTCAGTAGCCTTCCAAGTTCCTTTTCAGTCTTAAGTAGTTGCAATCACGTGAAAACTAGTAGCCCAGCAGCCACCCGAAGGATCATAATGGGTCTGGAGCTATTTTAAAATCCCATTCTTCGACTCCTCATCATTTGACCTGTCTTATAGGTTACTTCAAAGTTCCAAGTTGTAGGTCTTCCCTTTCTTTGACCTGATTCAAATGTTGCCCAACGTAAAGAGCCTTTTCTTAGTTGATTACAAAACCGACACTTGCTGTTAAACATCATAGTTCTGAGTTTGAGAGAAAGACTTCAGAGAAAAATGGGTTAAAAACCCTAAAAGCAAAATCTGGGGAAAGCAGTATTCATAGGCATCCTCTAAAAACTCCAGTGTAGTCTTTGGACCACAGAAGGTCTCGTGTATGCCTAGGCCATGTGTGTGCTCAGGAAAGCTAGAAGAAAGATTGAGGCTTTCTGGTTTGGTGGTTGCACATAAGGATGAAATGAAGGCTAAACCAGAGTTTTCAGCTCCCTGAGTGTTAAAAGCATACCTCTGTACACATACAGATTCCACTAAGCCTGGGAGACTTCGTGATTCCAGGCATTTACGTTATTAGATGACCAATGAGCTGAGCAGAAAGTTCAGTGGCCACAATGACATGGAATAGATTCAAGACACTTGCTAAAAAAAACAAAATTCTTGAGATGGTAAATCTCTAGAGCTGCCATGTACTATTTGAAAGGATTTTTTTCCCAAAAGTTTAAAAAGGGAAATACTACCCAAAGGGGAAATCAATAAAACCATCATCCATGAAGCCCAAATGTTGAACTTAAGGACTTCAATTCACCTCTTGAGACATGTGTTCAATCTTCAGTTTTTATACAATGAAGTATATCGCATGTACCGGGTCATAGCAAATGGATTGTTTCAGTCACAGAATCCTATTGAAATGGTGGCCTGAAGTGTGGAGGCGGTATGGGAAATGATACTGGAGAGGTAAAGGCTTTCAGTTACAGAATTAATAATTCACAGGGATGAAAGGTACAGTATAGGGAATATAGTCAAAGAATAGCCTTGAGTGGTGACAGATGGGAGCTACACTTGGGGTAAAAATTTTACAGAAAGGCTCACCAGCAGATTTGAGCAGTTAAAAGAATCAGTATTTTGAAACTTCTAAAAATGTTTATTCATTTTTTTAGAGACAGAGGCCACCACAGGAGTGGGGAGAGGCAGAGAGAGAGGGAGATACAGAATCTGAAGCAGGCTCCAGGCTCTGAGCTGTCAGCACAGAACCCAACACGGGGCTCAAACTCCCTGACCACGAGGTCCTGACCTGAGCTGAAATCGAGTGCTTAACTGAGCCACCCAGTGCCCTGAAGAATCAGTATTTTGAAGATACTTGACATTATTCACTCAAAAGAACACCAAGAATGAGGAAAAATGAAGATTTAGACCTATGAGATCTTATTCAACATAAACATGTGCATAATGCAGTATTAGAGGAGGGAAAAGGGACAACAGGATGCTTGAAGGAAATGGCTGGAAACTTTAAAAATGTTAAACTCAAGTGAAACCAAAAGTGAGTCACACCTGGACACATGCAGCATTTACTTGTCAAAAACCAAAGCAATTATTAGCCAGGAGGAAAGGACTCCTCGTCTCTAAGGGAGCCCCCTACAAGCTGATACAGCCTATTTCCTAGCTCTCCTCAGTAACTCTGGAGGCCGGGAGTCCTTGGGATGCCATATTCAAAGATCAGAGGGGAAAAAAAATAAGGACCACAAGTAACTTAAAAAAATGGAGAAAATAGCCCAATGCTTAAGTTGCTAAATCTTTTCTTCCAGAACTAATGGAATCTTTGAGGCAAAAGTAAGACCCTAGAGAGGAACTCGAATCTGCAAAGAACACTGGTAAAGGTAACCACACAGTTAATAAAGGGTTACATTTGCTATTTCTCCTATCTGACTTCAAGGACCAGGAGTTTTGGCAAAAAGTCTGCATTGAGGGTACATGACCTAAAAGCATAGTACAACAAATCAGAAGGATAAGGCCTTTGAGCATTTTTACACATTTGGAAACAAAACATTGTCTAAAAACAGGACAAACGGGTGCCTGGGTGGCTCAGTTAACTTCCAACTTTGGCTCAGGTGAGGATCTCATGGCTCGTGGGTTTCGAGCCCCACGTCAGTCTCTGTGCTGACTGCTCAGATCCTGGAGCCTGCTTCAGATTCAGAGTATCCCTCCCTCTCTCTGCTCCTCCCCTGCTTTGTGCATCCTCTTTCAGAAATATTTTATTTAGAAAAGGAAGAACCATAATTCTTCAAATACTTTGATAAGATACAGTATTCTACCTAATGTACAAGAGCTATGTAGGATGATTGTGAAATTACATATCAGAAAAAAACTTCTAAAATGATCAATATGAAAAAGGTCATGAAAATTAAACTTCTGGTGTATATGTAGTTGGAGAAGCAGGTATTTGGAACAACGGATTGGAGAGGACTAAAAACTTTCCCAAGCTGATACTCTCAGGATTCAAAAAGTCCTAGGAGTCAAGTACAGAATAAAGGCAAAGTGCTTGTGTACTCAGCTCACCAATAACTGAGAGGGAGATCCTGACCATCAGAACTGATAGGGTGTTAGAAGACTGTGCTCCCATCACCCCTGCAGCCCAAGCCTGAGTTTTGGTTAAAGGTGAGGCAAATCTAAACGAGCTGGCAGGGGTGGGGGAAGGTAATTGGTAGAATTTACAACACGGCACCACCTACGGTAAGGGGAACTAGCATCTGCTTTGCCAACTGTCTTCTGACTTCCGTAGGAGAATACGGCATGCCATCACTTGAGGCATCGGACACGTAGGTCTCCTGGGAGCGAGAATGGAGGGCATCCCATTCATGGCCCTGATAGAAGTGTGATATAGGGTCCAGCAGGTCTGAGGAAGAGTGAACAGTCCCGCACATAACCCTGCTCCTGGACCTTCACATGTCTCCCCTTCTCCCTGAGACTTGGGTTTTGGCCAGACCACTATAGTTGGTGTTCTCGATAAGCTGTCAGAGCAGGGTTGATGTTTGGGCCTCTCCTGTGAGTCTGAGCCACACGCAGAAGCAGATGGACGGAGTGAGACCCCTGCCCCTCTCTCCTGGCTGTCCTGCACTTAGTGGATTCCTGGGCTCTCCAGGGCCCTCCTGAAGGGGCAAGGTGATGTGATGTGAAATTGTAGAGCGGTGACCTTTGACCTATGGGAGGAGGGAGAATTAGGGCAGAGCTGGAGCCTGCCTTCTCTGTGGTTTCCCTAGATCGCCTGTTCTAAATCTCTTGTGTAAGGTCTTCGTGAAAATGTCCTGGAACACTGGGCAGTCAGCCATGCTTGTCCCTGATGCTGGGGTCTGCTCAGTACCTCCCTTCATCGGTTCTTCTCCACACTGCCTCCCCTGTACTCCTGCTTCCCTGGAAAAGAACTTGACAAAATGTTCATTCTTAAACGTCCGCCTCACATCTTTTATCTAAAAAGCTCAGGTAAACTTAAGAACTCTGATGCCTTCCTACTCTTGATCCCTCCGCAAATGGTTTTTCTATACTTTAAATGTTCCTGGATTTTCTAAGTGCATTCTCTGATGAATGGATCGTGGCTGGGCAAATATCTGGGCAAGCCAGAAGTCCCATGGAATTTACAGCTCGATAAATGAAAGGTGGAAGTTGGTTGTGAGATAACCCAATCGTCTCACTGCTCTCTTCAAACATTGTGTTTAATAGACTAGAAGGAAAATCCGAAAAGTTTTTAAAAGACTAAAACAGGGGACAAAGAACAAGTAATGCAAGTAGAACAAAAAAGTGGACTTAAACACGTGACAGTGGTGATAAATACAAATGGACTGAGATAAAACTGAGGTCTTGACTGACTTAATTACCTTAAATTCAGATCAAATATAGAACTAGAAAAATGCAGTCTAAACCAATTAAAACATTCTTTTTGAGAGTACGGTGGGGGAGGGGCAGAGAATCCCAGGCAGGCTCCGCACGGTCAGCAAAGCTGGACTAGGGGCTCAAACCTGTGAACGGTGAATCATGTCTGAGCCAAAGTCGAGAGTTGGACGGACCCTCAATCAGCTGAGCCACCACACACACCTGAAGTAATTTCTGAGGCCATATTTCAGGACACTGTACAAAATATAAAGGCAAATTTGAAACTTTCAGATGATACACCCCACCCATCTTTGAGGCCAGGATTGCCTTAATACAAAAACAAGACAAAAGGGATTATGAAAATGTTAATTATCCCTCCAAATATAGACTACTTGAATCTCTAATGAAAATAACAGATTATGAAGCTTGATAAGATCTACATGGGGATAAAAGGTCAAGAATAGCCAAAAATCTAGGAGAAAATTGGTGGGAAAGCTTCCTCTACTGGATTACTGTAGCTTTTTTTTTTTTTAATATTTTTTGAGAGAACAAGTAGGGGAGGGGCAGAGAGGGAGATGCCTACACAGGGCTTGAGCTCACAAACTGAGATCATGACCTGAGCCAAAGTCAGACACTTAACCGACTGAGCCACCCAGGCGCTCCTACTGTAGCTTTTTTTCAAGTTACTGTAATTAAGATAAACTACTCCAGGATGGAAAAATACAATGTAGTAGGGGGCCTGCAGAAACTGGTTACTTGTAGAACCATATTTTAAAAAGCTGCTTACTCTATATCATTGCAAACATAAGTGTTGTGGATACAAAATAGCATAGCCTTCTCAATTCTAGAACACTTGCATAAACCGTGGAGAAAAGTCTGGAGAAACCAGTAACTAATTGGACATTATAATTAAGAACTTGTGTTTATCGAAAGACTGGAATAAAGGGACATACCACAGGGGTAACACGTATTTGCAATATGTATATAGAACCAGCAGTGCTCTCCTATGCAGAAAATAATGGAGTTTGAATCATTTTCAAGCACTTTTGAGAACAATTTGGCATAGGCCACTAGAGTTGCATAAATTAAGACTGACTTGGAAAGCCTTTCAAACCTATTTCCCTACAGAACTATGTGCCCGTATACATGTTAGTACTTTAGGCGTTTATAAAAGCCACAGACTGGGGGAAAAAATGCCTCAAAAGCATAATAGATACCTGTGTTGTAGGACATTCGGTGGAGTGTTAGTATTTGCAGTAAAACATTAGCCCATGGTACTAAATACAGGATTTGCACAACAGCAAACTAAAGTCAAAACCGTGCTTTCATGAAACTCAAAATTGAACTGGTGTTGAGCACCTGTGATGGGGTAAAACACGGAAAAGTGACTTCTGTAAAAGTCAGGATGGGGTGGTGTGGAAGAATGGCTTCTGGGAAGCTGGCACTGGGGCTTGTTGACGTGTGGTCTATGTTGGCGATGGATGACGTTGGTGATGGTGCCGTGAGCCATATCCTGGTCTTGCCAGTTTCCAGAGAGTCATGAGGGTCAATCCTGAATTTAATAAACCATACAGCATAAAGGTTTGACAACGTGTATTGTGATTACCACAACGAGCCTAGCTAACATCCGTCATCTTCTATAGGTAAGATAAAACCAGAAGTCTTCTATTCTTTCCTTGGAATGAGAACTCTTAGGATTTACTCCCAACAACTTGGGCATACATCATAGAGCAGTGGTAAACAGTTTTTACATTACATCGTGAATGCTCGCTTATCTTACAGTTCAAAGCCTGTGCCTTTTTGCCACCTTCCTCCATTCCCTGACGTCTGGCCCGGGTCTCTGGTAACCACAAATCTCATGGGTTTGGCTTTTGTTTTTAGATGCAAACTGTGACGTCAGGCAGTAGGTTTTCCTCTGGCTTATTTTGCTTGGTGTAATGCCCTCAATGTCTGTGCTGTTGGAAATAGCCGTGTTTCCTCCTTTCTTAGGACTGAGCAATACTCTAGGGGCAGGTGTATGTATACCGTATCAGTCAGTTAAGCATCTGACTTTGGCTCTGGTCATGATCTCACGGTTTGTGACTTCTAGCCCCACATTGGGCTCTGCACTGACAGTATGGAGCCTGCTTGGGATTCTGTCTCCCTCCCTTACTGCTTCTCCCCCCACCCAAATAACCTTAAAAACAGACTTCCTGTTTCTCAACACCGGAATTTGTTACCTTTTGTATAGCCCGTCTAACAGGTGTGAGGTGATGCTTCGTTGTGGTTCTGATGTGTTTTCTAATGGCTAATGGTTGAGCATTTTTCACGTACCTGTTGGTTATTAGTAGAGTCTTTATTGGATTATTTTTTCCCTGCTTTTGTGGGAGTTTATACATTTTGTAGATTAACTCCTTATCAGATATGGTCTGAAAATATTTTTCACCACTCTGTTGCCCTTTCGCTTTGTTCTTTTACTGTGTAGGAGCTTTTTAGTTCTGCTCCTTGTTGCTTATGCTTTAGGTGTCAGACCTAAAGATTCATTACCAAGACCTATGGCACAGAGCCTGTTTTTAAGTTTTTTTGAGAGCCAGGGGAGGGGCGGAGAGAGCATCTCAAGCAGACTCCATGCTCAGTGTGGAGCCCAACACGGGGCTTGAGCTTGTGAATCGTGTGACATTCATGACCTGAGCTGAAATCGAGTCAGATGCTTAACTGAGCCACCCAGGTACCCCACCAATTCTTTCGTTTTTTTTTTATTTTAATTTTAACTCTTTTAAATTTACATCTGTATCAGTTAGCATATAGTGCAACAATGATTTCAGAAGTAGATTCCTTAATGCCTCTTACCCTTTTAGCACATCCCCCCCCCCACAACCCCTCATGTAACCCTCAGTTCTCCATATTTGAGTCTCTTCTGTTTTGTCCCCCTCCCTGTTTTTATATTACTTTTGTTTCCCTTCCCTTATGTTCATCTGTTTTGTCTCTTAAAGTCCTCATAGAAGTGAAGTCATATGATTTTTGTCTTTCTCTAATTTCACTTAGCCTAATACCCCCAGTTCCATCCATGTAGTTGCAAATGGAAAGATTTCATTCTTTTTGATTGCCAAGTAATACTCCATTGTGTATGTGTGTGTGTGTGTATATATATATATATATATGTGTGTGTGTGTGAGTGTGTATATATATATAAAAATATATAAAATCTCACATCTTTATCCGTTCATCTGTTGATGGACATTTGGGCTCTTTCCATACTTTGGCTATTGTCGATAGTGCTGCTATAAACATGTGGGTGCATGTGTCCCTTTGAAACAGCACACTGCATCCTGTGGATAAATGCCTAGTAGTGCAATTACTGGGTCATAGAGTAGTTCTATTTTTAGTTTTTTGAGGAACCTCCATACTGTTTTCCAGAGGGGCTGCACCAGCTTGCATTCCTGCCAACAGTGCAAAAGAGATCCTCTTTCCCCACATCCTTGCCAACATCTGTTGCCTGAGTTATTAATGTTAGCCATTCTGACAGGTGTGAGGTAGTATCTCATTATGGTTTTGATTTGTATTTCCCTGATGAGTGATGTTGAGCATTTTTTCATGTGTTGGTTGGCCATCTGGATGTCGTCTTTGGAGAAGTGTCTATTCATGTCTTTTGCCCATTTCTTCACTGGATTATTTCTTGGGTGTTGAGTTTGATAAGTTCTTTATAGATTTTGGGTATTAACCCTTTATCTGATATGTCATTTGCAAATATCTTCTCCCATTCTGTTATCTTTTAGTTTTGCTGATTGTTTCCTTTGTTGTGCAGAAGCTTTTTATTTTGATGAGGTCCCAGTAGTTCATTTTTGCTTTTGTTGCCCTTGCCTCCGGAGACGTGTTGAGTAAGAAGTTGCCGTGGCTGAGGTTGAAGAGGTTTTTGCCTGCTTTCTCCTTGAGGATTTTGATGGCTTTCTGTCTTACATTTAGGTCTTTCATCCATTTTGAACTTATTTTTGCGTATGGTGTAAGAAAGTGGTCCAGGTTCATTCTTCTGCATGTCGCTGTCCAGTTTTCCCAGCACCACTTGCTGAAGAGACTGTCATTATTCCATTGGATGTTCTTTCCTGCTTTGTCAAAGATGAGTTGGCCATATGTTTATGAGCCCATTTCCGGGTTGTCTGTTCTATTGATCTGAATGTTCTTGTGCCAGTACCATACTGTCTTGATGGTTACAGCTTTGTAGTATAGCTTGAAGTCTGGGATTGTGATGCCTCCTGCTTTGGTTTTCTTTTTCAAGATTGCTTTGGCTATTCGGGGTCTTTTCTGGTTCCATACAAATCTTAGGATTATTTGTTCTATCTCTGAAGAATGCTGGTGTTACTTTGATAGGGATTGCATTTGACTATGTAGATTGCTTTGGGTAGTACCAACATTTTAACAATATTTGTTCTTCCTGTCCAGGAGCGTGGAATCTTTTTCCATTTCTGTTTTTGTGTCGTCTTCAATTTCTTTCATAAGCTTTCTATAGTTCTCAGTGTATAGATTTTTCACCTCTTTGGTTAGATTTATTCCTAGGTATTTTATGATTTTTGGTGCAACTGTAAATGGGATAGATTCCTGGATTTGTCATTTCATTGTTGGTGTATAGGAATGCAACTGATTTCTGTGCATTGATTTTATATCCTGCAACTTTGCTGAATTTGTGAATCAATTCTAGCAGTTTTTTGGTGGAATCTTTTGGGTTTTCTATATAAAGTATCCTGTCATCTGTGAAGAGTGAACATTTGACCTCCTGGCTGATTTGGATGCCTTTTATTTCTTTGTGTTGTATGATTGCAGAGGCTAAGACTTCCAATACTATGTTGAATAACAGTGGTAAGACTGGACATCCCTGTCTTGTTCCTGACCTTAGGGGGAAAGCTGTCAGTTTTTTCCCATTGAGGAGGAGATTAGCACTAGGTCTCTAATATATGGCTTTTATGATCTCAAGGTATGCTCCTTTTATCCCTACTTTCTTGAGGGTTCTTATCAAGAAAGGATGCTATATTTTGTCAAATGCTTTCTCTGCGTCTGTTGAGAGGATCTTCTGGTTCTTGTCCTTTTATTGATGAATCATGTGAATTTTTTTTGCGGATATTGAACCAGCCCTGCATCCCAGGTATAAATCCTGCTTGGTCGTGGTAATTTTTTTAATGTATTGTTGGAGCCGGTTGGCTAATATCTTGAGGATTTTTGCATCCATGTTCATCAGGGAAGTTGGTCTATAGTTCTCCTTTTTAGTGGGGTCTCTGGTTTTGGAATCAAGGTAGTGCTGGCTTCATAGAGTTTGGAAGTTTTCCTTCCATTTCTGTTTTTTGGAACAGCTTCAAGAGAATAGGTGTTAACTCTTCCTTAAATGTTTGGTAGAATCATCCTGGAAATCCATCTGGCCCTGGACTCTTGTTTTTGGCAGATTTTTGATTACTAATTCAATTTCCTTACTGGTTATGGGTCTGTTCAAATTTGTTTCTTCCTGGTTCAATTTTGGTAGTGTATATGTGTGTAGGAATTTGTCCGTTTCTTCCAGATTGCCCATTTTATTAGAATATAATTGCTCATAATATTCTCTTGTTTTTATTTCTGTTGTGTTGTGATCTCTCCCTTTTTCATTCTTTTATTTGGGTCTTTTTTTCTTTTTGATAAAACTGGCTAGTGGTTTATCAATTTTAATTCTTTCGAAGAACCAGCTTTTGGTTTCATTAATCTGTTCTGTTTTGTTTTTTTTTTTTTGGTTTCGATAGCATTAGTTTCTGCTTCAATCTTTATTGATAATTTCCTGTCTTCTGGTTTTGGGTTTTATTTGCTGTTTTTCCAGCTCCTTAAGGCATAAGGTTAGGTTGTGTATCTGAGACCTTTCTTCTTTAGGAAGGCCTGGATTGCTATATACTTTCCTCTTATGACTGCCTCCCAGAGGTTTTGGGTTGTGTTATTTTCATTTCCTTCCATATACTTTTTAACTTCCTCATTAACTTCTTGGTTAGCCCATTCATTCTTTAGTAGGATTTTAAGTCTCCACGTATGTTACCTTTCCAAACTTTTTCTTGTGGTTGATTTTGAGTTTCATAGCGTTGTAGTCTGAAAATATGCACAGTATGACCTTGATCTTTTTGTGCTTAGGGCTGATTTGTGTCCCAGTATATGGTCTATTCTGGAGAACATTCCATGTGCACTGGAGAAGAATGTATATTCCGCTTTAAGATGAAATGTTCTGAATATATCTGTTCAGTCCGTCTGATCCAGTGTGTCATTCAAAGCCATTGTTTCCTTGTTGATTTTTTGATTAGATCTGTCCATTGCTGTGAGTGGGGTGCTGAAGTCTCCTATTATGGTAGTACTACTGATGAGTTTGTGATTTTATATATTTGGGTGCTACACATTTGGTGCATAAATGTTTACAATTGTTAGGTCTTCTTGGTGGATAGACCCCTTGATTAGGATATAATGTCCTTCTGCATCTCTTGATACAGTCTTTATTTTAAGGTCTAGATTGTCTGATAGAAGTATGGCTACTCTGGCTTTCTTTTGTTGACCATTAGCATGATAGATGGTTCTCCATCCCCTTATTTTCAATCCGAAGGTGTCCGTAGGTCTAAATTGGGTCTCTTGTAAACAGCATATAGATGGAGCTTGTTTTCTTATCCATCCTGTTACCCTATGTCTTTTGATTGGAGCGTTGAGTCCATTGACATTTAGAGTGAGTACTGTAAGATATGAATCTATTGCTATTTTCTTATAGAGTTGGAGTTTCTGGTGGTGGTCTTTCTAATCTGCTTTTGGGGTGTGTGTGTGTGTATTGGTATACACACACCCATGAATACATATATATTTTTTTTCCCCCATCTTTCTCCCCTCAGAGAGTCCCCCTTAAAATTTCTTGCAGGGCTGGTTTAGTGGTCACAAACTCCTTTAATTTTTGGGAAACTTTCTCCTATTTTGAATGACAGCCTTGCTGGATAAAGAATTCTTGGTTGCATGTTTTTCTGATTCAGCACATTGAATATATCCTGCCACTTTCTGGCCTGCCAAGTTTGTCAGTAGGTCTGCTGCAAATGTGATCTGTCTTCCCTTGTAGGTTAGGGCCTTTTTTTTTTTTTTTTCCCTTGTTGCTTTTGTGATTCTCTCCTTGCCTGAGTATTTTTTGAATTTGACTATGATATGCCTTGTTGATAGTTGGTTTTTGTTTAATGGGGGTCCTCTGTGCTTCCTGGATTTTGATGTCTGTGTCTTTCCCCCAGGTTAGGAAAGTATTCTGCTATGATCTCACAATAACCCTTCTACCCCCACTTCTCCCTCTTCCTCTTGGATGCCTAGGATTCTGATGTTGTTCCTTTTTAATGAGTCACTGATTTCTCTAATTCTTGTATACTGCTCTTTGGACTTAATCTCCCTCTTCTTTTCTGCTTCCTTATTCTCGAGAAGTTTGTCCTCTATGACGCTGGTTCTCTGTTCTGCCTCATCCATCCTTGCTGCTGCTGCATCCATCCATGATTGCAGCTCAGTTATAGCATTTTTAATTTTGTTCTGGCTATTTCTCTTATCTCTGCAGAGAAAGGCATTCTAATCTATTTTCGACTACCAACTAGTAGTATTGGGATTCTAAATTCTGGCTCAGACATCTTCTGTGTTGGTTAAATCCCTGGCTGTCGTTTCTTCGTGTTCTTTCTTTTGGGGTGAATTGCTTTGTTTTGTCATTTTGAAGGGAGAAAAGGAATTAATGAGGTAGAAAAAGTAAAATTTAAAAAAATTTTTAAAAATATTAAAATTAAAAATACACAAAATCGAATAAGTGATGCTAGATCCTAGGTGTGTTTTGGTCTGGGTGTTGGAAGTGGTTTGAAAGATTGCAGGAAAAGGAAGAAATCATTTGAGAATTTGAAAAAATGAATACACTGAAGTAGACTAAAATGTGATGGGAGTAAAATAGAATTTGAAAAAATTTACACAGAAATAAAGAATGTAGTGGAAAAAATTAAAGAACAATATTTTAATAAAATTAAAAATAAAAATGAATTTTTCTGTATTCAAGAAAAATGAAAAAGAAAAAATCATTTTAAAATTAGACTAAAAAAATGGATGTAAAATAGAATTTGAAAAAATTACATAAAAGCAAAAAATGTAAAAACTTATTTTTAATAGAAATTGAAAAAAAATTATCTTTTCTCTTAATTCTGTGGTTCAGGTTGTGCAGATTGTTGTGTTAATCCTCAAACCAGTTTTCTAGGTGTGCAAGATGGTTTAGCGTCGGTCTGGCTGTATTTCATGGATGTGAGACACACAAAAAAATTCCCATGCTATTCTGCCGTCTTCACCCTCACCAATTCTTTATCTCAGGATTACTTTGCCTCTTCAGGGTCTATGATTACATATGAATTCTAGAATTTTCTGAAAAAATTCCTTGGAATTTGGATAATTTGTAGAATGCTTTGCATAGGAAGGACTTTTTCGATAATGTTCTTCCAATCCATGAAATAGGGAGATCTTTCATTTGTGTCTTCAATGTCTTTAATCAGTGTTCTTTATAATTTTCAGTGTATGGATCTTCCTTGGGTAAATGGACTCCTAAATGTCTATTTCATACAACTTTTATGCTAATGGCCTTTTTTAGTGTAGTTCATAGTTACTTCTTGGTGTACAACTTTGTGATGAGACAAGTTTATACCATATACTGTGTTCATGAGTAGAGCTATCACTTGCCCTACTACATTGCTATTACAATATTGTTGACTGTATTCCTTATGCTTTGCTTTTTATTTCTGGAACTTAATTCACAAGGAGGCCTGTATCTCCCTCTACACATTTTGATCATCCCCTCCCCCTCCACTCTCTACTCTGGCAACCATCAATTCTCTATAGTTTTCATTTTTTTCCGTTTTTTAGATTGCATTTATGAGTAGAATCATACGGTATTTGTCTTAGTATGACTTAGAATAGTAACCTCAAGGTCCATCCATGTTGTTGGAAATGCCACGATTTCCTTTTTAAAGGCTATGTTTCATTGTATATACACGCATCATTATTATCCATTCATCTGTTGATGGACCCTTAAGTTGCTTCTAGGTCTTGGCTGTTGCAAATAATGCTGCAATAAACGTAGAGGGTACATATCTTTTCAAGTTAATGGCTTTGTTTTTCCTGGGTAAATACCCAATAGTGTGAGTATTGAACCATTTTTGCATTCCAGGAATAAATCCCACCTGATTGTGGTGAATGATCTTTTTGATGTATTGTTTTAGGTGTTTTGCCATTATTTTGCTCAGGATTTTTCTATCTATTTCATGGAAATTGGCCTATAGTTTCCTTTTTGTGTGGGGTCTTCATCTAGTTTTGGTATCAGGGTAATGCTTTCCTTTTCTATTTTTTTTTTTCAAAATAGTTTGAGGAGAATAAGTGTGAACTCATATTTAAATGGTAGAATTCACTTGTGAACCCATCTTGTCCTGAACTTCTGTTTTTTGGTAGTTTTTTGATTACCAGTTCAATTTTGTTACTTGTAACCCGTCCAGATCTATTTCCTCCTGGTTCATTTTTGGAAGATTGTTTCTCAGAATTTATCCATCTCTTTTAGGTTGCCAAGTTTGTTAGCATATGATTTTTCATAGTATTATAATCCTTTGTATTTGTGTGATATGATTTGAGTCCTTTTTTTGAGTCTGGCTAATGGTTTGTCAACCTTGTCAAAGGATTAGCTCTGGATTTCACTAATGTTCTGTATTTTAGTCTGTTATTTCCTATAGGTGTAAAGTTAGATTGTTTGAACTTGTTTCTTGAGGTAGGCCTGTAATGCTCTAGAATTCCCTCTTGAAACTATTCCTGCTGTGTCCCAGAGATTTTTCAGACTGTTTTCATTTGTATCTATGTATTTTTTAAATTCTTCGATTGCTTAATTGACCCATTGGTTGCTTCCATGTATCTATGTGTTTAGTTTTTGTCCTGTTATTTTTTTGAGCTTCTAGTTTTATACAGTTGTGACCAGAAAAAAGCATAGTATGATTTCAAACTTAAATCTATTGAGGTTTTGTGCTTGAATATGTATTCCATTTTTCAATGGAATGTGCTGGATATGTTAAGTCTATCTGGTCCAATGTGTCAAAGACCTTGTTGCCTCATTGATTTCCTCTCTGGATTATCTATCCGTTGATGTAAATGCAGTTTTAGTCCCAAACTATTGCATTGCTATTAGTTTTTGTCAATGTTTGCTTTATGTATTTAGATGCTTCAGGGTTGGGTGCATAGGCATTTACATTTTTTTGTATCAAGTTTTTAAATTCTAGCTAACTAACATATAGTGTAATATTGATGTCAGGAGTAGAATTTTAGTGATTCATCTCTTACCTAAAAGACCCAGTGCTCCTCAGGGGATGGGCTAAATGATGGGTATTAAGGAGAGCACTTGTGATATTTACAATGTTATGTCATCTTGTTGATTAGGTCCTTTTATCAATATGTAATGGTTGTCTTAGTCTCTTGTTATGGTCTTTGTTTTAGAGTATATTTTGTCTGCTATAAGTATTGCTACTCTTGCTTTCCTTTTCTACTGCAGTTTGCATGGTGAATGTTCCTCTGTTCCTTCACTTTGTTTATATAGATCTTTAGGTCTGATGTGAGCCTTTTATAGGCAGCATACAGATCCTTTTTTTCTCCATTCTTCCACTCTGTCTTTAGGTTATCTAAATTCTCAAATCTAAAGTATTTTTTGATATGTACTTAATTACCATTTAAAAATTTGTTTTCTTGTGTTTTGTACAAAGTTTCATCTTGTTCTTTCCAATCAATGAGTATAATGTTTAGACTTGTTTTTATTTTTTAGGGGGATATCATAGGTTTTGGGTCTGTGGAGACCATGAGGTTCATACATAACCTAAGTAAATAGGGGTCCATATTAATTTGGTGACTTAAGTTCAGTCCTATTCTTAAAAAAAAAAATTTCCCTTTTTTACTTCTCCACATCTTACATCTACATTGTCATAATTTACACCTTTTTATTCATATTTTCCTTATATCCACTTACGGCCATTTCCTTTCAATTTAATTTTCTCTTGCTGCACAACTACTTTGGTTATCTGAAGAGGCTGTATTAAGTACTTCAGTCTCAAAATTTTAATTCCAGTATAATTAACATACAGTGTTACATGAGTCTCAGGTGTACAATCTGGGGATTGAACGATTCTGTATATTACTGGGTGATCTTCATGAAAAGTACCTTTTAATACCCTCCACATACTTCATATCCCCACCCACTTCCCTTCTGATAACCATCGGTTCTCTATATAGTTAAGAGTCGGGGTATTTTGAGGGGGGGGTTCTTTTTTCTTGAAATGCGTAGGAGTGAAATCATGCTATTCCTGACTTTTATTTCACTCAGCCATAAGAATGAAATCTTGCTATTCACAACAACATGGATGGATCAGTTGTTGTTTTTGATTGTAGCCATTCTAACAGCTGTGAGGTAATGTAGTATTGTGGTTTTGTTATACATATCCCTGGTGAGAAATTGCTTGATATTGCTCATCACATGTCTGTAGGCCATCTCTATGTCTTTGTCAAAGACAAATTGACCATATGATTGTAGGTTTATTCCTCGGCTCTCCATTCTGTTCTATTGATCTATGTGTCTATTTTTGTGCTAACACCATACTGTTCTGATTATTATGGCTTTGTGTAACATTAAATCTAGAATTGTTACCTCCAGCTTTATTCTTAGGATTGCTCTGGTTATTTGGGGTATTCTGTGGTTCCATACAAGTTTTAAGATTAATCTGTTCTGGTTTTATGAAAAATGCTATTGGAATTTTGATAGCAATTGCATTGAATCTGTAGATTGGGCAATATGGACATTTTGACATCATGACTTCTGATTCATGCAGATGGAATATCTTTCCATTTGTGTCAATTTCTCTCACTGGTGTTTATTTTGTTTTTGGTTTTCGGGGTTACAGGTCTTTTACCTCTTTGGTTAAGTTTATTCCTAGGTAATTATTTTTGGTGTAATTGTAAATGGGATTGTCTGTATTTTCTGCAACCTTGTCAAGGGATAGAAATGTTACCAATGATACCAATGTCTGGGCGTTAAATTTGTATCATGCCACTTGCCTGATTTTATTACTTCCAGTAGTTTTTCTTTTGATGGTATCTTTAGGATTTTCTGTGTGTACTAGTCAGTCATCTGAAAATAGTGATAGTGTTTCTTTATCAAAATCCCTCTTGGTTTGGCTGGGTGTGGCCAGTACTTCCGGTATTACGTTTAGAAAAAGTGGTGAATGTGATCCTTGTCTTGTTCCTGATCTTGAGGGAAAAGCTCTGTTTTTTACCACAGAGGAGGATGATAGTCATGAGTTTTTCATAGATGGTCCTCACCATGTTCCCTCTAAACCTATTTTGTTGAGGTTTTTTTAATCATGAATTGATATACTTTGTCAAATGTTTTTCTGCATCTGTTGAAATGATTTATCATTTTTGTTGATATATCATGTGGATTGATTTGCCAATATTGAACCTCTCGTATTCCAGGAATATCCCACTTGATCTGGTGAATGATTTAATGTTGTTGGATTTATGTTGCTAATACTGAGGATTTTTGCATCTATGTTCATCAGAAATCATGACCTGTATTATTTTTTTCCAGTGTCTTTATCTACTTTTAGTATCAGGGTAAAGCTGGATTCACAAAGTGAATTTGGAAGCTCTCCTTTTCTTTCTGTTGTATTTTTTGGAATAGTTTGAGAAGAACCAGGTATAGATTTTTCTTGAAATATTTAAAAAGAATTTTTTAAAGTTTATTTTGAGGGAGGACAAGAAGGGGGGGAGGAGGAGAGAGAATCCCAAGCAGGCTCTGCACCATCAGCATGGAGCCCAAAATGGGGCTCAAACTCACGAACTATGAGATCATGAACCGAGCCAAAACTAAGAGTGGGTCACTTCACTGACTGAGCCACCCAGGTGCTGCAGTGTGGATTCTTTTTTAAATGTTTGGTATAATTGAAGTGGTCTATAAGTGAAGTGGTCTGGTCCTGGGGGGGTGGTGGTGGTGTTGGGAATTGATTACTGATTCAGTTTCATTCTGGCAATTGGACTGTTAATTTTTTCTATTTCTTAGTAATTCAGTTTGGGGACCTTATATTTTTCTAGGAAACTATCCATTTCTCTGGATTGGCGTATAATTTTTCATAATACTCCTTTGTAAGCTTTTGTAGTTTTGTGGTGGTCTAGTCTGATTTTGAGTTTTGTGGAATTTTTTATGTGTGGTTCCCCCCAGCCCAGGATTTTGGCTAAAGAATTATCAATTCTGTTGATCTTCTCGAAGAACCAGGTTCTGGTTTCATAGATCCATTTTTTTCTATTTTGCTTATTTCTGCTCAAATCTTGATTTCCTTTTACTGTTTTCGGTTTTGTTTTTCTAGCTGCTTCAGGTAAGGTTACCTTGAGAGCTTTCTTGTTGAGGTAGGCCTGAATTGCTATAAACTTCCTTTTAGAATAGCTTTTGCTGTATCCCAAAGATTTTGGACCATTGTGTGTTCATCTTTGTCTTCATATGTTTTGTTATTTCCTCTTTGGTTTCCTGGTTGACATTCATTGTTAAACTGTTATTTAACCTCCATGTGTTTGTGTTCTTTCCAGATTTTTCTTGTGATTGATAATTTCATAGCCTTGTCAGAAAAGATGCATGGTATGACTTCAATCTTGATGAACTGGTTGAGACTTGTTTTGTGGCCTACCTACTAGGTGATCTATTCTAGAGAATGTTGGAGAGTGTTCCATGTGCACTCAGAAAGAATGTATATTCTATTCCAGGATGGATGGTTCTGAAGGTATGTTAGATCTATATGGTGGAATGTGTCCTTCAAAGCCGCCATTTCCTTGTTTTCTGTTTGAGCTATCCAGTGATGTATGTGGGGGGTGTTAAAGTCTTATTACTGTATTGCTATTTCTTAGTTTTATATATTGGTGCATAAATACTTAAAATTGTTGTATCTCTTTGTTGGATTATTCCCTTCAGGATTATATATTCTCCTCCTTTGTCTCTTGAGCCTTTTTTAAAAAGTATTTTGTCAAATACACATATTGCACCCCAGCTTCCTTTTCACGTCTCTTCGTATGACCAATGCTTTTCTGTCCCGAGGTCAGGTGGGAACATAAACCATGTAGTTCTCTAGTCCCTCTGACCTGGAGAACTTTCCTGCAACTTCTCCACTGCTTCCTAGAGTTCCTAGTGTTGTCTCTTTTGCATGCTACTTTCTCTTGAATACTGTAGCTTTTTTTTTTTCTCTCGCCCAAGGACGGAGGGATCTGTTCTTGGTCCCTACGTACTGTCCATCCCCAGTGGCAGTGTTGGGGGTTCCTCTTGTTACCATGTCCACATCTCTTGCAGTTCTCTCTTCAGTTGGGAAGCTTTTTGTCCTGACCTCGGTTTTTCTTCAGGAGGAATGGTTTGTTAGTAGGTGGAATTTGGTTTGTTCTGTGGAGATGAGTTCTCTCTTCCTATACTGCCATCTTAAGCCAGAACTCCTCTTGATACAACTTTAAATGGGATTGTTTGTTGGTTTCCTTTTAATGGAAATTATTTATGTAAAGAAATACAACTATTTTTGTATGCTTTCTGTTCTTCCACTTCATAGAATTTTGGTTTCAGTGGTTCTGTGGAGTCCTCAAGGTTTTCTACCTACGAGATCGTGTCTTCTGCAAGCATAGTTTTACTCCTTCTCTTCTGAGTTGAATACCTTCTTTTTTGGCCTGCTAGCCCTTGCTCTTAAATACAGTATTGTGTTGAATACAAGTGCTGTGAGTATCCTGTCCTTGGGCTGAGTGTTAGAGGAAGAGCTTTTTACCTTTCCCCATTGTTCGTTAGCTGCGGGCTTTTTGTAAGTGAACATTAATCGTAACGGTAGGACGCTGGCATGAGAACTAGCATAGACTTTGGGAATAGAGAGCCTGGAGATCCAAGTAAATACGGTGAACCAGCTTCTGACAAGGGCACCAAAAATACACAATATATTCTCAGTGGTACTGGGAAAACCGAGTATCCACATGCAAAAGAATGAAATTGGACCCTTAAACCATGCAGAAGAACTAAAACAGAATAAAGACTTAAATGCAAATAGTAACCCATCAAAACTCCTGAGAGAACGTGAAATAGCTCCTTGACATTGGCGTTGGCAGTAACTTCTTGGGATGTGACTGAGACACGGGCAACAAAAGCAAAAGTGAATGAGCACAACTACATCAAACTTATCAACTTTGACCTACCAAGAGGAGGAGCCGTCAATAAAATGAAGTCGCCCTGTGGGATGGGAGAAAATACTTGCAAGCCCTGTAACTGATTAGGGGTTAATATTCAAAATGTCTAACTCCTATGGATCAATAGCTGTAAAGAGGGGAAAAACTTATTTTGAGAAATGTCTCCCCATTTTTAATTACGTATAAATGTCCTACAGGGATATGAAAAGGGGCTTATCTCCACTGATCAAGGGAAGTGTCCGTCCAAACTACAGTGAGCTCCATCACCTCATGCTGTTAAGAAAATACAAGATCACAAATGTTGGTGAGATAGAGAAAAGGGACACTCATGCACTGTTGGGGGGGGGGGGCGTGTAAATTGGTGCAGCCACTGTGAAGAACAGTATAGAGGTTCCTCAAAAAGCTAGAACTACCAGGTGATCTAGCCCACCACTTCTGGGTATTTACTCAGGAGAAATGAAATCGGGATTTTGGAATTCACCCTCAAGTTCAAATGAACTATTCCTAATAGCTTAAATCAGGAAACAACTTAAGTGCCTGTTGACAGACGGATACAGAAATTGTGGTATAGTGAAAAGCTCAGCTGTGAAAAAGGAGACCCTGTCACTTGCAGCACCGTGGAGGACATGCTAAGTGGAATAAGCCGGACCCAGAAGAAAAACCTCTCCCATGGAATCTAAAAAATTGAACATGTAGAAGCCGACAGTAGGTGGTGGGGAAATGGGCGCAAGGTGGCAGCTCTGTGGAATGACGGAGTCCTGGGAGCTCCTAAACCGCACGAGGATGGCAGTTGGCAATTCTGTATCGAATACTGGCTGTGCTAAGAGTAGGTTTTAGGTGCGCCCATCACAGTGGTAACTGTGTGTGAGGAGAGGTGTTCATCAGCTTGACAGTCGTGATCATGTCAATCTACGTATCGGGTCACCACACCGTACACCTTAAATATATTTGTATTAAAATAAGCAGTTGACCTACCCCTTCAATGAAAACTCCAGAAGGGCATGACAGTCATGAACTTCATCTTCCCTCATTGATGTAAGGGAATCCCGAAGCCCTGGGGGAGAAAAAAATGAGCTGTAGAAAATTTCATGCAGTGTATACTTACAGAAAACTACATACACATGTATATATAAGCACATATGCATGAACTCTTGTGTGTATATGAATGTCATGCATAAATGTATGTAGATATACAGAAAACTTAAAAAAAAAAAACACCTTAACCTATTAATAGGAATGCATACATAGGTAGTAAAACTCTAAGGGAAAACACAGGAATCATTTGACCCAAAATTCATAATGGTGCGCCTTGACTCTGAGGAAGGTCATGATAGAAATGAGTTAACAAGGAGTTTCAGAGGTGTGCTTTTAAAAATTTTTTAAATATTTTTGAGAGACAGTGTGAGTGGGGCAGGGGCCAGAGAGAGACAGAATCTGAAGAGGCTCCGGGGTCTGAGCTGCCAGCAGAGAGTCCGACACAGGGCTTAAACTCTCAAACTGTGAGATCATGATCTGAGCCAAAGTCAGACACTTAACCAACTGAGCCACCCAGGTGCCCCTCAGAGGTGTACTTCTAATTCTCTTCCTTAAACAGCATGGTGGGGGGAAAAGGTGTTTGCTGTACCTTCTACGTATGAAATCAAGAATCAATTTGACATGTGTATCCAGTGATGCTGTTTAATCAAGACCAACTTTTTTCCTGTGTCCTACACGCTTGCCAAGAATAATTCTAACGTAAAGGGGTAAGTAGCCTGCATCCAGGTGCTCAAAATCCAAGGGGTACTGATCATTGACATTTGGGCTGTAGTTGAGTTATTGATGAATGGCTGTGTAGTTGGATGCTAGAATTCATTCATTTTTGTACATTAAAATTTGGGTGTGTTTTAAAATTTTCATGTTTATTTTTGAGAGAGAGTGGAGGAGGAGCAGAGAGAGTGGGAGACACAGAGTCCGAAGCAGGCTCCAAGCGGTCAGCACAGAGCCCTTTGTGGGACTTGAACTCGTGAACTGCGAGATCATGACCGAATCTGGAGTTGGACTCTTAACTGAGCCACCCCGGTGCCTGTAAAACTTTGGTGTGTTTTAAATTGATTTTGGGGTTTAATTATCACTGTTGTCTTAACTTCCTGCTAACTTAAAGCCTTTTGCTTTTTAAACCCTAAGGACCTAGGCACATCAAATTTTTTTTAAATGGCTAAAAAAAAAAAAAAACCCTAAAGACATGTATGACCTAAATTACAGTGGTTTATGGAACATCAAAAACCTTCTGTGTTTCAAAACATAGAAAACTCTGTCTTAAAAGATACGGTGAGTCTAATAAAAATCAAGAAATAGATGAATGGTCATGAACGAGCCTTTGGGGGGTTTGCCATAACAAGTATTGCCCAACATTTAAGTGTCATCAAAGGTGAGTACATTTACGTTAGTATTAAAATTTGAAGGCACCCATTTGAAACTGAACAAAAGGAGGGGCGCCTGGGTGGCGCAGTCGGTTAAGCGTCCGACTTCAGCCAGGTCACGATCTTGCGGTCCAGGAGTTCAAGCCCCGTGTCAGGCTCTGGGCTGATGGCTTGGAGTCTGGAGCCTGTTTCCGATTCTGTGTATCCCTCTCTTTCTGCCCCTCCCCCGTTCATGCTCTGTCTCTCTCTGTCCCAAAAATAAATAAAAAAACGTTGAAAAAAAATTTTTTTTTTAAATAATAAAAAAAAAACTGAACAAAAGGAGAATCGGGGCAAACGTGTCACTATGGGTCTCTGACATTCTGGGATGTCCTGTTTCTCTAGCCTGGGGAGATTTTGTAAACCCTCGGCACGTTTTCAAAATGCTTTTGGATTCTCTTTACTTCACCAAGCATTCTTCCCTACATAGTTTTTTCCTGGCAAAAATTCAGTGAAACCAATCCGATTGCCCCCCAGAAGCACACTAGAAAGCGTTCAAGTTCCCGATTCTCTTACACTAGAATTTTCACCATTTGAGTTGATACTGAACACATTCGTGTATAAGGTTTGCTTTCAGGTATTTCTTATAAATATGATTTTGTGTACTGTCCTATCTTATGATTCAGACCTACGTTATAAGTAGGACTATCTCCTATATACTTTCTAGCATGTTTCAGCTTTTAAAGAAGTTTAGAAGTTTACTCTGAGGCATATTGAATTACTGTATGAATTTCTCTAGTTGAGGGTACAGTTTATGAGAATTGATCTTGCCCTTTTGCTGCACATTCTAGACCTCTTCTAGCACTTGCTGATACACATGTATAGGTATATACGTATATTGATACAGTCCTGTGTGTATATATGTATCTTATATGGTGTATATACACGTATATCCACATATATGGTGATATACCTATCGATATCAATATAGAGCTCTAGATCTTAATATCTGTATCGATCTATGGGTGTTCTTACCCTTACAAGGTTGGGATAGGGAGTGCTGTCTCTAATTTGCATACT
The DNA here is from genome assembly GCF_022079265.1 of Lynx rufus. Classification (NCBI taxonomy): domain Eukaryota; kingdom Metazoa; phylum Chordata; class Mammalia; order Carnivora; family Felidae; genus Lynx; species Lynx rufus. Next base: position 2,042,762 of record NW_025814889.1, read on the forward strand.
TGCTGGTCTTCTATAAGTAGAAGATCCTCTGGACCTTCCTTCAAGATGGATTCCTGTGAACAACCATGTAGTTAGCATTTATATACTGGATAGCACCTGCCAGACCTTGTTCTCAGAGCTCAGATATTAACACAGCTCTTACGATGGTCCTATGATGTAGGCTTCATTACTACTGTCTCCATTTTATGAATTAACCAGCATAGAGACAGAAGGTCCAAGTAACCTCATCACCACATGCGTAGTGAAGGGCAGGCCCTGCGTATGGAGCTGTGTCTGGCTCAGGGTCTCAATCCTAAACCACTAGGCTACCTCTTCTAATAGCTAAAATGGATCTAGTTTCTGCTACAGACCTTGTACAAGGATTTTTTCCTACTTATTTTAACTAGGAGTTAAGATACTGTTGTAACCTGTCCTTAAACTTGTAGATGACAAAAGTAAGACTTAGAGAAGCCTCCAGAACAAGCCAGGAACAGTGGAGCCCAGAGCTGAAGCTGGTCTCATTCCACAAGATGCCTGCTGAGTGACCCTTTCCTGACGATAATCAGAGGCTGCTTGCAGCTCCAAGGTAGCCACTGACAAGCTGGTTTTTTAAGCTGGGAAGTTTGATCAACCTCACAGAAAATATATGCATCACATTTTTTTTTTTCTTTCAGCATCTTCTCAAATAACCATGATGCTTGTATCTTATTTGGGAGATTCTTTCAGATGAAGGAAGGACCTGTAGTAATCCAAAATACGTCATCTTGTATTCTTCACACATTTCCAGTGACTAATTCTCATTGGACCAATGACCAATTCTGACAACAGCACCTTAGGACACGGGTAAGGTGAATGTTTTGCCCTTGTCGGTATTGTTAATGTTTAGTGCTAGGCTGAAACAGGAACCAGATTTCCTAAAATCTAAGTGCTGTAGATGGAAAGTCCCCCAAAGTTTGTGTGCTCAAACCTGAAGGGTGTGTGGGAGGGGTACCGTTGCTGCTTGTATTCTGTGCATGCAACACTAGACTAGGGACTGAGCGTGGTGTCCCCTGAGAAGAGAGTACGACCTACTGTCCAAGATGTGTCACTTCAGATCTCAAAGAACATGGATTCTTTGAGGCGAAAGCAATTAACACTCAGCAAACTCAGGGAGAGCTTGTTAACTCCCCTTCTCCGCCCCCCCCCCCCTTAAAAACCTAAAAGCTTAGACGAGGGGCCTGTATGAGGAAGAGGATCTTCCCAAAGCTTAACGTCTTATATTAGACTTTGTGGCTGGGCCAGCATCCGCCTGGCCACCCAGGAGTGTGTTTTGTCATCTGTTAATGACCACTAATAATCAGCCCAAAGGAGCTAGTGGGGAACAGTTGGTCCCCCTGCAGCTGGGATACCACAGGTGGTTGGTCCCTGCTCCTGGGCTGTTACAGCTTTAGTGTCAATGTATTTTATAAACTAAAACTCTGTGCTTTCAGGGATGAAAGATGAACTTCTTGGACTATTGGCCTGCTCTTAAGATTGTGAATGTTTCCTTGTTAAAAACAAGATGGCAGACCCAAAGTGAAGTACCTTATGCTGAACTCCATGTCACCAAATCAAGACTAAAGTTGTACCTTTTCCAGAAATGGAATCTTAAACCTCTCCACCAGGTATCGCTGATCTGCATGACTTAGGTCATCTGCCTGACAGACTCCTATCCCCAAGGAAAGTGACCTTGCACTCACCAACCTACTTTTCTGCCTCCCTTATGCCTATAAAAGTCTTTCATTTTATGTAACAGGTTGAACTCCTATTTGCTAGATGGAATGTAGACTGACTTTTAAGGGTGTTTTGAGCAAAAATAGATTTAATTTTAATATGCTTCATTTTAAAGCCATCCTGGTATCAGAAGAGGACACCAGGGGAGTCTCCCCATGGCCCCTAGGAGTGGCAAGCAGCCAGGCAAAGGTACCCATTGAGCCCCTTGAGCTAAGCGCTTTCTCACCACCTCTGGAGGTCACAGGTAAGTCTGGCAAATCCTGGATCCTAGCTCCACAGCTGAGACTGGGTCCTACTTAAAAACAAAGACCATATCCTACACAGGGTGGATCCACTGTGAAGCCTGAGGTGAATGAAATTTTGCTTTAGGGTGAACAAGCAGGTCAACGTTATGAAAGATCTTGAATTAGAGTGGCCACAGTGGAGAATGTTCAGCCTGGATAAGCTTACTCCCTATTTGAGGTATCCTAGGGGTGTAAAGGGGTCTTAGCAAAACACTCACCATAGTGAAAAGAGGGAAAATTAGTTTTCCTTCTCCACGTATTTTGGTTGACCAGGATGAGACCCACTTGGACATACCACTCACTCCTGATGGCATTGTGGGGAAAAATGGCAGAAGCTAGCAAAAAGTGACCATTGTTACTCAAGCCAGCTCTCCTGGATCTCTGTGGTGGTGCTGCCGGGCCACCAGAGGAAGGTAAGATTCCTGTTGTCCCTCCTTTCCAAATTTACATGGGGTTGGGGGGAACTTGAAAGAATTAGATCTTTGAATTATGACCCCTGAACTTGCCTTCAGGTAGCCACTGGTCGTTTCGCACCCCACTCCCAGATACAGTTACTGCCACCTTGTTTGACTTGCTTTGTGTACTGAGAACTTGGCTTGATAACCATTAGGTTGGGGGAAGCCCCCCAAATCTCGCTGAACAGGGAGGTCAGTTGTATTAAATCTGTGCTGGGGCCCTACCGAGTTGTGCCCCGCCCCCGGCCCCCACCAGGGGAATTATCTGAATCGTTCTGGCTAACATTGGGAGTCGCTCTGGTCTGAGGGAAGGTAGTATGTCTGCATCCTCTTTAGGGATTCCTCTTGCATCCAAGGAGTTGTTGAATATCGCCAGGAATTTGTACTGTTTTGAAAGGTGTTCGTTTTGTTGGTAAGTGGCTCTAAGGTCAGAAGTGGGCCAGACTGGAAGCTTACATGTACAGCCTGATAACTTTATTTTCTGTCTTGTCCCCTAAGCTAAAATAAAACTTTGTACAACCAAGAAGGAAGGAAAAACATTCTAAGCCTTTTGAGGAAAGACTTCCTAAGATTTACAAAGAAACCCAGCTCTACATCTAGAATGTAGGAATCTTCTGACTTCCCTCTGAGGTCCTCTCCCTGATATAAGGAAGCCAACTGAAAAATCGTGTTAATTGGCTCAGTGGGCATTCTTGCCAAAACCTCCCTTACTCCTATCAAAAGGCTTTTAGGTATTATAAAAGATCTGAATTTGGGGAACAAAAGTCCTTCTTGATGGAACTTGGCATTCTTTCTCTGTACCTTTTTTTTTCTAGAAACAAGGTTATTCTTTCCAGAAGCTTAAAAAATGAAAAGGATGCTTGAAAAATGAGGCCTTATGAAATGTCTTCAGTCTCTTCCACCAATATTAGCCAAAAAGCATTAGCTGTCTACGCGGGCAAACTTACTCTGCCAGCTTCAGTGTGAAGCCATCTGTTTCTTCTAAATTAGTGAGTTGTACATGATTGTAAATGTCTCATGGCGAAAATTTTAAAATGAAAGGAAATCTGATTCCATTTGTATAATTCTATGGCTATGTGGATTATAAATGTGATTTCCACCTCTGGATGGGCTCACCAAAACTTGTGAGGAGTTCTATTTTGAGTAAGGACAAGTGTTTTTATAAACCAAATGTACTCTCAAATAGGGAAACAAATATTTTTCAGGATCTTGTGATCTAGAATAATCTTTGGTAAATAAAAGCTAGTTTAAGTTGGTTCAATTAAAAATGGGTATGTCTTCAGGATTACCAGCATCAAACTGAATTTTATTCTGTTTTTCAGGAGGAAAGATAAGACAGCTGGCTTTTAATGTGACACTTTCATGACCAATCTAAACCTAATTGTGAACGAGTAAATTACATAGCTGAAAGGTGGAAATTCACAAGCAAACTTTTAAGTTAAACTTTGTGGTAGGTCACCTCGAAAGAGTTTCAGAATTCTTTCTGGTGACTCAACCTTACAGTTCTAGTCACTGACTATGTCGATTATTTCCGAATGCAATGAGATACTGAAACGTTAATAGGCATATCCACTCTTGGCTTCCTTTTACAGAGGAGCAAAGTCTATCTGGGTGTGTAAGCCCCGAGAGTTGTGCACACTCCGTTCTTGTAACGTGAGTGCCTGCCTTCAGACACGGAAATGATGGTGCTCTCCAGTCACCACGCTGCAGCCACATGACTCAATGAGCCGGGCTCCCTGCCACAGTGAGGCTCCTCTCTTTGGAGATCTCGGTTGATGTTGGTAACTGACCCTTTGGGCCACTTGGGTTTTTTTTTTTCTTCCCATGCTTTAAATTACTGCTCTGGGGATTTAAATTTACCATTAAACCATGTGCCTGGGAAGCCCTAGGTCCCCACCCTTGCCCTCAAAAGAGGCAGAGCCGCAGGCCCATGGGTGTGCTGTCCCTCAACTTGTGGCCTCTTTGTGGAGCCCCAAGTGTGTTCTGTCCTTTCCAGATCTTGTAAGGAATAAACCTGTATTTTTTTTTCAAGGTTTCCTGATGGTTATTGCTGAAGGGGGTCTTGCAGTCATAGAACCACAAGGGCTGGTCCAGCCACGACATTATTTACTGAGAGGCTAAAATCACAAAATAGGGCCACACTGGACAATTTACTGTGAGGAATTACATGCTTTTGTGCAACTCCAGAAATGTATTTATGTTTGCCAGTCCACAGAACACAGTGTGATGTCCAGAGTTGCTTTCTTATTTTCCACTAGGAATTAAGGATTTTAAGAGTTAAAAACTGTAGTCCATATAGGTACTTAAAACCACCTTGAAATCATAGAGAAAGGAAACCTGCTGTATATGAAAAGGGTACAGGAAGACAATGATGGAATGATGGCTTGTTCCAGAATGAGAAAGGGGAAAAGACACACACACACACACACACACCCCTGAACATATATAAAAATGCTGTAGGGATGCCTGGATGGCTCAGTCGGTTGACTGTCCCAACTTCGGGTCAGGTTGTGATCTCCCAGTTTGTGGGCTCGAGCTCCACGTCAGGCTCTGTGCTGACAGCTCAGAGCCTGGAGCCTGCTTCGGATACTCTTGTTCTCATTCTGTCTCTGTCCCAACCCCCCTGCCCCAATCACTTGTGTTCTCTCAAAAATGAACATTAAAAAAAAAACTCCAGAAGGTTTGTGGGAAAGGAATTTTATGGGTAGTTGAGTGAAGATTGGATTGGATTTTAAGTTTTCAAGAAGAGTTTTGATATCCATACACTAGTGCAAAATTAGGATTTGGGTTTTTCTAATTAAGTTTTCTTAGATTATTGATATTCCCTTAATAGGAGCCTTTTTTTTCCTTTTAAGCAATCTGGACGGTGAAAAATTTGTGTCTTATCTAATAATTTAGCTTCATGTCTTTTATCCTCTGATTTCTTAAGGAAAATGCAGTCTCTGCGATTAGGGGTGCTAAGTAGTTTCACACCTTAGTTCAGTATTTGCCTTTACAATCTCCTATATTGCCACTTCAGCCAAATTATTGTCATCTGTGATGCTATTTAATCAAGTGTTCACTTTTTCCTAAGTCAAATTCTAAATAGTTGTTTTGAGCCCAAATTAACTTTTGGGATTTTCCAGGGACCCACTGGATAATCTCAAAGATTTGTCTTTCATGTGTCAAAGAGAGATGTTAGATTAACTAGATTTATTTGGTGTGCTAAATTATGTAGGAAGCATTGTCAAGTAATGATAAACCTGTGGTTCTATATGTGGATATATTACTAATACAGGGATTCTAGAAATTGTAGTTCATACAAACTTGAGATTGTCCAACTAGTGCCTTAAATTGCTGCTTAATTGTTGCCTCAGAAATAACTCCTTTATGTTGTGAACTCTGACCAATACTTTAGCCATGGCCATTCTAAAGTCTTTGTCATTTATAGTGACTTTTACTCCAATACTATTGGGAAAGTGTGTATGTAAACTATTCTGTCTTCAGGGAGACTCCTGGAAAGGACCCTGACAAGGACAGGTTTCTGAAAACTCTCAGATCATACCACTGAGTGGATAAGGGATTGCAGAACCCCAGTGGAGAAACTGAGGGCTTTGTACAATTGCCAACAAAAGGTGGAGATCAACAAGAATTAATTACATGAGCCTGAATGAACTGATAAAGATTAAAATACGTAGGACTTTTTTTTTTTAAGCATTGTTGGTTCTTTTGTTTTTCCAGACTATAGAAACCATTTTTCTCTCAAGCTGTCAACAGTTGGGTGAAGTCTACCTATGTGAACAAAGACAGAACATTTATCTTTTTCTTTCCTGATCTCTCCAGAACGCAGAAGCTTAGTATTTTCACGGTGATACAGCTATTTGCAAAAGTACAATAAGAATATGTCCTTTAACAGGACACAAATGGAAACATCGGTTATGTTGGCAAGACTTTGACCAGGATGTCCGGCTTGAGAAAGGATACATACTCCAGTGACCCGACAGTTTTAAGGAACTAAGTTGAATTTTGGAGCCAATAATATCCCTTGGAAAAATCAGCCTGGTACATTGCTTACAGGGTTCCCAGCAGCATGACAAAGTAAATAAGGAAGGTCATGTCCAGGCAGGCTCAGGAAACTCTGGATATTTGGGGTACTTTGAAGAAAACCCAAGTCTTATAGCTGTTGCAGGCAAAGTCTGACGGGTGAGTCTCCTTGAATTGGCTCCCTCCCCTTGAGACTTAAAAATTCCAATCTGACATTCCTTAAAAATCCAGCAAAGCAGATTTAAGAGCAGCTATATGGTCAACCACTCTTTGTTGCATTTGTACACATGATTAGGCCATGTTTGTTCAGCAATCCTGTTAATTTGATTATCTTTGACTAGCATAAGTGTAATTGTAGAAAAACTAGTTAATGACCTTAAGGCTTTAATAGTCTCTCGGGGGTACTGTTTTCTTCCTATACAAGTTTCTCTAATAATTTGTATCTAACTCTCCCCAGACTTCTAATTTTCTCCTATGTCTTAGAGTCACTGAGAATAAAGAATGCCTTTTTTCTGAAGGGGAAGGCCTGATATGAACTTCAGCAAAACCACGTGAGTTAACAGCTCTTGTATAGACCGTTTCAGAACCAGCAAAATCTGTCAGATGGCCACTGCCTGCCCTAATTCCACATGCAGATGCTTCTGGCCTGACGTCTGGGGTGCTTCATGACTGGCTGCACTCAGGACTCAGAACCTGGGTTATGGGCTGTGTTTCAATCGTTAGTGGTTTTTTTTCTTTTGTTTCCATAGAATGTGGCTTATTAGACACCGGATTGCTTGCATAGTATAGACCAAACCTGGGAGCCCACCTGCCCCTCCTGAAGTGACTTTTTACCAGCACTGTGGGGTTGAGTCAACAAAATGGAGCCATCTGCCTTATGGGCTTCTGGAGAAGTTTCTACCTGGAGAAGTTTCAAAGGTGGGACTTAGGGGGAAGCACAACACATCACCCCAAGGGTTTCCGTGCTGGCATGTGGATTGCTGGGGAGCTGAAGGCATCAAAGACCCAGCACACTCCGGAAAAGGTGCTTACCTGGCCCCTGATGGCCTGAAGGAATTTACAGCTCACTCCACGCCAGGAGGAGCTGTTTTCAGAAGTTTTTGTGATCCCAGTTCTGGGGGGTGGGGGAGGGTGGTAGATGTCTGATTTCCAAACATCGGCTTTTCTCCTTTTCCTGAGGATTCTTCCCCCACCACGTACCCCCTGGACCCCTGCCCCTTCTTACCTAAGGATGGTATATGGGGCTCAGTTGCCTGAGTGCTTGTGAGTCTATCTGTAGGGGCCTCCCATACATGCAGAATTTGTCTCCTGTCAGTCGGTCTTCCTGATTAGACCAAGGAGCCTAGTGGAAAAGGGAAAAATTCCCCACCCCTACAGATGGGCAACTTCTCTCCACCAGGGGCCCCTCTTTCTGGGGACGCTGTAGGCAGAGGCATCCTGGGACTGCTGGCAGACAGCAAGAACTCTTGCCATGTGGGTCTCCTGGAGCTCTGCCTGCAGGGTCTGGTGGCAGTGGGGGTGCTGTGAGAGTCCCTTTTCCTTCTCCAAACCAGGATTAGCTGGAGGGAATACTTGGGGAAGCCAGTGTATTGGTAGGCAGACTCTGGTAAAGTCTGAGTACAGTGAATTACTATGGTTTCCTCCCAGAGCTGGCCACCCTGTTCCTTGGTCTCTGTCTTGTGTCCTTTGTCACGAGGGAGGGACACCATGGGGCAGAAGGCAGGCACACCCCCCATTAGCCTATTGTTGGAGCCGGGCCCCATACTGGTGAGTTCACAGTTCTCACCAGACAGGTGTCTGTTTAGACCAACTTTGCTGTGGGTCCCCTCTGTCAAAACCAGATGAAGTTTTCCATGTGCTCTGTGTCTGAGAGCTGGGCTCCGTGGTCAGGGAGCATATGCCCTCTGGCCCCTGTCATCTGGAGGGTGTGCTTACTGGGGTGACCCTGGTGGCCAGTTGAGTAGGTTGAGATCCCAGACAGGAAGTCACCAGTAGCACTCTGTCTGGCCAAGCTGATACTCGGGGGTTTGTCCTAAGGGTCCTGGTCTGCAAGGGCCTTTGTTGTCTTGACCAACGTTGTCTTGTTAATGCTGGGAAGGTTCTATCCCAGTACCACCTTCCCAGGGTCCCAGGTTGGCGAGGCTGTGACTGGAGGGGTGTCTCACCCTCTGGGGGGCGGGGGACACCATTTATAGGATGTCATTCTTACTACCTATGCCACGTGAGCTCTTACATCTTCTGAGGCCACAGGTTCCGCACCCTTCTGGGATGCCCTTTGTGTCAATTGTTATCCTACTGGTTGGAGTTGCATTGAGGTTAAGAAAATATCCTACTTTTGGGGTGCCTGGCTGACTCGGTTAAGTGTCCGACTTCAGCTCAGGTCATGATCTCACGGTTTGTGAGTTTGAGACGCATGTCGGGCTCTGTGCTGACAGCTCGGAGCCTGGAGCCTGCTTCGGATTCTGTCTCTCTCTGCTCAAATTCTCAAGAACTGTAAAAAAAAAAAAAACAAAAAAACAAAAAAAAAACCCCCCCCAAAAAAACAAAAAAAACACAAAAACCCAAACCCACAAAAACCCAAACCCACAAAAACCCAAACCCACAAAAACTGCTTAAAAGAAAATATCCTACTTTCTAATGGCCAGATGGTGGAATCCCTGAATTGTTGTTTGAGAACCATTTTGTGAGCACTTGTCTCCTCAACTAGTCTTATTGGTTCCAGTGGAAAGACCAAAATAACAATGGATATGAACGTTTAATCACTAGCCTAGGGAGACTCCATAACAAGACCAAAGGACAGACACTATAGAGTAACAGTGAAAGTCTACATCCAACGTCCACTCCCTCCTCCAGATCCTTCTCCTGTCCAAGCAAATTCCAGTAGCCCCCGAAGTCCTCCACCCTGCCCGAATGGTCCCTTACAAGCTGCCTGTTTTCCCCTTTCCCTGTAGGCCTTTCAGAGCGCTCCTGCTGATTTCCACGCCTGGGGAAGCAGGTGTCTGTGTCAGTGCTGAAAGCTCAGGGGTGCGCTTGAGCTGAGCAGAAGCTCTAGGACAGGAGTAACCCAGGACTTCCCAGGTGGTGGTATGGGCATTTCCTGGACCTCCCTTCCCCCTCCCCCAACACCGGTTTTAAGAATTTGTGACCTGTGGCCAGCAGCAGATCTTTGAAATTACACGTTCTCAGAATGATCCTCCTATCCAGAGAGGAATTAAAATGACAGGGTCTCATCCCTATATCCAGGGAACTTGACTAGCTGTTTAAAGAATGGTCTCTACAATCGAAGCAGATGGAAGGTAATGTAGTTGGAGAATAGCCCTTGGTATCATTCAGGCTGCAGCCCAGTGCTTTCAGGAATCCAAAGTAACTGTCCTTCTCAAAATTGCTACAAAACCAGAAATACAGCTCTAGAAACGATTCAGAGCGGTTGCTGCCATCCTTAAAACCACCCCTCTGCACCTCTGTGCTTGTAGACCTTGTAAAGGGGAGGACTTTGGGGACAGACCTGCACTGCTCTTAATAGAGCCTTAAAGACCAATCCCCCTAGATTTCCCATAATAGAGAACTACATCTCAAAACTCCTAGGGGTATACTTACACTCTCTCTGTTCCTTGAAGATGTAAATCTCCCCAGGTCTTTGAAATCTAAAGCCCCGAGAACATCACCTATAAGTGAATAAAAAAGGAAAAGGCTTTAAAAAAACTACCAAAATCATAAGGCAGTCTCCATAAGATTAGTGGCAGGAGGCAAATACCTACCTGAAAAGTCATCTCCGTAAACGCTAGTAAAAACTGAAACGTTAGCCGTGTGAGCGTATGGTCACGTCTGCCAGTGACAAAGGTGGATTCAGTTCGTGGTTGTAAACCGTGCGCTTTGCGTGTTGTACCTGCTCCGTGGTGAGAGTTTGCCACGGGAGCTGTGGGGTCTCTGCGTTTTCAGCTTCGTGTGTCCTGCACAGAAGGGCATACTCCTGTGCCGGGTTCTGCTTTATTGTGGTTTACAGATCGAGCTTTTCTTTAAAAAGTGAAGACTTTAGGCAAACCAGCTTGAGTCAGTTTGTCGGCACCGTTGTTCCACTAGCATTGGGCTCTGTTGTGTTTTGGGGATCGTCCGGTATTTCAGACTTCCTCATACTTGTTACAGTCGCCTGCGATCTGTGCTATCGGACGTTACTATACTTGGGGGAGACGTGAACCACACCCCCTTTGGGACGGTGAACTTAATTGATAAAGGTGCATGTTCTGACTGCTCTGCCCGCTGGCCGTTCCCCATCTCTGCCCGTCTCCTCAGGTTCCCTATTCCTTGAGCTACAGTAATAATGAACTTGGGCCAGCTCGTGACCCTGCGACGGCCTCTGGGTCTTCACATATAAGTGGCGTCACTCGTCTTTAAATCAAAAGCTAGAAAGGATTAAGCTCCGCAAAGAAGGCATGTCAAACCCGACGTAAGTCAAGAGTTAGGGACCTTGCACAAACAGCCCAGTGGTGAATGCAAAGGAAAGGCGCTTGAAGAAAAGGAAAAGTTCTGGAGTGAACACACAAATAAGGAGAAAGCGAAACAGCCTTCCTGTTGATAAAGAGAAAGTTTGATCTGGATAGAAGATCAAACCAGCCACAACATTCCCTTAAACCAGAACCTCATCCAGAGCAAGACCTGACCTCTTTTCAACTCCATGAAGGCTGAGAGGTGGGGAAGCTTCAGAAGAAATGCTTGAAGCTGGCAGAAATTGGCTCCTAAGCTTTAAGGAAAGAAGCTTCCTCCACAAGAGAAAAGTGAGAGGTGAAGCAGCAAGTTCCCCAGATGATCAACGTAGATGAAACAGCCGGAGGGTGGAGGCGGACGTGGTGCGGAGGAGGATTCCAGCCGGAGGGTGGAGGCTGTCATCGTGCAGAGGAGGATCCCAGCCGGAGGGTGGAGGTGGACAGTGGTGCAGGAGGATCCCAACCAGACAGGCAAGGCCGATGCCTGGCTTTAAAGTCTCAGTGGACAGCCTCACTCACGTTAGGGGCTAATGGACCTGGTGACTTTAAGTTGAAGCCTATGCTCCTCATCCTTTCTGAAACTCCCGGCACCCTTCAGAATTCTGCCAAATCTGCTCTGCCTGCGTTCTGTAAATGGAACAAGGCCTGGATGACAGCACAGCTGTTTACAACATGGTTTATTTTGAGCCCACTGTTGAGACCTCAGAAAAAGATTCAAAATAGGACTCCTTGTTGACAGTGCCCCCAAGAGCTCGGATGGAAATGGGCGAGATTAATGTTGTTTTCATGCCTGCTAACCTCATTCTGCAGCCCATGGATCAAGGAGTCACTTCAACCTTCAAGTCGTGAGAAATACGTTCTGTGAGGCTATAGCCGTCCTAGATAGTGATTTCTCTGATGGATCTGGGCAGTGTGAACTGAAACCTTCTGGAAAGCGTTCTCCATTCCAGATGCCAGTAAGAACACTCATGATTCACAGGAAGAGGTATAAATATCAACATTCACAGGAGTTTGGAAGAAGTTGGTTCCAGGCCTCAAGGATGACAGTGAGTGGCTCACGACCTCAGGGGAGGGAGTCACTGCAGAGGAGATGGAAACAGCGAGAGGACCAGAATCAGAAGTGGGGTCTGAAGGTGGGACTGGATGGCTGCAATCTCAGGATGGAACTCGAACATGTGAGGAGTTGTTTCTCATGGAGGAGCAAAGGAAGTGGTTTTTTGAGATGGAATCTACTGGCTAAGATGTTGAGAGGATCATTGAAAGGTCAACAAAGGGTTTAGAATATTCCAAAACTCGGTTAACACAGCAGAAGAGTTTGAAAAGACTGACTCCAATTTTGAAATTCTGTGGATAAATGCTGTCAAATAGCATTGCGCACTACAGAGAAACCCACGAAAGAGTCCATCGATGTCTGCAGCCATCAACGTGCAAGGAGGACCCCTCCACCAGTGAAAATGACCATTTATTGAACTATCAGATCATGATTAGCATTTTTCAGTAAGGTATTTAAGATCTATAGTACATCATGGACTACAGAATTGTCTTACAGTATAACATAAACATAACTTTTACACGTACCAGGAAACCCCCCACCCCCCAAAAATTCTTTGGATTCACTTTATTGCATTTGCTTTGTGTTCTGGAACCGAACCCACAGTATCTCCAAGGTTATGCCTGTGCTAGTATTTCCTACCTTTGGACAGTAACACCAAAATTAATTTGCCTTTAGGTAGCTTAAGGAAGCATACGTGCTCCCCAACTTAGGTGCTCAGAAATACAATAGGAGCTAACCCAATTGCTTTTTTAAGAACATTATTTGGGATAATCCTCAGTAAATCTAGTTCGTTGGTTGGCTTAATTAAAACAGACACGTCTTCAGAATTCTCAAGAGGAAATACAATGCAGGCCTACAACTCCCATTCCACGTGCGTTTGTTCATCAAATAAGCTTGTCACCTCTGCTGCAAAATGTGGCCACAAGAAAGGTAACATGATAGTTCACATTTGAAAGTCTCATGAACTTTTCATGAGTAATTGAAGTAGAACAAGTTAATTACGTAGATGTAAGTGGAATAAAAGAACAAGTTAATTATGTAGATGTAAGTGGAATAAAAGTTTATAAATGAACTTTTTAACACTTAATGTTTTATGGCATGTCTTAGTTTCCCCATTTTGTTGTAAATTTTGCCCTTAGAGGACTGCAAATTTATTTACTTTTATTTAACGTTTATTTTGAGTGTGTGTGTGGAGGAAAGAGGGAGGGAGGATCCCAAGTAGGCTTTTCGCTGTGAGTGAGGAACCCAATGCCGAGCCAAAATCGAGTTGGATGCTCAATCAACTGAACCACCCAGGTGCCCCGAGGGCTGCTAATTTAAATGATGGAAATTCGTGGAACATCTACAGGATATCTAAATAACATACTGATGTATTAGTACTGAGCATAGTCTTACCCACTTTGGGGTACTTATTACAGAAAAGCTACATCTGTGAATCTGAGTAAACAGGTCTTGTGCCGTATTTCAAAAAAATGTACTGAAAGGACATGCTTCCAGAAATTGCAAAATATATTTGGCGATTTCAAGAATGTTGAATTGTACGGTTCAAAATTGCTGACTTCTCACTAGTGATAAAGAACTCTGAAGAGCTAATTACTGTAATAAAGTAATTAAGGTTACCAGAAATACGGGAAAATTTTTGTGAGGAAAGTGGGATGTGTTTTAGAGAAGAAACATTGAGTTAGGAAGATGTATTTTGTTAAAGGAAAGAGTAGTACACGGACTATTTCAGATGAGAAAGGAAAACAATCAAATATAGATGGCCAGGGGAGAAAGAATTTTTCTCATGTGGTCAAGCTAACTGAAATTCGTGGTTTTTTTTTTTTTCCTAAAGCTTTAACATTAATAGTGTTCTTGCATAAAAAGAGGAAAAGTAATGAAAAATCGAAAGGAAAAAACCTAGAACAAAATGTGGAGAGAAGTTGTAGAAGGTTCATAGCCAAGGAATCGTGGGGAAAGGAATGTTATGTGTGGCCAAACTAAGATTGGAATGGATTTCAGTTTTCAAAGCATTAGTTTTAATTTCAAAAGAACACTGGTGTAAAATTAGAAGATTCTTCTGAAAGGACAAGGTTTTTAGATTATTGATCTGTTCTGAAGAAACTATAGCTGAAGTTTTTTCTTAAGACAAAATCTTTGCTGTCCTGGGAGATTACTTATCAAAATAACGTTCTGTGCTTTGCATAGTCTTTCTCAGGCCTTTGATTTCCTAAGAAAACCCAATCTTCTGAGTGTGGGGGCGGCTGCGTAGTTCCACATCTGTATAGCCTTCTGTATTTGCCTTACCACCTTCTTCTCACTCTGGTTAAATAACTAAATGTTATTTCCTAATGAACTGTGATCCTATTTAATTACATGTTCAGAGAGTTTGACATTTTCCCAAAACCTAATTCTAAGTGGAGTTTCTGACCTCAAACTAACATTGAGATTTTACATAACTTGGGTTTATTGGGTATGTTATATTAGGTGGGAAGTATCGTTAGGGTTATATGTGTGGATATGCCACTAAGACAGTCTGGAAATTGTTGGGAGTTTATAGAAGCTTGTCAATACTAGTTAGTTCCTTAGATGGTTGTATGCCACAGAAATCCGTACGTTTTCTTACAAAATGAATGCTCATCACAACTTTAACCATGGACATTTTAAAGTGTTATCATTTACAGTTTTACTTAGATGCTTTGGCAAAAGTGAGAATTATGGAAAAGACCCCACCGAGAAGAACTCTTGACCACTGACATTGCTGGAAAAATACAAAATATCAAGCCTTGGATGCGTATTTCACAACTGGTGAAGTCTCCATTTGACAGGCCCTGGGACTTCAGGATGTTGGGGGGAACCTTGAGAAGACAGGAATTCACTTAAATCTGTATATATGATGGGTGAAATCTGATGGCAAGTCCTTGGATTTTTAAAAGGCTCTCAAGGCTGGGAAGCTAAGCCAATCTGACCTCTCTTGTGAAAAGTTCCAGCAAAGGGGCGCCTGGGTGGCTTAGTCTGTTGAGTGTCGGACTTCGGCTCAGGTCATGATCTCGCAGTTCGTGGGTTCGAACCCTGCGTTGGGCTCTGTGCTGACAGCTCGGGGCCTGGAGCCTGCTTCCGATTCTGTGTCTCCCTCTCCCTCTGCCCCTCCCCGACTTGTGCTCTCTCAAAAACAAATGTAAAAAAAATCTCGAGCAAAGCAGAGCTAGAAAAGCCTGTCTGGACATTCAGTATTCATGCTGCACTTTGAGGCCAAATTTACTGAGACTGGACTGACTTTGTAAAGAAATCAGTCTGGGTAACTGGAGGGAGATGGTGTTTCCATAATACTCTTTCTGGATATTAGATTCTAGTACTGTTGTGAGGTTTTGTTTTCTGACCATAAAGTAACTGGATCCTGAATTCCCCTAGTTTCTTCAATATTTGGCTCTACTTCCCCTCAAACTACCATTTCTATCTTCCCCAACCTTCCTCACTTGGAATCACAAAATACAACTGCCCTTTACCTGAAGCCCAGCAAGTCTATAGCTAGACAAGTTGATACAAACTTGGGAGAACCCGTCCAAACTGCTCCTGTACAGATGATTTTTGTGGCTGCTCTGGTCGTTGGAGACCTTCAAACTACAAAGAAAGAACATTGTCCTTCCATACCTGCCCCCACTCCACCTGAAGATGGTTCACGCCTGACCTCTAAAATGGATTTTGACTGCCTTAAATGGGATGCTGGTCTGGTATGGGATGTATGGTTCTGAGCACGAATCATCGTTTTGTTTTGCTTGTGTGATACAGGCGTACTTTGGGGAGCCCGCCTAAATCACCACCTCTTGAGAGGAGTCGAACTGAGCTCTTGTCAGGACTAATTCAATGAGATGAAGCAGTCTGCCACCTCAGCTTCTGGACTAGGACTCTTGGAGAAGTTTCAATGGTGGGGCTAGGGGGGAACCGACCACGCCACCCCAAGTGGTTCCACGTTGACGTGTGGATTGTTTTGAGCTGAAGGCAAGTAACACCCAGTAGACTCGGGAAAAGCTACTTACCTCTCCATTAATTGCCTAAAAGAATTCAGTTAGGGGACCTTGTTCCCGGAAATGGCTTGTTATGTCAGGAAGGCCTGTGTGGTTTCCTCCTGTTGGAAGCCTCGGAACTCTCCCCCTTGGGATAGCACATAAGCCTCAGTTTCCTGGGTGCTGGGAGCCTGTTTTTGAGGCTCCCATATGAATGAAATTTGTTTGGTCTCATGCCAGTTTAATTATTAGACTGGCAAAGAAGCTGGGGGAGGGGAGAAGGGAAAACTTCCCGGCCCCTATATCTCCCCAAATCTACAGGTTGAAATCCTTCCCCCCGCCCTCCAGTAATGGTATAGGAGGGAGGGGCCTTGGGTAAGTGATTATATGAGGAAGCTGGGCCCCCATACTGGGATTAGATATGAGAGAGCCCGGAGCGTCCCCTTGCCACACATGAGGACACCATGAGGAGTCCACCTATGAACCAGGAAGGGGGCTCTCAGACACCATATTGGTGCCTGATCTTGGACTTCCAGCCTCAGAACGGAGAAATTTCTATCCATAAGCCTGTGGTATTTTGTTATAGCAACCAGAAGGGAATAAGACAGTAAGAAACAAAGTTGATGGAAACAAGGTTGTCATATAACTGACCTTAACTGGAGAGGTTCATGTTACACGTTTTTTAGTCTAGATGGTGTTGGTTGAAATAATAGTACTTACAAAAGTGAGATTTTGTAAAATACTTCACATTATTTCAACTATTTCAGCTCCTTTACCCAGAATCCTATTTGTTCTTGATCAAAAAAGATCTTAGAGGCTTATCAGAATTCTGTTTATGTTGAATAAATATTACATAGACTTGCTTTTACTCTTTTATGTCCTTGATTTTTCAAAAACAAACTGAGACCAGGAAACAGGTGGTGCTCCTGTTCATGGCTTAAAGAAATAGTCTGGAAAGGTTAAGTGAGGTGTTCATCTGCCAATTACATAAAAGTAAAATTTGTCATAACTTTATAAAGGTAAATTTCTAAACAGTCATTGAGATAATCAAAATCCTACCTTCAGCCATAGGCTGTTTCCACTGGAGCAAGAAATAATCTGGCTACAAGCAGGAGGTGAACGTAAATTATTAAATTGCAGATAATTCATGTCCAAAGAAAAAATTAAAGAGCTTCAACTAACACAACTTCTTACAGATTTTCCATGATTTTAAGTACAGAATGAACTCTCGAAGTGATTGTCTAAGGAAAAGTGTTGGAAGGTACAGCTATCTTAGATGACAGGAAGGAGAAACCAGGGCAGTGAAGACTGCTTAAAAGCCTATATGGATGATCGGACACACACACCACAGTGGAATATTATGCAAATATTAAGAGGAGAGCCTGCCACTTGGAACGACATGGATGGACCTAAATGGTATTATGGTAAGTGAAAAAAGACCTACTGTGTGATGTCCCTTACATGCCGGGTCTAAACAAAACCGTGAACAAAAAGCATGAATTGGACTATAGAGGAGAATCGGGTTGCCGGAGTGAAGGGGGGTTGGGGGCTGGGCAAAATGGGTAAAGGTGCGTGGGAGGTACAGGCTTCTAGTTAGTGAATAGTTCACGAAATACAAGGGGCGGATAGAGTCAGGGATTGTAGAGGTGTTCTATGGGGATGGATGGTTCCTACCCTTGGGAGCGTAACACCTAGACTTGTTGGATCACTGGTCAGTAGATCTGAAACTAATGTAATATGTCAACTGAAATAAAAAGCTATGTGATAAGACTATAAGGAGCCCCACCCAAAGAGGCTTATTGGGACCCAACATCCCCCCCCTCAAGTGGTAGGGGCTGCCTGCTGGAATCCGTAAAAGTATAGATGAAGCAGGGCACCAGAAAACCTGCCCCAGGAATCAGTCTTTCCTCCAGGGAGCTCGTCATAATCCTCCTCCAGCAATGGTGTAATTCCTCGGAATATGGCAAGGACAGGATGGAGCAAAGTGAAAGAAAAAACCAAGAAATCCGTTAAATAGCACATCTTCCCTAGTCTGTGAGACCCTTAAGGGACATCTGTATCAAAGTTACTCTGGATGACCTCACTGGTTTCCCAGCACTTGCCGTTTTTCCGAGGGATAACAGGGGGCTTGCTCAGTCCAAAACACTAACCTATTCATCAGACAAAAAAAAAAAAAAATCTAACTTCTCAGGTGGTTTGGAATCTGGGACCCAAAATGCGATACTTTGGGGATTAGAATTGGAGGCCCTTTCTGGAAACCCATTTAATTCTAGCATGGAACTTTGGTAAGTACTGAATGAGTGAGTTGGAGGGGAAAATAATGCAATCAAAAGTGGTCAAGTTGGGATTGAAGCACGCGCTTGAACACCTGGTCAGACCTTCCCCCATAAAGCTTGGGCATGAGATTTTGTTTTGAGGATTAAAATTTAAATAGTAACTAAACCTCTAAACGGTATCGGATGTTTCCTACTCCTATTTAGACATGTGACTTTGCAAGTCCCTCCCTGCTTCCCTTTATAAATTGGGACAAATACCTTCACACGGTTTGTTGTTTAAATGGGCTGCTACAAGAAAAACAGTTGCTCTGGACACCCAGCGAGCGCTCAGTAACCGTTATCTCGTTGCGGCCACAGGCCGAGTGCCAGTGTCCTCCCTGGTACATACGGGTCCACACGTCCCTTTGAGCACATGTGAACGCAGGCGGGCACTTTAGCGCTAATGATGGGTGGAGTGATTGATAACAGCCCAGTTGAAGACAGAAGGGGCATCAGGTTTTGTTTCCAGCCAACCTTTCATCTTTTTTGCCAAAGCAAATGTTCTGTGGATCCTGTCCAACGACGTAAAATACAGTGCTCGTGGGAGTATGCGGAGGCTTTATGAGGAAATACAATTAAGTTACGTCCAAGAGCCCAGCAGCCTGAGATGGCTCGAAGGCCGTGGCCAACTATCCGCACAAACCCGAACCCCAGCCCTGTGATCCCTCAAGGTAACTGGACGGAGACCCCCAAGGACAAACAATCACGGTGGGCTAGGCTTCCAGCTGTAGTCAGTCAATAATCCCCTTTGCTTTTGCCTTTTCTCTACAAAAGTCTTCTGTTGGTGGGGGGCTCCTACCCACTCACAGCTCTGTGCTGCCCGATTTCAATCGATTTCTGCTCAAATAAACTCTTAAAATTTTTAACATGCCTCCATTTTTAACAGTAATGCTAAAACTTAGGCAATGGCTAATCAATATTTTAATTGCCTCAGGGTCCCAAGCTGCTCTTGGAGATAAGAAAAGATGAGCATTTCAGGTCAGTCAGAAGTAAAGAAAACTACAAAACTTGCAGAAATAAAAAGACATGGAAAACTTCTCAACCGCTATTAATGTGCTGGTTGGATTCTCTTCAATTTCTTTGGCTTTTCCGACTTATAATTACACACAACCATGTCTGAAGGTAAGTCTCTCCATGTCTCTCTTCTATATGATCCCTGCCAAACACCATATGCCATTTATAAAAAAAAAAAAAAAAAGTCTAACTCCATTGATCTCCCAGGGTAAAGTTTTAAAACTTTCGATCCTTGTAATTGCCGTATTAATGCACTTACATTGTTTTCTTTATCTGTACCTAATACCAGTGTTTTCAGGAGATAAATCAGGCCCTTGTTTGGATTTTGTAGGGACGTTTACTTTTCTACTGTCCATTACAGCAAAGAAGTTGGGAGGATGATGGGGGTATCCCGTGGGAATGCCTCGTATGTGGGACTGAACCCAGGGGAAGGGGGGTCCCTAAGCTTCAGGTTCTGGTCGGTAAGGGTGGATCAACACTCCTCTCGTGGCCACCCAAGACTACCTTGTATGTGAGTGTCCTTGCCACCTCAACCTGCCACCTACCAGTCTGGAGTGACCCCCTCTCCGGTGCCTCCCTGACTTCTGCGCGTAGGGGCCAGCGTGAGCCAGGCTGGAGACTGAAGACCTGGTTCGGGGAAGAGGCGGCCGCGGGGAACATCCTGAGGTGGCCGTCCAGCCCTGGCGGCTTCTGTGTTGGATGCTTGTGGATCACCCTGAGAGCACGGGGGCCCCTCTGGTGCCAGCCGGTGGAACGTGCTTGAGAAGCGACGCAGCGGGCAGGCCCTGCAGTGGGTGTCGGCCTGGCCGCCGATGCCCAGCTGGACACCAAGGCTCGGAGCGGAAGGTCGGGAGAAGAGCTGAGGTTCGTAGGCCGCGTGGGCGTCTGCTAGTCTGGCCTGAGGGGGGCAGGGCAGTGAGCTGGGGGCCCGGTGTGCGAGACTGGCACGAGCAAGCTGCCCGGGGCGAAGGGGGTATGTGTGTGGGACACGGCCTGGCCGGGGAACCGGGGAGGGTACGATCGGGGGGCAGGCTTTGTGTGGGTGGAGGAGGAAGTGAAAACGGTGCTCCGTGCTGTCCCACCCCAACGGAAGGGGACGCTTCTAACGTAAAGACCCTGGACCTCTGACAGTAGAGCGACAGCCCCAAACCGCTGCGAGAGAACTTGGCGGTCTGGAAGTTGTGCGTCTCGCGTTTGAAGTGTAAGCAGCCAGGAGCAAATTGAAGCCTCGCCCAGGGTGGCCCGGGGCCTGAAGGGCAGAGAGGCTTCGGAGAACACAGACGGCGGCAGCAGCTCGGCCTCCCGATGCTGCTCGGGGAGGCCGAGCAAGGACCCGAGGCGCCCTCCGCAGACGACCGCCAGCGCTCCCTTCCACCAGGTGCACCGTTTGGAGCCGACTGTCCTAAAGGGATGAGTCGCTTGTGTCGTCGCAGCTGATTCGTGGCTGAAAGTTTGCGACGAAAGCTCTGAGGTCCGTGTGCTCGTGAACACCTGTGGAGACGCCACACATCCGATCTTCTGCCTCCGGATGCCAAAACCAGGTTTTGTTTGTTCAACTTTTGTCTTTAAAGGTGATTTTGAGAAAAAGAGAAACTATGAGTAGGGAGTGAAGAGAAGGGAGGGAGACGGAGAATCCCAAGCAGGCTCTGCACCGGCAGGGCGACACCTATCGTGGGGCCCAAACCCACGAACCGTGAGATCGTGACCTGAGCCGAAATCCAGGGTCGGACGCTTAACCGCCTGAGCCACCCAGGCGCCCCCAAAATCCGTTTTTAAAGGCGCTCTGCTGACTTGACTTACGGAAAAATAAGCTTTAATACCGATACTGTACATATTTACAGCTGAGTCTTTTTACCTACTGGAAGGATGCAGCTTTCTTGGACTATGGATGTGTTTCGGACTATGTGTATGGAGTGTGAATGCTTTTCCGTTAACATACCTGGGAAACAGATGGCACGTCTTGTGTGCTTTTCCTGTGCTTCGTGTTTTCTTCAGAGCCTGATGACTCTGCAAAACAGCCTTTATTGAAAGAGTTAATTTTCTTTTCACACGAGGTGACTTTCCGTATTTGCCTGCCAAGTCTGTCGTCTGGATTAAATGGATAAACAACAGTTAGTGCCTTGTGATCCTACTTAATCAAGTTTTTAAAGTCTCTTGATGTTTTTTGAAGATTTTTAAAAGTCAAACTCTACATAGGGGGTGCCTGGGTGGTGCAGTCAGGTGTCTGACTTTTGATCTCGGCCATGTCATGATCTCCCAGTAATGAGTTTGAGCCCCGTGTTGGGCTCTGTGCTGATGGTGTGGTGCTTGGGATTCTGTCTCCTTTCTGCCCCTCCCCTGGTTGTTCTCTCTTTCAAAATAAATGACTTTAAAAAAAGATTTTAAATAAAGTCTTGTTGACCTTGGACTAACTTTGGGGTTTTTCCACCAGATCCCTGGAATATCTCAAAATCTGTATTGTCAATATAGAAGAGAGCTAATTAGGTTTCTTTGTTAGATTACATGAGAAGCATTGTCAAATAAGAAATGCTAAGCTTTCTTTAGGTTCTATTTATGCGAAATTCTTGAAAATCTAGTATGGTCCTGGTATGTTACCAGTTATAATTTCCGTGATCTCAGTGTTATGTAGCGCAGAGATCAAATTCCGGTATCCATGGCATTACGGTGAACTTATGAGATCTTTAATTATGGCCATTTTTAAGATTTGTCACTTGCAGTTACCGTTGTACTCGGATGCTTTTGCAAAAGTCTGCAGAGTGGCTTCATCTTCAAGGAGATGCCTGGTGCCTTGATGTGGGAGGGGTGGTGATGTACTTCCCATTGCTCCCCCAGGACACCTGCAAGTCCCCCCCCCCCCCCCATGTCACAGGATGGTGGCCTCAGACCTGTTCTCTGCCCCATGTAGTGAAATGGACCCATTACACCGATGATCTAACGTTAACATGAGAAGATCTGTGTCTGCTGTGGGACACCCTCCAGGCTTTGCTGGAACTTCTGTGAGAGAGGATAGGTGGTGAACATGGAAAATCAAAGGTATGTGCACTGCTGTATGATTTGGGGTGTCATCTGGTCGGGTAAGACCCCTGTTGGCCCAAAAGCTGGGATTAAGGTGCAAGCTGTCCTAGGGATTTGGGGGGGGGCGGTTAGTGGACTTTGCTTCCCCACATGACAGTGTTCCTGTCCCTTACGCTGCCTGGCAAAGAGAGGGCACATGTGGGACATGGGATCAGAGTAGCAAGCCACCTTGAGAGGGCAAAACTAGTAAAACAGATTAAAGCTGTGGGCAGCTCCTGAGCAGGGCTGCTGTGTGAGTTAGATGCGTCTGTGACTCTGGAAGATATGGTCAGGCGCTGTGGCAGAGACAGGAGAGTGCGCCCCTGGGACTTGAGTCCCAGCTCTGGAAGGGGACAGAAACCTGAGCTCCCCCACAGAACAGGAGCTCCCCTCTCACACGGCAGCCAGTGCAGCGGCCAGGGAGCCGAGCTCAGAGCGGTCTGGCTGGTGGTCACCCGTGAACCCTGGCCCTTGGCCTGTTGCATTGACAGCTCTAAAGGGACTGACCCTATGGCTTGGATAATGGAAAACGGAGGGGTGGATGATCCTGAAAAAGCCCTCGTGGGTCCAGGATGTATGTGGAAAGACATCTGTGTTCCTCTGCAAGAGCCTTAGGCATCCTCCCTGCCTTAGGGCTCATAAGTGGCTGACCCCGCCTCGCGGTCAGGAAGCTAAAGCCGTACATTGGGTAGGAGTCCTGGCTACTGACCCTTTGGTAGATTCAGCCGATCAGCTACATAGAAGGAGCGGCCACTGTAACACCCAGGGGGATTGCCTATTGCCAAGGACGCCAGATTGCCCTTGAAGCAGAGACTTGGTTAATGCAGGAGGAGCATGTTTGTCACCGATGCTCCAGGTGTGTGGGACCATCCCCCAGAGTTCCAAGCCAGCGAGGGATGGACAGCGTGGTTCTGCATCCCCCTTCCCCCAAGTGAGGGTTCTAAATAGGTCTTGGTTTGTGTGGATGCTACGTGGGCACCAACCCAGGCTTTCCTCACTATACAAACTAGGAGATGAGAAAAGCAGAGTGCCATATATGGGCGCCTTCATTGAATTGGGGGCTTCACATTTCAAAGATCATCATGTACAAGGTTGGGCAAAAACCAGGACATTTGAATGGAAGTACTGTCTCCCCTACAACCTGCAAGCAGGGTTAATGGAGAGGAAAAATGGAACACTACAGATTGAATTACCAATGCACAAAACCACTTTTACTGAGTGGATTAGCAAAGCACCGCAGGCTTTAGTGCATTTGCACAACCAGCATCAGGGCTGTTGCCCCACAGGCCAGACTGGGACCCCTTCTGGGCAACTGATACCATAAACTTCGGGAAGTCCCAAGAAACCATGGCTTGATGTGCTATGCTGCCGGGAGCGGTGAGCCTCCTCACACCTGGGAAAGATCTCATCTACTGGAATTTGTACTGGGAAGTCTTCCTGGGAGGGGTGAGTTACTCGGTACCCCTGCGTGAGTCTCCACTGGGCTCCTGCTGTCCCATTGCAGGCTGGTCCTATGGAAATGTACCAGATGTACAAGGGAATGGGCACCATCAAAAGAAGGGAGGAGGAGGGGGTCCTGGTCTTGCACATCCTGTCCCCAGTCCCCTCACACCTGGCATGCAGCCCCCCTGCACCAGCAGGTATGGTGTGAGCAACCTGGTCAGATTCCTAACACTGCCGACCTTTTTCCCCCACAAGGCTGGGTGGGGATGTTTTGCTGGTTCACTCGTAGGATCGTTTGGCCACCATATTCCCACGCTGGCCTGGAGGACATTAGAGCACTTGTGGAAGCCTTTACGAAATCCACCAGCAAACCCGGAATGAGAGTCCACAAAGCCTGTCATTTCCGAGCACTGAAATGTCTATAATAGAAGAGCTGTTCTCCAAAATAGGTCGGGTTTGGACATTATCACTGCCTCCCCAAGAGGTACCTGTGCTATTCAAATAGGATGTGGTGTGTGCGTACCTGATGGGTGTAATGTATCTTCCTTCCTTCCTCACCTGAGGACACAGAAGAATCCCCCGAGTCATCTGATCCCCAGCTCAAGGGACTTAATAAACCCCTGATTTGGGTCACGGGGACTCTTGGTGGGAAGGGAAGTATTTGGGGAATCACGATCTTGAGCTGTATTTTCTCTCGTGCATTGTGGTGTTGCTGTGCCTCTGCTGCGGCCACAGAGCCACCAGATGAGCATCTCCCAGCTAGTAAGAGCTGCTGACAGCTCAGGGCCATCCTTGTAGATGAGGAGGGGCGGGCATCTGAGATTGCAGGAGCTGGTCACGAGGGGTGGACTGTTGGAGGTCGTCGTTGACACGACACGACACGACACGACTGCCCACTATTCCCATGGCCGGTGCTGTTCCAAAGATGCAACTTTGAGAGAGCAACGTGCTGTTGAGGCCACGCAGTTGGTATAGGGGACCAGACCCCATCAAGGCCTCTGTAATCGTCTGTTATGTGGAGACAGTGATGTCTCCCTCTTGCTGCCCAGGACACCATCGTATACAAGTTCCCTGGCTTACTAAACCTGCCACCTACCCTCTGGGTGGGCCTGCCTGCCTCTTACATCTCTCCCAGCCTCCTCCTGTGGGCCCAGTTTGCAAACCAGCATCAGACCTTGTGCTTCAGCCCAGGGCCCATCTGTGTGTCTAGTACAGCAGCTCAGGGTCCACACCCATAATGGAGGAAGCCAGCCCCTAAACCATATCCCTGTGTAGGGCTGTATGGAAAGAGACCAGGTTTCTGAAGACTCCTCCTTTAAAAATTTTTTTTAATGTTTATTTTTGAGATGGAGCATGAGGAGGGGGGGAGGGGCAGAGAGAGAGGGAGACCCAGAATCTGAAGCAGGCTCCAGGCTCTGAGCCGTCAGCACAGAGCCCGACGCGGGGCTCGAACTCGTCAACTGCGAGATCGTGACCCGAGCCGAAGTCGGACGCTCAACCAACTGAGCCACCCAGGTAGCCCTAAAATTTTTTAAAAAATATTTTTGGGAGAGAGCAGGACTGAGGATCCAGATTAACTGACTGAACCACCCAGGTGCCCCGAAGACCTTTTCTTTCCATTTCAATCACTTGGAGAGAAATGTGTGAAGACGGAAAGCTTCTGCAATACTTTTCTTGAGCAGGGTAACTTAGCTCTGTCACGTTGCAAGGCTGATGCCTGCTTATCAGAAAAAACTCAGCAAAAATGAGTGAAACCTTGTGAAAACAGGCCAGCTGAAGTTTCATTGTTAATGGAAAACCTACAGTGACATCTTAAATTTTAGACGAAATGTGTAATGGCTTTCCACATGTGCTGTTCTACACAATCACTTTGGTAAACACTTCAGAACCAGCTGATGTGATTGGAGAGTCGTTCATTTGATCAACAAACACTAACTGGAAACTTTTCTGTCCCTGTGTCGGAGGGGACCATGAAGCTCTTGCTTAGGGACTGTGTATTGAAATCAATGTAAACGATTAAAATTAGGTACTGTTATCGGATATTTTACAAATGTCTGTTGGAATCTTCAGTAAAACACTAAATTCGTGCCACGATCCTGACACTCTGAGAGACTTGGCCTGTTTTAACATTATGTTCTGTGTATTTAGTCTGGATTCATCCTTACAAAAAAATTTTTCTCTCTCCACAAAGTGAGTCAAGTGTTACTAAGGACTTAGAAATAGCTGAGTAAAGGACTTTCAAGTTAGACTACATGTTAACAGCATAAACTAATGTTTATTCGGTATTACCAAGCAGAAACATAGAGCTTAATAGCACTCACAAGGGGCACCTGGGTGGCTCAGTCGGTTGAGCGTTTGACTTTGGCTCAGGTCATGATCTCACGGCTCGTGAGTTCAAGCCCCGCATCGGGCTCTCCCCCTCTCTCTGCCCCTCCCTGGCTCATGCTCTGTCTCTCTCTCAAAAATATTCAAAAAAAAATTTAAAAAATAGTGCTCACAAAATCTGAATTTGCTATCCAGAATTAAATATTTCTACTTATGATAGCTGCATGGTATATTTTATATTAGCATTGGAATATTTGAGAGAGCCTTTTAATTTTTTTTTTTACGTTTATTTTTGAGAGAGAAAGAGAGCATGAACAGGGGAGGGTCAGAGAGAGAGAGGGACACACAGAATCTGAAACAGGCTCCAGGCTCTGAGCTGTCAGCACAGAGCCCGATGCGGGGCTCGAACCCACGGACTGCGAGATCATGACCTGAGCCGAAGTCGGTCGCCCAACTGACTGAGCCACCCAGGCGCCCCGAGAGAGCCTTCTTCAGTGGACTCCTGGTTCTTAATCACAAAAAGGACTGTTACCTAACTTGCATTAAATATGAATGTTGCTTCAAAATATTTTCATTTGTCATTCCAGTGTAGTTAACCTACCGTGTTCTATTACACATGTATGACACAGTGATCTAACAATGCTGTACATTTCTCCGTGCTTATCAAGGTAAGTGCCCTCCTTCATCCCCGTCACTTACTGCCCCCATCCCCCACTTGCCTCCCCTCTGGTGACCATCAGTGCGTTCTCTAGAGTTGAATCTGTTTTAGTTTGTCTCTTTTTTTCATTTAATTCTACATAAGTGAAATGATATGGTATTTGTCTTTCTTTGACTTATTTCACTTCCTGTTATACCCTCTAGATCCATCCATGTCATTACAAATGGAAATATTTCATTCTTTGTAATGGGCGAATAATCCATTATGTGTGTGTATATAACTTCTGTATCTGTTCATCTATTGACGGATACTTAGACTGTTTCCATGACTTGGTTCATTGCAAATAATGCAATGAACGTAGGGGCACATGTATCCCTTTGAATTGGTGTTTTTGTATCTTTAAAAAATTTTGTAATGTTTGTTATTTTTGAGAGAGAAACAGATCATGAGCAGAGGGAGGGGGAGACACAGACTCCGAAGCAGGCTCCAGGCTCCGAGCTGTTAACACAGAGCCTGACACGGGGCTCGAACTGGGCAGACTGTGAGATCATGACCTGAGCTGAAGTTGAACGCTTAACTGACTGAGCCACCCAGCTGCCCCAGTGTTTGTGTTTTGAGGATAAATATGCAGCACAATTACTGGGTCCGTTGGCATTTCTATTTTTGCGGAGCCTCCACATAGGCTGCCTCAGTCTCCATTGCCACCTGCAGTGCAAGAGGGTTCCCTCTCTGTCCTCGCCAACACTTACTGTTTTGTATTTTAACCATTCGAACAGGTGTGAGGTGAGACCTCGTTGTGGTTTTGATTTTCATTTCCCTGGTGAGTGATGTGGAGTATCTTTTCACGTGTCTGTTGCCCATCTGAACATTGTCTTTGGAGAAATGTCTATCCAGGTCCTCTGCATGTAAGTTCTTTATCACTCTTGGATGCTAACCCTTTAGTGGTTCTGTTGTTTACAAATACCTTCTTCCATCCTGTGGGTTGTCTTCTAATTTTGTTGATTGTTTCCTTTGCTGTGCAGAATGCTTTTGTTTTGGTGTGGTCCCGATAGTTTTTGCTTTTGTTTCCTTTGCCTCAGGAGACCTCTAGAAAGATGCATCAGAGAAATTACTGCTTGTAGTGCTCTTCCAGGATTTTTATCTCAGGTCTTACATTTAGGTTCCAAATCCATTTTGAGTTTGGGCATGGTGAAGAAAGTGGTTCAGTTTCATTCTGCATGTGGCTGTTCAGTGTTCCCAGCATAGACATCCTTGCCTTGTTCCTGATCTTAGGGGAAGAGCGAATTTTTTTCGTCAATGAGTATTTATGTTCACTGTGGATTTCTCATAGATCTCCTTGATTATGTTGAGGTATTTTTCCCCTAAATCTACTTTGTTGAGGGTTTTTATCACAAACAGATGCTGCGTCTTGTCAAATGCATTTTCTCTGTCGAGATGATAGTATGACTTTTGTCCTTCATTTTCTTGATTTGGTGTGTGACGTTGATTTGTGAACCATCCTTGCATCCTGGGAATAAAGCCCACATGATTGTGTTAGATAATTTTAATGTACTGTTGTAGGTGTTTTGCTAATATTTTTTAAGGCTTTTTGCTAATCTAAGGATCTTTGCTCATCAGGGATATTGGCATGTAGTTTTCTTGTGTGGTGTCTTTGGTTTTGGTATTGGGATGATGCTGGCCTCGTAGAATGTACTTGGAAGCTTTCTTTCCTCTTTTTTGGACTAGTTTGAGGAGGATGGGTATGGACTATTCTTTCAATGTCTGGTGGTTTTTTTTGTTTTCTGATTCAACTTTGTTTATAATCAATTGGTTTATTCAGATTTTCTATTAACTCCTGGTTCAGTATTGGAAGATTGCATGTTTCTAGTAGCTTGCCTGTTTGTTCTAGATTGCCGAGTTTGTTAGCATATTATTTTTCATATTGTTCTCTTATCCTTTGTATTTCTGTGGTGTCAGTGGTTACTTGTCATTTCTGATTTTATTTGGGTCCCTTCTACTCACGTTGGGCTTTGTTCTTTTTTTCTAGCTCCTTTTTAGGCATAAGGTTAGTTTTTTCTGGTTTCTTGATGTAGGACTATATTGCTATATCCTTTCCTCTTAGAAATGCTTTCACTCTGTCCCAAAGATTTTGGACCTCTGTGTTTTCATTTGTCTCCATGTACTTTTTATTTTAATTTTTTCATGACCTGAGCCGAAGTCGGACACTCAACCGAGTCACCCTGGTGCTCCTCCATGTGTTTTATGATTTTTTTTTTCTTTGATTGCTTAATTTGACCTATTGGCTATTTAGTATCCTCAGGTTTAATCTCCATGTGGTGTGTATTCTAGTTTTTTTATCTTGTGATTTCATACAGTTGTAGTTGAAGATGCATAGTATGATTTTGATTTTCTTAAATTTGAGACTTGTTTTATGGCCTGATATATGCTCTATTCGGGAGAATGTTCCATGTGCAATTGAAAAGAATGTGTATGCTGTTTTTTGATGGAATGTATATATGTGCTATCCATTTTGCCCAACGTGTCATTCAAAGTCATTACCTTATCGATTTCTTGTTGGGATGAAGTCCCCTATTGTATTACTATTGATTACTTTCTTATTAGCTGCTTTATGTATTCAGGTGCTACCATGCTAGGTGCATAAATATTTAAAATTCTGTCTTCTTGTTGGATTGCTCCCTTTATATGGTGTCCTTCCTCCTTTCTTGTTACTGTCTTTGTTTTAAAGTATATTTTATGTCTGCAAGGAGTCTCTGGTAGGCAGCATATAGGTTGTTTTATTTAATCCATTCAGTTACACTGTGTCTTTTGATTGAAGCTTTTGGTTCATTTTGGTTACATTCAACTTAATTGATAGGTGTGTACTTACTATTGTGTGATTTCTTGTTTTGTGATTGTTTTTGTGGTTCCTGTCTGTGCCTTCCATTCCTGCCCTTGCTTGTTCAGTTTGCTGGCTTGTTTAACCGATGTAGGAGGATTCCTTACTGTTTTTTTTTTTTATCAGTGGTTTTTGGTTTGTGGGTATCCCTAAGTTTGTATATTCTATACATATAGTTGTCTATATGAAGTTGATGGTTGCTTCAGTTTGAACCTATTTTGGCCCCACCATGTTTTAGGCAGATGGTGTCCCGTTCATCATCCTTTTGTTTTGTGAATCCCTTGACTGATATTTGTAGATAAACTTTAATGCTTTTGTGCTTCATACTTAATCTGGTTATTGCCTTTCTCTTTCCACTCGGCCTCCTTTTACCATTTCCTATAGGGCTGCTTTAGTCCTGGTGAATTTCTTTCTGGTTAGAGTGTTCTTGATTGCAGGGTTTTGTTTTGTTTCTTTGAGAACTTTGAGTATGTCATGCCCCTCCCTTCTAGCCTGCAGTTTCTGCTAAAAAAACAGCTGATAGCCTTATGGGGTTTCCCTTGTATGTAACAGTTTTTGCTTAAAAATGATCACTGTTTTGCCAATTTAATTATGTGTCTTTGGACCTCATTGGGTTGATTTTTATTGGGGGCGCTCTGTACCTCCTAGATCTAGATTTGTTTCCTTCCCCAGATTCAGTAAATTTTCAACTATTTTTCCCCTTCTTTGGGATTTCTATAATACAAGTGCTATTTTGCTTGATGGAGTCATTGGGTTCTCTAAATCTGTTTCCATTTTTTTTCCTCTCCTGTTCAGCTTAATTGCCTTCCATTACTCTGTCCTCCAGGTTGCTGATCCCTTTTTCTGTTTCTTGTAGTCTATCTATTGCCTCTAGTGGATTTTTACTTACATTTATTGAGCTCTTGGTCTCTAGTTCTTTTGTTTTCTTTCTCTTTGTTGAGGGTCCCACTGATGTCCTCCAGTCTTAAGTCCAGGAAGTGTCTTTGACCATTACTTTAAGTTCTCTATCACTCGTATTACTTTACCTCTATTTTGTGTTGCTATTTCTATGATCTTTGTCCTTTTCTTTCACTTGGGACATACTCCTCTGTGTCTTCATTTTGTCTCACTGTGTCTGTTTCTGTGTGTTAGGTAAGTCAGTTCTGGCCCCTGTTCTTGAAAGTAGCATCATTCTGAAGGTGAGGTCCTGTCCTGCCCTGGAGTGTGGTCTCCCCTGTTCACCAAAACCTGGCTTTTCAGGAGCGTCTTGTGTGTGTCCCCTACTCTTCTAGCTGAGCTTTGGCTGAGTGGACTCTTCCTGGAGTCTGGTCCTCTACAAGGGCTCCCTTTGCCTGCTATGGGGAGGGTTTGGTCCTTGCGTGCAGGGGCCAGCCTGGGGATGCGCTGGGCTTGAGCAGAGTCTGGCCAGATGTGTGCCAGAGCTACAGCATGCTTTCCTTGTTCTCCAGAGAGGCTTTGGTCGGTGGGTGCAGCCTGCTGTCACACAAGATGTCTGCCCCCAGCCCCCTCCTGGGGCTGCAGTTGGACCGGTGCGTGTGGTTCTCTTCCCCTCTCCCCAAGGCCTGGGTCCCTGTGGGGTGGCGTTGGGCCCCTGTTGGAGCCGCCTGCGCACTGCCATGCTCGCGGCACGACTTTGGGTGGACTCCTGCCAAGGTCACGTTGGCGGGGGCGGGTCCACAGGACATCACAAGGGCAGAGTGCATGGTGTTGGCAAGATTCGTGCCGGTCTGTTGGGGGGTGGGGAGGGGTGTGCTGGAGCTGCTTGAGGAAGCTCTGCAGTGCTCGGGGGAGTGTGTCCGTGGTGCGGAGGATGGAGGCAGACCGTCTTCAGGGTCCGTGAAGTGTCCACTGCCAGAGGGGACTGAGGCAGGCCGCTTTGGGAAAGGGGGTGGGTCCGCAGAAGAGAGCAAGGTCTGGGTGGGCAGTGTTAGCAAGGTTTCACATTGTGCTGGTTCCTGCAGGTGTGGGTGTATCCAGGCTGGGGGTGGGGGTGGGGAATGGTGCCAGCCAGCCCTTTTCTTCTTGGAAGAGTCTCCCGAAGATTCCTGCCCCTCCAGCCCACGATCTGAGATTAGTAAACCGATATCCCTCCTGTAGACCCCAGGCATTTTTTCAAACTGCTGCTTCTACGCTGTGTCTCAGTAGGGCTGTTTGTTCTGTCTTTTTAAGGGCGCGGACTCCATTTCCTCTCACCGCCTGGCTCTGCCTGAGCTGAGCCTGCTGACTTTTAAAATTCTGATGGCGTTAATTCCACTGATGGTGAGAACCCCTGAAGTTAAGCCCCCTCTGCTTTTCAAAGCCTAATGTTATGGGGATTCCTCTTGCCCGTGCGGATCCTGGTGCCTGGGGTGGGGTCTGGTCCTCTCCCATCACCCCTCCCTGTGCCTGCACAGCCCCTCCCACACACTGTCCCGTGGTTCCATGTAGCTGCCTTACTGTGTCTCTGCCCTTCCTGCCCTCTTCTCCACATGTAGCTGTGGGCCGTTCTCCCATCTTCAGTCATTTCCTGGGTTATTTACACTGATGTGTTCTCTAGGTATATCCATGGGACAGGCAAGCTTAGGGTCCTACTCTGCCCTTTTTCCCCCAGAAGCCCAAAATATTTTTCAGAAATCCCCAAATCCCTTGTTTAAGTTCTTTTCTAGCTGTTCACTTGGGATTGAATACAATCCTATATAATCTTGTATACTGACCCACTGTTGATCAGGACTGTCTCAAGTCTCCAGAAGTATTTTCAGTGCAGAAAGGGCACATCCTTGATTCTGAGTTTCCATACTCTTGTGCTGTGCAACCCAATCTGGACTCCTTCCCAGAGAAAGGAGAGGGTTTTGTTGTGGGATATTGAGACCAGCTGCCGTGTGGGAGCATGAATTACCTGTGAAGAGCTTCCAGAAGGACTCTGGCTGCGGGTCTGAACAAGAGATCCCTCCCAGTGGATTTGTAAGAGCTTTAATGGCTTTCCTAAAGTCAGACTGTTTCTTGAGGCTGTGCCATCCTTCAGCGAATGCCCGGGATGGGTGAGATGTTACATAAAAGGATTCACGTTACACTGAGAGGATTGTGATCACACCTTCAGAAAACCACCTGTGTTCCTGGGACGGCAGACCGGATGCTACCTGTGGCACATCTGTGGGCAAAAGTGACCTGTGACCAGTTGAGACTGGCTCTGGGAAAAATACTGTTTTTCATCTCACCAAACCTCAAGGTGATAAGAAATGTGTTTTTTCCTATATTCTGCTTTACTCTTCATGGCTGGGCTATTTTTCCATTTTAATTATGGCTTCAGTATCAAGTGTGGGAGATGTCTTTGTCGGAAAGCAGCGACCCTTTATTAACATCACATTGAGAATGCAGAGAAAGCCAAGGCCTATACTAATTAGGGACACACTCTGAAGCTATCTTTTTTTTTTCTCTATTTTCAGGAGCAATAAAGAACGATTTCAGAACCACATGTGTGGGAGTGTGTGGGTGCTGGGCCACGTTTGTCGCATGTTTGTGTGTTTTCTCTACTGAAAATTCTAATTTCCTCCTGAATAAACCATTAAGGAGACTTGGTTTGGGGATTTTGAGAGTTATAAACACTTAACTAAGATTAAAAATGTATTTTCTTAGTATTATACAAATATCCGTCTTTGACTTCATGCCGGATTTAAAAAAAAATACAAAGTGGGGCACCTGAGTGGCCCAGTCAGTTAAGCATCTGACTTTGGTTTCGGCTCAGGTCCTGATCTCACGCTTCATGAGTTTGAGCCCCGCGTTGGTGTCTGTGCTGACAGCTCGGAGCCTGCTTAGGATTCTCTTTCCCTCTGCCCCTCCCCCTCTTTCTCTCTCAAAAAATGCAAAGTGAGTTTTAATCCATAAAAATATTGGATGAAAGCTTTTCGGATTGGAAATCACAAGACCTTTAAAAGGCAGCATGGGATTAATTGGTCTAAAGCTGGCAGGAATGTAAGGACCTTAAGGTATCTTGAACTTTTTTTTTTTTGCTATGAAAATCAACTTACCTGCTCTAAATACATGCTCTTGAGTGTGCTTTTCTCTTTATTCTTTTTTCATTTCAGAGTGAGTTCAGGGCACAGGAGGAGAGAATCCCAGCAGGCTCTGTGCTTAGTGCAGAGACTGACATGACCCTGGGATCATGACAGATAGCAAGAGTTGGAAGTTCGGCCAGCTGAGCCACCCAAGCATCCCTGGCTTTTCTGCTTAAGTCTAAGGTATGATGGGGCGTGGTTATTTAACATACAGTGTTTATTTTACACATTTTATTTAAACGTTATTTTTAAACTTCAGCAGACTCTCAATGGTCCTTCCCAGGAGCGAGAGCCTGGACGTAGACGTTGATCACGTCACACGCTATCAGAGATGAGCAAACTTTTTCAGAAAACGGGCCACATGGGAAATGGTCTGGGCTTTGCAGGCCTGGGGTGGATCTCTGCTCCAATGGTTCAGCTCTGTCCTCGTGGGGAGGAAGCAGCCATAGGCACAGCCGTATTCCAATAAAACTATTCACTGGTGCAGGCGGGAGGCCTGTTTTTTAGGCTGTGGTTTGCCAACCCTTGTTCTGTAGCCTTGGCTTTCAAACAACTGTATGTCTTCTGTTTTAAAACCTTCCAGCTTTTCTTAAAGGGTGGGTCTCATTCTTAGCATTATAACTGGAAGGGGGTTCCTTTAAGAAAAATCACATTGTGAAATTATTTAGGAAGGGCAGTACATTTGGGATCCAGCATGTGAGATCACACTGAACACCAAACATGAAGTGACGAAGTCCTTGTGTTCACGGACGTCTTGAGCCCACTTCTGTGTGTGCTGCTGTCTGGACTAGCTCTCCATTCACGGGATTTTCTACACAGGGAGTTAGAAGCTTGGTCTTAAAACCATTGATAGAAATTTTTTGAAATGTGTCAGATCATTTAAATGTTGGTATTGTCCAGAGGGCGTCTGGGTGGCTCAGTCGGTTGAGCGTCCGACTTCGGCTCAGGTCATGATCTCACAGTTCAGTGGTTCAAGCCCCACATTGGGCTTTGTGCTGACAGCTCAGAGCCTGGAGCCTGCTTCAGGTTCTGTCTCTCTCTCCCCCAAAAATGAGCATTACAAAATTTTAAAAATGTTGGTAATGTCCTACAAGTATTTCTGGACTGTTATTTCCATGAGCTGGCTTCTGCCTCTCTGCATTGCAAACCCTGTTTCTCTGTGTGCGCGTGTGCTCACTCACTCAGGCCTGGGCCGCAGGATCACCTTTTGCTGACCGCACTCCCCGCCCCCCCCCCACCCCAGCCCTACACACACACTCCAGGTCTGGCCCCGTAGAACCACGGGGAAAAATGGGGCAGTGAGCGATCTAGAAGCTGGCCCTAGCTTCTAACCGGATTGCGATGTGAGGACTTTTCTCACAGAGCCACGTCCCCCTGAACCTGAAGTTCCCTAGCTGAGTCCCCAAAGCCCCCACTCGGGGGGAAATGTGGCACAGGAGAGGCTTTGCTCAGACCAGCGGCCAGCCCTCTGACTGAGCAAGGGGCACTGGCAGGAGGAGAGAATATTTCGCCTTAGCAAACCTCACAAAGTACCTGGTCAAGTGTGTCCTTTGACGGGGCCTCTGCCAAGGCCTTGCAAGTGGCGGATGTTCTAGAAAATTCCCCGTGGTTTAAACTTTGTGACCTTGATGGTATAGTCCCCCTCAGACTTCCTTGAGCACGGAGACCTGTGCTCCAACCCAGACCTCCTGAACGTGGGTTTGTGGGTAGCGGTTACAGACCCTGTGCCGGGCCCCTAAAATGGCCTGGAGATGCCATGTAGCTGTCAGAACGGAGTTCTCCTGGCAGCCCCTCTCAGACTCCTGGCCTCTGCTTTTTATTACCAGGATCGAAGTATTCTTGACATCGGAGAGGTCTCTAATTCTAGGTGCTTATTCAAGAAGGATAATTAGAATTTACCCCCCCCCCCCCCCGTTTGAATCAAAATGAAGTATCACGTGTGGATGGGGAGGGCACGTGCTGGTATTTCAGTGGGCTTACTAATGTGCTGGGTTATTTATAATGCCTGTATGTTTATGCTGGCATTTTAGTAATTTCAGATCATGGTTTGGAGCCTCAAAAGATTTAGCTCCTTTGAATAATAAAAATGAGCACATACAGTTGTTCACTGGGGGTGTGGGAGGCTGATCCCCAAAAGCTAGAGGCGTGCTTGGTGTGAGGGGCTTGGTGAGGTTGAACGAACAGGAGTGGTTTTGAGTCTCTGCCTGTGCAGTAACTATGACCACCCCTGTTCGTGAGTGGATGAGGCTCAAATGAAAGGCAAGTTGCTAATTTTGATGCAAAAAATCGCCAGATTTGAACTGGTCCCCAGCCCCCTCCTCAACCATCTTGTTTCAGAGAGGAGCGCAAGTTAAACGTTTCCTCCTGGCGCTGCATCGTTTCTTGAGGTCCTGGAACCAGTGTTGACGCGGCTGATTTTACTTGGCCATCAAGGACGGCCTTGTCCTCTTCGCGGAGCGTGGGTAGTCCGAGTTGTCTCCCGAACGCCCCACAGGCGCTAACTTCTCGTTGCAGTGCAGCAAGAGAGCCATAATCATCCTCTGGCTCACAGATGAGGACACTGAGGTACAGCATGGTTAAATACTTCACAAGGCCATCCGGCTAGACTACGGGGATGTTCGCACTTCCATCCAGGTGAGTTTGGTGTTCCCGTGTATCCAAACAGGAGGGAGCTCCATATCCCGCAGTTACATAAGACCATCTTTGACCCTTGGTTGCTCAAACCATCTGTAACCATAGTATCCAGAAATCTGAGCTGTCAAGGCCTCGGCATTTTCCTACCCGTTCAGCTTTTTTCCATATGGCGGCAGCTTGTCCTTTAAAAACCCGTCTTGGCTATTAACTATGTCCGTGGGGAAATTTCTTCTGGCTGAACATCCATTAACTTCATTGCTAACGCATGTGGGCAAGAGACTCTAATTCATAAGTTGGTAGGGAGAATTACATTAATGTATAGATGTTCCTGAACAGGGACCTGTCTGGTAGCCAGGCCAGTATTTGGTGGCTTTCCTTAGTATTCATCTGGCGCATTCCCTTCAATTATCCCAGAGTTAAGTTTGTGATTCTCAAGTTGTCACGGGGTGATTTCCAAATGCCCCGTCACTTTCAGATGGCTTCCCAGTCACTTGTGAGTAGCACTTTGACTTTTAATCTCTCTCGACGCTTTTTGACCCGGACTGTGTGTGTTTTCTCACCATAAATCATCTCCATCTCTAAGGGAAGCCTCCCTCAGTCAAGGTCTCATTGCATTTTTGCTTCCCCAAGGCTCCTCCAATTGCCTGGGATTAGAGTGAGAATCGCCTGAGACCATGCAGATAGTTCAATAAACTGCTTAAAAAAAAAAAAACCAGCCGCCCTGCTTGCCCAGTCTGCTCCCCGGCCTTCATCTCTGCACTTGATGCCCGGATCAATATGGGCATCGTGGTAATTAAAGGCTCGCAGGTCTGAAGTTCTGGCCTTCTGGCGGGCTCCCCTTATCTGCAGAAACACTGCCTTGCACATCTGCTCCCACTGTCCTTGACTTCCTCAGCCACAATCAACGATCCCGTTGCTGGTTTTTGTTCCAGATCGACTATGTCAGGTGTACTATTGGAATGCTCTTTGCTCCTACAATCATTACCACGGCCCACCCTAGTAATACTGGACGGCACCAGCTGCTTTGTGTTCTTATCCTAGTACTAAACCGAATTCCCTTCGACTCCTCGTAAATCTCTTCTGGAGGAATAAATGCATTCCTGTTGAATTATGTTTACCTATCTGTTAGCTTTCTGACAGAGTGACTCTGGAAAATCCCCTTAAGTTTCAGAAGCTTCTGCTTTGGCTCTACCTTTGTGATGATCAATATCTCCACTAAAAATGAAAAATTCAGCCAAGCATAGGCACGACTGCAAATATATGAATATGTGATATTACACATCTCCCAAAGCATTATAAAAATTGCCTTACTTTACATCTGGTGGCGAAAGCCAACTCTGTAGTTATATTTAGGTATTGAGGAGATCTTTGATTTGTGAGGCCCCGTGAGAAGCTGAAAAATACTTCAGACATATTTCCTCTGACATCTCCACTCACGGAGGCTGGAAGGTTTGCTATAAATTATGCAGGATGTCAGTAAGATCTGACTTAATCTTCTAAAAGCCCACATTGTTTCTACATCACTACGAGTCCACAGGCAGGATCAATGGGGGAGAGGAAATTAAGGAGAAAATGGAGACAGAAGCAATGAAAAGGAAACATGGTTTTAGTCAAGACTATCCCGTGACTTGACAAAAGTAACAACATGACCAACAATTGCCCCATCACTGACCACCACCCACGCACCACTAGCATCTGAACGGGTCTCTGCCAATGAGCACCATCACAACCAGCCTCTCCCACCACCCTCCCCGCCACCAACCACCCTCCATGTAGGAGTTAATGGAAGAGGGAGTCCTGGGTGGTAGGAATTCAGACAGGTGGTTGAGGGAAGGTCCCGATGCCGATAAAGAAAATAAAAACCAAATTTGGATGTTCCTGCAAGGGGCTCATGAGGGGAGATCTGAAGGTTATGTATCTCAAAACCAAAATATTAGAAGCAAGCAGCATGATGGAAAATTTATAACCATGGTTAAAAACACCTGAGAAATAGAAGTCACCTGTTTGAATCCTGGTGGATCTCTAAAGTTACCGTGGCGAACTGGTGATATTTAAGATCCAGCAATGTCAGACGGATCCTCCGACCTTCACAAAGTCCCACAAAAAGCAAAGTCCCTG
Source organism: Lynx rufus (assembly GCF_022079265.1). Classification (NCBI taxonomy): domain Eukaryota; kingdom Metazoa; phylum Chordata; class Mammalia; order Carnivora; family Felidae; genus Lynx; species Lynx rufus. The sequence goes on from NW_025814889.1 coordinate 2,081,240, forward strand.
TGGAGACTCAGAAGGCCCCGTGACAAAATCAAAAGTCTTTTCATCACACAGGTGGCCATGGCTTATTCCCTGCCCCCACCCAATAGAAATTTCCTGTACTCAACCACAAGTTAAAACCTGCTGCTCCGGGTGACTGTAAGTTTTCCACTTCTATCTTCAACTTCTCAGGTAATTGTATGTAATAGTGGGGGGGGGGAGGAGAGAAGAAGAAAATCAATAGGAGATTATATAATTGTATTTCTTATCTTCCAGTGCTGAAGCTATCCATAGAAAATCTAGTTGTCAGAAGACCTCCAACCTTGACAAGGTTAGTCTGGGTTTACAGTCGAGTAGTTTGTGATTTTTAAAGTCTTATGATGATGATGATTATGGAGCTGTAGCATGTACCTTCTAATTTGGTTGTCAGGGGAGACAGGGAGTGGTAATTAAGGCTAAAAGACAGAGAATGAGAGCCTTATTAAAGGGTATAAGGAAGATGGGAATTTGATCTGAGAATTAGGCAGTGATGAGCCCGCGGCTGCAGCTGTGGTGTTCTTGAGTGACAGAGGGACCGAGCAGGCAATTAGAACGACAGGCGTCTGCCTAATCTGTACAATCCCGAACTCCATCACATCCATTTAAATTAATTTTTATGAAGCCTGCACGTTTATAGCCTCACCAAATTGGAAATTTGTTTGTTTATTGTCCACAGGAAGTAATTTTAGGGGAGCAAACAGCACCGAGAGCAATCCTGTCTTGCTTGTCTTTTTAACTTGTAAAATTAATAATAGGAAATGAATCCGGAGGCTGCCGCCTTTATGAAGGGCTGATTGATCCTTGGCAGCCGGGCACCATCATGATCATGGGAAGGTCAAAGGGAGGCATGTAAAAGTCACCGCTGATTGAGTCCCTGCTTGGAGTGAAGGATTTGGGAGCGGGAGGGGGGGCTCGTGTTGTTGGGTGCTATAACTGAGAAATCCGTCTTCCCTGCGTTGCTGAAACTGAAATTCTCAGGAACGGATTTTAAACAACTTTGGACATAGTTATTTCAAGATGTCTGTTCGGCCGAGATAGCAATAGTTCATTACCATGCACGCTGAAAACCTATTTTAAGAAGTACTTTGCCACACAAAGATTAATTTACCACATCGCATTTTTTTCTCCCAGTAATGCTAATATAAATAACTGTTGTACCTTAAATTGGCATTATATTTCGATAGCCTAGTTTTTAACATACAAAGAATTGAGCAGAAGCATTGAGAAACAGGGAAATGGACAGAAAACAGGAATCTTTGGGAACAGAGCTCTCCATTTAAATCCCATTTATTCTGATGGAGTGTGGTAGCTGAGGGTGCCTGCTTCACAATTAAGTTTCAAAAATCATCAAATTTTTGTTTGACTCAGGACAGCATCTGAAAACTCACCCTAATTAAGTGTTCTTATTACCAACTGCTATTTTCTTGTCGGGTTATCTAGTGGGCCTCTGTGTGTAGAAAATGTGATCCTATCACATCACATAGATAATGAAAGAAATAAAATTTAGGATTAATTTAAAAAGTTGAAAATACCGGAAAGTAACATACCTCTAATTTAGAGAGGAATCCACAGAAAGGAAAAGTTAATTGAATCCTGAAAATGTAGGGATGCTATTTACAGTGTTTGATGTTAAACAACATAAAACTTGTATTTAGGGACATGATTTAAAGCCAGAAATAATGGATTTGAGTATTTATCACTGGGAATACAAAAGAGGAAATAAGGATCCTTCAGGGAGATGGTTTTCATTTTTTATAGGTATTTTTATGTATACAGATCATGTGTTTATAAGCTTCTAATCACTGTCAATTGACTCCAGATGAGATATCCCCCCCCCAGAAAAAAAATTCACTATGGTGTCTTTTACTCTTCATCATTTTTAGTGTGATGATGAATAGCTCAACGGTCCATTTCACTTCCCTCCTCTGTACAAAACTCGGGTGGCCATAGCTAATGTGTCCGTATGTTAGGTTTTGTGCATGTTACGGAGTGAACACGCATGTCATTCTCAGTGCCTTGCTGTGGTTCAGTCCTCCATGCAGTGTTGGAGGAAGGCACCGTCATTTCCTGTTGCGTTACCACTCGGGGCATGCAGTCATGGGCCACCCGTGTGCCACCACCATTGACTGGGTGCTGTGTACCTTAACGCCCAGGATGCAGGACTGCTCAGAGGTGCATCTGACAGAACTCCCTCCCCCTCCAGCACCACCAGATTTTCAAGGGTTTTCTGTAGGCCTCCTAGGGGTTCTGTATCTGTTCAGAACAAATACTGCATGCTTGTTGTGCTAAGGCTTAATTGCGGGCTGCTTACCAACCATTGGTGGGGCAGTTGATCAAATCAATTGAAGGAGGTCTGTCAATGTGATGGGGAAAATTTGGTGTTGGAAAGGTTGTTTGCGGTGTCTTGTTTTTGAGTATTTTGTTCACAAGCTACAACTCAATGTGCCTTTAACAGGGGAAGGGAGCACAGCCCTGTAAGACTGAATGTAGTCTAAACTCTGATATTTAGGGGGCACGTGGTAGGGCTCAGTCAGTTAAGTATCTGATTCATCATTTAGGCTCAGGGCATGATCTGGTTCATGGGTTCAAGCCCCATGTCTGGCTCTGTACTGATGGTGTGGAGCCTGCTTTGGGTTCTATCTCCCTCTCTGCCCTCCCCCAGCTTGCTAGCTCTCTCAAAAAATTTAAGAAGTATAAAAAAAAAATAAACTATGCTAATTTTCTAACCTGCAACGAGTAATAGTCCATTGTATATATAAACCACATCTTCTTCATCCCCTCATATGTTGATGGACATTTGGGCTCTTTCCATAATTTGGCTGTTGATGGTGCTGCTATAACCATTGGGTACATGTTTCCCTTTGAATCAACATTTCTGTATCCCTTGGATAAATGCCTAGTAGTGCAATTGCTGGGTCGTAGGGTAGTTCTATTTTTAATTTTTTTAGGACCTGCACACTGTTTTCCAGAGCGGCTGCACCAGTTCACATTCCCAGCAACAGTGGAGAGGGGTCTCTCTTCTGTGTGTCCTCACTAACACCTGTTGTTGCCTGAGTTGTTTAGACCTTCTGATGGGTGTGAGGTGGTATCTGATGGTGGTTTTGATTTGTATTTCCTTGATGATGAGTGATGTTGAGCATCTTTTCACGTCTATTAGCCACCTAGAAGAAGTATCTGTTCATGTCTTCTGCCCATTTCTTCACTGGATTATTTGGGTTTTTTTGGGTGTTGGGTTTGGTAAGTTCTTTATAGATTTTGGATACTAACCCTTTATATATATGACATCTGCAAATATCTTCTCCCATTCCATCCGTTGTCTTTTAGTTTTGTTGATTATTTCCTTTGAAGAATGAAATCTTGCCTTTGCAGCAGTGTGGATGGAACTAGGGTGTATTATACTAAGCGAAATAAGTCTGAGAAAGATGTATCCTATGATTTCACTTATATGTGGAATTTGAGGAACACAACAGATGAACATAGGGGAAGGGAAGGAAAAACCAGATGAAAACGGGGGGAGGCAAACCATAAGCGACTCTTACAGAGAACAAATTGAGGGTTGATGGGATGGGGGATGGGGAGGATGGGTTAAATGAGTGATGGGCACTAAGGAGGGGCACTTGCTGGGATGAGCACTGGGTGTCGTATGTAAGTGATGAATCACTAGATTCTACTTCCTGAGGCGAAGATGACACTGTATGGTAACTAACTTAAAAAAGCTCTGATATTTACAAGACAGCGTATTGTCTGAAGTCTGCCAGGCTCCATCCAGTCTGCGACCCTGGCAAAGCCTTAGCCGGTGTGTTCGCTTGTCTGTTATGTGAGGTGTCACCTGCCCTCCATCACACCACCTTCTGCTCCTTCAACATGTAGGTATTAACACCCATTCTGTGCTTAGAAAAGAAGGAAACCATGGCCGGTAAGGTGAGGTGTTGCTCATGGCTTCGTGGAACTTAAAATCTGGGGGGAGAAAGACCAAATGAGACCTCTGTTTCCTAGAGCGTAGAAGAAACGTCATGACTATGTAGGCAATGTGTGTGTGCATCTGGGAGAGGTTTACATAGGACACTTGCACATGTGAATGTACAGCTTCCTATTTGTTGGTGGTAGACTGAATAACCAGTAACTCAGATTTGAAGATGACTTACCCCTTCCTATTAACATGGATGTAAAATTCTTAATTCAGTGGTTACAAATTTGGTCTTGTAGCACATTTTAAAACGATATCTAGGAGAGAGGAGGATGGGATCATGCCTTCATACTAAAATCTTACAAATAAGTTAAATAGAAAAACATCACCTGAATCCATTTATAAAACACCTGAAAAAAATTCTATAATTTCAAATATGTAGGAGTAACTAATCTAAAATCATAATTTTTAAAGCCACTTAATTCAACTGTTCCTAAAACTGTAGATTTAATTTCTTTGCCTTCCGGTGTAGATGCTCAAAATCTTACTGGAGAAAATGTATGCTAAAAGTCATTATGCAGATTTCTTAAACTCTACAGGGACTTCTTTTTGAGGAAATATGGACACTATGCATTTTAGATCCTCCACACATTTTCTAATTCTCATTTAAACTACACATTTGTACAATTATCAAAGTAAAATTTCACTTGGGTGAGTATATATCTGAGTATGTGTGTGAAAACACACGCCTTTGACGATCTCCCAGCAGCTACCTGCCTGTGTAAGATATTAAAACATGTTCTCTTATAATCCAGAAGAGCACACAGGTAGTAAGACAGTAACGTTTACCTTGAACAAGGCGAACGGGAGTGGAGAAGGCACTTTACCTGGTGTTCTGTTTTGCCCACAATATAAATCACAGCTGTGCTTCTGAAATCAGCTTCTGAGAGCTATTCCCATAAGTCAGCAATAAACATAATGAAAAGATGCTTAAAATGAGAAATACCACAATTCAACAGTTTAAAAGCACATTTACCAAAAAAAAAAAAAAAATCCTCTTTCACCAGATAAGGAGAAAACCATGGCTTGTGGTACCTAAAGCCTTGCTCTTCAATCTGGGGCTCGTTGGAAGCGATCCATAGAGAACCTTCTGGCCAGCGTCTGTTACGGAGCATTGTGGTTTTACAGACATCAGTTGTATGACTTTGCCATTTGTCTTGTGACTGTAGGCGTGCTTTGAGGAGGAGGGTGTGAGAAAAACTTTTTCCTTTGTGTGTTGTTGGCTGCCCCCTGCTTCAAAACTAAAAGGACCTTGTTGGGAACTCTGGCAAACTAGACAGGGTTCAGATCTCAGCACAGGAGTGAAAGCCATTCAAGATGTCCTGACTCCCATGTGAGACCTCCTCCATCCACTTCACCAAAGAGCAGTAGTGGATGAAAATATCTGCAGCCTGTCTATCTGATGCAACCCTCTCAGTATCTGAAATGTGTAGGGAACTCCTACAACACAAGAGACAAGCAACTGTTCAATGGGCGAAGAACTCTTAAGGGCTTGAATAAACATGTTTTCCCCCAACGAAGATCTACAGTGGCCAACAAGTTCATGAAAGGATGTTGAACATCACTAATAAGGGAAAGGCAAATCAAAACCACGATGAGATGTCACCTCACACCTGTCAGGATGGCTGTTACAGATATTAAAAAGTCAGTATGTGGAGAAAGGGGAACTTTCATGCACTGTTGGTGGGAATGCAAACTGGCGCAGCCAGTCTGGAGAACAGAATGGAGGTTTCTCACAAGATTAAAAGTAGAACTACCCTATCACCCAGTTATTCTACTTGGAAGTATCTAAAGGGAATGAAATCCAGATCTTAAAGATCTCTATAGCCCATGTTCGTTGCAGTGTTTTTCACGGTATCCAAGACATGGAAACAACCTAAGTGTCCATTGATGGATGAATGGATAGAGAACAATGTGTGTACACACGGTGGAATTCCAGCCATAAAAAAGGAAGCCAGCCATCTGTGACAGTGTGATGGAACTGGAGGACAGTACAATGGCTGAAATAAGTCACAGAACAAATGTTACCCGGTGGGACTTCTATGAGGAATCTGAACATCCAACTCAGAAGGTGCAATATGGTTTTTGCTGAGAACTTGGAGGAGGAATAGGGTTGGTCAGAGGTTCCAAAATTTGTTATTCAAGATTAAGTCTTAGACAGCTACCATACAGCGTGGTGATTATCAGTATACTATATTGTGTACTGGAAAATATGCTAAAATAAGTGTATGTTTTCCAGAGGATTTTTTTTAATGAAACTTATTGTCCAGTTGGTTTCCATACAACACCCAGTGCTCATCCCAACAGGTGCCCTCCTTCATGCCCATCACCCACCCTCCCCTCCCTCCCCTCCCTCTCACCCCCCCCCATCAACCCCTCAGTTCTTAGTTTTTAAGAGTCTCTCATGGTTTGTCTCCTTCCCTCTCTGTAACTGTCCCCCCCCCTCCCCCCCCCCCCCCGGTCTTCTGTTAAGTTTCTCAGGATCCACATAAGAGTGAAAACATATGGTATCTCTTTCTCTGCCTCACTGATTTCACTTAGCATAACGCCCTCCAGTTCCATCCACGTTGCTGTAAATGACCAGATTTCATTCTTTCTCGTTGCCAAGTAGTATTCCATTGTGTATATAAACTACATCTTCTTTATCCATTCGTCAGTCGATGGACATTTAGGCTCTTTCCGTAATTTGGCTATTGTTGAAAGTGCTGCTATAAACATTGGGGTACAAGTGCCCCTGTGCATCAGTACTCCTGTAACCCTTGGGTAAACTCCTAGCAGTGCTATTGCTGGGTCATAGGGTAGTTCTATTTTTGTTTTGAGGCACCTCCACACTTTTCCAGAGTGGTTGCACCGGTTTGCATTCCCACCAACAGTGCAATGTCCTCGCCAGTGTCTCTAGTCTCCCGATTTGTTCATTTTAGCCACTCTGACTGGCGTGAGGTGGTATCTCAGTGTGGTTTTGATTTGTATTTCCCTGATGAGTGACATTGAGCATCTTTTCATGTGTGTTGGCCATCTGGATGTCTTCAATACAAGTGTCTATTTGTGTCTTCTGCCCATTTCTTCACTGGATTGTTTTTAGGGTGTGGAGTTTGGTGAGTTCTGTACAGATTTTGGATACTAGCCCTTTAGCCAATATGTCATTTGCAAATATCTTTTCCCATTCCATCGGTTGCCTTTTAGTTTTGTTGATTGTTTCCTTTGCAGTGCAGAAGCTTTTTATCTTGATGAGGTCCCAATTGTACATTTTTGCTTTTAATTCCCTTGCCTTTGGAGACATATCAAGTAAGAAATTGCTGTGGCTGAGGTCAAAGAAGGTTTTTTTTTTTTTTTCCTTTCTCCAGGGTTTTGATGGTTTCCTGTTTCACATTCAGGTCCTTCATCCATTTTGAGTTTATCTTTGTGAACGGTGTAAGAAAATGGTTTAGTTTCATTCTTCTGCATGTTGCCATCCAGTTCTCCCAGCACCATTTGTTAAAGAGACTGTCTTTTTTCCCCGTTGGAAAGTATTTCCTGCTTTGTCAAAGATTAGTTGGCCATACATTTGTGGGTCCAATTCTGGAGTCTCTGTTCTGTTGGTCTGTTTTTGTGCCAATAGCATGCTGTCTTGATGATTACAGCTTTGTAGTAGACTAAAGTCTGGGATTGTGATGCCTCCTGCTTTGGTTTTCTTCCTCAATACTACTATGGCTATTCAGAGTCTTTTGTGTTTCCATACAAATTTTAGGATTGCTTGTTCTAGCTTCGAGAAGAATGCTGGTACAATTTTATTGGGATTGCATTGAATGTGTAGATAGCTTTGGGTAGTATTGACATTTTAACAATATTTATCTTCCAATCCATGAGCACGGAATGTTTTTCCATTTCTTTATATCTTCTTCAATTTCCTTCATAAGCTTTCTATAGTTTTCAGCATACAGATCTTTTACATCTTTGGTTAGGTTTATTCCTAGGTATTTTATGCTTCTTGGTGCAATTGTGAATGAGATCAGTTTTATTTGTTTTTCTGTTGCTTCATTATTAGTGTATGAGAATGCAACTGATTTCTGTACATTGATTTTGTATCCTGAGACTGCTGAATTCATGTATCAGTTCTAGCAGACTTGGTGGAGTCTGTCGGGTTTTCCATGTATAATATGTCATCTGCAAAAAGTGAAAGCTTGACTTCATCTTTGCCAATTTTGATGCCTTTGATTTCCTTTTGTCTGATTGCTGATGCTAGAACTTCCAACACTATGGTAAACGACAGTGGTGAGAGTGGACATCCCTGTAGTGTTCCTGATCTCAGGGGGAAAGCTCTCAGTTTTTCCCCCATTGAGGATGATATTAGCTGTGGGCTTTTCATAAATGGCTTTTATGATGTTTAAGTATGTTCCTTCTATCCCGACTTCCTTGAGGGTTTTTATTAAGACAGGATGCTGAATTGTCAAATGCCTTTTATGCATCGATTGACAGGATCATATGCTTCTTATCTTTTCTTTTATTAACGTGATGTATCACATTGATTTGTGAATATTGAACCAGCCCTGCAGCCCAGGAATGAATCCTTGATCATGGTGAGTAATTCTTTTTATATGCTGTTGAATTCGATTTGCTAGTATCTTGAGAATTTTTGCATCCATATTCATCAGGGATATTGGCCTGTAGGTCTTTTTTGCTGGGTCTCTGGTTTGGGAATCAAAGTAATGCTGGCTTCATAGAATGAGTCTGGAAGTTTTCCTTCCCTTTCTATTTTTTGGAACAACTTGAGAAGGATAGGTATTATCTCTGCTTCAAATGTCTGGTAGAATTCCCCAGGGAAGCCATCTGGTCCTGGACTTTTATTTTTTGGGAGATTTTTGATAACTGATTCAATTTCTTCACAGGTTATGGGTCTGTTAAAACTTTCTATTTCTTCCTGCTTGATTTTTGGAAGTGTGTGGGTGCTTAGGAATTTGTCCATTTCTTCCAGGCTGTCCAGTTGGTTGGCATATAATTTTTCACAGTATTCCCTAATAATTGCTTATATTTCTGAGGGATTGGTTGTAATAATTCCATTTTTATTCATGATTTTATCTATTTGGATTCTCTCCCTTTTTGAGAAGGCTGGCTAGAGTTTTATCAATTTTATTTTTTCAAAAAACCAACTCTTGGTTTCATTGATCTGCTCTACGGTTTTTTAGATTCTGTATTATTTCTGCTCTGGTCTTTATTATTTCTCTTCTGTGTTTGGGGTGTCTTTGTTCTGCTTCTATTTCCTTTAGATGTGCTGTTAGATTTTGTATTTGGGATTTTTCTTGTTTCTTGAGATAGGCCTGGATTGCAATGTATTTTCCTCTCAGGACTGCCTTTGCTGCGTCCCAAAGCATTTGGATTGTATTTTCATTTGTTTCCATATATTTCTTAATTTCTTCTCTAATTGCCTGGTTGACCCATTCATTCTTTAGTAGGGTGTTATTTAACCTCCATGCTTTTGGAGGTTTTCCAGACTTTTTCCTGTGGTTGATTTCAAGCTTCATAGCATTGTGGTCTGAAAGTGTGCATGGTATGATCTCAATTCTTTTATACTTATAAAGGGCTGTTTTGTGACCCAGTATGTGATCTATCTTGGAGAATGTTCCATGTGTGCTCAAGAAGAAAGTATATTCTGTTGCTTTGGGATGCAGAGTTCTAAATATATCTGTCAAGTCCATCTGATCCAATGTATCATTCAGGGCCCTTGTTTCTTTATTGATCCTGTGTCTAGATGATTAAAGTCCCCTGCAATTACCACATTCTTATCAAGAAGGTTGCTTAGGTTTGTGATTGTTTTATGTATTTGGGGGCTCCCATATATGGGGCATAGACATTTATAATTGTTAGCTCTTCCTAATGGATAGACCCTGTAATTATTATATAATGCCCTTCATGTCTTGTTACAACCTTTAATTGAAAATCTAGTTTGTTTGATATAAGTATGACTACTCCAGCTTTCTTTTGACTTCCAGTAGCATGATAGTTCTCCATTCCTTCACTGTCAATCATGAGTCTCTTGTAGACAGCAAATAGATGGGTCTTGTTTTTCTATCCATTCTGATAGCCTGTGTCTTTTGGTTGGAGCATTTAGTCCATTTACATTCAGTGTTACTGAAAGATATGGGTTTAGAGTCGTTGTGATGTCTGTAGGTTTCATGCTTGTAGTGATGTCTCTGCTTGTAGTGATGTCTCTGGTACTTTGTGGTCCTTTCAACATTTCACTCAGAGTGCCCCTTAGGATCTCTTGTAGTGCTGGTTTAGTGGTGACAAATTCCTTCAGTTTTTGTTTGGGAATACCTTTATCTCTCCTTTTATTCTGAATGACAGACTTGCTGGATAAAGGATTCTCAGCTGCATATTTTTTCTGTTCATCACATTGAAGGTTTCCTGCCATTCCTTTCTGGCCTGCCAAGTTTCAGTAGATAGGTCTGCCAGTAGTCTTATGGGTCTCCCTTTGTAAGTTAGAGCCTATTTATCCCTAGCTGCTTTCAGAATTTTCTCTTTATCCTTGTATTTTGCCAGTTTCACTATGTCATGCAGAAGATCGATTCAAGTCACATCTGGAGGGAGTTCTCTGTGCCTCTTGGATTTCAATGCCTTTTTCCTTCCCCAGATCCGGGAAGTTCTCAGCTATTATTTGTTCAAGTACACCTTCAGCCCCTTTCTCTCTCCTTCTGGAAATCCTAGGATGTGGATATTGTTCTGTTTGATTGCATCACTTAATTCTCTAATTCTCCCCTCATACTCCTGGATTTTTTTTTATCTTTTTCTCAGCTCCCTTTTTCTCAATTTTATCTTCTAATTCACCTATTCTCTCTTCTGCCTCTTCAATCCGTGCTGTAGCTGTCTCCATTTTATTTTACACCTCATTTATAGCATTTTTTAATTCCTGACTATTTTTTAGTCCGTTGATCTCTGTAACAATAGATTCTCTGCTGTCCTCTATGCAGAGGCGGGTTCTGTACTGTTGCACAGCCCTCGAGGGAGGGAATCTCTTTCTCCATCTGCGGACTGAGCCCCTGACCTACACCTGCACCCAGGCCCCTGGCTCCCCTCCTCCCCAGGTGTGTGAACAGGGAGCCAGCCCCAGGCCCCAGTCCAAAGAAATCCGGCAGTTACAGATCAGATCCCTCTTGGTGTCAGTCTGAGGTCTTTCTCCTGTCCAGATACTATCCTTCACTACCCTAGCCCCTCTTTCTCTTCCCTTTGTCTCTCTGAAGGGGGCCCCTCCCCTCTGTGCCCACGCAGCCTTTTTTTTTTTTTTTTTTATTTTCCAGCTTTCCCATTTTATTCCTAGTAGATTTAGTCTCTCTTCCTCCCAGGCTCCTGTGTTCAAAGTCCTTTGGTTTCTACACTTCTTTGTTTGAGAGGCATGGGAAGTATGGATTCCCCCTACTTCTCCTCCATGTTGGCCCCTCCAAATGGTTCTTAAAGGTTTGCATAGACTGAGAGAAAAGCAAAAAAAAAAAAAAATCACACCAAGGTCACACTAATATGGACTACAGTCTATAATTCCATCCATTCTCCTGTACACCAGACCATTGGGGTTGACGATTTACATATTTTACATTATGTGTAAAACTTTGGAAAAAAAAATGTTTTTATTTTTGAGACCAAGAGAGACAGCATGAGCAGGGGAAGGGCAGAGAGAGAGGGAGATGTGTGTAAAACTTTTAACTCACACTTTCCTTTTATTCCAAATTCACCTAACTCAAATGTATATGTCATCTGACTTTCACACATTTGTCAGATTTCAACTTTTTGACTTTCTCATTTAACTCCAAAATACCTCTATCAAAATAAATCCTATATAAAGTTCAAAGAGAATGGGGTAAATAGTATGAGGAGACTCTGTGATGCTTCCAATCCAGGATCACATCAGGCTCCATTTGTAGAACTTGCAACATTTGAACAAGAAAATGTTGAAATATTCGTCTTTTCTGATAGTAGATGAAGGATTGGGGAATAGTCCACATGTTAATGTTCTTTAGTACAGGAATATATTCTAAATGTAAAGCCAGGGCAATTAAATATTTGGCTTTGGACTTTAACCCAGATTCATAGGTTAATTTGGGTAAGAACAAACACAAAAACTTTTCCAGTTGTGAGGTTAATACTGAAGATTCCAAAGCCTAAGTTGTGAGACCCAGTGGACAAAACTGATCTTAAACACATGCCGGAGTGACTGGTTCAGTTAATACCAAGAGATCAGCTTCCTACTGACAGGGCGTAATAAACTACTTGTAAATTTATGATGAAGACTGTTTGTGTGGACCTTACATCATAAAAGGACATTTGTGTCTACATTTCAGTAAAAACGATTCAGTGGCCAAATCTTGGTGAATGTCATGGAAGTCAACATTCCTGTCAGTGGAAAGCTCAGGACTTGTCTGATTAGGATCTAAAACAACCTAGGAAACTATGGACCAGGGAAATCTCCAAAAAATGGGACGTATCTGTTTTCATATTCAGAGTAATGATTTGTATTATTGGTCTGCTGCTTAATTCCTGCTACTGGGAGAGTTTCTCACCTCTAGAAATTATAAAATTGCCAGAACCATTTTAGTAACCTTTTAGAAATGGAAATTCACTAGGATAGGATAAAAAAAACAATGATTCATGAACATATGTGAAAGATGTAAAATATTCTCTAGGTTACTTATTTTCAAACGAAAGGACAGTGCCTACTGTGTCACATAACAATTTTTTTATAGAATTTGGTCATTTTTTTTAAGAGCACGAGTTGGGGAGGGGCAGAGAGTGGGGAAGAGAATCTCAACCAAGCTCTGCTCTGTCTGCACAGAGCCCAACATGGGGCTCCATTCCACAAACCATGAGATCATGACCTGAGCTGAAATCAAGAGTCAGACCCTCAACTGACTGAGCTGCCCATGTGCCCCTATAATTTGGTCATTTAATTAAAATGTATAAGTATCAAATTTGAATCACCTTAAGTAGATTAGGTATTAAGATATTCTTCACCTCCTGAGGTGATTTTTTTCATGATCTCATTACACCTCTTTTATTCACTCTGGCAATATTTATAACCTGGGTATTGTCACAGACTGTATCATAAGAAGAGACCTTCATGGTACTAAACTTCCAATGAATAATACTTATTATTTAATCAAGATTATGAATTTATAAAACTTCTGTCTCGAAAGGAAAGCTGGATTTTCCAGGTACATCAAATTGCCTTGAGGACGCCTGGCTGGCTCAGAAGAGTCTGAGTCTTGACCTCATAGTCATACAAGCCCTATTTGGGTGTAGAGAGTGCCTAAAAAGAATCTTTTAAAAAATAATTGCCTTAAACTTACTATACATATCCTCTATCTCCTATCCAGTATATTAATACAAAACTGGAGAAATTGGAGGGCTTTGGTTGAGAGGGTAAATCTTCAACTGAATTTATAAAGAAAAAGCCTGTCCTAGAACATTGATTGTCAAAGTATGTAAATGCATGCAAATTTCTTAGAAATTGATCCTAAGCCAATAATGGCACCTTTTCATTATGTTCAGAATCTTACATGCCATGGGACTGAGCACATTTAACCCTAGGAATGGATGAGGCAGTGCAGGTCTCTGAATCCCTCATGAGCTCACGAGCCCTCGACCCCCAGACCCCCTCAAGGGCCTTGTCTGCCGCAGGTGGCCGGTGAACTGCTTCTGCATTTCCAGAACCCTGGCCCAGTAGTGAACTTCCATCTCTACTTACACGTCACTGCCTTCTAATCTCATGGCAGCAACAAGGAAACTTACTTTCCAGCGGGACACAGTGGGAAGAAAGCAGAGGATTTGGGGGAATTTCAGGATTCAGATCTTTGTATTTGTTGCTAATGGACTCCATGCTCATCAGTAACTAACTGAATTTGCTCAGCTCTTAAAGATGGGGGGGAAAAAACCTACCTCTTAGGATTGCTTTGAAGATGTAACGAGCTGAAGGTACCTTGTGGATTTTAAACTATTTTCATTTTGTAAACCCCAACTGGTATAACTCATATTCTTAATTATCAACAATCTTTTTTATTCCTCTGTATCTTAAATGAAGTACTACAGAGACTATTTATACTTTCATTCTCCTTATCGAGAAAGAAAGTAAATTTATCCCTTCACAGATGGTTGTTTCTAATGGTAGAAACATGGTTGTACATGCATGTGTGATTCTTATTTCCTAACTGGAAAGAAATGGTACCATGGTCTGTGCATTACTCTAGAGTGACAATGAGGAGATGTGAGGAGACCTACCCTGTCTGTAATTTTATGTCTGGCTAGCGGGAAGACATTCTGGAGGTTTTTTGATTCATGACCCAGTAGCTAGTCCTGGGTTTAAGGTACAGTTTTGGTGACATTTTCTCGGTGGTGGTGATCTTCTCAGTAACTGTTTCAAAAGCTTATGACGTCAACAAATATAAGCCTCACCAAGCATCGTGTGGGCCATGAGTGTGTGTATATTGGAACTCCAAAGGGTGATATTGGCTTCGTCTTCAAGGTGCTCAGTGCCCAGCTGGGGAATGTGTAAGTTACCCCGAGAGAGTATCTTCAGAACGCCTTTTATAACCCACCGGGGGTCGTTCTCCTCTTGCCTTCCAACCCCTCAAGCCAGGGTGGTGGGGGTGGTGGCACCGTCTTGCTTTCCCTGCTGCAGTGGCCACAGGGACGTCTGACGTTACCTCCTGAATGAATCCATGTGGGTACAGACCCTGTCCCAGCAACGAATATCTTAAGCATCAAGGAAGCCTAGGGATGTGAGAACGCCTCACCCCAATACAGATGACGAATGCTCTTGGAGGAAAGCCGGGATCACCTGCTGAGAATTCTCCCAGCTCTCAGGTAGAGAGTGCTCTCATCCCTGAGACTCAGGAGTGGGGGTGAGGACCCCAATAACTCAGGAAGTCTTAATGAGCGACATGAAAAGTGTCCCTCCGCTGCCCCTGGGGGATGTTTGGCTTTATCTGGAGACCTCTGGGTTGTCATGACTGTGGAGTGCTCCTGGCCTCTAGGGGGCAGAGTCCCCACATGCTGGCAAAAGTCCTACGGTGGGCAGGACTGCCCCCACAACGAAGAACTATCCAGTTCCCTGGTCCAGAAAACGTAGATACGGAGCCCCTGAGCCTAAGTGTGGCAGACATTCGTGCCCATCCCTGTCCCCGCCCTCCTTCCCAAGCCCCTTCTGTGGTCACTGCCTGTGCCTGAGTCTGGGCCTTCCATGTATCAGGTCAGAGGAAAGTGCACACGAGTGAAGAATTACTAGTAAATTTGATCCCTGAACTTTGTGCCTGAAGAGACTCAAGTATTCAATGTCAACATGCAAGGTGGAGTAGAGTCAAACAAGCCTAATTATCCAGAGTCCTGTGATATGCCCCGATTCGAGAGACCCCCTGAAAACAAACCACCAGAGTCCAGAGTCAAAGCCAAGCGGCAAGGGTCGTTTATTGCAGGTTCGAACCCGGTCCTCTGCGCACTCGTTGCCGGTGACGCTAAGAGGCCCCGAGCAAGGATCTTACAGCTTCTTTTATAGACAGGCACAAACAAGTTAGGGATTTCTTTTGAGGTTACAGAGCTGTTATTGGTTGACATTTAAATTTGAACGCTCAGCAGAACTTGTTTGGTTCCTGCCTTTATTTCAAACCACTCAGCAGAACTTGATTGGTTCCCACCTTTAGGTCAGACTACAACCGGCCGTGCCCTGGCTGGTTTCGGGAATGGCGGCGGGGGAGGAATCTTTTCTTTGCAGTTGTGAGTACACCTGGTAATTTTCCTCTTAGTCTCTCATCCTGGTCCTTAGGTGTGTGGTTCATAACATGCTTGGATCTTGTCAGTTTGGGCAAACCAACATTCCAGGCATTTTCTGGTTGCCTTTCCGGGCCACACTGCCCTGATTTCCAGATCAGGGTGGTATTATACGTTGTCTGTAGAAACGAACACAGGTCCGTGAGAAGAATGGGTTGGGCTTGGGCCGCTACTGGAGGCGGTCAGAATGGTTAGAATTATGTTTCGTTATTAGTGCAGTGCGATGTATGGTAGAGGCCTGATTTAGGTGATGTTCTTTTAGTTTCATCTTGCCTTTTTTCTCTAATTCTCCTTTTGGCTGTTGCGTTAACGCTTTCTGTGTGCATGCCACTGTATGCCTCATCTAGCCCCGATTGCCCCAGCAAGCTTCTGTATTTGTGATTAAAGTTCTTTCCAAGAGCTGAAGGGTTGTGGTTAAACACAGGGGTCACCTATCTCCATGCTGGAACATTCTGTTTCATTTAAAAAAAAAATGATCTGAGACTTTGGGATGGCCACTGCTTCTGTACCCCGTGATCTGACCTTGAAAAAGCCTTTTCTTTTTCCCTAAATGGAGTTTGGGCTGAATGTAATTCCTCCCTAGCAACAAATAAAACTAGTTCCTAACACTAGATGATATTAAGGTCCCTGCACCTCAGGGTCCATTCCAATGTTTCGTGGGCCTCTCTGTCCTGTCCCTAATATCCTGAAACTTCTAAATTAGTCTCTCACCAAATTAAAGTCGACCAGTGCTTGACGTAGCCATCATGTCTTTATTTAATGATGTAATTTTGATGATGAATTACATGTCTTGGAATAGAAATTGAGCTTTTCAAAAAGCAGAACTGAGGGACCTTGTTGAAATTTTGCAAAATTGCAGACACGTCTCTTAATTTTGATCCCTAAACTTCTTTAGGAGCAGGAACTGATGTCTTAATTCAGGTACATAGAGGCTGAGAGAAGTACCTACCTTTAATCTCGGATTATCTTTACTATTCTGGTTTCTCTACTGTCAATTATAAAATGCAGCTGTCCAGTTCATGGTTGCTTAACTAAATCCAGCTCACTTCAAAATTATTTGACAATGATCCTTCACCTTAATAGAATGTTGTTCACTTGACCCCAATGTCTTAAAGCCCTTCTAATGGAGAACTGTTACATCGAATTCATATGGGAACTCTGAGAAGAATACTCAATTTAATAGGAGACGGGATACTGCCTAGAACTTCTATGAGAATATTTAGTTTACAGATAAACTGTGATACTGGACTAGTTCTCAAATGCCATCTGGTGAGTGCTGACTTCATAAAACAATATGGGACAGGACAGAGTATAAATTATATTTAAAGCAGTTAAATGAAAAGTGTCCATCCACTTTTCTTACTTGGCATATGGGCTAGGAAACTATTACCAAAATGATTTTTTTTTTCAAAGCTTTCCATGGGGGATTGTCTAAAATCCAGACATTTCCCCCTAAATGTGCCTTTTCTATTTCCTCTTACCATGTTGTTTGTCAATTATTGAAATGGACAGGTACTACATTGAATTGAAATGGCTAAGTACACGCGTAGCATCAGGAATGCACAATGACTAATCATTCAGGCATTCCATGGTTTGCATCGTGTGTTAAGAGCCCCAGAGTGGAAAGATTACTTTTGTCTCCTTCTCCCTCTTGTTTGTTCTTCCTGCCCCTGTCCGCCGGCTCTGTCCCTCCTTTGGCTTTCTCCCAATACCCTTGCTTCAGCACATACCGCCTCTTGCTAACTGTTCCCTCGGATTTTGTGTGTTTATTCCCAAGACAAACTATTAGCATGTCAGAACTGACCTACTTTGGAGCTCATAACATTCAACATGAGGTAACCCACAAAGTGATTTGGCATAAAAGCACAGTGATTTGCAGAGAGCAACATTTATGGTGGTTTTAGCTGATTATAATGTGGAGAGGTATTTAATAATTACTCTTAGATTGTAGCAATCTCCTCTCAGAAAAAAAAAAAAAAAAAAAAAAGACGACCTATACTTCTGGCCAAGACGAATAACCAGGGACTAGGTTGATGATCCTGCCCACAATGATGAATATATAAAACCAGAAAAAAAAAAAAAAAACCTGGACTCCTTCCTAAGCGACTATAAACAAAGGAGCCCATGATTTTCTGAGATTATGGCCTTCAGAGAATTTTCTGGCTGGGGTCCAGGGAGTGGGAACTGAAGCCAAGACCAAGCAGGTTCCCTGTGGTGAGGAGAGGAAGTTGAGATTCCAGCGCAGTGAGAACAGCTCCAGTTTGCAGGACCGCGAATTCTCGATAGGTGCTGAAAATGCCCAAGAAGTGCTCTGGAAAGTGTAAAGGACCACACGTGTTGGAGGGAAGTACTAAGACCTGGAAAGGACCTTCTGGGAAGATCAAAGAACCATGCTCAGGGTGCGCTCCAGTTCAGAAGGTGTAGCTGCTGCCACGGCACAGATACCCTCATAACTCGGGGTGCCGTGTGGAGGAATGTGGGAGGGTGTTCTGTCCTGGGGGTGGGTGATCTACCTAGACTAATGTCCCATGCTCTGGGCTTGTCCAAAAATCCTTAAAGCAAGAGCCAGAACAATCCAACTGCTTCCAAGCGATGTAACTGTATCCTAGAACAAAATATAATTATAAGAAAACTGTTAATTCAGCACTCGGAGAAATACCCACAAGGTCTGACAGCCAGCCGGGATAACCAGACATACCAAAGAAAGAAAAACTAGAACAGACATGAGTCAAAAAAGGTAGGAATAAAAACTTAAGAATTGAAAAGATCTCATTTTATTCTTAACATTTATTTTTTGAGAGCGTAAGCAGGGGAGGGGCAGAGAGAAGGGGACAGAGGATCAGCTCTACACTGGCATCAGCGAGCCCACACGGGGCTCAAGCTCACAAACCCGTGAGATCATGACCTGAGCTGAAGTCAGATGTTTAACCGACTGGGCCACCCAGGTACCCCAGAAAGATCTCATTTTAAAACCGAAAGCTATATGATTCTAGAAGCTAATGGAAAAATCCTTTACATCTTGGTTTAAAGAGTTTAATGTACCAACAGCGTGGTCTGTAATATTTTAAAAACCTCTGTAAATTAGACACCAAAACTAAGAACTATTCTTTGAAAGAAACTGTTAGGGGAGTGAAAACGTTAGACCTGAAGATATTTTTGCAAAGAACAAGCCCGCTTTATCTGATAGAGGATTTGTTTCCAGATGTCTGAATATATACAGAACTCTCAAATGTCAAAGTAGTGCAGTTAGTAAACATGTAAAAGAGTTCAACAAATTTCATCAAAGATGTCAAATTCATTAAAAAAAAAAAAAACTCAAATGTATTCTTCAGGAACTGCAGACCAGAGCTGTGATGCACATGCCTTCTAGAATGACTAAAAGTTTAGAAAAGACCAGAAGAGATGTTAGCGTGGATATGTAGCTACTGGCATTCTTGTGTTGTTGGTGGGAATATATCGTACAACCACTTTGTGAGAAAGGATTTAGCGACGTCTTTAAAATTTAAGCCTACACTTCCCATGGACGTAGCCATATGTCCTTATAAGGAGCATGGAGACCTATAAATGCCTCATTTGTAAGAGCTGAACACTGAAAATAACTCAAAGGTCTCTACAGTTGAAGGGAATGAACACGATCTGTATCCTTGGAATGGGGTGCACTGTTACTTCACTCAACAGCATGAATGATTGTCCAAGTGATCCTGAAGTCCGAAGAAAGAGCGCACACTCTGTTTCTGTTATGAAAACCCATTGAGAAAACAAAGGGATCTGTAGGGAAAGACCCTTCATGCTTGAGGATGAGGGTCCTGAGCAGGGTGGGAGGGATATGTCTCACAGGAACACAGGATGCTTGAGCGTGTGTTCTCTGGCCCATGGTAATGGTTTCACAGGCGATATCCTATCACGGTTTATCGTGCACCTTAAATGTGTATATTCTATCACATGCAGATTTTACCTCAAACTGGATTGTGTAAATATGTTGATCGCAGGTATGAATTTTTATATCCCGAATTTCCTCTGAATCTGGACATTGGGGCTTTGACTTTGTTGATAACAATATCAGAGACCAGTGTTTTGAAAGCCCTCTAAAAATGTTGGTTTTGAGGGATTCTGTCCTTCCCCCACCCATAGAACTATTCTGATGGACATTTATTCACAATGCTTTTTTTCAAGTTGTGAAACAAAATGTCTTAGCTCACACCTGCGCCCTCCTTACTCCCTAGAAACCCCAAAATCTGCTGGACCCACTTACCCTTAGAAGCTTCACTGCGTTTAGTGTTTATACATTCCATGGGGATAAAGGAACTGGGGAGTCCATTTCTTTACCCTATTGAAAAACCATCCCTGAATAGCGATGCTCAGCCCACCACTTGACAAATCAGTGTAAGGGAGGGCTGATCATATTTCTAGAGGATAGATCGGTTTAAAAAAAAAAAATCTAAATTGCTATTTAATCAGAGTAAGAGTGAAGGAGAGTGAGTATCCAGGCAACCATGCCGAGTCCGTTCAGGCTGACAGGAAGGCTTCCTCAAACCCTGGAGAGAAAAAGCAGTCCATTTTCCCCTTTGCAATGGAAGTGTTGTGCATTTGATAGCCTGTCCTTTGGGGAGAGGTGAGCAGAGATGGGGAGACGTGATCATTCAGGAGGCTGAACGGTGCACAGGCATCCCCATCCGCGTGAAGATGTTCTGGGCAGCTCGTACGGCCGTCTATGTGGCATGGTTCGCTCCCTGTCTGGGGAATTCCAGAAAACGCCAAAGCCTGACCGTGGCGGAGAAGCTGTCAGAGAGCTGGGCACGGGTCTTCTCCATGGGCAACGCAAGATCAGATTGTTTTTGGTGTGCAGGAGCGTGTGAGACCGTGAGGGTGTGGAGAAACTTTGAGCCCAAAATAGAAAAGGATTCTCCACGTGGGGTGTGTGTATTAGCAGGCTCCTTTGTCTTCCCGTTTCCCCCCCTGCTGTTGTGCGACTCAGGATTTTCCTCATCCTGGCCGGCGTGTTGCTGGAGGCAAAAACCATCCACTCCAAAGGCATTTGTAGCTGTTCCCCTTTCTGTTGTGTGTGCTTGAGTTTCAACCGCATCACCGAATAGCGTTATTTTAATTCCAGTTAATACACAGTGTTCTATTTCAGGTGTACAATGTGGTGATTCAACACTTCTACGCGGCAGCCAGTGTTCTTCATGACAAATGCCCTCCTTAATCCTCATCGCCTATTTTCCCCATCCCCCTGCCTCCCCTCTGGTGACCATCAATTTGTTCTCTTTATAGAGGGAGTCTTTTTTTTTTTTTGGTTTACCTCTCTTTCCCTCCCCCCCCCCCCCCCCCGCTTGTTTCTTAAATTCCACTTAGGAGTGAAATCGTGTGGTATTTGTCTTTCTCTGACTCATTTTGTTAGCATTATAGTCTCTAGCTCTGTGTGGTTGTAAATGGCAAGATCTCATTCCTTTAACTTTTTTAACGTTTATTTTTGAGACCGAGCACAAGCAGGGAAGGGACGGAGACAGAGGGCGACACAGAATCTGAAGCAGGCTCCAGGCTCTGAGCTGCCAGCACAGGGCCCGACGCGGGGCTCGAACTCACAAACCACGAGATCATGACCTGAGCCGACTGAGCCACCCAGGTGCCCCAAACTTTCTTTTTTATGACTGAATAGTAGTCTGTGGCGTATGTGTATCTCCTTTGCTTTACACATTCATCAAATGGTGGACACGTGGGCTGTTTCCATATCCTGGCTGTGTTAAATGCTGCTGCTCTAAACATCAGGGTACATCTGTCTTTCAGATCCATATTTTTGTATTCTTTGGGTAAATACCCAGGAGCGCAATTGCTGGGTCACAGGGTAGTTACATTTTTAACTTTCTGAGGAAGCGGAGTACTTTTTCCACAGTGGCTGCACCAATTAATATTCGCACCAATAGTGCAGGGGGTTCCTTCCTTTCCACGTCCTTGCCAACACCTTTTGTTTGTCTTGATTTTAGCCATTCTGACACGTGTGAGGTGCTGTTTCATTGTGGTTTTAATTTTCATTTCCTTGATGAGTAACATTGAGCATCTTTTCATGTGTCGGCCATTTGCATGTCGTCTTTGGAGAAATGTCCTTGTCTTTGGCCTCTTTTTTTTACCTGGATTATTAGTTTTGGGGTGTTGAATTTTCTAAGTTCTTTATGCTGTATACTATCCATTTATCGGGGATGTCATTTGCAAATATCTTCTACCCTTCCATCAGTTGGCTGTTAGCTTTGTTGATTCTTTCCTTCACTATGTAGAAGCTTTTTATTTTGACCAAGTCCCAGTAGTTTATTTTTGCTTTTATTTCCTGTGCCTCAGACATATCTAGAAAAATGTTGCTACAGCTGATACCAAAGAAGTTACTGCCTATATTCTAGGATGTTTATGGTTTCAGGTGTCACATTTAGGTCTTTAATCCATTTTGAGTTTATTTTTGTGTAAGATACAATGAAGTGGTCCAGTTTTCTCAGCACCCTATGTTGAAGAAACTGTCTTTTTCCCATTGGGTATTCTTTCCTTCTTTGTGGAAAATTAACTGTATGTGGGTCATCTCTGGTTTTTGTATTCTGTCCTAATAATCTAGGTGTCATTTTTTTGTGCCTTACCATACTGTTTTGATTAAGTCCAGAATTGTCATGCTTCCAGTTTTGCTCTTCTTTTTCAAGATTACTTTGGCTATTCCAGGTCTTTTTTGGTTCCATTTAAATTGTAGGATTGTTTTAACTCTGTGAATGTGCTGGTGGTGTTTTGATAGGGATTGAATTAAATGTATAGAGTGCTTTGGTAGTAGACCAAGGGGTCTACTAAATGGTAGACATTTTTTTAATGTTTATTTTTGAGACAGAATGCGAGTGGGTTAGGGGTAGAGAGAGAGGGAGACACAGAACCCGAAGCAGGCTCCAGGCTCTGAGCTGCCAGCACAGAGCCCGACGCGGGGCTCGAACTTATGAGCTGTGAGATAGTGACCTGAGCTGAAGTCGGATGCTCAACTGAGCCACCCAGGTGCCCCTAAATGGTAGACATTTTAATATTCTTCTAATCCATGAGTATAGAGTATCTTTCCATTTGTGTTCTTTTCTATTTCTTTTGTCAGTGTTTCATAGTTTTCAGAGTACAGGTCTTTGACTTCTTTGGTTCAGTTCATTCCTAAGTATTCTATTTTGGTGCAATTGTAAATGGGAATGTTTTCTTAATTTCTCTTCTGCTTCATTATTGGCATATAGAAATGCAAAATGTTTCTGTATGTTGATTTAGTATCCTGTGACTTAATTTATCAGTTCCAACAGCGTTTTGGTGGAGTCTTTGGGTTTTCTGCATGTAGTATCACGTCATCTGCAAATAGCAAAAGTTTCACTTCTTCCTTACCAACTTTGATGCCTTTTCTTTTTCTTGTCTGGTTGCTGCGTCTAGGATTTCTAGTACTATGTTGAGTAAAAGTGGATGTCCTTGCCTTTTTAGGGGGAAAACTCCATGTTTCCCCATTAAAGATATTTGTTTTTATTTTTTTGTTGTTGTTTACTTCTGAGATAGAGACAGAGTATGAGTTGTGGAAGGGGCAGAGAGGGAGACGCAGAATCTGAAGCAGGCTCTGAGCTGTCAGCACAGAGCTGGAACTCACAAACCATGAGATCGTGACCTGAGCCGAAGTCAGATGCTTAACCGACTGAGCCACCCAGGGGCCTCTGATGTTTGTCTTTTAACAAGAGAGTACTTGCATTGCACACATGCACACACAAAAATCAAGGACCTGCTCGATTATGAGGTAATGCACTTCGATGTTGCATTGCAGTGTTAGCCAACAATTTCCTCCAGGCAAAGTCTAATGGCAGAAGCATCACTCTGTTGAGAGGATGATGGTTTCGGGGGTCCGGGACACGGGCTCTAGCCGGGCTTTGCCATGTCCCACATTAACTGCGCACACTTAGATAAGATGTGCATGTGCTGAGTCTCCATTTCCTTGTTTAGGGATAGACATCATCTTCAGAGCCGGCGGGAAGGCTAAATGCAGCATAACCCAAGTAGCGGTACATGGGCCACATTTATTCCAGAAACCGGAACCTTCATCTCACCCCTTCTAAATAAACTGAATTGATCAACCCTCTTAGATTTAGAAAAATACTGCTAGTTTGAAAACCGATTCTTCTGTAGAAGAACAAATACCTAATTCAACATCTATCGGGTGGGGGTATTTAATCTCTAAGATAACTGAGACAATAGTAGGCATCACACACGGAGGGAGTCGCTATGTCCATCCTGTCCCATTGTTATGAACATGCTGACCTGCCTTCTGACAATTAAATACAACCCATGACTTTGATACCCTCTCTTCTCACCTGTGTCTTCTGCCTTGGCCCAATAGCAACTCAAGTATTTTTCAAGGATCACGCAACTCCCTTCAGAAAATGCGTATCAAGGTTTTCATAGAAGAAGTAAATTCTAGACCCTTTGGGGGAACAAGGGATTACTGATCACAAATGATAAACGAATTCTTTCAAAGTCTTTGGGTCACTCTGTGTACTTGAGAGCAAATTTGAGCACCTCAGGCTAGCTCAGCAATGGGTGCCAGTGACTCCATCCTCTGCAAGTGATTTCAGCCTGGTCTAAACTCTGTCCTCAGCTCATACGCTCCCAGGATCCACTCCTACACACATTCTGCAGGACCTCGCCCGCATGAATTCACAATATTTTACACTGTTTGGTGTGTCGATCAGTTTGGATGGAGCACGGTAGGGAGAAGGGTGTGGAGGATTTTAGGATACGCAGGCATCTCTTACAGACGTGAGTGGCCAGTGTGCCATGTGGACTCTAAGGGTTGGTGGTTTTATTTGCTTTTGATTTTTAAGACCAAAGAACTTCAGTGTGCTTCAATGCAAAGAGGAAGAGAAGGGAAGCGATAGTCATGGGAGGGATCCAGAGAAAACCTGCAGAAACCCAAGAGGAAACAGAAAAGGGACAGGTGTACAGCTAGCTGTATGGACTGGCGAGCCATAGGTTGGTGCTGTTGAATGGATTGTTTATACTAATTTATACCCTCTCACAGAGGAATATTTAGCCCTGTGATGGACATTACATCGAATGTTGGGGTACAGTGGCAAAAATAAGCGCCTGTTTTCTAGAGTTTACGTTGTATTTAAACAAATGGAAAAAACCTCCCAGACTAATTGGGATAGAGAGGACCACACTTGGGTCTGCAGGTGAAACCTTTCCTGAGTCAGGGTCAGTGTCCAAAAGAATGATAGATGCATGGAACAGCAGCTGTCTTGTTTGCTTTTGGGACTTCTGCAAAAGAGTGGAGGCATAATGGCCCAGCAGTAAGGTGGTGACACCATGGTCTAGCCTACGTGCATATCCAGTCCTGGCTTACAGGAGGTGGGAAAGAATGATTGGGACAATAGGGCTTCAGAAAGAACCCAGGGTGTTTTGGGGGTTGAGGATTACAATAGCGGAGGACGGAAGGTTGGAGGGGTTGTGTCTGTAATGCTGCCATGGACTGCAGCCACTTTGAAAAGATCTGTCTCCAGATGCTGGAAGTCTTATGCTGAGATCAACCTTGCTTTGGCATGATCACTGTAATGTTGCAAACATGATGGGTTTCTTTATATTAATCTCTCTAACTCAGGGAAGGACTAAACTTTCCCGTTGGATGTGACAACTGGAAGGTGTCTTGGATACTGATATACAAACCTATATATACACTGACTTCTTATCTGCATTTATAACCCTGTCTCTAGTAAACTCATTACTTTTGCCCAAGTAGCAGGTGTAGTTTACTTTAGGAACATGGAGACAAATAACAATAGAAACTACCCCAAAACTAAGGTCCTTTCTGCAAAAGGAAAATAATGGTGGGTGGGGGGTGGAGTATGAGTGAAAAATAAATTTTTTCCATCATAGATTTAAAAGTAATGTTTAAAGGGTGCCTGGGTGGCTCAGTTGGTTACTTCGGCTCAGGTCACGATCTTGCAGTTTGTGGGATCGAGCCCTGTGTTGGGCTCTGTGCTGACAGCTCGGAGTGTGGAGCCTGCTTCAGATTCTGTCTCCCCCTCCCCTGCTCGCGCTCTCACTCCCTCTCAAAAATGTAAAATTAAAAGCAATGTTTAAATCTTATCTACATATAAAATATAAATGAATATATTGAATACATAAATGTATAATGTGTAAATTGAAATGCAATAGAATAAACAGTCTTCTGTTAGAAGGTATACATTAAGCAAGTTCAAGCACATGGGACCTTGGCCATGTGTAGAATCAAAGACACTAGCTGGTGACCTAATTATAAACAAGAGTTGACTCCTGACTTCATTGAAATCAATATTTAAGACAAAGCAGGGGTGCCTGGGTGACTCAGTTGGTCAAGCATCCGCCTCTTGGTTTCTGCTCAGGTTATGGTCTCATAGTTCGTGGGATCAAGCCCCATGTTGGGCTCCATGATGACAGTGTGTAGCCTGCTTGGGATTCTCTCGGTCTCCCTGTCCCTCCCCTGCACACTTGCATGTGTACACTCTCAAAAATACTTTATGTTCCTGCTTCCACCTGTGTCACGGCTTATATCAGACCTACTTTCTCATCAAGAACAAGCAAAGTAACTGGATAAATTGCACAAAGTCCCCAACTACTTGAGAGCACTAGAAAGCTGTCAAGGCAAGTAGGACTTAAGGGGGCAAGACCCTGGAGACCAGAAGATTACAAAATACAAGGCTTGGCATTCTGTATGGAATTTCCTTTCTGAAATCACCATATTCTACGCTGCTAAGGAGTGAATGACCAAGAAATGAAAACAGTAGCTAGGAAGCTAAACCCTAAGCCCAGCAAAGTAGAACCACGAGCTCCCACAGAGACTCTTCAGGGCTCTGCTTCAAGAGTAGCCCACGACCCTGAGAATGGGCAGACACAAGACATTCCATCTCTAAGTGCATCCCAGTGAGCTGCGATGCCTGTGACTGGAAGACCACCAACGGGCTCTATTCTCTTGTGTAGCCCTCAGTGGCAGTGACCTGACATCCTAGGGGAAGGCTCCAGGCAAAGCATACATCATTCCTATGTCTCAAATTCTTAACTCTAATGAATATGTTAGGGAATTAGATGGCAAGGTGGAAAGTTTTACCCAAGAATTGGAATCTAGATGATGGAACCAGAAGGAACTTATAGATCTGTAATTGCTTATAATCCAGTTGAGGTGTTATTATAAACACCTCAAACTGTAGGGAGGGGCATTCATAAACTGAATTACAGGTCAGGAGCGAATTTATGCGATAATCGTACAAAGAAAAGATGGGACTCCGGAACAGAGGTCACAAGGGAAGTATAGGTGTGAAAACGTATGGCCTGATTCCCAGCATAATAGAAGGACAGTAGCAATATTTGGAGAAAAGTTCAAAATTTTTCCAAATCTGAAAAATTCAGATTTAAGAAATCATAGATTCAGCCAAATAGTGTCTTGAGAGACAGTGGTTACATTCCAGAAGACAAAGATGGAGAGGGAAAAAGTCCCCATTGGTTCCCTTTAAAGGGACTGATGCAGCAATGAGGGCGGACTGAAGACGATGGAATGGGCTTCTTAAACTGGGAATAATAAACTACGGGACTAGAATACTATACTCCATGAAAACAGACTTTAAAAAATTAAGACCAAATAAAGACCTTGTCAGGAAAATACAGTCTGAACCAATCACCTCAAACTGAGCTCCCTGGAAGAAATTGTTCCGGAATCTTGGTAGTGCAAGGAAGAGGGAGGAGCCACGAGGGGTGATCCGCAGTTACTACCAAGTAAACGTTAATTCTCTAAAACTATCATCCTACTGCTAGAAGGTGCGGAGAATAAGACACTGGCCTGTCTTGGAGGGG
The DNA here is from genome assembly GCF_022079265.1 of Lynx rufus. Classification (NCBI taxonomy): domain Eukaryota; kingdom Metazoa; phylum Chordata; class Mammalia; order Carnivora; family Felidae; genus Lynx; species Lynx rufus. The sequence continues at coordinate 2,108,862 of NW_025814889.1, forward strand.
GAAGGAGGTGCAGCCCTCCGCTGGTTCGTGTCCGTGGGCCCTCTTCGCATTTGTGCTTCTGTTTGAGGGGTGTCTTCCTCTGAACTGTGACTGCTGGCATCCTGTGGCTGAAGAGCCAGAGGAAACACAAAGGACTTGGAAGCCACATTGAAATGCCCAAGCCCACAAGCTGAGTTCTCCACGTTCCGGACTCCTTGCCTTTCCTGCTCCTGAAGATGCAACGTCACTTTGGAGCCAAAAGGTCTGCTCTGGTCTCTGCTCTTGGCACTTTTCTCTGTTTCTAGTCCCTGAGCTGCCTCAGTGTCACACGGAGACAACAGTCTGGAACGTTTACCCTAAGTGTCTGGCTTTTCTGAAGCCCCGTGTCTGCAATGAGGGAGGCAGAGGCTGGAATAAAAGCCTTAAACCCAGAAACACTCTAAGTACCTCTCGTCCTTCCCTTTTAGGATTCCCGATACTTTTTGTCTTAAGATTCGTTTGTACATACAGGGAAAAAAAAAATGACAATTTCCGGTTCTAGGCAAGATGGAGTAAATGCATTCCACTCCTTTTCCAAACAGCTAAAAACTCTGAATAACATAAAAACCAAATGTCACAAAATTCTTACAGGTGGGGTAAAAATTAGACTAAGGGCATTGGGATGTGAGAAAGATAGAGGGATTTTTATGTTTTAGATCCTCTGACCGTGGGAAGGCACTGCCTCTTACGTACCTTGACCTTGAAACCCAGTGGGTAGAGGTGAAAAAAAAGGCCCAAGGAACACCCACATTGTCTGGCCAAAGGACCTGCTAGGACCCCAGGATGGGTCTTCAGTGGTGCCCAGCCTACCCCAACTGAGCACCGGGAAATGTCCCACTCACGCCCTTCCCCAGTGGGCTCCTATCTCACGGGGAGCGGAGTCGAGCCCTGTGCCCATGCGTGCTTGGCAGTGGGGAGTAGAGCTGCTCCCCTCCCCCAAATGGGAGGAATATTAGGACGATACAGGGTCCTTTAAGACAGCGTATGAAGTCTGAGGCCACCCTGGAGTTGAACCAACACTGCCAAAGGTTTGGCGCCTAAGAACAGGGACAAGCACCAGCATGGTAGAACAGCCTTGCGAGTCGACCTTTCAGCCATAGTCCCCAAAGCAGCCAGGTACGTGTATTCTATACTTAAATAGGCTGAATGGCCTGAGAAGAGAGAAGATTTAAATAGGACCCAGGGTCTCTGAGCACAATGCCTGAAATGTCCAGCGTGCAAGTGAAGATTAGTTGCACACCAAGAAACAGAACATCTTAACTCTAATGAGATCAGACAAAGAACAGGCACTAACAATGAGAAACAGATGCTCTAATTATCTGACGGGATTTGTTGTCTCCAAGTAGTTATTAGCAACTTAAAAAAACACCTTGAATAAGACGTGTGCAGTTCTGCCGTGTAACCCTTAACTGGACATCATATAACTAAACTGAAGGCTCTTGGAAATTGAATCCACGTGTACAAGAGAGAGACGGTGATGATTTGTTCAAGGCAGCTAGTAGCCTACTAGGGAGATTGAATCAATCTCTGCCTTCTGGGAATTTATCTGGAACTTCTAGAGATGAGCATATGGATGGATTAGCACAGTTTAGGCAAACCCTAGATTATGTGTGCCCAAGTACATGAGTCGTCAGGTGAAATCATTTTTTCCTGAAGGTCCATGTGGGGGTCCTGATGGATTGAGGTATACATGTGATGAATTTTTTATATGTGTAATTTTAAACGTATGCTAATACCAATCCTCTCTTGTCCCCATAGTTGTCACAGGGCAGAGTGTTACCGAAGAAAATCTGCATCCGATATGATATGTACCACCCAAAGCAGGGTGTGCCTGCATATCGTTGTTTAGAAGAAGCGTTCTATATAAATGTGTATGGTCACTAAAAATCTAATGCAAATTTTTAAAGTACTCTTAATTGCAGCCAGAGTTAACCGATTTCTTGTTTACATTTCTTCTCTGTTGACATAATTAGAGACATGGAGGGAGAACTTTTGCCAGTTGGCAGGAAATGCCAGAGCAGAGCACAATGAGACGACGTTACAGGTTTAGGTTTAATCGTGAAGAGTCCTACAAACAGAGGTGACGTAGGTCCACCAATGTGTTCCCGGAGCCTAGAATCCAAACAGGAGGGGGCCACGCAGAGAAGAACACGGGGAGCCCGCTTCTCTGTGCCCTTCTAGTGCCACCACCACGCCCTCCATCAGACAGGAGGAGAGGACACTGCTTGGGAACACAGTTTCTTGTAAAGCTTAACACATCTGTACGTCATGCTTCAATCCCTGGATACCTATCTCAGAAAAGTGGAGACGTGAGTGCACGTGCATGCCCATGCGATAAACAGAAATAGGAGCATTGTTTATAATTAAGAGTAGAGAACAGCCCAGATGTCCACTGAGCAGTCGCATAGATAAATGAAGCAGTTTATTCGTACAGAGAAACACTTCCCCTGCAGGAACAAGGAAGGCACTATGACACACGCAATGACATAGGTGGATTTCAAAATGTTTTGCTGAGTGAAGTCAGATACGGAAGAGCACACGTGGGGTCCCAGTTATATGAGGCTGAAGAAAAGCTGGAAGAAACGTGGTGGTAGAAACCAGCGATTTCCTGGGGAGGGTGGGAAGAGGTGTGCTGGGCATCGTGGCATCTTAGGGTGGCCGTAACCAGGGTGTATGATGTTTCAACACTCATTTGAATTGTATGCTTAAAATCTGTGCATTCCATCGGGTGCCTGTTACACCTAAAAATGTCAGTGTTGTGAAAAACACAGGCAGAGGAAATATTCCAGGTTAAGGATTATCATTCTATAATCTAGTTCATTTGCCTCTACATCTGCCGTATTATTCTATTATCTTTTATCTATAATATTAGTAACCAAGACCCACATCAGAAAGGACCGAATATTGATAGGGGCGTCTGGCTGGCTCAGTAAGTGGAAAGTGCAACTCAATCTAAGGATTGTGGCTCGAGCCCCATGTCAGATGTAGAGATTACCTTAAAATCTTAAAAAAAAAAAAAAAAAAAAAAAAAAAAAACTTGATGGCTGCTAACTGCTGTTGTAGATTTCAAGGATTTTAATTGTTAGCGAAGTAATCTTCACTGCAGCCTCATAGGTACTTAAAGTTCGGGGCCAGTCATTTTTAACACTTCTTGGGGTTTTTCATGAAGTCCCCAGTTAAAGGACGTTTTGGGTATCAGTAAACAGAGCTGGTAAGCTGGTGCCCCAAGTGAATGGAAATTAGAAGTAGCATGTCTCGGAGAATTCTTTCCTAGAACCGTTCTTGCTTTTCAGGCTTCCGACATGTCAAGGATGTGCCAGGTCGGTACGGTGTCTTGACCAAAGGTGCTCCTGTTACGGAGATTTTCAAGACTCCATAGTGTGGTCCCACTGGTGTCTTGTTTCTCTCCTCGGATGCCCTCTGTTGGGGACTCCCTGGCCACTGAGCCCATCTGGTCATTTGCTCCCTCCGTCTCCTACTCTGTTCCTTTCTTGTGAGTGGAGTCCCATTTCTTCAGCTTTTGAAACGGTTGGGGATTAAGTATGCTTCACGTTGTGAGTGGATTTTATTAAAGTCTTTTTTATGGTTACGTCACGTTCTGTCAGTGTGTCTGCACCAGAGTTTAACACCAAATTGTAGTTAAATATCTTAACGTGTTGATGGAACCACAATTAGGCTGAAAGCTTTATTTTCTAAGACTAATTTCCCAGCATTCGAATTATTGGGTAAAAATGTTTCGTGTATTTAGGACTTTTGATATTTACAAAACAAAATCCCCATCTTCCTCCCAAAACTTTGTGAATCTTCATCTCAAAATTATGCTCATTTTATTCCATCATTACCAGCACCAAGTATTAAGCTTTTTAACAAATTTCACAAAATAGGTGGAAAATTTTAATTTACAGGCATTTGCTTATTTGCAGGGGTCTATCGATGTTTGTTTACCAGTATGTTTCTATTGTGTGAAGTACGTTAATTTTTTGCTCCTCCTTCTGAGTGAGGGTTTGGTGTGTGTTTTAATTCACAGGAACTTGTCACGCAACGAAAATACGTACTTTGTGTTGCTCTAAACCTATTTCCCAGATTTTCTCTCCCTGTTCACTTATTTATCACATCCACCTACTATATTTTTGTAATGCACATTTTTATGACCTCTTCAATTTCAAAACCTTGAAAATCCTCCTCCTACCAGAGCTTTGACAGTTCAAAAAATTTTTATTATGGGAAATTTTAAATGCAGGCAGAAAATATGCATCGCTCAGTCTCCATGATCCCTCACATTCTGCGAGCTTCTAATGGCTGTCTGCTGCCCACCCCTCACTTGATGAAGACGATGATGAGGGTCGTATTTTGTAACCTTTGACATGAAATGTACATACATCAGAATGCCCAGGTCTTAACGGTACATGTTTGACTAATGGACACACATGTGTAACATCTTCTGGGATCCCCACCTCCCCATGGAGCTCCCACTGAGTCCCCCCACCAGACGATCCATTGTGATTTTTTTTTTTTACTATATCGTATAATTTTTCCTTTTAAAGCCCTGAGATTTGGTAGATTTTAAGTTATATGTGTACTATTTTTCTCTAGTGTTTAAAAAATATTTGAATGCTTTATGTACTATTCTGCACACTTAAAACTTTACCAATATAAGGTTTACATTCAACTTTTGTTTTTTTCCCAAATTATAAGGCCTTTAGCTTCCATTTTCCTTGAATTTTGATGCGTCCTTCATTTTATAAGGGGCAGGTTGGGAGCACAGTGTGCCTTTGATAGTATCAACATTATCTTTCCCAAAATAGGTGAAGCATTTACATGAGGGGCAAAAATTTTTATATATCAGAAGAAACCTATAACTTTTACTGGTCACTTGCGTTGGCTTACCAAAAGCCATTGATGCTCAAGTGATCACTGTTCTGATAGGATGGGCTGTATGGTCATATATAAAAGTTAAACTGCTCTTAGTAAGTTTAGAGTTTATTTGAATTCTGCATAGGAGGAAGTCAAAAGAGTGAATGCAAGTAAATTGGCTGTGAAAATCAGCAACTGTAATGAATGTGGGTTTTGGGTTTGGGCTTCACATGACGAGTAACCAAAGCTTTGCGTCCACCGTCTGCGATTCTCAGAAGCGAGGTGTCTGCTCTCCTGGGCCAGTCCATTTCTACAAAGTCCCGTCTTCGTTGTGTGTCTGGTTTGACAAAGGACCCCCGATGAGGTGGGAGAGGTATGTCTGGGGGAGAGGGTGTGAACAGGGACTGAAGACAAGACAGACACAGAAGGAGTCCTAGAAGGTCATCAGGAGGTCATAAAACTTACCAGATGGGGAAGGAAGACGGGTGTGCATGGAAAGAGTTTTTTCCAGCCCGTTGGTCACAACGAAAGGCTATGTAAAACCTTGGTAATCTCTTTCGTGAAAAAAGAAAAAGGCCACAAATCAGCACAGTTGGTGTTGCTGAGTGACACAAACCCACGGTGCAGCATCTGAAGGGGACGGGACCTCAGAAACCCAAGTCAGTCACTCCTTCCTACAGACTCCGGCCAGGGCTCTCCCTTCACCTGTATCTTTCTCTAGAGGCCATTCTCCACGCTGTTGGGACCACATGCCTCCTATGGACCAAGTGTGCCCCCATGTTCCTGTGCAGAAGGCCCTCCCCTGGGTGGCTGTGTTTGGACCCTGGGCCTGTGAGGAGGTGACACAGGTCAAAGGTCATGGGGGAAACATCCTGTAGATCGTGCCCTCAAAAGAGGAGGAAGAGGACCGAGAGAGCCTCTTCTCAGAAGAGCACACAGGTGAGGACACAGGGAGCAGGTGCCATCTGCAGGCCCTGTGAGCCCAGGGCAGAGTTGCGAGAACCGGTCCGTGTAGGCCACCACCTGTGGTCCGTTACGAACGCCCGCACCAAAACAACCTCTCAAGCCCATCACCCACTTTCCCAGCCGTTCCACGTCTGCTCTTTCATTTCTTCCAGGTCTGTGATGGAGCCACATGTGGTTCCAGGAGCGGACCCCTAACCTGTCCTTGCCAGAGGCCGGCCCACCCACCCTGCTGACCTGAGGGGCCCCCCTCCTGTGAGCGGGCACTGAGGCCGGTGCCCCTCACCAAAAACCCCGGCAGGAAGATGCATAGCCCCCCCCCCCCTTTTCTGAGGATTCCCTGTGCTGCCATGAACAGAATCCGCCTTCAACTCCTGTAATTCTGCTGTGATGGCACCCAGAACGCCACTGTCACAGCATTAACACACCACCTTTTAGTTCCTTCGGAGAGCTGACGGGCCTCAGCGAGGCTGGAAGGCACGTGTCGTTGAGAGTGTGAGTGGAGCCTAATCCTGCTGGCTGTTCGGAGTCCCTGAGTAACCTCGAGGCCAGTCTGCCCTTCCTGGATAGTTTGAAGATGACTCTTTCTAATGCAGCATACGTTTTTCACCTGTTGATATAATTCAGGCTACTTTCCATTCTATTGGCTAGTAAGCGTGTTCCATACTTTCTAAAAAATTCCCTGTCCTGAATCTGTGGAACAGGCATTTGTTCATAATCTTTGACAAATAACGTCGTTGGCCAGACCTGGTTGTAGGTGCTGAGAATGCAGTAAAGAGAAGAATGTGTCTGCGCTTATAGGGATGTAGTTTTCATTATTGGGGTGAATGATCGACAGACTGGTCTGCCTGCGCTAGGTCGGGGAAGCAGTGTGGCAGAGGAAAACCAAGCACAGTCTGTAGCGGATGACAGGAGTGAGGTGGCCACCTCGGAGAAGTCGGCAGCTTGTTCAGTGTGGTGCCTAGAGCACAGGTGTGGGAACCCGAGAGGGAGGCACTCACCTTAGGGGGAGGAGTGAGCCCATCCCTGAGGTAACGAAATGGGACCCAGGTCAAGTTCAAGCAAATGAGTGGCAAAGGGCTGAAGAAACCACAGGTGGTGGGGGGGGTCTGCATCCTGATGATGCAGATGGTGGGAATATTTACCTCGTTCTGAGCTGTGAAGCCGTTGGACGGTGTGGCGTGGGAGTCCCACTGAGTAATTGTGTCCGTAGGAGCTCCTGCTGCTGCATAGATGGGAGACCCAGAGCAGCCATGACCCCAGACAGGGAAGTCCAGTGACGTTGCCATGTTCCAGGAGACACGTGGGGGTGGCTGGGATTAGAATCAGGTGTCCACCGTGGAAAGTGTCATCTATCTGAAACGAGAGAGACATCCACTCTGCTGCCGTGGGGGGTTTTGCACATGGTACACAACAGCGAGAATTCTCAAAGCATCTGAGCAGATGGTATTGCCCTCCCCTAATAAGGGGACAGATGCCCAAATTGCCTTGTAAACTGGAGCAAATGGATTCCAATGCAAAAGACACGAAGGCTGAGCCCAAAAGTGCATCCCGGACGCGGCTTGGCCTTGGTCTGTGTCTGTGCTGTGCCCTTCTCCCCGATTCCCCTTCCTGACTGAGCCTGGGTTCCGTCTCCAGAAAACGGTTTCTGTTTCTCCTTCCCACTGGCAGACAGATTTCTCACTTTCCAGGCCCTGCTTTCACAGCATTTCTGATGTGCTTGAATGAGCAGCAAAGAACATTGTGATGGTCTGGTGCCATGAGGGCAAGGTGAGGAGATGACAGGGTTTGAATGTAGCAGGGACAGGGTAACCCCTCTCAAAGCAAATCCATTACGCTCTGGTGGCAAGCCTCCCCCCCCCAAACCAACAAGCCCAGCAGTCCTGTCCCACCAACCGTATTTGCTAGGTGCCTCATCTGTTGCCAGGAGGATTCTTAGGCCACCAAGTCTACTCTTCTGTTTTAAAATGTATGCATGTAGGGGCACCTGGGTGACTCATTTGGTTGAGCGTCTGACTTCAGCTCAGGTCATGATCTCCCGGTTCATGAGCTTGAGCCCTGCATCAGGCTCTGTGCTGACAGCTCAGAGCCTGGAGCCTGCTTTGGGTCCTGTGTCTCCCTCTCTCCTGTCTCCATTTTTTCCCTGCTTGCATTCCCTCTCCCTCTTCCCCCCCCCCTTTCTCGAAAATAAAGATTAAAAAAAAGTTTGTAGGTTAATGACTAGATAATGCCGTCACACTCCAGAATGAAAGCAATGACTAAGACTTAGCTGAAACAGCCATTTCACCAACAAGGGTGCTTTACAGATTCCAGACAGACTTTCTCTTCATCTAGGATGCCTTCACACCATGACTTGCTCTCATCCATCTCTGTTGTTCACCTTTTATGTAGTGTAGACTGAAAAGTAACTATTGAAATATTATGAACTAAAAGGCAACCTACTGAATGGGAGAAGATATTTGTAAATGACATGTACAATAAAGAGCTACTGTCCAAAATCTATAAAGAACTGACTCAACACCCAAAAACCAACCCAGTTTGAAAATGGGCAGAAGACATGAACAGGCATTTCTCCAAAGACCTATGGATGGCCAACAGACACACAAAAAGATGCTCCACACCACTCATCAGGGAAATGCAAATCAAAACCACAATGAGATATCACCTCACACCTGTCAGAATGGCTAGAAGAAAACAAAACAGGTGTTGGCATGAATGTGGAGAGAAACGAGCCCTTGTGCACTTTTGGTGGGAATGCAAACTGGTGCAGCCATTGTGGAACAGTTGAAAATAGAACTACCCTATGATCCAGGAATTGCATCCAGAAATGATGGTAAATTGGGTATTTACCAAAAAAAAAAAAAAAAAATAGAAACACTAAAGAGATACATGCACCCTGTGTTTTCTGTGGTATTATCTGTAATAAAATGAACCTGTACACACGCAGGAATATTACTCAGCCATAAAAATGAAATCTTGCTGTTTGCAACCACACAGATGGAGCTAGAGAGCGTAATGCTAAGTGAAATAAGTCCAAGAAAAATACCATATGATTTATTAAATGTGGAATTTAAGAAAACGAATGTTGGGAAAAAGAGGCACACCAAGGAACACTCAACTCTAGAGAACAGACTAATGGTCACCAGAGGATAGGTGGGTGAAGGGATGGGGAAATAGGTGATGGGGATGGAAGAGTGCACTTGTGAAAAAAATAAAATAGTGATAATACGAGGATCTGAAGGAACCAAGGCACGAAAAGCAGGAGAGGAAACAAAATGGTGGGACTTCGTGGACTTTGCTGATTGGTTAACTTGTGGAGACCGTGGTTCACCTGTGGCAGAATGAACAAAGACAAAAATATGTATGTGTGGCATTTTGTGTTCTCTAGGAGGACTTTAAAAAAATTTTTTTGATGTTTATTTTTTGATAGAGTGTGAGTGGGGGAGGGGCAGAGAGAGAGGGAGACACAGAATCCGAAGCAGGCTCCAGGCTCTGAGCTGTCTGCACAGAGCCCGACACGGGGCTCAAACTCACAGACTCTGAGATCATGACCTGAGCCAAAGTCGGATGGTTAACTGACTGAGCCACCCAGGCGCCCTGGATCTTTATTTTAAATAACGGTATTTACTGAATACAAATTGTCATCGTGGAAATTACTCTGAAATGGCTTTATTCACACTTTAGAAAATAACACAAAACAAAAATTAGTCCCAACAATTGTAAATAAATGGTATCCCCCTGCTGGCATGAAGCGTTCAGCCATCTCCCGGACATATGCGTATTTAAACAACACACGGGTGAACTCAATGCTGCTTGTCCGTTTTTATAATTTAAAAACCTTTGTGAAAGAAATCCGTGTCGTTAGTCTTGGGAATTTGAGTGTTAGTTGATTTACTGGCTTGACACAATCGAGTTAACGCCAAGTAGATGGGAGTCTGGCTGACGGGGGTGGGTCTCTGCTCCACACAGACACTCAGGGACCCAGAATGACAGAGGCACTTCTGCCTTCTCAGACCACACTGGGTGTTGACATTCCAGCAGCAGAGGGTGGGATGAAAGCATGCTGGCACCCACCCGTCTACCTTCCAGTGGAGGAACTGAATCACACAGCCACCCCACTGCGGAGGAGGCTGGGAGGTAGGGGACAAGCAGGTGAGGCAGCTACGCCTTCTGTCTGATCTCAGCCGCCTGGTGTAGCCCACGAGGGGTCACTGGAAACCTTTCTCACTTTGCCCTTTCACTGGGTCCTCAAAGCAACCACCTTTTCCAACCCTGCAGGGCCCCCAGCATTTGGTCTCCATGTTTTCTTCACTTATGGGGAGCTGCTGATTCGTGTTTGAATTCATTTGATTTTTCTAACCCAGACTGAATGCAGCCAGCACCAACCGGCACATGCTGATGCGGTTGTTTTCTGGTCTCTTCCTGAGAGTTTTGGGCCTGGCCAGCCTCTGGTTGTGCAGACTCACCAAATGCTTTGGCCACAGTGCAACACCGATCTCGAACCAGTGCCTTACGCCTCCGGCTGACATCAACGCCGTGTCTCTCGGCATCTTTCCATGTCGGCACTCTACTTTCCATTTTTACATGAGTGAATTCTGGATGCTGTCGTAAACCTTGAAATGTAAGTGCCTCCGATGCTTTTTTTTTTAAATGTTTATTTTTGAGAGAGAACCTGAGCAGAGGAGGAGTAGAGAGAGAATCCGAGGCAGGCTCCAGGCTCCCAGCTGTCCGCACAGAGCCTGATGCGGGACTTGAACTCATGAACTTCGAGATTGTGACCTGAGCCGAAGTCGGACGCTCAACCTGTCTGAGCCCCCGGGTGCCCTAAGTGCCTCTGATATTAATCTGGGCCTGTTAACGACTTTGGGCAAGTGGTACCTGATCATGGAATAACTCAGGCCCAGGCTGGTGGCTGTTCCTTTACCTTTCCAGCCCGGTGTTCATGCCCAGCCGGGGGTGGGAGACGAGGGAATGCTGGGGTCTGGTGGCCCACCCGCACTGGTGTATATCCCTGTGTCCACCACACACAAGCCCCTCTCTGTCACTTGGCCCCGCCTGACTGCAGAGGCCCAGGAACGAAGCCCCCCAGATGGCCCTCCCCAGCAGCCCCCCTCGGAATGGGGCAGGAGGAGAGAGCGGGGCTGACGTTTCTTCCCTGTGCCGATTCCAAAGCTCCCGGGTAATTATTTAGAGCCAAGATGGCGTGGGTTATAATATTTACATCGGGTCAGTTGTTCCCTGATGAACTGTACTTCTGTTTTTCCATCTTTCCTGAGCTTTCTCTAAGTGGCAGTGTAAAATGGGAATTCGCGAGGGTTCGTGTGAGACTCTTCACCACCAACCAGCTGGTGCCTGGTTTTGCCCCCTCCTGGCTCTCCACGTCTTGTGCCCCCACTGATCTTTGCCAGTTCTTTTCATAAACCTTAGTCCTAGAGGTCACGTGTCGCTTACTTAAGATCTCCTTTTGCTGGAGGCCACACGCAAACTGGGCACCTTTTTGATTTTACCCGAGGAGGACTGTTCCAACCTGGGCCTGTGGCGTAGAGATGCTGCTGTTGTTGAGATCTGGATGTCGGATTCCAGTAATACACGCAGGCGGGTGAGAATACGTATATCCAAGCTTATGATCCCAGTCTCCCACTTTATACCCAGAGTCCCAAAATTATAAAACCAGCCTGATGTGAGAAGTGCTTTAGAAAGCATTTCCATTAAAAAAAAATTAATATAAAGCTAAAAGAAGACCTGTATAATTTTGACGGAGTTTATTAATGTAATTTATTAAAATTCTAATCTTGATTCTATTGGATTCGCGTACACATCAGGGTGATTATGTTCAGGGAAATGACGTATGCTAATAACATTCGATGTTCAGCTTACACCAACAATTTCTGTGCTTATAAGTACTTTATCAGCACGTTTGTATGGTTATACCTGTGTGTTATTTATAACGTGTCTTTATACATTTTAGCAAAATGAAAACATGCTTAAAGAATATTATGTGTAACAACACTGTATATAAAGGTAATTTATATACGATGAAGTTTTTTTTCCCTGATAAAAAAGTATAGTCATTTTAGGAAATATAAAAATATATATATAACACTAAATATAAAAGTAGAAATGTAAATTTAAAATCACCTACAGTCTCTACATATCTGCATTTCAGTCTGATTTTTCTCTTCCAATTTACAAACTGACTCTAAATGAATTTTTTTTAATGTTTATTTTGAGAGAGGAGAGACAGCACGAGCAGGGGAGGGGCAGAGAGAGAGGGAGGCACAGAATCTGAAGCAGGCTCCAGTCTCTGAGCTGTCAGCACAGAGCCCGACGCAGGGCTTGAACCCACGAACCGTGAGAGCCTGACCTGAGCTGAAGTCGGCCGCTCAACCAAGCCACCGAGGTACCCCTACAAACTCTGACTTTTATCATAGTCACAACTTCTATAAAAGTTCTTATTCTTCTAATTTGCGAAGAGCCACGCACTCACACACCTGCTAAGCCTTCACCCTCTGCACTGTTATTCTCAATGCCATCACAGGACAGCAATTGTAAGGTCAGAAAATCCATAGCTCACTATTTTACATACCAACACGTACCGTGTCCGAGGTAGTAAACCTTGTGTCTCATCGCCACAGCGTTTCGGCTGATCGAAGCAGGGTCTGAGGAAGGACCCCAGAGGCACACATCTGCACTGCTCTGAAACTCCAGCAAAAGTGCTTTGGAAAAACTCAGGACCGTGTCCGCTGATCCTTTCCCCAGTAGCAGGCCTGATGTAGTCTGACCGGTGATGAAAACCTGAAAGGCATGATTTTTCAAAGATAAGTTCTGCCAGTTCCTGGTGTATCTCTGGTTTCTTTCCCGTTGTTCTGTGAGGTGAGTTTCCAAAATCTGATTCATCATGTCAGCCCCACCTGGAAGTGAAAACCATGGTCTCCAGGTTGTAAACCCCTGTTCAAGAGAGACAGCATCTATGTGGGATGGAGATCCATTGTCCAGTGAAAGTCTAGACCAGGACCTTAAGTGGTTGCAATTAGAAAATAATAAACAATTTTTAGAGCAGTTTTAGGTTCACAGCAAAATTGAGAGGCAGATACAAATATTTCCCATATAACCCCAGCACACCCCGTCAGCGTCCCCCACCTGATGATACATTTGTTACAATCCATGAACCTACAATGTCACATCATTATCGCCCAAAGTCCATGGTTGACATTAGAGCTCACGCCTGCTGTACATTCTATGGGTTTGGACAAGTGTATGATGACAGTATCCATTGTTACAAGATCACACACAGCAGTGTCACTGCCTTGAGAGTCTCATCCCGGCCCCTGATAGTCACTGATCTTTTGACCTTTTATTGTCTCCAAAGTTGTCTTTCCCGGAATGTTCTGTGGTAGGAATCCTACAGTATGGAGCCTTTTCAGATTGGACTCTTTCACTTAGTGATAAGTATTTAAGCTTCCTCCATGTCTTGGCTTGAGAGCTCATTTCTTTTTGAATAATCATTGGATGGACCACAGTTCACTTGTCCATCACCTACTGCAAGACCTCTCGGTTGCATCCAAATTTTGGCAGTTATGAGTAAAGCTGCCGTAAGATCCCCGTGCAGGTGTTTGTGTGCACGTCAGTGTAGAGCTCCTTTCGTGCACACTAAGGGGAGCGATTGCCAGACCGTATGCCAAGAGTGTGTCTCGCGAGAAACCACCAAACTGTGCCCAGGTGCTGTGCCATCTTGTGTTCCCACCGGCTCTGAGCATCCTCGTTGCTTCACGTCCTCATCAGCACGTGGTGGTTTTCGTTTCCCAGACTTGGGACGTCGTCATACGCGTGTGGTGATAGCAGTCATTTTATTTTGCGTTCCCCCGACGGCATGTGACGGAGAGCGTCTTTTCACGTGCTTACTTGCCACGTGAATGCCGTCTTTCTTGGGGTGCCCTTTAGGTCTTTGGCCCATTTGTTAATCTGGTTGTGTTCTCACGGTTGAGTTGTAAGTCTGTGTGTGTGTGTGTGTGTGTGTGTGTGTGTGTCTTTGGATGGTAGTCCTTTACCAGACGTGTCTTGTGCAAATGTTTTCTCCTAGTCTGTGTCTTGTCTCTTTCTCTCGACAGTGTCTTTGGCAGAACAGAAGGTTTTCATTTTAATGAGGTCCAGCCTGTCCATTCTGTCTCATGGATTGCACCTTTGGTGTTGCATCTAAAATGTCATCATCCAAGCTGAGGTCCCCTGGACTTCCTTCTACATTCCAGGAGTTTTGTAGTTTTGCATTTTACGTTTGGGTCTGCCATCCATCTTGAGTTAATTCTCGCGAAGGCTGGAAGGTCCAGGTCTAGACTCATTTCTTTGCATGTGGACACCCAGTTGTTCCTGTGCCCTTTGTGGAAAAGACTGTGCTCTGATGTATTGCCTCTGCTTTTTTGTCAAAGACTAGTCACCTGTATTTATGAGGGTCTATTCTGTTCCAGTATTATGTTTGTCCTTTCATAAATACCACCCTGTCTCGATTACCGTGGCTTTATACGAAGTCTTAAATGTTCATTATTCTTTAACAGTAATACAGTTCTGCGACTAGTAGTTTTAAAGCCCTGAAGTACCTTTCTTCTAAATAATTTAAATGGTTTCCCTTGTTGTTCTTGTGCTTGTGTTCTCCTTGAGGAAGCTGAAATACTGAGTCTCTCCTGTGTGTCGCTGGTGCCGGGGGCAGGATTAAATACGTGTCACAGCCTAATCACTGGAGACCAGGTCCCTGACGGGAGGTTGGAGGAAACATGGTGTGACCCAGGTCCATAAAAGTCTGTGCGTTAAGTTCTTACAAAGGCCATGGTATTTGCTTTACTTGATGGAGTGATGGACGCTGTGAATGTGAAATGGAATTTTATTTCTCAGCAGCGTGAGGGGCCAGGAGAGGCTGTCAGATGGATGTGGCTCAAGTGAAATGAAGCCGGGGGCGTGAAGCCGGGCGCCCAGCACGAGAGCCAGACGTTCCAACGAAACTCCAAGCAGACACATCTCACTCCCAGATTTCCTCCTATTATTTACATAAGTGCTGCGCTTTGACAGATGCTTTGTCATCCCATAACCCTATATGGTATTTTAGGTAAATGGCATGAGAAATCGATTTTTAACTCTAAAAAAAAAAAAAAAAAGAGAGAAACTTCCTCCATGCTTTTATCAGTGATGAAACCCCCCAAAATCTAATATTCTTTTCCTTTAGAAAAAGATTTATTCACCTGCTACCCTTTCTGAACTTCTAAAACGTGAAGTGACAAATACAAGTCTCCTAAAGTATCCTGGTTCTGATGAGCAAGACAGGAGAACTTGATAGAAAATCCTGAATGGGAAGCACAGTAAGCAGAACCACTCAGCCAGAAACTCAGACCTGCCAAAACACTTTGCGAAGGAAGGTAGAGAAGCAGTCTTCAGAAGGGGTCTGAACAGTCAGAGGCCGTTCTGCTCTGCAGAAATGCAAGAAAGACAGATTATATTCTCACGCTTGGATGTGCCCAACTTCTGCCCAGAGCACCGCTGAGCTACGTGTTATTTGTAGGCTGACTCCCCCCACTTAGTTTTAAAGGTGATCGTATTTTAAATACAAGTACAATTCATGCAAAACCATTGTTGATGTGAGTACCTCTTGCACATTCATCCCCGGGGTCTCGAAAAGCCAGGAAAAAAAATCTGTGTATTTGAAGACAAAGAGAGTCATCCCTCTTTTCAACACATTCTTCCACTTGTTTCGTGTGTCAGAGCTGTCTCCCTCCTTCTGTAGAAGGAGAAGAAATGCTAATTTGTGTACCTCAATCAAAGATCGTTCCTCCCAAGCACATTTGCCAACTGGACCTGAAAGATACTGTGAACCGAGTGACTCATGGTGACAATTATCAGGCTGGCATTTCACGCCAGGCCCCTCAGGAGATGACCTGCTTCAGGGATCGGCCTCGTGTGTATAGTTCTGGTCAGGGACGAAAATCCCCTCTTTCTATCGCCAAAAACACCTGAGTTTTTCCACGTGCTTCCTGAAAGTGACCCTTTAATGCACGATTTGTTTACCACCTTTGTTCTGGAGGCTTCCAGGTGTATCCACGGCCCTGCCGGCATGAACCAGGGTTGGCTGGAAACTCATCAGCTTCCGGCAGTGCAGAATTTCAGGTGCGGGCATACCGTGATCCATCCTTTGTGAAGAGTGTCCTTTCAATTTCTGGTCAAGAAGTGACCTAAATGTTTCTGGAAGGCAAATTGCAGAATTCGGACATAGCACATATCACAAATACTCCCAGATAGAACCGCCTCTGGCCCCAGTGAGCTGCAGGAGAAGCTCCTTCCGGAGCCTGGCTCCTGGTCTACAGCCGCCTCACCCACAGGGCTCTGTCCCCCATCCCCACCCAACCCTCGCCCCCGGGGGGACACACTGTCGCATCACACCGCTTCCAGATGTCTCTCGGCTTTACTGCCTTGTGTCCGGTGAATCGGGAGTGTTTGAGACGAATCTAAGTCAAGTGGTTTCCGAGAACGTGAAGTCATGGTGCTCTCTGATGCTTCTTCACAGTCCATTTGTCTTTTCACAGAAGGACAGGTGGCTGTAGGTGAGTGTCTTCCCGCTGGTCTTGACCTCATCCTCCATGTGACATAGACCCTGTTCCCCCGTCAGCCGCTGAGACCGGCAGGTGACCCCTCTAGGCCCTTCCCTCGCTTTGTCTTTCCATCTGGTTATTAGTGACTTTTCCAGTTGTCAGCATCATCCTCCAACAGCAGTCCCGTGACATCCCGTCCCATCTCCCCTCTGCCCGCCCCCACCCGCCGACCTTCCCCCACTGGGCATGGCTGCTGGCAGGTTGACACAGAGCTGCTTCTCCAAACTTGTGTTTGTGCGGCTTCACTCTGTAGGGCAGCGCAAACAGCCCCTGCCTCCCTGTCGTCTTGCGCTTGGCTCCTCCGATAAAAGACCTCATTTCACGGAGTTGTTCCGTGCTACCTATGCCAAAACATTACAGTATGAAAAACTTGCAAGTGCACTTGAAAATGGTAGACATAAAAGCAGCCACCCAAACCTACCACATGCGATCGTTCCTCAAATGATGAACTTTTGGTGGAAAGCAGCAATGGATATGTGCCAGACCAGATGACACGTAACTGTCTGTGAGTCAATACACACAGAGGGAGGCCAAGTTCAGAGAAGCAAAGTTTACCCAACGGCAAGCCAGCTACTTAGTGACCGCTTCTCTTAGTATGTTGACCAGTTGTTGAATCGTGGTCAGGGGACTGCAAGTTGAATGAAACCACGGCCAGATCCTGCTGGTCGCATTATGATTACAAATCAGACACGGGTCTCTGGCCAGGTTGTGAACCTCCCCTCCCAAGCTGGATTTACCCTTCCTCACTTTATTTTCTCCCCTGACACACACTCAGTGGGGTTTTTGGGCTTGGAGGTGCCCCCAGCCCTGGGATAGCATTTCCCTCTCTTTCCAGGCAGTTAAGACTGACCGCTTTTGAGAACAGGTTGCTCGTGGCTGTCTTGTCAGCTCTGCGGGAAGCAGGGTGGAAAGCGAGTCCGAGGCGCCTGTCCCAGTTCAGACGTTCATGGAGCGTTTGAGTTTTGTCGGCTCATTGCAGCAACAGTGGCACCCAGTAGGTGCACTGTGCTTGCAAAGGGAGCAGACCAGTAGGGAAACGCTCCTACGGCCAAGGAGTTCAGAGCTTTCCTTCGTGACTAGCCTGGCAAAATAGGAATGACGAAAGAAATGGAATTGTCTCATTGGAGTTAGCTTTTCTAAGATGACTGTGTTAAGTGTGAGGTTTAGGAAGGAAGGGTTGGAAAGACTCACGAGTGGAAAATAAATGGAGGATCCAGCTCCACTTTGCACAGTCTGGAGATAAAGATGCTGACTAGCGAAGGGGTCCCCTGGACACCGACCCCGGTCCCCGAATCCTAATCGACTTCATGGTCGTCTTACCTATAAACAGGCAGGGACCTTGGCTAAGAAAGGGACGTCTGAGCTAAGATTTGATCATGGGAAGGATTCAAAGCAGAAGATTATAAAGCATTAAAAAGCAAAAGCATGGGGCACCTGGGTGGCTCAGTAGGTTAAGCGGCTGACTTTGGCTCAAGTCATGATCTCACGGTCCTGAGTTCGAGCCCCGCGTCGGGCTCTGTGCTGACAGCTCAGAGCCTGGAGCCTGTTTTGGATTCTGTGTCTCCCTCTCTCTGACCCTCCCCCGTTCATGCTTTGTGTCTCTCTGTCTCAAAAATAAACGTTAAAAAAAATTTTTTTTAAAAGCAAAAGCATGGCTCTTGAGAGTAAGTGGTGAGTAAGTCCATGCAGGTCAGACAGCAGCAGAGGTGGGAGGGGGTCTCTGAAGACTTCTGGGCAGGAACAGCCCACTTTGCCAGGCTCAAAACCACCCCCAACCTCAGAGGCTTGTCCCAAATCACCTGCAAGGCTCCCCGGGATCATGTGTGGTTCTCAGATCTGCCAAGGCTGCCGCTCTGTCCCTGAGCCTTCTCCTCCTAGAACCCAGGTGGAAGCATCCTTTACCCGGAACACACGATTCTCATGGCGAAGAGACTTTCTTTCACAAGAGCAACAAGTCAAGACAAACCCAACAAACCATATTTTGAGCTTCTGCTCAGGAACGGAGACTGTCAGAGACTTCCGGCAGGTCCCAGTGCTGCCTGACCACAAGGGAGTGCGTTCCACCGTGGCCACATGACAGGACGCGGGGGCCTCTCCCCGGGACGGGAACAACGGCGCCAGCCAAAGCTGCTCTAGCCCGAAAACTCATCAAATACCTATCTTCCTCTTTTGCTTTTAATGTCTTCTCTGGTCAGACTGATGAAATATTAGGAGGGGCTGATATTTGTCGTGTCCTTTTTGTCATCCACGGTGTCAGGTCATGGTGCTCGGGAAGAAAAAATGTAGCCGAACCGGGTTCTGTAGGTTTGTTTCTAAAACTACGCTATTTGCAGAAAAAATTCTCCGAGTGAACTTCTGTCACGTTACTGGCAATTGGAAATGAAGTTCTCAAAAGACAGCTTGACTTTCACACCGCCAACTCGGTTTTTCCGCACCCCCAGAAGTAACACACACCTGTGATGTCCATCTTTCCTGCTGCGTGCTGGCTACATGGAGATCGGCGGACACTGAGCTGTGTCTTTCTGACAGATTTAAAATCTCTCCGACTTTAAACACAGTTTAAGCAGGGGTTGACTCACACATGACTGGATTCACAATTAGAGCAGAAAAATCTGAAGTCCAAGTTTACAAATTCTTTTTGGAGCATATGAGACAAGAAAAAAAAAAGGGGTGGTCTTTGACAAGGGCCTGGCATCTTCCTCAGAGTTTCATCTCTGCAAATGCTTTCGTATGTCAAGAGACTCAGAGGCTTGACAAGCACGACTCTCACCGGTAACCTAGGAAACAAGCAACACTAGCCTTTTTGGCAATCACTGAAAATGGATTTACATCAAAAATGTAAAGACTTCTCCTCTTGTGTAAGCAATTATACTAATTAGATTGAAAAATCCTGACATTTCCAATTAGCATTTACTACTAAATGTATATCTGCAAATACAACAGAGGGTAAATAGCGATCTGCAAGACCAGAATAAATTGCACACTACCATGCCACGGGCATGGAATTAGTGCAATGTGTTAACACTATTATCCAACTTGTACTATTTTTGAATCGAGACCATCATTTGTAAATTGTAAGTGGTGGTACAAAGGGAAGTGAAATGTCTGAAAGTGAAATATGTCAAGTTGGGCTCAAAGCAATTGACAGGGGGCGGGGGAAGGTTTTCTTTCCACTAATAAGCCTGCAGAAGATCACAGAACATGCTAAGTCCCCGTCGACTGTTCACTCCTGAGGGGTGTTTCTCAGGTTTTGTCACCAGTCCTACTCCTGTGTGCCGTGACACAAGAGGCTCAGGGAAGTTGCTGCGGCCTTACAGCAATCACAACCAAGGAGAATGGAAATGTGGCTCACTCCGGACTTAGGGGGAACCTACATTCAGATTGCGCTGTGGCGTTCCTCACGGGTCATACGAGTGTTCCGTTGGGCTTTCTTTGTGCTGTTTGTGCTCTCACTCTGCGATTTCCCTTTCTGGTTCTGCTCCTAGAGATACACCTCATACCACAATCAGGCAGAGCTCTCCGACAGCCCTTTCCCCGCAGCCCCTTCCCTGTCATTTGCCCACGACCTTCCCCAGAGTTATTTTGGATTCCTCCAGCAGAATGTGGCGTTTGGATACCCTTCCGTGGATGGTTGATTCTCTGTGTGTTTCCCTTAACTTACAAAGTCCCGAGGAGCCACACCTGAATCTAAGCTCACCTGCCCTCACCTACAACATGGTTTCCAGTCATAGAGGAAAAAAAAAAAAAATTCAGTGAAACTACATTTTTAAAAACTCTGGCTTCCAAAACTGTTCTCAAAAATAATCAGACATTTGCTATGGTGAAGACTATGTTCATTCCTGCAAAAGGGCAACTTGAACATGGGTTTTGTTAAACATCTTTATTTTTTTTTCTTTAATGTTTGTTCATTTGGAAAGAGAACGAGTGAGCACAGAGAGAATCCCAAGCAGGCTCTGCAGGAACCTGAGATCATACCCTGAGCCAAAATCAAGATTTGGACACTCAGCTGACTGAGCCCCCCAGGTACCTCAAACATCTTAATTTTTGAACCTAACACCCCGTAGTGGTAAGTGTCCCAATGTCTGCAAGACCATTGCAGTTGCCCTGCTGTTTATATACACTAGTCTTGGTCTGCTTAGAGGGTGTAGATAATTTTCTTCTGGGGAGCAAATCTTGTCCTTCATTTGTATCCCCGACTTTGAGACTTTGTCCCACCCTCACCTCCAGCAAGTACCCCACACCAGGCACAAGCACATGTGCACAGACTCCTCTCAGACACCCTCACACAGCGTGTTTGTCAGGTGTGACTAGGTTAAGTTGCAGTGATAACACCGGATCGCCAAGGGTTGATAGAACTAAGGCACGTGCCTCACTCACAGATGCGTCAGTGTCCCGTGGTCCTTTGCTCCATGCCACACGGTCTTTCAAGGACCCAGGCTCACCGATGTTCCACTTCCTTTCTGCACCTGGGTGCTCATGAAGTGGGAAGAGAAGGCTGGAGGGTCAGGAAAATACACGTTGCTCTAACTGGAGTTCATTGGCTGAAACTAGTCGGAGTCCACCCAGCTCCGGGAGAACTGGGGTCATGGGGAAGTTGATGGAGTGTCAGATGGACAGCTGACGGGCCGCTTATGCTTATAGCTTCCTACCAAGAGTGTGAGAAGTATCACCAGGAGAAATAAGCAAGCTGGGATGGAAGTCAAAAGAATCTGCTTACAATCCCAAATACCAGAATTAAAATGGATGAATGAGGGGTGGGGGGGGGGGGAGGAAAAAAACCACTTCATTCTTATGTGACTCGATCTCTTCAGGTGTTCAGACTAATGGGGTAAGACGAGATCTTATGCAAGTTTGCCGTGAGTCTGTGCACCTTCCGCCTGATTCAGATTCTGTGGCCACCAGGATAGGCTTAGATGTGCTGCACTGGACGCCCTAAAACCTCACCGTCTCCGAGCACAGCACTGATTTCTCCCTCACTTCTCGAGTCCGTCACAGATGCCATCCGCAGCAGTGCTGGTCGCCCTCAGAGGGGGAAGAGAAAGTGTGGAAGATCGTGCACCTGCTCTGACGTTGTCCAGCTCTGCTCATACCTTCCAGGATAAGACAAGGCACTTGACTACATCTACTCTGCCAGGGTACAGACGTGCTCTCTCACCACGGTTGGACTTTTCCTCAAGAGACCTAAGAAAACCTGATCTGTAGAGTCCCTGGGATGACAGCAGCGTGTTCACATGAGTATTTGTGAATCCCAGTATTCTCCTGCATGGACGGGACCAGAAACATCAGACCACAACTCTGTCCTCAGCACGGTGCCCACCTGAGGGATACCACTTTGGTTTTCTGTGAATGAAGGACAAGAAAAAATCAGATGGAGCATCGCTTCTCTGTTAATAGCCTCCAGATGTTTGTTTTATACTCTCTTGAAAAAAACAGTGTTTCTCGTAGAAGCCTTTCCAGGTCCCTTGAGCCTGCCCTGGCGATTTTCCAAAGTTCACTTGAAGCACTTGCTTTTTCCTAATTGCGATACACCTTCAAAACCTCCTTCCTGTGTAACCCCGCTCTCACCTTTCTGCTTTGTTGTTTCTTCTTTCTCGAGGGTCATTTTTAGGAGATGTGGGATACATTGACATAAACTGACAAATTTCCATGCAGGAAAGAGAGAAGAGAATGATTAGGGAGGAATGATTGTGGCAAAGGCCATTTAGAGGGATTGAGGTGGCTTTCTTAGCACTCAGGACAACTGAATGAATTGTCTTCTGTGACAAAAATAAAATATGAAGATAGTTTATGCACATTAAGGGGGTATATATGGATAAATTGTGCAAAATGATGAGCTGTGTTTTAAAACTCAATTTTGGTCTTTAGTTTTTAATTCCCAAATTTCTTCAGTAAAAGATGGCCAAGACATAAGTATAGGCAGTGTTTATTAGGTTTTAAATGTTTTTTCTCTTGTATTTTTGCAGAAGAAAGAAATCGATATGCACAAGATGAAGGGACGATCACGTATAACTGTCAAATTCTCATTTTCCATATTCCTGAAAAGTAACTTTCTGTCACATGAGTTACATACACAAATACACTCCTGGTAGGAAGTCTGACCGGGAGGAGTTTTTGATGACAGGATTTACAAAAGAAATGATGACATATTGAGGGTGAATGATTATAATAATGAATAATGTAATTTTAAATTAAAATGATAGGGGGGAAAAAACTGGCTGCCCCCTTCAGAGTAATATATTTGTTTCCGTAAGGGTCTTACTTGGCATTTATCATTTTGTTGATCACAAAACTAATTAATCTGCTTGTTTACTTAAGAAAAAAAAATTGGACACAACACACCCTATATTAGAAGATTTCATTAAACAGATTGTAAATCTTTACTCCTGAGCTGCCAAACACTAGATTTTTTTTTTCAGGAACCAGAAGTGTATGTAGGGAGGGGTTATTGTTTTGTCACTTAAATACCACCAAGAGAATACTTTTCTCTGGGCTTGGGGGAGAATGCAGACCACGGAGGCCACACGGAGGCCCCCCCTCGGATGCACCACGGGAGTTGGTAGCGTGTCACAGAGTCCTGTGTTTTCGCGGTCGCAGTCATGGTGAAGGGCACTAAACGTGCTGCCGTGAGGTGGGTGGGGCGGGGAGAGACCCGCGACCTCCAGAAATGAGTCTTCTCCCAGCATCTGGTCCTGTAACTTCATTCACAGGTCAGTTAACATCTGTTCAGGGTCACCGAGATCTCCCAGATGTTGACACATTGTTGCTAATACCCTTTATGTTCTCGTTGGAAAGACTTTAAATATTGAGAAGCTGACAAGCACTCAAATTTTAAAATTTCATCACTGGACACTAATAATTTTATTATTGGAGTGACAGATTCATTTTGCTCTTTTTTGGAAAAAAAAAAAAAAGTCTGCAAAATAGCCAAGCCTGAGTAACTATAGCTCTGTAGGGGTTGAAGTCAGATGGAGCTCGGTGAAAAAAATCTCTGCCCGTCTGGCCCCAGATTCAAGTACACACTGCTTTTCTCAAGACCATCTCACTCTGGCACGCAGCAAGTCTTTATGCAAACGTCCCATTTCATGCCATAGAATATTTGGAAAGACGTGTATTAGGGCTGGCATTTAACAAAATAAGTAATTTTACTGCTCTTACAAGAACAACCTTAACTGATACTGTCATTCTTTAAACGTGGGGGCATTGCACTGAGTGATGCTATCATAAAGCATCTGATCTGCTAAGGCACCAAGAGTTCACCTGCCAGTTTCTTTTTGGACCGGAGGTACAAGAGTCAATAATTCTACAATGGGACGGATGATATAATTGTCATGACAATAGTTTTGGTGTCTCAGAACCCCTCAGAGAGTTGTCAGGAAACCCCAGACCACACTTTGAGAAACCTGGTTCAAATATTTACATTCAAAAAGAAGAAAGATCTAATGAAACCCAATAAGATTGCCTTCCACATAACGGTGCTATAAAATGAAGATTAAGCCCAAAGTAAGTAGGAGAGAGAACATAATAACAAAATTGGAAAACATTGAAACAGGAAACATAAAATCAAGGAAACGTAAACCCAAATGTTGAACAAACTTCATAAAATGAGAAACTTTCAGTTACATTGAAAAGATTAAGAAAACTCAAATTGCCATGATCACGAATGGAGGAGGAATCCTCAATAAAGACATTAAAGACTTGGAAAAAGACTGAGGGAATATTTAAGACAGTTCTCTTTCTATGAATTTGACAGTTTAGATGCAGCAGGCTTTCTTGCATGATATAAATTAATAAAAGTGGATAATAAATACAAAACTTCATCAGCCCCAAGTCAATTACAAAAACTGAATTCATCATTAAAATTTTCCCACAAGTAAAATCTCATCATTGATTTCCTGCTAAATTGTACATAAAAAAAAAAAAAACCTTTCAGAAAAAAAGTGGAAGGGATACTTCCTAATTCATTTTATGAGCTTGGTGTTATCCTGACTCCATAGGACAAAGACAACACACGAAGGATAAACATCCCCTGTGAGTCCAAACAGCATTCCCCCTCACAAAACCTTCATTGATAGAATCCAGCCACACATAAATAGAAAGGTGTATTATAACCAAGTGGGAGAAATACTAGAAATGTAAAATTGCTTTGACATTTTTAAAATCAATCATAATTAGTTCACTCTATTAAGAGAATAAATACAAATCATTTAATCCTCTCAACAGAAGCAATTTTATAAGATTCAACAGCCATTCTTAAAAAACGGGGAAAGGTAGAGAATGTCCTCAGCATGATGAAAGTCTTATATGAAAACCCCACAGTTTACAGAGTGAAAGGTCACATGCTTTCCCATTAAGATCGGGACCCAGACCGTCCTATCTACTCGTTACGTCTGCTCGATACTGCTCTGGATGGGCCAGCCTAGGACATGCAGAGAAAAGGAGAAGTCCTACAGATTGGACATGAAAAATAAAGATTTCTTTATGTACAAGTTATGTGATTATTGGCCACAGAAAAAAGTAACAAAAAGTTGCCAAAAAAACGAGTGAATTTACTGTGACACAATACCCAACATACGCAAACAAATTATTTATAAATATTACCAAAACCATTTGCTTGAAATAGTATCTATGCACATAAAATACTTCACAATTCAAAACATGTATAAGACCTATGTTCTGATAATTACAAAACCTTGCTGAAATTTTTTTAATTTAAAAATTGGAAAGACAGACCATGTTCATGGATTAACGGCCTCAGTACTGCCTAGATATCAGTTCTCCCTAAACTGATCTATAAATCCAATGTAATATCAAAATATCTCAGAATCCTTTGATAGAAACTGAGAAGCCTATTATAAAATCCATATGAATCTGCAAAAAACCTAGAATAACCAATACAATTTTGAAAGATATGAACACAATTGAAAGAATTACAATTCCTAATTTCAAGAGTCACTACAAAACTCTATTAAGATTGTAAAGGACATAAATTTAGGTCTTCAGATGAATTGAGTAGAATAAAGTCCAGAAATAAACCCAAACATACAGAGTCAATTGATTTATTACAAAGATATGGGAGTAACCTAGTGGGGAAAAATGTTTTGACAAATTGTGTAGAAACAATTGGATAGCGAAATGAAAAATAAAGTGAGCCAAACCTGTGGTTTATATTATACAGATGCATGATTCATTTTTAAAATGTTATATATTGAGCATCAAAATAAAAACTGTTCTCTGAAGGATAATATCAAGTAACTGAAAAGGCAAACCACGTATAGGGAGATCATGTCTGCAAAGACATGTATCTGATAAAGGATTTTTGTTCAGAATACACACAACACATGGATGATTCGCAAAAATGATATACAGAAGCCCAATAAGCAGGAAAAGACACTCAGCATCTTTAACCCTGTTAGAAGCACAGATCAAAATGTCGGTGGGATGCCACTGCACACTGTGGGGTTGGCACACATTGCCAGAGGGAAGGTGAAAAGATCAGACACCTTGGAACACAGCGTGGTGGTTTCTTAAGATATTCCATACGTATTTGACGTATGAACCAGCAATTGGACTTCTAGACACTTGCCCAAGAAAAATGAAAACGGTCTACTTAGACACTCTTTTTATTAATGTTTATGGAAGCTTTATCATAATAGCCAAAAATGTAAACAACCCAAATATCCAGCAGTGTAGTAGGGGTTAAAAACAAATGAGATCTAGTCAGGTCACGGAAGACCATTTAGCAATAAAAAATGAGTTACACATCACATAGTTACATGGAGTTCTAGAAGAAACCATTCTAATTTACAGTGACAAATCTCATCAGTAAATTGTCTGAGGCCTTGGGTAGGGATGATTGGCTTCACAAAATCACAAACAAGGGAATGTTTGGGCTGGGCCCGAGGCAAATGGTCTGTACCTTGATTGTGGCCATGGTATCCTGAGTATATTTGTCAAAACTCATCATTCGTTAAAACAGGTGCCTTTTGTTGGAGGTAAGTTATGCATCAAAACATTTATTTATAGGAGATTGAAAATGTATAAGGTGCTGTGGCAACTGATTGCCAGGAAAAAAAAAATTTATGACATACGTTAATAGACATTCCAGTTGGATTAAAGGCAAAAGAAGTAGTTCAAGAATGTTCTTACGAGGACATGTAAGGGACAAGATGGACAATCTCAGGGTGCAGAACTTTCAGACCAAGACTGGAGACACAGAAGAAATACCAGAAAAGGTGGACATATTCATAGAAAAACTGTAACCTGTTGGGTTAGCAAAATGTATCCTCAACAAAGCAGAAACGTGATAGATTTGGGAGCAATCTTTATGAAATGAAGTCAAGCCTATAGTTAACAATATGTCCTGTTTACCTAAAGCTTAGAAGAGTAGAATTCGTGTTGTGTTCTTACCACACACACACCCTGAAAGGGCAGGAGACACTTCTGGAAGTGATGGATATGTTTATTACCTTGATTGTGCTGATGGCTTCACAAATGTGTGCATATGTACAAATGCATCAAACTGTACGCGTTAAATGTGTGTCGTTTGGCATATCAGTTACACCTTAATAGTTAACCAAATGTGAAATTTAAAAGTAAATTTGACACCTACAAAAAAATCATCAAGCAAGTCCAAATAAATGGCCATCGAATGTGTGAAAACATGTTCAAGTTCATTGGTAGGGAATTAAATGCTCTTAAATTTTTAGTAATATTTTTGTCCATCTGGCCCAAGTTAAAACAACAATTCCCATTGTTGGTTGGGGTCACTGAGATCTGCACTTCAGGCAACAAAGGTAGAAGTTGGAACGAGTACATGTGGACGTTCTAACAGATCTATAGAAAATGCATATGCCTTTGACCTGACAGTCCCACTCTGCTGCAGTCATGCCTGCATGACTCGTCAGTGACCATGTGTGATTAGCACACTCCATTCAGCTCTGAACCTAGTCATCAATGAGGATCAGCCATGAGGTCTCAGTGGTGGCAGCTGTCACCTCCAGCAAGGGGAGGTCCTCGTCACCAGCTTTGTTGAAAGTAGCAGACATCATCATCATAGAAGCAGCCCAGCTTTTTAGTCACGTTTACTTTGTTCCTAAATTCCACTTCCCCACTGCCCTGCACTCGCTAACCTGCTAGAGCAAATTCCCATCAACAGCGGTGGGTTGAACACGATACGGAGCTTTCATAGGATAAAATAGTTTGCAGTCACTGAAAGGAATGGATTAGACCTATTAAAATTTCCTAGAATTCCTCCTTCAGGACAGTGTTAAGAAAGCGGATGCAGAGGGGCGCCTGGGTGGCTCAGTCAGTTGAGCGTCCGACTTCAGCTCAGGTCACGATCTCGCAGTCTGTGAGTTTGAGCCCCGCGTCGGGCTCTGTGCTGAGAGCTCAGAGCCTGGAGCCCGTTTCAGATTCTGTGTCTCCCTCTCTCTCTGACCCTCCCCCATTCGTGCTCTGTCTCAAAAACGTTAAAAAAAAAAACGGATGCAGAAAAGTGTATAAAATAGGAAACTTCATAAAACAAAAACCGTGGACGTATGCGTGTGTTTATCTGTCTCGTTACAAGATTTTACATAATTGTATGAACATGAAGACAATATTGGGAAATACAAATGCTTGGTTATTAGCGTGAGTTATCTCAGGGTAATGTGTGGGCAAGAAGCAGAGGGGAAGCCCAACCAGAAAAGAAAAATGAAAAATACATAGTTGATATGACTTTGTTTATATAAGTAGAAACATGTGCATATGTGTCAATTTGTTTATAAAATAAAATATGGTAAAAGAACATTACAAGCCTGAGGAATGAGGGAGGTGGGGGAGGCGGTCACTTGTTCTGTGCCCATTCCTGCAGACGAACATGGCACCTGGGACCCGAGAGGTGCTCAGCCACCTACAGCAGCCTTTCCTCCTCATGTTCTCTCTAGCCTGTGCCTGGGGGATAGAGAATAATACACAGGTGAGAGGAAAATACAACCCGATTTGACAATAGACACATCCGTCTGAAATTTAGATGGATTCATAGGCAGATCCTAAGAAAGAACTACAAATAATTTTTGTCAAACACTCAACCCAAAGATGACGTTTATTGGCCCTGTGCATCGGTTACATGGAAGTGAGCTTCTGGGACCCAAGGCGCAAGGACACTCTGATGAGGAAGCTGGTGGCTCCTCCCTGTGCAGATACAACAGGTCCCGGTGGACCACCACCTACCCACGCTCACTGCTGCCTTTTCCATTTGCTTTAGTCATGCCATTCTTGGGGCTCAGGGTGGGGAACGGGGGGAGAAGTCCAGGCTGGTGTTTCCTCCCAAGTGTGGTGGACATGGGGACCATCATTCTAGTTCATGGTCCGTGGTGGGAAGCTCAACTCCATGGCCGTTGGGAGCCCCCAGTGAGGCTCCATAACGAGGGCTGGCTGCTTGGATGCCGAGAGGATGGGGGTTTTGGCAGCAGCTGGCAGCTTCCACCACCCTCTCTCCTTCTATCTGTTCAAACTTCCAGCCAACCCCATGGAAGAAGTAGGGCTCGAACCCTAAAAGCAGCAGGATGCCACCCATACATACGAACCTACAGATGTAGTTGAAAATGTGCTGATCTGCTACGCCAGGTGAGGAAACGGGAATAAATCCTCACCATCGTGTACCAGGGTTGAGTGAATGGGGCAACATGAGAAGGTCATGGTTATGTCACAAACTCTAGTGAAAACCAGCCTGTAGAAATCACAAGGCGTCCTTGCAGCTGGGTGATGAAATGCAGGCAAGAGGACAAAGCCTGGAGAGCAATGAGGAAAATGCAGTAATTGTGGATTTGGTGCAGTGGCTAGGTTTTCGGCATTTGCTTAAAAGTTGTCCTGTCCTGGGGCGCCTGGGTGGCTCAGTCAGTTGAGCATCCGACTTCGGCTCAGATCATAATCTCACGGTTTGTGAGTTCGAGCCCCGCATCAGGCTCTGTGCTAACAGTTCGGAGCCTGGAGCTTCCTTCAGATTCTGTGTCTCCCTCTCTTTCTGCCCCTCCTCTGATGTCTCTCAACAATAAATAAACATTAAAAAAAATTAAAAAGTTGTCCTAGTCTTCCTTCCTCCCCCCTCCCTCCCTCCTTTCCTTCTATCTTTCCTTCCCTCCCTCCCTTCCTTGCACATGTGTGTAGGGGAGGGTCCCTCCCAGCAGGAGAAGGCATGCTAGCTTCCCCTAACTTCCGGAGTCTTCCCAATCTCAGACGCTAAATCAACTGAACTTTCCACAGTGCACATTTGAATTTGTAAAGAGGTTCCACCCACAAATTTCATGTTGTCACCAATGAAGTAAATATATATTTTCTCTGTACTGTAAGCTGAAGAAATTAGCTACTAAAATTCCCTACATTTAATTAAGCAGCGGTACGTGGTTTCTGAAACCCTCCACAGGGAAAAAGGAAGCAATTCAGAGCAAGTGCTTTATGGGCTTGGGTTCCAGGTTAACCATGGTGTCTGGTGACCTCATCGTTTGCTGTTTTCTCCCCACACCTTTGGATTATCAGGGAAATGGACTGGTTTGAGTTAAAAATAAGTAAAAAAAAAAATGTGAAAGGCTTTACTCATGTGTCAGTTGTTTCTTCAAACTGCGTGCTGCCTTGTGGAAACAAGAGATCGTGTATGACATTTTTCTGTGTTGATTCTTCTGTAAAGCCCACCTGGGCTTATAACAGTATCGTGAGTGCCACTCCAGAGGGCAAGATCATTTGTAAGGACATGTGTCTGGGTTTTAATAAGTGATACGCCTTTTTCGTCAATAGATTAAAAATCTTCCAGTATGCACTTTTACTTTGTAAAATAGGGTGACAAAACTAACTGCATTATTTGGGTTAGTCTTTAAAATGTACTGGGAAGGTGTGCACACGGTGGATATATCTGAAATCCCAAAGCTCTTAAATATTTTCATTATACATTCAATACTATTTATTTTACTTTTCTGTGTGTGTCCTCCAACTGAATAGTTCCTACATGGGTTGCCTTTCTCAGCCTCTTTATCTTTGTAACATGGACGTGGAAATCGTTAGGGGCTCGGAGGCTCCAGAGGTTTACCAAACAGGTGAGGCCTTGAAGACTGGGCCTCAGTTATTCCGGAGAAGAGGTGTGTAACAGCACAGCACCCCTGTGGTCATCCTGGCACTGAGGAGGAAACAATTTAAATTAGGAAATAATTTGGATAAGTAAAGTAACATCATGTTGTGAGGTTCTTGAAGAGCAGAATGTGGAATTCTATTCTCAAATTCTTTTTTTAATTTTTTAATGTTTGAGAGAGCTCACACAAGCGGGGGGTGGGGGGAGGTGGGAAGAGAGGGAGAGCACAAGAATCCCAAGTAGGCTCCATGCCGTCAGCATAGAGCCCAGCACGGGGCTCAAACACACAAACTTTCAGATCATGAGTTGAGCCCACCTCAAGAGTCGTACGCTTAACTGCCTGACCACCCAGTCACCCCTATTCTCAAATTCTTGATGTGCCCTTTGCACCTTCATAAGCAGTATTCAGAAAGTTTCCTCGAAGTGCACGTAACACTGAGCAGAAAGGATTGTAGAAGGTAAGTTGAGATTATTAGCTATGTGAGTTAATGCAGCTCTGTAACGTGTAAGGCTGAACTTTCTCCATTGTTTAACAAAGTACAAAAACTGGGAAGAGAGCGGGTAAGTGGCCTGAACCTAAAAACTACCCCATGAATCTTCACATCCTCTCAGTAACTAACTGCACGCCACACATGACTCGTCAGATGCACCAAACTGATAGGCTTGCGGGCAGTCTGTTTAAGATGTGTTTATTTTAAATGTGAAGTAATTGGCTTTTAGTGTTCAGTATTTTGCACTGTAGATATTTCCATTTGTGTGCCCAATTCCTTAGGGCACTTAGCTACTCTAAGTCACAAAATGTGTGTGTGTGTTTTAAAATAGCTTACATCCAATTTATAAACGTCAACACAACCCATTAGAGATGATGTTATTTCAAGTTGATTTTCTCTCTTTGCAGTACTTTTCCATCTCTAATTATGCATCTGTTTTGGTTTCTCTAAAGAACTGTTTTGCTCTGAGCTAATTTTATTAGTCAAATTTTATCTGTAGGGGTCTACTTTTTGCATTCCCTCACCTCATCACTCCCTGGGACTTACTGCTAGTGCCAGCATCTTGGAATAAACATCAGTTGTGGACCAGACCAGGCGGTAGCTTTGTCTCTTTCTCCCCTTCCCCCCTCCTTCCTGCATCCTCTCTTTCTCATTTGTTTCATTTTTCTCATCTTATTTTTCCATGCCACTGACAACATCACCTTAGTGACAAAAAAGACACATGTTCTCTGGAAACTCAGTGCACTGCCTGATTAGCATCCGGGACAGGGGCGAGATGCCATGTGATTCCAGGAGATTCTGAGACCTGGTTTATAGCACTTTCCAAAATGAGGCATATTTCAAGATAAAACAACAACATCGTTAATATGTTTTAATTCATGGATGAAAAGGTGGCTCATGAAGAAAAAGAAAATCTGAACAAACCAGTAATGAGTAAGGGGATTAAGTCAGTAATCCATAATCTCCCAACAGAGAAAAGCCCAGGACCAGATGGTTTCCCTGGTAAATTCTAGCAAACATATAAAGAATTAACACCAACGCATCTCAAACTCTTTCAAAAGGTAAAGGAGGGACAATCCCAAACCCATCATACAAGGCTAGCATTACCCTGATACCAATGCCAGATGAGGACACAAGAAAACCACCAGCCGATAGTCCTGCTGAACATAAATGCAAAAGTCCTAGCACAATACTAGCAAACTGAATCCCACAGCACTGTAGAAGGATCACACACCAAGATCAAGTGGGATTCATCCCTAGCAGGCAAGGATGATTCAATATCTGCATGTCAAAAACTATGATACACTTCATTTACAGAACAGAGAAGAAAAATCATACCTATGATACAGAAAAAAAAATACAAGAAAATTACTCCAAGCTGAAGGAGTCATCCATGAATGTGGAAATTGAGAACGCTGAACATTAGAAACATCTGCTTTTCCAGATTCATGGGGCAGTTTTTAGGTTCACGGGTGGAGGTGGGGGAAACCTTATCCAGTGGGGTATTGTCATGGCCTCAAATCCTCACCCTTACCAGGGTCCGTGGTATTTTCCATTTGACTTTGCTGTTCCTCCCGCTAAAGGGGTTGAATGTATTTTCCTTGTTAATTTTCGGCATGGCTATGTGAGTTGCTGTGGCTGGTCAAGCCCTGGTGAGTGTGAGGCACATCTTATGACTTGAAGAACACCTGTGCGATTGCACTTGCTACTGTGTGCCCCTCCAGGTGCATTAAGGCACCTGTCCGGCGGGGGTTTGGGGTTGGGTAGAGAGTCACCAGGAGGATAGAGCAGAGCCATGTAGCCAAGCAACAGGACCTTTCCCTCAACGTTCAAAACCATGAGGATAATGATTGCCCTTTTAATCACTGAAGTTCTGGATAGATTTGCTACAGAACGTTTTTGTAGTAATAGCAAACAGAAATCCCTGGGCTCCATCATTATGACTCTAAAGAACGCTAAGTTTGAAGTGCCCTAAAAGCATCTAGGGGTGGAAAATATCCTTACCAGTGAAAAGGGATAAGGTGTTCACACATAATAATAAATTCTGGACTAGGGAGGACTTTGACCCTCAAATGTGCAAGAGCAAATAGTTTCTTCTAGAAGTTTCTCTCAAGCAAACCTATCAAGTTCAAAAGATACACTCGTATTCAGTCATGTAAGGGCTCGGAATATGAACTCACAAGCTGCCCTTCTGAAAAATAAAAAAAAATAACAAAATATTTGACTTGATCCTGCTAGGTGGAAAAAGAAAACCAATAAAAAAAAGTGACCTAGAAAAAGTTGTAGAAATAACAAGAATCCAATGAAAGGCAACTTTGGTATGAGGGAGTGTGTGGGCCTGAAAGGCAATTGATCTAAATAAGAAAAAAAGTGTCAACGTTCTCTAAAAAGAATAAGTTCAAAAATAATAACGAAATACAGTCCAAGCAACAGTGATGGTAAGTAAGAACTGCAAAGATAATGGGAATAAACATAAAAGGCATGTCATTAGGGGACCACACAGAGCTCCAGAAACAAACAAAGAACAGGTCATTATGTCTTATAAAACAAAAACAAAAGCAAGATGAATCAGGATTTTGAACAACTTGTGGGAACTTAAGTGGCATCGATTTCATGAAGGAAACCAGACCTCACCAAGCAGCTGCATATCAAACAGGATTCACCTGAAGAGTCACTGTAGTCACTATTGTCTACTGCTTCTTGGAGTTGATCTCGGGTCTTGACAACATGAAAAACATTTTCCTTCTAGATAAATCTCAGCTCCTTTCACTTGCGGTCACCTGCTCACCAGTGCCCACGTTCCTGTTCCTCCAAGCACACCGCAGCAGAGCCCGCGTGCTGTTCTGCCACCAAGCCTGGCTGTGATCTCCTGTGTCCGCTCGGTGCTCGTTGTGTGAGCGTCAAACCCTTCCCATGACTTGGCTGGTTTGTTCCAGGCTCTCATTGTCACCTTCATCCCCACTGTCCCTGGCATCCAGCCGTGCATCATCACATTCGTTACTCAAACACCTCATGCCTCCTACTACCTCAGGACATTTGGACATGTTCATTCTTCTGCTCCCACACCCTACTTTTCTAAACCCTTATTTTTCTCTTTTTAATGGTTTGTTGAGATCTGCTTGACCAAAAAAAAAAAAATGTATATATTTAAGGTATGCCATGTGATATTTTGCTATCTGTATACACTGGAAAATGATCACCATAATCAAGTTAGATAACACACCCATCAGCTTCCATGGTTCTCCATGTGTGTAGGTGTGTGTGAGTATGTGTGGTGAGAACACTTAAGATCCACTATCTTAGCCCATTTCACGTGCACAGCACTGTGTTATTAACCCTGGTCTCCATTCTCTGCAGTACCTCCCCGGCACGTATCCATCCTCTACCTGAAACTGGGCACCCTTTGACCAGCATCTCCCCCCAGCGCCTGGCACCACCATACTGCTCTCTGGTTCTGTGACTTTGACATGTTTAGACTCCACATATAAGTGAGGCCGTGCCATATCTCTCCTGTGTCTGAACACAATGCCCTCTACGTCCATTCACGTTTTTGCAAATGGCAAGATTTTGCAACTGAATAGTATTTGTGTGTGTGTGAGAGAGAGAGACTTTTCCTTCTCTGCACACTTCCACATGCCCATGGGCACTCAGGTTGTCCCATGTCTTGGCTACTGTGACTAGTTCTGTGATGAGCATGGGGGGGGTGGGGGCAGTGTGTCTTTGAGATCCTGATTCCATTCCTTTGTGCAGACACCCAGAAGTGGGATTGCCGGCCCTATGACTGTGCTCCTTTTAATGTTGTGAGGACCCTCCACACTGTTCCTCACAGGTGTGGCACCACCAATTGCTTTTCCAGACAATTGCTTGTACGTGTGTCCCTGTCCTGCTTTCTTTTGTGGAATTCTTAACCGTTTACAATCCGACACTTCCTATGTCATCGGGATGAAGGTCTGTCTTCCCCGCTAAACTTTTCTGACATAACAGTACATGCCACTTATCGAGGCTTATTATGTGTCAATTACTGCTGTTACAGTAAGAGGGTATCTGCTGTGACAACATAAAAACAGTTACAGCAGACAACTTTTGTTACATAGAGAATGTGGAAGGAAGGCCAGGGATAATAAAGTTCTTGTATTGCACAGTAGAGAGTCAATAGGTACAATCAAAATGTCATAAAAGAAGTGATAGATGCTCACAGTATCATACAAGAGATCAAATAGAAATGCTGACAAAATAATAAAATGATTGAAATTGGTGGGAAAGGGAATTTAATTGATTCCTTTTCTATCATAGGTGATGTACAATTGCTATGCCAAGGAGTATTGATATTATTTCCAGAAGGGAAGGTAACAACTTCAAAAATAATTTTGAAATGTTAAGTGATTGCTTTTGGGGTATACTGAAGAAACACATTTCCTTTGTGGTGAAAACTTTATTAATAATAGTTCTGAATGCTGTAAAGATAATACTGTTCTCATGCTGTTAAGTTATAGCTCAATTTAAGAAATGTTTCTCAAACTCACCTTCTTTATAAAAATGGTATTTTAATTGAAAGGTATGCTTATATTTTATTGGAATTAATGTGTGAATTGGGGAAGAATTTTTATTGTTAAATTTTGTGTCCTACCCTCAAGGAAGACATAACATTTTTCATTCATTTCTCTTCAGTAAGGTTGTACAACTGTCTTCATACAGGTATTTCCTATAAATCAGGAAGCATATTCCTTAGGTACTTTATCATCCTATTACTAGTGTGGTGATAGAGTTTTGTTTGTTTGTATTTATTTATTTATTTATTTATTTATTTATTTATTTATTTATTTTAGAGAGAGTGCACTCACTCATGTGAGTAGAAGAGGAGCAGAGAGAGAATCCCAAGCGGGCTCCACAAATGTCAGCACAGAGCCCCGACGTGGGGCTCGAACTCATGAACCGTGGGATCATGACCTGAGCTGAAATCAAGAGGCGGACACTCAACTGAGCCACCCAGGTGCCCCTGGGGTTATATTTTTAATATATATTTTAACAAGACGTTTCTTATATTTTGTTTGCATGTGTAAAGAGTTATTTCTTAACTTTTTTAAACCTCAGTTTCCTATGAGGAAACAGCAGTTTGCATATGTTTACCTTCATAATGGACAACTTATTGAATTATATCATTACGGGTAACGTATTTCTGGTTGATTCCTTTGGATCTTTTAGAAACGCAAGAGTAACTAAGACCAGGATGCTTTTGATGGAAGGACATGTAGCAAATTTCCATGTATTGATCGCCTAAGACATATCTGGGGAGCAGGTGTTCTGCGTCTGGCAAAGTTAGGGACGTGTGGATAAGACACAGGACCGGAGCCGAAGGGGCATGCGTGCTAACAGAACTTGAAATCCGTAATTCTGATGCAGCGTGACTGATGCCACAAAGCGGTTTGCAAAGGCTCGTGTGGCACCCACCGAGAATCGTGTCACCTCCTCTGGGAGCACAAGGAAGTGTCACTTAGGACGTGAATACCACGCTTGGAGGTAGTGGGTGGCAGGGCCTGGGGTGCAGGAGAAGCTTCCTTTTATAAACTAGGCATTAAAAATAAATTTAGGAGGATGCTAGCACCATGGCACAGCTCACAGCCGCAGACACACATCCTTCCACAGAAATTTCGGAAAACAAGCAGAAACTGTCAGAAATAACTTTTTTTAGAACACTGAAAAAAAGGCCCAGACTTACAGCAACGCGCTGAATCCGGAATCGAGCAACACAGGGCTTGGGGAGTAGAAACTTGGAAGCTGGGGAGCGCGGACTGCGGGCATGGGGCTCCCGCGTGTGTCCCCCCAGCCACAGGTGCGCCCTTGCGTGCGTCAGGGCAGGGAGAAGCCACCGCCCTCACGCACGACTGTCGCTGTCATTAGTGTCGCAATTACATCGCCGCCGCGATGCTCAACCCTTGTTCTGGTACCAGCTTCTGGTTACCTGTGCGCGGTTCCATGCCAACTGCTCTACGACACTATTTTACTTAATCTCTATAATCCCGGGCTTTGGCACGAGATGCTCCTTTTACTTTTAAAAATCATGGCTTTGAAATGCTTTTTGTGAAATGACTGGTGTACTTTCCGGAAGCCCAAGGCAGATTTCTGGCCTGGAGATTACGATCCGTCCCACAGCTATCTCTGGCCCTTGGAGGTCTGGAGAGCATCGCTTGAATCCCTCTTCGGTTTCCTGGCCCCAGAGGCGGGGAATCTGCACCCTAGGCGAGGATGGGGTCCCCACAGCAAATGGAGGCCATCAGGGTCGGTTTTATCAGGCACTTACTTTCTAGCTGCGCGTGGAGAAGATCCGAGAACCGAAAACTTGCGAGGTCAGCTACCTTCAGGTGGCAAAAATGCTTTGTGTGTAAGTGAGGAAATGATCCGATGTCTACGTGGCTCAGCACGCGTGTCTTTTTTCTCTCGAAGCTGCTGAGCTTTCTTTTCCCATGTTGGCAGAGAAAGAAGGGTCTGTCGTCACCCTTGCAGAGACACAGACGAACGGACACTCAGACACAGTGCTGTTGTCCCAACTATGCAGTAAGGAATAATTCATGGAGGCTTAGGACCCGTTGTGAAGAAATAACAGAAAATAAATTATTTTCCAAATACTAATATTAGATCTACTTTCCTGCAAGCATTCTTCGGTCCTTCGGTTTTACATTAACTTGATTAAAATGTCACAGAAGTGACAGTCCAAAATCTTGAGAAAAAATTAATACGTGTTAAGTGCAGGAAGAGTGTTAAGTCATTTCTTGGCATTTTGGAAGCTTTAAATCATCAGGGATTCTTATTCTTGAAAAAGCTGTTTGTTTAAACTGTTTTCCAAATCGCCTGTATAGAAATCAGAAGAATGTGGGTATTTCATTTTCAAAGAAAACATGAAGGACTTAATCCTCATGGTGTGTGTGTGTGTCCATGTGTGTGCCTGTATGACCCTGTGCATACCCACGTGTGTGCGTGCGTGTGTGTGTTGCAACAAGAACATTTTTTGAACTTCTGAGTGTTTAGCTTCCACATGAGCAAAGATCAGGGAAACTTTTTAACTTGTAAGAACTTTTAAATTAGTTAATAACCTGTACGATGTCATCAATAAGATCCTGTGAACCTGGCATTTTGTAGGTAACAAGCGTATGAGTGGATTAAGCCTTAAGTCTATCAGACTCTCTGAATGATTAATTGAAGATTAAACAGATTTGGGAAAATATTGCTTTTTAGGGTAAAACGTAACATGAGATTGACTTGGCAATATACTTTCATTAGAGCAGAGAATCTGTACATGCTTAATTGCATTTACACGAGATCAGCTTGCTTCTATTCTCATTTCAACTCTTCAAATGTCACAGAAACATGGCAAGAAACAGAAGTTGCATTTATAAAGCAAATTACAAGGTCAGTAGACCAGGCCAAGAAACAGCCAGTCTTGGCACTGACAGTAAGGAAGGGGGTAAGGGAATGTCATTAGCATCAAATATCTAAAGAGGGCGGTGCATGGGTGAGACCTGATTCTCCTTTCCATACAGCGCGAAGAATTCTTCTTTTGGAAAGTGGTTTTCAATTAAATGTAGTTAAATCAAATGTTTCCCCATAATAAACTCACAGACTGGTAAAACAATAAAAGATTTTTGGTTGCTTTCATAAGACTAACTCAATTACAAAAATAATTTTTGCCCCTAATAGCCTAAAAGGAAATTCTGGTTATTTAATGATCGATGAAAATTTAATATTGACCAGATTTAATAGCCCCATTATTGGATACCCAACTCTCACTTTAAAACAAGAGGTACGAATAGGTTTGAATTGATATATAGGCATGATAAAGGAAAAAAAAGTATATATATGTATATTGGATATAAGCGCATGGATATGACAGCTCATGAGTATTTCCCATCAGCCACCTTGATACAATCATTTTATTATTAATCTTTATTTTATGTTGTTTTTTTCCTGTGCTTCTAATAAACATAGCAAGCAATCTAATTGTAATTTATAGTATTAATATCTATAAATATAAGCTGCTTCAGTCCCACAGTCCCTTATCTCTAATTCCCAAATCCAACATCTTTGAAAACTGGAAGTTTTGTCTTAATTCATTGGGAACACTCATGGACTGAGCTAAATGAGGCTGTTTATGAACGTCTTTCTGTACCCACTGAGTGCCAATATCTGCGTATTTCCCTGCAGAGATATTAATGTGTTTGATTCCAAGCCTTACAAGATAGTTGTTTCAGCACCATATCATCTTTCTAAAACACCCAAAATTCTGAGCTTCAGAAGTCGTCTGGCCCCCAGGGTTTCACAGAAGGAATTGTGGGTATAAATCAGGTTCTCCATCAGTACAAATATCCCTGTTTAATAAGGAACAAAGCAAATGGTTATCCCCAAATTATTTTGAAAAAGAAACAATCATCATCACAATGGAAAGGAGAAATAGAGAAATCCACTATTTCACTCGAATACTTTAACACTCCTGTCTCGGGAATCCAAGTAATAGCAGATGAAAAATCAGCAAGGATTAAGAGTATCTGAACAAAAAAATTATTGGCCTGACCTAATTTACATGTATACAACACTCAGCCCCTCCCCACTAGAATGTACATTATTTTTATGGACACACAGAACATTCACCAAAGTATCTTATCATGAGTCACAGAGAACAACCCAGAGCGACTATGAAATGTTTGAAATCATTCAAAGTATTGTCTCTGACAAGAAAAATGAAGAAATCAAAAGGTATCTGAGAAGCCCACAGATATTTGGAAATTTAGAAATATAATTCTAAAAAAATAAATAAAATATATCAATAAATAAATTCTAGATAGCCAATGGGTCAAAGAGAAAGAAAGAAAATTAAAAAAATATTTTGTGTTGGGTAAAAATGAAAACACACATCACAAACAAGTCTAAGATGTCTGTTTCATCACTCTTAGTGGTGTGCCTAAAGTTTTAAGTAGTGCAATAAGGCAAGAAAAAGGTAAGAAATTTAAATAGTCTGGAGAAGAGGTAAACTGTTTCTATTTTCAAACAACATAATTGACTACATAGTACTTACCAAAGAATCTGCAAACTCTCATAGAACTAGTAAGTTTATGAAGTCACTGGATACAAGGTCAATATATGGAAACCAGTATCTTTTCTATATACAAACAGTGAGAAATTAGAACAAAATTAAAATGCAAATACAGTACCATTTACAATAGCACCAAAACCCCTGAAGCTTAGATAATAATCCCACAAAGTATGTACATCACTCCTATGTCGAGAGCTGACTGGGCACATGGATAGATGTCATGTTTATGGGTTGGAAGACTCAATATTGTTAAGATATTAATTCTCCCTAGATTGATTTATTGGTTCACAGCAATACCAGTCAGAATTCCAGCATGATTGACGAGTAGATGCCGAGAGTCTGGTTCTAAAATGTATACGGAAAAAAAGGTCAAAGACGTTGGAATAGTCATAAGAACTTTGAAAAACAGTAACAAATGTGTAGATCATTCATACCTTGTTTCAAGACTTACTATTAAGCCACGGTCGTCAAGAGAATGTGATATTGATGAAGGCAGAGACACAAAGATGAATTTCAAATATGGCTACATGTGTGTTTACATATGTATTCAATTGATTTACAACAAAGACGCATACACAATTTAATCAAGAAAGGATATCCCTGTCAATAAATGGTGTGGGACAACGACAACAAAACAGCCATCTGCAAAACAAGTGAGCTTTAACACATACTTTCCACAATATTAAATCCCAAAATACTAAAAACTCTTTAAAACTTTGAAAAGAGAACCTAAGACAAAATTTTTATGACCTTGGATTTTGGCAAAAATTTCTATAACACAAAAAGCATGACCCGTATCTGGAAAACTTTAATAAGTAAATGGTGGAAATCAATGGTAAGAGTTGATTTGAAATAGTGGGTTATTTATCCATTTAATAGATATTTGTTGAGTATTTCCTATGACACAAGAGTTCATCAAAATTAAAGACTTTTGTTCTTCAAAGATACAGCGAACCATATGAAAACACACACTATGCCATTCGCCAAGCTACAAATTGGGAGTGTTTGCAGAATGCATATCTGAGGAAGGACCTGTGTGGACAGTACACAAAACTCTCTCAGTATACACCTGTAAGAAATGGATGACCCAGTAAAACAAAGGCAAACAATTCAGACACTGCAGCAGAGAAGAGAATCACGTGGCAAATAAGCCCTGGAAAAGCTGCTTATCTTTGTCAGCCTTTAGGGAAATGCAAATGAAGCCTCAATGCAATACCACTGTATACCTGGGCAGAGGACAAACAACACAGCACATGCCTGACAATTCTGAGTGCAAATGACCCAAGGATGTGCAACAGTTGGATCTCTCCCACGTTGCTTGTGGGGATGCTGAGGAGCACAGCGGAAGTGGAAAACGGTCAGCAGTTCTGTCCAAGTTACGCAGACACTTCCACGACTCAGCAGCCCACTCCTCATAAACTTTACTGTTAGTCTGAAATAGTGCATCCTCAAAAGCGGCTTCTCTGACCACCCAACACCTGTTAGCTCTTAGTGTCCGTTGCTCTTGATTTTGTTGTGTGTGTGTGTGTGTGCGCCTGCGGGCGTGTAGTTGGTCACTGGGTTGGTTAGTTGGAATTTGTTTGCTCTCAGGGTCGAAGGCTGAGTCTTCACCGCCAACCCATCAAATGAGGCAGGAACTGGTGATCAAAGGAGAGGTTGGACAAATGCCCCCGCAAAAAAACACGATCGTTCAGCTTTTCCGTAGTCAACAGAGTGCTTTTGGGTTTTTTGTAATATATTCCCACCAAATGCACAGAAAGAAGGGAGTGGCATACACAATGAGCAGTTGCTGATCGACTGTGCTTAGGATTTCTCCCCGTTTGCTGTGCTAACGTCTCCACCCATCCTGGCCTTGTAACTCAGCTTTCTTAGAAATGGCGGTGCCTATTCCTGGGTGAAGCCAGTTGTGTGTAAACACAGCTTTCTTGCTCTCAGGGAGGTCTTCCAGGCCTCAGTGACCATGTTAGACACTGGATTCAGAGATGATGGAAATATTTTGCCCTTGAAATGAATAAGGCAGGATTTTACTCGCTAAACTCGTGTTCTTTTTCAGATCCCACTCTGGCAAGGATGTAGGTTTTGAAGACCATTTGGTCTCCAGGGCTGTGCTGTGTTGGGAACCACATCAGTAGCTTGTATTGGCTCTGGAGGGTATCAGTGGTCCCACCCTTCCTGGGGAGCAGTGAATGTCCTGTGCTTTTGTGACTTGTTTCCCTTGGTTCAGGACGCAAATGTGCCATTCAGCAAATTATTCCTGGTGCAGCCGCTGGATGGCAACAGACAGGAAAAATAATATGGTTTCCCAAGGTCCCTAATCAAAAATCCAAGAGGAGCCTTCTTATCAAGAATATTTGGCTAACTACTTTGAACACATTTGTTGACTTTAGAGTGCTTTATCACACAACTGAAATCCTATCATCACACCTCATCACAGATTCTATAAAAACCCTGCAAGTCTTTTCCTTACAATCTGTGAATAATTATTTGGCGATCTGAATCTCAACATATGTAGTCAATTGAGCAGTCATCTGGGAAGTCAGGCAGCGCTGGAAAAAAATATGCACAATTCTAACGTGAATATTCTATCCCAGTGCCTGAAAGAATTTCAGCTGTAAAAGCTCTTAACTCCTCCAATTGACCCCTCTTTTTTTGGTATCAGATGGATGATTCTATGTGCGAACATCAATACATTTAACAAAGGCAAGAAAATCTAGCAATGGAGGGCCACGTGCTGGATTGCAGTTGGCTGTAGCAGAGAGAAAGTGACGAGAGAGGGTTTACAGGGAGGGGACCCAGACCCTGAGCCCTGACCGCAGACCCTCAGGTAGTAGCAGGTGTCTGATAACCCACAGCAATCACAGTCCCTGAAGCCACAGGGGGCACTGATGACACTGCTCATTCTAGAAATTTAAAGAAGTTTTTTTTTAATGTTTTTTTTTTTAACGTTTATTCATCTTTGAGAGACAGAGAGAGACAGAGCA
Organism: Lynx rufus; assembly: GCF_022079265.1. Taxonomy (NCBI): domain Eukaryota; kingdom Metazoa; phylum Chordata; class Mammalia; order Carnivora; family Felidae; genus Lynx; species Lynx rufus. The sequence continues at coordinate 2,151,977 of NW_025814889.1, forward strand.
TGAGCGGGGGAGGGGCAGAGAGAGGGAGACACAGAATCTGAAGCAGGCTCCAGGCTCTGAGCCATCAGCACAGAACCCGACGCGGGGCTCGAACTCACAAACTGCGAGATCATGACCTGAGCTGAAGTCGGACACTCAACTGACTGAGCCACCCAGGCACCCCATAAATTTAAAGAAGTTTTATCTTCATAATCATGAACTGGTCAGCTTAGATTTTCTAGAGTTGGGAAGGAATTGGAACACACCTTCAAGGAATCTGTGTGCAATCACCTGGAAGAAAGTGAGGTGGTGGAGAATAGTCAGCTGTGCTCAGGGAGGGATGGATGTGCCGAAACAGTTTAATTTCCCTCCATAGCAAAGGGGCAGGTCTGCACAGGAGAGACAGTACATGTAATCTGCCTGGGCCCAAGAGAGACTTTTCACTGTGCGTGTGGTAACCCGCCCGGAGGACAGGACACCGTGTCCGGTGGAGGGGGTTTAGGGGGGTGGGTAATTACCTAGGAGGTCAGGAGGCACCAGGGAGGGCACAGCCCACGGGTGACTCTCTGAGACCTCAGTCAGGTGCGTGAAACACTCTGTGAAGCTCCCAAGCACGCGAGCAGACTCAAGTAAGCGGGTCAAGTTGTTGACTTAACTTTAAGTTACGGAAAAAGTAGCCATAAAAAATGAAAAAGAATTTCCTTTCCAGTTTATAAGAAGATACTGGATTATCAACGTAAGTGTAGAGTTCCAAGTTCTGATCAATATATGCAAAATAAATTAATAAAACATTAATAAAGGGGTATGCAATGTCATCGGTGTGGTTTTATGTCATTTCACTGACATTTCTGGTCATTTGTCTCAGTGCACATTGAATTAGGATCATTTCTGCAAAAACATTGCCGTCCTAAATAATACCATGAGAGATTTACCTACAGACCTTCCAAATACTTCAATCTGTGATCAGAGAAGGATGTAAAGACTTCAGTAAAGTCCCTGAACCACATTGTCATCTTCACTGTGTCGTGGAACTTATAACAGCTGCATCATTTCTGCCTCAAGCCATGCTTCTATCCAAGTACTCAGAAATCTGGTCAAATAAGTAACGAGGCCATTTGAAAGGCTACAGAAAATCCACACAAGGTGAAACTGAAAACTGAATCGTCTATAATAATTGAAGAAATTAAGATGAAAGCCCACCGGTGGCAGGGGTTTGTATGTGCTAAATGATAATGCCTGAAGACAGCAAGGTGAAGGGGCCTGAATTGGCCACGGAGTATCCACGCATCTAACTCCGTGCCATCCTTTATACAGCAATAGTTGATGTTATGGCAGCTATGGGGTAGTACATGATGGATGCATGCATCCCTCCCCTGGGGACTTACCTTCTGGAAATGATGTCACAGAAGTTAAAGGACGTCTTTTTATACTTAGAAAGGCAGTAAACGAGGTGGGGTCTAACGTACGTTTGGAAGGGTAATGGTTGAGTCAATTCCATCACATCAGTGGAAAATTTCACAAGCACAAAATTAAATCTTGTAAGACCAAACTAAAATTATAATAATAACTATAATAAGTGGGTGCACATCAGACCGTGGGGTGCTGTGGAATAATGGAAGCAACTCTAGACGTTAGAAGGTGACGGGTTTGTCCGAAGACTGACGGAAAAGCAGAGTCGTTTTGCTGACTTACGAGGCAAAATGCGGTGGTCTTTCTGGGCAGGGAGTCCGCCCGAATGCCCCATCCTTGGAGGAAATTGCTGTGGGAAGTCAAAATGCTGGGCGATTTCTTCCTCGGATGGGATCAGGACACAGGGAGTTAACCGTGTGGTTTGAGGTTTCAACAGAAGAGATTGGGTTAGGCTGAGACGCTTCCCCACAGCAGTTAGAATGTGCCACATAGGCCCATCATTTCAGAGCCAGAAGGAACCCAAGGATTGGAAGAATGGACACAGTTCATATCTCTTAATTCTTATTGACACGTTCTTTCTGCTGATATGCTAATCCTCTTAATCAGATTATGCTCAGCTGGGTTCTGTGAGGGCTTGCTTTCTTCTTGAGGTGACTTTGTGTATGGCCTCAGGACACTGTGGGATTTCTAAGCAGGATGTGAGTTTGTGTGTCTCTTGTTCCTCTGGCATGGTTTATAGTGTCGACATTTGGAGAGGAACACATGTGCTTGAATCTCGGCTTTACCACATACCGTGCTTCAGACATGCCTCGCTGATGAGACCATGCGTTTGTTTGCAAGAGCTCTGCAAACTGTAGAGGGCCGTAAGGAGTACGTTGTTGTAAGCCCTGAGTTTATGCCATCTGAGAAGGCGTGGAGGTTTCAACCCGTGACCAGAAATGAAGTGTTCCTCGCCCCAGACGGTGGGCAGCAGGGCCCGAGGAAAGGGTGACACAGGTCATCACCGTCCCCGTTGAGCCGTGCCTCAAGCGAAGTCCCCGACACGGGAATCCGATTTCCCCTCCTCTGTGTTTTCCTCCGCCCGAGCCACAGCTTCTTTTCTTCCTCTGCTACACTGGCGCGTCCCCCGGTATTTGGGAGTAGATGGATGAGAGCATCCCAAGAAATTCAGGATCTTTAGAATGGAATTAATATTGCAAATGGGTCCCCTCACTCACTAAGTGTTATTGAACAGACATTGCCTTAGTTTTAAGAGTGAGTGTTTCATTTTATTCTGTCCTGTCTCCCTGGAAGAAGAAATCTGCAGGGCACCTCTGACGAAGGATCGTGCTACACAGCAGACGCCTTCACCTCACCCGAAAAACTGGCCCAAGTAGCTACAGGCTGTGTGTCCAGAGGAGGAAGGCTCTTCTTTTACAGATATTAGGAAAGATATCTTCAATCAGCCATGAATTTAAAAGCACATGTTGCTATTTTTAGTGGTATGATTGGGAAATCCTATATGACCAGCTAAGATGCAGTGGGAGGGGGCGGGGGGCACCCCAGCTCTTCGCTGGTACGGTTGAATCAGGAGCCCCAAAGACAGAAGGTCCTGTGAAGATGAAGGTCCTTACGTGGTGACGGGGACTCTGCAGACGTGATGACAGATCGCCACTTGGAGAGATTCGCTGGCACCCTGGGGGTCATCGAGGAGACTCTACCCAGAAAGAGAAGGTGGGATGATTCTGCGAGATGCTGCTTGCAGACTTGGAGACCGAGGAAGGGCCCTGGGGCCAGGGGATGTTCGGAAAAGGGAGCGCACAGATATCCCCTGGAGCCTCGGGAGGGAGCGTGCCCTGCCTGCCCAGAGAGAGTCACTTCAGACTCCTGGCCTCTGAGCTGAAGGAGGAAGTGTCTGTGTGGTCTCAGCAGCCGTTGTGGTAGCGTGTAACGGTGGCCCTAGGAAAGCGGCCCCCCTGCCGGGGCACCGTCCACACTGGCTTCTTCCCGCTCAGGCTGTTTCTCCCAAAACAGGTGGCTGCCCGCCCGGGGGCCCTCCTTTCCCTCCTCATGTTGTGGGGTGCTGCTCCGGCTTGTCATGGATTTCCCCCAAGCCCCAGCCCTGCCACCCGTTGACCCTCCCCGTGCCCAGGCTTCTCTGTCTGTCCTGCCTTGTGGCTTAGGTCAGAATTATTCAATAGATGAAGAGAAGGGAAGAGGGAACATCTCGTAGAGTCAATTTCTAACTTCTTTTTTTGTAGTTCAGTGACAGCTCCCATATATATATATATATATATATATATATATATATATATATATATTCATTTGTATGACTAATCAAGAAAGGTCATCACAGGGGTGCCTGGGTGGCTCAGTCGGTTGGGTGTTTGATTCTTGATTTTGGCTCAGGTCATGATCTCATGCTTTGTGGGATAGAGCCCCACATCGGGCTCTGTACTGACAGCATGGAGGCTGCCTGGGATTCTCTCTCTCTCTCTCTCTCTCTCGGCCCCTTCCCCTCCCCCCATATGCTCACCTTCTCTCTCTCTAAATAAATAAACATTTAAAATTTTTAAAAATCATAAAAAATTTAAATTAACATCAAAACAGTAATTTTCTAAAATTATAAAGTATCTGTATATTTTTCTAATTTGAAAAAGACTTGCCAGGAGAATGGTGAATTTCTGGTGGCCTTTACTTCCTTAGGTCCCTTTAGGATGTGCCATGGTCTCAATATGTCCCCTCAAAATTTCTTTTTTTTTTTTTTAATTTATTTTAGAGAGAGAGGGAGACACAGAATCTGAAGCAGGTTCCAGGAACCGTGAGATCGTGACCTGAGCCAAGCTGAACTCTGATGCTTAACTGACTGAGCCACCCAGGTGCCCCTCCCCTCAAAACTTCTATGTTGAAAGGGAATCCCCAAGGTGATGGTATCAGGAGGCGAGACCCCCCGCCCACCCCAAGGGGTTAGTGTCCTCACATAAGAGAGCCCAGGGAGCCCCCCCCCACCCCTCCCACCATGTGAGGACACAGCCAGAAAACTTAGCGAGCCAGGAAGCAGGTTCTGACTGGACACCAAATCTGCTGGGCCCTGGACCCTGGGCCCCCAGATTCTGGCATTTGTCACAGAAGCCTGAATGGACTAGGATGAGGTATTTCCTGAGGCTGAGCACCAAACGCCAAAGATTTATTTATTCGACCAAATGTGGAGCCAAAATACCTACCTGGGCCTGTCGTAGGTGTGTGCACACAGGGCATCATGCATTTATGTCAGGATTCTACAACATGCCTTAGAGCTTCCCTTGAAAGAAAAGGGGCAGTGAGTGGGAGGAGAAGGAAAAGAATAAGAAACAAGACGGGCCACGGAGAACTTCTGCTCGCCCCGGTGGTGACAAACCCATCTGTAACACGGAGGTTTCTTCCTTCCCAAGTGTGTCTAGAATTTAATATGCAACATGGCACAGAGCTGGTCCTGCGTCTCAGAGACAGATATTTAATTTGGAAATAATGAGCAAGTTCTCCCACATCCTGCCAATATTTCATTCCAGGGGAAGGGTTTTCTCCGGAGGTCCTCTTGGCCGCAAATGAGCGAGAAAATGAAACATGCAAGTCAGGCTTGCCCAGCAAATAAAGGAAGGCAATCACCTCTGTGGGTGGATGGAGCCGTGCCCGGGATGAAGACGGGTGCCCGGGATGGCCCAGGGGATGCTAAATTACCCATCAGCTTGTGCAGCCCCATCGATAGACCCCAGAAAGCCTCACATGAAGACGTATGGATTAAACCAGCATTTGTACTAATTCCTTGCATTTGATCTCTTCTCGTGACTTACGTTACAAACACATAATCGGGGATGTATTTTCCTGTCTCTGATACTAACACATGAAAATAATTTGAAATGCTGCCGCCGTAGCTTTCAAGTATTGACCATTGCCTTCAACCGCGAGCCGCCGTCTTTGGGAACGTCGTGTTACGAACGGCTGACGACAAACTAGAACAGCATTCCCAACACTGTGTATCAGCTTGCCTGGAATATTTAATGACCACAGGATCTTTGGCAGAAATGTATAATAAGATAATATAAATTTTCTGAATGTCCTGTAACATTGTTCTTCTGCAAAGTGTATCTGGCTGGGCCACGCCCATGTTCTGGTTTAATGGGGGGGGGGGACTCACACATTTCGGAAAACAGTTTTTCAAATTAATTTGATGAAGTCTTAAAGAGGCACTCTGTCCTCCAGCTTCTCAAAACACCTCCCCCTTTCTTTCTCTCAAATTGTATTTTGACTTTGGCGTAGTGTTTTTCAACAAAATATCCCAGGAAGCTTCATGTAGAATGATACGCTTTTATCTGTATGTTCATTTGAGCATGAATTAGAAAATCCCTAATCCTATCTCATTTTTCAGGCCCAAAATACATTGGTAAGAGGTGGGTCAGACACTGCAGAGAATAAGCTTGCAGCAGAGAGTAGTGGTTAAAAACACTCCGTGGAGAGTAGGACTGATCCTTTAACTCTTCGGTTCGCAATGGCACAGCTATGTGACCTTGGGAGGGTTACTTAACTTGTCTGTGCCTCATTTCTAGCATGAGACTAAGAGTCTCATTATTCATTTTCATCCCACTTTGTTTTATTCTTGCTATTCATTAAGAATAATGCAAAATCTATGTAGTATTGGTTGTATTGACCTTGAAGATTTTGCAATGTAATTAAGCAATCAGAAATACTAAAAATTACTAAAAATTTCGAAAGAGTTGCCAAAAATAATGTTTGGTTGAGTCTGACAATGTTTGGTTGAGTGGACAGCAAACCCAGCACAATCAGAGAGCTTATTGTAGAGAATATTCTGTTTTTATTTTTACCTATTTCTGTATTATTTTCTCAGTTCTCCATCCACCACATCGGCCACACGCGCCCCAGTATTTAAAGTCACCACAGGCAGCGATTTGGAAGGAGCCTCGGAAGGCAGTCCTACCCCTTCTTTTGTGCTAAAGAAGGACAAGGCAGTGATGCCACAAGGACCACGGGCAGACTTCACGACGCATCACAGAGCTTCGTCAGGGCCACGCCGTGCCGACTTTGTACTCTCCGAGCAGTGACCACACACTCCGGTCCAGATCAGAACCGGTCTGTCCCCTCCATGAGGGTAGATCACCGCAGAGAGACGCCCGTGAAGGCAGGAGGAAATGTGAATCCTAAGTCACCCGGGGCTGGTGCCACGGTTCATCACTGCTTCCCCCAGAACCCTCGGCAAATGACTGTCTCCTGAGCCCTACCGCACCTGACTGCACATGGGAGATAATCAGGCCTATCCTGTGGCTCTCGAGGGGGCTCCCACGAGGCGACTCAATGTGCTGGGCGTGTGGCTGCCGTGGGCCCACTGGGGAGCAGTCCCTCCAGCCATGTGAAAGATGACTGTGCAGGAAAATGCTCTTGATGACGAATAATAGTAATACACGGGCATCCGATACCACCATGAGATTAAAGGACCTCTCCTGATGCGTACAGAAGTTGGGGGAGTGGGTCTGTAGAAGACCACACTGGGAGACAGTGTCCACCATAATTCACCCCACAGTGAACCCCAGCAACACTCTCACGGGGTTTCTAAATACTTGCAAAAATATTTCAACTTGTTTTATTTTATCTATTTGCAGGGCAGGGTGTGTGTGTGTGTGTGTATCAATTTATGCTTCTAGAAAATCAATGCAACTTTTAAAATTAACGTCTGAGGGGCGCCTGGGTGACTCAGTGTGTTGAGCGTCAGACTTGGGCTCAGGTCACAGTTTGTGGGTTCGAGCCTGAGTCGGGCTCTGTGCTGACAGCTCAGAGCCTGGAGCCTGTTTCAGATTCTGTGTCTTCCCCTCTCTCTTTGCCCCTCCCCCACTGCTCGCTTTTTCTCTCTCTCTAAAATCAATAAACATAAAAAACTTAAAATTAACATCTGAAACAAACAAAAGTACATGATAAAAAATTGTAAGATTTTGGTGAAGTATCCCTCCCGCTGAGGCACCAGGAAGGAGCATATTTACTCCATGACGTGTTGTTGATTAAACTGTGCCCATTTTGGAGCAGAGAACTATTTCACCAGGCCCTAAAATCCAGCCATGTCTTTATGTCCCCCCGGGGCATACTTTCTATAATATTAACCCGCCGATCAGTACTTAGATTGAAATTTTTGATATGAGAGTTGGCCATTTACCAGACTAGCACCAAATGAACTCAGATTGCAGGCTATAATGCCTTTTAAATGAAATTGCAGTGTAAGCCACAAAATTTGTAGCATTCACGGTGATGAGGAGAAAATAAATTGTTAGCTTGTGCAAAAACTGGCAATTTGACACAATGCAAATATTTTTTGAATGCCTTCAGCCCCTGCCTATGATATTTCTAACCTATTTCCTTATAGTGAGTGTAAACAGGAAACCCAATGAGGCTGATATAGGAGCCGTGGACTGATGGGCAATCACCAGCAAGACGCTCACACTTAATGCCAATTAAGGATAATGAACATTTATCCACAGTAGAAAGAGAAAAGCATCTTCTCGGAATGTCAAGAAATCTGACAAGCTCTTTCAAATTGAAAAATCAGGGGCACAAATCGCGCTGAAAGCCGTGGCTCTCAGGTCCTTGGTTCAGCTTTTGGACAATTATCCGGGGAGAGCTTGATGACAATTATTATTTACTCTTGGTTCAAAAGTCCTCCATGCGAGGGTGACGGTTCCAGGCCTGACACCTGATCTCCTGGGACAGTGAGCACCTTCCCCAGTCCCAGAAGGAGGGTAAATTGTAAAATTAAGAAAATACCATTTGGGTCCAACATTGATGATGCAGCCAAGACAGAAAAAAAGGGAAATAGATTTATGTGGTGACTTAGCATCTATAATTAGGGAGATTAAGACATAAAAATGTAACCCTAAAAAATACCCCAATCCACAATGCTTTGCCTGGAACCAGATTCTTTGCACAAGGCTATGTCTGCTTCTTGGCCTTTGCATTTCAGATTCACAATAAACAAGTATTTCAATGACTTCACATTGTTAAGGATAATGGTCACTGAATTTGTGTGTGTTATGTTTTTAGATTTTTTAAATTCACTTTATTTTTTAGAGCGGTTTTAGGTTCACAACAAAATGGAATGGCAAGTACAGAGAGTTTCTAAATACCCCTTGTTCCCACACATGCCCAGCCTCCCTGTTATCAACACCCTGCACCAGAGTGGAATATATGTTACAACTGATGAACCTACATTAACACATCATTACCATCCCACATCCATACTTGACATTAGGGCAGCCTTCCAGTATGTTCGGACAAATGTATAATGGCACCACCATTATAGTGTCACACAGAGCCCTTCACAGCCCTAGAAATCCCATATGCTGTACTCATTCATCACTTTTCCCTCCAACTCCTGGCAATCACTGATAATTTCCTGTCTCCATAGTTTTGCCTTTTCCAGAATGTCATAGAGTTGGAATCATATAGTGTGTAGACTTTTCAGACTGGCTTCTTTCACTTACCAACACGCATTTAAGTTTTTTCTGTGTTTGGGGCTCCTGGGTGGCTCAATCGGTTAAGTGTCCGACATCGGCTCAGGTCATGATCTTGTGGTTCTTGAGTTCAGGCCCCATGTCGGGCTCTGTGCTGACAGCTCAGAGCCTGGAGCCTGCTTCGGATTCTGTGTGTGTGTTTCTCTCTCTGCCCCTCTCCTGTCTCTCAAAACTAAGTAAACATTAAAAAAAAAATTAAGTTTCTGCTTGAGAGCTCATTTCTTGTTAGCGCTGAATAAATTTCTATTGTCTGGAATGACCACAGTTTATTCACCCACTAAAGGACACCCTGTTTACTTCCAAGTTTTGGAAATCATGAATGAAATTGCTGTAAACATCTGTGTGCAGGTTTTTGTGTGGACATAGTTTCAACTTCTTTAAGTATATACCAAGGACATTATGGCTGGATTTTATGGTAAGAGTACGTTTAGTTGTAAGAAACCACAACCCATCTTGCGAAGTGCTTGTACCAGCGTGGATTCCCACCAGCAGTGAACGAGAGTCTCTGTTGTTTCATATCCTCGTGAACATTTGGCATTTTCGGCATACTGGATGTTGACCTTTCTAATAGCTGTGTAGTAGAATCTCACTGTTGTTTTAATTTGCTTTTCCTTGATGACATATGACATGGAACATTTTTTCCTATACTTTAAATACCTTCTTTGGTGAGGTGTCTGTTCAGATCAGTTGCCCATTTTTAAATCAGGGTTTCATTTTCTTATTGCTGGATTTTAAGAGTTCTTTGTCTGTTTTACCAAATGTGTCTTTTCCAACAATTTTGTCCCAGTCTGTGGCTCGTCTCTTCATGTTCTTGGCAGAGTCTTTTGCAGAGCAGTAGATTTTAATTTTATCTATTCTCTCATGGATCGTGCCTTTCATTATATCAAAAAAGTCATGCCCAAACCCAAAGTCATCCAGCTTTTCTCCCACATCATCTCCTAGGACGTTGCATCTATAATCCATTTTGACTTCATTTTGTGGAGGGTGCGAGGTCTGCGTCTACATCAATTTTTTGCCCGTGGAGGTCCAGGTGTTTCAGCACCATTTGTGGAAAAGACTATCTTTGCTCCATGGCTTTTGCTCCTTTGTCAAAACTTAGTTTACTCTATTTGTGGATCTGCACTGTTCCATGGATCTATTTGTCTGTTTTTTAACCACTACCACACTGTCTTGATGGCAGTTTTCTAGTAAGTCTTGACATTGAGACATGGCAGTCTCCAACTTAGCTCCTCCACTTTGGTGTTGGCCCCTCTGGGCTATTTGCCTTTACCTGTAAACTTTAGAGTTAGTTTGTTGACATCCACATGATAACCCACTGAGATCTTGATTGGGGATTGTGTGAAATCTACAGTCAAGTGAGAAGAACTAACATCTTGACAAAATTGAGTCTTCCCATCCATAGACTTGGAATATCTCTCCATTTATTTAGTTGTTTGATTTCATTCATCAGAGTAGTTGTCCTCATATAAGTATTTTGTTAGATTTATACCTAAGTATTTTATTTCTGGAGTGCTAATGTAAGTGGTATTGTATTTTTTATTTTAAATTCCATTTCTTCATTGCTGTATATAAGAAAGTGATTGACATTTGTATGTGAACCTTGTGTTCTGCTTCCTTGCTACATCTCATTAGTTCCCGGAATTTTTTTAAATGTTAGTATTTATTTTTGAGAGAGAGAGAGAGAGAGAGAGAGAGAGAGAGAGAGGTTTCCTTGCTATAATATCTCGTTAGTTCCAGGAATTATTTTTTAATGTTTCTATTTATTTTTGAGAGAGAGAGAGCACACAAGAGCGTGCACACAAGCAGGGAAAAGACAGAGGGAGACAGAGGATCTGAAGGGGATTCTGCGCTGACAGCACAGAGCCCAACACGGGGCTCAAACTCATGAACTGTGAGATCATGGCCTGAGTCAAAGTCGGATGCTTAACCGACTGAGCCACCCAGGTGCCCCAAGCATTTTTTTTTTTTTTAACTTTGGTCAATTTCTTCAGATCTTCCTAACTTTCTGCAAATGTATTTCATCAGCCTATGATACTCTTTAGAATAACAATGATATTTGAATAAAAGGATTATGAACTTTTCACCAAGAGATGAAATGCCTGTTCCAAGTTCAAGTTAATGTCATTCCATCAAGTGTATTAGAATAGGTGCTTTCCTGGCTCCTTCGATGCTGAAAGACACGGCGATGGACCTCTCTGTGTCTCTGCCAGCCGTTCTTTGTAAAGCAGAGTAATCATTCCCTCTGTGCGTTCGGGTGGTCATGCACTCAGTGTGTGGCACGCTAACATTGTGGCATCATGGCGCACCTGGAGATCTCCCCCAGGGTGGGAATTAAGCCAACTGACACTATGAGTTCTGTCTTCATGTTCCCATCGTGAAATAGTTCTCTCAAGGTGCACTTCTCGTACCTTGCACTAAAAAAAAAAAAAAAAAAAAAAAAAAAAGGAAAATTAAGCTTCACCACAAAAAGCTTCACCACAAACTAGACTTTAACATCCATGACATGATCAGATTCATGGGTGTAGGATTCGTGATGTCACACGGGGCCCCTCATCCAGAACAGTCTGACCTTAGTTTATGTTCTGCTAGCACTGTCTAAAAATTGTTAACATGCTGTGAGCAAGGGCCCCTGCATTTCCCTCTTGCACTGGGGGTCAGAAATTATGTAACTGGTCCTGCATAAAATCAATTGTTGGTAAAGCACTTGGGTTTGCTGCAGAGATCCTTTAAAAACTTTTCAAAAAGTCTCAGATTTTTCATGAATTATTTTGCTTAACCTAGGGCTTTATTCTGGGTTATTCAAAATTCCTAGAGAAATGAAGCAAATATAACATCCAAATTCCCTGAAATGCAAGTAGAAATCTTTTTTATTAAAGTAAGAATATAGACTCTGCTTTAAATCATCACTTGATAATTAACCAAAATTGCTTTACTTTTAAATTCTGTTGCTGCATTTTCAAGAAAATTTAAAGGTTTTTTTTTTTATTTTTTTTTTAAATTTTTTTTTCAACGTTTTTTATTTATTTTTGGGACAGAGAGAGACAGAGCATGAACGGGGGAGGGGCAGAGAGAGAGGGAGACACAGAATCGGAAACAGGCTCCAGGCTCCGAGCCATCAGCCCAGAGCCCGACGCGGGGCTCGAACTCACGGACCGCGAGATCGTGACCTGGCTGATGTCGGACGCTTAACCGACTGCGCCACCCAGGCGCCCCAAGGTTTTTTTTTTTTTTTTTAATGTTTACTGATTCATTTTGAGAGAGAGAGAGAGAAAGGAAGTAGGGAAGGTGCAGGGTGAAAGAGAGAGAGAGAGAGAGAGAGAGAGAGAGAGAATCCCAAGCAGGCTCCAAGCTGTCAGTGCACAGCCGGATGCAGGGTTTGAACCCACAGACTGTGAGATCATGACCTGAGCTGAAACCTACAGTCAGATGCTTAACTGACTGAGCCACCCAGGTACCCCAAAAGTGTAAAGTGGTTTCAAAACATATAAAGACATTGGGATGAAGGGAAATAGAATAAAGGAAGAAAGTGAGTTTGTGGAAATTCGCGCCGTAAAATCCTATAGAATTACTACATCAGGCCTGTAAGAGGCCGGAGGACTTCCTCACAGCCACGGTGTGGAAAGAAATGCATCAGTTTTGTATTTCTTTTTTTTTTTTTTAATTTTTTTTTCAACGTTTATTTTATTTTTGAGACAGAGAGAGACAGAGCATGAACGGGGGAGGGGCAGAGAGAGGGAGACACAGAATCGGAAGCAGGCTCCAGGCTCTGAGCCATCAGCCCAGAGCCCGACGCGGGGCTGGAACTCACGGACCGTGAGATTGTGACCTGAGCCGAAGTCGGACGCTCAACCGACTGAGCCCCCCAGGCGCCCCACGTTTTGTATTTCAAAATGGCTCGGGTCCATGTAAGTCCCTGGAAAGTAAAATACATGAAGCCACAAGAAGGATATTCTCTGAAGAAGAGAGTTTTCATCGTTTTGTCTAGGACGAGGCCCCCAGTCCTACGGCAGTTTCTGCTGCCACCCGCATCTGATGAGGACACGTTGAAACAACGAGTGTCCATGAGACAAGAGGGACACATTTCTCGGAGGAGGAAAAAGGTCCCAGCTGTCCCTGGCACTCCACCGTGAGACACAATTCTCCTTTGTGGTCACGTCGTGGACACAACTTCATGAAACGAAATCCCAACAGTAAAATATAGTGGTTACACCGGTGTGGTCGTTGCACGAAGAGTTCTGCATGTAAGGTTCATGATAGACTACAAGACCAAAATAGAATTCGGTGAAAGGGATTTTATGAGCCCAAATGGCATCATCTATATTTTTCTAATCTTTGAGGACCTGGGAAAGGCATGAAGTGTCTCCCCAGAGAAGGGAGATTCAATACACCCAAAATTTATAGAGCGTTTCTGGGCACCATGGTTCTGGCTTAAAGCAGATACCTGAATCTGATTATTGTCTGGTAATGTGTGCTCCAAATGACTAGCCCCTGATCCAGACAAATAGATTCCTAGTGCTTTAAGAAATTCCCCATAAATGGCATTTCCTACAACCTAGATTCTAGTAAGTTCAGTACAGTGTGGAGATGAATATCACGTTTTTCTACCAAGATTGTCGTGTGTAGATAACCCAGGCTTTTGATTAAGAAAACTGTCTGACATTGGGGCACCTGGGTGGCTCAGTCGGTTGAGCGTCCGACTTTGGCTCAGGTGATGATCTCGCGGTCTGTGAGTTCGAGCCCCGCGTTGGGCTGTGTGCTGACAGCTCAGAGCCTGGATGGAGCCTGCTTCGGATTCTGTGTCCCCCTCTCTCTGTGCCCCTCTGCCACTCATGCTCTGTCTCTCTCTGTCTCAGAAATAAACATTAAAAAATTTTTTTAAACTGACACTGACAATTTTATTTCACACACTTTTTCTCAACAAAACTAAATTCTAAATAGTAAAGTTCTTTGAAGTCAAGGTTTTTTATATTCAATATATATGCACACCATATATATAAATATATACACAAATATATATATAATGTGAATATACATATTCATCAATATAATGGCTCTGAATTTAGTAGTGATTGGAGTAAAAATAGTGATATCTCTCTAATAAAAGAAGAAAAATATCCTACCTTATGATAATGCTATAACCACTATTTTTCAGAACAGTTTGTGTGATTGGCTCAAATCCACAGATTGGAAGCCTGTCTCCTCAGTCCTGGCCCTAAATCTGTATGAAAGTGCTAGGAGATTACCCTCAAACAGATGCTAAGACCTTCACAACAGGACTCATTCTAACTGCTGGTCAGCATGTCTTTTCCTTCCTACAGTTCAGTATTCTTCCTCATCCAAGGTATCATAAACGTAAATATGTAAATAAAATGTAAAAATGTAAGTATGAAATGTAAATATGTAAGATATTTGTAAATATGTAAAATGAGTGGGTTATTTTAACCAGCAGCCTTTGTTTTTTAAAATTAGTATTTTCTAACATGCTAATTTTCATGTCACGACTGAAAAGATAATGATTCTTTGTGGGAACTTCCAGTAAAGAATTATATTTTCTACTTTACGCCTGGTGTAAAAAGTTTAACATGGATTACATTTATAATGTCTTCAATTTCTGAAATGATATGAAGCCATTTTACCAGGTCAGAAAATTGATTTGGCCCTCCACTTTTCCTTAGCCTCAATCATGAAAAATAGGGATTCTGATATATTCAATTCTCATCCCTACCAGCGTTATTCTGCTTGACTGTGGTGAAAATATCTTATTCTAGCAGAATACTGTGGGTTTTGCCAGTGGGTTCCAATAAGTCAAGGCATTCATGGCAATGGGTAAGTCACTCTAAGTGTGGCAATGGGATTTAAGTCACTCTAAGTGTGGCAATGGGATTTAAGTCACTCTAAGTGTGACGAAATCCCACAGCCCGGTTCATGCTATCATTGTGTAACTGTCATCTTTGTCCAGGAGGGAGTAGGAGGGATTCGTCCATGAGGTAGTAATAAATAAATGTTTGTTACGAATGGGACACATTCAGTAATGACTTGAGGGTTTCAGTTTGTTCTTAATACTCTACAGGGTCCAGATTACATTGATGACAGATACAAATCAACAAACTTGGAATTCAGATGTCAAAGTGGCATTAGACTCCTGCTTTGTTCATTTCTGAGTTTGGATACAAATATATGTTACTTAAGAAAGCAATCTTTACATAAAAAGAACCCTGGATTTGGAGTCAGAATATCTATGTTCAAGACCCACCTCTGACACTGTCTTTTCATCGACAACTGATTTAGACTCCTGACCTTCTTTCTTATTAGTAATGGAGATAATAATTTCAGCCTTAAAGAATGAGGGCCAACCCATTCTCTTTTTTTCTTGAAAATTTTTTAATGTTTTATTTATTTTAGAGACAGAGAGAGACAGAGACAGAGTGCAAGTGGGGGAGGGACAGAGAGAGAAGGAGACACAGAATCCCAAGCAGGGTCCAGACTCTGGGCTGTCAGCACAGAGCCCGACGTGGGGCTCGAACCCATGAACATCATGAGATCATAACCTGAGCTGAAGTTGGACATTTAACGACTGAGCCACCCAGGTGCCTCACAAATGAGAGCATTGTTAACCACACAAAGGAAGGTTATTTTTATTATTAGCAGCAAGAATCCCAAAAGAGAGGGAACTATTTCTCACTTCACATCTCTATAGATCAAAGAAACAAGACATCTTTCACTAAAGTTACAAATGAAGGTCTAAGTTTGATCTGACTTATATCAGCTTATCAGATTGACTTATCAATTTTTGTTGTTGTTGTTCTTGGAGTACAGTCGATGTACAATGTTACATTAGTTCCAGGTGTAAAATGTAGTGATCTGACAATTCTATACATTATGCTATGCTCACCACAGTAAATGTACTTACCATCTGTCACCATACTAAATTCCATCATATTCCTACAAATCACTATAGAAAATTAAGAAAGAGTATGTAATACCGAGTAAATCTGTAGATGCAAAATAGTCTCAGTCATAATTGCTGCATGTTTGTCGTGAACATTGACAAGCTTATTCTAAAATTTATGTGGAAATGGAACATGCTGTAATTTACTATGCTAACCTTAAAAAAGAACAAAGCTGGAAAATATAAACAAATGGGTGTTAAGATTTATTTTAAAGCTACAATAATCAAATCTGTATGATATTGTATAAGTTTTGACCATTTGACCAGTAGTCAGTGACAAAATGTAACTTTCAGAAGCAGACCTATAATCATGTGATTTATGACAAAGCTGTCATTATAAGAAAGTGGATACAATACAGGCTTTTCAAAAACAAACAAACAAAAAAAGATACATGTGAGAAAAAAAATCCTGAGGACAACTAGCACCTTACACAAAATGTTCAATATCAAATGGCTTGTTTCTCTAAATGAGAATAGTAATCCAATGTTTTGGGAATAATAAAAAAAATACATTTCAATTCTTACATATAACCTCAAGTTAGACTTCTATGCAAGATTTCATCAGTTTTCAAATATAAACTTAGCGCCCATTGTCTCAAAAATTCAGAAATAGGAGTTATTTGCAATGGGCAGAAGGATGTCTAGGTTGTATCTCCCACTCCTACTCGGTTTTACTGGCCCTCTCCTTCCTAAGGAATTTTCATCTTGTGAATGTTTTGCTTATCTTGAGAACAAGCTGTATATTCTAGAGAATGGTGGCAGTTAGGAGTAACTTATCAGATTGTGTATCACAGATTCAGCTGTCTGTTACAGAAGACCCCAAGCACCACGATTATATTTCTCATGTAGAGAAGTCAGGAAGACCAGCCATGGATAAATGACAGTCCGGTGACGTCCTGAACGTCCTCCCCAGAGCTCCAGCTTTGTTATGCCCGGTGGTGGCCCACAGTCCTCGTGAGCCACGACAACTGAATAGATCTCCAGCGACTGCATTCACTTCCAGGTAGCGGGATGTTAGAGGGGCAGAGAAGGCTGTGCCCTGCACCTCTTGCTTAAAGGACACTCACTCTCTGGACATGTCAACACGCGCTATGGGCATGGGGGGCTCAGAAGGCAGGTGAAGAGGCAGCTGCCACGGGAGAATAGAAGGATCTGGTGGAGAGTGGCATCTAGGAAATCAGGGGACAGAATGACGGTAAAGACATGCTTGCACATCAAGATTAGGACTCTGCGTTGGCGCTAGACTTGGCTCATTAGCGACCCTGGGGAGAGCAGCTTTGTGGCCATGGTGCGGGCAAAACCCAGGGTCAGCGGACTCAGTAGAGAATGGGAGCAGAGAGACTGGAGGTTAGCTGCGAGGGGAACTCTTTCAAAGGTTTTTCTGTAAGAGAAGAAGTGAAACTGAGCGGTAGCTGCAGGGGAAGTGGAGTCAAGGGTCTTCTTGTCTGTCTGTTTCCCCTGTGGGAGGAAGAGGAGTGTGCCTACGCACTGATGGGAGGGCCAGCAGCATGGGTGTGTGGGGGGGCCCCACTCAGGCTCATGCTCTGCTGACGCCATCTTGCGTTCTTAACAACTCATCTTTGAACTTGGTTTAGGAAGTGAAGTCCAGTAAACGATGAGCATTCTTGGGGCGAAGGAGACAGGTGCTCTGCCCTTCCCTGGCCTTCCCATCCACATTCAGCGCCCAGAATGTCCCAGGGGCACCAACAGTGCCTGGGACTCTGCAAGACCATGGGGAGAACGGGCGTGTGTGTTCCATGTAGGACGAAATAGGGTCGCTGTCATCCCCACGGTCACGCTTTCCTTCAGGACAAAGATGCCTCTGGATCAGAAGGAAGGTGATGGCATTCTCAAACACCCACAACCCAGGAGCCATTCCTTCCTTTCCTGCTCCTGTTAGCTTGCCCATCAGCCACCTGCACAAGCTGCCAATGACGCCCATGACGGCGCTGGAGGAGGGGGCAGCCTCCCTGGCTGGTCTTCCCTTCCTCTCTTACTCATCAGTGAGACCGACGTAGAGAGGGCGTTGGTACCAAGTGCATGCCGGAAAGTGCAATGAAAACAGTGAGGTTCCTCCATGCAATGTTCCCACCATACTGCTAAGAATGGAAATGTGACGCACACACACGCCACGCAACACAGTTTTGTAACCACGTGGTGCATAATCTGAGAGAAGGTGTGACGTGTGGGGCCCATCTGTAGGTGCCAAAATCAGCAGGAGACTGAAAATCATTCTCGATTTCCTGGCAGATAGCAGTGTAAATGAATTTGAGAGAGAACCCTGAGCACTGAACTATGTCCCTGACAACACTGTTGGACAACATAGCAGGTGCACGTTAATGAAATGATTCTGAAACACACGTGTTTTATGAACTGTTAAACCAGTGACCGTCTCCTCGAGCCTTTTTCATAAATGATGTCTCTTTTATCAGTGGTTTCACGTAAGAGCTCCTGAGAGAACTTGGACAAAGGTCCCACAGGAGAAGCCACACAAGGAGAAGGGGCCTGGTGAATCTGTTTTTGTTTTTTTTTTTCCTTTGGCAGAAGCAGTGCTTTCATCAGAACATGAACGAGATAGAACCAGAGCTGTGAAAACAGTCAATACGTCCTGAGTGGCCAGTGCTTCCTGACCAACATGACCCTGGGCTTCGTTATGATTCCCAACCCGGGACAGAGGTGTATACAGACAGCCATCACCCACGGCTGCACCCGTAAGGGTATCCAGCCCAGAATGTCCCGCCTCCCAGACCCCCTTACCGCCATCCTACAGGAGGCTCTGTCCGAATCTTCTCACTGAGAGCCTCTTGAATTCCTCCGGGGCCCTTTCCTAGAGCTGCGGCTGGGTAAGGGACCATGACTCTGCTCAGACTACAGATGTGTTTTTGGCTGTGTCTCATTTGTAAACTTCGAAACTAATGCCTGCGGGTACCTGGCGGCTCAGTCGGTGAGGCATCCGACTCTTGACCTGGGCTCAGGTCATGATCTCACGATTGGTGAGTTCAAGCCCCAGGTCAGGCTCTGTGCTGACAGTGCTGAGCCTGCTTGGGATTCCCTTTCTCTCCCTCTCTCTCTGCCCCTCCCCTGCTCACAATCTCTTTCTCAAAATAGAAAAATAAATTTAAAAGGAAAAAAAAACCTAATGCTTAAAATCTGAGTCTGAAATGACGTAAAATGGGTAAAAACTCAACTCGAGCTCGTGTCATAAATAAGATGGAATTTTAATTTGATGCCTTCTTGCTTTCCTTTTCATTAGTAAATTGGATAAACAAAACAAAGTCCAATTTCACGTCTCTTAAAACTTACCAAAGTTGCATCGAGAGGAGGAAAAATAGAGATTTGAGTTTATTATTTTATTTATTTATTATTTATTTATTTTGGTATGCCTTGCAAGCTGGCTTGTGTATCAGGTAGAAATTTTGCAAGATACATTGTTTGAAGTCAGTTTTTACTTGTGAACTCGTTGTTTCTTTAGTGCCTCGCCTGTGTTAGTCCCAAGTACCTGCAAACTACTCCTGGTGTTCATACCTGACCCTGAATCACTTTTATCTGAGTTTTGCCGACTGGAATTGCAGTATCCCTCCCGTGCATCATGTCCCTTTGTAGCAACGAGCGATTGTTCACACTGTTTGGAAAATACAATCGCAGCAAACCTTTCTCAGACCGTCTCTTGGAAGCGCTGGCTCGACATCGTCAATTTCACTGTCGCCTTCGAAACACGTTTGCCCCCAGGTGCTTCTCCTGGTCCTGATTCTTAATTGTTGTTATTTTGCGGTGTAAAATATTGATGACATCGGTCAAAAAGATTGACAGTGGCGTGAATTGTTATTAACCAGACTGTTAGTTGCAGCTTACATTTCAATACCACTAAGATGAAGCAGAAACCCTGGGGGAGTCTCTTTCTCCTTCTCCTCCAAATAGACAGAAATTAACCCTTTTGTAACTTCCTTTGCAATTTTCCTTGAGTTTCCTTTTCCTTTGAGCAATTAAAGCACCACTTATTGATTTCTACCATGAAACATAAAAGAACTCATTATCTGTCAAGTTGGAGGTTGGAGCGCGTCCAGCAAGCTGGAAATAACCAACAAGGATTCAACAGTCCTTCAAGGAGCAAGGGCAGGAACAAAGTACCACCTGGAGAGAGCAAACCTCTAGGATTGTTAAGGTCGACCTTGAGAAGAAACAAAAGCAGAGGAGGAGAAAGAAGGATCACATCAGAGCAAAGAGGGAAGTGACTCCCTCCCCACACACACAGACACACACTTCGGGCAGGAAAATTAATCATGTCGGCTAAACCTTTGGGGAATCCATTTATTTGTGTCTGTGCAGCCGATGAAATCTGACTACTAAAGCTTCTTCTGAATGATCTTGTCATCGATGGCTGATGAAAAAAGCGTATCCATATGGCACAGATTAGTATGGATTACTTTTACTTCTGTGCGATTATTATTGTCAACGCTGCTTATTATCAATACAATGGACCGAAGAGCAGTTATGGAGTGACAGAGCAATAACCTCACCACCTAACCCTTTCTGCTTCCTTCCCAGACCCAACCTCGGTCACAGAAAATACACGAGACACGACCTTCCTGAAGGAATGCATCTCCAGGCATGTCAATCCACATCAATATTCATGTCACGGCGGTTGTTAAAGCAGTGTGAGGGGCCCACTTCTCACCGACTGTGGAATTAGTGAATTTTGGTACAGGTATAGCTGTGGGTAAGAGGCATGTGGCATGGCTACCATATGATCTATGAAAGCAAAACCACCGCAAAGTGTGTTCAAAAGGCAGATTGCGGACAGAATCGCAGGGCTCCTGAGGAGGCACTGAGCAGGTGAGACCGGGGGGATCTCTCATGTCCAACAGGTTCCTCAGATGACCACGATGGAGAAAGCCCATCCTGACTTTGAGACCTCCGCCCCATTTCTAGCTCTTTTCTAAACAATTAGCTGGGTCTCATCTTCTAAATCTGTTCTGTAAGAAAAAACAGAATATCAAAGAATACAGAGGGTGCATACTGAAACCCACACTTCCGTCCCGTTTCCCCACTACTGACCTAGCTGCCGGAGCAGTCTCCTTTATTTTTCACGCATGGGTTACCATCTTACTTGGTCTTGGTGATTATTTAATTCGGTTCTACTTATAGATTTCTTTCTCTGGTTGATGACAAGGTAGTTTACCTACACCACTGTCTTGTCCCCTTTCTCTTCCATGCCTCATGACTTAACTACATAATTACCCTCAGTTCATATTGAATCTGCTCATAATTTATAATTTATTCCTACACCTCCACATCTTATCTCGCAAACATCACACAATAGCTCTGATTCCTAACTTAGTAAGATGACAATATTATCAACTTTTCCCTCCTTCTTGCTTTCAACTGTCTGCCATTTTTTTTTTACTTTCACAGAATTACTTTCATTTGTATTATTTTTTATGACAAATAACAGATTGCATGTTTTGTCTGTAGATAAATATCAAATGAAAACATCAATGGACAGCCTTTATATCATTAGCACAGCCTAAGTTTTGGTTGATATTTGAGCTTCCAGCCCCGGGAGAGAGCCTTCAAGTACACTTTTCTCTCTTGAGCAGGACTGATGGCTCAAACCCACAGTTCAGTTTGCTCCATATTTGAACCATAACTCTTTAGAAAGATTATTGGGTTAGGGGTTTCTGGTCCATGTCTTCATACCT
This sequence comes from Lynx rufus, assembly GCF_022079265.1. Classification (NCBI taxonomy): domain Eukaryota; kingdom Metazoa; phylum Chordata; class Mammalia; order Carnivora; family Felidae; genus Lynx; species Lynx rufus. The sequence continues at coordinate 2,173,540 of NW_025814889.1, forward strand.
ATGTCCCATTGAGTGAATAACCATATACCAATTACCTTCTTCACTTAATAGGTTTCTAGTCAATGTGTAAAATAAATAAATGAATAAATAAATAAACAAAACAGTGATGCCGTATTCATTCTGTCACTATGATTCTAGTCTACATTTTCACCTGAATTCTGTTGGCTTTGTCTCCTACCTTGGATGACATATTTCATATATGGTTGGCCTGTGACCTTTACTAATGCACTATTTAAGCTTTTCTTGACTTTTACAAGTCACATTCTGTGTACTACCATAGCCTCATTTTTGCTTTTGAGACTTCAACCATACTAGACTTGGGGGAAGTTCCCTAATATAGTTTACACTTCCTTCTGGAAGCTTCTGCTCAGGTCACCAACTGTGTCATGGACCTCCCATGTGTGCAGCACCCACCTGGTCCCTCGTCTTTGCTGGTATTTGACTTGGGAACAAAGGGCACCTCTTTGAACATGAAGCTCAGGCTGCCTGCTGTGTCATGAGCCACAACGTCCTTTGTCTCTGATCCAGGAGTTTCATGTCTGCCATGGTCTGTGTCCTCCAAGTTTATATGTTGAAACCTAACCCCCAAAAGCGTGTTAGAAGGTGAAGCCTCTTGGAGGTGCTTAGGCCATAGGGTAGGGCTCTCATTAGTGGAACTGGTGCCTTTATAAGAGATCCCAGACAGCCCCCTTGCCCCTCGACATAGCCCATCACTGGCTGGAAGTCTGAGGTCAGGGGGCCACTGTAGTCGAGGTCCCGTGAGACACTGTTCCAGTTGCTGATGTCCAGCCTCCAGCTGGATGAGAAGTAGACACCCATTGTTTACAAGTCACCCAGACTCTGGTATTTTGTTGTAGCGGCCCAGACAAACGAAGGTAATGCCGTGCTGTTGATATTTATGAAATTGGTGTGGGCCGATGTGCTAGACAGCACTCAGGGTACAATCGGTCTCTCGTGTCCCTGACTTCACTTAAATGCCTTCCAAATGTCCCATCCAGCAGCACATCAAATCGCAGAGAGTCAGGCTGCCAATGGAATTGTGTTTTTGTTGTTTTCATTTATCCTAATCAAAATTCAGGAGCCTCTCCTCTACAGAATTCCACATTGAAAATACTCCATAGAACTCAAGTGCATGTTCATACCGTCTCCTGGGCAGGCCATTGCTGCTGGGGGTGTAACACCAGACTTCTTTTCCTGACGTCCCCGTTGTCTGCTTGGTGATGGCTTTGATGTGTTCCTCACGGGTGCTTCTGGCATCTCCTCTTTTATACATTGCCTTACAGAAAGAATCATAGGATGATATGTCCTGGCGTGTTAGTCCGTGAGCAGATCTGATCCTTAGAAAGGCCTCGGCCCTCTGACATACGCAAGGCCCTTGTGCTGGGAAGTCTGGGACCACGGAATATTTTCCTGAATAAGAAATAAGAAGTTAACACCGCATGTTGTGATAGCCATAAGGTGGGCAGACGCCGGGGGGAGGGCAGGGGCTGGTGCTGGGAAGTAACTGGTGTGTTTCCTGGGCGATTTGGGATAAACGAAAGGATCCAGAGCTCTTGTGACTTGGCAGGACCCGGACCCTGTCCTCGTAAGGAACTCTCAGAGAGGCACAGGTAGGCGGTCCCCCGTACCTCATGTTTAATACCACTGTTCTTTACCTTGACTTATGGAGATGTATTCTTTTGCTAAGCAAAGCAAACACTGGGCATCACTTAGGTGCAGTCTGAATGTTTCCTTTCTGATGACCTCTCGGGCCGTGTGAGGGTCTTTTCCTAGCTGTCCTCCTGATGTTCCTGTGCCGCCTGGACCCACATCTTCTCATGGTGCTTCTGTTTTGTTTGTGAACATCAGTGCCGGTCTCCATTTTGAAATACAGTAAAACCCTGGATTGTGAGTAACTTGTTCTGCGAGTGTTCCGCAAGACGAGCAAACATATTTACTAAATTTTAGCTTGATAAACGAGCAGTGTCTTGCAATACGAGTAGTACGTGATGCCGAATGTCACATGATCACAACTGAGCCAATAGTTTCTCTCTGTCTCTGTCTCTGTCTCTCTCTCTCTCTCTCTGCGGGATTGTGGGTGATCGTCTCCCATGCTCAGATGCTCCGTCTCAGGCCACAGTGTTTGGCAGAAATCAGTGATTTTTCAGAATGTTGGAAAGTGCCCACAACTGGCACGAGTGTATTTTTGTCACTTCCAAGCACTTCTGGACCGTTCTTTGCTTTTCCATCCAAGAGTGAGCTTAGGAACGCTCTGCTTCATTCTAGGTCAGGCTGCCTGCAGATATAGACCCTTCCCTCTGCTGCCTTATTGCCATTTACATTAAATACAGTCTATGACAAGAGTTTATTAATACTGTACTGTAGACAACATCCGTGTGAGCATATAAAATGGACCCCATGCAGAAAAAGGTTGAAAAGAAAGGTGGTGAGAAGGAGATGATTATGATAGGAGTTAAGAAGGAAAGAAATCATGGACAATACGAACGAGGTATGCGAGTGGCCGAAATTGCGAGATTTTGTAAGAACTCTACGTCTGCATCTCATCTGACAAGGAGAAGGAGAAAAAGAGGAATTCCTCACTTCAAATGAGATTAGGAAGATGTTTAAAATGTGGGAAACCATGCAAAATTTTGGAGAAAATCACTACCCGGATAAGGCTGTAGCAGTGCAAGTGACGAATCTGTTTAATGACAATGCAATGTCACTTTTCTGCTAAATCCTCAAAAGCAGGCAAAAGCAAGTGTCATTGGATAGGTTCCTTGTTAAAATTGCAGGAAAAGAAAAAGATTCCATGGAGCCAATAGATAGCAGTGATTCTGTTAGTGATAGTGAAAGTCATCCTACACAATAACCCTCCTCTCTCTTGTCTCTCGCACACCAGCCACGAAGGTTTTCAAAGGTAAGTGCAGGTTAATTTGTTTATTTTTCTTTATATTTTGTATTTTCTTTATTATTTTGTATTCTATTACAGTATTGTCATCGTTTTTATATGAATATTTTTGGCTTGTGGAACAAATCACCTGCGTTTCCATTGTTTCTTATGGGGAAATACGCTTTGATATACAAGCGCTTTGAATTATAAGCAAGTTTCCAGAACGAATGTTGCTCACAAACCAAGGTTTCACTGCATGTGATTTTTATTGAATGTGCTTTACGCATACAGCCGGGGACCATTCAGTCATCACAGAGTTTGTGAAGGGAACGAGGCAATTTCTGGAGCTGGGGTTCCCTGTGGCGCTGGAGTCCGTCAGAAACACAGCGCTTGGAGGGCGTCCTCTCACCGCTCCCACAGCTGTTGGGGTAAATATAAAGAATATAATCACATGCCAGGAAGAATCACCAAGTCATTTACTTAAACAGCGGTCACAATTGTGCTTTCCCCATTTCCTGTGTCTCTAGTAATTTCCCCTCCTGCACTACATTCATGACATTTAATCAATACATGCAAATCACTCCAGGGATCTCTTCTACCCTGAATTCATTAATCTACTTGGGCGAAAGACAAGCATACATGAAGGTCTCTTGGTTGAGGTCATGAGGAGGATGCGTAAAGCGCCACCAACAAAAGTCCTTCAGACACTGTAATGCACCGAGCTAAGTGGCCCTTTTGACTTGCATTTTCCACTGAAGCACTTACCAGTTAGTTATATTTTGCGTAAACATGGTGTTTTCTTTATCGTTTGGTAACTGTAATTATGGTTATCATTGTTATTATTTCTTTTGCTTAGATTCTACATAGCAGTTTCTGAGGCCAAGATGTTCTGTTCATTGTGGAATAAAGGGTGGAAAAATCATGCGGTAGAATTTCACCTGTACAGTTATCAACAGGAATTTGGTTTATGGTGGCCCAATAAGAAACCAATGAGTTCAGCTGTTCTGTTATGATATATCATAAAATATCCCTTAATTCTTAGACTTTTGTTAAGAGCTGATTTATCAGAGGTCTGAAATCGATACAAATTAAGTTTAATATAATGCAATGCAGGCCGATGAGACTACGATTGCGTGAAACTGACATAAATCAAATAACTTTTTATGAGATGAGCTTGCCACAGTGCTTTGGAACTCTTGTTACTCACGGTAGAGAAGGAGACATTTTATGACTTTGCAGTTCTTTTTATTCCTTTGTTGCTTAGTCCATCTGTTGGACTATTTGTAAATTGTGTAAGCTCATCGGCATTCATAGCAGTTTCATCAATAAATGAGTTTAAAAGGAGGGTGTTCACAGGTACAGCCGCGGCATGCACATCAGCCTCTTCATGGCACACATCCGGGGTGATCAGATGCTAACACCTCACATACGTACAAGGTTACGCCACACACTGATTCACGGATACCACATCTCTAATAAAGGAGCATCGATGACGGCTTATCCAAAGAAATAGAGCTCTACCAACATGCGCTAGCTAACGCCTCTCTAGTGAGGGCCTGCTAAGAGCTTACTGCATGGAAGAGTCATATTTCACCCAAACATGCATTTCTCCGCAGCTGGAGGAAAAAGGATGATATCTGTGTGCCAACATACCTGTGAGGTAAGCGAAGTAAAGAGCGGTGAACGGTGGATTCTCACATCATACGCTGCTGTATATCGTGCAGATCTACAAAAAGGGCACAGTCCAAACTCACACATATTTGTCTTTCTTTATATCTTAAAAATAATGAGGGGCGCCTGGGTGGCGCAGTCGGTTAAGCGTCCGACTTCAGCCAGGTCACGATCTCGCGGTCCGTGAGTTCGAGCCCCGCGTCAGGTTCTGGGCTGATGGCTCAGAGCCTGGAGCCTGTTTCCGATTCTGTGTCTCCCTCTCTCTCTGCCCCTCCCCCATTCATGCTCTGTCTCTCTCTATCCCAAAAATAAATAAACGTTGAAAAAAAAAATTAAAAAAAAAAAAATAATGAGGAAGATGGGGAAAGAGGAATCCGGGAGACTCATCAGCGCATGTCTTTTACATCCAGTTTGTTGGCTTTGAGACCGTTCAAATATTAGCGATCTCTTCAAACACAGCACACAAGTGAGCTCCATAGCAGATCCTGTCGGTGACCTGCTCTGACCCCTGTTAGCAGCCTGCGACCTTGAACCCTCGGTGGAGTGAGTGGGGCCCGCTCGTGGCTTGCAGCGCACCCTTTTCCAGAAAGTCACCCTCACCCCGGCCCGAGCTGCCTCCCCAGAAATGCCCGGGAGAGTCCAATCAGGGGCATCCCAGGGCCCATAGTGAGCTGATATGAAGGTGTATCTGCCTCCGGGAGGACAGTGTTGCTCTGTCACCCTGGGGCTCCCTCTGGGCTCAGGCAGAGAGAGGCTAGACTGCCATCTAACCAGCATGTGATGATTTCCCTCCTCTACTCGCTCCTGTTTCCCTCAGTCCACATGGGTGCCTCCCGAGAGAACCCCCTCGTGGAGGACGTACACAAGCATCTCCACTGCAAACTACCTCTCAGGGACCTGTCCTCAGCCTTCAGCCAAACTGTGTGGAGCTGAATCAGAGGCAGAGTGCGGTAAAACAGGCATAAAAGGATGCATGGGGATGGTGGAATGCCATCCTGGTTGCAGATTCACCCATTGCGTGGATGATCACCATGGATGATCACCTGGGAGAAGCTAAGTCAGGCGTGTGTGGGTCGAATCGTGTCACCAGTACCTCCTTTCTGATGACGGGTAAATGGTGACTTTGAGTGAGTCTTTGTAAGGTCCATGTGTTTGTATTTACCTTTACTATGCTGTTCAGTTACATAAAAAATAATTTCGTCCCGTGAAGGATCGTTGTCCAGCCAGGAGAACTTTACTGAAAGATAAAAATGTTTTAGGATTAACTCAAATTAGGGAATTTCACCGAGGAGATGACACAATCAACCGTCAACAATGATCATCCCAAGGGTATTCAAGGGAGTTCAAGGTCAATGGTTCCATTGCTTGTGGTTGTATCAGGGCCAGCGGGAGCCCATGCTGCGATTGTGAAACCCACAGAAGAGACCTAAATCAGAAAGTATGGAAGGTACCGCCCTAGGATGTGGCCACAGGGCCAGAAAACGGCAGCCACTATGCACTCGGGAAGATCATCTCTGCAGGGAAAAGCCCAGTCTTGCTGCTTGATTTCAGGGCTGCTGAATCCTGTCCTTTGCACTCCTGTTTTTGAAAGAGACATAATATGGTTTCGGATTCTCTTCCGTCTCGGTAAATCTGACGCAAAGCTTCCTTGATGGATACGGTCATAAGCTCAGCCAGCAGAAGCCGCAGAGAAAGTAGTTGCCGGGTCTTGAACTCTTGTACCAGAGGGGAGAGGAGAGCGAGGGGCGCTGGCACGGTCCCGGACAAGCAGAGCCCACCCACAGGCAGAGCGCACCCCTCCGCAGGTGGACAAAGCACGCCGGGGCTCTGGGGACTAGAAATCACTGGGAGAATGGAATACACGCGGCCACACCCACTTGGCATTTGAGTGCAGACGTGCGTGGAGTGTCCAACACACTGGTCTTCAAGTTTAGCGGTTTATTGATATGTGTTCTTGAGTCCAATTTGGTTGCATTTAGAAGCATGGGATTGCCTGTTCTTCTGATGACACGGCGACAGCTTTTTAAAAACGTCCTTAACGTTTTCCCTCTGCGCTGAGTGCTTCGCACATTCAAATCAAGCACCGGCCTGGACTGCCTGTTTCCCATGCAGAATGCTTATCGATTTAATCTTCTTTTGGTTCAGATGCTTATGCTGGGTGTCATTCTGAAGACAGAGCCCTCCATCCCCGACGCCCTGGAACTGCCCGCAGGGCGATGCCGCGGACACTTAGCGAGCACCTCACTGTACAGGCAACGTTTCAGGGCCGTCAGGAAGATTCATGCCTACAGATATCTCTAAACAGGTGCCACCGTGACGGAATCCTCTCGATGAGGGATGTGTTTGTCATGCTGTCTGCGGCTCACAAGAATGAACAGAGGTTTTAGGAACAAAAGAAATATGTTTTTCTTCTGGTGGGAGAACTCAAATAAGCCACATGAATAAACATAAATAGAATGTGACAAAATAAATAAAACATGATAAAATAAATCACAATAGCTGAGGTAGGAATACGGTGCTCTGGACGAGGACAGGAGGTTAAGGAAAGCAAGGGATTTACGAAGGAAACTTCGACGGCTGTATGGTGTAGGTAGTCTAAGGAGCTGGTGATGTGGAATCAAAAGACTTGACTTTGAATCCTGTGACCCTGGAGTAATAAACTAACCTCTTCAAATGTGAAATGGGATAGTGTCAATCTTGCCTAATACTTCCCTCCTTCCTCTGGGATTAAGTGAGTTCTCAGCCTCTTCTGCTCTGTGTGTTCGTCCAGGGTGACTCTGCCGTCAGCCACTTAACGACTGACTGGGCAGGCGCGTCACAGTATAAGTGTTGTCATTTGGAGGCAACAGTATAAGTGTTGTCATTTGTTGTCCCTTTCTGCCGGACCTGGTCAAAACTCGAGCTTTAGTCCTTGTACCCCTCCTAGAGCCCCTGAGACTTTGCAACATTTATTGCATTATAAGCCAGATTTTTAAAAAATGTGTTAGTATCACAAGAACATAGACATTTCCGGGAAAAACATTTCCTGTATTTCTTTTATAGTCGTGAAAATCAGCAAGGCACTGTAATCACCAGAACACTCCGCTTCCAAGAGACACAGTTTCCATGAAAACCAAGGTGTCTCATACCATAACTTTGATCCGGTCTGTGGGAGAAAAAGCTCGGTTTCGAACACGACAGCAATCTCTGTGTGATCATTGCTGAATTAACTTCTCCCCAAATAGAATTCATAGAAATAAAGCTGCCCATGGGACAGATGCAGGATGAGATTAGAATATAAAATTCTCTGGATTGTTGGAGGATATGACAAAATGAGTGTATTTGTTTTACTAAGTAAAGATGTATTAAGTCTTTGTGCCTTAATCAGATAGATCTATAGCTGTAATGCTGAAGAGACTTTGTTCACTTTAAACAAAGGAATTATGTAAAGTTAGCCGCATTGTGACATAAAAGACACAGCCCTCCAGACTGCCCTGTCGGCCAGCGGTCTTGACCGCGACTGCAGACGTGCAGTTTCCCACAACTACCTTCAGGCCCAAAGATTTAAATCTTCGCAAAACGTGTAAAAAATCCACCGCCCCCAAACGTATCAGTTTGTCTTGCCTACAATTCCTGTTAGGGAATCCCTGTTGTAATTTTAAACATGAGCTTCAATGATCCAGTATAAAGTATGAAATCAGGGATTTTCCAACCTCAAATTATCTCCTGGACTTTTTATAATTTGCCTGGAGTTTCTACTGAAAAATGAATATCACATTAGTGACATAATTGTAGATTTTGATTTTTTTTTCAAAAAGTTTAAGCCACAGAATTGAAGGATCTGATTGGTTGGTTTATAATTAATCCAGGTTTAAGTTTCTGTGTTGGTCCGTCCACTCAGAGAGGGGTGTCAAAAGCCTATAGCAATACACATCTTACCGATTTTGGAGAAAAGGTGTTTAGGGTCAACTCTGTGGATACCGCATTTTATTTTATTTTTTCAACGTTTTTATTTATTTTTGGGACAGAGAGAGACAGAGCATGAACGGGGGAGGGGCAGAGAGAGAGGGAGACACAGAATCTGAAACAGGCTCCAGGCTCCGAGCCATCAGCCCAGAGCCTGACGCGGGGCTCGAACTCACGGACCTCGAGATCGTGACCTGAGCTAAAGTCGGCCGCTTAACCGACTGTGCCACCCAGGCGCCCCCCTGGATACCGCATTTTAAATATGTAATTAGTCTGATGTCAGGGCCAAAGCCAATCAGTGGCACGTTTTGTCAATACACTTCTACGTATTTCCCATATGTTAACAGCTGCTGGGTACGCACCTCAGACAGTCACAAGACTATTAGTAGGATTATAAATTGCCGCATGGATCTCTAAATACTTTATCAGCACAGCTGGCAATGGGGAAGAATCACATTTCCTTTTGCTTAATCCATGGCAACATCCACTGTAGGCCTGTTTCCGTTAAAGGCTGTGTTTGGCTGTGAGAGGCAAAGAGTAAATCAAGCAAATCTGGCTACAATTTTACATTATAACACCAAGAAATCTGCAAATACATTGGTGTTTGTATCATCCTATCAACTCATGCTCGTGACATCTTTTATCGTCTCTTGCCATGCTCCGACAACGACGGCTAAAGCGCCGGCCCTCGCAGCTTAGCCAGAGGAGGGGAGACACATGAAATAAAAGGCAAGGCAGCATGTGTATCCAGAAAGCAACGTGTCCTCAGAAATTCTAGAAAATTCTACTCATGTCTCTTTGTCCGGAAGTGGGTTAAATGATCATCAGTAGCCTCAGAAGAATGTAGGAGACAAAATTTTAGCTAGCCACCTCGTCGCCACGGACAAAATCGGGATCCTCTTAAGTTAGGAGCAGAGGGTAGGTTGCCAGGGAGCAGCTGAGGGGTGGTCCGCGGTCCATACAGCACGGGACCGGAGCCCGGACTGCTGCTTGTATTTAGGCCTGGCTGCGAATCTCGGTCTGAAAGAAGAGGAAATGGGGCCTGGCCTCTGTTTCCTTCAGCGAGTCCTTGTCTTATTCCACACCCCCATCTTTGACTTTAAGAACACCTACTCATTTTTCAAGGCAAAGTTAATACACCATCACCTTCAATAAATTTCCCTTTAACCACCGTTGCAAAAATAATTTATTTTTATGTACCTCTGTACCAGTTTACGTTTTTATTAGGACAATTATTTGTATAATAAACTACTGAACATTTACTTTCCCCCAGACAATGTTGTGGACTCCGGAAAGCATACAAAGATGAATGAGATCTTTGAACAAATAATTAAGTGACTCTATCCTGGAAAATCAGGGATGCTCCGTTAGAGGAGTGTGTGTGTGTGTGTGTGTGTGTGAGAGTGTGTGTGTGTTAGGACTACCTCTGACATAGGTAGGATGCTTGAAGTGGCTGAAGAATGGCCATCGCAGAGGTGGTAGGATGCGAGGACGCTGTTACAGCAGATGGCGTGTTACCCTGAAGCAGGTACAGTCGGTGGAGGCTGACAGTCAGTAGGAAGGCAAGATGAGGTTTGTGTTCGAAGAGCATAATTCATGCAGCTGATTTGAAGGGGGCACTAATTCCAGCGAGATCAGCTCAGAGGCCCTAGCAATGTCCTCAGTAGGAATGAGTTCACTAACATCGTGATGGACATATTCAGGAGAAGACACATTCAAGACGGACACGGAATCGTATTCTGCCCTGCATTGGCGGCGTCTGTGTGCACATCTGTCTCCTTACTAGTTTATAATGGGCCAGCGGCAGAAAAAGTGTTTTATTTTTGCACTCTGCAACATACAGTAGACACAGACCATGCTTGCCATTTGGTTGCATTTACTCTGAATTTATTCCTTTCTATTGAATTACATGAGCAACTTAAGTCAGAACCGCAGGTACACATACATACTCCGTCGGTGCTTAAACTGTGACGTGCTTGAGGACTGCTAGTCAGTGACTTGAGGGTGGTCAGGGATTCAGATGCAGTTCACATCACATAAAAACTGTCTAAATTAAATGTAACAGCAGAACAGCCTGGCTTTACTCCAGTTCTCTCTCCAGATGGTTTGTCCCTGTGCAGGTACGGATACAAAAATGAAAAGTGATTATCCTGCTAGACTGGTGTCTGTCTGCCAAGTGGAATTATTTCCAAATTTCTTTGAGATTCATGAAGAACATGAGCATTCAGAGATGAAAACTTTGTTTAAAAGATTGCGCGTGAGACTTGGTTGAAAACAACCCTCGGCCAAGATTAAAGGGAGAAAACCTTCACTTTCCTTTTGATTCTCTCCCTCAGTGACCCTTGCAGGTCAACAGTCAAAATGGCTCTCAGCCATGAGATGTCCTTCCAAAAACTGTCATGTATACTTTTTGCTCAGAATAAAATAGTTTCTATTAAACTAAAAAAAAAGAAAAAAGAAAAAAAATTGAATGTTCCCTTGTAGCCACTGGTGAAAGAAATAGAAAAAGAAGAAAGAAGGTTTTTGTCTTAGCCAAGGCCTGGATTCCCATTAATATTGACTTTGTCATGGGGAAATGTTTGGTTCCATAGGCCGCTAACCAACTCATGCTACAAGGTTAATATGTTTGTTTAATTTAGTGTTTTCAGGCTCATTAGACAGTGTTTAGACATTACATATGATAATTATTAATCATATATCAATGGAGGAGAGAACTGTATTCTACCAAATGTCTCCAAATTAGTATTCATCTTAGTTCCTATTAATTTTGCAAATGGAAAAACGTACTATATGTGTATATGATGCTATTCATCTAAATCAGTATCTACCTAGGGTTTTAGGGTTTTTAAAAACAATTTTTCCAAATAGCTTGGAAAGAAAAGCACTTATATTTATTTAATTATCGAGTTGTAGCTAGAAATTACAAGTAAGAACTGGATACAGTGTGAAAGTATTGATTTTGTGCTTTCTTTTATCCGGGAATGATAGACTATCATAAAAACTCAATGCAGCCTTGCTTTTCCAGCCTGCATTTAAAGATTCACAGACTTTAAAGGATATTCATCATCTGTCTTCTTGAGCACTTACGTTCCAATCTATAGCAGCATAATCTCCTTAGGAGTTCGGACTCATAATTTTCTCTTAGAACTTTTACTGAAACAGGCTTGCTTTATCGTCAAGCTTGAATCTTAAACAGTTTCTCTTTCAAATACTAACCATGGGTTATTAATTTAAACGTTCCCTTTGTGGTTCCATCAATGAGGGCTTGTAGGTATGATTTTTAATTACATCATTAGGTTGTTAATGCTTTTATTTGAGAAATACAATAAAATAAAATAACCTAAGCTTCACCTCTTAGATTTAACGTAAGACGTCAGGAGGGAAGATAACATTTTCATTACTCAAATTTATTTTTCTTTTAAAACAAATCTGTAAAAGAAAAAAAGTAAGGATATTTAAGGCATAATATTTTAGTAAAATAAGAGTATATTCAAGGGTTAGACCAATAGATTTGTATCTCAGATTATGTACTCCTTAAGTAATCATTTTAATAAACCATTTTTTCCTAAATTTTACTTTTCTCCTTCTTTATTTTGAAATAATACCAAAATGGGCATCTTTTGAATGGGGCAATTAAAGATACATGTATACATTGTATTTTTATATATAAACCCAGTATTGTATAGGGTGCATAGATGTTAATGAAAATTAGCACTCTAGGGGCACCTGGGTGGCTCAGTCAGTTAAGTGTCCAACTTTGGCTCAGATCATGATCTCGCAGTTTGTGAGTTCAAGCCCCACATCGGGCTCTGTGCTGACAGCTCGGAGCCTGGAGCCTGCTTCAGATTCTGTGTCTGTGTCTCCCTCTCTCTCTGCCCCTCCCCTGCTCGTGCTCTGTCTCTCTCTGTCTCAAAAATAAATAAAAACATTTTAAAAATTAAAAAAAAAAGAAACTAGAAAACAGGGGCACGTGGGTGGCTCCGTTGGTTGAGCATCCGACTTTGGCTCAGGTCATGATCTTGCAGTTTGTGAGTTCAAGCCCCGCGTCGGGCTCTGTCCTGACAGCTTGGAGCCTGGAGCCTGCTTCGGATTCTGTGTCTGTGTCTCTCTCTCTCTCTTCCCCCTCTGCTCATGCTCTCTCTCTCTCTCACAAATAAGCAAATATTAAAAAAATTTTTTAATTAGCATTCTCATATATAGAGTCCAGAGAAGATAAACATAATGCATTTGCAATATAAATATAACTAGATTAATGTTGGTTATGTATTCAGCAGAAAGGAAGAAACTTACCAAACTTTTGTCTCATGATAGATGTAACACTCAACTTTGTTTTCTAAAGGAAATAGCACTTTCTATCTCAGGTCACGTTTTCTGCATTTTATCATATGCTATATGATCATCTTAGGATTATATCTTCAATGTTCTACCATCAAAAAATGCATGAATGGGAGTCTACCAACTAAAATGAGGTAGCAGGGACCCTTTCCCCTGAAATTAGTACAAAACAAACAGACAAAACGTATGCGGCAACAGGATTCAAGTTATCGGCCATCAGGCAGTGAGGGAGCAGTGGCCCGAGAGATGGAAAGGAAGGAGGCGAGGGCGTGCTTCCCCAGTCTTGGCGCTTCGTGAGGGTTTACAGGCCACATGCAGGGAGGGGGGACAGGAGTTGGGGGGAGACCGAGGCTGATAGGGTCTACAGAGCGGAGCGCTGGAGAAGAGGAGGGTCACAGAGCGGGAGCCATGAGTGCAGTCTCTCGTCTGCATCTTCCCCCGGGGGTGGATCCGTATGTGGGCCAGGAGGCAGACCCCTGGGGAAAGAACTGCTTGAAAGGATTTCGAGGAACAACGGCCTGCAATCACATTCCACCGGCAAGACTGGAAAGTCTTCCGTCCTGAGGAGGACTGAGTACAGTTGCGTAAGTAGTGGGGACAATCAGCCCTAGAGGTAACACTGCTCTGGTCCCACTTAGCAAAGCTTAACAACAGAGCCCGATAGGGTCAAACAGTTTCTAATCACTTAACTGCATCCCAGAACAAAACTGTAGAATATTTGCGGGAACACAAACATATCTAACACCCCACAAGGTAAAAAAAAAAAATCACAAAGTCCCGCAAGCAATTAAAATTTACCAGGCGTGGGGGCACCGGAGGCGGGGGGGGGGGGTCAATCATTTGAGCGTCCAACTTCAGCTCGAGTCATGATCTCACCATTTGTGAGTCCAAGCCCCACGTTGGGCTCTGCGCTGACAACTTTGGATCTTCTGTCCCATCTCTCTCTGCCCCTCTCCTGCTCGGGCTCTCTCTCTCTCAAAAATATATGAATATTTTAAAAAAATTTACCAGGCATGAGCAAAGGCAGAGGAATATAACCCATACTGAAAAGAATAACCAATCACTGGAAACCAACCCAGAGATGGCACCAATCATAGAATTACTAACTAAAGACATTGGAAGTCATTTGTGTACCTGTATTTCCTACCTGCAAGTACCCGGGAAAAGTTGAGCATGTGGAGACATGGGAAATAGACAATGACCCAGCTGGAATATCTAGCGGTGAAAACTAACATCGGAGGTAAGAAATATCCTGGATGATTAGTACAGAAGAGAGGGTTGAGGGACTTAAAGACATGATGATAGGAACCCGGGGATTAGGTACCTCACTGTGTCCCCAACGAAAGTCTCTATACCTGTTAGGACGTTCACCCACGACACTGCGTAAGTGTTGGTTCCCACCCACCCTCCTGGATGGAGGCTGTGTCTGGTTTTGTCCACGGTTTTGTGGTGCCTAAAACAGTGCCTGGAAGATGAGGGGAAGAAGGAATAAATTAATGGGCAAGCCAGCAATAACGCCAATGAACAAATGCCCCTTTTGAAGACACGCCAAATGTGTTCCATAGTAATGTTATAGACCCTCTTCTGTAATGTGTTCTGTCCCTCACTCTGCCTGAGGCTCATATCACTGCCTCTTGGCCCATTCTCCTTCGTGATGGTCCACATAGATCGTACCTCTGTTCCGGTTCAGGGCTTTCAATTCAGTTGCCAACCCTACACTAACGGGCAAGACAAATCCACACTCTAAAGCCCAATTCCATCAACTCTGAGGCAGGCTTGCCTAGAGTCTCGAGATCACATTTTATGTATACTCTTCCTGGAGTCTAATTTTATTTTTGCCAGAATAAAAGCATATCTTTCTTTAAAAAAAATCCCTTTGTGGAAATGATTGTGGTTGATGACCAGGTCTTTTCATAACCTTATGAGACTTCATTTCATATTCTTAATATATGTTTTCCCCCAGAGTATATTTGAGTCCATTCATTATCGATGTGCTGTTATTTTTTAAGAGTAAAGTCACTGCTTATGTAAATTATTTGTACATCTAATGTTTCTAGAGGCCCTGGAGACATGAAACAACATTTGAAATATTATGATTAAATATGTTTTAAAAGATGGCGTTCAAATAAGTCTTTGTCAGAGTGAACGCTGACATCATTTCTCCCAGCAGCGTGAGGGTATCTCTAGGGTCTTTGTCTCCGAAACTCTTCGGGTAGAACCCACCCAGCTCTCATGGTCTGAAGAATGCAGAGAGAGCCTCCCAATCACTTGTCTTCTCAGCCTCAACTTCCTACAAAACTTACTGCAATACTGAGAGTCATGAACCTTCCCCTCACACCAATAACACAATTCACTGCCAGTGTGACATTTAAAGATTATTTCTCTCTCAAATATCTAAAGGAATCAAGGTCATTAGGTGATGGCAATTCTTGTAATGTATTGTAAGTCTTATTGAAATTTATTACTGTTAATACCGAGAGATACTTCTCTTCTTATTTCTATCTCAATTACCGCTTGCTGCCACAAAATCTATACTCCCAGAACGCTATGTCCCCAGCAGCATTCTCTGACCCAAGAAGAAAGAAGATCTTGCCCTGTTCTTACTGTATTTCCCCTAGAGATCTGGAAGTTGATACAGTACCAGCCCTGGGTTTCTAATGAGATAATATTGAAGACACAGCCTAGAACACAGTGATGACGGTTGAAGTTCACACACTGGACAGTCTCACCTGAGAGATAGATGTGGAACTGACAGACCGTTATGGAATCCGTGTTCCAGAGCAAAAGGGGAGCAGTTCAATTCTGTCTCCAGCCCCTGAACAAAGGAAGGAAAAAGAAAGTTTGTGTTTAGTAATAGCTTCACGTGATTAAAAAATAAAGTCACCACATTCTATCTCTGTTGAAATCTCCAAATGCAAAAAAATATATATGCAAACTAGATTATGAATTAGTGAACTCTCTGAAGTGCCAACATACACATCACTTTTTTTCTTTTTCTTTTTTTTTTGTCTTCATCTTTTTTAAAGAGCAATTTTAGGTTCATAGTAAAATTGAGTGGAAAGTACAGAGATTTCTCATTCTCCCCTGACCCCTACACGTGTATCGCCTCTCATTAGCAATATCCTCCCATCCTCAGAGTGGCTCATTCAAAAAACTAATTTTGGCATAACACCTTTACTGTCCAAAGGGCAAGGAAATAACCCAGTGTGCAGAAAATGATTGACAAGATAAACCCATGGTAAAATTTTGAAGTTACGTGAGGAAACGAGCCACCAGGATTAAATCCACCATATGAAAAAAAAGAAATTTAATAAAAGCTTAAATATCTGAAATAGGAAACTAACATAAGAGAGATAATTGATTTAAATTAATATAATGAATTAAAATAAGAAATAATGAGCTAACTTGGATATCATAAAAAAGGATTTATACAACAACCAAATCGAATTTTTAGTGAAAAAAATATAATCATTGACGCAGAGAAGTTAAATAGCAAATTCATCAGTTAAGGAGGAAATTAAGTAATTAGAATTTAGTGCTGAGGAAATTTTCCACAATACAAAAGCAGAAGGAGAGAGAGAGTCCTTCAGTAGGTGAATGCATAAGTAAAGCATTGTCCAAACAGTGGAATATTATCCAGTGCTGAAAAGAAATCATCTATCAAGCCATGAAAAGCATTGAGGAACCTTAAATGCGTATTACAAAGTGAACAAAGCCAATCTGGAAAGGCTCCATACGGTAAGATGCCAACTACATGGAGTTCTGGAGAAGGTACAGCTATGGACAGTCTAGGGACAACTTTTGCTGTAAATGACCAAGGGTTAGAAGTATGGCCAACTTGTCCTCGGAAACCATGGGAGCAAGTAGACAGTGGAGTGAGATGTTAAAAAAAAAAAAGAAAACCATCAACCGAGAATTCCCATATTTGACAAAAATCATCCAGTAAAAGTGAAGGAGAAATAAACACTTTCCAAGACAAACTCAATATAAGGGCGTTATTGCCACAGATCTGTTCTGTAAGAATTGTTAAAAACAGTTATTCAGGCAGAAGCAAAATCATACAGGTCAGAAATTCAGATCTACGTGAAAAAAGAAAGAGCATCAAAGAGAGAGTTAGTGAGAATAAAATTAAACACTGTGCTTTCCTATTTGTTATTGGTATAAAAGGTAATTGTATAAGTAAGCAAAACTGATTATAGCATATGGATAAGTGAAGTGAGTGAGACCCTGTCTCAGAGGGTGGGAGGAATGGACCGAGGATTCCATGTCTTTCATTGGCATATTAATCCACCAAGTCAGTGATCACCTTAAATGTGAATGGTTTAAATATACCAATGACGGAGACGATAGGAGTGGATAAAAACGGCAATAACAACAACAAGGCTTATGTATCTACAGGATAAGCGTCGAAAATATGAAGTTTGTTTGTTTTGTTTCATTTTTAATGGTGCCTGCACAAGAGGGCATCCCTATGAAGAAAAAAGTGACCTTGGACCCAGATCTTACAATTTCAAAGACATTAACTCAAAATGGAGCTTAGCTCTCAATGTATGAGGAACAACTATAAAACTGCTGGAAAAACAAGCAAGGGGGAATTAGGTGGCATTGTGTTGGTTATGTGTTTTTATTTTTTACTTATTGTATTTATTTATTTATTCATTTATTTTATTTATTATTATTATTTACATAGAGAAAGAGGACGAACAGGGGGTGAGGGGCAGAGGGACAGAGAGTATCACAAGCAGACTCCAAGCTCAGCGCAAAGCCCGATGTGGGCTCGATCCCATGACCCTGAGATCACGACCTGTGCCAAAATCGAGACTCGGATGCTCAACCAACCGCACCCCCCAGGCACCCTTGGTTATGTGCTTTCAGATACGATATCAGAAGCGTGATTTTGTCAGTACAAACAGAGCAGACAGACTTGACTAAAATTAAAAACAATTGCTCATGAAAGACACTGTTAAGAGGATAAAAAGATAAGCCAAGATTGGGAAACACATCTGCAAAACACATATATATCTGCTACAGTACTTGTTTACAAGTGTACCAAAACAAATTTTAAATCACTAATAAGAAACCAATTCAGTAAAAGAAAAAAAAAATGGACAAAAGATCTGATCAGACACTCACTAGAGACAACATGATAATGCAAATAAGCACATGAGAAGATGTCCGACATCACTTGCCATGAGAGAATGGCAAGTGACCATGAGATATTGCCACACACCTTCCAGAGGAAGCTGGGGTGCGGTGGAACAAGAGGAAGTCCGTGCTTGGCAGCTGGGACGGCAGGGTGACACTGTCCCTCCCGCGACAGGCTCACCGGTTTCTTAAATCAATCTGCTGATTGAGTTCCTAGGCATTTACCCAACTGCCGAAGACTTTGTTCACACGTAAACTTATTTTCAGAAACTTCATTCAGTACCTCCACAAAGTGGAAGCAAATCGAGATGTTCTAAAATAGGTGAATGAGTAATGAAATTGTAATACATCCATACAGTGGGTGTTATTCAACAGTAAAAAGAAACAAGGTATTAAACCATAATGAGACACGAATGACTCCTCTATTACTAAGTGACAGAAGCCAGTCCGATAAGACAACAAACCCTATGATTTCAATTATGACATTTTGGAAAAGCAAAACTATGGATATTATAAGAATATTGAAAAAAAAGATTTAAAAAGGCAGAAAAAGCTTGCCAGGGTTTTGGGGAAAGGGGACAGTTGAACAGGTGAAGAGAGTGGACGTTTTAAGGCACAAAAGCAATTCTGTATGATACCGTAATGGTGGATACGTGACATTATGCGTGTTTCAAAATCCGTAGACCCTATCAGCACCCAGAATGAACCTTAATGTCCACTAAAGAAAAAAAAAATTTAGGAGGTTGGGAGGATCCCAGAATGGAATCCAGAATGTGACAAAAACATTCTAACTGAATGACAATGAATATAAAAGACCCTCTCTTAAGAGGGACCAGGAACATTTGCTGCCCCAAGCAACTTTTGGGGTGCTGCCCCAAGCAACTTTTAAGACCTAAAACAAAAGAAAGTGCACCTGAACGCTGTACTCTAGTTGTTAAGGAGGCTTCGCGTAGGGCTGTGTGTTAAGTGCTCTCACATCACTGTGCATGTACACTGGAAATGAAGAATTCTGTGCCTAGATGGTGGATGGTGGGAGCCACGTTCCTCATTGTTGGGGAGGCAGGTGACAGACGAGCAGGGAGGAGGGTAGAATGATCCAGGCGGTGATGGATTCCTGGTGGAGGCGTCACATGAACTCACATGCAGCTTAATATAGACACAGAGGGTTACATACAGAAATATTCACAGGTATGTGCATAAACACAATTTAGCACACATAGATGTATTTCCTTGTTCTGTCAGCAGACAGAGCCCAAAACGACAACAGTCCAGTAACAACAAGCCCTCCCAGCACCCACCAAAGGCCAAACAAATAATAATAATGATCACAATAACACGGTACGTCAAAGGGACTCAGGAGGCAACTGAAGGAGTTGCCCATGGCCAACTGTATACATCCATGAGTCCACACGGTTATAAATTAATTGTTAACCGAATAAACACATGGGGTTAAATAGATATCCCATTCAGATTAATTTTGAATACTTTGTGTGGAAATTCCACCCTCGGGATGAATTATTACTGCCCACTCAGTAAGTGTAGGAAAGGGGAAAATAGAGTCACTTTACAGTGGAGACACCTGGCAGGAAACCACCGCAGCCAGGGGATCAGTGTCACCAGCCACGACAGATGAGTGTGACCGTATATACTCTGATATGATTTGATGAGAATGGCGCTTACTTCTGTGGCTTTGTGCCCAGGAACTCCTTACCCTGTTCTAATCACAAGAAAACATCCCGGAAACCACAAATGAGGAACATTCTACGAAATACCAGTCCTGTCTGAAACTGTCAAGGTCATCAAAAACAAGGAGAGTCTGAGAAATTGTCCCAGCCAAAAGGAGCTGAAGGAGATGTGGAGACTAAATGTAATGCGGTGTCCTACATGGGACCCCAGAACCGAAAAAAGGATTCTAGGTAAAAGCTAAGGAAATCTGAATAGATCAGAGGCTTTAGATAATCACAGTATACCAACAGCGGTCCATTCGTTGTAACAAACATACCGTACTCACATAGGACGGTATTAACAGAAGAAATAAAGTGTTTCGTACGTAAGAATGCTCTGTATTATTTTTGCATTTTTTCTGTAACATTAAAAATCTTCTAATTTAAAATGCTTATTTCAAAACGTTTTGTAATTAAAAAAAATCCTACAGAATAAAATAAAGATTCTTTCTAATATATTAGATTTCTTTCCTTTTTTTAAAAAAAAGTTTTTTTTAATGTTTATTTTTATTCTTGAGACAGAGAGAGACAGAGCATGAATGGGGGAGGGGCAGAGAGAGAGGGAGACACAGAATCTGAAGCAGGCTCCAGGCTCTGAGCTGTCAGCACAGAGCCCGATACGGGGCTCGAACTCACAGACGGTGAGATCATGACCTGAGCCGAAGTCGGCCACTTAACCGACTGAGCCACCCAGGCGCCCCTAGATTTCTTTCCTAATAACTTAGAGTATAAAACACATGTTTTGATTCAGTTGTAAGATCTTTCTTCTGCCTTACAAAATAATTTACACCATTTGCTACATTCCAAAAGTCCTTATTTAAGAATGTAAAGTAAATCTTGTAACATCTAAACATCGTAAGTGCCCCAAAGTTTGGAAACTATAACAGATCTGTGAATAACCTGCTCCTTAATTGGCTGATTAGCATTGCTTTTGGCACTTAGTATTTATTTTACATGTGATCATACAATAACTCTATCCTTAGAGAAACGAATCCCGCAAGTTGGTTGCCAGATTTCCACAATCCGAGAACGCTTTCCCACTGGGAGCCGTGAGTTGATATCTTGGGTCTGCCCTTTCCAATGACATCATTCTTGGCTAAAAATCTTAAAATGTTTCTATTTTCGTTTCCCTTTCTGTACGCTGGGAATTGTAATGTTTGCACAAGGTGACTTGACGTTTATTTGAAGCAATACACAACAGTTGTGTATTCGGATGTTAAATATTACAATTACATTTGGGAGACGCACCCGATCTGGCCCTGCTCTGTGCTTGTATGCTCCCCCTTTGAGCGTCCCTGGTACTGGTCGTGATAGTGGGAAAAGTGCAGCGATGGAAAAGTCAGAATGGTGGATCAGTTACACGTCAAAGCACAGACACTGCTAGCTGCAGAAAAGCACGTGTCCAGAAGGCGGGATGTGGGTAGAAACATGGGTAGAGCATGAAGGAACATAAACGGGAACCGGGAGGCATGGTGACAGAGGGAGACGGAAAAGCGTGGAAGGACCTGCCTTTCACGGAGACGCATGGACGTGGGGGGCAGGGTCCCGACGGTCTTTGCTGTTACAGGAAGAGCACCTCACAGACCTAAGGTCTTTCTTCTAGCAACACAGCTGATAGTACCTTCTGGAAGCGGCCATTTCTGTCTCCCTTTGTGCCACAGGAAATGCCAGGTAAGAGCAAGAACCATCTGAGAAACAGGTGGTGGAGTTCAGGGCGGGACGGGTCGCCTCCAGAAGGGACGAGCCCCACAGGTCCTTAGACTGCAGTCACACACAGGAGCCTCATGCACAACTTCCAGGCGGCCGGCCCTGCTGAATGGCGTTACAAGCCGGGGATCATGTGACTGCCCAATTAGCCCCCATCACCTGCTCCGTGCACGAGACGGGAAGTCCTCAGCTGTCCTCCTGTCACTTTCAGTGACCGAATAGAAAGGAGGCACCAGGCACACCAGACAGGCGTCTCGACTGCAACGACACGGTTTCGCAGGGAGCTGTGCAAATGAGGGTCCTCAACGCAGGGGCCCCTGCTGACTCAGCCACGTCCCTGCCACACGCAGAGTGGGCACCTGCCAATTCACCGGCCTCATTTAACACACGCCACAAAGTGCGTTGTCCAGAGAGCTTTGGTGGTCATTTTTCTAAATGGAAAAAAGAAAAAAGAAAAAAAAGGAAAAAAAAAAATGTTCCCCCCTCTAGCAGATTTGATCGAACGCCCCCAAAGGAAATAGTAGCTAGCTTTTGGCAGTGGGAAGACCAAGGCCTCCCTGTTCCTTTAGATGAAGTCAGCGTGTTCGTGCACACGGATGTGTTTACAGAGCTTGGCCTGGGTCGTTTCTGAACGTGCCCGAGCCCACACGAGCTGAGGAGTCGGTCCCGGGATTGTGAACCATTTCAGTTCTTGGTCATACAAATAGAGAGTGTCACTCACTATGTGAAGGCTTCCCGGCATGTTGTCTGTGTTCCTATCCTGATATTTGCCAGTGTCATTTTTTTTTGCCTTATGATCGTGTCACATGTATGTAAGGATGTTGTTAATTAGAATGTATATAAGGTTAAAGAGACCTTAGTATCCCTGTCGCGTCTCGAATGTCGAACACAGTGCTTTCCAAACAGCCAACGGCCAATGAATATTCTTTTATAAGATGAGTAAAATAACTGTAACCAAATATAGCCATCCCATGGGTTTTTGATGGCTGTTTCTTGAACTTACCAGACAGTAAATACTCAAAGCTGTAACTTCTTCAGTCAACGTTAGTAAAGCATTAAGTCGGGAGAGTACATTCGTCTCAAAGCCCTTCCTCAGTGGCGCCTCGGTGAACAGACCTGCACCGGACCCGTTACACACGTTTTTCTCCTGGCTGGTCTACAACCACACTTAAACGAGTGTCGGAGCACTGGTTCAAGTCCACTCAATATGACTAGGCTAGGAAAAAGAACATGCTCTGACATTTGTTCTCCTTCTGACACGGAGCTCCTGTAGCCACACGCTATTTCATTACTTACTTTCCAGTTGAAAAAAGCCAGACTCACAGACGCTGCAGGGTACGTCAGTGTAGAGGCTGAACTTGGGTGTCAGTGTTGATGCTGTTTCCTCACTTCAGGCCATCAGCATTGTTAAGACGCATTTTTGATAAGTGAAACCTGTCATATTTTTAATACCACATGGTGATACTGGAGGGAGCTGCATGGAGTTTACGTTTTAGGCTATTATCCCAGGAGAGAAGTTAGAAAGCAGGAAATATGAAAAGGACACTCCAAAGAATCAAAACTGATGTGACCCCAATCACTGATGCTTGATGGAGAGGGAGAAGGAGACACATCCCATTTTTTCTGTGACTCGTTCTGGGAGACAGCGACAGTGACTGGTAGGGATGGGTGTGTGGCAGGTAATGGATGGGGCAGGACTGGCCAGGAGGGGCTGCCCCAGCCGCCGCCCGGACTCTTTCCATCTGTCTGTCTCCTTGGGGATGGACTTTCCAGGTGATAAACGCACAACGGTGTGTTTCTCCTTCCTTTCTACTCAGTGTGTGTGTGTGTGTGTGTGTGTGTGTGTGTGCACACGCGTGTGCCTGGTAAACAGGGATGAATAAAAAGAGATAAACAGGGTCCTTAAAATTTTGGTTATTTAACCCAGAATATAGAGTTAATTTTCTTAGTCTAGATAATTTAAACAGGGACAACCCTAAAAGGAGTTATCTCTAAAAGCTGCTTAAATAGCACTTTGTTTAGGAGGAAACTGGGTGGCTCAGTTGGTTAAGAATCCAACTTCGGCTCAGGTCATGATCTCGCGGTTTGTGGGTTCAAGCCCCACGTCGGGCTCTGTGCTGACAGCTCAGAGCCTGGAGCCTGCTTCGGATTCTGTGTCTCCCTCTCTCTCGGCCCCTCCCCTGCTCATGCCCTGTCTCTCAAAAAAATAGACATTAAAAAATTTTTAAAAAGCACTTAGTTCAAATAAAATTTACTCCAAATCTCTCATGCACATTCTCTTAAAATCAATTTTACTGAAGTATGTTTTCCAAACAATGCATTACATGCACTTAAGAGTCTAACTTGATGTGTTTTAGTAAATACATACACTTGCTATGCATCTACTCTAATTCGTATTTTTACTTCATTAAAGTTGTGCACAGGCTGAATTGGGTCCCCCCAAAGTCACATGTGGAAGTCCTAATCCCAGGATTTC
Source organism: Lynx rufus (assembly GCF_022079265.1). NCBI lineage: Eukaryota > Metazoa > Chordata > Mammalia > Carnivora > Felidae > Lynx > Lynx rufus. The sequence goes on from NW_025814889.1 coordinate 2,197,415, forward strand.
AGAAGTGACTGTATTTGGAGACAGGGTCTTTGAAGAGGCAGTTAAGGCAGAACTGAGGTCACTGGGTGGACCCTAATCCAATCTGACTGGTGTCCTCATGAGAATAGGAGATCAGGACTCACACACACACACACACACACACGCGCACGCACACAGGGCTGACCACGTGAGGACACGGGACAGGTCAGCATCTGCAGGTCCAGGAGAGAGGCCCAACCCTGTCCAGCTGGGATCTCCGCCTCTCCACCTCCAGGATATGAGACAGTGAATTCTTCTGTTTAAGGTGGGGTCTGTGGCTCTGTTGCTGCCGTCCCAGGGAGCAAGCAGCACAGGCATCAAAGAGGCAAAGGGCGCGGTGGGGTTCCCGCGGGGCACCCAGCACACCTGAGCCTGTCTCCTCTCAGACCAGGACGCCTTATACTGAGGATTTGTTTCTGCAATGTATCCCCATCGACCATTTCATTTTTCCATTCTTCTCACAGAAAAGGTGGTTTACCTCATACTCCTCCCTCCCCGCTCACGTCTCCATCATTCGAATCCATGGAAACAGGAAATTCACACTCACTGCAACTGATGTGGTCCTTGTGACTGGTTTTCACCACTCACCTGGCAGTACGTTGCGATTACATCTCCTTCCTTTCCCTTTTAATTTGTTTTTAATGTTTATTTATATTTGAGAGAGAAACAGTGCGCGAGCAGGGGAGGGGCAGAGAGAGAGGGAGACACAGAATCCGAAGCAGGCTTCAGGCTCTGAGCTGTCAGCACCGAGCCCGACGTGGGGCTCGAACTCACCAACCTCGAGATCATGACCTGAACCGAAACTGGAGGCTTAACCCACTGAGCCACCCAGGAGCCCCCATCTTGTTCCTTTTTCTGTGGTTACAAATCTTTTGTTCTTCCTGGAGTTCACCGAATTTCCTTCCCTTTTTCCCCTCTGCCTGTTTCCAGCATCCCTTCCCAGCTCTCCACTGAGAAGTCACTCCAAGCACGGCCAAACACAAAAGCCTCTGTCTCTGGGGCTCCTTCCTGCTGCAATGCACCCTTCCGGGGGCTTCAGAGACCCTTCCAGCCCTAACTGGTCCATCTCCGGACTCGGATGTCCTCCGTGTGGAGCACTATTTCCTGGACTTGTCTTTCTTCTTGTGACTCACCTCCACGTTTACCATAACGTGGTTCCTAGTCATTACAAGAGAAAGGATCCGTGGGAGATACATTTTCTGAGAACTCCCGCGTCTTAAAATACCCTTCTTCTACCTGCACAACTGATTGATGTTTTGGCTGGGTAGAAACTCTGAATGGGAAAAGCACCCCCTTTTACATTTTGAAGGCATTACTCTGTTATCTCCCAGCTTCCAGGACCACTGTGGGAAGTCTGAGGCTGTTCCGGTTTTTGATATTTGAACAATCGTATTCTTCTCTGTTTGAAGGTTTTCAAGTATTCTCCTAATTTCAGATTAGGTCTTTATTCGTTCAATCTAATAGATTATGGGGTGTGCAACATCAGCTTGGGAAATGAAGTATTTTAGTGTTAAGACATGTTCTCTGATGTCAATAATAATTGGAAACTTGCCTAGACTCTTTCTTGGATCTGTCTTTCTGGAATTCCTGTAAATTGGATACTGGGTCCCCTGGATTGATCTCTACATGCCTTAAATTTTCCTTCCTAGTAACTATCATTCCAACAGTTCTTAATACTACTGAGAAAAGTCCTCATTTACATTTTTCGATGTGCCCATAGATATTCAACAGTAGTTACAGCTGACTTTCTAAGAGCTCTTCATTGTCTTATTGGAGAGTTTCTTTTATAACATTTCTTTTTTGTTGTGGGATTCAATTCCTCCTCTTGCTTCTCTAGGGATTTTTGATGTGCTTTCTGAAAAGTTCTTTGTCATATTGGCTTTCTACATTTTATATATTTTGAAGCTATACCATTAGCTGCAAAGACAATCTGAATTGTTATGTCAACCTTTCATCATAACGTGTCTGGTAACACTTCCTGACTTCAATTCCAGTTTGTCTGATAATCTTATAGGCACATCAGCTGGTCTCGTACTGGCGGGCGCCTGTCACAACTTCTTCCTGTCCTCTTTCAGCCATCCCGTATGCCTAGATGCATATGGCTTCCGTGTAGACCATGTAGGTATTTTTGACAACCCCGCCGCCCACAATCATTATCTTGTCTGTTCAAAGCTGACATAAACCACACCTGCAGAAAAAGGTGTCCAGATAGCTCACCATTCCGGTGCCGTGGTCTTCAGAGTCACGACCCCCTGTGGCCCGTGGCTCCCTCCCGGCCCCAGTCTGCTCTGGCCGGGCCTCCTTGCTGACGTCCTGCGTAGAGACAAGGTCCCCCAAGATCACAGCCAGAGGCGAGGCATGTGGTGGGAGGAAGCGACAGACGCCATCTCGCAGGGAACACGGTGCTTCTGCTGTGCCCCTTGTGTCCTTCAGGGCCACATTCACAGCTCAGAGGCCTGTGCTCACGCTGACCTCCACCCTGCGACTGGTCCCCTGGGGGCCAGTGTCCCATTTGCCATTTCAGTGCTTTCAGCTTCGTGACCCAATTTCATCAAAGACCTCACTGGTTCCATCCCAGGGACGCCCTCCACATTGGACCCGTGGCCTCCAAGGCCCACCAAGGAGTCCCACCACCTGGGAGCAGGAGGGGCCCAGGAGCAGCCTCCCAGGCTTGATTCAAACAGAATCACCACCTTTTAACTGGAAGCTTCCATTTATTTGAGTTTAGCAAATGTGCTCATGCGTTTGGATTGATGGCAACCATTTCACGTCCGTGTTCTATTGCTTCCATGTTTTCTATGTTCCCGTTACTCTTTTCTCCCCTCGTTCTGGGTTATTTATTTATTTTTTTACTATTCCATTTTCCCGCTCTGTTGTCCCATTAGATGGACACCCTTGTGTGTTCATTCTTTTAAATGATGACCCCAGATGTCCCCACACGCATCCCTGACTTACAGAAGGATGATATGGATTAGAACCTTTGGCACATCCTGGCATTACGAGGCCCTATTAAAAGTCTCTGACCCTCATACATTTTTTTATCTGTGAAAATTTCGTAACACCATCGTATTAACAGTGCAAATCTAGAGTGTGAGGTAGAGAGAGGCCGATGGGCCAGAGTAGGTTCTGGACAAATGGTAAGTCTTCCCTCTCGCCCCCTCCCCCGCTTGCATAGTGCCACTTGTTCTGGGGCTCAAAAATTCAGGAAGTGTGATTGCCTTGATGATGGTTCCATTTCTTCCATGGCATTCTTCTACGTACAGTCTTGTGGTGGTGATTTCCATCAGGCTATGCCTTCTTCTGGATTTTTGCACTCATGTAAATACAGTCATTTAATGATATACTCAATATACAGCCATAGCACTAAAGAATACAGTAAAGCTACATTTTTGGAATAAACATCTTCTTTTCTGAATTGCTTTGCGTCTGGGAGAAATGGCCTCACGGACCCATTACCCGTGAGAGCAGAGGTATTACATGGGAAGGCCTCCACTCTTTCCCTGTATTCAGGCACTGTCAGCTCCTTAAAGGTTTTCTTGCATTGGTGAACATATTAAAAAAAAAAGCTTAAATTCAAAGGAACAGTTATTTAAGTTTTAATACTGAATAATATTTATTTAGATTTATTGCCATAATCTTTTCTCGGAAGAAAGAGTTAACAAAGCCAAAACCAAGGCACAACATATATTATGTTGTTTCTGCAACTATTCTAATGTTGCATAATTAGCTTCTGCATTATTAAATATCATTCTTCAAAGTAGCCAGTTTTATTCACTTCTGATCTTAGGTAATAGAGATAGTTGGGCATTTGGCCCCAAACCCTCTCATTTTGCAGATAAGGCATCTGAGTCCAAGCAGATGAAGTGACTTTCCAATGGTGTATAAATAGCTACTTTCATGGTTCAGAAGGGACTTCTTTTCTCCCGCTTTTGCTCGTAGTGAGCCCAAGTCAGAGAAATTACACAGACCACACGTCTCGCACTTCTTGCATGAATCAAAAAGCTGATCTCTGGGATACACTGAGATGAGTTCATTTCGCTCGTATGCAGAAGACGGCATTCACGCCCACGGCAGATTCTACACGTTTGCCATTGGGCACATTTTGTCGCAAAACTGCTAACCCAGGTTAACTTTCTTCCTGTCCCTCTGGCTGGACCTGCCTTTATCTCAAAAAATGCCAGCCATTGTTTATCTTTTTTTTCAAGATAAGATGTATTAAACATAAAGTTTTAGACTCTAACACAGTATTCAATTCAAATTTCCTTTTGCTGTATTACAACCTCAGCTGTCAGAAGTATTCAATCTCTGGTAGCTGAAAAGTTCACAGGATCCTAAGTGAATTGAGAGCAAGGTTGGTCCCTATGTATATTAAGACTTGCTTTCTAGCTCTAAGCATGTTTGAATTTCCTGAACTTTTATTCATTTTTCATGAAACCCGTTTGGGAATGGAGTAGACAAATGGGTGACCCTGGCTCCAATCAGATGAGGGTGTTGGGGAGTCCTGCCTTAAACAAGAAGATCTTGGGTACCCGGTCTGTCTGCCTCCACCTGCCCCTGACTGTGGCACCTTCTCCCTTAACCTCTGTTCATCCGTCCTTTATTTGACCTTGTTACTCGCAGTTACTCAGCCATTTGGGGGGAAAAGATATGTTTTCTTTCTTCTTTCTTGCCATTGCTCCTTTCTTTCTCTGATCAGCGAGATGTATATACATTTCCTAAATTTCATGGTCATCAGCTAGGCTATGCGGCAGGGAAGTCTCTGCAAAAAATATGTTTATTCACTAAAAACAGATTGCATTAATAAAAAACAATGTGAACTTTCTAGGTATGTAAGGGGAAGAGGGAAGAAGAACAAAATTAACATCAGCCTGAAATTCTGACTTATGAAATTTCAAAATAAAAGACATCCATTTATTCCTCAAAATAATGTCTAATTAAGAATACTTGAAGTTTAAAATTGCTTATCTTGGTTTAACAAAATTTAACACAAGGGTAACATATATATATATATATATATATATATATATATACACACATACAAATAAGCACTACTCGGTAGGTTGAGGTAAAAAAGACAAAGAACAGACCAAAAGAGAAAAAAGAAAAGAAAAATGAAAGAAAAGCTTTATTTCTTAAGCTTCTAGCAGTTCAGAATTTAGGCCACTGATCTGCTGTTGAGTAGAAAGGACTTTATGGCCATGTTTCCTCTTAAATAAACATAAAATGCAAATTTTTATTTCTAATATTTTTTTGAAGAGAACTTATGAAATGCAAAACTTAATTGATCATAGTGCATTTGGTGGTAAAGACATTTCAACAATTAAAGGTTTAAAACCTGTGGTAATTATTTTATAAGCAGTGTCCTTCATAATTTTCCCAGGGATAAAGTGTATCATTTAGAAACAAGAGTTTACATAAGCCACACACCTAAATAAACATGTTTTCATTACATTTTCTAAATATAATTTTGAGTGATTTAATTTGATGCATATTTCATCTTTTGGAGATTCATCGATTAAACCTTATTTGGTGATTTTTTTAAGGTTAATTGATCATGCCTGGAATTTATACTCCCAGGAATATCTGTATACAAAGTAAAACTGTAGTTCTAATTAAAATCAAAACAAATGTGTCACTTAGCCAAAAAGGTAGTCAACTATAGGCAAAAAAAAAAAAGTTAAAATTGAATAAAAAAAAGAGACAGTCACCCAATCCAAACCCTGAAAAACTGAAGTAGAAAGTCCTGAATATGGACTTTACGTTACAAATGGGCATTTAAGACCATAGGAAAAGGAATACAATGATAACATATTTCCACTGTGATTCATGTTCATTAAGTATCTCATCGTATGTTTTCTCATTTGATCTTAACAATTGCTACGTAGAAAGTTTTTCTGGATATTATGACTACTTTTGTTTTATAAAAGGTAAGTTGAGATCTTAGGGGAAAAGGCTCAGGGCCAACATTTTTATCATGACAGAGCTAAAATGAGAATTTATTTCTTTTCAACTTTTTTTTTTTCCCATAAAACTCTTTGTTCTTTCGGATACTTTATTCTGTTAACCAGGGTCACAGTGAAACTTTGTAATATGGGTCTTCAGAACCAGTAAAAGAAACCATTAGCTTGAAATCTTTGCACACTACTTAAGACTAAATGCTCATAATTCCAGGGGAACGAAAAATGTCTTAGCATTAAATTTACAAACCCTCTCAGAATTAAGTATGGGGACATTACTGAAATGCAATGGTTCAAAAAGGATCTGGTTTTCATCACATCATCCAATTTTTTTCTTTCATTACTAGTATTCTCTGCTAAACTTTAATATCAATCTAACCTTAATCCATATTCAAGAAATGACCATTTTTTCAAAGGCAGCAAAAAGTATCTCTTGAGGTTACCTCTCTTCAGCTATTTCTAGATTAGAAAAGAAACCACCTATATTAAGCATAGAAGTGCACCTGGCTGTTGGAGTCTTCTATTTGCATAGAAGAAGAAACAAAGTAATGGCAGCTTAAATAATGGGCTCTATGTCACAAGACTGGTAAGGGGCCGGGATTCGCACATGGGCAATATCTCTTCATCATTTTTGCGCCTGTCCGCCATATTATTATTATTTCTCAACGTGAATGCGTGTGGCTTTCCAGTAGTAATTTGGAATTTTTCATGGGATAAGCTGACATTATTCAACTTAATAGTGCCCACTTGTTTGCTTTAAGTTTCAGACGGAGGCTAGCTAGCTGTGTGTGGCTTTACTCCATCTTCCAATATCAATACTCATGAAAAGTCCAAGAGAAACAAAATTAGAGCACAAAAAGCCGCCCCTTAGGAATGGTGCGGAGTGTTTCTCGTGTCCCTGAATTCCACCATAATGGGTACACAAAGGTCTGATACCACCTGGCAGGGACAAGGAGGAAAGGAATGGCCCTTGCTTTATGGCGTATTTCCCATTTGGAGGCAGTCGGCTTTCATCACTCAGGAGTATGCCAGCTGGCCCTCTATTTCACAGGGTTTTTGTTGTTGTTGTTGTTTTTCCAGGGCAGTCTGTGTCTTTCATTTCCCACCCGTGCCTCATATTACATCAAACGATGCCGACTTTTGTGCCAAGTGACCGACGAGAACCGTGAGCCCCACTGGTGTTGGTTTCCACACTGGCCTCCGCACAGGGAAGGCAGGGAAAGACAGAAGAAAGAGGCAGCTGTTTCGGATTGGTGGGTGCTAAGAGTAATAAGCCAGTGAACTTGGGAGGCTGTCTTGGGTGGCTCCAAGACGAGCAGATCCCCACGCCCACTGCCAGAATCTTAAAAGTTTCTATGGAGGCTGTAACCGGGCTCAGGCAGGTATTCAGTCCAGATAGTCTCAGCAGCCCCTTACTTTCTCAAGGCTGTGACTTTTGGGCAGAGCATACATTCCAAGGACGGGGAGGCGGTGAGGAGGCTACGATTACCCAGAGCCACCTCACGGGTCAACCGGCCTTCACGTCCCCTTGATGACCTCCTCCACCAACTGGGGAGTCTGGTCATTCTGCTTCTACAGATGTAAACCAATAATAACAGGGGCTTCTAAATGTACATCTGTGAGAACAGGATCCTTTGCGTTAGGAGAATGATCTCTTGTGCCCTGTGTGAAACAGAGGAAGAAATACCGATGGCTTCAGCATAGGAAGGTGTTGTTTGCCCTCCCCTTAGAAAGGTGGCCAGACGCTTGGAAAGGAAGAAGGTCTTCCTACCACTGATCTTGAATGAATGGTGCCAGACTCGCTCGTGGCTGAAGACGTCCACCAGCCCTGTGGTGCATGGAGAGAGGATAGTTCTACCAGAAGCGAAGCAGCACAGAGAACCAGGCTGAATCAACATACACTGTTTATGAAGAAAAAGATAAGAAGACCAAAGGTACAAAAGCAGATTTAAAATTGATGTTAGAAGCAGTAACGTATGTCAGCGGTGCTGGAAATTGATAGTCTCGTGGTGGCATAGGTTTGCCGTGAAAATATTCAAGCTAAAACCCCAACAACCCTCCACGGCAAGGCCGGCCCCTGTGAGTTTGGAAGTCGTTGGGAATTAAAACCACAGTGGTAATCAAAGAGACGCAAATTAAGAAAACTGACAGTCCATTTCTTATTAATCAGATCTGCAAGAAAGAATACGAGACATAGAGAGAGTTAGCACAAAGGACCAGGGAAAAGGAGCTCTTTACTGTCACCGGCGGTAACGTGCCTCTGCGAAATTACTTTGGAGAGCATCGTGCAGCAATATTAAATTGGACGCTATAGGAAATCCACTTCAATGTTTCTAGAAAATTCTAAGTTCCTAGAGAACATTTTACATGGGCATAATAGAATTGAGAAATGGCGCTTTAGATTTGTTTGTAATAGGAATGATCGGAAACGAGATCCATATCCTTCAGGAGAATAGAAGGAACTGTGTGATTTTTATGTCAACGGTAGTCGTTTGAATTAACTGAGTGTATTCATCCCTCGACACAGGGATACATTTCACATGTGAAATGTTGAGGAAAAGCACGACATTGCAGAAATACTGTACAGTAGGATTCCCTTGTACAAGGAGTGTGTCTGCAACAGGTGTATCACGTGTCCCTTACGGTTACGGACACAGGCAGCCCAGGCACAGAAGCGTGTTCCGGACGCCTTATCCAGATCAGCATGAAGGTTACCTCCAAGGAGGGAGGAAATGGAGAATTACACAAAGGGCTGGGCTCCACTTGGAAGGGCTTTGTATCCTTCTTTACAATTAAAACAAATATGCAGAAGTAGACTCACAGTTCTTTCATTATCAGGACTGGCCATACAGACAGCTGTTCAGCAACTTTCCATTTCAAAGCTTTATAACACATTTAAACATAGGGTGCTCCTGGTTTGCAGTTGATATTTTCATTCATGCCTTTCCCCTTACTTAAGTAGGTGGCATTCCGGGGCCATTCACTGGGCAACAAAGTAAGTGCAAAAATCAGGCTTCTTACAGCTCATTTGAAGCACATATTGACTGATCTCGAGACACTTTTCAGTCTTCCTTTTTCAAGTTCTAAAATTTTTGAGTGAGTTCTATGATATTAGCCAGTACTGTAAGTTTTCCTTCAGAGATAGGCTGATACGGGTAATGCCTGCAGGCAAGGGCCCATCCAGTTTCAGCTTTATTGGCGGTTCTCCTTCTCCCCAAGAGAGCATGAGTGCCCCGTGTGGAGTGTTTGTGGAACCTGACTTCGTTCAATACTCTCCCAGTTGTGCTGCAAATTTGAAAACACGCTAGAGCTACTCATTCACTACATATTGATGATTGATTTATTCATCGTCAGATGACAAACTTTCTCACGTAGAGTGACACATAGATTCCCAGAGAAATGTGGTCCTTAAAAGTGAAGTCCACTTACTCTGTGGCATTTTCATGATCTTCCTGCCTTGGCCAATGCGACTTAAATATGTGCCTTTTGTATCAACCTAGAGACTTCTGTCACTAAGGATTTTTATTTAGGATTAAAGCCCAGAAGAGTGCTTCATCATCTAGCATGAGCTATCTGCTTGCCGTGGACTCAGGCTGGAACACTTCCCATTCTGCTAATTATACAGGTCAGACGAATTACACTAAAACACTGCACAGTTTGAAATTAGTCTCTGCATATGTTCTGTTCTCCTGTTTCTAATATCAAGTGACAAAGTGGCCTGAAATAATTTGCACACATCTTTTTCATTCTAAACACTGCCTAGTATAATATCTATTTCATAAGGTTAACAGGCCATCTTTGGAAAGTTTAATGAAAGGAAGCAATCATCCCTCCTTCCCTCTGGATGTGATCGCCAAGGAAATGAAGAGAGAAGCAATCCAGGAATGAACTGGGGCATTCCATGAATCCAAAGGAAAACCAGGGGATGTGGTTTCCTGGAGGCCGGGGAGGGAAGCGTTCACAAAGGAAGTGAATCACCAACTATGCAAAGCATTACTGATGAGCAGGAAGGATAAGAGTGGAGATTGGACCCTTAGTTCCCTAAAAGTGTAGGCCGTTGGATGCTTTAACAAAGCTCGAGTTTTTGAAGTGTGGGGGCACCGATCTCACCAGAATGGCTTTGTAACAACTGGAGGGAAATACTCGGACTAGGAGTTTGGTGAGCACAGCGATGTGGCAGTGACCGAGAAGCAGTGGGGCTGAAAGAAGGTTGTATCATCATTGATGTTTTTGTCTTTCCTTTGCTTTCTCTCTCTCTCCCTCTCTTTCTGTTGGCTGAAAAATGTTTTAAACAAAAAATTGTGATTCTAGATTTGGGGAGGGGGGGAAGATACATCTATAACTCGGAAGTTTTCAAGTTTCAGAAATTTTGTGATCAGTGCAAAATTGAAAGTGAGGCACCAGATAGTAGAAAAATGCATGTAAAAGAGCTGTGACATAAATTTGTGATCATTCGGGATTCAACTCCAGGGAAATAGCTAATATTGTAGGTTTAAATGTATTTGAACTCTCTGAAATAAAATGATACACGTGTGCACAGAAGTTATTTCGTTCTTCTTTCCAATGTAAGTATTATGATGTGAAATAAAGTTGAAATAAATCACCTGGACTATAAGATTGCTTTTCACGGTCTTTAGAAAATGGCCCATTTTTAAAGCTTTTCTCTGCTAATGTGCATTAATTAAATCTCTCGCAGAGATTGGAATGGGGCAGGCAGTGGGTGCTTAAACGGCTCTGTTTGAAAATATATAAATAAATCTGAATTGCGATTTTTTAAATGTGTACCAAGCTTAGAGACGTAAGGGCCTCCAACATCAAACCAAATCAAACTGTGATCTGAGGACTCACTCGATGGCTAGTGTTGGAGATAACCCCGTACCCCCCAGGGAGGTTTACGTTGCAATAAACAGATATGGCATGAGTTCTGGGGCTCTGGGTGCAGCTCTGATTTGCAGGCGCCTGTTAGAAAGTACAGTGGGAACAACATTCCAGTCTGTCCGCCACCATCAAACGCTACCAGGAAGCTGCCAAGAATGGAAACCAAATGCACCTGTGATCCCTCATCTGAATATTTGGGAAGAGGCAGTGAGGTGAAAATGAGAATTTGTTACACACAACCTGAAATTCCCATCAACTAACACCTCATCTCACAATTTTTTGAAGTCAAAGGCCAGTTTTGTTAATTCTGTTTAGTCGGTGCTCAATCCGTACTCCCTAAATTGAACTGTGTTGCATTTATTTATTTTTTAATTTCATTTTATTTATTTAAAGAGAGAGAGAAAGAAAGCGCAAGTAGGGGAGGCGCAGAGAGAAGAGAGAGAGAGAGAGAGAGAGAACCCCAAGCACGCTCGGTGCTGTCAGTGCAGAGCCTGATGTGGGGCTTGATCCCATGAACTGTGAGATCACGACCTGAACCGAAATCAAGAATCAAACGCTCAACCAACTGAGCCACCCGGGTGCCCCTTGAACTCTGTTTTAAGAATTAAAATGAATGATGCCATCCATATTTTGTAAAATAATAGATGCAAGGTGTACTATCAAGAAAGAAAAATTGGGACCGAGGCAAAAAATACCATGTGAGGGGAGTCAAAGTTTAGTCTTCATGATAATAACAAATATTTCTGTTAGATATAAATCCAGTTTGAATGAGAATTGATATTTCAGTCCACCTGATTCATACAAATTTATCTGGGACTGAGATAATGTCATTCTTTGGAAAAAGTTAACGTTACTCTTTGGAAAGAGTTTATTCTAAAACAATTATGTGTGTCATAAACTTGCTTTGGGGTGTAGATCCACAATGTGTCTTAAACTCCCGGGCAAGTGGGGATTCACAGTTTAGGCGAAGGGACACATTGACCTTGTAGTCTGGTTTAGATAAATAAGAACACGCTTCTACTCATGTAGACACAGCTCTACATTCTTCTCAGCCTTGCCAGTCCATTGAAACCAAGGCCTCAGGGATTTCTCCATCACTCAGATCTTCTTAACTTCTGTGCTTTATGAGGAAAGTGCTATTACTTGAGACAGGAAACGGGTCAGGAATCCATCACTACATTTAGGAACTGGACTAATTCCTCCAGCACATCATATACCTACAGGTTGGAAAACAGATCCTAAGACAGGTTTGCACACAGAAGGGTGTTACCTACTGAGTCCTGTGGGGGAAGATGAGGAGAAGAGGGAAGGCTGAGCTGTGAGTCAGTCTTAAGAGCAGCTTCAGCCCATCCAACAGAGGATCTGGAGACGAGATAAACCCATAAACCCAGTTTTCCAAGTTGAAGGGAGAGACTAACGCTCTTTCTCATGACCGGTCTCAGACCGCCATGACCGAAGGGGTCTGAACCACGCTGGGAAGGCAGTTCTGGGGCACAGGCTGTCCCCAGAAATGGGCAGCAGCTGAGGGAGGTCTTCTGGATGCATTCTAAGCAGTGGGGGTAATGACGTTCCGTTCCTTAAGGGGGCTCTTCAGGGCACATAGCCATCGTCCACCGTGGGCACAAGCCACAGGCTCTGTGTGGATTCTTGGAGACATTCCTGAGGGTTCGGGTGGGTCTCTTCTCCTGGGGAAGTATGGGAGAGGGAGGTCGATGGGAAGAACTGTGGCCCCTGAATGTCATGGCTCTGAGGGTTACAACTCTGCTCCTTCTCGACTCTCCATTCGGGATGGCCCTCGCCCTTGGTTACCCACCTCTGTGACCTCATGCTTTCAGATGCCTACGAGGTGCTGTGTGGGTTTCTGCAGAGGCCATCCTGGTGAAGTAAATGGAGATACCTTGGCATCCATCACACATGTAGCTTTTAAGTTTTTAGTGGTGGCAGTGATTTTCTACTCTCTCCCTTCAGGATATAATCCTGGTTTTTTTTGTTTGTTTTTTGTTTGTTTTTTTTTTTTTTTGACTGAAGTAAAGTTGACATGCAATGTTGCATTGGTTTCAGGTGTATGACCTAGTGATTGGACAAGGCGCTAAATTCATTACACTATGCTGACTGCGAGCATAGCCACCGTCTAATAACACTATCTTTGATGCAGTATTTTGACCGGGGGAAGAAAGTTCTAGAGGCTCCCACTTGGTCTTCCTACATTTACTATCCATCACCCCACAAGTCAAGGCACAGGTGTGGAAGTTGTTTCAAGCACATTTGGGAGCCAGGGAAATGACCACCAGGTGGATATGACCCAGTGGGGACCAATGCAAGCTGGACATGAGTCAGTGCTCCATTTGCTAAATGTCCTTGAGGTGCCCCCACTCTATAATGTTCTAAAGGTACCACGGGTGACAAGAATTTGCATAAAACAGTGCTCAAAATGTTTGGCTGTCCCGCTCCCCAGGGCACCGTCTCCCAGGCAAAGACACCGAAAGGATTTGATGACATTGTCACAGTGCTCATTTTGCAGTTGCAAAAGCTTAACCTCTCCTTCAGGCAGTGGGTTCTGTGCCTGAAAACTGGGGTTCACTTGGAAAATGGCAAAGGACTATGCCTTTTATTAAGGTGACTGCCCTCAGCATCCCGATCGCCCCTCCTTTAATTATATTGATTGTACAGACTGAGGAGGGTGCCACCAGGGACACTGTATGTTATTAGCAATCTTCTTAACGGGGCACCTGTGTGCCTCAGCCGGTTAACCGCCTGACTCTTAATTTCGGTTCAGGTCCTGATCTCACGGTCCGTGAGTTTAAGCCCTATGTCTGTGTCGGGCTCCGTGCTGACAGCCCGCTTGGGATGCTCTATCTCTCTCCCTCTCCATCTGCCATTTCCCCCACCAAAAGTAAGTAAGTAAATTGGCAAATAAGTTTAAAAAAGACAAAAGAAACAATCTTCATAACCTTCTGTGGGTGGAAACTCCCTGGTTGCCATTCCAACCTTGCTGGTCATTGTAACTGCTCGACTTGGCTTGTGATGGTGAAGCGCCACCGATCACGGGCCGTCCCTGCTGCTCCGTGTAAGCCAGCAGTGTGACCGGATCACCCACCATGGGCCCCGGCCTGCGGCAGAGACCCTCCCGGGACGCTTTCATTGGTGGGTCCTCACCGCCCCGCTGTGTTTTCTGCCCGCGGCCTCTCCGCTCAGCCAGGCCCACTCTGCCCACCTCTGCGTGGGATACGGCGGAGACACCCCGGCTCCAGGGTCTCTCGGGTCCCTGCCGGGGGCTCTGTCCTCTCTCTGGGTACGAGTGTCCCAGTACATAAACTCTGACGTGCTCCCCTCCGGGCTCAGGGCCGCGCGCGCTTTTCTGGAAGCTACCGGTGAAGTCAACCGGGGCGGCCGCCCCTTCTCATCACGGTCCGGAGGATTCGGTGGAGCCCCGGCCAAGCCAGCTCCTGGGGAGGGGACGGCCCTGCACACACACCACCCTGGGCCGGAGGAAGGGGCCCCGACTTTGCTCCCGCCCACAAGAGGCTTGGTCTCGCCCACCCTCCTCGCCTGGGAGGCTGCGGCGGAGCCTGGCGCCGGGTGGCTGTGTGCCCGCATCACTCCCCGCTGCAGGTAATGAAGAGCCCATCGTTCCCCAAAACGAATCTGGGCCGCACGTCCCCGGGTCCACCCAAGTGCAGGCCGCGCCGCTCATTAACCACCTCGCCGCTCTTCGCTGATTTCCTAGGGGTCCCAGCCTTCCTTAATCTCTTCTCTTTATTAAATGATTCAAGAGCCCTTAATTGCCATCCGTCTTCATTAGGGCGCTAAAATCCCTTCCTCAACACGGCTTCACAGCTTCCCTCCAAACAACGGCCACGGCGCATCTTGAGAAAGCCCCATCCCCCCTGCTCTGGCCATCACCTTCTGAAACAGGCCAGAAACTCCTCTCCCCAAGGCCAGCAAACACACAGGAGCCGGTTCCAATGACCCTCAGGCGTTTTCTGGACAAGGGGGCGGGGAGCACTTTCCCGGCCACCGGGATGACCTGCAGGGACGGCCCCACCCCCAGCCCACCCACAGGTGTGCCCGCTGGCCCCGGGGCAGATGTGATGTGCGCAGGATGAAGCTGTGCACGGGGTGGTGAGCACTGGTGGGCAACCGTCTCAAAGAGACGTTAGGACCCGCTCGGGTAAAATACTCAGACACACACGGAGCCTCCTGGAACACAAGGAAGTCCCCTCGATGCGGTGTCATCGTGAATCGAGAGTGATGTGGCTTCCTTTTCTAATGAGCCTGCCGTGAGCTAGTTCAGAAGTAAGTTTCCCACTTGCCCCGGCCCCCCTTAGGACAGACGTCACTGTGTGTGGGTCCTTGTGAACAGGAACAGTTAACACTACAGGGGCTTCTGGCTGTACTCTGACTGCAGGGTCATTAACCCTCTCCCCTTTACACAAAGAAATGACGAAGGTGCACCTGGGTGGCTCGGTTGGTTGAGTGTCCTACTTGGGCTCAGGTCATGATCTTGCGGTTTGTGGGTTCGAGCCCCACGTCGGGCTCTGTGCTGACAGCTCAGAGCCTGGAGCTGCTTCGGATTCTGTGTCTCCCTCTCTCTCTGCCTCTCCCCTGCTTGTGCCCTCTCTCTGTCTCAAAAATAAATGAAAACATTTAAAAAAAAAAAAAAAAAGAACCTAGTAAACGAGGGCACCTGGGTGGCTCAGTCGGTTGAGCACCTGACTTCGGCTCAGGTCATGACCTCATGGTTGGTGAGTTCCAGCCCCGAGTCAGGCTCCGTGCTGACAGCTCAAAGCCTGGAGCCTGCTTCAGATTCTGTGTCTCCCCCTCACTCTTCCCCTCCTCTGCTCTCTCTCTCTCTCAAATAAATAAACATTAAAAAATTAAAAAAAAATTACACAATGTCCCTTTCCCGTGTTTTCTAGCTGGAAATAGCAAGTGTTTGGTAGACAAACAACAAGTCTCAGCCTGGCCCCATTGGAAGTTACTGATGGTTGTTTGATTAGTGCCGTTCTCACCCATGAAAAGGGCTGTGTCAAGACACCTCCTCCTGGGGGGCTATTAGTCTCTGATCTCAGATACGCTGGGTCGGGGCTGGGGGAGACAAGAAAATGGTAAGCACTGGCATTAGAGTCATTTATCACCTACTGCTGTGTGTAGAATAAAGGATCCTCTTTCCAGATAGTCTATTATCTGCGGCCTGCTGGCTTCATGCTGTCATATGTTTTTTTCAGTAGTCAATAAATTGCTGAAGGCCACATTTGGAGAGTAAGTACTGTTGTACATCTAACTTTATGTATTGTTCTTTTATTTACAGCTGTGTTTGTTCATTTTCTAGAAGAATCTAGTATAGACCAGAAGGTATTTTTTTTACCTACCGGGTCATTTCATTGATGATAGTTGACCAAATTTATTTGTATAATAAATAAACCAGCAGCCCACCTATATTTCTACAATCTTGTCCCTGCCTCGAAGTATTTCAGCAAGTACACACACATTTTCATTTGGCAAAGGCTTGCTTACTTATTGCTTTCGCTTACTCTCATCTCTGGTTTAATCCAGGCGTTTCTTCCACCAATATGTGTGCCATATGGGACCCTATAAACCGTGCATTAATTGGTGTTAAAAGCACTGCTTTCTTTGAACACCAAACCTTTGCCTGAATAACTGGGAATTAGTTCCTAAGCTCTATTTGATAAAATCAGGTCGGGAAAACAGGGTTCGGAATCATTCAGGAGTGTTTATAGGTAAGGAATTTTCAACAACCTTTGTTCTGCCCACCCAGGCATTCACCCACTAATTTATTAGGGACAAGATCAATAGCCTGCACTAGATTGCTGTGCTTAACTTGAATCGAATTTATGCCATGTTTACAGCTGTTTCCTCTGATAGCATCCTTGGAGGGGATGAGCTGTTAATCTAATGTGTTTTTGCCACCATTTTGCATGTGTTGATTGTTTCAATGACTTCCTGGAGATTCTTTATATTAAGCCCAAACTCATGGCCAGAAATCAATCAGAACAGCGCTTTATTTCTCTCCAAGGAATATAGAAAACTTATCAGAAACAAAATAGTGCCTCTTAACTGTGGTTAGCCGTGGGCAATGAATGTCCACCAGGCTCAAGTGAGAAACTGTGGACAGTATTACTCTCTCTAGCACCACCACAGATATCGCATTAGTGTTCAGGGCTGTGTAACAGATTACCACAAATGTAGTTGCCCAGAACAACACGCATTTACTATCCTACGGTTTCTCTGGGTCAGGAGTCCTGACACAGCTCAACTGAGTCCTCCACGAGACCACGGTCAAGGTGTCAGTCACGACGGGGTTCTCATCTAAGCTCGACCAGGAAAGGGTCCCCTTCCAAGTTTACTCTGTCTTTTCGGCAGAATTTATGTCCTTGGGACTATAGGACTCATGGCTGCTTTCTTCTTCAAAGCTAGAAAGATAAGGCTTTTTAGATGGAGTCCCATCTAAAAGCAGAGCGCCTGGGTTGGTTGAGCGTCTGCCTTCGGCTCAGGTCGTGATCTCGTGGTTCATGAGTTCTAGCCCCGCATTGGGCTCCGTGCTGACAGCTCAGAGCCTGGAGCCTGCTTCAGATTCTGGGTCTCCCTCTCCCTCTGCCCCTCCCCTGCTCACACTCTGTCTCTCTCTCTCTCTCTCAAAAATAAATAAAAATTAAAAATTAACAATAATAAAATAGTGTCATCACGGCCATGACATCCCATCACCTTTGTCATATTCTATTGGCTGAAAGCAAGTTGCACGTTGCTTCCGGACTCAAGGAGGCGAGATTCTATGAGGTTGTAAACACGAAGAAGTGGGCATCGTGGGCGCCATATTGAAGTCTGCCTGCCACAGCCCACCTTCCACCCGCAGTGATTCACGTCCTTCTCACATGCAAGTGTGTTGGCCTCCTCAGCAGTTTATCCCATTACAGTATTCACTCAAAATTCAAAATCTCATCATCAAAACCAGGTCTCAGGGCAGATGAGGCCTTCTGGCTGTATTCTGTCAAGTACAGCTCTTGGGGCACACAGTCTCTGTCCTTTGAATGTGACACTGGAGACAAAGTTATCTTCCCATCCCACTCATTCCTCAGTGGGGGGGGGGGGGGACAGGTGTAAGATAGCAGCTCAGCTCAAAATGGGGGCCAAAGGAAAGTGGAAAGGAGTCCCCGGCCCATAGTAGCACTGAAATCCAGCCAGGCCCGTGTTGGGATGATGCCTCCATTAGATTCCAGGACGAGATTTCGGGAATGTGTCTCCATGGCTCCTCCCTCTGAGCCTGATATCTACACCTACATCTTCCTCCTGTTTACACTATCCTGCATCAGGACCACCAGAATGAGTCCATCGACAGACAAATATTTTTACTAAGTAACAGAATAACACCAGAATGCACTATCTCTTAATATTCTACTTCTGAGGTTCTTTATTAGAACTGGTATTGAAGAAGTTATGCTCTGCGAAACTGATGATAAATAGTATGAGGCGAATTATAAATATCCCAGTTATTCTAGAAAATTTATGTACATTGGAATATTCCTCTGAATTGTCATTTTCTAGGCAACTTCAGACAATTTCAAATCATGTTCTCCAGAACGTTAGGAGCCAAACACCGATAAACAATAAAATGGATGCTCCCGGAATAAAATATTTTAGATTTGCACCTTTGAAAAAAGATATTAGGCCTTTATGTACCAAAAAGATGTTGAGAACAAAGGAACTATTTTTTCTTCAAAATAATGTGGAACATTGTTTTTTAAAGGAGAAGGGATTTTTCTTCCTAATAATGTGGCTGGAGGACAGACATTTCCTCAAAGGGAGAGTAGATGCTGCCCCCGAACGAAAGAAAACGAGAACTGGAGTGACGTGGGTACCTTGCAACGTGGACATGACGAGGTCTGGGGGCTACCAGGCCCTTACAGACACGTGTGGGAGATGTACCCTTGACACAGGCCACAGGGCAGGGCTGCCCTCAGCGGAGAGCAGAAGCCAGATCCCAGCTCGCACGCAGCGGGGAGGGAAAAGGGTCTAGAGCCGGCCTCGATGAGGATGTTCCCAGGCATTTTTACGGGAGTTTTCAGGGAGTTGGCTCAGGATTGGATTCATCTCCTTTGGAAAATCTTGCTACTCTTGATGTTAGGCTTTCTGTATAAATTTAAGGGACAACCTGTCACGTTCACACCAACACATGTGTGCAGACCAGGACATAAGCACACACAAACTCGACTGAGCTGAATTCACATTGGAATTGTAAGAAGTCTACATGTCAGTTTGGGGAAAAGACAACTTTAGGAAGTTATCGTTTTGTACCCAGCACGTAGCATATAAGTACCTATATTTAGGCTTCACTGTTTTTTTTTTTTTTTTTTTAAATTTTTTTTTTTTTCAACGTTTATTTATTTTTGGGACAGAGAGAGACAGAGCATGAACAGGGGAGGGTCAGAGAGAGAGGGAGACACAGAATCGGAAACAGGCTCCAGGCTCTGAGCCATCAGCCCAGAGCCCGACGCGGGGCTCGAACTCACGGACCGCGAGATCGTGACCTGGCTGAAGTCGGACGCTTAACCGACTGCGCCACCCAGGCGCCCCTAGGCTTCACTGTTTTTAGCCAGATTTCATAATTTTCGATGCGCAGTCTGGCATGTTTTTCAAATTTATGCCTGGAAGTTTTATATTTTTGTATAGCTGTTGCAAATAGTAGTTTACTTAAAATCATCGGGTGAATTGCATGGGGGGAATCACCGGGGGGTTCCGCTACTGCACACAGGTGTAAGGAACCAGCCTCTAACATGCCAGCAGGATGGGCCCACATAAAAACGAGTGTTCCGATTGCATTTGAAAGTTCGAAAGACCTTCCTATGGTGGCCACCATGTCCCCGTTAATACTGCCGTCATCCGCGTGGTGACAGCTTTCCCGTAAAATAGAACATGACTCTCCACATTGTCAGAGGTCACAGCTCACCCTTTTAACTTGGTTTACTCCGGTCTGTCCCAGTGACCTCGTAGGCAGGCTGTAGTGAAACAGGTCAAAGGACTGAGGAAACCGGAAGCTCCCGGACACAGGAGGGTCTCTGTAGATACCTTGCCACTCAAAATTATTTACGAAAAGCATTTCCATGAAATCCATTTCACGCCGTGGAAGAGATGAGATGGGTAGAAAACCTAAGAGCGAGTTGTCCCTTACAGCCAAGAAAAAGGTGTTTCGTCTTGATTCTGCTTTGCTCTCAAAGATGCTCTGTGGCCACGAGGCTCGCTTTCTTTCAGCTGTCTCCTGCTATTAAACTCTTGGCATCTTCTCACACACTCCTGTCAGCCCCAGAGATGAAGTGTCCCCAAAGCATGGCAGTGAATTTCAAAAGTCCCGGTTCGGGAGAGAGCCTTTCTGGCCGGGCCAGCGGGGCGGGCGCCAGCTAATTAGGGCTGCTGCTTGTTCAGCAGGTGAGGGGGGCCGGGGGGCAGCAGCCGCAGGAAGAGCCTTCGCAGTGATAGTCCCTCATCAAGAATCTTTACGGCCCAACAGAGGAATGAAAACTACACTCTCCGATTCCTCCCGGTCCCGCTCCACTGTAAAATCTGAAAGTTTTTAACATTATTTATGGTTTTGGGAAACGCATAGAACAGGAAGCTCCGGGGGAGGGGTGGTCAGTACTTTCCTTGTTTGGGTGATACTGATTGGCACCGGGTTACTGTTTCCAGCGTGTAAGATACTTTCATCGTGGAGTGTTTATGTGTGTGTGTTTATAGGATTTTCATTTAATATGTGTTCAACACGGTAGGTAGAGAGGTTACGTAACTTAGGCGAGGTGAGGTGGCCGGGAAGTGACAAAACTGGGATTCAGTCATGTTCCAAATTCCTTACTTTTTATACTAAGTGCAATTTCTCAGATTTATTAGCAACCTACATTTTCACTGCAATCCCCTCAGTAACGGACGCAGAAAACTAAACGCGGGTTTGTTTGCTAAGTACTCACTTGCCACTTTGAGAAGACAGTTGTGTCCTCCCAATGGTAAAGTATGATGTACGTATGTGTCTTCCTTACTCGTGCAGCGTAATGCAAATCCTTTACATAAAGACCGTCTCCGGCACCGTTATTTATGCATTTAAAATTGCACTGTAGCCCAGAAAAGTTGGGGCTTGCCAGCACGTTGATACGATCTGAAGGATTAATCTGATTTTCAAAGCAGTTTCTGTTGCATTTTCAGATTGCTGGAAATCCACACTGCCTTTCCAAAGTCTGCTTCTTTCCCATGTGTAGCGGAGACCAGGAACACGGGGTGCCAGGTAATTTAGGGGGTTAGCAAACCGTGAATTTTCAGCTTGAGCTACTGTAGGCAGTTGGCTCTACCCTTGTGAAGCTTCAGCCTACCTGACTAATACAAAGCTTGTAGGTCATCAGATACAAGGGGAAAAAAATCTATTTTTAAAAATTTCCAACTGGCCCAAAGGGCAGTAAGTTTCACCTTTTGTGTTTATGCAGGAATTTGGAATATACTGTCTTCATGATGAGCTGTCCTGTCCCAGACAAAGGCACTCAAGGGAAGAGGCAACACGGCGTAACCACAGCAGTGATCTGGAAGCGTTTCGGTTGAGAGAAAGAGAGAGAGGCGCAGTCAAAGACCAGAAAAGGATGTCTGTGCGCCAGTGTCTGTGCCTTTGCCGCAAAAAAGATTTCACAAAAGCAGAGTTCAAGGGTGCCATTGTATATTACAAATAATAATAGTAGTAATAATAATAATAATAATTGTCTTCTCACCAAAGCCAACCTGTTTTACAGTTCATCAAACAGAATAAAATTATTGACTCTTTCTGTAAATAAAGAACCACGATCTCATTGTCTGCAAATTTAACAGAAAAATTTTTGAGGATTTGTTTTCATTGAAAAAATTAAGCTGTAGAACTTCCTTCTTTTTTTTGCAAATGAAATGTTCAGAAACTCACGGGTGAACAGTATTCACATAAAAAAGGAAAAGGTGGTTACAGAGCGTGAAGAATCTCGTCACACTAGCTGTAATTAACTGAAGATCGCTGATTTCAGAATTCAAGACAACAGCACATCAGTGTCACGGTATATTTTTATATCATTATTTATTTTCAAATCACATCAGTCACAGGAAGCTCCAAGAATAATACCAAGAACTCCCAGACCCCTTTGCTTGGATCCCACAATTGTCACTATGTTCACTTACCCCGTCCGCTTGATCGTTGTTCTTCCTATACATCTGTATTATTTTTGTGAATCACGAAGAGTAAGTCGCAGACTTCTACAATGAGCTACATCAGGAAATTAACATTACTGTAACACTATTTTCTAATTACAGACCTTAATTACATTTTGCCAATTTCCTCAATAATTGTCTTCATAGAAAAAAAGCATCAGTGATCCGTCCCAGAGCACACATCGCATTCGGTGTCCATGACACTTTCATCCCCCTTAATCTATCTTCGCTGCACACTCTGCTGTCTTCTGTTGTAAGCGTGACATTTTACAAGAGCACAGGCTAGTTATTTGGGAGAACACCCTTCAATTTGTATTTGTTTCAAGCAGCCTCATGATTAGAACGAGGTCACGTATTTTGGACAAAAGTGATACTGTGTTATTCTCAGGGCATCAAAACATCAAACACATCCGTTTGTAAGTAAAATGGATCTAAAATTATTTTGCCTGAAAGCAATTAATGGCGAATTACAAATCTGCCATTGACTTATTCGCTAATGGTAATAGTGGGAATCAGGGCTGTAATGATCACAAATTTAGCATTTCCAACATACCAGACCCTATACACTGCAGAACACTGTTCTGCCATCTTACTCTTGGGTGAATAAAAAGCAAAAAACAAAAAAAAGAAAGAAAGAAAGAAAGAAAGAGAGAAAAGAAACGTGGTTAAGGAATTAGGTGAGATTCACAGAAGAATGGTCCGCAGCCCTAACTTAGTGATGCCCAGCTAGCCACTTGTGAAAGTATCAAAAACAAAACAAAACAAAACCAAACCATCAGGTCACATCATATTCGACATTCAGAAAAGTGCTGGAAATCAAACACAAAGACAGTGAAGCAACATCCGGCTTTCAAAAAGAAGGACGTTCTGCCAAAGAAGCCAACACGGATGGCCCTCTGGAGCATTACGCTAAGTGAGATAACCCAGTACAGAAAGACAAGGGCTGCATGACTCCACCTGGACGAGGTGTCTAAAATAGTCGCATTCATGCAAAGACTGGAATGGTGTTTGCAGAGGTGGGGGAGTTGTTAACAGGTGTAAAGTTTAGGTTAAGTTACAATAAAGGAAGCGTGGGCACAAGACATGCACAGACACCTCGCGGTAGACGACACACAGATTGGCAAACATGCTTATGAGAAGACAGCCCGTGTCGTGAGCCACTAGGCAACTGCACATTAAAACCACGAGAGAGTGCTGCACACTTATTAGAAGGACTTCAATTCGAACACTGACAACACCAAGCCTTGGTGACCGTGGGGAACGACAGGGACTCTCACGCGCTGCCCGTGGGAACGGGGGATGGTGCAGCCACTCTGGAGGACGTAGTCTCAGTGTACAATTCTTCAGCTCTCCTCACCGTTTACCAGACTGACCTGAAAATGTATGTCTCCACAAAAGCTGCTCTTGGGTATTTTCTGACACTTTCTTCATGACCACCAAAAACTGGAAATAATCAAGATGCCTTTCAATAGGCGACTGGATAAACAAATCGTGACACGTGTATACATCGAGATGTGATTCAGTGATAAAAATAAATGAGCTATGAAGCCACAGAAAGATGGAAGGGAAACTTAAATGCATATTGCTGCGTGCAAGAAGCCAGCCTGGAAAAGCTACGTGGTGCATGATACCAAGGACATGACGTTAGAGAATAGGTAAAAATACAAACACGGCAAAATGGCCAGTGATAGCAGTCGTGTGGTGGAAAGGGAAGGTGAAGGGGAGGCAGGAAAACAATTCTGTGTAACACTACAGTTGTGGGTGCATGGCGTTACACATTTATCAGACTCCTAGAACTTTATAGCACAGAAAGGGAATCTTAGCATACACAGACTAAGAAAAATCTGGAGGTTGGGGAGCTCCAGGAGTGAATATGCACTATGACAAGAAAACATAATTGTAATGCAGATGCACACATCACCCTCCCTGAGGGGTGATGGCAGGCAGCACAGGGAAGGTCACCTGGAGATGAGCCTTTATGAGGAAAGCAAAAGGAAACACACAGAAAGACGACATTCTGCCTAAGGCAGCACGGGTCCCGGGGGGTCGGACAAAGGCCGTCCCATAAAAACAAAGAAAACCTGAGCAAACTCTGAGCCTTCGTTAATAATATCACTATTTAATATAGAAGATGAACCTGGAGGTTCTTGCAGTGGCTGAAAGTGAAAAAGTGAGAAAAGAAACAAACTGGAATTAAAAAAGCAGTGATAGTGAAATCTCTAATGACCGCGGACCAAGCTCCCAAAGGCTGATGGTGGAATAACGGGAAACACCAAGCTCATAAAGTAGCATTGGATTCCTTTGCAGAACACAAAATAAACAGCCTCGTGCCCATGCTGATGCCAGTAAATAATTGAATAAGTAAATGGCCGTGATGAAACAGACGTTCCATGCAGAAGAACCCTAAAGCTTTTATATAGATAATCCAAATCTCCTGGAGCTGGAACCTAACTCCTGGCTCGCTGAGTGTGGCCTGACCTTGTTGCCTTCCCGCCCTACCGGCTGTCTGGAAGGGGGTGGGGGCGTAACTTTACAACAGAGGAAGCTTCCAGACGTGCGGCCTCAGCCAGGGGAGCAAGGACGACATCAACAGTGATGGCCGGTGTTGACAGTGTAGACCTTGATGTGACATGATGAAAATGGCAGTTTGCCTCCATTCTTTTGTGCCCCAAAGCCCGTAACTTTAGTCTCATCAGGAGAAAATGTGAGATCCACCCCAACAGGTACACATTCTGTACGGAATCTTAGTACTTCTCAGTATTTGGCAGGTCACAGCCAAGAGAAGCCTCAGAAGACACGGAGGCTAAATGTATTGTGGCTCCTGGATGGGATCGTGGAGCCCAAATAGGACATGAGGGAAATCAGGGAAATCAGAATAGAATATGGACTGGAGTTGGTAATAACATTCAATATTGTTTCATTAATCATGGCAAGCGTGCCCTGCCGATGCAAGACGTTACTAACGGGAAAATGGGTGTGGCTTGTAGGGTGAATCTTTACTATCACTGCAATTTTTCTGTACATCTAAAGCAATTCCAGGAAGAGTATATTTAAAAATTTGGGGAGCCTGGGTGCTCAGTCGGTTGAGCATCCGACTTCGGCTCAGGTCATGATCTCACGGTTCGTGGGTCGAGCCTGACGTCGGGGTCTGTGCCGGCAGATCAGAGCCTGGAGCCTGTTTCGGATTCTGTGTCTCCCTCTCTCTCTGCCCCTCCCCCGCTCATGCTCTGTCTCTCTCTCTCTCTCTCTCCTTCAAAAAATAAATAAAAAAACATTAAAAAAATCAAAAAATAAAAAATAAAAATCTACGTTTTCCAAAAAAGAGCGTAGGGCAGTGGGTGGTGAATAAAAAAAATTTTTTAAGTGAGTAATTTAATAACTTTTCAAAGCACAGCCCAGTTCCACACAAAAGGCTGGGAAAAGGAGAGGCTGTGTACAAGCAGGTCAAAGTTACCATGCGATTAAGAGGATTAGCCCCTTCGCAGAGTCTCAGAGGCATAATTGGAGAAAGAAATACCCTGCTGCTGGTTCCCTGATGCCAACGGCTTGCTTCAGAAGAACAGAAACCCCGGCTTGAGAAACTCATGTATCACTGGTCAAGAGAGTAAATGGGATGGTGTTTCAGACATTTACCCATCTCTGAACTAATTCGGTAACTGATCGCAACCCAATCAGAAGTCAGTGATTAAGACGGACAAGTCACATTCTTGCGGGGTTAGGGAAGACGTGGAAAGAAGCAGCGGTGGTCGAAAGGTGGAATCGCCTCTTCTGTCGGTCGCAGGGAAGCCAGATTCCCATTTTCTCATCTCCTTCTCCTGCTCAGTGTCTCTTCCACCTATAAAGTGCACCTGCCCATCTCCAGACCCGGCTTGTCCACACAAACCACCAGCCAGCCGTGGCTGCTTAGGCGCACCTGCTCCTATTAAAATGCATTTCCTGTGTGGTGGCTTGACTGCCCCCACCCCTTAAAGCATCTCTCACGCCGGTCTCTTGTCTAAAGAGCTTATCCAAATAATCCTTGTTGACCCAATCGGCCTCTACCTGGCAAGTGCTTACGGTGTTATCTACTTAACTGTTTTGGTGCTTTATTTAATCTTATTTTCTAATTACCCCAACTGTGTCTCCCATTTCACTGCAATTACTTAGAATTACAAGGTTCTTGGACAGTGCTGGGCACGTACACCAGACCCAATTTGCTCCATTGACATGAACTGACAGAAAGAAGGCAGGACATTTTCGGATTACATCTTTTCATCCCTGGGTATTCAAAATCTGGTCAAAATTCCAAAAATGCCAGATTCAGCTTTAAATTTACAAAAACTTGCCTTCATGAGATCATCCTCAGCAAGTCTGGCGGAAACTTTGGTGGGCTGAGGTCACTGGTCGCAAGTAATTAAGTTCAGGAACTCTGTTACAGTTTCTGGGCATAGTAGCTGCGTGTAATTTTCTAACAAAATGCCTCACGGCTGTTGACGAGAACGTCCCACTGGCGTCCAGGGCCGAGTGTGGCCGGTGCCCAGGCACCTGCCTTCTGCACACCACAGCATCTTGCCCCTTCCGACAGAGCCCCGGCCCCGTCCAGCCCTGGGCCATGTCCTCCACGCGTCCCCACCCCACCGCTGCAGGACGTTCCATGCTGTAGGTGACAAATACTCGACATCATGCCCCCTTGTTAGACTAACTTCCTCCCTTAATGACTTTGCTTATTTATTTTTCTTCACATCCTGCTTGCTCATTACTCATTTTCAATTATGAGTCAGATTTCTTCTGGAGTTTAATTACTCTTCTGGTTGAAGATGATAAATTAATTTGCTTATTAACTCTGCAACACCTTTGAAGTTCAGTGAATCGGGTGCCACTTGCTACTTTATTTTTCTGTGGTGGAGGGCTGGTGTTTTGCGTGGATTACAGCCAGGAGTGAGACAGAGGAGTACTGTAAACAGAACACCACAGCAACTGGTCTGGATGGCGTCGCTCTCCCCTAAGGCTTTTCTGGAGCAGTGCTTCGGAGGCTGTGCTAATTCCAGCGTGCCCGTCCGAAGCCACTGAAGTGTGACAATGCCGTATCTTCTCATCATTTTTTCCAGGTTATTAGCTATTTCCTTGGGGAAAACGTGGCACAAGTTTGGCCACGTGATACAGCTCACGCGTCCGTCTTCATTGCTACTTCTGCCCACTCTCACTCTCCGTGTCTACGTGACCTTAGAGAAGACAGAGCACGGATGCTGCCACCAGCATTTTGTGACATTAAGGCTATTTCCAAGAGCAGTTTTAGTTTCATAGAAGAAGTGGCTACAGGTACAGACAATTGCCATATTACCCTTCTCCACAGACTCCCCCGTTACTGTCCTCTCTTATTGGTGTGGCTCATTTGTTCCAACTGCTGAGCCAATACTGGCCCATTATTAGTAAAATTAGATCATTGACCAAGAAGCAAAAACACCACAATGGAGAAAAGACAGGCTTTTTGACAAATGGCGCTGGAGCAAGTGTGCGTCACCATGTCGAAACAAACAAACAAACAAAAAAACCAAAACGGAATTCAGATGCAGGTGCAGACCTTACACCCTTTGCCTCAATTAACTCCAAATGGATCACAGACCTGAATGTAAAACACAAAAGCATAGCATCCTTTAGGGATAATATAGGAGGAAATCTAGAGAACCGTGGGTATGATGATAACAATCCATGAGAAAAAGAATTGTTAAACTGAACTTCATTCTCACATGAGACACTGTGAAGAGAAGCAGAAGACAAGCCACAGGCTTCTAGAAACAGTTTGCAAGGACGTAACTGACAATAAAGAGTTCTTAAAACTGAACAGTAAGAAAACGAGTAACCCGGTTAAATTACGAGCAAAAGATCTCAACAGAAAACTTGCCAAGGAAGGTGTACAGTTGACAAGTATGGAAAGATGCTCCACATTCCAGGGCATCAGGGAAATGCCAACAATGAGACACCTCTACACAACTATTAGGATGCCCCAAATCCAGGGCACTGACAACTCCAAATGCTGATGAGGCCGTGGGGCAGCGGGGATGTCATCCATTGCTGATGGGAATGCAAGATGGCTGACCCGCTGTGGAAGACAGTCGTCAGGTTACTCACAAAAGTCTTAAATGAACTCTTACAAAACTCTTTTGTCTTTTGCCTTTTATAAGACAAAAGGCTTATAAAACTCTTACTGTATAAGGCAGCAATCATGCTCCTTAATATATACCCAAAGAAGTTGAAAACATGTCCACACAAAAAGCCACACATGGATGTCTACAGTAGCTTTATACATAATTGCCCAAACTTGGAAACCACCAAGATGTCCTTCAGTAGATGAATGGATAAACTGTGGTCCTTTCAGACAATGGAATATTATTCAGCGCTAAAGAGAAATGAGCTATCAAGCCATGAAAAAACATGGGGGAAATTTAAATGCATATCACTAAGTGAAAGAAATCAATCTGGAAATGATTTCAGTATGAGTTCCGATGAAAACAATTTAATTATAACAATTTAATTACAACACATCGTAGTATAGATGATATTACATGATGCTATTTACATGGAAGTATTTGAGAGTGTACATAATATGTAAATATTCTTCTCTGTTTTATTATATAATCCCCTCCCATTTGTACGGACATTTAAAAACACTAGAAGAAATGATGAACTTTACTATGAAAGCTTTTGGAGGTTTTGCTCAGGTTGGTCTAAGAAGAAAACACTGATCAGTAAGCACTTAACGAATTCAAACGGAGTTTTGAAAATTGTGTTTTGGGGGACTACATAGTAAGTGATAATTCAGTAATGGCTACGGATGGAAGCTAAAAAAAACATACGCAGAAGACTTGAATACATCCAGCTGGTTTCAGATTCTTGCACTGCAGGGACCACTGGGGTTCAGCAATTACTGGTAAGACAGAATACTGTTCTGTGGTCCTGACTTCACCTAGTTAATGTTTATTTATCTGCTCCTTCCTCCTTTCCCCCCACTTTCTTTCCTTTGTTTATTCCTTGAGTAAATTAATATTTATTTGATATCTTTGGGTTGAAACAGTGAGGAGTGTTCAGCTTGAATAAATAGCTTTCTAGGAACATAAATTTCACTTGGTAAAAGGCTGGATACAGTGATTGTCCATATCCATAACATTATGCCAACATAGGAAATATCAGCGTATTTGTTAGTTGTTTTCTGCGTTTGTGGCTCTGTGCCAGGTGGTTAGGTTGGAGGGGTGGAAGGATGAATTCTCATCTGGGGTAACTTTATAATGCAAACAAAATGAAACGTGCCTGGTATGGATAACATGATTTTTCCAGGCGGAAGCTGTTTGGGGATGGCTCCAGCAAGTGTTTCAAAGGTATTGATCAAGTTTTTAGGAAATTAAGAAACGTTACCTGTGACATCTTCCATCATTCTAGAACACCTTAACCTTGAGTCCTTTAATAAGGATTTTAATGACCCATTTTATACGTCTCTCCCTTCTATATCCTTCTTTGGGGCAAAAACATAGCCTAGAAATCCATTATAATTGCAATTAGTGATTTCTTTTCCAATATGTTTATGTGCCCACTGGGAGTACTTGAAAATATTTATATTATTGAATTATTTTCCTGGAATATTATTTCTTTAAATTTTATTGACACATCCTGAAGTCTCAGAGTCTACTGAGAGTAGACTAACTCACACGGATCGTACTTAGGTAAAATTATAAAGCTCAAAGGTGTGATTTGAGGAATCTCTGAAATCCGCATTGAAACCACAGACTAGCACTGATGAATGCACTTTAGAAAAAACACTCACTTCCTCTACCTACATCTTGGGATTCCAACAAATTACCATCTGTAATGAACTGCAGGTACTTTTTGATGAGCGCAGGGATGAGCATTTGGCTGTTTATCATTTTTCCTCCACCAATGTGACATCTCTGCTGATTACTTATATTATGGCTAATTTGCAGCTTATCATCAGTCCTGGTTTCTTAATAAACGTCTCATTAAGTGACGGGAGCTGTCACTTTGCCTCCGTGTTCTCACTTCCCAGTGTAACTTGCAAACATTTTGGAAACAAAAACAAAACTACTGCATGTCACATGTGCCATTCGCAATCACGTCCTAAAGCTTCGGAGGGGGCATGTTAAGTAAATGCCCTTCACAAGTCATTACCGCCAACTGGACAAGCGTAATTAGTCACCATATTGTTGCTCTGTTTTCATGGTTTCAGCTTTGAGTATGTGACGGAACTGGGCAAATTAAGGACGTGAGCGAACAAGTCTACAGTGAGAGAGACGGTCTTGTCTCAGAGGAATGGTTACGTTGAGCACGGTAAGGATGATGCCTTATTTGCTGCATTAACACATGAAGTTAAGCAAAAGATAGACAGAGGTCTGCAAAATGTGTGACCACAGAGGTAAACTCTCCAACAGAGCTGGAAAGTGTGCAGGGCAAACCGCCTCAGAATCTTGAAGAATAGTGAGCATAAAGAAAGAACCGCGTCCTCTGTGCTGGATGAGAAGTGATGGTTGGTAAAGTTCCTTGTCATCAGCCTGCACGGGCGGTAAGGAAGGAAGACCAGTTTGTAAGGATACAGGTGAGAGATCACTTGATCTCTTCCAAAACACCGATTTGAGGAAAGAGTGCATTAAGTTGCAGAACGGGCTTTTTGCTGGCGTGTGACTTTGCACCAAAACTGTGATGTTGTCACCAGTCTATGTGATGACTTCTAAGGTAGCCTTCCTGGAAATCAAGTTAGACAAGTAATAAAAAGAATCACAATGCATTTTAACTTTTTCCCTCACAACTACAAAAGCTCAGTGGGTCAGGGCCACGTGTTGTCCTTATGTGGGAAAGGGGGGAGGGGCTTTTGTCCCTGTGTTATAGGAGACAGAGACACCCTTTGCCATGAGAAATCAGGTTGGAAACAATCATTGGCTACTCTGTTATTAGGTAGGAAATGTTCCTTGACTTTC
The DNA here is from genome assembly GCF_022079265.1 of Lynx rufus. Lineage (NCBI taxonomy): Eukaryota > Metazoa > Chordata > Mammalia > Carnivora > Felidae > Lynx > Lynx rufus. The sequence goes on from NW_025814889.1 coordinate 2,228,448, forward strand.
GGATGGTATCTGACAAGTGGTTCAATTGTTTTGGATGTAGTTTATTTCACAGGGAACACGATCTCCTCTAAATAAGTCTTTTTATTTGAGTGTAAACTACATATGGGTAAATGCACAGATCGTAAGTAGGTAGCTTGATAAATACTTACAAATTGAATGCGCCTGCAGAAACATACCCCAGACAGAGGTACGGAGCAGGCCAGTGTTCTAGAAGAATCCCTTGGGTCTCCATTCAGTTACCAACTCTGTCAAGAATTGCCAGTCTCCTAATGTCTAACTTCATACGTTATTATTTTTGCTTCAACCCTTTCACGGATGGAAACATACAGTATTCCTTTTTTAGGTGTGTAACTGTTTTTAACACTTGTTAGATTCATACCAGATTTTCTGATTATGTGATTTTTTGTTCTCAATACTAATATGACATCCCGGCGTGAATACAGCCTGACTCATTTATCCTTTCTGCTCATGGACACTTAGGTAGTTTCCAGTTTGGAGCTCTTGGGTGTAATGATGTCAGAAGCACTCGTATAAACGTCTTTGGCCTGGATATCAGGCATGTAAGTGAAGTTCTATTAGACACTGTCCAACAGATTCCAGGCTGGTTAATCCAAATGACAATCCCTCCCGCAGTGAACGAGGGTTCCACCTGTCCCATACTCTGTCCTTAGCACTTCATTCTACTGTAGCCTTTCCAGTGTGTATATGGAAATATCTTATCATGGTTACAATTTACGTTTCTCTGGGTGAGCGGTGTAACTGAGTACCTTTTCATATATTTATAGGCCATTTTAATATTCTTTTTATGAACTGTGTATTCAAGTCATTATCCATTTTTTCCGTTGGCTTGTCTTTATGTATTCGGCATATAAGGCATTTGTTAAATTATATAACCTTTTCATTATGACTCAAATATGCAGATACTTTGGCACTTACCTTGGGTTTCCATTGATGATTTCCACAGCCTGGTCATTTCAGGCACTTGAGACTGTCTTTCTAAATAGAGAACGTGAGACCAATTAATGGAGCTCAGAATTTTAAAACTTAGACATTTTCATTGTCTTGGACAAAGTATTATACTAATGTTTCTCCTAAGCTACTAAGGATAGAATTCATATATATGGAATGTAAATACAAACCATTCTCTTTAGAGCATTTCAGGAAAGGGTACGATGTAAAGCTTTATGTCAGTATTTTGATATTACTAATCTATAGTTTCAAGATTTCAACCATATTATTTAAAATTCAAGTTTTCAATATGGTTATTGCATCTCACTGTTTTTTAAAAAATATAAAGACATCTTGCAAAACGCTCACTTAGCATTGCTTTGGAATTTACTAACACCCTGTAATTTGATTAGAGACACTGGAATTGGAAGTATTTTCTTTTCAATTGTTACCTTTCTTTAAAAATATGTATTTTTGATGCCAACCATTGATATTAAATGGTATGAAAGTTAATACACTTTTTAAAAAAGAATTACCATTTTCAGCCTTGCCATAGTATAAATCTACTGTCACAAAAATAAAATGACTTGTGTGATGGCTCACTGTATTGTACCTAAAACAAAAACATACCGATTTCCAGAGGCATAAAAGGAGGGATTAGAGAGCTGGATGAGAGCATCTAACATTGCTAGGTCATTCATTGACTTCTTACCGTGATTTTCACCATAACCGTCTTGGGTAGAGACTATTTTATTTATTGTGGATATTAGGAAACCCATAACCAGTGGTGTGAGAGAGCTGCTTCTCATAGGTAATTCTCTGGTCTCATCCTCCCCAAGTTCAAGGGTTGAAGGTCTAACTCCCATGAGGATTGTACTTAGAGACAGTGCTTTTCAGAAGGTAATAAAAGTTAAACGAGGTGTGAAGGGTGGGGTCCTGATCTGGTAGGACTGGTGGCCTTACAGGAAAAAGAAGGGCACCTGGGCCCCCTCTCCACCATGTGAAGGCACAGAGAGAAGATGGCATCTGTGAACCAGGAGGAGGGTCCTCCCTGGAACCTGGCCACGCAGGCACCCTGGTCTCAGACCTCCAGCATCCTGAACATGAGAAATAAATGTCTGTTTGTAAGTCCGTGCTCTATAGTATTTTGTTACGGCTGCAAAGCCAGGTAATACAGGTAAGAGTCTACTGTGTGCAGTCTAAAAGTCTCTCTGAGATAGATGTAATCCCTGTTTGAAATTGCACGGAATCTAGGGATCAATTTTAAAATATCTTACGTACATTAATTTTTTATTCTTTCTATCCATGAACATTGATCAACTTCTCCAATGAGTACTTTTTAACAACTTTTGATAAAGACGAGCATATTTATCTACCAGTCTTTTTCCCATATTTGTATTTTTAAATTCCCTATATTTCTGTTGCTATAGTAAATGGTAAATTTTAAGGTGTTTTAATTTTTGTTTATTGATGCTACAGAGAAACTCTATTAATTTTGAATATTGAACTTCTATACAAGAATGATACTATTATTTCTGGTAATGTATCTATAAAGTCTTTGGGTTGTCAATAAAATTGTATCCCCCTTTTCCAATCTTTGCGTGTCTTGTGTCTCACTTTAACTGAACTAGATAACCCTTTAATAAATAAAGAGTCAAATGGGTGATGGTAAGCCCTCTCATCCTACCCGTGAGGTTCTGCCGTGCAGAGAACCATGGTACCGCCCCAAAAAAGGGGAACCAAACCTCCCTTGATCTTTAATGCCGCTGGAAACTTAATCTTTAAGTTTCCAGTCTTCTGTCACCAACTTGACCAACTGTCTTGGACAGTGTTTGGGGACAAACGATAAGAATGGTTAATTCCCTTAAATTCCCCTGGAGATGACCACATTTAATATACGTCTCAGCAAGTTTCCATTATCCTATCACCTGAACATTTATCGGTTTCTGATAGAGAGTCTTTGCTTCAGCGAGGACGATAAGTCACTTTCACAAAACAGTAGCAGTTTAAGGGTGGAAGGACTCTTCAAAGGGATTAGCAGAAACATTTCAAAGATTTTCCCCATAGTTCTCCAAGTGCCCTAACCTTTGCTGGGTCAGTATCTGACCTTACTCAGGTAGGGGTTTTGTTTGTTTGTTTGTTTTTTTCTATTATAATTTACCATTTCGTCTCTGCTGAAGTGTGTTACTTCAATACAATACAAGACAGTTTTAGAGTTTCAAAATCTATTATCTACAATTTTTAGGCCATAGATATTTTGCATGCAGAACTGTCAGAATTTTAGAAAGATAATAATATGTATTGACCTGATTTCAGGTAAAGCATAGAGTAGCATCATATGACCGAACACATACCGGGAATGAAATACATGAATGTTACAGAAAGTAAGATTAAAGAAAAAAAATGATTATAAATCATTTGAACCCCAACCTACAAAAAGTGAAAACTTTTGGCTTTTAGAAATAGTTAGACTTTGTAAATTCAGAAAAGTGGTCATTAACATTAGTGACATTTTAAAATTATGGATAAGAGAATGAAAGTTTTAGAAAGGCCTACTTCACCTTCTACATATCAGCCAAGGGCTTTCCAGTGCAAAATAACAGCTAGTTTGTCTATCTGTTACCCCAGCATATCACTGAAGTCAATTCAAACAAACCTGGGATGTGGGATCTGTGACATGTGTTGGGAACGGTGTGTTCCAATCTGGAAAGTCCCATGCACCTCCCCTTGGAAAATGTATATACAGCATTAATTGCACTGGAGATAGAGTTTGCAAAGCTAGTTACCCAGGGTCACATAGCCCAATAAAAGGCAGAAATGTAAAATGCCTAGCCTATTTGATGTTCGAGTACATACCTGTTTCCTACTCCTGAAAATTAATATCAGCATCGGGTACAACAGGGAATTAATCCTTCCCAGCATGTTAAGAAAAACAACAACAACAACAACAACAAAAAGCCAAAGTACCTGTTGAATAGAGAATACATTCTGTGTTGTTTCCAGCTACGGGCAGATAAGAACTCAGAGAAACAGAAATATAAATCCCTGAAGTCAGACCCTTCCTGTCTCCATCCTGCACGTTCATGGCTGTGTGATACCAATTGGCATTTAAGTTTGTATTTGGGTGTTCACCTACATGTTCTGTGCAATTATCAGCTAGAATCAAAACTCCATGAGGGCTCATAGGTACTTTATATTTTTTTACTCTAGTCCCAAGACACTCTAGCAGAGTTGTGTAAAAAGTCTAATATTTCTGCATAGATTTCACCACCGGATGCCACTGGGTTCTGACGACTAAGTGACCACCCTCGGGATTTAGAGAAATATCATTTCTGCTCTCACACTGCCAGAATGTGTGTGGTCCCCTCTTATTTTAAATCATTTCCAAACCTGTAAATTTAAATTCTCCCATCCTTTTCTCGACCAGATCCTTCTTGTTGAGTAATAGAGCCCTTTGACCCTGAAGACATGATTTTTCTCCTCGATGCTTCTCCTCTGTCCCATCGGAAAGGACTTGGAAGGCGCCAAGCGGAGTGGCTGTTCCTGGGAAGAGGCCAGCCCGCCTGGCACCGAGGGGTGGAGGGCATCAGTGCCCAACAAAGCCTGCAGCCTGAGTGAGGAAGGGGCTGAGCACAGAGGCAGATTTGGCAAGAGAGCTGAGCACTGAAAACTAAATTACAAGTGAGCACGTCCCAGCTTTCCCGGGGTTCACCGTGTGCGTGCAAATCCACGTCCATGAGCTGTGTTTACACAGTGAATGCCAGAGCTGAAGTTAAGACCTCTTGAAATTACATAGTGAACCCCAGCGCTGTAGGGGATCCAGCAGGAAGAGATACCGTCGCGAGCTGAAATATGCCCCCCAAAACTAGCTATGTTGGAGTCCTCACCCTCAGTACTTTGGAACGTGACCTTGTGTGGAACTGGGATCTTTACAGAGATAGCAAGCTAAGACGAGATCGGGAGGGCGGATCCCAATCCACTGTGCCTGGCGCCCTTATGAAGAAGGAAATGTGGACACAGAGACCGAAACAAAGGGGGGGGGGGATGTTGCATGAAGGTGGGTTACACGACAGCCAGCAAGACCAAGGACAGCAGCCACCACCAGATGCCAGTGGAGGGACCTGGAACAGCCTCGGTTGAAGAAACCAACCCCGGTGATGCCTTGGTCTTAAACTTCCAGCTTCCAGAGCTGTGGGACCATACATTTCCGTTGTTTCAATTCACCCATCTTGTGGTACTTGGTGGCAGGAGTCCCAGCCGACTAATACACACACAGTTCCCACGGATGGTCACCAGGGTGCGTTCTCCACCGTGGTGCCTTGTCTTCTTCCCATCTCTCACTTCTCCATTCAAAGAGCAGTAGACCTCTACCCCAAGGGCCCGGGTTGTGGAATCCTTGCCATCAGAACCCGGCTGTGTGACCAGGAGATGCCGGCAACTTCTGTGGGATTCAAAGGCGACCCAGGAATAACTTACACACAGAAGCACAAGGCCATGATCTGTTGATGTGAGGACTTCTGCCGTCGTAAGAAATAGCGGTGTGAGGAGAAGGTCAGTGGGATGAGCAAACTCCCAACAAGCACTGGTCATAAGGCTTCCAGCCCTCTCCCACAGGCCCGTGAGAAGGTGCTCAACTTCGCTCATCATCAGGGGGATGCGAGTCTAAACCACAGCGAGGTGTCGCCGACCACCCGTCAGAAAGGCTAGTATCGACAAGACAGGGGATGAAAGCATGGTGAGGCTGTGGAAGAAAGGGGACCTCGGGCACCGTCGGCAGGAAAGTGAAATGGTGCTGCCACGGCCGGAAACAGTATGGAGGTTCCTCAAAAAATGAGAATAGAGTTACCGCATGATCCATCAGTCCTGCCTCTGGGCATACACCCAAAAGCATCAAAATCAGGATCTCAAAGACGTACCTGCAGTTCCCTGTTCACTGTAACATTACTCACAACAGCCAAGATATGGAAATAGAAGCGTCCATCGATAGCTGAATAGGTAAAGATGAAGCGGTAAGCAGATACTATGGAGTATGTAAGAAGTAAGAAATCCTGCCATTTGCAACAACATGGATGAACCGCGAGAGATCAAGGCTAAGGGAGAGTCGGAAAAGTAAATACCAAACGGTTTCACTTACATGTGGACTCGAAAAAACTGCAATTCTTGTGGAGCACCTGGGTGGCTCAGTCGGTGAAGCGTCCGACTTCGGCTCAGGTCATGATGTCATGGTTCGTGGTTTTGACTCCCGCGTCGGGCTCTGTGCTGACAGCCTAGAACCTGCTTCAGATCCTGTGTCTTCCTCTCTCTCTGCCCCTCTCCCTCTCATGCTCTCTCAGTCTCTCTAGAATAAATAACATTAAAAGTTTTTTTAAAAGTAAATAAAAAGCTGAATTCTTGGAAACAGAGTATAGTGGTGGTTGCCAGGGAGTTGGGGGTAGGGAATGGGGAGATGCTTGTCAAAGGGTCCACGCTTCCAGTTATAAGATGACTGAGATCTGGGGACGTCACGCACAGCATGGCGACAATAGTTAAGGGTGCCGCGCTGTATTGTTGACATTTTCTGAGAAAGTAGGCCCTGAGCTTTCTGGGCACACACACACCAAAAATGGAAGTATGTGGGGCTTTGGATGTGTTAATTAGCTTGATTGTGGTGACCATTTCACGGCGTATATGCGTGTCAAACAGCACATGGCATACCTTAAATAAAGACAAATTCTATTTGGCAATTATACCTCGTATAACTGAGAAAAACAAAACGAAACAATTTGCCAATGACCACACGGCAGGAAGGCCTCGCACGGCAGTCACAGGCCTGTCCACACCCAGCACGTCGCCTGCTTCCAGTATATTCAACTCTTAACTGCTACAGATGCTCCCGGACAGCCTGCCCCGTCCCTGCAGGTCTAGCCTGTGGAGAGGGACCAGCCCGGTCCCGCCCGCCCGCCTGGAACCTGCCATTCACATTCTGACTCTGCCCAAACAACGGGTGCGTCTGCCACAAAGTTCTGAAATCACAAAACTCTCTCTGCAGACAAAAATGGGCACCTGAACGGTGATTTCCAATCACCACGAATACTCAATCTGGCAAGTTTCTTTTCTCCACTAGACAGCAGTAGGACCTACGCCTTTCCGTCGGACCCTCTGCTGTGAATCTGACCTGCTAGCCGAACGGAGACGGGAAGCCTCCTGCAATCCCCGAATGACAAGCTCGCTCAGGACTGGACAGATGAATGAGGCCGGGACGCTGGAAAAATCGCTCACCTGAAGGGGCTGCAGACACTTTGGAAGAAACAACCAAGAGGAGAGTCCACGCGGGGAACGCTCTCCGCGAACCAAACGGCGGATGCGCAGACCATCCGCTTGTGCGTCCGACTTCATAATCCTCTGAAATAAACGCGAATTTATAACAATCCCCTACAATCTTTAAAACACCGGAATCTTTGTCCAGAAGCCATGAGTTCCGTGGGATAACCAACTATGAAAAAAAAGAATGATTTCCAGCACCCGGTTGCTCTGTGCTAAGGGAAAAACGGCAGATCTCCCCTTGTGTTGAAATGTTTTACGAGTATATTTTTATGGATGGAATTTTTGTCATACAGTATCATCAAGATTCTGCCACATTTCAGTGTTGTTGATCTGAAACACAAGTGGATTTTGGTATCATTTATTCCGGGCTACACACTGTGTAATTATTCAAATGCTTCATTTTCATTTGGACTTTCCTATTTGTTTTAAACGTTATTACTTGCTCCAGTGCGTTTTCATTTTAGTGAACACCCTGATAAATATTTCTATCAATTGCAGATGTGGTTTTTGCATAAGTAACCAGGATGCTGGTACCGTGGCTTAATACAATAATACACCACAGGTCCCTCCGCAGCAATTAGAAAGTGGGCCGCTTTTCTGTGATCATAAAGGCCTCGTGGAACGGTGTAAGGTGTGCTTATAATCAGTAATTTTAATGCTTCATATCTTTCTAAAAAGCCTTCGGCACAAAGCCACGGCGGATCCCGGATAAAATGGTGAAGTACGCCACGTTTGCTTTCCGTGTTTTCACCCTTGCATCTCTGCTCATGGCTGATTTTCCTAGCCTGGGCTGGGTCCCCTGATTGGGCCGATCTTGTAGATACGCCTCCTTTTTCACACCCTCTGTCCTCGCCACCTGCATTTGAACCAGAGCACACAACGTGTTCCTTTCTGTTGACGGTCGCGTGTTTGGCTTGCTTCTGTTACAGGTTGACAAAATACTTAAAAAAAAAAATTAAGTTTATTCATTTTTAAGAGAGAAAGCATGCCAGTGAGGGAGACAGAGAGAGAGAATCCCAAGCAGGCTCCAAGCTGTCAGCGCAGAGCCCGACCTGGGGCTCGATCTCACAAACCCCTGAGATGGTGACCTGAGCCGAAATCAAGAGTCGGATGCTTAACCGACTGCGCCCCCCAGGCGCCCCGGTTGACACAATACTGTTAAGAGGATGTGGTTCACGTTGCACACAAACGGGGTTGAAGAGTCAGCAGGCAGATCACAGTAAATCAATATGAGTTCCCAGCCTCTCAATAGCTTGCTTAACTGCCCCATTATCCTTGCAACTTCACTAGGAATATAGTTTGTTCGCCGCCCCGCCCCGGCTGATTCTTCATTGTGTTTTCACCAGTGGGAAAAAAAAAAAACAAAAAAAACAAAAAAAAGAAGTGTTCTTTCTCATGTTAAATAAAACCAAATTTATCCACGGAAAAGAGGGAGAATAATCTGCTAGATTCCTTGAACAGGATCAGAGCGACGCAAGGGAATGTCCTGCAAGTCACGGAGCCTAAGTGGCCGCCCTGTAGCCGGCGGGCTGGTGTGCTGAACACAAAACTTCCGGGGAGGTCGACAGGCTTCCCTCGCCGCCCCTGTGTGCCGCTTTCGGAACACGATCTGTGACCACTGCCCCACCCAGCAATAACCAAAAGCAGGAAGAACATCCCCTTGTTTTTGATTCTCATTTATTGTAGGGATTTGCAGCCCCAACCCGAACTTTCACATACACTTTGCTAATATTGCAAAAGATGAAGTAACAAGCTAGCATCAATTATATTTTATTGCCAATGTTCCAATAATCACCACATTTAGATAATGACTGCCGGCTAAAGTGCTTCCCATGGAAAGGTCACGGGAATTGACAACAATTAAATATGTTTAAGATTTAAATCTGGTAAGAATAAAATGCAAATTGAAATGCAGAAAAATCTACCGAAGTTTAGGGCTTGCTCTGTGCCCGGCAGTACGTGATGGCCACACATTATCACATGCAATTCTCAACAAAAACCCTGACATTAGCTTTTTCTTTGCAGCTGGGGAAACTGAAGTGTGAAAATGTCAGTGACCTTGCCCGAGGTCACATAGTTAGTGCAAAGCAGTTCAGGATTTGAACCTGGAAATTCAGGCTCTAGAGATTGTGCTCTGAGCGTTATAGACACAGCCCCAGAGCTAAAATAATTGGATATTTTAACCCCAAGGAATCCTGGAAAAAATAATATATACTCGTTCCTCTTCAAGAAAAAAAATAAAATACCACTTAACATAAACACAGGAAAGTTCCATAAATCAAGGTCCACAGCTAGATGAGCTATCACACAGTGCGAACGCCATGCAGGTCAATAAATCGTGTATCAGACACCCCAATTTTCTCTCCCAATCATCACATCGACCTATTCCAAAATTCACTAATTTAGCCTGTTTTAAAATCACACCACGTATATTTTTTGCTGGTGGTTTCTTACACTCGGCACGAATATGTCGTTTCATTCTTCCACATTCATATAGCATTATCTGCTCCTTTTCAGTTCAACAAAATATTCCGTTTTTCCCCCTATGTTTATTCCGCTTGGGAAGGATTTTAGGTTGTTTAGGGCTGTTGCGAAGAAAGATCATGTTGCTATGAACATATGCGTGCACTTTAGTGCTGGCGTGTATAGACGCGCCTCCTCTAAGGATTTACCTAGATGTGGGAACAGAGCACCTAAATTAGCCTTCCACTTTCCAGAGCCATGTGACGTGTGCATTCCCAGCAGTGTTTCTCCCAGTCAGTAACTCGCCATTTTTTTTCCCTCAATGACATCTTTGATGCAGAGAAGTTCTTCACTTAAATGTAATCAGTAGTTTTCATCTTTTCCCTTAAGGCTAAATGTTTGGCATTGTAGACAATGAATCTTTCTTTACTAGTAGGTCTTGAATGCATTCTCTTTCCTATTCGCCTGCAGGCCACATCTAGAGCCACGCCCATTAGTAAACACGTCTCAGGCCACATTCTCCCTAGGAAAGTGTAGGCGGAGATCTCAGGGACTGTGAAGCCGTATTTATTCAGTATCGACATTTACAGGAAAAGCTTAATGCTTATGTTTCACATTTTCTTCACATGGAATTATTTTGGGAGTATGTTGTAAGGTGGTGGTGAAGATTTTTTTTTTCCTTCTTTTTCTCTATGGGTACCTATCCAATTAGCCAAGCACAAATTACTGAAAAGAACCCAGGTTTTTGCTATTGTACTGGGTCTAGGCGTTGTCTTAAATCAAATGTTAGGGTTTTATTTCTTTGTTTGTTTAGTTGGCTGTTTAGTTATGTTTGGCATTACGCATTCTGTCCCAATGGTCTAGCTGGTTACCCTCATGCTAACGAACGTGCCTTCAAAGTGTCCTGATACCTGGTAATTTAAATCCCCCAACATATTTTTTCTTAAATTTTTTCTTTGATATATTGGCCGTGTACATTTCCACATGTATGTTAAGTACATCCATCAATGACCATACTGGAAAACAAAGGTCTTAGATATTGGTTGAGATTTCATTAAATATATGCATAATTTTGTTAAATGCCACTTTCAGATCTTAAGTCTTTCAGAACATGTGCATTGGGGTATTATACTTTTATTCAAAGTATGTCTTCATCGGTCTTAACAGTTTTACTTTCTGTAGATTCTTGCACACTTTTTATTAGTTTTACTCATCAGCCCTTATAGCTCTGGATGCCGTTGAAAATGGTAGTTGGTTAAAATTTTACCTTCCAAAAATTTTTTTAAATTGTTTAATGCTGGCACTTATAAAATAAAATTCCTCATATATATATATATATATATATATACACACACACACATATATATGTATATACACACACACCTATATATATATATATATATATATACAGTTTATATTCAGTATTACTGCTAAATTTGTGTAACTCTAACTGCTTATTTTGAGACACACTTGGATTTTCTCCAAAAACAAACATGACATCCGTGATTAATGTTGGTTTTCTTTAATCCTTTGTAATCTATATTTGTTTGCTGTCTTCTCTGTGCCTTGTTACACAGACTAGGACCTCTAGAACAATGATTTTTTGAATTGGTGAATCAATTCAATCCATCTTTGTCCTGTTGCTAATCCTAGAGGGAATTTGCTCAACTTTCACTGTGAACTGTTATGGTAGCAGTTTTTTTTTTTTTTTTAATAATCTATCACAGAAAGCTTTCCTTTTGTTACCTGATTTGCTAATAGATTTGATCACAAATTAGTGTTTTGCTTCCTCAATTTTTTTTTCTTTTTGCACTATTTGGATGAAAGCTTGAGTTTGTTTCTTCCATAAATGGAGCAATTGCATTAGGTTTAATTAATTGTGCTTTTTATAGCTTCTCGAGGCCAGTGCTGACATGTCCGTTTACAAGCTCGTCTTTTTCTTTTTTTTTTGAAAGGGGGCTTTGAAGATATACAGTGCTTGGGGTTTGGGTCAATATATTACGTTTCTTTTCTTTTCTTTTCTTTTTATAATTTTTTAAAATGTTTTTATTTATTTTTGAGATAGAGAGAGATAGAGCATGAGTGGGGGAGGGGCAGAGAGAGGGAGACACAGAATCCGAAGCAGGCTCCAGGCTCCGAGCCGTCAGCTCAGAGCCCAATGTGGGGCTCGAACTCATCAACCACGAGATCATGACCTGAGCTGAAGTCAGATGCTCAACTGACTGAGCCACCCAGGTGCCCCTACGTTTCTTTTATTTTTGAGAGGCAGAGAGAGACATAGCGTGAGTGGGGGAGAGACAGAGAGAGAGAGAGAGAGAGAGAGAGGGAGGGAGACACAGAATCTAAAGCAGGCTCTAGGCTCTGAGCTGTCAGCACAGAGCCCGATGTGGAGGTCGAATCCATGAACCATGAGATCATGACCTAAGCTGAAGTTGGACGCTCAACCGACTGAGCCCCCCAGGCGTCCCTACAGGCACATCTTTTTAATAAATGTACTTAAAGGTTTCATTTTCTCTAAAGCTCAGGTTTAGCCGCATCGATGCCCTATATATATTTTTTAGGTTCCGCTTAGTTCAAAATAGATTTTGATGTGATTTATTCACATACTGGTATACAGTGACTTACACTTTGATCCCTAAGTTCTCTGGAAAATGTAATGTTTAATGTTTAAATACATGTGGGATTTAAAATGTTTTTATTATCACTACATAGTTTAATTCCACTGCATCTAGAAACTATCATCTGCATGAATTGAGTCATTTGATATTGGTTGAGACATAATATGTGCCCAGCCTATGGTCAGTTTTGATACATATTTCTCGTGTCTTTGGGAAAACTGTGTACTCGGGAGTTGTTAGGTGAGTGTTTTCTGTGTTCAGTGAGATCATGTTAGTACATCAAGCTGTTCAAATATTTTATACCCATTCTGAATTTTGTCTCTGTGCGCTATGAGCCCTTCATGTACCACTACACTTGGAGATTGGTCTATTGCAGACAAATTTTAATTGTGAGAGTAAAACTATTCTTAAAGAGGCAAAACTTTTACTCAGGAAATTAAAATTTTACCTTAGAACATTCTTCTCTTTATCTCTCATACCTTGCCTTTCCTTAAGGAAGTCAATTGTCTCATTTTAGTATAGTTACCTGTTTTTATTTGTTTGGAGAGTGATGGCATGGCATAACCTTTTCCATTGTAATCATTTTCAACTTTTTGTTTCTGGAGATAATGCTGTGTCTCTCAAAAGCAGTTGTGTTTTGTGTTACACCCAACTTCCAGTCTCTGTATTAATTCTAAAAGTTATTCTAGTTGGCTCTCCTCTTTGACTGTGATTTCACTTCATCTTTTTTAATTGAATTATCCTAATGTTTTCTACTTTTATTTTCTACTCCCTTAGCTTGTGACTTATCTGGTCTTCTAGAAATTTCACTAACTAAAAGCCAGTGTGAAGGTTAGCAAAAATAATCTGTGAAGTTTTGTATATATTTAGATTTTCTATATAGTTTCAATCCCACAGGGCATTATTTTACTATTTTGTGCAATCAGTATTTGTTTAGGTTTTCCTATTTACTTTTTCTATTGATAATCGTCACCTTCCTTCCATCCTGATCAGTTTCTTCCTACTGGAGGATTATCTTCAAATGTCGTTTTAATGTGTTTCTGTTCATAAACAGTTGTCTTAGTTTTTGCTTGCCCCCAAACAGCTTTCTTTTGCCTCTGTTTTTAAAGAATATATTTTCTTATGATAGAATTATATGTTGGCATAATTTTTGTCAACATGTTGAAAGTGTCGTCCTATTGTTTTCTGGCTTTTATTGTTGCTGTTGAGATGTCAGATGTCTCTTGCAATATTGCTCTTTTGAAGTTAATGACTTTTTTTTTAGTCTGAATATTTGTAAGACTTTTTCTGTGTTTACTTTACAGAAATTAAAAAAATTTTTTTTAATATTTATTTATTTTTTGAGAGACAGAGAGAGACAGAGCATGAGCAGGGGAGGTGCAGAGAAAGAGGGAGGCACAGAACCTGAGGCAGGCTTCCAGGCTCTGAGCTGTCAGCACAGAGCCCGACGCAGGGCTCGAACTCACAAACTGTGAAATCATTACCTGAGCCGAAGTCGGCCGCTTAACTGACTGAGCCACCCACGCACCCCTGCTATATGGAAGTTTTAGGAGGATAAACTTGGGTGGTCTCCTTTTTATTCCCTTGTTTAGAGTTAGTAGAGATTTTCGAATCTGTGGCTTGGCGTCTTGAATCAGTGTTATAGACTATTATGATCAAACAAGTTAGATTAAATGTCCTCTTTCATTTTCTTATTTTCTGGCTTCTCTCTGTGTGCTTCAGGTTTAAGAATGTTTGTCAGATCTATTTCCAGCTGTCTTTAATATCCTATTAAAATTCACCAATCATTATAATTACTGTTACTCTGTTTTTTAGCTCTGGATTTTTTTAGTGTGATTCTTCTTTGTCACTTTCAATTCTGGAGAAATTATCCATAAATAATTTTTTTTATTTTAATTCATTTTTAATTGTGGTGTAATATACAAGCCATGAAAGTTACAATTTCAATACCTTTGAAGCGGACGATTCAGCGGCATGAAGCTTGTTCACATTGCTTCTCAACCACCTCCGCCATCTACCTCCAGAGTCTGTCATCATCCCAAACTGGAACCCCCTAATGCTTTCAAAGCAACTCCCCTCCCCCCACCCCGGGCACCCACCATCCACTTCTATGTCTATGAATTTGACTGCTCTAAATACTGCCTATAAGTAGAAGCACACACTACTTGTTCTTTTGTGGCTGGCTTGTTTCACTTAGCAAACTCTTCAGGGTTCATCTCCATGGTAGCTTGTATCACAACTTCCCCCCTTTTCAGGATGAAATCATATTCTGTTGTGGGTATAAACTGCATTCTGTTCACCCATTGGTGGCCACTAGGGTTTCTTCCACCTTCTGGCTCTTGAGAATAACGCTGCTAAGAACGTGGGTGCGAGATCATCTCTTCTTGCCCCTGCTTTCGCGTGGAATTGCTGGCTTATAAGGTCATCCTGTTTTTAATATTTTGGGGAACGGCATACTATTTCCCATCGTGGCAGCACCAACTTCACATTCCCACCAGCAGTGGGTTCCAACTTTTCCACGTCCTCATCGACACTTATTTCTTTTTGTCTTTGTTTTCTGTGTTCGTTTGCTTGTTTGAAAGCAGCCATGGTCATGGGTGGGCGGTGGTCTCCCATCGCGGTTTTCATTTCCATTTCTCTAACGGTTAGTGGCGTTGAGCATCTTTTCATGTGCTTATTGACCATTTCTGTATCTTCCCCAGAGAAATGTCTAGGGAAGTGGATTTTTTGTGGATTTTTAAGTTGTGTCATTTGTTCTTTTGTCTTGAGTTTTAGTTTTGAGCATATTAATCTTAGTCATCCTAAAATTCACATCTGATAATCCTCTTATGCTGATCTCCTATTGGTCCTACTCGACATGTGATTGCCTGAATGTTTGTGTCCGCCCAGATCTGGTTTTGTGAAGCCCTGGTCTTAATGTGACTGTATTTGGACAGATGGCTGTTATTAATCTAGGCTAAATAAGGTCATAAGGGTGGGGCCCTGACCCAATAGGATTTGTGTCCTTTTAAGACACCAAAGAGCTTACACACACTCTGTCTCTCTCTCTCTCCCTCTCTCCCTCCTGCTCTCTCCCTCTCCCCATGCTGTGAGGGCATAGTTAGAAGATGGCCTTCTACAAGCCAGGAAGATGGCTCTCACCAGAAACTGAATCATCTAGAACCTTACTCTTGGACATCCATCCTCCAGAACTGGGACAAATATATTTCTGTTGTTGAAGTCCCAGTCTGTGTGTATTTTGCGATGGCAGTCAGAGCTGACTGAGACACAACTATCCATGATTTATCTTCCTTCTCCCCCAAGTCTTACATAGAACAGTGCTGTGTATCTGTGTCTTTGTTTATGGATAAATCTAGTTGTGGTTTGAGATGGTAGATGAGATTGTCTTCTCTCAGAGGTGATGTGTTTATTTCTCATTCCTAAAGGCAATTGTGCCGTGGCCTCTAAACGTCCCACAGGGTCTTATTCCAAATAGGTGTGGAGATGGTCCGATGCCGTGTTTCAGTGTCTGTGGGATGATCCTGTTCTGTTCCACTCTACCCACATGGCGTGCCCTGCCAGGCATTCAACCCAACTCCTAGAATATCCACCAGGAGCTGAAAGCTGTGCCTGGCTGTATATACAAGTCTGATTTCATTTCTGAAATTTGACTGTTGGCCCTTCCAGCCCCTCCACTCCTGTTCTTCTGTGTTCTATATCTGTGCACGTTAATGCCCTGGTACCCCTCTTCTGACACTGGGCGAACGTTCAAACCACACGTGACCCAGACAATGAGCACGGGCGCCTTCACTCCATCCCTCTCCCAACCCATGCTTCAATCTAACCAGCCCTCCTTCAGGCTGTATTCACATCTGCTGGGGGAGCCTTCCTCCAAAACCTCATCATGAGAGTAACAAACCTTCTTGGAGTGTGTGTGGCTCATAGGTCTCGACGCGCAAGCAAGTTTTTGGTAGAAAGTCCATTCTGCAGGATGATGATGATGATGGTGATAATTTTAATATTTATATGTTTATTTACAGAGATTGAGAGAGAGAGAGAGAGAGAGAGAGAGACTATGAGCAGGGAGAAGTGGAGAGAGAGGGAGAGAGAGAATCCCCAGCAGGCTCCACACTCAACGTGGAACCTGGTGCAGGGCTCTATCCCACGACCGCGAGATCATGGCCTGAGCCAATATCAAGAGTCAAACACGCAACTGACTGAGCCACCCAGGTGCCCAGATTATCATTTTCTTAACATTCTCAAATTCAGGGGATAAAAATCAGTGCATTCCAATGGCGTCACGATCAAAAAGAATCATAAAGTTTGCAGATATGATCCACGTCTGAATCCAAGTAAGTACGGCAGATTGCATTGTTCACAATTATTTACTTCATTTCCTTGTGAGGCTATTATACTCCCTGCCCCGTTGAGTCTCGAAGCAGCATGGCTTGTGCTCTGGGTAATGAAATGTTGGTAGAAGTAATGTGTGTCATTTTCAAGGAAAAGCTTTATGAGCCAATTTGAGATTCACCATGTTTCTCTTTTCTCTTTGCTGTAAGACTGGCAGTGTTACTTATGGGGACTGTTCCCTCAGAGAGGGTCACAAAATGAGGTTGTTATGAGCGGAGTCATAACTGACTCACATGAACATTAGTGTGAGGAATAAAACACATAGTTTTGTGAGCCACTGAGATTCTGAAGTCACTTCTTACTCTGTGCCTTTCCTGGGTAATATAATGATGGCAGTAATACTTGAAAATAAAGAAACATTTCAGGACATGTTTAAACATCATAAAATGCTGACTTCCTGTGTGGGAACGTTCCCGGCAAGGTGAAGCCACCTTGGCGCCTCATCGATGCTGAGTTTGGATGTTTGCTCGCGCAGGTTGGAGCTTGCTCTCTGGTGACCAGCCATGAGGAGAACACATCCTCTGAGCCACAACCCGATCCGCCCGGGACCTTCCCAGAAAAGAAAGGACTGGAATCAAACGCACAGCTTGGAGCCACGGCCAGCAGACGTGGGGCCCACAGTCTCCAGCTGAACCCAGCGTACAGCGGCCAAACACGTCCGTCGACTCACAGATCTGTAAAAACAAGAAACAGGTCCTCGCGGTTGTAAGCCATGTAGCAGAGGCTGTTGGCTCCCTGCCCAGCGTGCAACAGTTCCCCGTGGAGCTTCTTCCCAGGTGGGATCTGGCCTTTGTGCCCACACATGGGGCGAATCAGCTCTGTCTCCCTGGGGCACCAAAAAGAGACCGATTTTTTATATAATTTACATACACCCACACACTCACACATATGAACAGATCAGTCTGTCGGTGATAGTTAAAGCATTAGATCAAATGAAATCACAACAGGCGGAAATATCACCCACAGAAGAAACAGCCAACACCCCTTTGGGCAGGGATGTGATGAATGCACAGAGACTCAGTAGGGACATTAGCGATCAACCGCCGATCAGCGAAGTGTGGGGGCACAGACCCTGGGAAGACGGAGTTTGTGAGGAGTGGGCACAGCGATGCTTGGCCAAGTACAAAGGTCTGTGATGTGAGAACTGAAGGTCATATATCGTAAAACAATGAGAACAATAGTCACGATACTTTCGGAGAAATGCGCCGCAATGGGTGAAAACAGAAGCCCGATACCCATGAATTTTGCCGCAGAGAGTAGAGACCACGGAAAAGGCTGACTGTTCCAAGAACCACCCCTAAGAGCCCAAACCACGTGGCAATGCATCTGAGTCTCCACCCATGACGGGCACCGTCGGATGAAGCATTATCCACAGAAATATCAAGGTAACTGCGTCGACAATACCAAATTTTCCGGTAGCCACATCCAAAAATAAAAAGAAACGGGTGGAATTTTAACAATATATTTCATTTAGCCCACTATTTCAAAAATACATCACAGCATGTAATTGATGGAAAATAGTGGGGTTTTTTTTTTGTTTTTTTTTTTATCCCATGTCTCAACTCCCTGGTGTGCATTTCCACCTCCATGCGCCTCGGTGCAGACTGGCCATCACACGCAGTGCATATGCACCCTGTAGCGGGCAGCACACATACAGTGGGTTCCCGGTGCAGGTAAATGAGGACTCGATGAGAAACAAAGTCAGACTATTCATAAATTCTGCTACAATGGAGAGAAAAATCTTTATCAATTTGCTTCTGGGCTGACTGGCAGAATTAATCTAGAAAGCCTCTCAGGAGTGAGTTGACTGTTTGGATGGTAGATAATGGCTAATTGACTATCGTGTTTCAGGAAGGAGATACTGTAATTTATTACCTCTGGAAGAATGATGTCTGAGTTATCCAAGAAAACATAATATCAGTGGCACATTGTGCATTTTATTTCAGAATAGATGGAAATTGTCATTGATAGACACAGAGCCTTTAAAGGCACTGCATAAATGCCATGTTTTCCATATTTAATAAATGAGTGTCAGGTCCCTGTGCTCTGAATTATTCAGTGCAGCTCATGGGGGCTTACTTGCGCTCTAAATTGTTGTGACTATATTGTAAAATGAATTTTAAAAGCCCTGTAGATAAGGCTTTGAAACATATCCAAGCATTTCCAGAGTAAATCTATGACCATGCATTACATTGACTGATGACCCTCAAATTTAGGTGGCAGTGGCTTTAATGTTGCCCAAATCCAAAAAATACTTTATAAGCAGAAAAATAAAGTGTTCTAAGTAAGAAACATAACGTGGGGTGGATCTCGGAAACAACATTGGGTTGCTAATGGCACACACAGTGTGATGGAGCCCTCGGAACCAAACGAGCTATTTGAGGGTGGTCGGTGGGGATAACGCTGTCCTCTCTGTTTGGAAAACCCGTCACATTGCTCTGTGCGTACCTTCAGGAAACCCTTCTGTGTAAATCTTCTTCTAGAGTTCCAAGCAATAAAAGCCTAGGTCATGCTCATCTAGGATGGTCGGATTTGTCAAATAAAAATGGATGGGCATGCATGGGATATACTTCTACTTTAAAAACCTATTCATTGTTTATCTGAAACGCGAAAGTCACCAGGTGTCTCATATTTTATCTGGCATAGTGTTTCTGCCCATCGGTGTCCCAACATTAAAGCGTTCCTCTGGTAGATCATGAGGTTTCACGCTACTAGAGCTCATCCAAATCTTCTACCTTTGCAACTGCAACCCGGGCCACATGTGTAAACTCAGGTCCTTCCCAGCTTCTGGGGCAAGGCCATGAGTGGAGTAAATGCTCTATGCTATGCCCGGCCTGCCTCCACTGGCACCTGGAAGGCCATTACCTTGCAGAAAGGACAAGTCAGACCCTAGATTCTATTTCAAGATGGCTCAGCCTGATGCCACGTAATCTTGGAGCCTCAGCAGTCTGTTCCTACCTGTCTTGGGAGACCTGCCCTGTGAACGAGAGCTTCACCTCTGCTGTTCCATTCTGTATGGTCGCTCCTCCTACGACCTAGTCTCCCTCCCGGCCCTGCAACCGTGGCCCAGAACCCACACGCTTGCTTTGCTCGTACTACACCCACCCTCCAGTAGCCAGTGAATCCACTTTTCTCCAGCACGCCTGCCATGAACTAATTTTTAACGAGACCACAGGACATTTTTAGAAGACTTCGCTCTGTGTGAAAACTCACCACCTCAGGTGGAACGTAACTGTTACATGGTCTTAGTAGGAAACTCTTCAGAGCAGAGACTTTGAAGGGCCGCCATGCTCTTTTCTGCCCCTGGGGGGTGTGCCCAGCAGTGGGGGACCACTTTTCCACGTTGTCGGGTGAGGTTTCCTCATTTCCTTTACATATTTTAATGCAATCAGTACAGTTCACATCTGCAGAGCAATCAAATTACCAAGTCAACATAACCCAATGAAATGCTGAAGAGCCAAATAATCAAATTCAGGTTATTATTAATTGCTATATTTTCTGCACCTGGATTCAGAGAAGAAGAGGAGACAGGGAGAAGGAGAAATAGAAGATACTAAGAGAAAATAGATACCCACTAGTGTCTAAGTAGTTATGATCACGTTCTCTGAGGTTGTTCAAACTTTTTTCTTTTCATGCTTACACTGAATTCTTTAATCTTGGGGAAAAAATGAGCATTTTGTTATTGTTTTGTACTGAGTCCATAATTATAGGCATAGCTTAGCATAAGCACAATGTATATAAAGTCAATAAGGAGTAAAGGAGCAGGTAACTGGCGAGAAGGAAGCAATTTGTTTTTAGTAAACTATTAGTACAGTGTTTCCTGTGTTTCTGATCTCTTATAGCATAGAACGATTTTTCAGCTTCCCATTTATTTAATTCCTATGATGTTAACAACAACAACAAAAAGTTCTGTGGCTAAATGAATGGATGCTAAGTCAAGAATGACTTTACTATAAATATGCTATACTTCTGACAAAATATACCTTCTTTGTGAGGAAAGAATCCCATTGAGGTAGAGTAGGAAGAGTTAGAAATTCTTGATTCAACCCCATTGGTCTCTTCCACATTATGTAACGCTGTGTATCAATTTTGAATTGCATTTTCTTCATTCAGAAAATATGTGGTTCATAATATTGATCCCGTTTTATTTACTATTATCAAATCTGATGATACATTTAAAGTGTTAGTAAACCGTAAGACAGTGAGCAAGTAGGTTGTCAATGTGGTGCAATTAATTTTAAAAAGTGACAGTAAGGGGTCGACTGGGTGGTTCAGTAGGCTGACCATCCAACTCTTGATTTCAGCTCAGGTCGTGATCTCACAATCGTGGATAAAGCCCTATGCTGGGCTTAACACTGAGCATGGAGCCTGCCTGAGATTCTCTCTCTCTCTCTCTCTCTTTCTCTCTCTCTCTCTCTCCCCCTCTGCCCCTCTCCCTGATCACTCTCTCTCTCTTTTTAAAATAAAATTGGGGCGTCTGGGTGGCTCAGTCGGTTAAGCGTCCAACTTCAGCTCAGGTCATGATCTCACAGTCCGTGATTTCAAGCCCTGCGTCGAGCTCTCTGCTGACAGCTCAGAGCCTGGAACCTGCTTAGGATTCTGTGTGTCCCTCTCTCTCTGCCCCTCCCCTGCTCATGCTCTGTCTCTCTCTGTCTCAAAAATAAATAAAAACATTAAAAAGAAAAAAGAAAAGAAAATTACAAAAAAGAAAGTCCTGGGCCTATTCGGGAAATCTGAATAAAATACAGACTTTAGTAAGTAATAATGTATTAACATTAGCTCATGACTTGTGACAAATACACATACTAATTTAAGATGTTAGTAACGGGAAATTGGCTGTGGCATATGGCACTTCTCTGCGATATCATCTCAACTTTCCTGTAAATCTATACATATTCTAAAATTAAAGGGTTAATTAAAAAATTAAAAACAAAAAGTTAAGAAAACAGAAAAAAAAACAAAGAAACAAAGAAAATGAGGGCACATAGTTCCACTGGGGGATGAACATGTATACACCACGCAGGGCACCATGCGTCCCATCCGCCATTTTTACAGAATGGGAGGGCTCTGCTTGTATCCGAGTACACACATGCCCACCGCTCCAGCCCGAACCCAACAAGAGGAATAGCTTTGTCCTTTAGAGCAGTATGACCATGGCATCTGAAATCCCAAGAACTGACACCTCACTGAGCTCCTGCGAATTGTGCATGATGACCTTGGGAAATACGCTGGCTGTAGCACACCTGAGCAGCACTCTGTCTCACTGACACGCCTCTTACCAGACACAGGCCTCAAGCAACACTTGGGTTATATTGCTAGCGGACAGCTAAGCTAGAAATGAAAATGCCTTCTCTAAACACTATTTTATACGGCCTGTTAAGTTATAGCTTCCTTTTGGAATCTTTCTTCTTTTCCAGGCAGATGGATGAATAAGGCAGCTTCCAAGTCCTGAATCAGACAACTTTTAGATTCAGGCCGTCATCATTTTGGTCTTGGAAAATTTCACCAATGAATTGTGAAAAATGAGTCCTGCCTTACATCCAAATCATACCAAGGTACGGGCAGAACTCAGAACCTCCTGAATCGTGTTTTGCATTAATCATGCTCACCTTGGGGACAAAAACTCAGCGCTTTTTCTTTTTTTAATTGAACTCAATGGATAATTAGAGTCATCCCTTTGAGCATATACGGATGTCCACATCATTAGAGAGACGATGCCTAGACTTGGAAAAACAGCTTTCCATCGTTTGGGAAAAGCAATACCAAATCATCTCTCCACCCATCCCTCTCTCCCTCCCTCCCTCACCCCTCTTCCTCCCTTCTTTCTGTTGATACCGCCCCACAAATCACCCACCTTGTCTCACCACTCCCTATATCACCTGCGAATCTCCTGGCCTTGCTTCTCCCTTTCTCCCCTCACAAGAGAGCTCCTAATTAGGTACAAAAGCCACAGATGTTTGAGGTCAGCCTTTTGAATGTTATGGAATCGACTTCTCAGTTCCCATTACTTCCTAGAAGCCATGATTAACCTTGTCACTAAAGTGAAGCCATAGCCAAGCTGTTAGAATATACTGATGTGCACGTTGGAGGCATTTACTACTCGTTGGGCTATGTCTACTCTGTTTCTTTACACTGTCCTCATCAAGTCAATAGCAGGGCCCCCGTTCAGAGCAGAGCGGGACATCCGCTGTGTTCGTAACAACTCTAAAAGCAAACGATCAGACCTTATTTTATGCCATAAAGTGTTTCATTTTTAACTTTTTATTACTTCGAACATACCCAGAAGCAGCAGGAAGAGTATAATGAACCCCCATGTATGAATCATCCAGGGCCTACATTTCTCAACATTCCCCAATCTTGTCTCAGAGATTGGGCCTCATGCTTCCTTTTCATTGTCCCTCCCTCCATCCCTCCCTTCCCTCCTCCCTTTCTTACTCCCTTCATCTCTCCCTCCCTCCCTTCCTTCTTTCCTTCTGCCCTCCCTTCCTTCCTCCCTCCCTTCCTTCCTCCCTTCCTTCCTCCCTCCCTTCCTTCTTTCCTTCTTGTCTGGTCTTTTTTTCCCTGCTGCTGGAGTATTTAAAACACGATTTTGACAATATGTCATTTAGCCCCCAGATGGTTTATTCCATTTTTCTAATTGGAAAGGAGACGTATATATGCCAGGAGGTAGGACAACCATATCATCATCACACCTAAGAGGATTTTAAAAAGGAATCCTCAAAGTCATATAATAACTTGTCCATATTTGCATGTTTTACTTGTCTTAAATAATTGTGGGTTGTTTTGCTGTTGTTGTTCTGTTTGTTTGTTTTGGCAAACACTTGGTTTCTATGAGTCAGGATCCACACAAGATCTGAAAATGGGGTTCCGCGATCCTAAACTGCGTGGAGCGCTCTGTTTTCTCCTTATCGGCATGTGGGACTCAAACACGAGAAGCAAAAACACCACGAGAGGCTGCCTTTGCCTCTTCCTCCCTCAAGTTCGGGAAGACTGTGCTTGATGAGCAGTGAAGCAGTGTGATTTATGACGAGATATTTTCACTCTACAGTAACCTGTTGCTGAGACTGTGGTTTTCTGTTTTCCCAGTTCCAAAGCAATAGGTTCTGAGTATCCTTTTCGTCATTAAGTCCACGTGAGAGGTGAGTGAGGAGAAACCATGTGCTTGAAGACAGAAGAGTTAAGAAAGGAACCGACATCTATGGAAAATTCCGTGCCATTTTAGTTTTGGGGGGAAAAAATCATAGGTTTTGTGAGAAAGCTTTTTCTCATAGGAGAAAACCGAAAAGGATGTGAAGGCACTTCCCTGGGGTAGACAGTGCTTCATGTTAGTGAAAAACTTGGGAGAATGAAAGAAAAATAGTTTAAGCTCTCAGACCTGCCAGTCTGAAATGTTATTCACCTTCTTTGAACTTCACTAACCATATGGAAGACAGAAGCAGTAGATGTCCTTGCCCTCCAGAGAATTCGTCACCTTCAAGTGACATAGCTCATACACACAGCTGGCCAGATCATAAAGCATCGCCATCCCGAGGCCACAGTCGCTGTGGTCTATGCTGTCTACGACCATCAAGGTTAGTTTTCAAACTTAGAAACACCAGAAAAGTAAAGGTCAAGTCTTTGTGATGCAGGTCTCAAGTTCTCAGTCATGACCAGCACGTTTGGAGCTTCTCGGTGCTGGAGGGATCACGATGAACACATTTAGATCTCTTCCAGGGATGACTGGTTCAGAAACCACCTGCCTTGGTTCCTTCCTTTGGTTTCAGAGCATGATGAGAACGCTTAGAGCCAAGGTTCTGGACTTCTCCTTGGCAGGGCTTTGTATAAGCAATGTTTCAGGTAGGTGGGAGTAGCCTAGGCTCTGGAATGAGAGCTTTCAAGTCCTGTGGAGCAGAGTGAGGGTGGGATGGGCTTGGAAGAAGTGGAGGCTTGGCTGGGCCGGCTGCTGTGTGGAATGAGAACTCCATGCCTGGTGGATCATAGTTGACCATGGGTCCTAGAGGTCCCTGAACAGAAGCTTTTTCTTCTGTTCTTGAGAAGCCCCCCAAGGCTCCTTGTCTACTCTCCATCTGCTCAAAGACCAGACTCCAGAGTGTGCCTCATCTCTAGACTGCCATCTGCACTCTACAGAGCCTGTAGTTGAGTGGATCAGTGGGCTGGCAGAAAGGGGCAGGAATCCCAACCTGGTCCATGGATTCAGTGCAACCCCAATCAAATCTTGGAAAGCTATTTTACAGATATAGACAAATTTAATAATAATGATAATGACAATTAAATAACCATCACAACAACTATTATTATAATCCAATCGTAGAAGGATTTCATCACATCCCACTTTTGGGTTTTGTGTTTACACATACAATTGACATCCATCTTGAAAACGTTTAAAATATAAATGCATTTTTGGGGGGGAGTCATGTCAGACTTTTAAAAAAAATGTATTCAGGTCATACTATCCATATTATACTTTGGAAACTAAATGTTCCAGGGCTCAGCTTCATGTAAGTGAGATTGTCATTGATGTCAATGTTCAATGTCCCTGAACTCCAGCTGTGTAATTCCAAGATCTCAGATTCCATTCAGAATATCATCAGTAATCCCTGGGGGGTTCTGTGGTGTCGTGGTAACTCAGTTCTGCCCCACCTGCTCCAACCCTCTGTGAAAACCCGTGCCCGAGTCAGGGCCATTTTACTACAACCCTAAGACTGCCCTGCGCTCTCTGGGTCTCCCCATAGACGGTCCTCCTCCACTGCTGCTCCTTGGGGAAACATTCTGTCCTCCTTTAGAAAAGAAAGCCCCTCCTCCTGGGTGGCTCAGTCGGTTAAGTGTCCAACTTCGGCTCAGGTCACGATCTCACAGTTCATGGGTTCGAGCCCCGCGTCAGGCTCTGTGCTGACAGCTCAGAGCCTGGAGCTTGTTTCAGATTCTGTGTCTTCCTCTTTCTCTGTCCCTCCTCCACTCACGCTCTGTCTCTCTCTCTCTCTCTTTCAAAAAATAAACATTAAAAAATTTTTTAAAAAAGAAAAGAAAAGAAAGCCTCTGAGTATGAGCTTACAGAGGGACCACCAGCCTTTGGCTTAGCTAACAAACATCTAAATTCTGTATTCTTGTTTGAAATCAATCGGTAATATGATATAGGAAGACTGTAATAGACAGAAACATCTGTGTTTAATTATTACTAAGTCAATAAAAATAAATATTAATGTCTTTAGCTACAACATTTATGGCTCTCAAATAAATGTGTTTCATGTATTATAATATTAAATGGGATGATACTTTTATCCTTTCAAGTATCTGGAGATGGTTTATGTTCAGCTTTATGAGATTGCATTAGATAATCTATCACTGACACAAGCATGTCTGGGTATTAAGCACCTCAGATCTGCAAACGTCACATCCTTGCAATGATGGGAAAATATGGTGTAATGTGGTATACACATTCTTTGTTGCATTAAAACCTTTAAAACCTGCAGGTGAGTGTTTATATCATACCACTGACATGATTTAGAGAGCACTTTCATTCATAAACTCCATGGGAGGCGGCTTATTCTCTGTTTATGTCCCAATAGTAAGTAGATGATACCAGATTTGAAATGTTAAAAGACTAGGGGAGTGGATGTTTGATTACCATCTTCTATGATAATATATGATCTACGTGGTCAAACAGCCTGCAAATCTCAAGAATGGTATTTATGACCTAACGTCAGCCATTTTCAGAATTTTCCGCGTATGGTTCATCTTTTACTGTTTGTCCTGGCGTATTTTAATTGTCTCTCTGCTCTTTAATCCCAGCTAATTAGGGGACCTGACTCCCCTGTCCTAATGGACTTAAGCCAAACTTGTAACCAAATGGGCACAGTATTCCCTTAACTACAGGTTAGGGGCTAACCAGGAGCTCCTCCCACAGCATTTTTCCTGGAGAGGTTTCACAGTGCACTGGTTCACTTCCTTCCCAGGGTAGCAGATTTAATCACTTCTCTAGGTGCCCCTGCCTTGAAATTCGGGAGGACCAAGCCAGCCCCCTCCACGTGGAAGGTCCTCCCAAAGAAAAGAGGTAAGCGGGAGACATCTAAAGCATCTGGTCTCTCTTTGAAAGTCAGTTTCACACTAGTGCCTTTATCTCACACATCGTTCCACAGTGCACCTGGAACAATGGAATGATTTATTTTTTAGAGAACATTCTGGCACCTAAGTTATTTTGCCAAGAATCAGTTATCTTCATTCCAACATTTATTGACAGAGAGAGAGGAAGAGGGAGGGATCCACACCGGTTTGATATTCTTAAATTACAATCAACAAGGTTCTGGCTTTGATAAATGATTCCTTCCCTGAAAAAAGAAAATTCAATATACCTAATATTAATCTCGTCTTTTTATCTCCCAACCAAGCTTTTCACCAAGTTTCCCTCGTCTCCATCACCATGCTCCTAGTCATCAGGTAACTCGTGACCTCGTGTTCTTGGATGCCCCAGGCTCGTGGTGAACACTTTTCTAGCAATGCTTTCTCTGCAGTCTGAGGCACATCTACCTTTTCTTTCTACCTTCGCTCCTCTCGAGGTAATCACCAACCTGTAACTGTGTTTTTGCCATAATTCCTTAACATGAATGTGGACCTATTTTGAATGTTTTGAAAAGAAACTTTTTGACAACCCTAAAGAATATTTACATTAAATATCTACTGACTATCTTCCAGAGAAATCTGTTGATTAGAACTGTAATGCCTAAGTAATTAAAAAATAAGTAATGAGCGATTGTTCAAAATAACAGTGACTCTCATGTGACACACAGCTACATTTGTGTGGCTGGCACAAACTCACTGTGATCCACGGATTTTCCAGCCACAAACATATGTAAAATTTCTAAAAATTAATCTGTGGGGGCGTCTGGGTGGCCCAGTCGGTTAAGCGTCTGACTTCAGCTCAGGTCATGATCTCACTGTTGGTGGGTTCGAGCCCCGCGTCGGGCTCTGTGCTGACAGCTTGGAGCTTGGAGCTGCTTCGGATTCTGTGGCTCCCTCTCTCTCTGCCCCTCCCCTGCTTGGGCTCTGTCTCCCCTTTCTCTCAAGACTGAATAAACATTAAAAAATTTTTAAAAATAGGGGCGCCTGGGTGGCGCAGTCGGTTAAGCGTCCGACTTCAGCCAGGTCACGATCTCGCGGTCCGTGAGTTCGAGCCCCGCGTCGGGCTCTGGGCTGATGGCTCAGAGCCTGGAGCCTGTTTCCGATTCTGTGTCTCCCTCTCTCTCTGCCCCTCCCCCGTTCATGCTCTGTCTCTCTCTGTCCCAAAAATAAATAAATGTTGAAAAAAAAAATTTGAAAAAAAAAAATTTTTTTTAAAATACCCTATGAATGCTGTTATATTGTCATTTATTCGTGTTCAGATCGTCTGTGTTATGTAGGGTCCAGTTTACCTATAGAAATTATTGAAGTGTGACATCTAAAATGCTTTAACCACTTATTGGAGCGAGTAAGAAAAAAGTGGAAAAGGAATCTACAGTCAAGTTTAAGTTACTTTCTAAACGCAAGAAAACACAGCCAACGAAAACGTCCGAAAAGACCGTGTCACTTCCCTGTACATAGTAGGTGACAGATGGGCCACGTGAAATGTATAAGAGCTAGCATTCTCCGAGTGCTAACCCGCGCCACGGGTAACAGCGTCAGAGAAAGAAAATACTATCGGCTCCCCACACTCTCTCTCCACACTCATTTGTAGAATCATTTTGGAACCGATGATTTTCGTTCTCAACCCTGGGCCCGCTCGGGGACCCATTCGAAGGCTCCACGTTCTCCGTCATCCCTCCCGGTCCCGCCAGCTGGCCCAGCCCAGCGCTCTTGGCCTTTCCTCCAAGTCCCCGAGGTGCTCGGAGTCCCCAGACGGGACGCTCCTTGGCACCTGCGACTGAGACACACCGATCTCCAGGGCTCCTTCCTTCTGTTGTGCCCGAGACACAAAATCCCCAGAGTCAGAGGATCCACGCTCCTGTTAGTGTGCACACAACAATGACACCGTTGCCTTTGACACACGATTCCATGTCATTCAAAAGTAAGAGCGTAAGAGGCTGGTGGGTCCCCGCCCCACCGACTCCCAGGCAGCAGGACCCTCCTTCTGCCCCAAGACCAAAGTCCGAGGGCGTAGCTTTGCAGAAGCTGTTTTGCCAAAGTAACCCTCAGCGCTTCCCCTTACCGTGTGCTTGGGAACCACGGTCCCCGCGTCCAGCTCGTCTGGGAGCCTGGCTTCCCGTCCCTAGGGCATTCACGCCTTCCCCATCCCAGATCTTCAACCCAGTGCTACTTGTGTTCATCCCCGGAATACCATCTTAGAGGTCCTTCCTCAGCGCAGTCCTTTCTGAGCCTCCCAGAACAAACTGGGGTTCTGTTCATGTGCTCTCCTTTCGCCCTCTAACTGGAGTGAACCGCACCCAGGACAGTCTGCCACGGTGGCCGTGGGAGTCCTCTCACTAGTCCCCGCTTCCAGGGCCAAGGTCCGTGGCCTGTGGGCTCAGCACTTCCCGTCCTGTTTACTATTACACCCCTTGTGATTAGCACATGTTCAATACAGAGCTGCTGAATGAGCGGAAAATGAAGACTTGGTTGTGGGGAGCCACGGGGAGGAGAAAGACGGACAGTGGACATATCCGTGTTCCCGGTGCTGTTGGGGGGATGGGGCCTGGGTTCTGTGCCGGAAGATGCTCAGACGGAGTGCAGAGGACGACAGAGGCCTGGTGGAGAACAAGGAATCGTGCTGGGAATGCAGGTGCCATTTCGACTGACGCCACGCCTTCTGCCGTCCTGTGGGTGCCCCTTCGATGTCTTAAAGACGGTAAGAGGTGCTGACAGTGAAGGAGAGGAAAGGACTTCAGAAAAGTGCATCAAACCATGTGGGCAGGAAGGTCCACAGTACATCAACAGAGCATGTGTTTAGTATTTAGTGCTTAGTGTTTAGTATTTAGTGCTTAGTATGGGCCAGATGAAAATTGACGGCTTCATTAAGGACAGCACGAGATATTCATGCAATTATGTCCTTAGTAGGATGGCGGAATTTGGGGAATTTGGGATATGTTTTAAAGATAGAGGATTATATATTATATATTTACAGATAGAGAGGATGGTATATGAACAAAGGAAAAGCAGTGAATATCACTTCTAAATTTTGGGGCCCTAACAGTAAAAGGATGGACGCCATGTGCATTAAAACCATGAGAGCTGTTCCTCTGATGGGAACGTTATGCAGACACAATGAGTTCACCCAAAGTGCCTGTCTGATACATGCTTCAAGCTGAACGTTTGTGTGCAATGTTCCTGTATTGACGCCTCACGCCCAAGACGATGGTGTCAGGATAAGGGACCCTCAGAAGTTGATGAGGTCCTAAGGGGGAGCCCCGTGGTGGGCTTAGTGCCCTTATAAAATAGGCCCCAGGGAGACCCCGCACCCCTTCCATCATGTGAGGGCACAGCCAGAAGATGCCATCCAGGAGCCAAGAACACGAAACCTGCTCGTGCCTCGATCTTGCACGTCCAGCCTCCAGAATTGTGAGAAACGAGTGCCGGTTGTTTATAATCCCCCCAGCCTGTGGTGTGTGTTCAGCAGCCCAGACGGACCAGTGCTGTTCAAGTGGGAATGTCAAGAACATAGTTGGAAACACACATCTGGAGCTCACGTGAGACATTTCAGGAGTGGTGAGCACAGAGGCCATACGTGAAACCACTAGACAAGACTGAGGAATAAACGGTGAGACCAGCAGAGGTACAAAGACTGGGTGGGGCTCTCCAGGGTGTGGAGGAGAGAAGAGAAGGAACCAGGGATGAGCCTGGGAGACAGAAGGAGAGGCTGGTGTGTGTCATCCTTGACGCCCACACAAAAGCTGCTTCGAGAGGGGGTGGTGGGTGACATCCGATGCTAGGTGGGTCATCTGTGACACGGCACTAGCGTTGCCATCGGGTTGAGCATCCCATGGCTACCCAATGGCCGCGAAGGCTATCCAACCTTGCGGCATGGTGAGAAGACTACCGCTGAATTAGGCTGCGCTGGGGCCAGCCAATATCCACGTGCAGACAGACTTCGCGGAGGGTTATCATACATTCAGCAGAGAAAAAGAACTGGCCAGTGAACACAAATCTTTGTCAACGAAAGAAAGCAGATTTTGCTAACATTCTCAAGGGACTATTCGTCAATGGAGTGGAGGACAGGGAAGGCCTGCTGGAGCCCTACCGTGAGCGGATGAGAAGGGAAAGAGCCCATGACACGACACAGGGAAGGGCTGCCTTGGGGGACACGCCCGCCTCGCTCACCGCAGGGAAGACATCACGTGGGCACAGAGGGAGTGAGGTGTGTGGAAACGGAGACAATTCTCTTCAGTTATTTTTAGAAAAGAGAATGAGAAAGCATCGCTGGAAGTTTCTGACAGAAGGAAAAGCCATGGACACCTCAGCGAGCACAGAGGTCAACCCACGCCTCCTGAAAAGAGCCAGACAGTAAGCATGCTCGTTGTGTAGGCTTTTCAGGTGCAGGAAGGCAGCGAGCAGTATATGGATACAAGAGGAGGGCAGTGCCAGTGTGCGGGTTAACCCCGGGGCCATAGTTTGCGACCCGATGTAGGGGAGGAAAACGGGGGGCGGACTTGTGTGTGTTGGGAAGCTCGGGGCGCCAGTGTGGACCCGGCAGCGAGGTTGAGGGTATTTCTCCCGATGAGTGAGAATAGCGTAGAAGAGGCAGAGTTGTGGCACGGAGTGGGTCCCTGGCTCGTTACTTTCCCCAGCCGCTCTGAACAATGGTGAACCCTGTCCTTGCTCCTGCAAAGAGGGTCCGTCCAACCGCACCCCTCACCCGCCATGCTGTCCCGCCCGCTAGTTCCAAGGCCAGGTAAAACCATGGCAACAGTCTACAAGATAACATACGTTGGTCAAATGTTTTCTAGGAAACCTTCCAAGGGGATTTCAGGATAGGGGTATTCTGTACATCAGCGTAAAGCGTTGTCACGGGCACGACGTGTTTCATTTAGAAACAGCCCTTTATAAACCATGTAGTTGGTCCAACTGGTAAAGCGATGAGCCAGCGTGAAAGTCGTGAGTAACTAGCCGGATGGACTCGAAGCCACCTACTGCGTGATGAGTTTCAACGAGTCTTTTCAATGTATTTCAAAAAATACATGCTTATCAATTGTGTCCTTGGAGGTTTCATAGAGATGGGGTTTTGGAGTGAAGGGGGTTCGGAGCTGATGGCCAGGAAAGAATTCTTGAGACGTCTTTGGAGCAAAAAAGTGATTTTATTAAAGCACGGGCCGGAAGAGCTGCCCTGGGGTTACAAGGAGTGACTGCTTATACACTGTGGAGTTGGGGGGGTCAGGGCCAAAGGGAGGCCTCCGGAGGGACCGTGAGGTGCCAAAGAGGGCTCCTGAGATACCTGAGGCCTTGCTATTGTCAAGCTGATGGTTTTCCCTCTGGCAAGGCATCAGCGTCAGGATCCTCGGGGCTTCCTGGAGAAGTGTTCTCCTCTGGATTTGCCTCAAGTATCTGTCAATGGGCTGCAGGTTATAAGGACATGTAACGTCACCTGCCATTTCCTTCTGC
Organism: Lynx rufus; assembly: GCF_022079265.1. NCBI lineage: Eukaryota > Metazoa > Chordata > Mammalia > Carnivora > Felidae > Lynx > Lynx rufus. Next base: position 2,260,730 of record NW_025814889.1, read on the forward strand.
ATTTGTTCCCACATCACTGTGGAGGGGAGGGTGATATTAGGGACTCCAGGAAACGGAGTCCAAAGGTTTCTAGAGATCGGGCTATGGATAAATTTGCCTCTTTCTTACAATTTACTAAGTTATCAGCAAACTGATGGAGACGCCTGTCCTGCAAGACTGTGATCTCCATCAGCCCACCGTACGCTTCCTTTCCTCTCCTTTGTCCTTGGGCAGCAGGAGAGCCTGAGGAATGTCACGCGTCCCACCTGGGGGGAGGGGGGTATTTGTGAGGCGTCAGCTTGCCTATTCTCCCTTAGCAATAAGGTGTCTGCATTCTTCTGTTTGGCGAATCCAGGGCTAAGTCAATCACACCGCTTCCTAAGTAAGGAAATGCCTTGGCTCTCCTTAAATTCTTCAGTCTAAACTACACTCAAATCCTGTGAATAAAAGCTCAGTGATAACTTTGCATCTTTGTTCCTCAGTGTGGGATGCAAGAGCGAAGGCTGGGCAAGTGATCTTGAATAGAAATGCAGACCCCAGGGTCCTTTGCTGTCCCCCGCCTCCCACCCCACCCGGATGGAGGTCAGGCTCTACAGGCACAAGCCCGACCTGGACCTGGGGTCCACACCAGCCCCCAGAAGCACTGCTCTGCAGACCTCCTCTGGGTTTCTGAGGTGGAAAAGGACAATTACTATGAGAACGTTGTAATCATTTGGTTTCATTTCATAATTTTCGGGGAAGTCATTACAGTCCCTTGAATTGTTTGGTCATGCTGGCTAATAATTTCAGTTCTGGCCTCTAAATGTCATTCAGAAGATCTGCTAAGAAAATCAAAACGAAGAATATTAAATTATGGGGACTTGTTCCATTCGTTGATTCTCTCCCAACCCTGAGAGCTTTATTTTTAGATGAATAATTGCATCCTTTGTACTGAGAACAAATTAATAACCGCTTGCATTTAACAATTCCAATTTCACCATCGAAAAGGCTCATGTACCCAGTCAGAATGGAATATTGCAGTGACAATTAGTTAAAATTTAGCTTGCCTTGTGGAAAAAAAAATCTGTATTCCAAGGGCAGCTGCTGTTAAATGGGGACATTTAGGTTACTAGGCAAATATTAAATTAGATGAGTTTGCAGCAGCCATAAACATGTTATTCCAGAGCCCCTACAAGAAGATAATAGAAGTAATAACAAATAGGCTTTGAAATCACATTTTAATTAGTCAGACAAACTGTTTTACACAGAAACCCTGACACAGCACAGCGATGGGGCCAGGAAGCTAGTTAAACATATAGATACGAGCCAGTCTATTTGGAAATAAAAATGTACCACTTAATAAGCAGTTTTACTCAAAATAATGACTTCTATAAATCATTATAAACTAGAGAATTATTGAATTGAGAACATGCCCTGCCTGACTTTATTGTTATCCAGTGTTATCTTTGGATACCATGACAAAGTTTCAGTTATTAGATGCATGTTTTCAAGTAATATGAAATTTTATTAATATTACAAAATTATTAGAATATTTATTTCATAATATGTGTTAATTCAGTGATAAAGCCTTCCAGAGTGCTTCGTTCTATCCCCACCACCCTGTTTCTGCTGATTTTGTCACTTGGGGGATTCCAGGACCGGTCACGGGCCAACAAGTCAGAGGCCACCAGGTCACCCTAGAAAACAGGACGCACCAGTCACCAGTCTCAGGGGCCCGCCCAGTGACCCCAAAGCCCTGGTTTATAGGCTCTGCTTCTCCTGGCTTCGGAGATGACGTGCTCCAAGCTGGTGGAAGGAGGTGCGAGAGTGTGAGAAGAGTTCAGAAAAGCTAATGTTAAGTCAACATAGCTCACAGAACTTCAAGAAGTTAGACCAATATGGACAGCAAGTTTCAACAGAGGCTGGCACGGTGTCCCGGAACGTGTCAGCTGCGAACAGTAAAGCTGTTTGTGTGGAAAAGACCCAGCCCAGACACAGGACAGTCTCACCATCACCCAAGTGCACGATGCGGTAGAAACTAGAGCTGAAGAAGTTTCTTTTGGGCAAAATTTAAACTTCGTCGATGGCTTCACTTAATGTGGGGATGATCTGTCCCCAAACACTATCCCATGATACAAGCTGAGTCTGCCATCACTGCATTTCAGGCCAATTGAATTACTCTGTCTACTGAGCATCACATGTGACACAAACTGCCTTGGTTTTCAGATTTGAGAAGCCTTATGGAGAAAATATGCGCGTGCAAGAAATGAGCCTGAGAAATATTCCGGGGGAAGCTCCTATGGAGTACCAACAGTTACTGTTGCCTTCCATTCAAAGCCACGGTGCTTCTCTCCCAGAACAGGACGCGGCCAACCAGGTTTATTCCAGGAATACGTGCTCGATTCACCATTAGAAAAGGTGTACTGCAATTTATTTCTTTCACTGATCAAATTACCAAAACACATTTTCATCTCAACATATGCAGAAACACAAGTTCAATTAAGCTCTGTACCCATTCCAAGTTAAAAAAAATTTTTTTGAATGCTTATTTATTTTTGACAGAGACAGAGTGTTGAGCAGGGGAGAGGCAGAGAGAGAGGGAGACACAGAAGCAAAAGCAGGCTCCAGGCTCTGAGCTGTCAGCACAGAGCCCGACGTGGGGCTCGAACTCATGAGCCGTGAGATCATGACCTGAGCCAAAGTTGGACGCTCAACCGACTGAGCTACCCAGGCAGCCCTCTGTTCCAAGTTTTAAAAGTCTATTTTGAAACAAGTAATAGAATGAATTCTTCTCAGCTTGATAAAAGATATGTCCCCAAAAAGAAGATCTCAGCAAAAATCATACTCAGAGGTGAAACTCTAAAACTGGGGTGTTTAAACACCAGAAATATGACAAGAACACCAGCCATCACCACTTTGTTCACATTATACTACGATTCCTTGTAATGCCCTAATTCTAAAAAAAAAAATAAATCATGGGTGAAATACTGAACACTGTAAAGATATTATCTCTAAAGTGTTCTATAATCCAACAAAATATCAACTGACTTGATTTTCATTTTCCTGAGGGTATTGATAATTAGATTCATAAATTTATATGGAAAAGCAATCACTCAGATGTCATGAGGACACTCCTGAACTAGAATAGTAATTTAAATTTTAACAGACAATAGGAGCATCTGAGTGGCTCAGTTGGTTAAGTGTCCAACTTTGGCTCGGTTCATGATCTCACCATTCTTGAGGTCGAGCCCCATGTCGGGCTCTCCGCTCTCAACGCAGAGCCCTCTTTGGATCCTCATTCTCCCTCTCTCTCTGCCCTTACCCCACCTGTGCTCTCTTTCTCTCAAAAATAAATAAAAACAGTACAAAATAATAAAATAAAATAAAATTTAACAGACAGGACATTGTAGATTGCTAGGGAATGAAGAACCATACGATAGAAGAAGCAGGAACAATTGGTTTTCCATTTGGAAAGATCGGTCAAAAATTATAATTACAATATATTAAAAACCTAAATGTAAACGGTAGAATTTTGGAAACTGTTACAGAAAAAGATAGGCCTGCATCTATGAGAATTTGGAGTCATGACTTAGGTAGGATAAAAAGGTTACATGCTTTCACAAAAATCCCCAAATCTCAATGGCTCAACCCATCACTAGCTTACTCCTTCCTCACATGACACCTACCGCTGGTCCAGGGAACTCTCCAAAGACCGATGTCCTCAGGCCACAGAACCATGCAAACCTGATAGATCAAGTCCAATTTATGTATTTGGCAAAAGCAAGAACAACAAACTCTATACAGAGAAACATTCCGTATTTGCCATGTATATACCTTTATCGTCAAATCCCATCTTGTGGAGATTTACCCTATTTTCTTCCAAGAGTTACGTAGTTTCCACCCTCACCTTGAGCTCTTTGATTTGTCTCGAGCTACTTTTTGTCCACGCTGTGAGTAAAGGGTCTCGTGTCATCACCTGGCATGTGGGTGTCCGCTTTCCCCACCACGATTGATTGAAAAGACTGCCTTTTTCTCCAGCGGGTGGTCCTCACACTGCTCAGAAATTATGTGACCTTATTCTGGGCACCTTACGATGTTTTCACAACTCACAACTTTGGGGCCCTGGGGAGGTCCAAGTTAGAAAAAACAGAGGCACGCACCTTTCTTCAGTCCTTCTGGAGTCCAGCCAGGTTGGAACAGACATGATTTGGAAGTAAGGTCTGCTTGACTTTCCTAGAGACTGACCCGGGTCCCACCCGAGGACGCGGATAGCTATGTGCGCGGAACGGCCGCTGAGAGGGCAGGAGGCGGGAGGCACAAGAAGACCTGAATGCTCGCTGCCATTTTTAATTTGACTTTCTCTCGATTCAGAATTTGTAAAACTTTGTTTTCTGGGATTCTGACAACCTTGGTTCCGACAGTTTCTGCTTGTTTTTTTTTTTCATGTTTCTTTAGGGGGCAGGCACTCGGAGGTTATCTACTCGGATAGGTCGTGGCTGTCACTTCTTTAGAATGCTTTATATATTTTATGTTTGCGTTTTATTTTATTTTTTGCTTTATATATTTAAAAAAAAAATTCTGAACCACAACTGGACGAATAAATGCCAGAGAAGAACAAACATATTAGCAGGAAACAGGGGCCTTTGCTACTCCCATAACATACATTAAACTGTTTAAGCAACCTTTCGGGACCAGTCTGCAAAGCTGAGTGGAAAATTAGCAAATAGCCAGGAGAATTTGCAAGGTAGTGCATGACAGAGGTAACATCTCCAATTACTGTGGAAAGGGGCAGATTAGTCAACAACTGTGAGGTAATAGGCTAAGCAGCTGGAAAAAAAAAAACAGACTATGATTTATACACAAATTAAATTACTGCTTTCAGTTCTTATCATCTAATAGACGTGGTTATATAATATCAAGTTCTGTAGAAGAAATGTCTAAGGCACTCCCTAAAGAAAAACAACAAAAGAAACCACACAGTCAATTATTAGAATATCAAAAGGTAAGTGACAAACTGGAAAAACTATTTCTGGAATCTTTTAGAAAATTATTCAACATAGCGCTTGAACTTATTACTATAAGTAAATATATATTAAGAAAAAGTCTTAATATTTTACTAGAGTAATATTTACATAGAATCAATGATATAATATGTATGAAGGTCCATATTGAAATCATAATTAAAAAATTTTTAATGTTTATTTATTTTTGAGAGCGAGACAGAGCATGAGCGCGGGAGGGGCAGAGAGAGAGGGAGACACAGAATCCGAAACAGGCTCCAGGCAACGAGCTGTCAGCACACAGCCCGATGTGGGACTCCAACTCGTGAACCGGGAGATCATGACCTGAGCCGAAGTCAGACGCTTAACCGACTGAGCCACCCAGCTGCCTGAAACCATTGTAAAATGTTTTTATTATACTAATTTTTCAATATGTGATAAACTGTTTAAAACATTTTTAACTACTTTTGAAGCTAAACTTTCAAATGTGTTCTGAACATTCCATCTCAAGAATTCACACCATTTTAAAACAAAGAAGACCTTTTCCTTTTTATACATTTGGGGTATTTTTAATTCTCGTTGATTTTAAAAGCACCGTGATAAATATCTCACATATGCAACTTTGTACACATGTCTGACAATTCCTGCGGGAAAAATTTCCACGTTTTTAAGTCAATTGTCTCATCGAATTTTGAACTTCTCACTAAATTGATTTACAAAGGCATTTGTATCTATTTGTACTCCCTTGAGTGCTTTATCAAAAATAATATATACTTTTCTTCTTTTTGAATTCTTCATTTAGATATTTAATCAACTCTGTTGGGTGTTCCTTTATTTATTTGTGTGGTTTACACATTAAGTTTACAACACATTGTAACATGTTACAAATCTGTTCTGTACTTCTCTTTGGCATTTTTTTCATGATCCTGTTTTCCTTTATTTTTCAAATGTTCTACGGTTATCACCGTTATAAAGTCAGGAGAGAGTTAAAGAATCAATTGATAAAATGTATTATAAAGTGAGTATTCAGAAAACACAAACGAAGGAAAGCGAACGGTTGACACGTGGAGGGCGTGGGGACTTGGGGATTTGCAGCTCACGACCCAACAGCAGTCTCCAAAGAAACAGAGTCCTGGCCACCAAGAAGCGTGAGCTCAACCAGGCAAGTTTTTCCAGGCTGAGCAGATAAATGGAATCATTCACACACAAACATCGGCGCCTTCGCTTCACTTCCACAGTTTTCTGCTGTTTGAGTCTCACACGGAAAACTGATGGGGGCCACGTTTGGCTGGAGGAGGTTTTCGTGGGGACACGGCAGGTGGTGTAGGCAAATGGCTCCCCCAGACCGTACTGGACGTTGACGCAGTTTTTAGGCAGAATCTGAGACAGAAACCTTCTCTCCAGTGCCTCTCCTGTGGAACAGAACACAGAGGCATCGGGGGGACAACACTCCTCCTGTCCTGTGTTTCTCCCACTGTCCCCTCTGCCTGGCCGATGTCCTCCCGCCACAACAAGCTCATCCTTCTACTAACTCTCACCTCCTTTACATCTCGATCCGACACCCATGACGTCGAGGGCACGTCTCCCTACCCCAGACGATGCCAGGCCACCGCCAAATGCTGCCCTGTCCTGCGCATCTCGGAAGCACCTGCACACTTCAAGCTCTTAATTAATTGTTGATCGTTTCTCTTCGCTGCTTGAGTTAAAGCTTCCATGAGCTTGAGGACCTCACATCTTCGCCGCATCCTTTTAAGACCAGAAATTCTAAGAGGCTTACACTTGCCGTGCCGGCCAGCTTGCTTGTCCTCCAACATGCGGCCTGGCGCCTGCCTCGGACCTTTGTCCCAACGATTGTTGGTGAAGAGCCCTTCCTTCAGGTACCTGCTTCACCCACGCCCACACTTCATCAAGTCTGTGTGCAAAAGTAATGTGTACAAGTGTCAATTCACCGTGCTGCACGCCTAAAACTACTCCCACCTTGTGTGTCGGCTGTAGCTCAGTAAACAAAGTAAGATCACAGATCCAGACCGCAGACAGAGAACAGAAGAGGCAGGGGTGGGCAGGGAGGAAACGAGCAAACTTTCTAGAAAATAAATTGAGTAAACCTTGGAAATAGACAGATGGAAATTTGCGCTCTTTTTCTCTGCGGAAAGGGTCTTCATTGACTTAATACGCTTTATAACCTCAAAATAATTTGAATTTCTGTTTGTGTTAACTGCCTTGCCTTGCAACCTTGTTGGAATTTTTATTTGGGTTTTGTTTGTTTGGGTGAGGAGTTTGATTAACTTTTCTTGAATTGATAAAACTGTCGTTTATACATTTATTGTGTGGAGAATTATTTTTGGAATATTAACACACAGTGTATTTTTAATAAAACTTTATCTTTTGGGTTACAACAAATCATTTCTTTATTTGGCCTGAGGATTTTCACCTGAAATCCTTACTCTTAGCAAATTAAACAAAAAATCATTAGGTTTGATAAAATGCAGGGTTGTGCTTCAACGTCTATGTGAATTTTATGAAAATCAGCCCTTGGATGAAGCGAGCCTTTGCCAGATGGGGCTGCATATTGAATTAGAAAAAAAGAAAGAGGGGCGCCCGGGTGGCTCAGTCAGTTAGGTCTCGGAGAACATCTAGCGCAATCCTCTTTGCAGATGAGGAGAGCAAGCTTTGGAGCATGAGAGACTTCGCCAAGGTCATGCCACTCACACACACGGGGGTAGGATCAAGCCTCTGGGCCTTTTTACGTCCCACAGATGATGAACAATGCAAACACATTGTCCGGGGGCTTGTTTAACATAACAAAAAACAAAAAGTAAATACATCTCTTATAGACACAAATAAACATTGCTAGCTTATGAACTTAGCATGTAGAAGTTTTTATCTGCACAAAATATACAGAAGCTGATAAAATTCAGCGAATGGGACTGGGTGACCCTCAAATACCCACCTGTTCCCACACTGTAGGCATCGGTCTCACTTTGCTCTCTGATGGTTTTAAAGGAACAGGAGGGTGGCAAAAATGGTCAAAGTATCACGTGATCAGTAGCTATGATGCTTTATCTCTTTAGCGTTTCATTATCTTACAAACTTTTATTTATTTATTTATTTATTTATTTATTTATTTTTGTAAGTTGGATGTGAACCAAATGAAATGGTGCCCGGAATATGGACCGTGGACCACCTTTCCTGCTGTCCCTATACAACACTAAACCCTGGACCAAAAGCCAGGGAGCCGTTCCAATCAATACATTTTTTAATGCTGTCACTAATGAATGTAGCCTCATTAGTGAGCTAAAATTTAGGCAATCATGCTAAGATTTCTCTACCATAAGGGAGAATGAGAGATTGGGTGGAAGGCAGTAAATTTGATAGGGATAAAAGGCTATGTTCTTTAGAATAAATAAGATCTATATAAATATTCATTGACGCTCCTCTTAGTCGCGATAGCAATTCATAACAATTGCAAAGAATAAAATAAAAAGAGTAATTAGAGATGATTAGAATTCTCAAACTCATACACTCAGATGAAATGAAATATTTCTTCAGAAATCTTCAAATGACAATTTTCTGAATTAATTTTAAGTTTGCATAACCCAGAATGATCTGAACCTATCCTACTGATTACTCATGCTGAGAGAATATAATTATGATGATTCTAATATTGTTCAAAATAATTACTGCGGTTCAGCAAGTTCAACGTAAACTTGCACTAGTATGAGACTATTTGGAGATAATGTAAAGATAATCATGAACAAAATCTGGAAGGAATATGCAAGTCTTAGACCTGATAACCAAGCTGAAATGTCAGATAATGCTTCTGTAATAAACTTGGCATTGTGTCTTGATTGTGTGATTTTATCATCTTTCCTTGAAATGGGTGCCTGATTTAACTTTAAATTATACATATATATTTGTAAATTTTATTTATTTATTTGGAGAGGAAGAGAGAGACAGCTGGGGAGGGACAGAGAGAGGGGAAGAGAGAGTCCCAAGCAGGCACTGCACTGTCAGCACAGAGTCTGATGTGGGGCTCAAATTCACAAACCGTGAGATCATGATCCAAGCCGAAATCAAAAGCCAGACACTCAACCGACTAAGCCACCCAGGACCAGGATCCCCTAACTCAGGGACTTGACCCAGGACTAACTGGGTCAAGTTACCTTGACCCCTAACTCAACCCAGGACTTGAGTTGACCCCAAACTCAACCCAGGACTTGAAAGCATGATATGTTTTGAAAGCCAAAGGAATCCATATTAAAGCTATCAGACTAACCCTAACTTAAAATTTGAGAGTATCCGCATGCAGTGAATTCTTCCTTAAGGTTGATTACTGTACGTTCCAGGTTGAAAATAATGTTAAAAGTAGAGAAAAGCAAATCAACCGATAATTCAAAAATTATTTATTCATTCATTCATCTTTGTTGAGTTTATCACCTGTTGAGCTCCCATTATATTCCAGTTCCTGGTAGCCATGTTTCCCGGATTTACCTGGTCATAACGTTCATCTGGAATAGTGGCAGCAATCCCCCAGTTTACAATTGTTTTCTCTCTGCCATCTTTACAATGTGGCTTTTGTCCTCATGCACATTGTCTCCAAATTTTAAGATGCCATTCCATCCACAATGTATTTATATTGAAGGCAGGAGAAAGGAAGGAAGGAAGGAAGGAAGGAAGGAAGGAAGGAAGGGGGAGGGAGGGAAGGAAGAAAGAAAGAGGGAGGGAGGGAGGGAGGGAGGAAAGGAAGGAAGGAAGGAAGGAAGGAAGGGGGAGGGAGGGAGGGAAGGAAGAAAGAAAGAGGGAGGGAGGGAAGGAGGAAAGGAAGGAAGGAAAGAAGGAAGGAAGGAAGGAAGGAAGGAAGGAAGAAAGAAAGAAGGCTGATGTCTATGCCAGACTAGCAAAAGCTTCAGCCCAATCCATAGAGTTTTGGGATCACTGTGTCTGGTTGGCCAGCACTGTGGCCCAGGGTCACTTTCTGCCGTAAATGAATCAGGATAATGTGCATTTTGTCTAGACATACTGCTTCCTTAAACAAAATTAACATTGGTTATCCATGAAAAAGGAAAGAATGTACAGTGAGTAGGTGACCTACAGTGTCTGCTGAGTAATCGATGAGTGAGGCACAGTGTTGTAAGGAAATAATAGGCTCAAGTGAAATCAGCTTGTAAGAACTATTTCTTCTTACCTGATAATGAGACCAAGTGTGAAACAGCCCTTTCTCCCTTCTGTATATTCTTCAGAATGTTTGCTGAAGTCTTTCTTCTTCAACAGTGCCTCTCATTCTTATTTCTAATTGAAATGTGTCTGTTCCTAAAAGCTATGTGACTGACCACAATCACATTTCTATAAAGGAATCTCAAAAACACAATTACAGTTGTCCACAGTGTCTATCTGCAGGAATGGGGATGTAATCTGCACACCCGGCAATGTGGGTTGGCTCCATAACTTAGGAACCACACGCAGCCATGAACATGTAGATCTATCTGAGAATAAACTGGGATGAATTAGAAAGCTACTCAGAGCAGTGTTCGTTAACAATGGCAGGTCTTTAATCAGACGCTCAGGGCTGCGGGGTGCTTGAGTGGCTCAGTCGGCTAAGCATCCGACTCTTGATTTCGGCTCAGGTCAGGATCTCACAGTTCTTGAGTTCGAGCCCCACATTGGGATCTGTGCTGACAGTGCAGAGCCTGCTTGGGATTGCCTCTCTTTCTCTCTCTCTATCCCTCCCCCACCAAAATAAATAAATAAACTTAAAAATATGTGGCAGTATAGACAAAGTAAGTATGTTTACTGATCTGTGTTCACGGTAATGCGTTTTTCGGCTGATGGTGTGAGAGGATAATTTTACCTCCTTGTTTGGCTGGTTCATTACTTTAATTAGATTAAATCTGGTAAGGATTATTTGGTAAGATTTGGGGAAGGAGATGAAATGAGGCTATTGGGAAACGCCACTGTGTGTCCAGGTTTCAGTGTATGAGGAGCATCAAAATGGAGAGGGGAGAGGGAGGTGCTCGGAGGGTGTAGGGTTTTTCCCATATCCAGTCCTGTTCCACCTTCAGAAAAGTGATAGAGTAAATTTAAAGAAAGGTTTTTTAGCTCATCACCCTTGGTGGACAATATATTATTATTCGTTTTCAAAGAGCAAGTTCTTTCTATTTGGTATTTTTGGAATTAAAAAAAAAAAAATCATCCCTAACTGTAGACCCACATATGCCACTTAGAAGCCCTGGGTTGCCTGGAATTTCTATTAATATTCAGCCCTGTTGCAATTCTAAAACATGAGGGTTTCTACCAACATTCCGCCTTGCACAGGTCACGGGCAACAGACCATGCTCTGGCTGGTTCGGTGAGACACGAATTGTGAAAAACTTCAGTTAGATAATATGATCGTCTGAGAATTTGGGGGAAGATCACAAGTCAGCATTGGAGACGACCCGAGAACACAACAACTGACCACACCGTGAGCTCCTTGGACACCACACCACAGTCACGGGGAAGCAAAGACACATGGGACGCCAACCAGAGGCTTGGGCACTGTCGCCCCACACTGAGCAGCTCCACGTGCACTGCCGATCACTGGAAGATGGGGATTTCCGAGTGTGTCCAGTTCCTGAGAGTGCCTCGCCTGATTCTGTGTCTCAGGGCACACAGGCTGGACCACACGCCTGTGTTCTAGCATCAGAGGCATGTCATTATTCAGGGGGAGCAGGACTCCATACATCTCCCAAACACACAGAGGGGCTTCGAAAATGCTGGGCATGTTCCCAACACACATTCTCTAGCAAGGGGGTTTCAATATAATGTCCAGATCATTTTTATTCCATCTAAATAATGACATATGAGAAACTCCTCGCTCGAGCTCTTGCTTACAATGATGGGAAAAGAGACGGCAACGATCCCAACCACATCGAGCCTGTTTCAGTTAAAACCAACCAAGCAGCCATCAACACGTGTGCAGGAGAAGCAGTAAGATACAAGCTTGGTTAAGTGACAGCTTTGTGGCTTCTTGATGACACGTCTAAAAAAAAAAAAAAAGAAAAACTTGTCTTTTGGTAGTCTCCATTTCCCTTTTTTCTTATTCTTTTGCCTCTCTTTAACTGCTACGCGGTGTCTAGAAAAGTAGATGTACTGAAGATAGTTAATGACGGACTTCTGGGACAATCCCGAGTGCACCCAGGTATTATACATAGAATATTGACTTTCTTTTCTTGTTTGCATTTTTCTGTGTCACATGCATGACATCCCAGTGTCTGTTTCTCCGTCATGGGGCTGGAGGAAGTGGAGAGTAGCATTTCCAATAACATACTAAAAAAATATGAATAATAATTTCTGAAACTCCACACTGTATTTGTTCAGCAAGTAGTGTAGGCTTAAGGCCAGAATTGGTCACGGAAGGCAGGATTTTCTGAATTGGGTTAGTGTGTCAAAAGTCGAGATGGGGGCGCCTGGGTGGCTCAGTCGGTTGAGCGTCCGACTTCAGCTCAGGTCACGATCTCGCGGTCCATGAGTTCGAGCCCCGCGTCAGGCTCTGGGCTGATGGCTCAGAGCCTGGAGCCTGCTTCCAATTCTGTGTCTCCCTCGCTCTCTGTCCCTCCCCCGTTCATGCTCTGTCTCTCTCTGTCTCAAAAATAAACGTTAAAAAAAAAAAAATTAAAAAAAAAAGTCGAGATGGGAGAACGCAGGTAAGGCGGAAGGGATACGATTTCCATTTGTCACTGGGGTTTGGCCCTCAGTGTGGGAGGAGGCGGTTTAGACCTTGAAAAAGGCCACTATCTGCTCCTTTGGGTTGTGAGGGTGAAGGATGGAGAAGGGACAGAGGGAATGTGATTAGACCACAGCCAAGGGCCTCACTCCTGCCCCAGTCTCAAACTGGTGGGAGGTATCTTCAGAAGCATCCCCTCTGCAGGGGGCAGATGGAGACCTCAGGGCTGGTAGCACCTCCCAGCAGGCTTCGGGGATGGCTCCCCAGAGTGTGGGGGATGGCAGGGGACCTCGTCCAGGTGACGCACAAGGCCTTACTGAAGGGGCCAGCGAAGGCCAGCACAGCAGCGGAAGGACCCCAACGGCAGAGGGGAGGCAATGCCCCCCCCCCACCTTCACCGTCTCTTCTCAGCCTCCTGACTCCAACATTTTCTGTAAGGAGGACCAGACTACTGAGACATTTTGCCCAAAGCACAGTTTAAAATATTAAATCGGATGAACATTGCCCTGTTGGACTCTTATGTGAGCCCACCCCCAGGGCAGGACAGGAGAGGCTTCATAAGGACGAGAAGAGTACTTATTTCCATGGAGAAGTAAACGCAGTCGCTTCGTCTGGGCGGTTGGCTGGGTGGCTTTGTCACAAACAGGCAAGAACGAGTCCAGAGTCATGAACGAGGGTTGAATGAGGTGGAGATTGTGCAGCCCTGTGTATCCGAGCAGTTTTTCTAGAACAGTGCCAGTGGAGTTTGATTTAGCAAAAGTGTTTCAGAGAAAAACAATGCAGGTTAGACAATAAACCAGATTACAAAGAAGCAATATTTCCAAATAGTAATCAGTCAAAATAAATACCATTTGTACCATCAAGATTGCCTTAGCTACCACTCGTAAATAATGAAATCCCCATTTTTAAACAACAAAATGTCCTGACTAAAAGCTCAGGTGACAGTGACAGAAGACTTAAGTAAAGCTAATTATACGGATGCCATGAACGAGTGAGCACCGGCCGTGAGCCTTCTCCACGCTGGCTGAGTCCTGGACTGGCATCCACGAGGAGGCAGGGTGACGTGTGATGCTGAGGACAGGGGCAATCAGGGAGGACACGGGCCTGAGCAGGTGTAACCCTTTTGAGGGGGAGGAACTCCTGTGTGTGCAAAAATGATACGAAACACGAGAGTGCACGTGGTCACAGCCTCAACTGTAGCCCGGACGGTGTGATCAAAGTTGTTCCATAAAGAAAGTAAGTTTGCATGTGGGTGATGGAAAATACATAGAATTTGAGTTCTGGGATGATAAGGGAAGCATATCTAGACTGTTCTCATAACCCTTATTAGCCATCCAACTCTTTAAGGAGGTTTCAAAACCACTCAGTACGAATGCAACCAATCTCCTCTATCTACATAAGCAGCTATAAGATGTGTGTGTGTGTGTGTGTGCGCGTGTGTGTATTACACACATGTGCGCTTACAACGGAGATGAAATGGTGATGATGTTCAATACCAATTATTCCATTTACTACCTTTGCTTCCAATTAAAGGGTGGCAACTTGACGTTGGCTACCTGCCTATGTTTTTGTTTTAAGTGTTTAGTCATTTGTTCATCTGTAAGTGTAGGAATTGCTGATCTAAACAACCAAATGGCAGATACTTTCAGACAGATTTCCATCTCCAGATTAGAGGTCTTACCGCTTCCAATTACATACATAATTTCGTTCCCATAGATTCTAATCTCCTGTCTTGAAGGAAGATAAAAAGACAAATCCCGATCATTAATGCATTGCTGTTAGTTTGCTATTTGTGTCTTCCTGTGCACCTGGGAAGGATCCTTCCCTTAAATTTTTCCTAGATTAACACCAAGCAAGCAAATGCACCTTCACAGAAACCTAGTACCGCGTCTGATGCTTGGTGCTTTTAATAGCCTTACACGTTGAATGAAAGGGAGACATATTTTTCTAATTATATCATTTATATGTAAATTAAACACTAATATTATCATTATATAAAGAAGTTCCCGGAAATTTTAGTTAGCTGTGTATTGCTTGACACATTTGTATTATAATTCGACTCATTTCCATGGGAGGGCTGGTTGCAGACAAAGTGTCAGGGCAGGCATTTCATTCTTTCTGCTGCTTTTGTTAAGCAGAAATTGCTTTTGTGACACAGATTTGTTGCCTCAAAAATCCCCCAGTTCATGTTCAGAGTTCATCAAAAGCTCACTATGATTTCTGGCACAGAGAGAGGAAGCTGAGGAGGTGAGTATCGAAAATGATCCGGGAATGCGGTCAGCATTTTGATACAAGATGCCTTTTATTTATTTATTTTTTTTTAATTTTTTTTTTTTAACGTTTATTTTTTTTGGGACAGAGAGAGACAGAGCATGAACGGGGGAGGGGCAGAGAGAGAGGGAGACACAGAATCGGAAACAGGCTCCAGGCTCTGAGCCATCAGCCCAGAGCCTGACGCGGGGCTCGAACTCGCGGACCGCGAGATCGTGACCTGGCTGAAGTCGGACGCTTAACCGACTGCGCCACCCAGGCGCCCCGATACAAGATGCCTTTTAAATGTTAGTGTTTTTCCTTCCGTAAATCCTTAAAAGCTGTCATGGAACTTTTCCTCCTACCTTCTCTCATTAATCTTAGAAGCAACTTATTTTTCAATATTTGAGATCATTTCTATAAGTGGGATAAAATTTGATGTACATTTTTATTTTCAGGCTTTTCTGTGCTCAGATATCTGTATTTTCAAAAATAGTAAGAAATGCATCTACTTATGACAAAAGGTTTGACTCTGAAGCACTTAGTGCAGGTGGAAATTAAGCATTTTCTATTCTGTATTTAGAGAAAAATGGACGTGTTACTTCTCAGCTACAGTAGCTATTATCTGAATTTCCCTGTATGCCACTGAAATGAAAATGATCATTTTCTCACGGGAAAAAAAAAAAAAGAAAAGAAAAACAAGGTTCTGGATAAATCCTATAAACAATTCTGGCATGTTCTCCTCTTTGCTTGTTTCTCTGGTCTTCTCCAAGATTCACTATCAAGGCAGAGGTAAGGATCCACCCCAGGCAAAGGGCTGTGTGGCCACACACACTGGCCGATCTTCCCTGTGGCCTTCCCATCACCGGTTCCAGGTCTAGAAGGCCTGTCAAGGTAACAGCTACTTTAGTCCCCATTTCCTTAGTGTTTGAACTTAACAGGGAGAATTATGTGGCGACAGTCTTCATACAGAGTTGGGAAACTGTAGTTCTACCTTGTAACATTCCTGGCAGTGTGTTTATTTGAACCCTGGTTCCGACACGTGATCCCAGATGAGGACTCTAAGTTGCTTGTTTTGTTCATTTTTTTAAGTTTATTTATTTATTTTGAGAGAGAGGGAGAGCATGGGCAGGGGAGGGCAGAGAGAGAGAGAGAGAGAGAGGGGAAGAGAGAATCCCAAGCAGGCTCCCACTGTCAGCGCAGAGCCCAATGTGGGGCTCGATTCCACAAACCATGAGATCAGGAGGAAACCAAGAGTCAGGCTCAACGGACTGAGCCACCCAGGTGCCCTGGACCCCAAGGTTTTCTTAAACAAAGAAGATCACATGCAACATTAGCATCATACAAACTCTGAGAGGCATTCTTACCACCAATGTTTGAAACTTTGATTCAAGCCTTTAAAAATGCATTTGACCTCTGACCTCTTTTTTTTAATGGTTTTATTGATTTTTGAGACAGAGAGAGACAGAGCATGAGTGGGGGAGGGGCAGAGAGAGAGGGAGACGCAGAATCCGAAGCAGGCTCCAGGCTCTGAGCTGTCGGCACAGAGACGCGGGGCTCGAGCCCACAAACTGTGAGATCATGACCTGAGCCGAAGTCAGACGCTCAACTGACTGAGCCACCCAGGCGCCCCATTGAGCTCTTTTCTTGACAGCATTGATGAATCCACCTCAGAAATCAAAGGCCTCCGCAGAGCTGTTCTCTGGGCTTCCCCGCTGTGGATGTGGGGTCCTCAGGATCCCGCCCAGACTCTTCCAAAGGTTCCCGGGGGAGGGCGGATCCCGTGGAAACTCACTCTTTGCCTCTCAAAGTCAGGGTGTCCACAAAACTCCTTTCCCAACCCAGGACACGTTTCAGAGGAAGAGGGAATGTGTAGAAGTTCATGATGGCAGAACACAGGAAATCAGGCCCATGCAGCACAACCTCCAAGTGTGGCCGCCTCACTGAAGGCAGTTGAGAGCGTATTTATTTTTAAGCCATAATATCTAAATATTCCTACCCACATCAGTCCCTAAATTAAAATATATATATATATGCGTTCTCTGAGAATAAAATTGGAAATACCAAAAACGCCCTAAAGCTATTTCGGCTGGCAGATCAGCCCCCATTTTCATTAGAAACGTGAAAACTGTGTATGATACCATGAATAAGGAATAAGGCTTTGTTTGGCGGAGGTATAACATTGGGGGTTTAGTAATCTGTCCCTTATTGTGTGTCTAAATTGGATGCCTGGATAATAATTTAGCCTAAGCCACCCGGAAGAGATGGTGACTTATATAAATCATACACCACTGAGTATATAGCTCACTAAACAAATACCAACAGAAAGAATAATGTTTGCCTAATGGTGGTGAAATGTCAGACAAAACGTAGACTCAGCAAAGCAATCACCATCAGCCTACCCAGAATAACCCCATAAAACATCACATTCAAGGGCATGGGCGTCTCCACTGTCTTGTGTGTCCCAAGGGAAAGAAAGTGTTCTTCCTCCGTTAGAAGGGAAGCAGTTCTGTTGTTTTATGTCTAGATTAGGGTTTGGTGGGCAAGATGAACTCAGAGAAAGAGGACGAGGAAACGGAAGAAAGGAATAAAAGTAAAACAAGAGAAAAGAAAAGGACTAATCTTTGACTAATTGAAATCCATTTCCTTTGGATGGAGGTCACCACTTCCCACTAGGATAAAATAAATCTCTTCCCATCCCGCTCACTACTCTTCACATAGTGTGTATTTGGATATCAAGGAAAGAAAGCAGAAGCGAAAGGAGAGATATTCAAAGAAAATGACAATAAATTAAATGACATGTTGTGTCTCAAATACTCACCAGCAAAAATACCATAGTATCTTCTGAGCATATTTTCAGTTCAGTTCTTATTACCAGATGCAAAGTTTACTATCTGTTCTCTTTTACTGTCAACTACACCCTGGGTTGGTTGATTTGAATAGCAGTGTTCTCCTTCAGTAATCACCATCTAAGTTGTGAATGGCGTGTCTCGTAACGATGCCACCATGTTAAAAGTCAGTACTTCATGTACACCAAGACTAGGAACACGTATTAATTAGAAAGGCTTACAGCAATGGTTCTTAGACTGCCAGCCATACCTTTTTTTTTTCTCATTTGGGTCACTTAACATTTTTCTCCTACTTGCAGGTACAGTGGGACATATTTTCTGAGCCGTGACCTTGAGATTTAGGCAAGGGTGTGTGACATCTAATTATGACTAACATTGGTATCTGAGTTTGAATATCTTATGGGTGAATAACAAAAATGTTTTTTTTAAAGTAAACTGAAGTATTTATTGAGTAGGACATTGTGTATGTTACTATTTAAGAATAAAATGAAACAAAGTGTATTTCCTTTCCTCAAGGATCTTACAGTCTAGATATGCCGGATGTGAAAAAGTGTTAAACAACTTACAACATTTTACTAAATGTGCAGCATGATTAAATGCTAAATGAGAGCGGGGCATACATGTTCTGAGTCTGGAGCATGGAACTAGCAGGACACAATTAATCTAGAACTTACCTCCGGATACTATGGAAAACCTAGTATCTAGCAAAATATAACTGAGGCAAGAAAACATGTTTGGAGTTTACAAATGGACTTTTAAGTGTCCAAGTGTTCGTAGTTTATGATTTGACAGAAGAACTACTTAAATTCGTGGGAGGTCCAATCCCTTAGTCATGGAAAATGGATTATTCTGCTCATTATAATTTGAGCATGAAGAGTGAGATAGTGAGGCAACGTGTTAGCAGTGATTATGGGGAAGACCAGAGGAGATCAATCCTACCGCTGGGAGCAGACAGCTTGGATGGCTCAACTGAATCATGTGACAGCCACGCAGTCCGGCAAGATGGCACCCTGAGCCTGTTGTGGACAGCATTCCATGCCTTCCGAGAGCTCTTTGGTGAAGCCATCTAAACCTTCCTGAAAACCAGTGAAAGTAAAGAGAATGGAAGCAACGAGAACCACTGTTTCCCTGTCCCTCATAACTCAGTATCTTAGTTCCCAGGTTCCTGAAGAGGAGTAGATAAAGGAATAAATGTGGACAGATGAGCAACTCTCCTGGTGATAGATATACTTTTGGCGAATCTTTATTTAATAGTCTTTTTTTTCACCAGTTGGAATGAAACAAACCAATAATGGCTCAAGTTTCTTTTAGTGTCTACCAAACCTGGAGGTCAAAGCACACTGAGTACGTTATGGCGCCCCAGAGCAGAATCTGTTCTGTTGATAATATATATTCCTGCAAGAGAAACAAACATTAAAAGAGAAGGAGCAGAGGCCGGCGGCCAGAGCAAACCAGACATCGGGGCCATCTAAACTCTTTCTCTTATTTTGCAGCAGGATAAGCACGCCACTCACTCAGAAGCCCAACCTCGTCTGAAACCCAGAACCTCCAACTCTCAGTCCTATGGTGCCTCTGTAGTGATTCCACGCTTAGCCCAAAATTAATAGCACAGAGTATTCGTGAATCTCATTATGGGTGATGAGTCCTGGAATACAGGGCAGGCAACTTGTACGGTCGACGATGAGTATGGTTCCCAGGAAGACGTATGGGCAAGAAGGGGAGAGGTGTCTGGAACAGTGTCCCCAGCTGGGTGGCAATGCCTGCGTCCACTCCGATTAGGTGGACTGAGCACACCCAATGCACCCGAGGCTCCGTTCTCCTCCCCAGAACATCTTTGTCATGATGATGGCAAATCCAACGTAAGTGGGTGCACTTGTGAGACCCTGCTGATCGTTGTGAAGTTTTGGGTTCCTGTGAGAATTATATTTTTTATTGAAAATGAATTTCTCATTCTGTCTTCTTACTCAGGAAACTGATAAGGAAATTCAGAGAATGGCACCACGAGTATCTCTTTTTACAAGGACGTTTGCACTTCACATCATCAGTTAATAGTTTGGCTTCCTGGGCTCGTACCTTGGTCTCGCGTGCTTGACGGATATGAGTCCGTAATGAAGAAGTAATATAATTTTTGATGTACTCGGGAAATGCATTCTGGGTTTGTCAAGCTAAAGGCTAGATCCTGATGATGGCAAATGAAAGAATATGTATATTTGGAATGCATTATGTGATTCTTGGGAGGCAATGTCTTAAGTGCGTTAATGAAGCTTCCTAATTTCCGGGGTTATGTTGTAGACAACCACACCTGTCACCACGTACTTCCCAACTGTGTGTCACGCTCAGGCTTCCGGGAAAGTGAAACCTAGCACTGCGTCCTCATTACCTTATTAAAGAATTACTGAACTCCCCTAAAAGGACTTCATTCTTTCAGAATATCCCACTTTTCTCTGAAAATGGAAAATCCGTTACCTGATGGGGATGGTACTCTTCGACGTCAGACACTTTTGAATAAGTAATAAGCTTGTGTCTGGGAGTAAAATCACAAGCCCACCCTTAGGCTCTTTTTTCTCATCCGTGCTGATCGGAGGGCCTCGCTCTCGAAGACCCTGGCTAAAGAAAAGCGTATGCCTTTGGCTCATTTGTTCTGTTTCCCTCCGCAGATGTTTCCAAAGACAGACAGCCACACACTCAAGCTGGAGACACAAGTATGGGAACGTGTAAATTACCCTTCTTTAAATGATGTGTGTATGTGGCACAGCTTTTGTGTATATTCTACATTTCATTAAAGTATTTTTTTTTTTTTAAGAAGCAGCTGATTTGTTTTCCTTGAGCACAGCACTATTTTTCACAGCACTATTAACCATTACCGCAGTCTGGTGGGGAAGTGCTATTTGTAGAACCTGGGTGCCTGGGGCTCCAGAAACACTAGATTGATATATTTATTAGACACGGTAACAGACATCTTTTGATGGAAAATGAAAGAGGTTGGCTTGCGTCATGATAAATGTGTCATTCTCAAATATTTGTAAACAAGAAAAGGTCAGGGCTCCTGCATGGCAGGAGAGGTAAGAGAACCCAAACTATATTTGGGATAGGCGTTGCAGGGGGGGATCCAATGACTGACTTGCTGCAGGGTCACTAAATAAAAAGTCCTCACAGCGTGATTCACTGTGTGGGGGGCGCACTCAGCAGCAGTGTGGTTGAGAATGGGATCTCTGGAGCTAGGCTACAGGCTATGGAACTGTGCCCCAGGATCCTGTACCCACTGTGAGTTTCCATTTACTCAACTGTGGAATGGAGACAATGAAATTCTGCTTCTGAAGTCATTAACCTAGCGCCTGGCACAGAGTAAGGACTCAATAAATGTTAATTATGCCATTAGGAATTGTTTGTTGAAACACCACTGTGCTCTCCGTTATGTATTATGGGGAACAGCTGAGTCATATTAAACACAAATGGTGATTTTAGAAAGAAACCCCCGTGCACGATGGCACGCCACTCGACAAGGTTAAAATGCACACGTCGTCAGGATGTCACCTTGACTAACGGCTACGGCTTGGAGCGCCTAAGGGTATGGAAGTATAGAGAGGAGGCAGAGGGACATAAGCACTGAGAAACATTGGGCTGGACTCCCAAGAACAGGTGGGATTAGGATTAGCGAAAGAGAGGTTCTCAAGGAAAAAGCAGAAGGATGGATAAAAGGCACAGCTTTTCTGCCATCGGGTGTGTGGATCTGGATAAGTCCAAACTGGAAAACTCTGGTGCGAATCAAGCGTGGAGAAGTTCATTTTGGTCCAATAGGCAAGGAGCATGGTAGAACGCCCACATGACCCACGGGCTTCCTCTCTCAGAGCTTCCAAAGCTTGGAATATTTCATAGATCAGATGGCAGTTTTGTCAAGGGTGGGACAACCCCTGATGGCTTTCATACCCTCAAGATTTAGAGCCTAAATTCATAGTCCTCAGTTTAAACTTCCAGCATCACCTCAAAAGTCCATTTGTGGTAAGATTCTTATAGTGCAGTGACGTCACAAGAACTCAGCAAGCTCATTCCCAGAAGCATGCAACAGGAAGTCAGGCATGGAGACACAAGTAAGGAGACACAAGGAAACCATTGAATAAAATGACCTGGACACTAACTGGGACCCCAAATCTCTTCTTACAACAGCTATACTCGTTCAAATCACCAGACCTACAGCTTGTGGAAATCTAGTGGTCAGTGTGTGTGTGTGTGTGTGTGTGTGTGTGTGTTTCCTGAATTTCTACAGAGTAGTGCTCACATGGGCACAGACCGGAGAGAATGTTAGACTCATGTTGAAATTTCAGTTGTGGGGCGCCTGGGTGGCTCAGTCGGTTAAGCGTCTGACTTCGGCTCAGGTCATGATCTCACGGTCCGTGGGATCGAGCCCCGCGTCGGGCTCTGTGCTGACCGCTCAGAGCCTGGAGCCTGTTTCAGATTCTGTGTCTCCCTCTCTCTCTGCCCCTCCCCTGTTCATGCTCTGTCTCTCTCTGTCTCAAACATAAATAAACGTTAAAATTAAAAAAAAAAAAAAAGGAAAGAAATTTCAGTTGCTTGCTTAATCTTTCAATTGAGCATCGTTTTTTAGTGTCTCCTGGGTGTGGGTCCTCACTGGGATAGGAGGCCGTGAAGCCGAAGGAAACAGCAAGTTGTAGAAACAGATTTTAGCACCAGAAGGTGTAGTGTAGAAGAACTCATAAACTCTAGTGCATCATAATAACTGATTATTCAAATGTCTTTAAAAATGAGAGTTGACTGTATATTCGTCATTTTCTAGGTGCTACAAGGGTGAAAAGAGTCATTTTTTTAAACTTCTTTTTTAAGGCTTATTTGTTTATTTTGAGAGAGAGAGAACAGGGGAAGGGCAAGAACAGGGAATAGAGAGAGAGAGGGAGAGAGAATCCCAAGCAGGCTCCGCGCTGCCCGCGCAGAGCCCGACGTGGGGCTTGAACCCACAAACCGTGAGATCATGACCTGAGCTGAAACCAAGATTCAGACACCCAACCGACCGAGCCACCCAGATGCCCCGAAAAGAGTCATTTTTAACGTGTGCCTTGGTCTTTGCTTAGAACGCAGACTCCCACATAACCGACTTACATGAAATACATGCTTTCCGACTTTCCCTAAGCGATACTTTCCTTCTTTTATGACTGAAGACTTTTTCCTCGTATCACTCTGGAAGCTGTGTTGTTATATTTGTGCCTGTTGCTTTTGTTACTGTCTTGGGTTTAACCGCAGAAAGAGATTTTGGGTACTTCTACTTTCCCACAGTTGACTGTGAGTAAGTTAATTAAGGAAAATCAAAACTGAATTTCACTTTTGCAGAGAAGTGGGGGTTAGTCAGCTGAGTCTCCCCTGTGACGTGCAGACGTTTTATGGGCAATCTAATTTAAGTTCCCTGCCGAACCCTGATCGCGGGCTGAGTTGTTAGTGAGCCATGGGGTTTCTGGGCCACATCCCACGCCTCGCTGTGGCAGGTTGGAGGGACTTGGGGTGCAATAGCAGTAAAACAGGTAATCACACAGGTCACACTGTCATCAAACCCGAGCGTTAGGTTACCTTGCAGTTCAGAAAAAAGGCAGCATTGTCATAGTATTTATCGTATAGCTTTGAAAACAAACATTCAGGAATCCCTGCAGTGAAAATTATACAGCAATTTTCACTGCTTAAAATTTACTGCCATCCAAATAGAAGATGAAACGTCTTCAAATCCACTCACACTCCCCACCTCCCCCCCAAAAAACATGGTTTGTTGTCGCTGTTTCTCCAACAGAATGTGCCCAACATTGTCAACCTTATCCAGACGAATATCTCATATAGTAGCTTTGTCTCTCTAGAGTAGTCAAGGCTTGGAATGCTAAGCAGGTAGGGTTCCCAGAATAGTCGTTAGGGACTATTAGGGACCATCAGGTGGCTAAGAAACACTTACCTAGTTTCTCTCTCACTCCTACCTCGAATGACCAGCTTACACTTCTCTCCTGTGCACGTCCTGTCTCTGATGATTCTCCCTCAGGAAGTAAGTGACTGGCATGTGGGAGCCTCTGTGGCCTCACCTCCTTCCAGCTCCCTGCCTTGTTCCTTAACGTTCTTGCCCTGTGTGATTCCTCTCCAAGTTTCCATGTCCTTTCCTAGAACTGTGCCCGTGGGCCTACAATGAAAATTCTCCTGGTGCTTTCCAAATCTGTTGGTTTACAAAGCGTCCCTCAGGATCTAGCCAGACGACAACTCCACTGGGCAACTAGATCTGACATCTCTTGATAAGTGGTTGGCTCTTCTTCTAATTGCCTACAGTTTGGGGCAGTGTGGCTGTGAACGTGACCTGCATGCATCCATTTATTTACAAGTCTGGTTTGCTCCCAAGGTGGTAATATACTTAATGTTAGAAACGATAGCGTATTGATTTATTTTTATCCTGAAGTTTAGGATTGCTCGGAAGATGGTGAGGACACAAATCCATTTATTTCTGTAAACTTTGTATGTCCCAGAAGACTGAAATAACTAGCCCAGAAAACTGTATGTGGGCGTATGGATCCAGTCTTTGCGGAATGAAATATGAAAATTAGTCTGCAGAGCACAGGGTTGAATCCAGGCTTCTATTCGTTCTCTAGGGAGTTGGAGGAGATGATGGGCCTCAAAACTATTTTTATCATCCAGTAGCTTCAAAATGAGTATTTCCTCAACCTTTGTTGGGCTATTCTCCCAGGCACTATGCGTTATACACAAATTATGTGAAGACCCTTGGCATTAAAAACAGACAACAGAAAAACTTTCTTGCAGGAATTTTACTACTCCATAACTCTGACCTTTCAAATAAAGAGAGAAAATTGTCATATGTGGCCTTGATTATATGGAGGCACGTTCCTTCAGAAAGCTTTTCCTGTAAAATCACGAATAATAAAGAGACGCTCACCCTCACTTTTTTTTTTTTTTTTTAATTCAACCTAGTACTGGAAATCCTAGCCAGAGAAATTTGGCGAGAAAAAAGAAAAAAAAAAAAAAAAACACCTCACACTGGAAAGGAAGAAATAACATGTGCTTGCAGATGACATGATCTTACATATAGAAAACTCTAAAGACTCTACCAAAAAACTGTTGGAAATAGTAAACAAATTCAGTTAAGTTGTAGGATACAAAATCAATAGACAAAACATGTTGTGTTTCTATACACTATCAATGAACTGTCCAAAAAGAAAATTAAGAAAACAATTCCGAGGCGCCTGGGTGGCTCAGTCAGTTAAGCAACCGACTTCAGTTCAGGTCATGATCTTGCAGTCCGTGAGTTCGAGCCCTGCGATGGGCTCTGTGACAGTTAAAAAAAAAAAAAAAAGAAAGAAAACAATTCCATTTACTATAGGATCAATAAGAATAACTTATTCAGGAATAAACTTAACAAAGAAGGTGAAAGATTTGTACACTGGAAACTACAACAAATTGATGAAAGAAAGTAAAGAAGACACAGATTAATGGAAAAACATGGATGGGAAAACTTAATACTGCTGAAATGTCCATACTATTTAAATCAATCTACAGCTTCCATCAAAATTCCAATGGACTTCTTATAGAAATAGAAAAAAACGATCCTAAAATTTATATGGAAAAACAAAGTAAACAAGAGAGAGAACAAAACTGAAGCATTATACTTCCTGATTTTAAAATGTATTACAAAGCACAGTAATTAAAATAGGATGGCCCTGGCATAAAGATCAATGAAACAGAACAGAGCTCCAAAAATAAACCCACATGTACAGGCAATGGATCTTTGACAGGGCAGCAAGAACATGCCATGGAAAGGACAGTCTCTTCCAAACAAATGGTATTGGCAAAACTGGACACCCAGAAGCAAAAGGATGACATTGAGCCTCTACCTTAGGTTGTTCGGGGAAATCAACTCAGAATGGATTAAAGATTTAAAGATAATACCTGAAACTCTAAGCTCCTAGAACAAAACATACTGGAGAAACTTTGCGTCATTGATCCCAGTAATGATGTCATGGATCTAACACTAAAAGCACAAAAAAACAGAAGAAGAAAATAGACAAGTGGGACTATATTAAATTAAAAGCTTCTGCACAGCAAGGAAAACAATCAACTCAGTGAAAAGGCAATCTATATAATGGAAGAACATATTTGCAAACCACGTATCTGTGAAGGAACTAACTTCCAAAGTATATGAGAAATTCTTACAACCCAATACCAAAAAGATAAATAACTCCATTCAAAATGTGCAGAGGGTTTGAATGGACATTTTTTCAAAGAAGACATACGAATAGCCAACAGGTGTACAAAAAGAGCTCCATATGACGCATCATCGTAAAAATGCAAAACAAAACCACGATGAGCTATCATCTCACACCTGTCAGAATGGCTAATAAATACCAACAACACGAGAAACAACAGGCGTTCGTGAGAATATAGAGAAAAAGGAACCCTCTTGCACCGTCGGTGGGATCGCTCACCGGTGGAGCCACAGTGGAAAACAGTATGGAGTTCCCTCGAAATATTAAAAATAGAACTGCCATGTGATACATCAATCCCACTTCTGGGTAGAGACCTCAAAT
This sequence comes from Lynx rufus, assembly GCF_022079265.1. Classification (NCBI taxonomy): domain Eukaryota; kingdom Metazoa; phylum Chordata; class Mammalia; order Carnivora; family Felidae; genus Lynx; species Lynx rufus. The sequence continues at coordinate 2,287,062 of NW_025814889.1, forward strand.
AATTTAAACGGGGATCTCAGAGAGATACCTTCTCTCCCATGTTCCTTGCAGCATTAGTCACATCAGCCGAAATATGGAATCGACCCACATGTCCATCAACACATGAATGGACAGAGAGAGGTGGCACATGCAGACAGTGGAACATAATCCAGCCTTAGAAAGGCAGAAACCAGGGGCGCCTGGGTGGCGCAGTCGGTTGAGCGTCCGACTTCAGCCAGGTCACGATCTCGCGGTCCGGGAGTTCGAGCCCCGCGTCGGGCTCTGGGCTGATGGCTCGGAGCCTGGAGCCTGTTTCCGATTCTGTGTCTCCCTCTCTCTCTGCCCCTCCCCCGTTCATGCTCTGTCTCTCTCTGTCCCAAAAATAAATAAACGTTGAAAAAAAAAAATTAAAAAAAAAAAAAAAAAGAAGGCAGAAACCCTACCATTTGCAAAGACACAAATGAGCCTGGACAACTTCATGCTAAGTGCAATTATGTGGTCATAGAGGGATAAACACTGCATGATTCCACTTCCACGAGGAATCTAATATAGTCCAACTCATAGAAACTGAGGGTAGAGTGGTGGTTACGAGGAACTGAAGGAAGGGATCAGGGGAGTTGTTGTCCAGTGGAAATGAAATTATACTCACACAAGATGAATAAGTTCTAGAACCCTGCTGTAGAGCCTAGAGTTACCGGCACGGTGTTGTACGTTTAAAAACTTACTAAGGCGGCAGATCTCTGGCTGAGTTCAGAGCAAGGAGACTCAGGAAGTCTTCAGGTAGGGATGGATATGTTTATTACCATGTTTGTGGTGATGGCATCATGGGTATATGTCTATATACCAACTCATCACCACGGATACATGAAATACGTACAGCTTTAATGAGCGACGTAGAGAATTGTTGACTCACTATACGGCACGCCTAAAAGTAATAAAAATATATGCACAACTCTTTGTTTTTTCTTTTAAGTTTATTTATGTATTTATTTAGAGAGTGAGCAGGGGAGAGTCAGAGAGAGAGGGAGACAGGATCCCAAGCAGGGTCCATGCTGTCAGCGTAGCGCCCAATGCCCAACGCTGTGGGGCTCAATTTCACAAGCTGTGACCTCATGACCTGACCCGAGCTGAAATTGAGAGTCTGATACTTAAAACAATTGAGCCACCCAGGCGCCCCTGTGCAACTCTTTGTATGTGAAGTATATCTCTGTACAGGTGGGGGGGAAAGAGAGAAGAAAGAAAGAAAGAAAGAAAGAAAGAAAGAAAGAGGGAGGGAGGAAGGAAGGAAGGAAGGAAATGTAACAACTTCATGACTAAACCGTGACACAAACACAAAAGGGGATTCTACCTACAATAAAACGGGACGGCATGATGGAAGGGGTGGGGCAGGTACGGGCAGTATGGCTGTCGTGTCTATACTTCCGGGAGCCCCGAGGCAGCCCGTGTGTCTACATCAGCAGTAGAGGCAACAAGGCTGCTGGAGATTCCCAAGAGGAGTCCAGGGCTGGGCAGTAGGTGACTGCTCCTGGACTGTGGCTTGGTGGAGGGAACTCAGAGGGATGCCACTGAGCCAACCAGAGCGTCCCCATGAACAGTATCAGGCGTGAGCACTTTCAGACGCAGTGCAAGTCCATGCTGAGTGGTGACTTCTGTGTCCGTCCTTGTCTCTGGCACTGAGCAGAGCAGGAAGCTGTGTCTGGGGGCTGCCGCAGAGCACAATTTCTTGTCTACGGCAGGTTCAATGGTCAAGGCAGATTGTCGTTCTCGATCAATACTGGTGCGGTAGTCAGTTAATGGGAGTATCTAAAGGGTAGAGCAATGATATCCTCCTCCCGCAGAAAGACTTCAGGACTGTAAATACCAATAGCACCGATAGAGTTTGTAAATGGTCTTAAACGGATACCATTACGTTTACGAAATTCACTTCTCGTCTGGCTCTGTTGTGGAGTACACGAGGCGACCTTGATGATGGCGTTCTCTCTCCAGGTCCCAGGTGCTCTGTTTTAAAAAGATGGAAACCGTCATAACGGTTTGCCCTTTTAAACTCCAGAATATTCCTGCAGTCCCGTGCTTTAGAGGAAGTCTCATTTAAGCACCTGTTTCTCCTTAATGCCCGTTTCTTATTAGCAGAAATATTGATGAGGAAGGAAGCATTTCTGGATTCCAGCCCTATTTCATGCGCTGAGACAAGTGAACAGGGATGCCGAGGAGTATACTTGTGATTTATCTTGAGAGGAAAAGCTCCCCGCTCCAACTCATCACATGCCTCAGAGAGCCGTCTCTCGCGCTCCCTGTCTCTGCAAACCAGCTCACCACCACTCCCATTAGCGCCTGCCCAGTGGGCAGTGAAATGACAGCAGGGCTGAAAACCCAGCTCCAGAGACACTTGAAAACATGAAAAGGAAAAAAAAAAAAAAAAGCCTAAGAAATTAAAGGAAAGCAGGAAATCGGTTTTGAGAATTTTTGTAGGACGAAGTCAATATTCAAGCAATTTCTTTCTTTCTTATCACCTTGTCCAATTACTAGAACAGATGGAAGGAGGGAAATTAATTGAATGGAAATCTAAAAGAATGAAATGTTTTCAGAACCTCCACTGAGGGGGCAATGACGGCTACGTCGACTTCACTGAGGGGCTGTTGGACAAATAACCTGCAGTTTTTCTGCAATGACTCACTTTGGGCTGGGGGCGGGACTAGTGGCGAGACAGATGACCTTTCACCTCCAGGGAGCGGTCTCTACGCCGGGAACCTCCTTGGGTCTACTGCCGGTAGCCTGGGCAAGCCTTATCTATCTATTTATCATCTATCTATGTATCTATCCATCTATCATCTATCCATCTGTGTATCATCTATTTCCTATCTATTTATTATCTATCTATCTATCTAATCTACCTCCCTGCCTCCCTGTCATCTCTCTCTACGTGGATAAAGCTATGTCCTCGGTGCACAACGTTGTGCTGCGCTGAGTCCCTCACCAGACCTTGCACACGACATCATTCTCGTAGCCTCTTTGCGCATAAACCAGCAAAAAACAGGGCGAAAGCAAACTAGCAAGTCAAAGCTATCCGACCATGGCGCAAAGATGTTGGAGCCAACAGACCCCGTCCGGCTGGTATTTAGAATGGGGGTGGTGACTTCGTCTGAAATTGAGGCCGATTCTCTGAGGGCAAAACTTCCCTGTGGAAAGTTGGGATGTTAGTGAAATCTGAGGTCCGAAGCACAGAAACGCATGCATGCTGACGAGTCAGGCTGGGCTCCGTTGACTTACCCGGGGACAATTCCGGGGCGTTGCAGCCCTCTGTGTAAAGTGACACGTCACCACCGTCCAGCACGCTCCACGCTCGGTGGCCGTACTGACTGAGCATCCCTGACATGCCGGGCGCTGTTCCCAGCAGGGTAAGCCAGTTTTGTTGAACGCTAGCCACGTTCTGGGAGGAACGACCAGTCACTCCAGACCACTTCCAGATGAAAGAAGGGAGACTCAGAAAGCTTTAAAACTTTCTCAGGCTCATCCCGTGGTAAGCGACGTAACCTGCATTCAGGCTTGGCTGTTTCCGGATGCTAGTCTTTTAACAGTTATGAAGTATTGCCCTACTAGAAACTGCGTTTCACCCCCTTTTGACAGGTGTCTTGCAATGTTACTAAAACAGTATGGCTTCTGCCTGGACAGAGGTTACTTGTCTTTAAGGATGTGTACATCTCTCTTTCTATCTATATTACCTATTTATTCTCTCTCTATATATATTTATCTATTATCTATTTATTATCTATGTATCTATCCATCTATCCATCTATCATCTATCCATCTGTCTACCATCTATTTTCTATCTATCTATCTATCTATCTAATCTACCTCCCTGCCTCCCTGTCATCTCTCTCTACATGGATAAAGCTACGTAACTGTACGTAAATGCATATCTACTTCTCTCTACGTGGAGACAGTAACTGTGCAGCAACAGAGAGAACGATCCAGACCCAGCTGTGGTTAGACTCCATCTGTGCACAGCGTGCCGTCCTCAGAGGGGAGGCTGGAGCCATGCTGCCGTGGTCCAGGGCACAGATTCTGGAACCATTTGGGTGGGTTTGGTCCTCTTCTAACCACTTAACGCCTGAGTGACTTTGGGTGACTCACTTAATCTCTATGCTGTCTCCTCCCCTCCAGAATGGGGATAATTACATTAATTCATAGGATTCTTGAGAGTTCAATGATTTCATGTACACAGAGTCCTTCCCGGATTTCCCAGCCAATCGTGCTGTGCTGGTGTGACCAGTCGTGGAAGGACAGGGAGGGGCAGCAGGGCTGGGAAGGACCGGGTCCACCGGGAAGGCCACCAGGCTTTGAAGGAGGGATTCGATATGGACGACTGGGAGAGAAGAGATGGACATTTTGGCCAAGGGGCATAATATAAGAATGTGCAGAGAAATAATTGCGCACCAGGTGGCGATGAACAGAGACAGCTCCACCTGACTAGCACCGAGTCGTGTTGTAGAGACTGCAGGAACTCGCGTAGAGCTTGGATTACATTTCTTCCCGAATCTGATTCCAAAAATTCTCCTCATTTTAGTTGGTAGCCTATAAATCAATCTGTGGAAACAGACTCTTCCCAGGTAATTTGTATTTTAATTGTAGCTTTCTAGAAACACAAAGACTCTAGCCACTGCACCGATTTTGGATGGCAGGTACTCACTCCTCATTGGGGGATTTCTAACCAGCCTGACACTCCCGTGTCTCCATAGATGGCTGTCATACTGGCGTGTGCCAACGGTTGGGGTGTACGTGGCTGAGTCGATAGACTGTCAACTCAGAAACCCATTACTTCCTTGGTTTAATTCACCGGCATTCTCTTAAAACAGTGGGGACGAGGACACGGTGAAGGTTATCAATACCCTGGAAAACAAGAGGCCAGCCTGACTCACCCACTTTCCTTATCACTTCAGGAAAAGAGCAGAGAGCACTTCCTGTTTGACTCCAGTCTAGCCAGGTGTGAGGTTGCTACTGAGAATGAACACATTTTACTCCAGGTGTCTGCTAGAGGAAAAGATAATGATGCACCCTTAAAACCACTCTCTTTTCTCCCTTGGGGTCGTGTCTTCTCTGTGCCTTTGCAGTTCTGCTACATTATGACGGCACAAGACCTTTCCCTTGTGTCGACCTTGCTCCAACACGTGATTAGTGACCTTCCGAGCACCCCCACCGGGACTGTCATGGAAGGGAGGTGCTGTGTGGTTCTCTCTTCCGGGAGCGGGGCCATCGGACTGCACCCAACGTGAAGCAGATCTCTGAATGCACAGAAGACATGTTTTTACAAATCAACGAGTTAGGGGTTTGCCCCTCTATACAATGAACAACTTAAATAATATGTGGGATTCTCATAAAAAGCCCCATGTATTATTACAAAATGACTGAAGCTCCAGGTTCTAAATTTCTTAAGAAAATTCTTGTTTTAAATTCTTATTTTCTAACCCGAAGACAGTACTGAACGTGTATGTTGGTGTGAATAACATGATGCTATTTGTTATGTTGATTATTATGTAAAGTGGAATTCTATGGGTTTTCGTCTAAGTAATGAAATGAGAAATACGCTCTACAACATTAATTCAGGAAATATTTACTAATTACCAACCAAGATTGGCTACGCAATTACGTTCATAGTGTCTTTAGTAGGTACCTAAGCCGGGGTTATTCTCCTAATTCCCTTCAGTGTCAAGAAGCAAAAATTTACTTGATTGCTCACTGTTTAGCACATATGGGGGAGAGCAATCTCTCGTGCCAGGATATGGAGTGAGCAAGCATCCATCCTGAAATTATGCTTTTTCTCTGCATGTAAATTTGTCTAGACAAAGAGAAGTGAATGCACTGAGGGCTGAATGTAAATTTCCAGTTCGACTGTTGACTTTATGTCTTTGGGTAAGTTTAAAATCTCTGTCATTGTGCCCTGAGTTTTGTTATTATGAGTCGTCACTCTCTGTGCTTTACCACCCTGTGCTTCCCAACAGATCTCTGGGCTGCATCTGTCCCTGGGGCCATTTTTGTCTCCTTCTGTTTGCTCTTTGAGCTCCTGAAGCTTCTATCTCATTGGATAAAGAACAACATATCCACTAAGACAGTTGACCTAGATCGGACCTGGCAAAAATTTGAATCACATCGGGCACGTCAAGCCTCAAGCCCCCGAGTCTTTCAGAATGCAACACTGCAAAATTTCAATGGTGTCAGAGAGAGATTCAGCTGGACTAATGTGTATATATCATGTTTATCACCTTATAAAAAACTAAATCGGTTCAGCATACTTACAGAAAATATGCAATATGCTGTACAATCTGTTGGGTGCTATACATTAAAAAGGTTACTAAAATCATTGCAACATATATTTTATGTAAATATTTGCGTATAAGTGCCTTTGTTTTTTTTTTAAAGACTTATTTTTAAGTAATCTCTACACCCGACGTGGGGCTCGAGCTCACAACCGTGACGTCAAATGTCTGACTGAGCCAGCTGGACGCCCCATATGTGCCTTTCTCAATATTCATTAAATTGTACCTGTCCTCCAATATGTTCTGATAACACTACTTTCTTGTTTCTTTCTCTATCACATCCATCCTAAGTGACATTGCTCTGTGACTACACGGTATTCCTACTCTCCTTCCAGCTCACCCTGTCTCCCCGTGCTTTCCTTAACTATGGCTCAGTCAACTTACAGACACTAATAAAAACACTGGACACATTTTAGTTCTGCTGAGGATTGCTGTAATGAAGACGACACAAATAATCCCTCTTTCTCTGTCTTTCACTCTCCACACAGGCACACACATTTCAGCCCAGAGACCACGTCTACCCACTATCACAGAGATCTTACACAAAGGGATTTCGCATAAAAGGAGAAGAATGATTTCATCCCTGACGCTGCGTATTGGCAATGCTGGGTGGAGGAATCACACCCAGAGAGGAGGATAGTTTCCCACCGGATGGAAAAATGCATAATAGCTATTCATTCTTTCAGGTATCCGTCCAAAACAGAGCATTTGGGTGTATGAAGTTAGGAAGTATGATTTAATTTGGTTTTGGTTTGGATACTCTATTTCTTTTCAGCAATAATAATAATAATACATAATAAAATAGTAATAATGATGATGATGACGATGATGATGGTCATACCTTTACCAGAATCACAGTATTTTAGGGCCAAAAGAAAAGTAGATCTAAAATCTACATACACCAATATAAGATAAGTTGGGTTGAGTGAGCAAATTAAGGAAATATCCTATGGCCATTCGGCTGTGAAAATTAAGAAGATGCTTTTACATTTTCTTCCTCAAATGTGTGTCACACGTTATTGTTTCCTCACAGCAAGCCCCAGATTTGGTTGTTCCATTCTAAGATGATCCCGGACTTTTGAGACATTATGCAGGGAGTAATATCGTTTGAAAGCACAACTAACTTTTCAGCAATACGCTTTGAGAAATGCCAAAGAACGGAGTATTCTGGTTTTGGAATGCCACAGGGTTATCGAATTAAAGACAAGGCGGAAGTGATCACAGCAAGTGAGTCTTCCTACAAGGATTTCTATCTGCTTGCTCCGTCAAAGTCTAAACAAGATAGCACTGCCCATACTATTATACTTGACTATGGCTTCTCAGATTTTGATACAGTGATGAGAATTCATGACATAAACAAAAATGCTTTGGGTCCGAAACTCTAACCAACAGACTATTAAGTAGTCTGTTAAAATTCAACTAGTTAATAGCTGAACAGACCATTCAAACATAGATGCTATAGTTTAAATTCTCTCTTCATTTGATTAAATATTTTATATTTGATATGAAAAATGAGTTGAATAATGTGCCAGAGACCATGAGAAATATTCTGGTTTGCTACCAGAAAATAAAGCACATGAGCTGAGGTAGAACAGAAAACTAAAAGGTCACCTGAAGGAGAGAGAAAGGCCACATGGCCAGTGCACGCAGGATTGAACGTGAGCCGGGGAAACACCTTCAGTGCTGAAATCATGATAGGAACAGTACTTAACATGACATCCTAAGTGAAATCAGCTTATGCTGATACAGTGACATCTCCAAGAAGAGAGGGATTTTTATTTATTCGGGGTAAACCATAACATTCACATGAAAAAAATTTAAAATCCATGATAAGAGTTCACGTGAGTCCCTTCAACCTCATGGTGTCCCATTTATCCTGATATTCTGCCCCAGCATATGTTTGTGGATATTTGTCCTGAAGTGTAAATGTGTCTGACACAATTCTGAACTCTGTTTTTTATTTTTTAATGTTTATTTATTTTTGAGAGGGCGGGGGGAGAGAGAATGCATGCAGGGGAGGGGCAGAGAGAGAGGGAGACAATCTGAAGCAGGCTCCAGGCTCTGAGCTATCAGTACAGAGCCTGATGCATGGCCCAAACCTGTGAACTCCAAGATCATGACCTGAACCAAAGTCAGATGCTTAATGGACTGAGCCACCCAGGTGCCCCATCAACTTTATTTTTATCAGAACAGTGTACCACAGATCCATCCACATTTTCACATGAAGAATGCCTCACCCTTTAGACAGTTGTATAGTATTCCGTGTGTGCACACATCACAACGTACTTGAAAAATCTAGTGTTTTAGAGATACTTTTCTGTCATTTCCTTTTATAAATAAAGCTTTGCTGAATAATTTCTAAAATGTTTTCTATCACACTTATTCAATGTATCTGGAAAAGAAATTTTCTTAGTTGTTACGAAAATACCTTCAAAGAATTTAAAGGTTTTATGGCTGGGATCGGTGATCTAAAGCCTGCAACACAAATCTGGCATCTGGATATCTATTCGGTTTTTTTGTATGACCCACAAGCTAAGAGTGGTTTCTGCATTTTAAATGGCTGTCCAAAAACGTGTGTGTGTGTGTGTGTGTGTGAGTGATTAAGGCCACGTGAGTCTGAAAACCCAAATCAGAACCATGGCTACATGATTTGCAGTGCCCAATACAAAATGAAAATCCATAGCACCATGTTCAGGAATTATTCGGTATTTCAAAGCAGCAACAGCAGGGCTTTAAGCCAAGCACAGTGTCCCTCCAAGTGGAGGGCTCTGTGTGGCTGTTCAGGCTCCACACGTACAAAACCAGCACTGAAATATGTACCATCTGGCCCTTGGCCCACACCGACACATCACCGAACACCGTCTGTGACAAGGTGTGACAGCCTGTTTCCTCACAGCTCATCAGCATGGCTGGCCAATCACAGTGACAAGGACATTTCAGTGTGCATCACTAGTGTGTACGAGAGGGAGGAAGTATTTCACAGCCTTAGGGCCCAGGTTATTTTTCTCTTTCCATGAGCTGTCTTCACGTCATGTCTTTGACCCCTGTAATGAGGCCCCTGTTAATCTTTTGCACATCACACATGTCAGTTTATAACCTTTAAAAAATCTGTATTTTGCTCATGTGATGAACAACAAATACTTTCCAATTTTTCTGTTTGTCGTTTGGATTTTATTTTATTTTATTTTTCCCAAGTGAATGTTTCTTACATGTTTCCTGTGGTCAAATTAATCAATACTTCTCATCAGGGTTTTCATTCATGCTTTGAAACTCCAAAATTAGAGTTGTATATATACACATAAATTCATCTGTTTCTTCAAGAACTTGATGGGCTCTTTTTCATTGATTAAGACTTTGAATATCTGGTCTTCCTGGAAATTTTGTTCTGATATTAGTTAAGAAGTATAGTGTTATGGGCTAAATAATGTTCCCCCAGATTTTATTGAGTCCCAGGACTGTATTTGGAGACAGCATCTTGCAAAAGGTGGTTAAGTTAAAATGAGGTCACTAGAGCCAAATGTCCATCAACTGACGAATGGATAAAGAAGATGTGTTTTATATACACAATGGAATACTACTTGGCAATGAGAAGGAATGAAATCCTGCCATTTGCAGCAATGTGGATGGAACTGGAGGGCATTATGCTAAGTGAAATAAGTCACACAGAGAAAGACAGATGCCATATGTTTTCACTCATAAGTGGATCTTGAGAAACTTAACAGAAGACCATGGGGGAGGGAAAGGGGAAAAAATAGTTTCAAACAGAGAGGGAGGGAGGCAAACCATAAGAGACTCTGAAATACAGAGAACAAACTGAGGGTTGATCGGAGGGTGAGGGAGAGGGGGAAATGGGTGATGGGCACTGAGGAGGACACTTGTTGGGATGAGCACTGGGTATTCTATGGAAGCGATGAATCCTGGGAATTTATTCCTCAAACCAAGAGCAAACTGTATACACTGTATGTTAGCCAGCTTGACAATAAATTATATTTAATAAAATAAAATAAAATAAAATAAGGTCACTGTGGTGGGGCCTAATCCACTCTAATTAGCATTGTTATAGGAAGGGGAGGTTAGGACCCTGAAACACACAGAAGACGGACCACATGAGGACGTGGAGAGAGGGCGGTCTACACACCCAGGAGAGAGACCTCAGGAGAAACCAGCCTGCCCACACCTGGATCTCCAACTCGCAGCCTCCAGCATGAGCAAACTAACACATGAGATTTTATATTTGCTATTTAGGGGATACTTATTTAGCGAATCCAACAATATATACTGAAAAATCGGTATTCCCCTACTCATTGGAAACGGCACTTGACATAGTCAGATCGCAGTGTTATTTGACTTTATTACCGAGCATTCTAGTCTATTCCATTGCTCTGTCCATGTGGCCTAGAGGTAACATCTCGTAGTAACTCTTACAACTGCAGTCTATGTGTTACTCAGGGGCAGGCTTACCTTTTCCTAATTATTCCCTTTTAAAGTTATATTTATTTGTGTTTGTTTTGTGTACATATAAACTTTAGAATTATTTTGTCTAGCTTTAAGTAAATAGCCTAAATATTTTCAAAAGTATTTAAGAAGAAGCGATAACTTCAGGATTTTGAGTTTTCCCCTTGGAGCGCATAGTTCCAACTCCACTTGTAAGTCTTCCTTTTGGCTCCCAAAAGCATTTTCAATTTTTTTAAGTTTATTTATTTGTTTTGAGAGGCGGGTGGAGAGACAGAGACAGTGAGAGAGAAAGAGAGCGTGAGCAGGGGAGGGGCAGAGAGAGAGGGAGAGAGAGAATCCCAAGCAGGTTGTAAGCTCTCAGCCGGGAGACCAACGCCGCTTAACTGACTGAGCCACTCAGAAGGCATCTAGAGACATTGCTTAAGTAATCTCTACAGCCAAGGTGGGGCTTGAACTTACAACTCTGAGATCAAGATCACCCTTTACTGACAGAGCCAGCCAGGAGCCCCAGGACTGAGCTGTTTCTGATCTGCATAGGTTGGGAACATATTTAGGGATCATGCTAGAACTTAAAACACCTTGGTGTTTCTTCTGTAGTAATAATTCTGTGGAGGTTTGCTAAGCCTTCTGGGATCTGTTTTGGCAAATAACATTTCCTTGGAAAAATACCCATCCCGTTCATATTTCTAAATCAATTGTAACCTTATTATCTCTAGTTTTTAAATTTGGTTCAATATGTGTCATTTTTTACCTTGATATACATTTTAGTTTATAAGTTTAATATTGTAATTGTAGTATTTCTCAAAACTTTTAAGTAGATTTTGAGGTCATATTGAATTTAAATACATAAATGTCTTATAAATGTCTGGCATATCATAAAAGATCACAAGGAAACTATTAGCAAGAAAATATGGCCCCAAAGATAAAACACCAAAAATAAAAACAGACTCAAAATGAAAGAAATCATAAAGCTAGCAAGCAAGGATTTTAAAGTAAACATCAAGAGGAAACCATGAAAAAAAAACACACAAGAAAACTTAAGTGTATATTATTTTCTTTGAATGTAAGATGTGGTGTCCAGATACTATGCAATAGAAAGAATTCAAATAAATTTAGTATACTAGACTTCTGGGTTATGTGAATTGTATAAAGTCAACTACAAAAAAGAATTATAGCTCATTTATATATATATTACATGATATAAATTGCATCATATATAAATCGTATGATCCGTTAATACATACAAACATCTGTGTTCAATAAACGTGCATATTGACCCTCATTAGTATTTGGACATTCTTGGTAAAAGTCTACTGATGTATTTGTATAATTCTTAGGTGACCCAGATTTCTTATGGTATTTCAGTAGAAAGAAGACATTTATTTTCATCTTAAGTGTAGATAATAGAATCCACACTTAGGAATAAGAATTCATAATGTCCTTCCAATACTTTTGGATTTCTAGGCTCCAAATGCTGGTTCAATCGCGTAAAGATATTATTTCAGTTCTCTATTGCCTAAAATGAAGAGTGCCACTCTTATCTAACAGCGCTTCCAATTTCGATTCCCACCATCCAAGGACTTCATGGCAGTCAGCAACCTGAGCAGCAGAGAATGACCTTGAAATGCCGTATTCTTCCTAGGGATACTTTCTTTCTGATGACAGTATTTGAATAAACCTAATGAATCCTCCTCATCCCAAAGTAAATTTGTTTGGCAGCAACTAGAAATCCTTATGCAACGAGAAATCTTATCTGTATTTTTGTATCCTAAAGAATCATGATAAAAGTAAACCAGAACATGCAAAATACTCACCAAACGAGGAGTGAAAATAAGAGTGGTTCCTTAAGATTCTGACTTCCATCAGACTAAACTCCTGATTTTTTCAACATGTGCAATAGATGCTCCCAAATAATTTTTTTGGTAATCTTATTTTATATATATATATATATATATACACATATATATATGTATATACGTATATATATATACGTATATACATATATACGTATCTATATGTATATATGTATATGTATGTATGCATATATTATATCTATGTATATATACATGCATACACACATACACACATATACATATATGTATGTATATACACTGAATATAAAAAATTAAGGCACGATTTTTTTTTTTTTAGTATGCCTCATGCCCAGTGTGGAGCCCAATGCAGGGCTTGAACTCATGACCCTGAGATCAAGGCCTGAGCTGAGATCAAGAATCAGATGCTTAACCAACTGAGCCACGCAGGCACCCCAAGACATGGATATTTTAAATTAGTATCTTAAGCTATAAAGCTACAAGGCTACTGTACTTCTTTTAATGATAAAATGTACAGTATGCCAAAGAAATGGGTAATATCATGAGTAAATATTCAACAATAATTTATATATTTTAAAATAGAAGAATATGTGGAATTAAAAGTTTATGATGCTGAGGTGCTTGGGTGGCTCAGTCAATTAGGCATCTGGCTCTTGGATTCGGCTCGGGTCATGGTCTCACAGTCGTGGGATCAAGCCCCGCATTGGGCTCTGCACTGACAGTGTGGAGTCTACTTGGGATTCTCTCTCTCCCTCTCTTTTTGCCCTTCTCTCTCTCTCTCTCTCTCTCTCTCTCTCTCACTCCCCCCTCCCTCTCTCTCTCTCTTGCAAAATAAATACATAAATAGACATTAATAAAAATAAAAGTTTATAATGCTAACTCTTTTCCATGAACTGTGAAATCAAATCTCTGATGTGGCCCATAGAAAGTGAGAAAGAAACCTTATCCATATTTTATGTTTCTTTGGTAAATATGTTTTGTTCATGCCTCTATGGTCCATCTAATTATTTGTTCACAACATCTTGCAGGTTGATATGGGAAAAACTACAATTTTGAAAATGACTCAGAAAAAAATTTTTGTTGTTGTCTAAGTTTATTTGCCAAATTAAGGTGAGTAAAATCGCTTGGGGTATTTTTGACCCTTGATATAATTGATGATAGTATGGGACGATGCAAAATCAGTTGTTAAAAAAGAAAACTTCACAAGATAGAAGTTATTTCTCTGGGAATTGCAACCTCAGGTATGTGTCACTAACTTCAAGTGTCTGTGTGAGAGTATGATAACACACAGCTGGTCAGAGGTGACGGGCCTACCTGCAGATATGTGTGGGCACAAAGCGTGTGGGTGTGGGCACGTGTGTGAGTTCATTCATGATCAGCGTCTGATATCAGCACGGGGACATGCAGATATAGCAGAGATAGCTGTAAACCCATCTGAAAACATCACGCTCGCTCAAAGATATTAAGACTTATTAACATGTGCTCATTTATACTCCATGAGATATTTATTATTTATTTTTCTCAAAATGTGCTAGTTTTGTGTGGACATAACATTTACTGGAGAATATAGCAGGTATTTAATACATTGAACATCAATGGCCAGTAAGGTTATTTAAGCAAAGATGTAAGTCAAAAATAAATAAATAAATAAAGTTAGAAACTGTCAAACTATGTACAGGACCTTGTAAGTTACAGCTTCTCTGTTGGTAAAATGATATTACACATGACAATACGATTTTGCTTGCCGATGGCTATTTGAGATGGGCCATGCAGAGAGGGGAATAATCTGTAGAGCAGCAGGGAAGGTGGTCTGAACCCAGTGAGTCTCCCTGCTGAGGACCTCTGATCCCACACCGCTCTGCAGACCAAACCCCCCCGCCCCCAACCGAAGTCCTCCTTCACAGCGTCTGGAAATGACCCTGAATCAGGCAACGTGTGCACATGATATGTCACAGCCCAGAATAGAGAACGTCACTTGGGAGCAATTGGATGAAGGGACCGCTGATCAATCCAACCGAACAAAACAGAGGTCACATTTTTTTCCCCATTTGTTTCTGTGACGTTTTACTCATTCAGAAAATCAATCAGAGAGGAGGAAGGATTTATTATAATCAATAGATATTAGGAATCTTCTCTTGGAAATAAAGTATGAGCGATTATGTCATTAGCAAATGCATATACATAAATACAAACGTATCTAATAAATAGTACATATTATGTATATTATATATTTATATAAATATGTATTTATTTATTATATAAACATGTATTTATACACTTGTATATAATATGTATATTTTATCCCCCTCTTCAGGTACCCTTGAAACAGTCTTAGGCAGAGAGCAGAGACCTAGCTCAGCCCTATCCGGGTTCTCCAGAACCATGGCCGTCTCATTATCACAGACCCACCTGAGGGCCAGTAGGGCTAAGAAGCTGGAGAGGTGACCCAGGCCTTAAAGGGGACATAACGCCCAGAGGATGTCTTCTATGGTAAAGAAGTCTCTGGGTCTTTTCCTCTCAGCCAAGTAAAGCATTTCCCAAGTGAAGGCGTGTCCCATCTGCGTCAGTCACCTCCCCACCATCTGCCCCCCGCTCTCACAGTGTGTGTGCATCTATTTTCCTGGGCCAGTTCCCATCTCGGCCCAGAGAAAACGTGCTAAGGGAGCAAGTCTCTGCCAGTGCTGACTGCCGAACCACTTCAGGCTCTTTTTGATACATGCCAATGTCCAGGAAGCGTCCCGTGATGCTTCGCTTCATCGAGCTGGAGTGAGGTCCGGGCATCAGAGCTTTCAAAACTGGGTAAGCGTTTCTAGTAGGCAGCCACATCAGGAACCAGGGTTCTAAGGGGTCCCAGCCCACATTTGGGGTTCTCTTGTAGGGACGATCCTATCTTGAACTTCTCTGCCCTTGCTTCTTGATGAACCTTCAACCTCAGCAATGGTCATTCCATACTTGCCCCATCTCCGGGCCTCCGTTCTTACATTTGTAACCCCGAATACACCTGCACCTGTTCTAAGTCTGGATTCCTTTTCTGATTTTATCAGGGTGCTTGGAAATTTGGAATTCTGTTCGGGCCTGGGGCCATGCTGTCTGCTGGCCTACATCTTGGATATCCACGACTGTTCTGACTATACTGTTAAGCAGAGCATTACCCCTGATTTTGCGTGAATCTCACCTCCTCACCACCTTCCAATTAAGATGAGGACCCTTGAGGTCAATGATTTGTAAATTATCATTTTTGTCTGAAATCTTTGTGTCTTTTTTTTTCTTCTAAACTTGATCTTTTCCACTTCATGCTTCAGTCCAGTAAGTAGGTCTGCTTCTGTCACATTCGTGCCGATTTGGTCAGTTCAGGCACAACAATAAAGCCATGACCAGGGACGTCTGAGGTGTGACAGCATGAAGCACGGGGAGCTCCAGGGGTCTACGGCAGCAATGTGATGTTGCAGAGCGGAGTGAATGTCTTCATGGGAACGAGGAGATCTGTGCAGTTGTTGGAGAAAAGGGGCGTAGGGGCAGGATTTCTCAGGTGGGTAGGTAGTTGGCTAAGGGTCTGTCCGCTTTCCTGTGTTTGCAAAGGTATTCTCACCAAGCAACACGTAGGGAAAGCATCAGTATGAGAGACGATTTGCAAAAAGTTCCTTCCTTTTCGTCTTTTTTTTTCTTCTTTAAATCTTAGCCACAGCCATGAAATTGAAATGAGCTTAAATCTAATAGTTGAACAATTTGAAATCATTTAAAAATATTTAGGTCAAATGCTTATCTCTTCGGCGGATTGAAATCTCTATTAAAGGAGGCCATGTAAGGACCAGCAGCACGAGAACTCCGTTCTTAAGTCATGCCATGGGATTCCAAAGTTAATTCTGCCCGTTAACCCTCCCTGCGCCACAGTAAAATTCAGGTCCTCAACGGCAGGCAAATTGTTTTTCTGCCATGACACGAGAAAAGGGCTAAGGAAGCAGAAAGGCAGGAAAATTGGGTTGGCGTAATTCTCTATTTAATGTCACATTTCTAGGGACAGAAGAATTTATAGCATTTCGTCAGATTGAGATGTACTTCCAAACAGAAAGAAGGAAGTAATCTGTGTGCAAGTAACAAGACGTTGCAAAGTAAGACACTGAGTTACGTTGCACGATTTAGAGCGCCTGTGTTTTCTCTTCTGGGCAGGACGGTAAAAGAGCTTTGATCTGCTCATCTCCTGGAGGGACCTCTCTTTGTGCCTGGCACGCCTTACCTTTACTAGAGATTCCTACGTGCTTCCACTCCCTGGCTTCCTTCGTCGGCAGCTCGCAAAGGGCTGGAGGTCAGCACCATCTCCACCCAAGGGGCACCGGACCGCAGAAACCCACAGGGACTCCAGATTGTGTGCCGTGGCTCTACAGGCCATCTGCAAACTCCCTCTTGTTGCAAAGCCGCGTACAAGTAAAACGTGAACAAATACATAAACATATAAGCTGTTGGAAAGAGAATTAGCATGGATACAGGAATGTGATCCAAACCTAACTGCTGAAAAGGGAGAAAGACCAATTTCAATTCCTATTTCTGTCTCATTTCCACATCACGTGCCAGGTACACTTGTGCGGGCGCCTCAAGGCACTTCTAAGGTCCCAAAGCCACACGCAGCGAGATAGCCATCACAGGTCACCACGTAGTATATGGTAATATTTTCTGCAGAAATATTTTCTTAAACGTTTTCTTAAACATGACTGTCTGCATCTCACTAGACGTTTGAACATGGTGTTAACTCAGACTTAACCGGAGTGATTACAGCTGCACGTGCCCCCACCACCCAAGTCTGCTGGAGGACAGTGCAATTTCCTAAGGGTGCTCTGGTTTTGCTAAATTTGTTTAAGTTTTAGAACTGATAACACTAGAAAAATAGGGCCGTTTAGAGCTGTTTAAAAATCTACTAGCTCTCTTACATTTATTTGGAAAACCATTTGGAGGACTAAAATACATCTACGGTTGAGATAAATGAGGAAAGTGGGAAACATGTTAAGCATACCAAGGGAAAAAGGGTAGACACCAGGGAAAATGGGCAGATTTTATGTTTTTTTTTAAGTGACTTTAATCCAGAAATCTTAAACTGGAGAAAATTCTAGTAAGAGCCGCTTCAACCTCAGGGACAGTGCGAAATGAAGCTGGTCTCTTCAGGAATCTGTACAAACCTGTCACTTCTCATGGCCACACACGGGTCACTGCACACGCTGGAAAGCTGCGGTTTGGCTGAGTACGTCCGTGCTCAGACCAGGAGGGCTATCTCAAATGTGCACATGATTCTAAACGGGGGCCCCGCCTCCCCGTCCTTCCAATCTATTTGGAGTTCCATTAGTGATGACGGCAAAATGAGCCACGGCCAGGGCTCCGTGAGTCCCGCAAACTGATCCTACATTTTGCCAACATTTTCTGTGTGCCTGTGGGTATCCAGTTCTCATGCCCTTCCTAAATATATTTCCCCTCACCAGAGTTGCTTTTGGTAATCGGATAGTTGTTTTTTCTTTTTTTTTTTTTTTTTTGCAGAAGTTCATAATTTCTGCTGAAGCAAGAAGTTGTATATAAAGGAGCTATTGATGCCGCTAACAAAACAGGGATAAAGTCACCTAACATCTAGAAGTGAGCCTGCTCCTCGTGGCGCTCGGGCTCGTTTCTGTATTCTTATTTCCCATCCCGGGTTGGTCCCGTGACCCGAGGCTGTGTCTCAGCAGCAGGTTGAAGGTGAACAAGCAGCTGGATCACCCCCAGCCCCAGTCACACCGTGGTCTTCTGGGACGCACAGATACCGTGCGTCACATGAGACCTGGTGGAAGCGAATTCCTGCCCAACAGTCTTCTCTCACCTGGTGTCTGTGTAAGGAAAGTTTAAATCAGCCTGAGCAGGACTATTTATGATGCTCATGGCCTCACTGATACCGCGATCCGGTTTATGGGCTCAGTTTGTTTTTGAAAACGGTCATTGGCCAGGTACTCCCTTCAGTGGTTCGATATAATTTTTGGAGGAAAGATCCTTATGATCACATAAAGATGTATATTATTCAACCCAATCTTTTTTTAATAACTAGTTTCAGTTCCATATTAATTGACATTCCAATAAGGCAGGAAACAAAGATTCAATTTTCTGTGCTAACATCATGCTGACTTTTAATATAAAAGATTTATGTAGAAACACTTGTTGTGTAGAATATATTTTGTAATTACATGCTAAAAAACACATTGATGACACCTTCGACGTAGAATTAATGACATTACAATGCTTATTATTGATTTATATAATGAGCAACATAATAAGCATTATTGATTTTCCCATCACATTCCAAATAAAAATGTTTCTCCAATAATGCAAAGTCCCGCTAACGAAGGATCGCTGAGAACTTCAGCGGAGTCCACTGTGTTTTCACCTGCTTCTGCTAGTTCTGGAGGGAGCAAACAACCCTGAAGGCAAGCAAAGCAATGGTTTAAAATCAAGCATGAAGAACTTACAGAGGGGGCGTTACCTGCTGAGAGAGGTTTTGAACATTTCTTTACTGAAACAAATCAAGTGAATGAAATAATGTCCATGTTCTAATACAGAGATCCTGCGAATGTGACCTTGTTTGGAAAACAGGGTCTTTGCAAATGTAATTAAGTTAAGGCGCTTATGTTGAGACCGCTCTGCATTATCCAGGTGATCCTAAATTCAATGACAAATGTCCTCATCAGAGACAAAAGAGGAGAAGACACAAGCACACAAAGGGGCTGAGGGTATGTGACCGCGGTGGCAGAGACTGGAGAGATAGGCCCGAAAGCCAAGAATGCTGGACAGCACCGGCGGCCGGAAGAGACCAGGAAGAATCCCCCTTGAGCCACTGGAGGGGGTGTGGCTTTAAAGACACCTGGAGCTCCTACTCTTGGACTCCGGGACTGTGAGAGAATCAAGCTCTTATTTCAGTCCACCCGGTTTGCGGTCATTTGTTCTGGCAGCCCCAGGAAACCAATCCGTGAAATGGCTCCCGTGAGCTGGAAGACCAAGGCAGACAGAAGGATCCTCTGAAAAACTGGGGAGGGGCACCCACCGTGGCCGAGAAACCTGACATCCTGTTCCTACCGGAACCCTACATGGGAAGAGAAACGACAACCAAGACGTTGCTTGTTGAGCAAACGTTGGAGCAAAGGACATGAGTTAGCAGATATTATCTGATGGCACCCAAGCCAAATAGCCCCAAACATCGATTTCGCTCTAGAGATTTATCACCAATAAGATTGGGATACTAAAAATCTATGTTTGGGGCTCCATTCTCCTGATGGCACTGGAAATACGTGTTTTGGGTGTTTTCTTCTCTTTCTTTCTCAATTCCCCTCAATGCAAACCACAAGACTCCCTTCTGGGGACTCATCCACTCTGTGATGCAAGGTTACCTTAATCAGATCCCCGACCAGTCTTCCTGGTCTGGGACACTACTCAGAGTCTTACAGCGACTTTACCTTCTTTCCGTTCCGACCTGCTAAGAGTTGGCTTCAGAGCCCGCCTTCCAGATGACATCCCGCCCCTCTTCTCGAAGGCAGCTGGCCCTAAACCCTGCTTACTCCACAGGCTCCATTTTCGACCCCCAGAGGTGCGAGTGCCCGTGGCGTTACTCTTATCTTCACCCATCACTAGTCCAAATCCAAAGTCACCAAATTTTGAAGATAAAGTTAAGTTGGATGGAAACGGTAGCTGACCTTCAGATAAAGTCATTTTAAAGAATTTCGGTTAGATGTGACAAAATAAGAAAACACAAATGTAAGGCTGCTCCAGAGGGAGAGCTGATAAGTGGCCAGAAAAGAAACTTCTTCCTCTAAAATTATTCCGTCTTTGTTATCGAGAGAAACATAATCACGTATTAGGCCAAATATGCTCCTTGCACATTTGCTACTTTGAAAAAGGAATACGTTTTCCCAGGAAAAAAAAAAAAAAAAACAACGGCAGCTGGGATACAGTTCGTGCCATTCACAGGAGACACTGAAAGTCTTATTCACAAAAAGCCAAATATTAAATACGTGATAAAGACCGAAAATTAAGTTTTTGTTTTCAAAGAACTTCTTTGGCTGCCATATTTACTATGTTCTGGCTCTGTAATTATTCTGAATTTACCATATAAAAGACTTTCAATTACAGCTTTAGGATGAAGTGACTACTTAGCGTGCATACAAATTGAAAATCCTAACTTGCTCTCTTCTAGGGCCTTTGGTTGAGGAAATGTCGTTCTCATTTTTAGATTTTAGAAGATGGGGGTTGTGGTCATAAGAATTGCTGAAGCCTATTTGCTGTTCCACTCGAATTCAATGATACCCTATTTATTCCTCAAGTAAATTGGTTTTCCCAAGTATCTTAGACACAACCCCTTTGTGCCCGCACATACGGAATCTATTTTTGGTGACATTCTCTATCAGTGGTTAGGCCCAGGGGCCCGGAAATACACTACATCATGAGAATGTGTTAATTCAGGGTCTCCTCAGAAAGTAGCCCCGTCTGGTGTCACTCCCTCCAGACGAGCAGCCCAGACAAAATGGCCCAGGTGTCCTGAAAGTGCATTTCTTTCCCCGAAGCCTCACTGACACACATAGACACAGAAACACACAGACACAGACACGCACATTGAGGGCCCACGCTCCAGTCGAAACTCAAATTGTCCTTCTTAGGGTTACGGTATTTTTTAGCTTTATTGAGCTATTCAGATATAGATATTCATATTGGTGCTGATATGTTGATATTCAAAAACCTTCCCACGTTTGCGAGATACGTCTTGATGAGTCTGAGCATATGTGTGTGCTGCTGACCCGGTGACCACAGTCGAGCTACTCAACACACCCAACACCTCCAGCAGCGTGTTCGTGTTCTTTGTGGGATGTGTGTGTTTTGTGGGGAGACGACGTAGTGTGATCTCTCTCCTCTTTGCCTATGTTAAAGTGCACAACACAGCGTGTTAGCCGAAGGCACCGCGATACACGGCGGGTCTCAACAACTGGTTCGTTTACACAACAGAAACGTTTTACCCCATGAACAGCGTTCCCCTTCCGTCACCCCAGCCCCTGGCGGCCAGCGCTCTACTCTCTACTCCTATGAGTTTGACTATTTTAGACACTTCATGTAGGTGAAATGATGCACTATTTGTCCTGTGGTTAGCTTGTTTCCCTCAGCATGATGCCTGCCAGGTTCATCCATACTGTAGCAAATAGCAGCATTTCCTCCTCTGACGACACCGAACTAAAAAGCTTCTTCATAGCAAAAGACGCAGTCCACAGGGTGAAAAGACAACCAATGGAGTAGAAGGAGATACCCGAAAACCATCCATCAGATATGGGGTTAGTTTCCAAAATACATAAGGAATTCCTGTAACTCAACAGCGCAAGCAACCCAAATAACCTCATTTTTAAAAATGAGCTAAGGGGGGCGCCTGGGTGGCGCAGTCGGTTAAGCGTCCGACTTCAGCCAGGTCACGATCTCGCGGTCCGTGGGTTCGAGCCCCGCTTCGGGCTCTGGGCTGATGGCTCAGAGCCTGGAGCCTGTTTCCGATTCTGTGTCTCCCTCTCTCTCTGCCCCTCCCCTGTTCATGCTCTGTCTCTCTCTGTCCCAAAAATAAAAAAATAAAAAACGTTGAAAAAAAAATTAAAAAAAAAAAATGAGCTAAGGTCTTGAGTAGGCTTTTTCCAAGGAAGACGTACAGATGGCCAACAGGTACCTGAAAAGGTCCTCAGCATCCCTCATCATTGGGGAAATACAGGTCAGAACCACAATGAGATGTCATCGCACCCCTGTCAGAACGGCTAGAATGAAAAGAGACAAGAGATAACCAATGCAGGTGAGGATGTGGAGAAAGGACCCCTCTTGCACAGTTGTGGGAATGCAGACTGGTGCAGTCACTCTGGAGAACAGTGTGGGGGCACCTCAAAAAATTAAAACTAGAATGACATCATCATCCAGCAATCCCACTTCTGAATATTTATCTAAAATAATTGAAATCAGGATCTCAAAAAGATATCTGCACTGCCATGTTTCCGGCAATGTTATTTACAATAGCCAAGACATGGGAGCAATCCACCCGTCTGTCATGGGTGGGTTAGGCATGCACCGTGGGCTCTCTTTCGTCGGGGGGTGGGATTGGCTCTGCCCTCCGATGAAGCTTCCTGACTTCTTCTGGAGAGACACTGGGAGGCACGCCTCCTGCACAACTGTCTCGCCCCGCCTCCTACCATGGAAAGTTTCTGGTCGAGAAGACTTCCTACATGTTAACATTTTTAATCTGTTATTTGCTAGTGCTTTTGCCTGAGGAACCAACTTAAAAATAAACAGTCAAACACACAAACAAAAACCTTAACAATTTGAAAACCTGTAGGCTTTCTGGTTTAGATTTGAGATTTTCCCCCACATACCATGTGTGGGTGTGTGTGTGTGTGTGTGTGTGTGTGTTTCAATGTTTCTCCTTCTAGACATCATCAGAGCTAGTCTGGGTATGGCAGGCTTCCAGGGGACAATACAATTACGTCCCTACCTTTTTTTGCTTCTGCTAGGTGAGTCTAGCTTAGTTCTTTCAGATGACTTAACAATAAAGATCATTGACTTTATTTTTATCCTGATGCTCTATTTTAACTTAAGACTATTTTCTTTGCGGGTGAAGGTGAAGAAGAGACACATTATTTTGCTTTCCAGTTCCTCAAATCCTGGAATTTCTGGATGTCATTGTTTCTTTGAATTATGCCCTGAAATTGGCCCGTTCTTTATTGTGTTAATCTCTTTCCTGAGGTATTGTGGTATCCTATCACATGCAGCTAGCAAGAGACAGAGAGTTTCAGCCACCTGCTTAGATAAGTTTCAACCCTCCTTGTGCAAATCCAAAGGACCCTTGTGTGTGTGTGTGTGTGTGTGTGTGTGTGTGCATATGTATACATGGTTTTCTAAGCTAACAGGTACAGCATTCTGTCAGAATCTTCTAAACCATCTAAGGAGGCCTAGCATTTTCTCAGCTCTCTGTAACACTTTCCTCATGAATTTCCAAAGTTCAATTCATTTCTTCATCCCTTTAAAAAAATTTTTAATGTTTTTATTTATTTTTGAGACAGAGAGAGGCAGAGCATGAGCAGAGGAGGGGCAGACAGGAAGGGAGACGCAGAATCCGAAGCAGGCTCCAGGCTCCGAGCCGTCAGCACAGAGCCTGACACGGGGCTTGGACTCACAGACCGCGAGATCATGACCTGAGCTGAAGTCGGACGCTCAACCAAGTGAGCCACCCAGGCACGCCTATCTTCATCACTTTTAACTCCCAGCAGCCAACTTGTCCCAAAGAGAATGCCAGATGTTTTAAGCATTGATGTTGATGATGGCCCTTTGGTGTGGTAGTGTTACTGCTGTGTTATATGTCGAGCACCACAGTAGTGCTGCATAAGAGACAGCCACAGACTTCAGGGACATAAAATGGTGAGTTTTATTTTCTTTTTTTTTTTTTAATTTTTTTTTAACGTTTATTTATTTTTGAGACAGAGAGAGACAGAGCATGAACGGGGGAGGGTCAGAGAGAGGGAGACACAGAATCTGAAACAGGCTCCAGGCTCTGAGCTGTCAGCACAGAGCCCGACGCGGGGCTCGAACCCACGGACCGTGAGATCAGGACCTGAGCCGAAGTCGGCGGCTTAACCGACTGAGCCACCCAGGCGCCCCGTGAGTTCTATTTTCTATTCACACACGGTTCTATTCACACAAGCGTGTGAGCTGCAGTCTACACTTGGGTTAGCGGCATGTACCGTGGTCCTCTCTGGCTTGTCTGCGTGCCTGGGAGCAGACCACTGATTCTCCGATGGGCTCAGCGGGTTGGGAGAGACCACTCCTCCGCACTCGTTCCGCCCATCCTTTCCTGGCACCTGCAGGCTATCCACGGCATGTCTGTCTCATGGCCACGACAGAGGGCAAGACCAGCATACGTGGACCCGTGCAAACGCTCTGCAGGGCTCAGCTTGTACCACTCTGCTGACATCCCATCAGCCAGAACGAGTGCAGCACCAAGCTCAGAACCAGATGAGGAGGAACGCCTTGTGACAAAGGGTGAGGGTGCAGGTAAAGAGGAAAGATCAAGGCCCATTTTGTAATCGATCACATAAGTAAAGTCAGTTTCCAGTTTCTACAGACAGGGGGCACCCAGAGGATCGCAGTAACAACGAGCCCGTATGGAATGACAGACAGCACTACGTACGTCAGAATATTCGAATCAGCGTCAGAAGGCAGTCAATAAGTCTTGAGACTTCAAGTGCACAAAAACCATCTACGTGAAGAACACGAAACTGAGGCCAGTAGGACACAACACAACTCCTAATAAATCCCAGAGAGTTTTTCTTTTCATTTTAAAGGGATAAGTCTCTACCAAGGGTGTCCCGCTGCCTAATTCGCAGGAGAGGCAAAAGGCAGCCGTACCAGTCCCAGAACACTAGCAGATGTTTTAGCACACCCCCAGGGAAAGGGACAGCCCTCAGGGAGCCATGTGCGGGTCCCTCATGGTTAATAAGGAGTCCGAATTTTGCTTTCTTCCTGAATTCGTATATGCCACCTGGGAACCTGGGATTCGATGTTACCTTCAGTTTCCAGATATTCTCACGATCCTTCATCCACAGCACTTCTCACATAAGTGTGTGGCCCCGACCTGTAGAGTTGCCCCTTGAACAACACAGGTGTGAACCGTGCAGGTCTGCTTGTATATAGATACAGAGTTTTGATAAAATACAGCACAGTACTAGAAATGTATTTTTTATTATGATTCTCTTTCTTCTTTTCAAGTTTGTTTATTTCGAGAGAGAGAGAGAGAGAGAGAGAGCATGAGAGCAGAGGAGAGGCAGAGAGGGAGGGAGAGAGAGAGGGAGAGACAATCCCAAGCAGGCTCCACACTGTCAGCGCAGAGCCCGATGTGGGGCTCGAACTCACAAACCGTGAGATCATGCCTTGAGCTGAAATCGATAGCTGGAGACGTAATTTACTGAGCCACCCAGGTGCCCTTTTGCTTATGACTTTCTTAATAACATTTTCTTTGCTCCAGCTCACTTCATTGGAAAAATACAGTATATAATACATACAACATACAACATCAGTATTCATCGACAGTCTATGCGGTCGGTAAGGCTTCCAGTCAGTAGTAGGCTGTTGGTAGTTAAGTTTCAAGACAGTTGATAGTTAAATGTGGATTTTTGGCTGCGTGAGGGGGTTGGCACCCCAAACTCCCAGGTTTTTCAAGGGTCAACTGTGGTCATGAGTGAACATAAGTTTCTTATTAATTAGGAGTTATTCTCATGTGTTCCTCAGACAGAGGACACTTGTGTGTCAAATTCGCGTCTTTCAAGTACAGCTACAGAGGCAGCAAAATTAAATGGAGCACCTCAAGCAGAAGCAATCAGCCCAAGTGGGATTTTTAAAAATCTCTTGCTTTATATCAATAATGCATGCCAAGTTCCACGTGCTCAGCTGTGCGAAGACACTGCACACGTTCTCCTGGGGCCTACATTCGAGATGTTTGTCCCAGGGAGCAGCCCTAACGTCCCTGTTCCCGTCCTTCTACTTGTGAGTGCAAAGTGACCCAGGTAGAGAAGTTTGATCCAACGTAGGAACATCCAAAAACGTGTTTCAATGTATGGATCAAAGATTTTGCAGGTCTTATGACCATAAAGAAAACCCAAATAGAGAAAATTACATTTACTATAGTCCTAACACCAAATAAATACGTTCATTGAATAGTATTTCTAGGAATATGTACGTGTCTTCAAACAGGAGAGCTGAGGGCATTTTTCACGTACAAAATCTTTCAAAACTCGGTTCCGTTGACATGGTGGCAAAGGGTCCCAGGCCCCTTCACGACACTGGGGCGTTTCTTTTCAGCCCTTTTCCTCTGAGAACCCAACGATGCGGTCGCCTTGACCGGCAACTCCATTTATTTCATGTTCTGCTTTTGCGAATAGTTATTGCACGATCTGAAATGACTAATATTTAGACTCATTTTTCATGTTTTCTCTGATAGTCCTTCTTATTATCTTTTTAAACGTTTATTTACTTTTGAGACAGAGAGAGACAGAGCATGACCAGGGGAGGGTCAGAGAGAGAGGGAGACACAGGATCCGAAACAGGCTCCAGGCTCCGAGCCGTCAGCACAGAGCCCGGGGCAGGGCTCAAACTCGTGAACCACGAGATCATGACCTGAGCCGAAGTCGGTTGCTCAACCGACTGAGCCACCCAGGTGCCCCAGCTTCTTCTTATTTTTTAACAAAAATACTTAAAAAATTATTTTTCCTGAGAGATAGGGATGGACAAAGTGCCCAGGGTGGGGATTTGGTGGGAAGCTGGGAGCAGAGAAGGGACAGAACATGGGCCACAATAATCCGGTAACAATTCCGACAAATCGTCACCAAATAGCTTTTCCCCAACACCTTTATCACCAACTTGGGTTCAGATGTCCCCGTGGGCGCCCAGTGCTGACGAAGCTCATTCCTTATGAGTGCCGACCCTGCAGCGAGGGGGGCTGTCTGTCCCCAGCTCCTCCTCTGTCCTGGTCTGGCATCCCCATCTCCAGAGCCTCAGCGGCCACACTCCTACAGGACGAGAAGCCCAAAGGCCCTTGAGGTTCTGCACGGGGACCTGCAGGCTCACTGCTGGGTCCCCAAACCCGGCATCACCAGCACTGGCACAATGACGGGCACATCACTCTGTGCACAGACCACCGTCACCTGAACCATGCTCTGGGGCATGTGGCTTTCTGTGTGCGAGGTGCTCAGAGCAGAGACTGAAGTGTGTCCTGCACAGGGGTGCCATTTGTCACCTGTGTGGTCACCCAGGGGAAGGGACCCTGGGGTCTTGTGTGCTGGTGGCATCGGGGAGCCTCACTCACCCTTCCTTTCCTCTGCCCTGGCGGGGGCGCCCCCCCCTTCTGGGTGTGGTCTTAGGGCCACCGTGTCCCTGTCCCCGCACCTCTCCCCGTGTCCCCACCCTGGGCGCTGCATGGTCCCTCCATCCCCGCACGCCCCTCACCTTCACAGGCACTCGCTCTCACACACTTATGTACACTCACACACATCCAGGCACACACTCACTCACTCACACTCACAAACCCACATACTCACAATCTCTCCCACATGGTCACACACACCATATCACAACACTCATATGCTCATACACTCACTCAGACAGTCTGCCATATACTCACGCACTCACACGTACTCATACTCTTTCACATGCTCACGTATATTCACACTCACCCACACTCACACACTGTCTCACACACACACCATGTTTCAGAGAAGACCGGGTGGGTGGGCACAGCCGTGTCCCCACACTGAGTTCCGCTTCCCGGCCTCCCTCCCCTGAAGTCTGTTCACACCACATGGGCACCTGCCAGCCCCCTCTCAGCGTCACACCTCGATGTGTGGCACGGCCCGGAGGATGGCTCGTTTTGGTTTTCCGGTTGCTCAGGGGGTGCTGCTATCTCGTCACAGAGCCTCAGCTTTAACCCATGGCCTCAAACGGATGCAATTATTGCAGAGGAAGCAGCGCACAGCACCGGGAGCCCATTCGCGACAAAAGGTCTTAGCAAAGTACACGAGAGAAACCCCTCATCCTGATGAACAGTCTCCGTGAGATCCCCACGGCCACAGCGTACTGGAGGGCAGACGGCTGACTCTTTCTGCCTAAGGTTGGAAGCAAGGCGGGCATGTCTGTTCCAACTGTTCTTGTCCCGGAGGCTGAAGCCAATGGGATAGAGCGAGAAGGTATACAAAGGGCATAGGACCGAAATAAGGAAGCAAAACCGCCCCCTTTAAGGGTGCCACGACGCGCACGTAG
The DNA here is from genome assembly GCF_022079265.1 of Lynx rufus. Taxonomy (NCBI): domain Eukaryota; kingdom Metazoa; phylum Chordata; class Mammalia; order Carnivora; family Felidae; genus Lynx; species Lynx rufus. Next base: position 2,315,455 of record NW_025814889.1, read on the forward strand.
AAATGCCAGCGCTTTAACATATTGTAGAACTAATAGGTGAGCTTAGCTGCACCATGGGATACATAAAACAACCAACTGTTTCTGCCTTCTAGCAAGAGCAATTAGAAATTGAAGTTTTAAAAGCTGCCAATTAAAATATCAATTAAAAAAGTCAACGAGAGACATCTAGAACTAGATAAAACATGGGTGAGATCTGAAAAGTACCACATATGACGAGGAAGTTAAGGAGGTAATACGTATACGTGTTTTTGAGTTGTAAGAGAGACAGGCATAGTTCAGGAACTGAAAGAGTCAGGGTAGTCAAAATGCAACTTGTACCCAAATTTATCTTTACATCCAACGCAATTCTAATCAACGTTTATTCAGATATAAGTCCACAGGCCAATTTCAGAAGTCATGTGGACATTCTAGAGAACCTACAATACCCCCAACAATTGTGAAACAAGAGAACAGACATGGAGTGCCTCCTTTGGGGCTCACTACACAGCTATGGTGGCCACGTTGCACACTGTTGGCAAAGGAGAGGCCCATAGATCAATGAAGACAGCGGAGCTAGAAGTTGACCAGCGGCTGCCGTTGTAAATTGGTTTTGACAAAGAGGCCCAGGGGATTCAATGGGGAAGCCTGTGTTTTCAACAAATGGTGCTGGAAATACACATCCACATGGAAAAATCACCCTCAACTCTCACCTCACACCACACACAAAAACGAACTCAAAAGTGCTCAACAGGGGCGCCTGGTGGCTCAGTCGGTTAAGCATCCGACTTCAGCTCAGGTCATGATCTCACGGTCTGTGAGTTCGGGTGCCTGGTGGCTCAGTCGGTTAAGCGTCCGACTTCAGCTCAGGTCATGATCTCACGGTCCGTGAGTTCGAGCCCCGCGTCGGGCTCTGTGCTGACAGCTCGGAGCCTGGAGCCTGTTTCGGATTCTGTGTCTCCCTCTCTCTCTGACCCTCCCCTGTTCATGCTCTGTCTCTCTCTGTCTCAAAAATAAATAAACGTTAAAAAAAATTAAAAAAAGTGCTCAACAGTCTCAGTGTAAAAGTTTAAATTACCAAATGTCTATGACCGTGCTGTTCGACACGGTAGCTTCCACGCACTTGCGATTATCTGGCAATTGAAATGTGAGTAGTTCTACTTCAGACGTGCTAAAACTGTAAAACACACGCCAGATAATATTTGGCTCGCAAAATGTAAAATATCTCATTAATAACATTCATATTGACTATATGCTAAGCAATTACTATTTTGCACATCTTAGATGAAGTGAAATATTTTATTGAAATTAATGTTTCTGTTTATTTTCACTTGTTTTATATATATGGCTACTAGGAAATTTTAATTTTCCTATACTGCTCACATAATACTTCCATGGGAACACACTGAACACGAGGAAACTTAGGGAAAACTTGTATAACTATGGGTTAGGAAAGGACATCTTAAACAAGGCATAAAAGCATAAACTGGACTTAATAAATTAGACTTTATCCAAACTAAAAATACCCACTCTTTAAAAGAAAGAAAACTTCAGGAGACACAAAGGCACATCACAGACCGGGAGAAAACACGTGAGATATATGTATCTAAAAAAAGATCTGTATCTGGAATACGTAAAGAACTCTTACATCTCAATAACATGAAGATATACAAACCAACTTAAAAAGTAGACAAGATATTTGAACAGACACTTCAAAACAGAGGATGCGTGAACAGCCAAAAAGCACATGGCAGGACATTCACCATCAGCAGTGATCAGGGGATCTGTATTAAAACCACGACGTGCACACCCATCAACGCGGCCAACGTTAAGACCGGTGATAACCGGTGTGCACATGGAGCAAGATGGCGGGGATTACACAACGATACAGCCCCTTCGAAAATTGTGACATTGTCTTCTAAAGTGACACAGCAGGTGATAGAGTGACTCAGAAATGCCGTTCCTATGCATTCACCCAAGAGAAGCAAATACATCTTCACACAAACCCACGCTCAAGGCTCGTAGAACCTATGTTCAAAACAGGCAAAATCTGGAGACAGCAACTGCCCCTCAGGAAGGAAACGGGTCAAAAAAGAAAAGCCGTCTATTCATACAATGGAAAAAGAGTCCTCAGTCAGAAGGAATGAGCTCTGGAAGCATATGACCACATGCCTGAATCTGAGAAATATTTTTCTGCGCGAGTGAGTTCAGATACAAAACTCACACGCACTAAGTGGTGCTGTTTATAGGAAACCGTAGAGGAGACAAAGCAAGTCTGTGCTGATGGGAAGTGTGGTAGTGCTTGCCTCAGGCTCTGCCCTGATGGTAGTTTGCAGGGAAAGTGCCCACGGGAACTTTGGAAGACGATGGAAACACTGCTTCCTGGTCAGATCATGGTTACGTGGAAGCATCACTGTATTAAGACTCATCAGAATGCACACTTACAATGTATATATTTCCAAACCCTTTGCAACTTTGAAGCTCCGAAAAAGTAAGTATGTATTTCATTATATGCTAATCATCCCTTAAAAAAAAAAAAAAAGCTAGGAAAATAAAAGAACGCAGTAAAGCCCTTTCTCTTAAAAGAAAATAAAAACTTCCCATTGATACAGACTTTTAATGTTCAAATTACACCGTGAGGAATGTACTCTTAATGCAGCCACATTACAGATAAGCCGACTGAGAAAAATCAATAAGCAGCCGGTAGTGGAAGGAAACACAGTATTCAACCTCCGTATCTGATCTCAAGTGCTTAATCCCTGTCACTCAGCCTTCATGCTGACCTTGAAAGTTGGGCACAATCCTGGAGGCTCTGGAACAGTCAGCATATTCTTATTTCCCTGGCCGGGGTGGCCACAGATATTGGTGGAAAACCCACGAGATCCCAGCCTGGATGGGCGGAGTCGCACTCACTCGTGGAATTTAGCAGCAAAGGACATGTTAGAAAATATAAGTCAGAGACGTTGTTTTGACAGGGGCTTCTTAGAATCGATTCATCAGGAACCTAGATTAAAAATGTAACGAGCATAATTGTTTACATTGAGGAATAAAGTTTCTAAAAGATGTGTGGAAACAAAAAATGAGAGAGTAAATCTCCAAACGCTCAAGTTGTAATTCGTATAATTTCCCAAAGGAGCTTGGAAACATTGAGAAAATTATTTTGTTACCTGACAGTAGAGCGTCTAAGCAACCTCCTCCTCCATTTCTACAAATACCAAGTCACCAGTAAACAAAGCAAGAATCTGGGTCAACTTAAGCCTGGTAATCCCTCACTATGAAAACCGTGTCTTTCACATCGATAGACCTCCACAGGCAGATACGCCTATGTCCGCGCATCGGGACTGACAGCAATGAAATACGGCCACTGCCTCCCCGTCCGATTGGAAAGACGCGACATCAGACTGCCAGCAAATCTTCAAAACGCCCGAGACCCCGCCGGCCGACATGGAAGGCGGCCTCAAGCGAGAGGTGCGCTCTAATTTTTGAGAAGAGTGAAGTAATTGCATTTTGATCTTTTATGAACACAGAGGTTAAAGTAAGAATCCAAAGAGAGGTTACACCAATATAAAGTTCCAAAATACCCTTTGAGAGAAAATATATCTTAGAAAAAGTACTTTCTCGAAAAAGCAAAATCTTAAAAATTATATTCTAAATATAGACACCAGGAGTGGATTTTTTTTTAAAGATAGCACTGAAGATGGTCTATTATGTTGCAATTTCTTCAGAAACAGAGGATTAAATATTGATGCCCAATCAATAGATAAAGCCCCTAAGGTGACAAGTTAAGTGATTTTAAATTGGACTTTAGGCAATAATACAAAGTCCTCCTAAAGTCCTTGTTCAGTTGGCTCTAATGACAGCATTTGTTAAAAATGGTTTTCGTTTTGCAGTTTAGTAGAAAATCAAACGTTTGATTCAGCTCTTAAAATGTCTTTCTTGAAGGAGTCAGACTTCTCCACCATTAAAGATAAACCCGGGCCCCTGTTCTTCCTCACTGAGACGGCTTTATGGGAGTGGCATCCCGGGTGTGACAGGGGTAGAACATATGGCCACCCATCAACAAGAGAGGTGCGAGCCTGTAATTAACAGTGGGGTCCTGCACTATTCTGGAAGCGACACAACACATTAAAAATTAAATGCGCCTCGTGGGTCTGGAGACAATCGCTTCATAAAAGCCTCCGAAGGAGAAAGGAAGTTCTCCATCATTTTATGGTTTCCAAACCCAGAGGGATTCTGAAAATGATTGGCGTGTGTGTGTGTGTGTGTGTGTAGCTCTTTATGAGCTGTGCCCCAGAGCCTCACCGTGGACTGCCATTAAAATATGCAGTCATCTGTGTAAAAACAGAAAAACTGTGGGCACGTCCTGGAGGTGGCCTCAAGTTGTCACTGCCAGATAAGTAAAAACAACTCTCGGCATCAACCGGATTCAAAAGGAGCCAGAAATCAGCAGTAGCACCGAGGACAAGAACAATGCTTTGTGTCCGAAGGGAGCAAAGATTCAGTTCACGTGCTCGTTTGTTTGGGGAGGGTCCTTGTGCAGCCCACATAGCCACACCTTAACACTCCAGTAAATGCAATCGGGGCGGGGGGAATATACATACACACGCATATATGTACAGGGTATACAGTTTGTGTATGTATATATATGCACACATGTCTATGTGTGCAATATATAAAGAACCACAGAAAGTCCTCCCTCAGAGAGCATATTTACTGGCAGAGTTGTATAAACTACTACTCAATGTACTTCTGGATAATTTCTATGAATATAAATAAAATACTAATCTTGCGACTCACGGCTGTCATTTTATATAGTTACTCACCTTGTAGCGCACCACAAACTACATATTATCTTGTTTTGTTTAATAATTCCATCAATTTTCTAAGTGCCATCAGCTCCCGTGTTCTCTAAGGTCATCCCCTTATACTTGGATTACCTGAGTGGTTAACATACTTACAAGACCTAAAGTATTTTCGTGAACCACATCTGCCCCCTGAAATTTCGGGGGAGAAGTGCTGGGGACTGAATGTGTGTGTGCCCCCAAAACCCATATGTTGAGATCTAACCTCTAGGGATGGTGCCAGGAGGTGGGACCCCTGATGAGATTATGAAGGTGGGGCTCCCATGATGGGATTAGTGCCCTTATAAAGGGCACCCCAGGGTGCCCCTCCCCCCTCCCTCCATGTGAGGACACAGGGAGAAGACACCGTCTGTGACCCAGGAAGCGGGGTCTCACCAGACAGATCGGCAGGTATTTTTCTAGCAGCCTGATCCGACTAAGACCACTGGCCTTGCCTTCCGTATGGATGAATTAGACCTTCTGGACCCTAATCGCACGCGCGCGCGCACACACACACACACACACACACGTAGCTATGTATATATGTAGACACAGCATATATTTGCACACACATCTACATGGATATCTCCTCTAAGAGTTAACGTTTACTGTTTCATGACCGATTCATTGGGATCCTTGTAAAGATACCAAGTGTTATGTTAATTAGGTCACATGAATTAAATTATCTGTAACTTAGGAGAAAGTAATCTTTTGGGAAAATCTGCCGTCGAATGTACACATTTTGTAAGTGGCGTTGGCTGGGAACGTGTGCTGCTAAGAAGGTGGAAGAGATCGCCAGAACCATCCCTGTTCTGTGCTCGGGGGTCAGAATCTCTTCTTATTACCCTGGTGGTTTCCTCCCCCCGAAGCTGCTTGCCCCACCACAATCCTCTTTGGTGACCTTCTTTTCTTTCTTAGAGCAGTTTTAGGGCCACAGCAAGACTGAAGGGCAGGTAGAGATTCCCCACACGCCTACTGCCCCCACATCAACATCCACACCAGGAGACAAAGGTGTAACTGAATGGGCGACTCTCCTGGCATTCAGGGCTGAGAGCCCAGGTGTTGGGTAACCTGTGTGAACTGTCCTGGGTCCCGTGTGAATGGCAAGCGAACCGCCAGGCATGGGTGGCCATGAAGACCAGAATCCTCCTCTGTTGTTCATAAACGCACGATGTATTTGTGCGGCTTTAATGAATTGTCCAGGAAGGTGATTTCAGTGCAAATTGAAGCAAGAAGGTGTCCTGAGCTTTATTTTGTTCAAAGCCTCCCACAGGACTTCCCCTTCTTCCAGGAATTGCCCTGCCAGTGGAATACTGAGCCCTAGAAAACAGCCACACCAGTCAGCTTGGTAATTGTGGACATAGACGCAGGCACCTGCCTATTTCGTTACGATTTCTGGAGAGTTTAGGAATTGAGGCATGTAATATTGAAATAAAAGGTTTTGCTATGGAAAACAAAGACAAAGATTATAACATCCCTCACCAGACTGGCACGTTTGTCGCAACTGACGGACCCACGTGGACATGGCATCAGCCCTCGAAGTCCAGAGTTTATCCCAGGGCCCGTTCATGGCGTCGTGCATTCCACGGCTTTGGACAAATTTATAACGACATGTAGGCCCTGGGGACGTCCTCTGGAAAGCGTTCCTGCCTCTCGCCTGCCCACAGCTGATGTTTCTTCGCGGACCTCTTTCTCCTTCCGGATGTCACAGTTGGTTCACTAAAGAGCACATCAAAGTGTGTGACTGGCCTGCCCCCAATTTTCTTACCGTAGTAAGAACACGAAACATGAGCTCTAACACCCTGACAAATTTTTAGGCGAATGGACGCGTGTTGTTAACTACAGGCACAATGTTGCACAGCAGATCCTTAGAATTTAGTCGTCTCGGGTCACTGAAATGTCAGGCTCCCTGATCAGCCTCTCCCCATTTCCCCCACCCCCTGCAGCCCCCGACAACCACCCTCTACTGCCTGGGGCCACGAGTTTGACCATTTTATTTTTTTTTTAATTTTTTTTTACGTTTTATTTATTTTTGAGACAGAGAGAGACAGAGCATGAACGGGGGAGGGGCAGAGAGAGAGGGAGACACAGAATCGGAAGCAGGCTCCAGGCTCTGAGCTGTCAGCCCAGAGCCCGACGCGGGGCCCGAACCCACGGACCGCGAGATCGTGACCTGAGCTGAAGTCGGCCGCTTAACCGACTGAGCCACCCAGGCGCCCCCGAGTTTGACCATTTTAGATGCTACAGATGAGTGGAATCGTGCAGTGTTGGTCCTTCCGTGGCTGGCGTATCTCACTGAGCACAACGCCCCGGCCCGTCCCTGTTGCAGCACGTGTCAGGACGGCCTTCCTTTTACAGGCGGAACAACACTCCCCCGGGTGTGCATCCCACACTTTCTCTCCCTGTCCATCCGTCAGGGGACACTTCCGTTGCCTCCACATCTTGGCTATCGTGAATTATGCTGTGGTGCACGTGGGCTGCGGGTATCTCTTCAAGATCAGGTGAGTTTCTATGTCTGCCTCCCCCCCTAGATGGTCAAGGCCTTCCATTTATGGACGTCGCCTGGTGGGCTTCCGGTGGTCAGTGGGGAAGGAGACCAAGTCGATATCGGTCCAGCCTCATTCCACCAGGCTTGCGCGATGCCCTTCAGTTCCAGCCCTGCCTTTACCCCTCAGCTTCCTTTCTGCAGGATGTGAAGGAGGGGTTCTCAGGTGACGAGATGCACGCGGTCCAGCGGGGTGTGTGACATGTGGTATCTGGTGTTCCGATTCTAAGGCTTTTCTCTGATTCACATGCCCCTGTAGAGGATACCTCTCTGCAGACTGCACCGTTGGCCTGCCGTTTACTCTCCAGCATGCCAAAAATAGGTTGTGCCACACAATCCCCTTGCGTCTGAGAACTGTTGTTTATCCAGAACTGGTAAGCACTGCCCTCCAAATACATCAAAGAATAGAAGGGCTTCGTTCATTGAATGCCAACAAACTTTAGAGGCCAAGCTAATCAAGAAAGTTTATAAACTCCGAAGCGGACTTTCCTCAAACTCATCTTAGAGAATCTTTTGACAGATGATTCTTCTTTCCTTAAGTTGCATACAAGGTAATTATTTCTGGAAAACAATTAGGTCCACTTTATGTTTCTATCTAGACACAGCCCTGAATTTTACATTATATATATATATATATACATATATATATATGTGCTATTCATGAAACATACCGCTACATTATTGGAAATTTCACTCGTTATATGTAAAATGTCCTTTTAAAATAGGTCTATTTTTAGGATTTCTGTTCTCCATTGATACGTCCGTTTTTGAATTAATACTTCTTTAAAACTTATTATAGCTTACTATGTATATATAATGTATAATATATGACATAGAATATAATATATAGAATATAATATATAAATAATATAATATAATATAATATAATATAATATAATATAATATATAGAAGAGAGTCAGAAAGATAAGGAAGAGGAGGAGGATGGGGAGAGTGAGAAAGGGGAGAGTCAGAAGGAGGAGGAAGGGAAGGGGCTCAGAGGGAGGAGGAAGGGGAGAAGGCAAGGAGAGTCAGAGGGAAGGGGGACGGACAGAATGCAGGGACAGAAGGTCCCCAGGCAGCTTTCTGTTCCCTAGTTTCAGTGATTCCAGATCTCCAGCATGTATTTGTGTGTGTGTGTGTGTGTGTGTATTTCCGTGTGTACGTACGTACGTTCATGCTCACACACAGACACTCGTACTTGATGACAGAGTTTCGTATGCTTATATTAAATTTGCTTTTTGGTCTAAACAAACTGGGGTCTGGTGTGTGTTCATTTCAACCCCAAAGCAGCACCACACACTTTGTTACCTTCTGTGCCTTCTCCACGCTGCTCCCAAGTCAGCATTCAGAACCACAGTGCTCACAACCTGCCCCCACGCAGGTCACGGATCAACCCCAGAACACAAATGTCTGCTTTTGTTCCGTCCTGCCTTCCACTCAGCAGGTGGACATGGGCTGTGCCGGAGACGCTTCCTGTGGGTACGGAGGATAAATAAGGCAAGAAATGAGTCTGGTCCGCCGTCGGGAACACGGTAAGTGGAAAGTAGCAGTCGTGATTATGATTATATTATTATAATTTTTTATCATTGTCACCATTTAGAATATAGAGCCGGGCACAGTCACACCATAAGCATTTGATACATTGAGGTTATTAATATTATTATAAAAGTAAAAACATATTTTATTGGCGTAAAACTGAGTTCTCGTTTTGATTCGGTATCCAACAAAGAGGAAAATAATAAAGACATTTCTATTAAAATCAGAAGTAGGGCAAAGTACACAGTATACATGTAATTATATTTCAGTCAAAATCCCAAATGGCTTTTATTTTGAAACTTGACAATATAATTACACATTTCTTCTGCAACAATAGGACACGATAATCAAGGAAATATAGAAGAAAGATAATGAGAGAGGAATTTCACAGCTAGATATTTTGTAAGCTATAATAAGTTTTAAAGAAGTATTAATTCAAAAACAGACATATCAATGGAGAACAGAAGTCCTAAAAATAGACCTATTTTAAAAGGGTATTTAACATATAATGAGTGAAATTTCCAATAATGTAGCAGTGTGCTTCCATGAATAGCATTATGATAATTGGTTCATATATGGAAAAACTCAACTGTATGAGTTTTTTGAGACAACATATGAACGTAAACTATAGATGGACTAAATATTTAAACATAAAAGAACGTGAAAATAATTGTATCTGTAAATACTCGTAATATTTTTGAATTAAGGAGAAAAACTTTAAAATATCAAATTTCTTAAAAGATAAGATACTATTGATACATAAAAAACACTTCTGCATATGAAAGTCACCATAAAATATAAAGATCCTTTTTAAAATAGAAAACATGGTTAGAATTCTAATAAAAACTACTTTCTGCCCTCGTATACAAGGTCTTACAAAATACACGTTAGCAACCAAAGCCACACCACAGCAACAAGAAAACAGTGAAAAAGGGCATGCAAATATTTTTTAAATAACCATTTATATATATATGAGAAGACGTTTAGCTTTAGCAGCTAACGGCAGCTGAGTGCTGTCCAAGGGAGAATTGTCAAAATCTCCAAGTGGGATTGCACTGCCACGGTGACTTTGTAATTCTGTCTGCTTTGCATCGTGCTCCGGAAGCCGAGTTTTTGCCTGTGTGCACAGTTAAGAAAGTTACGTCTGCTCAGCGAACGGACACTCTCGCAATTAAGAAGTACCCCAGGTGACCTGTGCTAATTTTCTTGTTTCACTACCTACTTTGTTTGAAATTAAGATGATACATCTCATTGCATTTAGACTGTTTGCTACTGTCCTAAAGTCTCAGATACTCGCTTGGTTTGTTTCTTGCTTTTTGACCTCGTGCACCAGTTTGGATAATTTCAATTGTCTAGTCTCTGATTGATTCACATATCGAACTCTAAATCCAAGCATTGCTAGGATGCTTTCCTTCCAGTCTGGAAGACTTGTTTGAGCCAGTGCCCCTGATGGGGGTGAATTCTGTGTATATGTGCACATGTGCGTGTGTGTGTGTGTGTGTGTGTGTGTGTGTGTTAAAATTCCTCTTTTCACTTCTATATTTAAAAACTATTGGGGCGCCTGGGTGGCTCAGTTAGTTGAGCATCTGACTCTTGACTTCGGCTCAGGTCATGATCTCATGGTTTGTGGGATTGACCCCATTGACAGTGTGGACCCTGCTTGGGATTCTCTCCTCTCTCTCTCTCTCTCTCTCTCTCTTTCTTTCTCTCTCAAAATAGAGAAATAAGCATTAAAAAATCTATTAAAAATTCTGTTTCCAAATGTTTTCTTTCAACATTTTAAAGATGTTTTTCTCCTATATTAGACTGAGAGATATGAGCACAGATAGATGTTCATTTTAATATATATGACAGATAAATCCAAAAATAAACACAGAGACAAGCATATATATTGGGTTAGTGTACAAATGCCTTTCTGAACTCTGCCCCCTGGGGAGGCTAGAGGCCAGGAGCCATAGGAGAGTGAGCACACCCAGGACCCAAGTCTTTGTTCTCAGACACCATTTTTCATTAAAGGAAACAGACACATGAAAAGATGCTCAACATCACTCATCATCAGGGAAATACAAATCAAAGTCACATTGAGATACCACCTCACACCATTCAGAGTGGCTAAAATTAACAACTCAGGCAACAACAGATGTTGGCAAGGATGCGGAGAAATGGGAACCCTCTTGTACTGTTGGTGGGAATGCAAACTGGTGCAGCCACTCTGGAAAGCAGTGTGGAGGTTCCTCAAAAAGTTAAAAATAGAATTACCCTACAACCCATCAATAGCACTACTAGAAATTTACCCAAGGGATACAGGAGTGCAGATGCATAGAGGCACATGTACCCCAATGTTTATAGCAGTGCTTTCGACAATACAAATTATGGAGAGAGGCCAAATGTTCATCAACTGATGAGTGGATAAAGAAGATGTGGTTTATCTATACAATGGAATACTACTTGGCAATGAGAAAGAATGAAGTCATGCCATTTGCAGCAACATGGATGGAACTGGAGGGTATTATGCTGAGTGAAATGAGTCGGAGAAAAAACAGATCTCATATGTTTTCATTCATACGTGGAATTTGAGAAATTTAACAGAGGACCATGGGGGAGGGAAGGGGAAAAAATAGTTACAGAGAGGGAGGGAGACAAACCATAAGAGACTCTTAAATACAGAGAACAAACTAAGGGTTGATGGGGGGTGAGGGAGAGTGGAAAATGGGTGATGAGCATTGAGGAGGACACCTGTTGGGACAGACACTGGGTTGTATGTAAGCGATGAGTCACGGGAATCTACTCCTGAAACCAAGAGCACACTGTATATGCTGTATGTTAGCTAACGTGACAATAAATTATATTTTAAAAAATAAATAGATAAAGGAACCAATCCCACTAGTAGAAATCACAGATTCTATGGCCGGGGAAAAGAAAATGCATGCTGAGCCTGGAGACCCGGGAGCGGCAGAATGTGAAGATGTGCTCGAGTGTCAGGGGGGCGGGGGCATCGCAGGGCATGTGTGCCCCACCTCAAAGAGATCTGACGGCTGGAGCCGTGACAAGCAAATAGTAACAGTTTTGGACTAAACATCTTTCTGCGTACACTGCTATAAATAAATAATCGGGCATATACATAATATATATGTAAATAGGAGAGAAGAAATCCTCTTTTCCAAAGAGTGTCAGGTAAAATAGTACACGTAGATTCCTCCTCCCCCATCAGGTGGTTTACTTTCCCTCCCCTTCCAAAGAACAGAGCATGGAGAGACCAAAGTCCCAACTTTATAGTGGAGAAATCTAGCAGACTCTACTTGAGCCAAGTGATTCATGAAAAATCACTGGCAGTAATTCATGCTGATGTTACGTACTCTGATATGCGGTATATTAGTTCTCTATCCATCTATCTATCTAACATCTATCCATCCTTCCACCCATTCTGTCTATCTATCTATCTATCTATCTCTCTATCATCTATCTATATATCATCTATCTATATATCATATCATCTCTATCTATCTATTGAACATCTATCCATCCATCCATCCATCCACCCATTCTATCTATCTATCTATCTATCTATCATCTATCTCTATATCATCTATCTATATATCTATCATATCATCTCTATCTTATCTATCTATCTATCTAACATCTATCTATCCATCCATCCATCCATCCACCCATTCTATCTATCTATCTATCTATCTATCTATCATTTCTCTCTCTCTCTCCATCTACGTGTTACATGACATCCCAAACAAATGCATGTTCTTCTCTCTTGAGTCTATGGGCCAAAACTGCATCTTACAGAAGCAATGGTTGAAAATCAAATCCAAAATAAAAACAGCTTTTTAAAGTCCGATAAATTAAGAATTTGCAAGCTTGAGGGGCACCTGGGTGGCTCAGGCAGCTAAGTATCTGAATTTGGCTCAGGTCATGATCTCACAGCTTGTGAGTTCCAGCCTTGCATCGGGTTCTGTGCTGACAGTGTGGAGCCAACTTTGGTCCCTGTCTCCCTCTTTCTCTGCCCCTCCCTTGCTCGTGCTTTTTCTCTGTCTCAAAAATAAATACAAACATCAAAAAAAATTTTTTAAAGCATTTGGAAACTTTTAATGCATCCTCTGAAGACTGTTAGAAGTCCAAGTATCCCACTTATTCACAAAAACATACGGTAAAGAACATATTTAACATACTTGGAAAGTAAGTGGGATGGAAAACAAAGTCCATGCAAGCAGATATGTGCTTGGGGTTGACAAGACCATAAAGGAAACAAGACTTATTTAACCTAAGATTTACCAATGGAGAGATGCAATGGGTTTTATCAGAGGCCCAGAATAACTAATTAAAATGGACTCGATTGCAATTATTCAGTGGTACAGGAAGAAAGAGGGGGATACTGTGGCCAGCATTTCAAAAAATATCATCAAACTTTCCAAACATTAGCATGCTAGTGTTGAATATGATATTTATCCAGTGGGCATTGGAGAGAAGATTAAATTGCCTTTTTATGTAAGAAATTGGATAAAGAACAGGAATCAAGTAAATCCAAAGTGTAATTTTCTTATGAACATGAATTGATGGGCCGTGCTGAGGTCAAAGATAATGTGTGTCATTATACAGCTGAGGCAGGAATCTGACATTTCTTTGGCCCTGGTATAAAATTTAAAGTGACACGCTTTTATTTTCCACTGGGACAGCTGTTACAATTCTCCCATGAGAGCTGGCCCCAGCTGGCACGTTCTAAATGGAAATACATGTGGATAATAACCATAGACTCTAGAGCAGTGCTGGCTCTAACCAGGAATCAAATTAGGGGTAAGCAAAAGCTTTGTTTATATTTCTTTTGCTTTTAAACCTTTCCAGAGAGAGTTGATTGTATATTATTAGCATGGGTATTTATGGATTAGGGACCCCAGGAGCTAAAATAGCACATTTCACTTCAAGAGGTTTCCCGGTTGTGTGTGTGTGTGTGTGTGTGCACACGCGCGCGCACAGCATGAGCACATCTACGTGCACTCATGTGTCTTCCTTTATGTGCGATACTAGGAAGGATAGAACACTCAGACTTCAGACTTCATCAGTCTGCAGCAAACCTTACCTAAGACCTAAAGCAATGCCTTTTTTAAAATATTTATTTATTAATTGAGAGAGAGAGAGAGAGAGAGAGAGAGAGCATGAGCAGGGGAGGGGCAGAGCCCAACACGGGGCTCCATGTCAGGAACCTTGAGATCATGACCTGATCTGAAATCGGACACTTAACTGACTGAGCTACCCAGGTATCCCAAGCGATGCCTTTAAATCTACTTTTGAGCTACTTCTCCTCAGGAAGGAATATAGCATTTTCAGGAAGGGTTACCTACCCAAAGCCAAAGTAGCAGACCCAAGACGCTAGGGGCTCTTATCAACAATTGTGGATGTGGACATGGTTGATCTCTTTGAGAATTGCTAGGGAACACCACCTATCCTGTAGCATTCCCTGCACCAGGAACCCCTTGCTGTCTCTGGCTCCCCTGTGGCAAATCGAACTTCCCAGTATAAGGGGAGTTCAGCATCCTCAGATACCAGGGAAATCGGTGGTGAATGGGGCGTGGGGAGAGGTAACAAATAAGACCCTTTGATTCCATGTTCGCTTTGTTCATGCTGTGTCACAATCCCTGTAGTGTACCAATGAGCTGTTCCCATTTTCCTGATGGGGAAGTGGGTAGAGAGAGTTTAGTTTGCCAGGAGCACATAGCAAGTCTGTCATTTGAACCCAGAACTGTCCCAGCACAAAGACTATATTTTCATACCACATCACTTTGGTTATGTATAGTCTAATCAAAGTAGATTTTTCAGTTTTCCCTGAGTATTAGAAGTGAACAGCACTTGAATATTTTAAGAAACATTTTTAGTTGTTTTGCAACAAATGGAATTTTCCAATTGACAGAAATAACTAAGACTCGGGATTTTTCCCCCTGAGGTAGGACTTGCATCGGTGACTATTACGCTTGGTCGGGAAGTGCATTCACAGCACAATTATGCTCAAAGCGGAGTCATTTGCCTTGTCATACATGAGAAGGTGGAGCTCCAAGCACTGTGCCTTCCATTATCATCTGACAGATCTGAATGTCCGCATGTGGTCTGTTAAGCAAGGCACGGTTTCCAGGCGTGCACCGCTGGGCAGTTCTACGGGATATCGGGAGTTTTATTTGTGTGCAGAAGGCTCCAAAGTTTTCTGACTTTGAACCTCTGAATGTCAAGGCAGTTTTGCAAATTGTGAATATAATAACTCTTGACTGCTTATAAATATCTCTAAACTGTAAACCTCTCTCTTTTGACTTGGAAAAAAAAACAGTGCAGAACACAGCCATTATCCAACATTGGAAGAGTCATGTCTTAGGATCCTAGACCTGGTAAACAAAACTTAGAGGTCAATGAGTGTGCCCATATTGCCAGCACAGAAATGTTCCGGAGGAGGCTCTCCTCCAGACTGTTGGTCACTTTCCAAAGGCTTCTCATCATTAAGTTTCCCTTTTATGGGGTTCTTGTCTACATTGTTGTCCTGGTGAAACCCGTCTTGCCCTTTGTCTGCCACACACAACCATATCAGATGACAAATACCTTCTGGCAAACAGTATTATTCTTGTTCTCTACTTTGTTGTCCTTCAGATGAAATATTCTGAGTTTTTTGCAATTTCCCTACATGGACTTTTGTTCCAGACTCCTGACAATTCTCGTCTCTGGTCTTTGCATCATCTCTACATCCACTTGTAAGTGTTTTTCTTATTCCGGAGCATCCACATTAAAACAGAAGTCCAAGTATGGTCCAAATGTCACCGAGGCCTCACCAACCCTGGCCTAGAAATAACCTTGATGTGAGCATAAAACTGTGATTGCAGCAAATTAAAAGGAACACCTTTTCACCTGTCACTTTTTCTGGAGCTTCCCATTGCCTTGTACTCATTTAGACTTCCTGGAATTCTTCATACGAATTCATATGTTGAAAATAATGTTCTTACAAAATTAAGTTTTGAAATTAACTGCAGCGATTTTGAATGTGTGATATTGAATTTCACCTTTAAAACACAAATCACTGTTTCAAATAGTGAAAATAACTTAAAACTTAACACTTCCTTTTCCAGTATACATCTTCAGCTGGAAAAGAACGATGACAGAATCTGATGGCAGGCAACCAAACATCTTTTTTGAAAGTCTTGGTTATTTTACCCCCTAATAAATCCTTTTTTTTTTTTTATCATTCAGCCAACTTTACTTCCTCTAAATCTGCAAAGCTGTGAGATTAGGACCTCTAGATTAAGAAATTAAGACATGTAGACATAGCAGTTTCCCAATTTCATCCCTATGAGCTTTTTTGTGTCACATACATTTCTATCTTTGTGCCTATTAAGCTGGCTCCCATGTCCCCCCACCCCATACTCTGTGTGTGAGCTTTCCCACAGACACATGTGCAGCTCATTTCTTGTTCCAGGAGCATCTCCTCATTTGGTTTTGGCTACAGGCTGTCAGCCGGGACTGGAAGCAGGTGGCCCTCCTGACCCGTCCTCAGAAGGCCTGTGGTACCCCAACCCCTCCTCACAATGTCTTCGTTGCTCTCCTCACCTCACTTCATCACGTGGGCATTGTGTCATGTCACGTCATCACAAGAAGAAGGCACATGAGTATAGGACAAGAAGATATTTTGAGAGAGACCACATTCACATCACTTTTATTACAGTTATTGTTAACCTTGTACTATTTTATTATTAGTGTTTCTCTTCTAGTGTATAAATTAAACCTTGTCACAGGTATGTGTGTATAGAAAAAAGCATGGTTGATGTAGGGTTCAGTACTATCTGTGATTTCAAGCATCCACTGGAGGTCTTGGGACATATTCCTCATGGATAAGGCAGATGGTTGTATTAACTTCTAAAGTCAGTCATTGAGTCTTGACAACAGAGTCATCTACCCACCCTTGATATTCATGTCCTTAGACTAGCACATGTCTCATTTCTGCCCTGGGGTCTTCCAATGGTGATAAAATAAGTTAATAGCCTTTTTTTGGGGTTTTAACTGATTTCTCTGTTAGGGAGGGATGGTGGTAGATGGGATCACCAGGAAAGTTGGCCTCATCGGGCCATGGGTTGGTGGCTAGAAAACCAGAGAATCGTCATGGGTGAGGATGGTCAGCCAGAATGTGATGTAGCTGAAGTTCATTTCTGATGCCCCATTTGTCCTCTCACATCATTTTCAAAACATGTTTTACTGTTTCAGAGAACAAATGCCCAGGTTTCCATGCTGCAGTGCCCCTAAGTGGGCCCATCCTATCATTGAAATGTTCTTACCCAGATGCCGATGACATGGCGGCCCACCCTCTGAGGAAAGGATAGTCAAATCTGGCAGGCATCACGTTCAATTTAGCAGTTGCCTTCCACACTTTGATGAATGTTAGTCATTGACGCTGAGCAAGAAGGAAAGTATATTAGACAGCAGCCCTTTGTAAGTAGCATGTTTTAAAATTATTTTGACAGTTGCTAACTTTTTGCACATTATTGTCTTCCACATAGCAGGTAATTTGAGGAAGGTAGAGGAAAATGGAAAATGAAAACATTGCATTTGATAAGACCCACCGTGCAAGCCTTGAGTGGAGCCTGTTACCAGTCTTGGCACCTCTGGATTGACAAGACCCCGGGGAGAAAGTGACGGGGGCGTGTGGGCTGTACATTTAACTCCAGCACAAAACACAATAGATCCTTGGGACACACTTGTTTTGCCATCAAAATTTTATTTGTACTTGGGGAAACAAACACTGATTTAGGGAAACTGTGCAGTAAGCAATATTGAATAGCTCATGCCCTTGAGAGATTATATTTTTAAAAAACCAAGCAGGTGTATCTAGACACATGGTAACTGTTCCATTATCTCACTATCAAAGTGCAATGCATTGAATTTTGTCACCCCAAAATATGTGTTCAAGTCCTGACCCACAGCAGCTACAAATGTGATCTTATTTGGAACTGTGGTCTTTGTAGATGCAACCAAGTGAACACAAGGTCGCACTGGTATTGGCTGGGCCCTAATCCAATATAACTGACACATAAAGGTGAGCTTCAGAGACAGACGCAGGTGGAGGCAGACCAGGTGACAAGAAAGAGAGAGACCGTAGTAAAGCGGCTTCAAGCTGAGGAAAGCCAAGATTGGTGACACCACCAGAAACAGGAGAAGAGTCTGGGACAGTTCCCCTCTCAGAGCCTCCAGAAGGAAACAACCTTGCCGACATGTTGATCTCAGACTTCTAGCCTCCAGACCTGAGAACAATTTTCTGTTGTCTTAACCACCCTGTTTGTGGTACTTAGTTATGGGGGGAAACTAGTCATGTGATGGACCTTGAGCTACTGGAATGAAGACCCGGGTCTTCCTATTAAGGCACAGGGTTCAGATGTTCTTTGGTTACAATCACATGACACTCAAGTCAGAATTCTGTGCAAGGCCAGACACCTCTCCACACAAAGTGGAAAGAAAAATATGCAGGTGTCTTATACTATGTGTTAAGTTTAATTATCTAAAATTAAAGGCATTTTATACATCAAATTCAGCTGACAGCTTCAGACTTCTACCATAAGTTACATGTGGTGCTCCCAGAGTACACAACAAGGAATCTAAATATCACTGAATATTGTATATCTGCTGGTCCTCGTCCAGAACATTACTTCCCATATTACTAGTACTATTCTTGTTGGTAAGCTGAAACAGCGACATTCACTATACTGGAACTAATTCTTTCTTTGGGGGGGGCCTCATTTTTTTAAATGTTTGTCATTTAAAAACAAAACTAAGCTTCCCTTTCATTATCCTCAACACTTCCTCCCACTTTCCTTGGCCATCCCAATACCAAAATGTTGGGAAGAGAGGTACGTATGTGTTACCTGCATGCCTAGGAATAAGGAATTGGAG
The DNA here is from genome assembly GCF_022079265.1 of Lynx rufus. Taxonomy (NCBI): domain Eukaryota; kingdom Metazoa; phylum Chordata; class Mammalia; order Carnivora; family Felidae; genus Lynx; species Lynx rufus. The sequence continues at coordinate 2,334,272 of NW_025814889.1, forward strand.
AATACGGAGGCTGAGGGAATGGTGGTCATGGAGATTTAAGGAAAAAGAGGTCACTCATGCAAGAGGGACATTGGACATTGAGAAAATAATAAACGGATCGAACTAAGGAGGAAATATATTAAGGATACTGGGCACCATTTTTCTCAAGGTCAGAGAATTATAAGCAAGCAAAGAAGGCAGGCTATAGAAAACCCTGAAGTGTTGGGCTGGAGTTGCAGATACATGTATGAATTCAGTTTTTAAAATTGCATAACACAAATAGGAAAAACATAGAGATGTGTTGGTATGCACATATGTGCTTATGTGCACATGTATGTACCCCCAGCTCCAATCCCATAATCAATAAACACACCTGATGTCTACACACTGGTTTCTCGTAGCCATCTTCCAATGAGAGGAACCAGGACTCCAGCAGATTCCAGGGCTAAGGGAGGGAAAGGGCAAGATGGACTTAGGATCTAGGTCCTATGCCAAGAAGCAAAGAGCAACTTCAAAGAATGGGACGAATGGGTCAGAAGGACACCAGAGCCAACTTGAAGGGGCCTAGCATGGTCAAATGCAGGCCATTTAAGTATTTATATACATGATAGTGCATTGCAAGTTGTTGAATAAAACAGAAATACATGAGTAAACAAATGAATATGGGAAGTAAATAAATAATACCCGAGGAAAGAAAGCCTTTCCTTAGGATAAAATGCCAACTAATAAATGCAGAAGGGATGATGGAACTAGGAAATGACCATGTGACAACCCACACAGCAGGAGACACCAATGGGTGCTAAAGCCATCAAATGAACTTTCTAGAAGAAACAGGGTATGAGCTCAAAAGTCTCCCCAGAGAATGTATATTAATTTCAAAGGGGGAAAGTGCTGACATTTGGCTTAAGCGCAGTAGACAAGGTGACAAGGCTAACGCGCCCACCGGTGGCAGGAGGTGACATGATGTGCCTCTTCACGTGGCCCACTGGGAAGGGCACTCAGTCCCTACTACTACTGTGTGCGCTGAAGGGTGTGGAAAATCCCCAGATGGGCCCTGACCAGGGTCCCCTTAAATTTATCAAAGTCCTTAGAGGGGGGGGGAATAAAAAGCTCTTTGAGGTCAAAGGAGGTTGAATCACAGAACAACTGAATGCACAGTAGGACTCTGGATCCCAAGCCTGGGAAACGCAAGGGGATGTTGCTGCGAATTTAGTGGAAGTGTGAATTGGTGTGAAGCATCGGGTCAGTATTGATCTCCTGATGTGGAGGCTTCTATGTTGATAATATATGATTGTTTGTCTGTTAGTTTGTGAGATACAAAGTAGAATTTTGCAAAGGTTGCTAGAACAAGGGTTGAAAAGTGAATCCACAATATACTTTCTTTATCTTCGTCTCTGCAGCTGCACATGATGCTGTGAGAGACCTGAGAGTGGTGAGTGTGTGTGTGTATTTGTGTAGATAGAGATTAAGATAGGATATGGAAGGCAGGGAGGTCTTAGAACAAACACGGTAAAATGCTAACAACAGAGGAACCGGGGAGCATGAGTCATGGGGATGTGGAAGTCCTTGGTACTAATTTTACATTTATCTGTAAGCTTAAATTTGTTTCAAGGGAAAAAGGGGCAGGAAGAATAAAATTAATTTCTTCTAAATGCAATGGCAAGTAAGGTGAAATTCTAGACCTAAGAAGTGTTTCAACTGACTAGAAATTTCCACTGATCCAGAATCACATGTTTCTTATGAGGCATGTTGTTTTTACGTCCTCAGGAAAGAGGAAATAAGGCAACCAAAGCAAGGGAAAAAATAAAGCCATTAAATAAGAATCAGCTTTGTCACACAGACCCCCTTATGAGCTGTCATCACATTATGTTCCGTGTAGATTCATATCTGCTAAGGAGATAATATTCCTCAGTAAGCCAATATTAAAACTGAATTTCTGAGAATTAGGTTATTGTCAAAGTAAAGTTAACAGATTTTTACAGAATGGGCTAATATCATACAGGGTAAAAAGTGCCGATGACTACATTGCATCTTGAGGAAATTATATCCTAAAATGAATGCAACAATTTCAAATTTTCAAGATGTCATTAAGAGATGAAATGAATGTTCTCTACTTATTTGCTCAAGAACTCATTTGAATCGCTCATATCCTGTGGAGAAGAGCAAACCTCAACCTCTAAATCCATCCAACTGACACAAGATTATGGTTCCAGCCACCATGAATCAGCCCCTTCCCTTCCAGGTCCTCCCTGTCGCAACAGCTACCGCCCAAACTACAACTGCACACAACACAATATACAAGCGTGGGAAGACACTACAAGGTGAAAAGAAGGCCCACTGCCCAGGGACCTCAGGACAGGGGAGATAACATGGCAGTGAGTTCTTTGCGGACCCTCCAGGTTTCTTACTGCTTCTCGTATTTCCCAGCCGGGCTGTTGTAGAGACATCCAACCCCAAGTCTCCCACAGACACACACAAACAAACTCTGAGGAAAGCCCGTTCTCTCTTCCCAAGGACTGGGAAAGGGTAGGCTAACAACAGGAGCCTTTTGGCCATCCCCCCTCATCTAGCCAAGGACCGCCAGAAATACTGAACCATAACCCCCTCCCTCCAGGGTTGCAGCAGGCCCAGCAGGTAGCTATCTTGCACCCCCATCATCCACCAAAGCTGGTGACAGAAGTTCAATGCCCCAATGAGGCGGTATTGGTGGATCCAAGGGTCTGGGTCTGATCTCCTTTCCTGACCTGGTAGACCCAGCCAGTGCTCTGGCTCTCCTGCTGGACACTTGTTAGAGGGAAGCTGGTCTCACTGGTGATGTGTCAGTGTTTCCTTGTGTCAGTGGAGTAGAATGGGGGGGTGGGCAGAGGGAGCCATCATTCCCTTCTTCTCCCACCAGCGCCAGGGGCCCACTGGGGACTGAAGCTTGCACTCCCACTTTGCAACCACAAAGCAGTGTGAGTCAGTCTCTGCTTTCTCCGTCTCTTGTGATAGAGCAGCCCTCTCCCAGATTTGTGCCTACATGACCACCCAGATGTAACCAGGTGCTACAAGTCATCACCCCACTTTCTGCAAGATGGCACTGGTGGGCCCAGGAGGACCTAAAGTTCTACCCCATCTTCTGCAACAAGGCCTTACGAGCCAGCACCCACTTTTGCTAGGGGGACGCTGGCAGGGCCCAGAGAACAGGTGCACATAGACACCCATCCTCTCGCCACACTTCAATAGAGGGTCAGCCTGCAGAGAAAAGCAAACAGAAGAAGGAAGGATGGGGACTATCGGAGGGTGATGAGGAGATTAAATCATTTCATGATGGCCAAAATGTCCAAGATTAAATAAAACATCACTTGTCATACCAAAGGCCAGAAATATCAAAACTTGGAAGAGAAAAAGACAATGAAGAGATACCAACAGCAGGATGGATCAGATGTTGAAATTCTCCAAAGAGGATCTTAAAGGAGCCTCATGAAAATGCTTTCAGAGCAAATATAGTTCTGACAGAATAAGTGAAAAAATAGAAAATCTCAGCAAAGATATTATTTTTAAAAAGAGAGAGAGAGAGAATCAAATGGAAATCCTACAGGATGGAGTAGAAATCTTGGGGAATGGAGTGAATAGCAGAGTGGAGGTGACAAAAGATGGAATCAGTAAATTTGAGGACAGATTAATAGAATTTACCCAATTTGAACAATGAGGAAAATAGACGAAAACAAAAAGAGGAGTGTCTTAGGGATCAGGGGGCAATAATGTAAGAATTGACATTCATGTCACCAGAGTCCCAGGGGAGAGGAAAGGAGGACAGGCAAGACAGAAAAACTATTTTACTAATAATAGCTGGAAATCCCCAAATTTAAGGGGGAAAAAGCCCCATAAATCTACAGATTCAAGAAACTAAGTAAAATCCAAACAGGATAAACTCAAGGAAATCCGTGCCATGACACATCATAATTAAACTTCTAAGAATTAAAACAAAGACAAAAATTGGTACCAGCCAGAGAGCAATGGCCCATTACTGTCAATGGATTTGTCACGTGAAACCACAGAGGCCACCGTGTCCTTGAGATCCTGAGATGGGACTGGGAAATGTGAGTTCTCTATCCGGTGAAATACGCTTCATGAATACACAAGGGGGGGCGGGGGCGGTGTGGAATGAAGACACTTCAGACAAAGGAAATTTCGAGAAACAGCCTCTAAGATACCTACCTGAAGGGAATGATAAAGGAATTTCTCCATGGGAGAAGGAAACAAGGGAAGAAAACGAAGAATTTCAGAAAGGAAAAAAAAAAACAAACAAATGTTGGAATGGGTAAAAAATACCCATATAAATATAACAGAAGTTTAAATAACTGAGTAATATAATGGGTTATCTTTTTCATCCATATTTGATGGCTGAAGCACAGGTTATGACACCGTGCGATGTGGTACTCAACACGCGAGGATGTGGAGGGAATACTTAGGACGCATATTTAGACCATGGGGAGATCAAAGGACCTAAATGAGAGTCAGGTTTCTACACGTCACACAAAGTGGCGGAAGGCTGATACCAGTAACCTCTGTTCGTCCGATGAGGTCTTGAAATATCAAGCACACTAAGAAAATTATTCAAAGTGATATACTCAAAACACCATAAATAAATCAAGACGGAATCTAAATCTTTCATTTTTCTGATCTCTTGGAGATTTTTCATCAAAATACGTTGTTGAGAAAAATGCATATGTTTGATGCACAGCAAACTGGAAAAGCAGAGAAGCCTGGCGGGGGAGAAAGGGGCAGCAGAAGGAGAGGGAAGGATAGAGACAGAGACAGAGATAGAGAGACATAGAGAGACAGAGACACTGAGGGAGAAGGCGGCAGGTTGATTTTGTATTTTCAATATAGAGCTGAGAGAAAGAAGTAGGATTGTAACAACATCATCAAAAGCATCAAAGAGCTAACACGACTGTGTTTTGAAGCAGAGAATGCCTGGGTTGCTGGGGCAAGTGTCAAAAATAAATCTGTTTCAGAGCTTTATCTTCTTTAAATGAAAACGTTTTTCTAACTCAGAGTCTTTCCCCTGTCACCTCTTTTCTTCACACTTACTTATTTACCAAATAAATCTTGCCTCAGCAAGATTTCTCGAGTGCATCCCTACTTGAGAAAGTAGAGACAAGCCCCACCCCGAAGTCTCCTGGGAAGTTCTCAGTAGAAGCAGGCTGTCCCTCCCCTCTGCGTCCGGCCCCTTCCCGCCCCACCCTCCAGCTGCCATGGTCCCCACACTGGTGTACCTCCCAAACCACGAGGATTGTAGGAGGATTGTAGGAGAATCACTGTTACCTTCCTGTGGGTTTAAACCCAGATCCATTTGCCTCAAGAGGCTTGTTTCCTCTTGTATGACTTTAGTCACCTGGAAAGAAATGGGAGTGATATTTCGGGTTCAGAAGAGACCTGATTTTATTCCCTAAAGGAACAACACCACGCCGAGGTCCCCCTCCCCACCCGAGGCTCCCGCTGTACAGGAAGTCAGTCTGCAAGGGGAGGCAGGACCCGACACTGGACCCCTCCAGGCCCACCGCAAGCCGACGGAAGTGCCTGTGAGCCCAGCTGATGCCATCACACGTGTACCGGACAGAAGCCCCGGCATCCTCCTCCATAGACTTGGCTGCTACATAGACTTGGCTGCTAGGGAACCCGGGAGGGGAAGAAGATGAAGAAAACATTGGCCACTTCACGTGTGTGATGTTCTCCAGTTCCCCCAAGCCGTGTGTAATTTGATGTCAAGCAATTCTGCAAAATAGATCTTGATCCCCTTTGGGAAAAAATACGGTAGACCACACGTTTGGTTGGATTATATCTTCTTGTAGAAGAAACGACTCTATAGGCACATCCCAGGAGAAGCTGCGTAAAGCCAACTGTGTGATTAGAAGCATGACCCCGTCTGTGCCCTGGTCTGCCTGTTCCGTTTCTGCCTCCCAGGGACGGCCTTGGCTTCCAGACCTACGGGCTACTGGCCTCCTCAGTATTTGTGCTAATCAGACCATGGGGACTCTGTGAATTTTAAATTTAGAAAATACACTCAAGGCAAACATATCACTTCCACAGTCGAAACTGTCAAGGAAACGTACGCCCAATTTGGAAATAAAGGAAGAGAAAAAAGGACCATGTGTCCTTTGGATGTCACCCGAGGCTCGAACATCGTTCCAGAGACATGTCCAAAAGAAATCTGGCTTTTCTTGAGGGCAAAACTTTGTTCTATGTACTATTCATTGTCGGTTAAAGCCCTGACCATGTAAAGTTTTTGTTGTTGTTGTTAATTTTCAGAAAACTAAATTGATTTTTTTTTTTGGTAATAAGCAAATAATTTCTTTCCAGGAGAGAATATAACCCTGAAGGTTGTGGTTTTGTTGCCCTGGAGAACATGATCTGGTTTTCTAATTTAGCACCTGCTCATCATTGTTATTTTGTTATTTGCTAACTCTTTGCATGCCAGCTTCCTGTTTACAAATACACATCCGGAATACAGACTCTTCCCTCAATTGCTATTATCAGTATAATGTCAATTATTTCTTGGGGCTTGAACGCACACCTAACTGATTTGATACGTACCGATTTTAATCATCACCCAGTAGAAAATTCTATCCGTTCCTTCTGGCAAGTATAAATGTAGAAAGTTATAAGCAGGACTACTCGGCATCTGGGGCTGTGGGAATACAGCTAATCTGGGGGGCTGCCTCTGGCTAAACACAGCTTGCACTGACTCCCAGATCTCCCAGAAGCACCGTCAGGACCCGGTGTGGAGCATTCTGTACCGTTGATGGCACTACATACTGAATTCACGAATGATGATGGCTCTCTCCGTTTCCTGCTTGGCAGGCACGTTCTTCCACCGGGTTCTGAGCAGCGATAGAAAAAAGGAGAGATGACCTTTCTATCGCTCTCACTCCTCCTGATTGCAGTACTAAACACTAGGGCACGATGGCTCAATGAAACATTGAAACAATCGGAAAGAAAGCGTATTCTGAAGAAGAACATTTTGAAGTCTTATGCTGGGTAGCGTGGGGAGCTACCTAGAAGAATACAGGGTGCAGGGCTAGGGAGCGGCACGCTGAGAGGACGCGTCCCACACTTTGAGAGTAGGGGGGATGATTTTGTTTTCTTTGTTTTACTTAATCACCAACATTTGCTACAGCAGCTCTGACACTTCAGGTGCATTTTCTTCGTGATTCATGATCAAAGAAAGACATGAAAGAAATGCTCAGAATCACCTTCCTTCCCTGTAACCTGACAATAAAAATAACATCTCCCATGTGAAACCATGGAAAAGGATGTCACATTAACCATATGAGATGAGTTTCCTTTATTGTCGATCCAGTAAGCCATTCAAAGGAGTATTTGATGAGAAAATTGAATGAGCAAAAGGTTAAAAACAATTGAGACTTTGCAGAATTCTGAATTCCATTTTGTATACAACCATTGTTTCCGGATGTCTCTGCTTTGCTTCTATAGACCTCTACAAGAGGCTCTTTTCAGATGCAATTATTGGGTGATGGTATGTATCCATATGTATGTATTATATTCACTTTGCGTATCAAGACAGTTTTTAAAGGCAGAGTTTTGTTTTCTGCTTATGTAGACTACAGCTCGTGCTCCAATCCACTGTCAGTCATTCGGTCCAGGCACCTGCTGTAATCCCCCCTTTAATGTGGGGGATATGTTCCAAACCTCCCGTGGATGCCTGAAACTGAAGACAGTACTGAGCCCTGCATGCACTATGTTTTTCTAAGTACACACACCTATGATAAAGTGTAATTCATAAATTAGGTACCGGAAGGGATTAACAACAATACGTAATAATAAAATAGAATAATCATGACTGTGTACTGTGATAAAAGTTACACGAACGTGGCCTCTCTCTCTCTCTCCTTCAAAATATCTCCATACTCACTACTTCTTGTGATGATGCAAGATGATAAAATGCCTACATGATGACATGGGGTGAGCTGAGTGACAGAGGCTGTCACGGACCTTCTGATGACAAACCCCAAGAGACCCAACTGCCTCCAGGCTGTCCCCTGTATCTAGACCTACAGATCTACATCTACATCGACAGCTATTGACATGATCCCTGTCTATATAGATGCACCCTACTGGTTCTGCCTCTCTGGAGAACACTGACGAACACAGGACGTGCTTTACAATATGGGGAGGGGCCCTCGTTGGTAGTTTTTGTCTATTTTCACGGAATAAATACTGTCTCCATGGACCATTTAAGTTCCAACCTTGGCTTGAAGTCCTGAGCATCTTACAGGGGCCGTAGCATCATGGTTTTGGCCAATTCCAGCACGCCGCCCCCACCGGTGGGTCTATGCCCAGAATCTGTACTCTGTCTCCTTCCTCTTCTTAGGCATTATTGAAATGATTTATTCTTCAGTTGACAGTGGAAACCAGGTACCTCTTCGGCATTTTCCAATGCAGGTGGAAAATAATACTGAGTTACATGAAAAGCAGGATCATGAGCTCAGATAAGAGGATATGTAATATGGTGGACCGGTGAAACCGATAGGACCCGTGACATTCCCAAAGCTCCTACCTGGCACAGTGCCCAGTGCCTCACAAGTACTGTTCCACTGAGTCCTCAGAGCTATCACACCAGAACCACTATCCTTAATCCAATTTAGTGGGCAAAAGAGAAAGAAAGTTAAAGTTTAGTGAATTAGCTTGCCCAAGCTCTCACAGGGAGGAAGTGACAAGACCCGTTTAATTTCAAGTGGATGTTACAGATGAGAAGTTGCATGGCTCTCAGACGGATAAGATAATGGTGGTTAGAACAGACTGAGAATATATGGATAAGGTGGGTAAGATCTTAATATATAAATGGGTATACAATTACCAGAGAAGAGGAGAAAGTCTCATGTTGTATCAGTGAATCGCTCGATTTCTGTGTATTCTCATTTCTTACTTTTTTTACACTAACCATATCATCATGCCGATTATACAGACAGAAAAGCTGAGGCTTGTAGACACTGAATAATTCATCCGACATTAAATTTTTAGGGAACTATGAATTTGCAAGTGTAAGTTCCCACTGAACTTACTCGTCTACAGCCCCCGCTGGGTAGCTTTCTCTGGGGACACAACGCAGACTTTTTTTACCCGTGACGCTAGTTCATTCGTTCCCAAATATTTTTCTATGGCCTGTTCAGAGATCAAGTATTGCTGTCATTCTTCCAAGCTCCCCATAGTTTTTTTTTTTTTTAAATTTCACCTAAAACCCACAATCTCCTAGAAGAGAGGACAGAAATGCAGACAAGCAAAGAGTAAAAAGAACTAAAGACATTCCAGAACGGAAAGAAAATAAAAACAACTTTGGAAGACAGTCATCCAAAACACATTTCTCTTGAACACTGTTAGTCGTCGGGATATATGGTGTGAGTTTGAAGATAGAAAATGCTGATCAAGATTTACTGATGATGGGACACTGTGCTGAGTGCTTATGTGACGTCCCCTTCACAACATCCTATGACGGTGTAACTACTATCTCCACGTTATTTTATTTTATTAAAGTTTGTTTATTTATTTTGAGAGAGAGAAAGGGAGGGAACAAGCGGGGGACGGGCAGAGAGAGAGGGAGACACAGAATCCAAAGCAGGCTCCAGGCTCGGACTGTCAGCACAGAGCCCGACGCGGGGATCGAACTCACGAGCCACGAGATCACGACCTGAGCCAAAGTCAGACGCTTAAGCGACTGACAGCCCAGGCGCCCCGTCCACTTAAAGATGCAGCCCAGAGCTTGCCCAGGTCTGTAAATCGTGGGGCATACACAGGAGCTCTGCCCCAGGCCGCCAGCGTTCATTCTCCCCCGCACCGGGCTGGCCTGTGACCCCACGATGGCTCCATTCCACAAGGCCACACTAGCAGAACTTTGCCACAAAATAATTCTGGATACATTTCTACCCTTCCCGCCCGACATCTACTTCCCATTCCCAACCGTTCCCTCCGACCTCGCTTTAGCTCAGTCTCCAAACAAACAAAAGAACTACAGTGATGGTCTTTCTTCATGGAAACACCCGTGTGGAAGTAGGAAGAGAACAAGCGATGGGCAGGAGGTGTGGGGCCGGGCAGGGGAAGGTGAGAGGCCCGTACCTCCTCTCCTGTGTGAGCAGGTGGCTCTGTGTACCTCAGCACGGGGGGGACCCCCGGCCGCCCTACCACGGCACCTGCACCGGCAGGAAAAATGAAGTCACGAGTCACGAGCCCGCGGCTGCCGGGCAAAACTCAAAACCCTGGGGACGCCAACTGCCAGACGATCACAAGGTATGAAGGGAGGAACCAGTCACAGAAGGACAAGAAAAATTCAACCTTCCACCTGAACTAACAGGTAGCTACACCTTTCGTCAGAGGTCAGCCGACCGAGTCACACAGGGGACTGAGAAAGGGACAGAAGGTGGGTTAAAATGTCGTTTTCCTCAGCAGTGAAACATTGGAAAGAGAGGTGAGCATGCAGGTTTGGACGTACCTCAATCCTCTTGAAGCGTTGCTTTTGTCGTGATTTATCGCAGATCCTGTCTTTGATTTGTGCGTGTGCTTTCTAGATGCATCCGCATGCTTCACTGTACCACCGTGAGCAAACAATAAAATGCGCCCTATCCTCCATCTGGAGTGAAATTTTTCATTTCGGTTGGCCAACACTAACGCTTGGATGAATTGGGCGTTTTGGAAGAAGAGGGCAGCTGGCCTTGAATGCCGGATCCAGCCATCTGACCAATGCCAGGACTGGGCTAATTGTTGCATATTTGGTGGTAAGGGGAACCACCCCTATGCTTTTGTGTTTTTGCGAGGCCTAGAGACTGGCAAGACAGACGCACTTTAAAAAGTAATTACAACAAACTGAGACGAGTGTCACAGCAGGGGCTCACATGGCATATTTGGAAGCAAAAGCGAGGGCCAGAGTAGAGAAGTCATGGAAGGAAAGCCCTTCCCAGAACTTTAGGCTGAAGCTAGATTAACCATTTGGAAGCAAGTGATGTCCAACATCTGGCTTCTCGAGGAGAGAACACAGAGAGCTGACACATTTACGGGACATGCTTGCGAGCCTTGACAAGAGTTACAGGTTTTGTCCTAAGAGACAAAAGTAGGAAATTAGTTTAAGCAGAAAAAAGTGGCATCCAATTTCTATCAAAAGGTGATTTTTTTTTTAATTTTTTTCAACGTTTATTTATTTTTGGGACAGAGAGAGACAGAGCATGAACGGGGGAGGGGCAGAGAGAGAGGGAGACACAGAATCGGAAACAGGCTCCAGGCTCTGAGCCATCAGCCCAGAGCCTGACGCGGGGCTCGAACTCCCGGACCGCGAGATCGTGACCTGGCTGAAGTCGGACGCTTAACCGACTGCGCCACCCAGGCGCCCCTCAAAAGGTGATTTTGACAACGATGCAGAGAACGTGTCAGGGTAATTCCTGGGGAACCCCCTGGAAGGTTGTGGGATCGGTTCGTATGAGGCGGGGATAGTGAATCAGGGGAGAACAAGCAGGAAGCTGAGAAGAAAGGGACATTTTTATTTTTATTTTTTTTTTCAACGTTTATTTATTTTTGGGACAGAGAGAGACAGAGCATGAACGGGGGAGGGGCAGAGAGAGAGGGAGACAGAAAGGGACATTTTTAAATGAGAATTGAATACAATAATGCATCTAACATGTCTTCATATCAACATGCAACATTCAATAAATGTTATCCCTCGTGATAAACGGTGACTCACGCATACCATCCACAATGGCTAACAAGTAATTGTGAGCAGCGTGCTAAGTATTGTGCTAAAATGTTTGCACGCCTTGGCTTAATCTTTGTTGTTTTCATCAGCGTAATTAGACTGTCTCTTGGTGTGAATCTGTTACACCTACCTGGATTTCATGGAGGTTCTTGGATTTCTACATGGGTTATTTTGCACGGCATATTTTTCCTGTTGCTATGTATTTCTCTCCTCCTTCTGGGACGGACCTGGTGCGTATGGTGGGTCCGCCTGATGGAGTCCTACGGGCTTAGGAATCTCTGTGCCAACTCCCTGCTTTTTTGTCTTTTCTGCTCCTGAGACTGGATTATCTCTGTTGATTTACCCTCCAGTTCTACAAGCTCACATATGTTCTCGGGCCCCTCTGATTAAGTTTTCATTTCAGTTACTTTACCTTTCAATTCCAGATTTTTTCATTTGCTTCTATTTATAATTTATATGTCTCTGTTGATATTCTCTATTTGGCGAGACATGTTTTATTATATTTTATTATAATTGGTTAGACATCGTTTCCCTTACTTCCCTGAAAATATTTATAAGAGTTAATTGAAAGCGTTTGTCTACTGCATCCATCAGACACACATTCCGTTGGCTGCTTTCTCCCAGGGTTAGTATAACTTAGCTCTCTGCCAATGACAGGTTGGAAGATATTTCTCAAATGCTTGGCCTGTTTGTCTCACACCCCTGGCCAAGAGGGTCTATGTGGGAAGGCATGCCTCCAAACTTTGGAAAAATTACAAGATGGTCTTAGCCCTCCCTTTCTGCTTGGACAGGGCTTCAAGGTTAGCTCCTTGAGCAGCGGGGCCCTCCTCCCTGCACACATCTTCCGTCCTCCCCGGGCAGAGGCACCGACATCCCCTCATGCACGTAGCTTTCTAGATGTCTGAGAAGATGTCACAGCCTTTCAAAACTCCCTGTGGTCATCTAATTCTCCAGAAATTCCTTTTAAATTCCCAGCCAGACTACTGTCGCCCCAACAGAGATCATAGCCCCAGGCAGCTGCAGAGGGGACAGACTGCTATTGTTTGGGTAATGTCCTTAGACAGGGCTCTTTTATCCACCGGACTTAGCTCTGAACCCACTCAAATAACAAGAAAGTACTAATAGATCCAAATCACGGCTAATTATGGCCACACAAGAAAGCAAAAACAAAATATATGGAGACATCTTTTACTCTAACTCTTATAGATGATGAGACTAATTCACATCATAATCTCAGCTGCTCTCTTTTCACTATGATTTTATGGACTCTACATGCTTCCCATATGTTTGTTTCTTGCCCTCGTGCATGCAGTAGAACATAATTGAGTCTTTAACAAAAAGACAGCTTGTAATTATATCAAGAATGTCTACTGATCACACGAAGAAAAATGGGAAAGATTTGGAACTGAATTAAAATGATCACATATTATTCATTATTTAGACATAGGTCCAGAGAGAGAGAGAGAGAGTTAAGGCTCCCATTTACTCTTGCATTTTTATTCATGGGCAACGTTTTCATTTTATTGAAATGTGCATTGTTCTAGGCTTCATAGTGTATAACAAATTTCCTAATTTATGTGACTCTGACAAATTGCAAAGTAATTGATAGTAAACAATCTTCTGATCCATGAAGTCGAGACTGCTGATGGAAAAAGAAAATATTCGAAAACTTTTTTTTCAGTATCGGTTACCTCTAAATGTCACTTATTTCTAATTAAACTCTTACTTAAAGGTACAGCAAAAGAGATGTAGACACATCTTTTTATTCTGATACAATTTCAAAGCAAGATCCATAGAGTCATTAGGTCAGGCGTTTACAAATTCAACATTGTCCTAAATTGGTAACCCCAAATAATAAAGCTTTCATGGTGATTAAATGGTGAAATGACCATTTCAAACACAGAAGCTGGCAAAAATGATTTCTCTCGTTTAGTAGGAACGTGTGGTAGTCCAGAAAAATCAGAAGACGAGACCAATGGCACAGATCTTAAAATGTTGCCCACGCTTAAGGACATGAGTTATCAGATTAAATAGCAGACCAGGGTTCTGATTCCAACGTGACCAGTGGCCTGACGCAGTGACCGATGCAAAACCACGGACGTGGGTTTGGAATCTCACAGCCGCCCTTTCTGCTGCTCTGTGCCTATCAGTCTGGCTCCTTTTTTCCATTTCTCCAGCTTTCCTACTACTTTAAAACCTAGGTTGCTGTTTTCTAACGGTATCATCACCTACAGAATTCTTTCAAGGTAATACTCTTAAACTCTGGGTCCTCCCCAAACACGCAGGACGCAAGAACACCTTTTCCCCTCCGGACCACGGTGCGGGACTCTCCTAGTTCGCAGGCCGTGCGGTTGCAGCCCTGAAAGGACCAGTTTACGTGGCCCCGGAGCCGAGCGGCGCGTCAGCCGACTTGTAAGTGACCCGGGTGTTAGGGCGCAGAGGCTGCTGGTGCTCCCGTGTCTCGAGGTGAAAGCCGGGACCACTTCAAGGCAAAGAGCACCCTTCAGAGTCCTTTGTTCTGTTGTTCCTATTCTAATTCAAAGCATACGCGTGGCACTATAATGAGCGCCCTGATTCTAAAATTGCCCTCATTAATTTTCCATCTCTCCATTTCTCCGTGAATGACTCACCGCACCGCGGGAAGGCGTCTACTCAAGCTGCTTCTTAATTGCGTCCAGCCAGCTCCCAGCCCGCACCTCCCCTGGGTGCACCTGCTACCTGCACACCTAGTGACCCTGGGCTCCAGGAGAGGTGTTGTCTTCTTGGCAGACCCTTTTCACTCCCCAGCCTCCTTCCCTCACTCTGCTTTTCCACTGGCCTCAAAAAGACCCTCTTTCATGTACCAAAGAGAGAATATCCGTATCAGGGAGCAATTTCTCCAAAGTTCAGATCAAACCTCATCGGGCAGAGCCTGTGACGGTCACCATGGCACGTCCTCTCCTTCAGCCTCACGCGCAGAAAACACGTCCTATGCCCACTTCCTAGGGCCATTCTCTTTCATTCCTCTTTTGGAGTCACCCAATCATCCGTGACTGGAAGAAATCCAAAGGCAGGGCCGGCATATTTTCCCACTTGGTACTTGCTGGTTTTAAACCGCTCATACCCGCTCATTGAAAGAGGGAATTAAATATTCTTTTCTTTCTGAATAGTATTGTGATGTCCTATAATTTTTTAAAGAAACTTTTAATTTTAGAACAGTTTTTCATTTACAGGAATATTGTGAAGATGTTATAAAAAGCGTCCACATAACCCACCGCCGATGTCCTCTGTTACTGATACCTTAGTAGATTAATAGGGTATATTTGTCACAATCAATGAACCAGTATTGATACATGATCATTAACTAAAGTCCATACATTATTCATACTTCCTTTGACTTTTACGTAATGTCCCCTTTCTGCTCCAGAATCCCGTGAGGGACACCGCATCACGCTTAGTCAGGGAGTCGGGCAGGCTCCTCTCGCCTCCGACAGTGACTTTTCCTTGGTTGGGATGGCCTTGAAACAGCTTTAAGAAGTAGTGACCAGTGTTTTGTAGAACGTGCTGACTTTCGATTTGTCGGATGCTTCTCTCGTGGATAGTCGGGGATGGTGTGTATTTTGGAGGAAAAGCACGAAGTTCTATTCCCACCACGCATGGGAGAGTCGTGCACTGTCCAGAACACATTGCTGTGGGTGCTAAGCTTGGACACCAGCAGAAATGCTGTGTGCCAGGTTTACGCGGTAAAGTCGTCCTTTTGCGCCCCCTTTCAACTCTGTGTTCCTGGGGAGGAAGTTGTTCTCTGGAGGGCACGCACGAGGAATGATGACTTACGCCTCGTGGCCAAGAGGGGGGGTGTCAAAGAAATGTTAGGAATTCTTCTGCCTGGGGGATGCGTCTCTTGTTCTCCATGTGTTTATTTAATCTTCTCTTTATATCACTGTGGACGTACGGACACTTATTGTATACCTTGCGTAATAAGCCCATCCATACCACCATGTCTATTTTCTTGTTCTTCCAGGTTTGGCTACTGGGGACTCCGTAGTTGGCTTCTGTGTCCCTTCGACAGAGCCCATCGTTGAGTGTGTGCATGCATGTGTGCGTGTGTGTGTAACACTTTCTTATTTTCTGGCACTTTCAGATATTCCAGGCTCGCCTTGTGTATTTCCTGCCCTGGTTCCAGAAGCAAGCTCATCTCTAAGGAGCCATGTTCTTGGGGAATATTGACAAACCCAGATGTGATGCTGTGCGTGTTGCTAGTGGGAAGCCATTGCTTCTAGACCTCTCAGCTGACATAAGGAGATGTGTGCGCACATTAAACCAGGTATGCACATGGGAATACAAATACGACTAGGCGCAATTCTCTGTATCTCTGTGAAGCTGCACATGAGTTCATAGCACGGTGCCTAGTTCTAATCTGCTATGACACCAAACGCTCCAGTCTCCTTCCTTGCTTTTCTTCGACCTCCCGCACCGCCGGTGAGAACACTGGCTCCTGCCATCCGCCGTCCACCCCCCGTTTCCATAACCGTCCGATTCCAGTCTACACGGCTAGTATTCCAGGCTTGTTCATTTGGACCCTCTTGGGAAACAGCTTTATCAACTGGCATACGGCGATTGTTTACAGTTTCTTTTGCATTTGGTCTTAGACTTCCTTCCAAGACCTTCAAATGACTGAGGTCAGCATTTCCCCCAGCCCCTCAGTGAGATCACTTGATTATTAGATCCCATGATTATTAGACTTTGATTATTTTGTCACATCCTGCAATCCATCCTGGGACGTCTTGACATACGTGTGCGTATGTGTATGAAATTTGCACATGCTGAGGTCTTCTCTTCGTGCTGTGAGACTGTATGGATTTTGAGAAGTACACCATGACACCTCCCCACCACCGCAGTGCCCACGGGATAGCTTCGCCCGTGTTTCACCTGTCCCCCCCATCCTACCACTGAACCCCTGGCAACCAGCGATCTCTTTCCATCTCTCAGCCACGCCTCTTTTAAAACCTCCTATCAAAGCGCTCATGTAGCACACGGCCTTTTCAGTCCGGCGTTTTGCATTTAAGCTTTACTCATATCTTTGCATATCCTGATTCTCATTCCGTTTTATTGCCGGGTAGTGTTTCTTCTTATCACGGTTTGTTTATCCATTATCCTATAGAAGGGCATGCAGTTTGGTCCAGTTTCTGTGATTACAAATAACGATGCTGTAACATTTGTGTGCAGGATTTTGCTAGAACAGAAGTTTCCCAATCAGGTGGGAAATCCCCAAGAACTTGATTGATGTCCACACGGTGCACACGCGGTGCGACTCCACTTTGTGAGGTCCCACCCAAGCTCCCAGCGTGTCTGCACTAGCTTCCCCTCCCGTGCTTGTGAACATGGCCCGTTGATCATTGTTGTGTTGGTTCTGTTTTCCACCATCCAAGTCCTGGTTTTTAAAAAGCATCACTCGTGTGTTATTAACTTGCTGTGATGGTGTATTTCCTGCAGCCTGGCTTCTTGTCTTCTTCCGATGGCTTGTTTGTTTGTTCCCTTTTCCCCTCCTGCTGCTACTTTATTTTCTGTAAACGCAAGTATATATGAGAATAGCGTTGGTGTTTTTATTTTTTGTTTGTTTTGTCTCCCAGCAGGAGCTAGGAGAACTGTCTCCGCTCAGCTGCGTTAGTCCCAACCTGTCATCCTTCCTACCCCAGACGGTTCCTCGGGTCAGGTGGGAGCTGAAGAAACTAATTCTCTCAGCACTTGACCAGACTCAGTTAAACTGTCGAGGTCGGTGTCAATTATGAACACGGCTGAAATGAATGGAATAAGTAAGCTGTAGGCCAGTCCACATCGTATACAGAGGCATCTGAGATGAAATGACCTTGCTATTATTTGAGCTGGTTAAATGCCCTGCCTGAGCCCCAGGAAAGGCACATAGATTTTATCCTTCGCTTGCCAAAATACGGTCAGTGTGTACCTACAGAAGTCACACGTGAGAGAGTCACGAAATGTTTTTATGAATGAGAATTGGATGAAAAGAACATGATTATGTCCAGGAAGTATGGCGTTCCAATGGAATTACAATTCAGAGAAATCTTCAGGAAGATGCTTATATTAATGGCTGTCATTCGTAGTGGAATATATCTATGTACTAGGCAATGAATATGGGGAAGTAGATTATGGATAGATAGATAGATTAGATAGATTATAGGTAGACAGATGACAGATGATAGGTAGATGGTTGATGTATAATGGATTGATGATGATAGATAAGAAATAGATGATAGATAATAGGTAGAAGATAGATAGATAGATAGATAGTTAGATTGTAGATAGATGATTGAATATGATAGAGACTAGATGATAGATAGATGATAGAGATGTATGGATGGAGATGTATGGATATACCCATAACAATATCCATTTTGCCAAACTTCATATAGCATATTAGGGTACATAATATTGTTGTTCCCCAACAACATCGGTGGAGATGAGGTGAACAGCAGATCTGAGGTTGTGCCCTCACGGAGAGCAGAATCATATTTTAATCCAGTCTCCAGACTCCATCCTCCCTATCTACAGCCTTCCAGATGTTCTGAGACCGGACATGACCTGTCACGGATCAGCCTTGGGCACAGGCAGGGGGCCTCTGCACTGACCGGTCTCAGGCTGGAGCCTGCGGTGGTCACCGGTCCCCCCTGCAGCCTCCCACCCAGACTCACCGTGAAAAGGCAAGAAACTGGACGCCGAACAGTCCTTTGTCTCTCCAACATGAGTGTATTTGGCCCACAACCTTTTCTGTTTTCTTCAGAGCGATTAAGCTCATGTGTGCTAAATCCGTACGTTGTGAGAGGGTCACTCGGTGTCTTTTGTCAAGAGACAGTTCTTTCTGGGGGTTGAGCCGAAAGGAAGCCCCAGGTAGTAAGGGACATAAAATGCGCATGACAAGGATCAGAGTGACTCTGGGGAAGAGTGTGTACTCCCTGTTACGGTCACCTCGAAATCTTGTTCAGAGGATAGCGTTCAGATTGGCTATTTCTCCCGTGTGGTTGACATGCCCAGAGGCTGAGCTGTGGACGCCCCCTGTTTGGAGGCCAATGCTCGATGCTGGGGGGCCTGTGAGTGTTTGCACCAGACAAATTCGGGAAGCAAGCTGGCACTGATCAAATAAACACTGTTTGGAATAGAGCCAGACAGACAATTAGGGTCACATCGAGCTCGGCATTATGTGGAAAGCCATTTTTTTCATGTTTCTATGTTTATGTTTCTCAGGAGCAAACCACTGGTGTCCCTAAGCCACACCCTCCCCGAGAGAGGCCCGGTGCCTTCAATTCAGGGCCCGCTGAGATGTTGATAAGCCGTAGTATTTGATAACATCCCACACACAGATGGCAGGTTTGCATTTGAATGAGGAGCTTCCGGAAAGCCGTTCCTTCACCAAATGCGGAAAAGGCCTCAGCACTGAGTGCCCCCTGCATAGTGGGGACGGGATGCTTGGGGACCGGATGCTGGGGACGGGGTGCTGTGAGGCCCAGGCAGAGGGGTCCCTACCTGCAAGAAGCTTGCACGCCGTGGGAGCCCTAAGAGTTGACTGAGGAGGCGATTTTGTAAGTAGGAAGATCCTCCAATCACACCTTGCGCGTCTCACGCCAGGTGGACCTGGCCGCGGATTTCTTTAAGCGCGTCTGTAACTGTCATCTAATGATGCAGGAGCGGGACAATTGGAACACTTTAAGACAATCAGCTGTCATTCACAGCAGAGTGGCTTCTGAGGACAGACACTCCCGGGTGGTATCTCTTTCTAATGCTGAACAGGCTCCTTGCAGACCCTCCCATAAAACCTCAGGATTAAAACATTCGTGCCACAGGAAGTCCTGCCCTAAAATTACCACAGAACCGAATTCTGCTCAATAAAACCCTCTCTCTGATTCTACCCGCATTCTGGGAAGGCAGATGATTGCTGTCTTGTATCATTATGTTTCTCCCTCTCCTGCCAAGTCAAGTGATCGGAGACAATTCTCAAACTTTCCATCCTATTGTTCCTACAGGTCTGGGCACAGATTTAGAAATGCATCACGAGCGTTGAATTTTGCATTCTCAAAGCTCTTCTTTTCACGGAAAAAACAAAGTAGGCCCTCCTCCCTGTGTGAGGACAGTTTGGGGCTCGGACAAGGGAAAGGCTTGTGTGGCGTTCCCTACTCCCCGTTCATATCAAGGGAATCCTTAGGGATGCCGCAGAACGAGACTTGAGCCCCGCAGGCGGACCCGTGAGTGTGATGAGCAGAGGCGCAAAGTCACGGTCCCTGGACCCGCGATCGTGGCCGCTCTGTGTGATGGGCAGGTGGTGGGGTCCACTGGGGAGCAGGGACATCAAGGGACAGATCTCTGCGGACACCGGGCCAGGCTCTTCTGCATCACGACACCTGACTGATGGAAAGTAGAACACGAGCCCAGATGAAATGGACTCACGGGGGGGACAGTTCATCTGTGACACTTCGTTTCTGGGCTGTGTGAGTTCTCAAGGACTAGTAAATCTGGTTCCTGGACCGCAGACCCACAACGCCCCTCCTCTCTGTGCCTTTGGAGGCTCCTCCATTCATGGGGGCTCAGACCTCACTTCCGCCTTCCTCCTTCCCCACCTGTCCTGTGGTCCTTCCTCCATGCCGTCTCTCATCTTCCGTGCCTGCTGTCTGTCTTGTCCTCGCTGTCCCTGTCTGTTTCTGTCTCTGTCCCTCTGTCTCTCTATCTGGCTCTATCTCTCCTTATCTCTCTGTCTCTGCCTCTCTGTCTCTTTCTGTCTTTTGTCTCTGTCTCTCCCTGTCTCTGTCTCTCCCTTTCCCCCATCTCTCTGTCTTTGTCTCCCTGTCTCTCTGTCTCTGTATCTCCCTGTCTTTTTGTCTCTCTCTCTTTCACTCTGTCTCTGTCTCTCCCTGTCTCTGTCTCTTCCTATTCCTCTATCTCTCTCTGTCTCTGTATCTCTCTCTGCCTCTTTCTGTCTCTTCTTGTATCTCTGTTTCTGTCTCTGTATCTCCCTGTCTCTTTGTCTCTCTCTGTCTCTGTGTCTATCCCTCTCTCTCTCAATCTACCCTTTTCTATTGTCCCTTGTCTCTCCAGTCATGACCCACTCTCATTGACCATCAGTCACCATAGGCATATGGCTTCTATTTATCTAACCTAAAGCAATTTTTGCTTTGTTATTTTTAATATAAAAGAAACAAACAAACAAACAAAAAACTTTAAGAAGGAAAACACATTCCAAGTCAGGAAATCGGCCAGGCAATTCTCAGGGAAATGTCTCGTTTTGGTGCGTGCTCTCTGAAAATCAGCCTTATTGATGGCTTGTAATATTTTCCATTGTCAGACAAAGACGCCACGGTTCTCAGGGCTGCACGCAGCTGGGCAGAAGCCAGGCCTTGGGGACCGCACACGGCCCGGGGCCGGGGGGACGGGACCCTGCACCGGGCCCTGTGCCTCTCTGCAGTGTCCTCCTCCTCCGTGGAAAGTCGGGAAACAGAGGCTAACGTGTGAAATGTATAATTCACCACGAGGGCACAACCCAAGTTAGGGCTGGGGAATCAGGGAGTTTGGCCAAGGGGAATAGATTCCATCTGGCCTCACTCATGACACCAGCGAGGGCCCAGGCGGATCAGAAAAGAGGCCTGTCTTTTCTGCAGCCCCGACCGCTGTCAACTGGGAAACGGTGACAGAGCTTAATTATATAGCCAGTTTCCATGCATTTTACCTCTTATTCATTCTGACGCTCATTTAAACCTACTGTTTCCTTAGCAACCTCTCTTTTCTCTTCCCCTCCATTGTGCCTTATCAGTTAACGTGCCGTTAAAAATGTTTTAAGAGAAAATTATAATTTATAACAATTTATCTTGTTTAACAATAACCTGACCATTATTGTCATTCTTTCCACAGTTAAAAGGGAGCCATGTAGCCGAGACGAATTGGAAAGCATGTTGACGAGACCCGCAGGAGGTCGGCCGGGGACAGTGTGCAAAACCACCCACCGGGAGGCTGAAAGCCTTGTTCTGGACCCTCGGTGGGTACCAAATCGGTTCCCAGGATGCGAGGTCATGGCCACGGCTGGGTCCACCCTGGCTGGGAGACACAGGGAGGGAGTGGCCACAGGGACAGCCTCCTGGAAAACTGAGTGTCACGGGAGGACGCCCACTGAATATTACCTGGAAATACGTGACGGCCACGAAATTCCTTACCGGGTGTCTGTCACTCCCAGGTGGGGAGCCCCCCTCACAGGCTTTTCCGAGTTAAACCGGGGGATGGGTGGGGCGCCCCACCGGGTCTCCAGTCTACGAGAATGCTCACTCTAATACACAAAAGGCATAAACGCACGACCTTCCAGGAGGCTGACGGTTAGCTGCTCCTGTGTTGCATTGGAGGGGCCTGAAGCTGAGTATGTGGGCCCCGCTTTGACACATCAACTTCTAGCGCCAGATCTCCCTCAATAGCATGGTCTCCATCTTGGTGGGCTTGCCACACTGCACGTGTGTGACCGTGGTCACTCAGTGCCGAGAGGCCAGGCCATTTCAAATGGCGTTTGTCCCCGATTCACTGGTATGGGGAGAACACAGGAGGGCACGAAAGTGACGACACACACATAAAAGTTAAGCTGCAGAATGCATGCTTGACGAAGGTGAGACGCACGGAGAATCATCACGACCAAAGGAATATCCACAGGAGGAAGGATGTCTCCTCTTGGGGCTCATGGGTGGACACGAATGACCTCCCAAATCAAGTGTGTGATTACTGGCGTAGCATCTGGACCCTTCTAAATCAGTATTGCCGGAGCCTGCATCCACCTTCCTTTGGTCGTCCAACAAATCTAGATGGCGGCCGTGCCGGCCCCTCTTCCAGAGGGAAAGAGACCATCCTCAGCTTTTGATATGGCTCCTGAAGATCTCATGACTCACCCTTCTCAGCCCTTCCTTGTTTTTGGTGAGTACTTTTCCACTTGCTTGGCCCGCCGCTGCTGCTGTTGATGAAAAGAAATACAGGCTCAGGGTCTGAAACAGAGTTGCTCATTTGCATAAGCCAGGGAGAGCCGTGCTGTGAACACCGCGGGGAGCTGATCTGATGGACCACGGATGTTCACAGTGCGGCCTCAGGGATTGGTGGACGGTTAGGACTGTTTAGAAACCGGCTGACGCTTTGGCAATGAGAGCATATTCTTTGGCTGCACCTGCCGGCTGACCAGCTTTAAGGAGAAAGGAGGAATCTGACTGACTGGCTTCAGGAGTGGTGATTGGAGCAGGTTTCACGGAATGAGAGTGGTTTTGTATACGTCTTTACAACATCATGCATTCTACTACACGTTATATTATGATTTTCCCTTTGTATTAAAAATTATTTGTATCTCACACAGTATAGTTGAGGCTTTCTTTCTTGACAGTAGTACACATTTTTCCCCAAAGTTTTTCTGTTGTGAACTCTGCTATAATAAACCCCATTGGGCAACTATATAATGATCTCCCGAAGCAACTTTCTTAAAATCGGAATTGCTAAGCCAAGTAAAACGAACGGTTTGATGATAATCACACACGCATACATCTGCACATGCAGTTTACATGTATTTTTATTTAACGTTTTATTGGATTCACAGGAAGTTGCAAAACAATGTACAGGGAGGTCCCGTGTATCTTTCAGTCAATTTCCCCCAGGGGCCGGCGGTGGCCTGTTACATAACGGCTGTACGGCATCAAAGCCAGGAACTGGCCTCGCTGTGACCCACGCCGCTCACTGAGATTTGTTAGTTTATGAATTGTCGTCTGTCGTGCGTGTTTAGGTTTGTGCAATTTAGTCACATGTGTAGACTTGTGTAATCACCCCACAATTATGATGCACCACGAGGATCCCCTGGCGGCCACATCCCCCTCCAACCCACCACTAACTCTTGGAAGCCACTAATGTGCTCTCCATCTCTACAATTTGGTTATTTCAAGAATGTTATATAAACGGACTCCTGCAGCATGTAACATTTGGAGACCGGCTTCCGCGCGTAATTCCCTTGAAATGCATCCAAGTTGTTTGTACCACAATTGGTTTAACCCTTCACCCACTGAAGGAAATCCGTGGGGTTTTTTTCCCCAGTTTTTTCCCATTATGGATAAAGCTTCCATGAACACCCACGTGCAGGCTTTTGTGTGAGCCTAAGATTTCAATTTTCTAGAATTAGTATACAAGAGAACTGCCGGGTCCTGTTATAAGTGTGTGTCTCGTTTTGTAGGGAAACCATCAATAGTTTTCACATGGCTGCCCCACTTTGCACTCCCACCAGCCACGTGTGAGCGAGCCCATCGATGGGTGTCTTGTCCGGCGCTTGGTGTGATCCCAGTTTTTTATTTTAGTTATTATAATAAGTGTGTAGTAACATCTAGTTTTGGTTTTTGTTTGTTTCCCTCGTGGCTACTGACATTTACCATGTTTCCTATACTTGTTGGTATCTGTGTGCTGTTTTGGTGAAATGTCTGCCCACGTCTTGTGTCCATTTTCCAAATGTAGTTTCCTAATTGTTTTATTTTCACATTTTGAGAGCTCTTCATCGATTCCGGGTACAAGGCCTGGGTGTTTTGTTTTTTTTTTTAAAGTGAATTTTCAACGTTTATTTATTTTTGGGGGGACAGAGAGAGACAGAGCATGAACGGGGGAGGGGCAGAGAGAGAAGGAGACACAGAATCGGAAACAGGCTCCAGGCTCTGAGCCATCAGCCCAGAGCCCGACGCGGGGCTCGAACTCACGGACCGCGAGATCGTGACCTGGCTGAAGTCGGACGCTTAACCGACTGCGCCACCCAGGCGCCCCAAGGCCTGGGTTTTTTACAAATATTTTCTCCCAGTCTAGAGCTTCACTGTTCATCCAGGGGAAGACAAGATCTTTGTCAGAGCAAAAGTTTTTATCTTTGATGTAGCCCAATTTGTCAATCTTCTCTTCTAGGAATCATGCTTTGGTGTCAAGTCTAAAACCTTCACCCAGCCTTGGGCTCTGAATGTTTTCTCCCATGTTGGGTTTTTTCTGCAGATGTTACAGTTGTGTGTTATAGGTAAGCCCATGATCCGGTCTGAGTTGATTTTCGTACAAACAGTGAAGTGTATGTCCCACCGTTCCTGCACCATTGGCCAAAAAAGTTATCTTTTCTCCATTGACTTTCTTTTGCACCTCTGTCAACCATCAGTTGGGCATATTTGCTTGGGTCTTTTGGATGTGTGTTGACCCCCATTTATTAATTTCTTCTATGGTTACTTTCCTGTCCAAGCCTATCATACCTTGAGTCAATGTTAATAATTAATATGTCCCTTGGAAATCACTCATTTCATTTCACGGGTTTTTTTTGTTTTTTTGTTTTAATTTTTTTTTTAACGTTTACTTATTTTTGAGACAGAGAGAGACAGAGCATGAACAGGGGAGGGTCAGAGAGAGGGAGACACAGAATCCAAAACAGGCTCCAGGCTCCGAGCTGTCAGCACAGAGCCCGACGCGGGGCTCGAACTCACGGATCGCGAGATCATGACCTGAGCTGAAGTCGGCCACTCAACCGACTGAGCCACCCAGGCGCCCCTCATTTCACGTTTTTAGAGACAACTTCAGAAAATTAAAATATAAGAAAAGACAATCTTGGTAGCATATGTTTATAAGCGTCCTTACAATGTGTGCAATTTATGTAACCACCACTACAGTCTATAGATGGAGAAGTTCCATCATCCCAAGTAATTCGTCCTCATGCTGGTCCTTTGTAGGGCGACCCATCCCCAACACTTCACCTCTAGCCACCGTTAGTGTGGTTGTATTTCTGCCTCTTGGAAATGCCACATAAATGGAGTCATACATCACTCGGCCTTTGAGCCTGGCTTGTTTCACTTAGCATGATGCATCTGGGGCTCGTCCGTGCTGCGGCACATATCAATAGCTCCTTCTTTGCTGTTGCCAAATAAAATCCCACTGTGTATAGGCAGCACAGTTTTGTGTCCATTCATCACTTGGAGGACATCTGGGTTCTTTCCAGTTTTGGGCAATTATGAATAAAGCCGCTAAAAATTTTCGTAGACGGGGTTTTTATGTGAACATATTTCATTGCTCTTCAGTAAATACACAGGAAGAGAATTACCGGGTCATACGGTAACAATATGTTTACATTTACAGTAGACTTCCAAGGGTTTTTCCAAAGGCACTTTGCGAGTGTGCGTCCCCACCAGCACGGAAGACAGTTCCAACTGGCACCTCCTCGTTGGCACTCTGTCTGTGCTCCGGTGTCTCAACACAACTGCTTCATGTGGTTTGTCTGATGTGGTGGAGGGTAGGTCTCCACAAGTCCATTGTGGGCAGAAGGCGAAATTTCATCTTCCAGATTTCAATCTTCACACTCAGAGGTCAACCTTGCTCCCTGTTTGCTTATAATTCTGAGAGGCAATCAGGAGATAAAGACCTCGAATTCCCACCACTCGTTGCCCACCTGCATGGCTGCCTCTGTGCCTGGCTTCTCTCCTGCACTGCACACGACCTGCCCGTCTTTGGACAAGGCCACGCCTTCCACCTGGGCACTTGGCTTCTCTCACTTTTGCCTTCATTATGAAGCTCCAGGAGCTCACTCCTCTCTCCCAAAACTTTGGATATCCCCCCTCCGATGGAGCCTTGGATCAACACACAAAGCATGTTATTTTGTATTTTATCGTAACACAACAAAGCAAAAAGGAAAATAAAATTAACTCTGGGTTTAATTTTTTATACCAAACATTTCCTATATGTTCTTCCTTCCAGCAACAACCCTATTGATTCTCCCCAAATTTGTCCATTCTTCCTTGAACTAACACCCATCAGACCTTCACCCAAATGCCTCTGGGAGAGTCCCTGCGAAGCCGCCCAGGGGTCCACATCTGATGGTTCCTTCTTGGTCATCGCATTACTTAGCCTAAGAGCAACATTTGACAATGTCGATCTGTTCTCTTCCATCCGGTGGCTCCCACTTATCATGTGCCCTTGGGTTTCCTGCTAATTGGTGGCACTTAGTCTCCACTGTGTTTTAAAGACCGCCTATACAGTGGTGACCCCCAAATCTATATCCCCAAGTTAGAGCATACTCCAAACAGCATGTTATATCATTTACTTGAATAACAAATAGGCATCCCAAACCTGGTTATTTCCCAAACTGAGCTCCGGATGGGCCCACTCTCCCCGCTCCTGGTCATTTCCCCTAGTCAAACCCTCCTTAGGCTGTTTAGGCTCACAACTGGGATTCTCCCTGACCACCCTCTTCCCTTGCACCCGCAACAAGCTTGTCATCAAATACTGATAAATGTTGACTTGGCCATCAAAATGTATCCAGGGTTGGACCACTTCCCATTATCCCCATAGTCTCTGTCTGCCTACACTCCCCATCCATCTCCCACTGGTACTAGCAACATGGCTGTCTAATTGTGTCTCCACCCACCAGACACTCCAGCCATCAGCCGTGCTTCTTCCTACACTGCCCTGATGCTCCCTTTCCGGAAAACCCTTCCCTTGGATGCCCCTTCCCCATCTCCTCCTCCTATGTGATCGGATGTCCCTCCTCACTGACGCCTTTCGTAACCAACGTGTTTACATTCCAACTTAGCCTTTCTGCTCATCCCTATGCCGTCTCCCCATTTCTTTATTTTCATGGCACGTGACAGTCTCCAATATACTTACTTAGCTAATATAAACATATATATTATACTGCAATGAATTACACATAATATTGTATTATATGATATGTGGAATACATCTCATTTATGTATGTATTTGTAAAGCCTATTCGTATAATCTATGCTACATAATTTATATCCAAATCAATGTATCCAAATTAAGTTATATGTTTATAAATACATATATTTATATGCAATCTGTTTATTATACCTCTCAGAAAGTCAGAGGATTTGTTTTGTTTTGTTTTTCTTCCCATTGCCAAGTCTCTGCTGTCTAGAGCAGTGGCAGGGACACGGTGAACAATCGGTAAGTAGTTTCCAATAAATAGATGCATAAACATTTCCAATAAATAGACGCATAACGAGTGCATCTGACCCATTTGTTTTAATCATAAAACAGTTCTTCTGTGTTTTACACCTGTCGGCCTAGTACTTTCTGTTCTGTCCCCTCTTCTAGGGATTCCTTATTATTTCTCTATCTCCTTTGACGTGCTCGTGAGGCCCGGGTGCGAAAACACATTGGAAACACAACCTCTGTGTGGAGTATCTCTACCTGGAAGTCAAAAACTGGGAACGAGGGTATCTTATTGTGCTCGTTGGATATGGCCAAACGTCTCTCCACGTATCATTTTAACCTCCTTGTCTATCACAGTGGCAAAAGGTATATTTTCTGGCCCCCTTACCCAAAATTGTTAGTGTCATTTACAATCTTCCCGGACCCGAGGAGGCACTCATTGGTAGGAATGGGTCCTCCTCGACTCTCTATTTTGTCTACTTATAACCAAATCGGGCACGAGAATTGTTACATTCTTTTCCCCAAGTTCAGTAGGACAGTAGCCCACTACTCAATTAAATTCTTCCTGCTAGTGCTCGGCTCATTTAAAATTTTTATTTTTCAACTGTGAGATGAGTCTTCAAACAGATTGCTGTCTGATTCAATTTACTGGAGGAACCGTAGAAAAATAACACGTTTTGCCTCCATGGTTTATCTCTTATTTCATAAGCTGTTTTCATGTGTCATTGTAAAATACTGGACCTGTTTCTCACATTAGCTAGTAACTATAAATAAACTATGGGAGAGGAGGAGATATTAACTGACAAGCCTAAAAGGAAAATCTTATCTTTGATGTGTTAGCCTTAAGAAGAATAAAGATATTTTAAAATGCTATTAAACACTACAGTTCACACTGAATATGCAGAGGAAACATGAATATAAAATTGCCAGGAATGAAAATGATACATACTGAAATTTGTATAAATTGAATTCATATGTGAATAACTCAGACACATTCAAACATCAGACTGTTCAGAATAAAAGGTTGAGAAGAAACGTGGATATTACAATAAAAATGATTTTGTAACTGTACTGGATTGAAGAGTGTCCCTCAAATATTCACTCAGATTCATTCTGTGAATGTGACCTTTCTGGCAATAAGGTCTTTGCAGATGTAATCAATTTAAGAAACATTCGTACTAGATTTGGGTGGACCCTAATCCCACGACCAGTTTCCTTACAAGAAGATGAGATCTGGCCAAAGGCGGACACACAGAGAGAAGGCCACATGAGGACCCGGCTACAAGCCAACGAACCCCGACGATGGCTGACAACCACCAGGAACTGGAAGCAGCAGGGCGGGGCTCCCCCCTGAACTTTCAGGGGGAGCATGGCCCCCCCTGGCACCTTGGATCTGGACCTCCAGCCTTCAGATCTATGAGAGAATAAATCTCCCTCTTTCAAAGGCATCCAGCTTGGGTGGTGCTGACTTTTACCAACCCCCACAAAACATTCAGCCGATAACTGTGTTTCCAAGTTCGTCTACGACTCACTGGGAAAACCTGGAGTGTGAAGACACACGTAGGTAAGTGGTTGCTGAAAGGCTTCTGGGATGTGGTGGGGGAAGTGTGTAAGGCGCTCCGCTTCCCGGACTCAGCTCCGCGTCTCGAGTTCATCAGGCTGTGTGCGGTTCATGCCGCTCTGTGGTTTCAAGCAGGACGGCATGGGGAAGGGGGTGCTGTCTCCAGGGAAGAGTGGGGGAGCAGGTTGAGAACACTGGGAAGCGAGGCTTCCTCACACAGTTCTGTTTACGCGTCATGTCACCCTCCCACCCTGGACAAGCAGGACCGTCACAGACTTCCAGAATCTCGGGAGAACGTGGCCTTTAATCCACGCTCCCCATTTTGCTCAAAGGGACCCTTGTGCTGGCAACATCCATGTGCTTGGCCAAGAAGCACACTAACTGGAGGTCAAAAGTAGGGAATTTACACAATTGGCACTTACAGCATCCACGGGCAGTTTCCCTGGGTTCAAGGGGTGAGGCAAGAACGGGAAGCGAACAAAGGAAAACCATGGAACCTCTCGAGTGAGAACAAACACAAATTCTAGAACGTGGGAATTGGAGCAAATTGTGGAGTTCAGCGTACACAGAGGATAGGACACAGGAAGAGGCTATGTAGAGAGGTGGGCCAGGTTAAGGGCCCAGGGCCTTGCAGAGGTGATAGGTCAGGGGTGAAAGGTCAAACCACGTCAGTGGCTCTGCAGTGGGGAGCTGTGGCTGTACTCCATCAAAGACTTGGAGCCCAACCAGGAAAGAAATGTGTCTGTCTCTCCAGTGTCCTTAATTTTCTGTTGGGGTCTCCCGTTGGCTCAACCATCATGATTCCATCTGCCCAGGAAGTCCAGACAACACGGTCTGCAAGGTTCAGCCTCCCTGGTTACAGAAGGAAGGGGAGTGGACCCAAAATAGCAGACACGGCCACCAGCTGTCCTGAATGCTTCCATTTACTCCAAGTGCATTGAAGTTAAATGTCATTGGTCCACATTTACCCCCGACCTTCTCCAGGGTAGGTGTTGAACCTTAGTTATATCTGTAGCCACAGTTCCCAACACAGCACCTGACAAGTAATAACAGCACAGATAATATTAACAGGATCCTTACCATGAACCAGATTTCCATGCAAAGAGTGTTATCTATTGCACATTATCCTCTTTGATTCTAATAATACTCTGTAAGTAAGCACTACATTAAATTTTAATGGATGACACAAACTTAAATGTGTTGCTCGTATAACAGGTTGCTGTCTATCAGACATTTCTCCTAGTTTCCACTCACCAATAGCTACAAGCCACGTGTGGCTATTGAGCACTTAATTGTGGCCAACTCCAAACTGAGATGTGCTGAAAGTGTATAACATGCCCTGGGTTTCGAAGACTATGAGAAAAACCATATAAAATGCCCCGTTACATTTTCCTAGTGATTACGTTCAGTACGTATTGTGTGAAATACATTATTAAAACTCATTTTATTTATATTTACCCTCTTAAGGTGGCCGCTGCAAACCTTAAAATTAAATATGTAGTTTGCACTTGTACTTCGCCTTGGGTTTCTGCTGGAAACAGCTGCTTTAAGTACTTTGTGTGGACGTTAAGTGTCAGAAACTGAATTAGTACCTAGATCTCTCACTCAGAGGTTCATGGTTTAACCATCATGCTAGGCAATGTCTAAATTCTTAATAAATGAGTGAAAAAGGCAGAACTTACCACCTTGAGACCCTCCTATGTATGTGGCACTGTACTAGGTATTTTGTGTATCCTGCCCCAAAAAACCCTGTATGATAGGTGTTACTATACCCATTTGTTACATGAGAAAAAATAGCTAATTTCACATAACATACTCTTTTTTCATATATTTATTCATCATATTTGAAGGAGAGAGAGAGAGACAGAGCGTGAACAGGGAAGGGGCAGAGAGAGAGAGGGAGACACAGAATCCGAATCAGCCTCCGGGGTCCAAGCTGTCAGCACAGAGCCTGATGTGAGGCTCAAACTCTTGAGCCTTGAGATCATGACCTGAGCTGAAGTCGGACGCTTAACAGACTGAGCCACCCAGGCGGCCCTCAATGTAACGTGCTCTTAACTACAAAACCATTAAATAGGCAACCGAAATGCAAATCTCAGACAGATTCTGAAGACTGTGGCAGCCTACGGTCTTGAGCACAGTTATAGGACCTTCGTGGTGTGACTGCTTTAAAAACCAAATTGCAAGCGTGTTGAAATTTGAGATGAGAACAGGTAATGTGTTTCTGAACATACTCAACATGGTAAATTGTGGAGACACTTAATTACTTAGTCTATAATGGAGCATGATTAGCACTATAGAGAACTTCTCATCCATGAACTGGTGGATTAAGAGATATTAATAAGGAAATCTACATGATGAATAGCAGGATATGGAAGCATCTAGCCGGTCATCAATCACGGAGCATTCCCAACACATGAGACACATCCATCATGCAGCCGCCAGGAGCTTGCACACACACGCTCACAAACACAGACAACCCTCGTACGCGGGGGTGGGGGGGGGTGGGGGGGTGGGGGGTGGTTACTTCTCTACCACAGGAGACACTTCCATGGTAACTGGGAAAGACCCACAGAAGAACTCACTGCACAATTTGCTCATTGATGATATACCCCGAATCTGCAAGGGGCTATGAGTTTTGTAGGAAGCATAAAAAATAATTAAGTCCTTTTCAATCATCTTTTATTTATAGGAATTAAAAACTGTACCCGGGAATACATATTCAAGAATCCCAAACTAGGATATTTCCCTGCGATACTGTGACACTAGGGGGCCAGACGCTGGTTTCGTGGTATATTTCCCGGGTTTTCCCTCATCGCGTGGTTGCTGGCTTATTTTCCATGTGAACTCTTTCTGTTTCCCCACAATCTTTGCCTACACAGAAGAGAAATGTTTTCCAGAATAGGAGTATTTTCCAGAAATACCGCTCTGTTTTAATTCACAGGGAATATTTCTGTTAAGTTACTGTTCTGTTAAAACAAGCGTGTTAATCACTAGCTTCAGAACAAGAAAACCCATTGTGCATGGACAGATTTTTAGCATCTATGAGACATTTCACGAGTGATACCTTCTGGGTGTGTGAGAAAGACGCACAGTGATACGGTTGCGAATTTACTTTTTGAAGGTGCGAGGGCATCGTGGTGGTAGAATATGAAGACGAGTAGAGGGGGGCATGACCGAACACTCAAGAGAGAAGAATCAAAATTCCTTACCTGCAACAGCAGACACAGATTACAAAAATATTTCTATATGTTTTAGAACCCTTTTTGAGCTCATCGCTCAAATGAAGCCAAAAGGTGACAAAACCAGGTGTTGAATAAAGCATGGTCTGTGGTCAGGGGGTAGAATCGCGCCTCGATTCCAAATGTGTGCGTTCCAGACTGGCTTGATCACTTGGAGCCATAAAAACTATGGCCATTCGGTTTGCCCTGGGTTTTGCAACGTCAAGACTTCTTGCGATTTACCTTCAACATTTCCCCAACAGGAAACCCAGTATCCGAAATCATTTCCGTTCTCCTCTTTCCTTCTGGAAAGCATATGGCCTAATCTATCCTGCGAAAACTCCAATTTATTTTAGCATTCGTGAACCTTCACGACTAATTTCCTGAGCCAAACTATAATTACTTTAATTCTACACTGCTGGAGAGAATTTGAAAACAGGACTTCTTTAGAAGAAAATTAACTTATATAATGAGTGAAGAGATAAATCATATTAGCTGTAATTAAAGTATATTAACATTTTGGTTGCATATGAATAAAAATCAGACACAATGAAAGCAGGTTTCTCATAAAGAGTCAATTTATGGAGATTTATGAAGATTTTAGGAACTTGCAAAATTTCATTACTTAACATCTCTATTAAGATCTTTACAAGCATGCATAATGAAAAGCCTAATAAAAGATTTAATAAATGGACTTTTGCTTGAAGTCGCACTGATTCAGTACAAGCAAAGGGCTTAAACCCATAAAGGAGATTAGAATGATAATTGTCAATTTAAAAATACATATGCTATCTTTGTGGCCAGAAACGGAGGAGAAAGTAGCGAACGGCATCCCCACCTAAGTAATTCCGGCTCGCCCTGCAACCTGAGTGTGGCAGCTACCTCAGGCTTCACTCACCTACCAATATCTAAACAACTACAAGGTCGGGGAAAATTACCATGAATCTGTAACTACTGCGAAACTATCTTTTCAGTCCTTCGCATGGGCATCAATACAAGATCTTTCAGCTCTCTGT
This sequence comes from Lynx rufus, assembly GCF_022079265.1. NCBI lineage: Eukaryota > Metazoa > Chordata > Mammalia > Carnivora > Felidae > Lynx > Lynx rufus. The sequence continues at coordinate 2,367,728 of NW_025814889.1, forward strand.
GTGTCTCAAATGATTGTTCAACCCAGACAGTAGACTTCTGGGTCACCTTATTTACGTTAAACCAGAGGATGAGAAGGATTGGGTTCTTCTGCAGAAATGTGCTGTCTCCAAACCTACACAAGGGCCCAGTGGCTTGACTTTCAGTATTGTTCCTGAATGGCTCAAACTAAGTCACAGAGAAGCTCTTTGCCTAAAATGTGCCCGGAGGACACCAGAGTCTGGGTGTCTAATGTGGAGATGAGATTTGCAACCAACATTTACCATGGTGTCCCCCAATTTCCAAGAAAGCACGTGCCCCCCGTGGCATGGCATTCAGCACCCACTACCCCCATCGTCCACAGGAAATTTTCTCCTAAACTGCAATTTGCCCACAGCCACATTCGAGACTGAGTCTTGTCATTCATACGTTGCCACCCTTTACAACTACCATTTCCTAAAAGCTGTCAAAGAACAGTTATGCTCAGTCTACAAAAAATATACTCTTGTAGATTTTCTAACAAAAAGGATACATATTTTCATAGAGAAAATGCCAGACTAAAGTTTGTGGAAATGTATTCCAGCTTCAGAATTCACACCTTGGCAATATGATATTGGGGGGGGAGATGTAGTTCAGTTATTCATTAAAAAAATTTTTTTAATGTTTATTTATTTTTGACAGAGAGAGAGACACAGAGCATGAGCAGGGGAGGGGCAGAGAGGGAGACACAGAATCCAAAGCAGGATCCAGGCTCCGAGCTGTCAGCACAGAGCCTGACGCGGGGCTCGAACTCACAGACTTCGGGATCATGACCTGAGCCGAAGTCGGATGCTCAACCGACTGAGCCACCCAGACACCACAGTTATTCACTTGCAAAGCTAAAAGGAACAGTGCTTTTAGTAGACAAATTCTTGTTTCCACGTGTGTTGTCTGTCAGACTCCTTGAAAATATTTGTTGAATGGTATTCTTAAATCTCTCGGCGTTCCTCGGTGGCTCCGTTGGTTGAGCATCTGAATTTTCATTTCGGCTCAGGTCACGATCCCAGGGTCATGGGATCAAGCCCCCCATAGGACTCCATGCTCAGCATGGAGCCTGCTTAAGATTCTCTCTCTCTCCTTTTGCCATTCCCCTGCTCGCTCTCTCTCTCTCTCTCTCTCTCTGTCTTAAAAACAAACAACAAAACAAACAAACAAAAACCCTCTGAATTGTATTGCTATTGATACCAGGAAGTGAAGAAATCAGATAATAGGATTCTCAGAGAACTCACAGAATAAATGGCAATTTAAAAGCAGAGAGAAAATTGTCAAAGAAAGATGAGAAAAACTTATTGAAGATCTTCTGATATATGGTCAGAAAAAAACATCCTGACCAATCCTAATGTGGCAGAACCACTATAATTCTGAATAGGATGTGTATTTCAAAAGATATGCTTTAAATGCTTAACTGAGAGGCTCAAAAATTAAGGAGCAAAGTGGTAGAAAACCAGAGAGATAAAAAAGTAACAAGGTAGGAGCTTCCCCCGGGGGATTCTTCGGTGCATGTGATGCTGTTACAAGATGCCCCAAGTTTTCTCCAGGTGTGACTTTGACGGCAGAGAGAGGAGCCCAGAGATCTCTGAGTCCTCAAAATACAGAGCCTACTTGTTATAAAGAGATTCAGGCTACAGACTTCCTTGTAAGTGATAATTGAACTTATTTTTAAATCATCCTGTGTTTGCACTGGACAGTCGCGAAAGCAACTACTTGAGAGAAATATGCCTTCAACCCATGACCCAAGTGTTTCCAAAGATAAAGTACCACTGAATGTAAACACGATAAAACACACACATACACACACACTCAGGAAAATAGACAGCATGAGTAAGAACTAGAAGAAGCCATAAACAGAAAAATCAGACACACAGAAAGATAGGGCGCTAAGCACAAATGAGTAAAGAGAAGATTGGCATGTGAACAGCATTCACATTTGAAAATTTTATTTATCAAAACCATACAGAAAGGGTCATGCATCTTGTTTAATAAATAGCACACTTCCCCTAAGATAACCAGTATTCCTCTATATTATTTTCTGAAACATGTAAAGGCTTACCATTCATATTTAAGTCTCTACTTATCTGCAATTGATTTTTATATAAGGTTTGTGGGCACCTAATTTCCTCTCTCTTTATATGTGTAAACAAGGTATCCTTTCTAAATGTGATCACTGGAAAAGAGTCCATAAAAATAAATTCATGGCAAATCTATTCTGGTTTACCTTATTTTCTGTGTATTTAGAATACTTAGGATTCACATATTTGCAGCACCAAGGAAGCAAATGGAAAAGCCTCAGACAGATTTGAAAGATAATAGGGGAATCGTGCAAAGATTAGATATTCGGTGAGAGCCAAGTAGACTTTTATGGGCAGAACGTTTTTCAAGAGAGACAAAGTAGACCCCGTGTTGGAATCAAGGTCAGATTTTCTCCGAGATCAGCGGGTTCCATGTGGTAGGAACTTTGCCGTACACAAATGCGTCACCAAGGCAGGTTGTACAGTGTTGGGATGGTACCGGTGACCCATTCGTTGGAAGCTGAGCCGGCAAAGAGATGAGCTTCAAGTTCGACCATGTTGTTAAAGATACTGAAATGTCCTCCTTGGTCATGGTAATTGGCTCTGATGTAGGCATTGGTGTCTAGATGGCTCCATTGGTATTTACAGGCAGGGGGCTCCCCGCTTCCCTCCTACAATTCCCACGGACCTCTGAGCACCAACACATGAGGTCTGACTCGTGTGTCAGCGACCAATGTGAGGGAAGCCTCAGCGAGACTCAGGAGCTCCAAAGTCAGCCCATGGACTCACTCCACCCAAAAGTTGCTTTTACACATGGCTAATGTTAGCTCTCACTACTAACACTTCTTGCAGAAAACTGTGTGGCAGAAAAAAGACGCAGCCCTGCAGGGCACACCCACTCCTAGTGCAACCATCCACCACCATTCCGTGTGTCTGGAAAGGAGCTTGTTAATTGTCCACTGAAAGTGCTTATGCCATTACCTTATTGGACAAAACCTTGTCACGTGCCCCCATGTGCCTCTGGAAAGCCTTCCCAGACCCCCAAGTCCAAAGGTGTACTTGGACTTATTAAATAAGTACTTATTAATAAGTACTTGGACTTATTAAGCTTTTCTTAATCCTACTCTTTAGCTGAAGACTGGAGCAGTGAGCGGATCAGAACTCCGCTACTCGCAGTGACAAGATCGTCGACGGAAATAAAAATCTGTTTTTTGTTACTTTGTCCTTTTTCCCAGGAGGCTGTTTTAATAACTGACGGCTGACTGAAAATTTTGCGTAAATCAGAAATCCTTCCTGCCTCCCGTTTCCAGCCAGGCAAAGGCAGCCCGCTGAAACATTCCAGTAGACATTTGAGTTCTTTGCTGGATACGTCTCTTTTGTCATATTGCCCGCACATGCCGAAGAGTTCAAGAAGTGACTAAAAATGATTATAATTGGTTTTCTCAGGTCTCTATACCTTGATAATCTGGGCTCACATTTTAGTGCTTTCAAGAGGATGTCTGCAATTATGCCTGCTGCTCATTATTTTGGGGAAATATGCTCTATTTTTACATCCTATGGTAAGTAGCAGGACGTTCAAAGGTTACAATTAAGCGTGGAGGTAACCTAGCATTAGGTCCTGCGATGTCTGTTTTGACAAATCTTTCTAATTACAAGCTTGGCGATGCCCACTCAGGTTACACCTGGACAAGAAAATGCAAAGGTATCTTCTTTGTCAAAATACTCGTGTCCTTACTGAGAATGCGGGAGAACGACCCCGTGACACTTACAGCAAAAACGCGCCTGTTTTCGGAGGGGCTTTGCAAAACGCGCTTTCCTTTGCTTTCACATAAGAAAGACCCTTCTGAAGTGGCACAGAGTCAAGGCGTTCACCAAGTGACTTCAAATGGTAGAATTACTACTTTCTCAGCAAAGTGCTGGATGAGGAACTTTAATTTTCTGAGTCTTTGGCAAACATGTGACCGCAGGAAATAAGTCATCGATCTTCTCACTGCCGACTCAGATCAGGGCTTCAGCAGGAATTGGTGATGGCCCTGCCCCCCACGGTCCCCCCAGGAGGGCAGATGGTCATTTACCTTCTGGCCACACCTTCTCCACTTACACCCCTCCTTCCTTAAATAAGTGTTTAACATCTTACTTTCGTGAACAACAACAAAAATGAAACCACACTAAGTTACTCTGATCGGCCACTCCCTTCCCCAAGGACGTGAGAATGTGGGATGGTGTTTCTATGCCCGAACTATTTTGACTGCTCTAGCAGACTTAACCCGTTAAGCCAGTCAAACTTGGCCAGGCTGCGGAAGGGTGTTGAGACAAGATGGTGGTGTGCACGCAGGAAGAGGTGCCTTTCACGACAGCGTGTTGGGGGTAGGAGCGCGAGGAGGGTTCTCTCCACCTAGACCCGCAGATTTGCAAAGGCCCCTCCACTGAGCATTTTAAGCAAAGGACATCTGGTTTCTTCAGATTTCCCAAACCGTAAAACCAAGCAACCCTCATCATACTTAGCAGGTACGTGAAATGGAATTCATTTCGATGGTTGATGAATTGGATGTACCCAAGCAAATTGAGCCAAACCGAAATTGTCACCCACCATTCAGAGCCGGTCAGATCTCCAAACTGAAATTTGAAGGAAAACTTTACTTTGATTTCATTACACTGTAAAAGAAACCAATACTTTTCTCCTCTCAAAACAAAATGGACGGAGTGTAGACGAGGGCCCATGCCACCTCTAGATACATAGAAACGGAGCAAGGACGATCGACATTTTTCTGGACCAAACCCGAACCAACACACTTGCCAATACTTTCTTTGATTCAGATCTAGCTGGTTAATTCCAGCTGGGACAGGAGACACAGATGGTCATATTTGTTGCTGCCTCTGGTCTGGTTTCCTGGAGCTTTTCCTTAAACGGGAAGGCTGACTGAGATGCCTCTGTTGTCTGTACGGCTGAGGAAAGGGGGGTAGCAAGAAGTCAGGGGCCAAGAATGACCCACATGGTAATTAGTGTATTAGAGTTAGAAACATCAACATAAACTCATGCTTCACTTGACGTAGACACAGATGGTCACATATGGAAATAGTTACAGACTTACAGGGTTAACGTGTTCATGGGCGTCTTTATGCTTTGTCAGCCTGGACGAGAAGCAAGGATTCCCCAGTAGCAGTCAACACACAAGTGTCCACATTTTGTTTCTAATACCATTCTCCCATAAAAGGGACCAGGGCTCCTTGGAGAAATGGTGAGTTCTAGGATAAGTGAAGGAAATATTCCATAGGAACCTAGATAATGTTATAGTATCAGAAAGTAAGGAAGAAGATGTGATACACACACACACACACACACACACACACACACACACACATATGGAATACTACTCAGCGACGAAAAATGACATCTTGCCATTTGCAACAATGTGGATGGAATAGAGGGTATTAGGCTAAGCGAAATAAGTCAGTCAGAGAAAGACAGATACCATATGATTTCACTCGTACGTGAAATTTGAGAAACACAACAGATGAACATAGGGGAAGGGAAGGAAAAATAAGATAAAACAGAGAGGGAGGTAAACCGCAAGAGACTCTTAAATACAGAGAACAGGGGAGCTGGGTGGCTCACTCAAGCATCCGACTTCAGCTCAGGTCACGATCTCGCGGTCCGTGAGTTCGAGCCCCGCGTCGGGCTCTGGGCTGATGGCTCGGAGCCTGGAGCCTGTTTCCGATTCTGTGTCTCCCTCTCTCTCTGCCCCTCCCCCGTTCATGCTCTGTCTCTCTCTGTCCCAAAAATAAATAAACGTTGAAAAAAAAAAAACAGAAAGAAAAAAGAGAAAAGAGAAAAAGGATAAAGAAAAAAGGAGGTAAGAAAGTTCTCGAAACAATGTAGAGGGCAAGTCAGAGACACAAGACCAGCTGAAGGAGTTCTCAATGTACTAATTTGGAAGAATACGGGCACCAGAACATAAAAAGTATTACTGGGTTACACTCAGAGGATAAAATAAATATGTGTCAGTCCACACTAACATCAATAAATGATGGAGTAACGGGCCGCCTGGGGGGGCTCAGTCAGTTAAGCGTCCGACTTCGGTTCAGGTCACGATCTCACCGTCCGTGAGTTCGAGCCCCGCGTCGCGCTCCGTGCTGACGGCTCGAGCCTGGAGTCCGCTTTGGATTCTGTGTCTCCCTCTCTCTCTTCCCCTCCCCTGCTCATGCTCCCGCGCGCTGTCTCTGTCTCTGTCTCTGTCTCTGTGTCTCTCTCAAAAATAAACATTAAAAATAAAAAAATAAATAAATTATGGAATGAGTAAATGAATTGTGAGGAGAATATAAATCTGTCAGGCAGAGGACAAGGAGCTTCCATACCTCCCTAGTCCCTAATGTGGGCGGGGCAAAGCGACTTCCTTCCAAAGAGATCAGAAAAGAAAGGCAGGGGAAATTCTGGTAAGTTCTTGGTGCAGAAACCAACAAACATGGCCTCTTTCAGACGATCGAGATTGGCATCAGGAAGCTAAGACATGTTGATGGTACGTGTCCTTGGCGTGAGATAGTGAAAATGACACTGTGCACGGTGATTTTTCCCCCCCAAAATACCTAACCCTAGTGTAACAATGAGAAAAACAAAAGATGAATCCCAAGTGAGGGACATTCTACGAAACACCTGACCAGCCCTCAAGACTGTCACGGTCATCCAAACCAAGGGCAGTCTAGGAAAATGTCACAGCCAAGAGGGACCCGCGGAGACACGTAGACTCAAGTGTAACACAGAACAGAAAGGAGAGAATAGGTAAAAACTAGGGAAATCTGAGAACAGTAAGGGCTTTAGTTAGCAGCAAAGCAATAATGATGTACTGTTCTTTACAGGATGCAACACTAATCAGTAATCGTGACACATGTGCCCTACTGGTAAATTGCTTAAAATGGGGGTAATTGAATGTGAGGTCCATGTAAACGGTGCATTCTTTCCAAATTCGTGGTAAATCTAAAACTCTTCTACATTGAAAAGTGCATTCGAAAAGGCATCGCCTGGGTCGTGGGCTTAGAGACGGTCAGCAGAGCCACGGGGAAGGGCCAGCAGCCGGCGGGAGAGAGCCGGGCGAGAAAACACCTGCAGCTTTTTCAAAGCGAGGGACGCGGTGGCTTCCTTTCCTGTGTCCACTCGGCCTCAAGCATTTGCATGGAAACAAGATTTTGAGAAGGCTGCTTTCTCCGTGCGCTTCCCCCCCGGTGTAACTGAGCAAAGAGGCCGTCGGGAGCATGGTCACATTTTTATCGAGATGTGCGGGAATGTGTCAGCGTTGTCTCCACGGGCTGAAGCCACACGCTCACCGACCTGTCCGGCAATCGGACGTGGGGACAGGACACTCGGGGCGCCCTCAGCCCAGGGAGGCGGGAGCTGGCCACGCTCCCATGGGCCCGAAGCTCGCTGTACTCCCTGACACGTCTGCTCACCCCCGAGTGGCTGGCAGGGACTTTTCTCTTCTGTCCCCACGCGTGGATAACTGCCTCCTGGCAGGCGCCGTTTGGACAAGTACAGGCTGACTGTGATATACAAAGGGCTCACGTTTGGTCGAAGCAAGTCGGTTTCCCCTCCCGTGTCCATCTGTGTCTTGGGGCACAGCCTCCATGCTTCCTAGGACACCCCTCACAATTGCTAAATGAACCTGCACCAAAAACCTGGTCTGTTTCCATAGACACAAAATCTGGAGGGTCCCCGCCGGTCCACGGGCCCGGTGTTATCTGTCAACGATCTCTGATGCGGGGGTGATGAGCGTGTCCCTGCTGCCTCGCCTCTGCTTATCACCGCACACACTCTTGTGGAGTTATTCCGGACTCACAAGCATTTCGAAACGCAAGACACATTGATTTCCTCATTATGTCGGGAAATGGCAAGTGAAGCAAATTTCTAAACCCTTTCAAGCTCCGAGGTCTGTTCGGAAGTGATAAGGCAGGACACCATGGTGAGTCGTTGTGCTGAGATCGTCCTCGGCGGAAGGACTTTTGTCCTGGAACGTCTTCCTCTGTCCACCAGGCACCGGGAGACGCGGGAAGGGGAGACGGGGCTCAAGGGCTAGTTCACCGAGCACGTGCCTCCAGACTTCACACGGCGACAGGCGGGGACAAGGCTCCTCGCTCAGCTGTTCCACACTGACCTGCTCCCTGCGCACTTCCTCTGACCTCCTATAAAAGTTCACTTCAACACAGAGATTAATTATTCTCATTAAGCACAGATGCATGATGGCTGTAGCCAACGTGCCATCGGGACTTTTAAAATCCAGTGTTAAATGTGCGAATTGCCCGGTGACGTGAAAACGTGTCATTTCTTATCACCTAAGGAGGGGAGGTGATCAAAAACAGAATGATGGCGGTCTGACTCAAAATGTTTCTTCTACGGGCCACCACGAGACATTCATCTTACAGACGCACTTTGCAGAGCAGGAATGCCAGAGGCTGGTAAGGGAAAGAAAGAAGAAGGATAACAGTAGCTTGGAGAATTATAAATTAAAAGGACAGTAGTGGGTGATCTGAAAGGTCAAAGGAATAAAAAGGAGGTCTTCTGAGAAGAATCCATTTCAGAACCGTGAGTGAAATTCTCTACGGGAAGTGGGAGAAATTTCATTCATGGTTGGGGTCCTTCTGACATTTCCATTAACTGAAAAAATATATATAAATAATCTAATCTGTACATATTTGCTTTGTAAGTAAGAGAGGACAGCACGTTAAATGCCCTTGGACGTTATAATTAAACAGGATACAAAATAGTGATTGGACCACAACCTGGTGCTTTTTTTGTTTTTTTTTTTTTCTGTTTAATTTCAGTAAGAATCTAAACATCCATGGACCATTGTGTGCGGCCCCGTTTCTGCTGAGTCAGAAGGGACTGAAAACACTGCAACAGACAGGCAATTGGTTCCTAAAATTTTTGAAAGTTTTCATTTGTTTTAAGTCGATGTCATCTAATACCTGTTAATTAAAGATAGAGTCAGGGTGCCTGGGTGGCTCAGTCAGTTAAACATCCGACTTCGGCTCAGGTCATGATCTTGCGGTCTGTGAGTTCGAGCCCCGTGTCGGGCTCTGTGCTGACAGCACAGAGCCTGGAACCTGCTTCACATTCTGTGTCTCCCTCTCTCTCTGCCCCTCCCCCATTTGCAGTCTGTCTCTCTCTCTCTCAAAAATACATAAATGTTAAAAAAAAATTTTTTTAAAGATACAGTCAATACACCCCTATATAAACACAGGGCTTGGAATAAATGAAGCTGAAGTGCTTGTTGCTATCTCCTAAGCCTGTGATATTACGTATGTGACCATTCAACTCACATTCTTCCACATCCAATTCTACTCCTATTTTTTAGTGAAACAACCAGGAGTTTCAGGAAGGATAGACAGCCCCCCGGCTGGGCTACCATCCACTCCACGTAAAGATCAGCGTGGAGTAGAGACAGAGGTCATCACTGGGTGTGCTGAGTTCAGGAAGCCCCTCTGCATGTCTCAGATTCTAAGACCTAACTGCTACACTCCCTTCCCACATGAATAACCCAAGGAGTAGAGCATTAAACAACCAAGTTTATGAAGCTACTCATCTTAGAGCTGAGACTCAAGCCCAGGTTTCCTGGAGTTCACACCCTCAGGAGGACACGGTGGCCATGCACACCCCCACGTGATCCCCATTCGTCCTACGACATCACAAAGAGTCAAGGAAGGACTCTCTAAAACCATAAGCCCAGATTACCCTTGAGAGATAAAACTCACAATTTAATTAACTACATCATTGAATTTATTTATGCTAGATGGGGGCTTTGCTTTCAATAATTGCCTTTCTTAATTTTTACTTTAAGACAGCCTGTTTCGAGTTGATGGGATTCTTTATTTGGTGGCATTGAATCCAGGCAGAAAAGAAATGTACACTCATAGTAAATGCCTCTGATGAGTACTGTGAACTTGTGGATTCTGACGTACACGTGTCATGTTGTGTTCCATTTGGATTCTGGTGATCATGGGTCTTTTCTCGGGATGTGTTAAAACAGAGATGCCAGGAAATTCAAATTTTTTCTGCAAAACGAGCCACACCAAAACAGGTCTAACATGGCTGTTTTCAATGTCCTTGCCTTCCCTAAAATAACGTATAAATAACAATACTTTGTCAGAACGCCTCTGCGATGTTACATATTATCTTGACCTTCATGATGTCAAGTTTGTAAAAATTCTCGAAAGAGGAATGTGCTACACGTATTACTTGCTCACTTGAGGCTTACGTGTTGAGCGCCCAGGAAGGGACCGGAGATGAGGGGGCGCACCGGCCTCGAAGAGGCTGCATTTCTCCTGAGCTCACTTCTTGCTGTTGGGGAATCTAACGGTAGCCAAGTCGTTCAACAACCAGGCAGACAACGACCAGAGGGGGCGCTATACATGAGTGAATCAAATAAATAGGAGAGTAATGAATGTATATGTTTCTTTTTCTTGTAACAGTATAAGCAAATGGGGTGCAGAGTCAGAGAATGCCCCCCAAAACACCCTCATACACGCACTGCACACACACACACGCACACCCATCCCCACACACAAATGGCTGCATCTACATCATTTGACCAAACATATGAGACTCTAGGGCATGATCAGAATTCTGAGCTCCAAGTTCAGAGCTTTGGGGAGATTATGTTCATTTCAAGGAAATAAAATATCTACTTATTTCGAATAATGAAAATCACTGTCTTCATCCGGAAATAGAGGAAATGCAATCAAGGTGCTAAGCCCCACTCGTCACGTAGCCCTGTGAAAGCGTCCCGATCATCAGAAATAATTCTGAGAAGTCCCTGAAGATGAAGAACAGGTCACAAATGGAGAACAATTTTCTTCCTTACAATCATATCCTCGCTACTTTTCACAGCCAGAGATTTGTCCCTTCAAGTCAGATCTCCCTAAAAACTTTTAATGTTATTTTATCTATAATATTATATTTTTGTTTTTTATGTGACACGGGTTGGATTATATCACCTCCTACATAATAAGGTTCATTCACCAAAGCCCAGCTCCCTTCTCTTAATATGTTAGTTGTGCAGATGACCTCATCTTCTGTGAAGCAATGATCACCATGTTCATGTTACCTCTGTTAATTCCCAGGAGAGAGAATTCCCCACACGCAGACGGTCATCCATAAATGAAATGATAATGAAAGAAGAGGGACCCATGACCAAGCACTTTCTATGTGGTTGACAGCTTATTACATCGTTGTCAACTGGCCAATTATTCTGAGAGAGAGAAAATAGGGTATGTATTTTACAAACAAGAAGTCTAAGAATCAGAGGTCAGAAGCCACTTGCCCTGGTTGGACACGATCCAAGGGTCACCATGGAGTTTTAACGGGGTCTCTGCTGCACCACAGTGTGCATGTTGAATGGAAAACCATGACCCTGCCTCAGAACGGTCATTTAAAAAATACTTTAAGTGATTGCAACTTTGGCTTGCCATTAATGTCAAAAAAATAAATAAATAAGACAGTAAAGGGCATGTGGGATGAATTTCAGATGTGATCCTTACCCAGAGATCCCACTGCAGTAAACTGGACACTGAACACACACACACACACACACACACACACACACACACACACACATCAAAACAAGCTAAGATATATATTTGCCCCAAATAGTTGTATAAACAATCTAAAAATAAATACATGTTAAGTTTTTCATGAATTCGTCAGGGATAAGAATGCATTAGGTTACTACATAGGAAAAAAAAAGTATCTCTAAGGAAAAAGGCAGATTATGAAATAAGAACAAAGCAATACCTTAGTTTTGGCAAAAGACATATTTCAGTTGAAGGCAATGTGACAAGGTTTGGAGAAGGACATTGTGATATTGGACACCAAAAAAATCCTTCTGGTGAAGGGCCGTTCAGGGGCTCACCGTTAAGGAATGTAGGAAAAAACATGAAATGTCGCCGCAGAGAAATAAAACAGCCTCTGGTTTGTCTTCAGGATAAAGATGACAAAATACAGGCACGTCTCTCTGGAGACCTACTGACAGAACTTCTACCGGGGTCACAGGTTAAGACGCACACTGTCAGGGACACGGTCCTGTTACACTCGGCTTGGGGAGCCCACGGAAGAGCCATGCCAACGCGTCAAAGACTTGAACGCAGGAAGTCACGGTAGATGGTTTACCGGTGTGTTCCATGAGCTGTGTGTTCCCTCAGCGGCTCCAAGTAAATCTCTCACTTTGGTTTCAAAGATCCCACATGCCAGGAAATGTCAGATTCTTAGCATCGTTCATTCCAGCCGGTCACGAAACTGGGGAGTTCGCGTTGCCAGGGGTCATTAGTATTTTGCTGCCTCTCTGGTGTCTGCTTCTCCGTTCACTACTGATCTTCGTGGAAAGAGCGTTAAGGGCCCAGCTGTCTGCACCTCCGAGAGAGGGCAAAGCGGACAAGAAATGGGGACGTGATCACGTTTAGCAACGTGGCACAGTTGCTGTGTTGTTTCCCTTCAGTTGCTGCTGGAGCCATCGTTCTGCAGAGAGCAATACGCAGAAACCACGTGAGTTGAATTCTGGTCTTCTTCACAGAAGGGCAAAACCCGCTAAAGCTTAAAAACAGAAACAACCTGGCCAAACATGCCCCGATGAAGTCGTGAATTCTTCTGCTTCCTCCTCTTCCTCCTCCTCCTCCCCCTTCTTCCTCTTCTTCTTCTCCTTCTCCTTCTCCTTCTCCTTTTCTTTCTCCTTCCTCTTCTTCTTCTCCTTCTCCTTCTCCTTTTCTTTCTCCTTCCTCTTCTTCTTCTCCTTCTCCTTCTCCTTCTCCTTCTCCTTCTCCTTTTCTTTCTCCTTCCTCTTCTTCTTCTCCTTCTCCTTTTCTTTCTCCTTCCTCTTCTTCTTCTCCTTCTCCTTTTCTTTCTCCTTCCTCTTCTTCTTCTCCTTCTCCTTTTCTTTCTCCTTCCTCTTCTCCTTCTCCTTCTCCTTCTCCTTTTCTTTCTCCTTCCTCTTCTTCTCCTTCTTCTTCTCCTTCTCCTTCTCCTTTTCTTTCTCCTTCCTCTTCTTCTCCTTCTCCTTCTCCTTTTCTTTCTCCTTCCTCTTCTTCTTCTCCTTCTCCTTTTCTTTCTCCTTCCTCTTCTCCTTCTTCTTCTCCTTCCTCTTCTTCTCCTTCTTCTTCTCCTTCTCCTTTTCTTTCTCCTTACTCTTCTCCTTCTCCTTCTCCTTCTCCTTTTCTTTCTCCTTCCTCTTCTTCTCCTTCTTCTTCTCCTTCTCCTTCTCCTTTTCTTTCTCCTTACTCTTCTCCTTCTCCTTCTCCTTCTCCTTCTCCTTTTCTTTCTCCTTCCTCTTCTTCTTCTCCTTCTCCTTCTCCTTTTCTTTCTCCTTCCTCTTCTCCTTCTCCTTCTCCTTCTCCTTCTCCTTTTCTTTCTCCTTCCTCTTCTTCTTCTCCTTCTCCTTCTCCTTTTCTTTCTCCTTCCTCTTCTCCTTCTCCTTCTCCTTCTCCTTTTCTTTCTCCTTCCTCTTCTTCTTCTCCTTCTCCTTCTCCTTTTCTTTCTCCTTCCTCTTCTTCTTCTCCTTCTCCTTCTTCTTCCTCTTCTCCTTCTCCTTCTCCTTCTCCTTCTTCTTCCTCTTCTTCTTCTCCCCCTTTTCTTAGCCAGTAATAGTTCCCTTCTGAAGAGTTACACTGAACAGTTTTGCAATAAAATTCATATTAGTTATATAATTAAAGTTGATTATGTTAAAGGAGGAAGAGGACCTCATTTTGCAGCTTGTAATTCTAGAGTTTTCCAAATAATAATCAACACCATGTACAAACAAGCCCAATCATGGGAATGAGAGTAACTATCCTCACCTGACCCTGACACCAGCAGAAGTTGGCAAGAACAGTGTATCGGAGACCATAAACGCCTGTCCTCAACTGTAAGTTGAGGCACATCTATAGTCAAAATCGTACACCAAGGGCCACCTTTCTGTGACACATTTCCAGGCCAGCCTGAAAGCAGAAGTGAATTGTGGAGAACACTTTCACATAATGCTGTCCAATGTCACCCTCATCTTGCACATTCCTTGTGAGCTCCCTCCACACCCATAGTCACGCTCTTCTCAGTTTCTCCATCTCTGTTTTCTTCTTAATTAAAAAAAAAAATTTTAATGTTTACCTACTTTTGAGAGAGAGAGAGAGAGAGAGAGAGAGAGTGAGCAGGGGAGGGGCAGAGAGAGAGGGAGACACAGAATCCGAAGCAGGCTCCAGGCTCTGAGCTGTCAGCACAGAGCCCGACGCGGGTCTCGAACCCACAGACCGTGAGATCATGACCTGAGCTGAAGCCACACGCCTAACCGACTGAGCCACCCAGACGCCCCTCCACCTCTGTTTTTTATCACTATTATTATTTGTTTCATATTGCCATTTAAATATCTGCTGTGACTTCTGTTTTCAGAATTGAACCTGGTCTCCCCACCTTGTCACAGCGCAAACAGGACATCCTGTTAGCCCTGCTCTAGCATTCAGCACTACCACACCTTGAAAGAAATAGGTCTAAAATAATTTTGAGTTAGTTATATTTCAATGTGGATGCTATTTTCTGAATTTCTATATGTTTCCTGGCTTCTCCCCTCCCCCTGCCCGCAAACCCTTTGAGAGCGGAGATCACAGGGCGGGCGACTGAATGAATGGCCTGCCCGAGCCACCGGCCCCAGCTCATAGCTGTGTTCTCAACGCTGCTCTCGAAAGAAGAAGCTAACCAGAATCTTAGTTACCTGACACAGCCAGTGAGTCAAGAACCTAATATTTGAAGCTTCTTTTTTTTTTAAATAGCCTGACAAAATCATGCAATCGGTGAAATGGGTAAGACTCATTTTTACTCCATTATTTAGTTTCTTCCCGTCTTTCTGCAAAAGAAAACTAGGTCAGCAAAAATGTGAAAGTGTTGTATAATAATCACTACAAATCACTTAGAGTTCTGGTTCAAGGGGTTTTAACCTGGTAATAAATTATCCTTCTGAGATGAGACTCGGAGTTAATTACGTCCATTACTCTAATTTTATTTAATATCTGGAGGGGAAATAAGGAGAAGAGATCCCAGATAACTCAGCCCTGAAAGCCCTCTGTATTTTCCCTCTAGTATATTGAAGGATATTCTGAGTGTCCTACAGTCCCCGGCGGTCGGGCCTTTCATTTTATGCTGAACAAAGAACCAAAAAATGAACTGGCAGGAGGGCGGAGAAGTAATTTTTCTATTTGTAGGCGTCCGTGGAAACTGCCTCTTTGTCATCATGGCCCCACCCAGGTCGTTAGTAAAGGGATCTTTCCTTCCCAGCCAGGTGCTGAATATTCAGTCTGCCCGCGGTTCTCTCTGCGTCCGGACCTGGCTCTTGAAAGCCATAAAAGCCTAATTAACCAGAAACCACATAATCAATCAGAGTTCTCCCTGGCAGAACAGGTGAGTCACACAAATCATAAGGAAGCTGGATCGGGAATTCAGACAAAAAAAAAAAAAAAATTGCTAATATCCTGTGCTTGAGAACCCAATCAAACACCTACGCTTCCTCTATATAATGAAATGGAGTCTCTTCATAATTACCCTGACAGACCTCGAGAACTTCAGTCATTAAAAAGATTCAATTATGGTTATTAGTCTGTACTTAGTTGTGATGGAAATGTAACTCGACTATTTTAGAGTGATTTCCAACCACTCAGGCTTAAAAAGAATGGTTTCTCCGACAGACCGTCTCATTGCACAACAAGCACGTGTGACCACCGACGACATTGGCTCTACGGCTCTAGGGCAGTAAAAGTCCACCCTGTACACGCCGATCGCGACACAGACTTGAAATACATACAGCTGGAAATTTTCCTACAGTGCACTGGAAAGGATTTTTTTTTTTTTTCCGAAAAGCTGTTAACATCTATGTCCTCCAAGCTTAATCTCTGTTTTTTTTCTTTTTTTTTTTTTTTTTTTTTTGCATTTCTTAATTTTTGTCGGATTAGGCCCCATCTTCTCTTTTATGCTGTTATCAATGGAAAGATAAACCTTTAATGCCTTCCTGTCAGAGCTGAAGGTGACATGCAAATGAGAAGCTCCCAGGTAGTTTGTGCCCCACCTACACTGTGTTGCCAGAGCCCGGCTGGTTTTCAGCGGCACACGCCCGTGACTCTGCCCCGCGTCCTGTCTCCCCGGAGCCTGTCTAGAAAACGGAACATCTCAGTGGAAGGGGTTTGCTGAGTGGCTCTCACAGGGTCAGTGACACGGGAGACGGTGGAGCGCTCTCTGACGGCCGCCCCTGGGTGCTAAGGTGCTGAGGAAAGTCCACTCTTCTTCCTGGTGGCACGTCCCACACGGATACATGAAGCAGGTGACAGTGCTGCCTCCCAGGAAGATTGTCCAGGAGACTCTGCATCAGCGGTGGCCTCGCCTGGACTGAGGTCCCCTCCCTTTCCATCGGGCTTGCTGGCGCCCTGCGCAGGGGTGAGGGGAGCCCACCGCACGCGGGCCCTGGCTTCTCCCCAGCACATCCCCACATTCACGGGCCAACACAATCGCTCCTCGGGGGCAGGTTCACAGGCGGGGGACCAGCATCCTCACTGCAAGGTCAGCTCCCGTGGCACCGAGAGCGCTCACCGTGGAATCTCTCTGCTCAGAAACACCAGGATGCAGGGGGAGTTCACCCTGTGGTTGCACTAATGTTTGTAGGGATCGCAAGTCACAGTTTCTTCAAAACATTTAATAAAAAGGAGGGGCGCCTGGGGGCTCAGTCGGTTGAGCGTCCGACTTCGGCTCAGATCATGATCTCACGGTTCGTGGGTTCGAGGCCCGTGTCGGGCTCTGTGCTGACAGCTCGGAGCCTGGAGCCTGCTTCGGATTCTGTGTCTCCCTCTCTCTGCCCCTCCCCTGCTCACACGGTCTCTCTCTCTCTCAAAAATAAATGAACACAAAAAAAGTTTCTTTAATATTTAGAAAAGAGAGGATACCGTCAGCGAGGAAGGCCCCAGTGTGGCGGCTGGATTCGGTTCGGGACCTCAAGGGACGGTCACCATCCATCTTGTTCCTCTGCCATCAATTCCAGACTATCCCTTCCACCTGCGTTCTGTCTCTCTCCTCCTGGGGTAACCTAACTGCTTGGTCCATTACGGCCTGAGCTCCTGCCCCAAAGACCTCGCTCCAGAAACAAGGGGGCCTGTATTGTGATGCATCCGTTTGGGGTTTCCTCCATCCAATCTGGTGTGGGAGGCGTGCACAGTCAAGCTCTGGGGAGGCCCCTCCTTGGTGGCGGATGTCCTCTCTCCTCTGTGCACACACTTGGGAGGGAGGCCACAAGGTCCCTTCCTCTCTTAAAAGGACAACAGACCTGTAGGATTGGGTCTTGCCTTCCTGACCTCATTGAAATTTAATCACCACCCCCATAGACCTTATCTGCACACAGCCCCCCTGGGGTTACTGCTTCAGCATGAGAATTTGGGGTTGGGGGACACAATTTGTCCATAACCAAAGGGATGTAATCAGATGGGAATGTTAGATTTTTCTGGGAAGAGAATGCATGAGGACGGAACACTAGGTCTAGAAACGAGGGAGGTTGTGTGAGAAGCTCTGCACGGGTGCCACATGCGGTGCGCTGGAACCGGAGTCAGGGGCTGCCTTAGGGGACAGGACCTGTGAGCAGAGGCGGGGGTGGGGCAGCGGTCCACAAGTCAGGCACCTGTTCTTCTGGAGAATGATGTTGGTTCCAGAAGGCGGAGGAGCCAGGCAGCCGCTTCTGATAGTGGAGCCGTCTGTGAGGCCCCAAGATCTACCGGCTGCGGAAAAGCGGCCGGGGGCTCAGGGCGCAGGCAGGGTCTGGGGCAGGGCAGCCTGCACGCCCAGCCCGGGTTCTCGGACACTCGAGGGTAAGGCTCCCGCTGGAGATACCGGGGTAAAACTGTCCTTACCTGGGTCTTGGAGACGCCGGAGGCCTGGCAGAAGCAGTGCCATTCCACGGCCCCAGACAAGCTGGGACGCCAAAACAGATCGCCCCAAATCCCCCGTTTCCCTCTCCTAATGGGGCTAAGCACAGTCACAGCGTCGACCGCGAGGGATGAGGTGGAGAGTCATGTGAACTCAAGCTTGTTTCCACCTGCCAGCTTAATGTCCCAGAGTGTCCTATAAGTAAACTTTGTAATGATGCAGAATTTTGTTGTTTTGTCAGCAGAGTGACTATCTCATATTGCCCAAGAAGGGCTACAAGAGGGAAGATGCTGCCCTGTAATATTCGATGAACTCAGTTAATCCATGAGGAGACTCCTGAAAGCTCATGCTGATGGAGATGCTCCAGTAATTCTGAGATCCAGTGGACAGCCAGTTTATCTATCTATCTATCTATCTATCTATCATCCATCCATCCACCTTATCTATCAATCTATCAATCTTTCTATCATCTATCCATCCATCCAACTATCTATCTATAATCTATCTATCATCCATCCATCCATCCATCCATCCACCTTACCTATCTATCTATCTATGATCTATCCATCCATCCATCCATCCATCCACCTTATCTCTATCTACCTACCTACCTATCTATCCATCTATCATCTATCCATCCATCCACCTTATCTATCTATCTATCTATCTATCTATCTATCATCTACCCATCCATCCATCCATCCTCCTTATCTATCTATCTATCTATCTATCTATCTATCTGCCTATCTATCCATCTATCGTCTATTCATCCATCCACTCTGTCTATCTATGTATCTATCCATCTATCTCTATCCATCCGTCTATCTATCTATCTATCCATCCATCTATACCTATAACATTAACAAATCTAACTTGGAGAAGCAGGTCTTGAGCCAGACTACAATGTTTGTTCTGAGATGCTTGTGTCACGGGGGTGCTGGATATGGGGATGCATTGACGAAAACGGAAGCAGAGGGAGATCCCAGGGAAACTCAACATATAAAGCTGGGGAAGTATGCTCCAGAAATGAGAAGATTGATTTTCAATGATTTTATGCAGTGAAAAGACATAATATTTTAAGAAAAAACAAATATAAAGGAGAGATAGAACTGCAGGCAAAGGAGAGTTTGCTAAAGAAAAAAAAATGCAGATTTTTTTTGTATTTTTATATTGTGGTATCAATATTTTTAGTATCTTATGTGTTAATATAAATCTTTTAGTACTGTCAGTGACCCATGAGTTTTGGGCATACATCATGAAGAGTGGACAACAGTTTGATATGAAAATCAAATCATTTTAAAACCATGGTCAATATTTTCAGGTCGATTTTTAGATATTATTAAAACAGCTACAATAACAAAACTGAAGATCTCTGAGGCGGTCTATAACATCTATCAACTATCTTCCGTGTTCTTAAATCATTATTCAATAGCCTTTTAAGTCTATTGATCTGAAGTATTTTATCAGTAATGCCGCTAGCATCACCAGTAATAATGACCATTGATCAGGTACGTAATATTTGCTGGGATGAGTGCTAAAATAATTTCTATTTATAACCTCTCTTCCACACAACTATCTTTAAGATGAAATTATCTTTCCTATTTTATTTATTTAAAAAGATTAAGTAAGTTGGTTGAGGGCACACAGTAAGCATTGGATTTGTAGTTTTGCACACAGGTTAGCCCTTTTTGAAGAAACTAATTTATTTATTTTTCCTATTCAGGAGCTCTTCTGCAAAGATAGTTTGTTATCTGCTTTTTTGGAAAGGAAATATCTGTGAATGGTTTACTGTGTCTGCCCCTGAGATATGAATGGGTTTTAATCAGTGAGCGGTACCTGGTACTCCCGCCGGTGGAACAAAGACTTCCTTACGTGATGCAGGAAATTGTGTTCCTCCCTGAAGAAAGGCACACACTGGGTTTCATGTTGTGCTCTGGGGCTGTGTAACCTATGCCTACAAAAACCCTGTACTTAGCTGAACACTCTAATGCAACCATCTTGAAATTCTTAGCGATTTTATCTTTGAAACTCCTTGTAATTCACATCTGATGAGACAAGGGGCACGTGCGTGAGCAGAGAATGTGCCCAGCCTTCAGTGTCGCCCCTCGCTCACCCAGCATCTGTGACACTCCAGAGTACGCACTCTGGTGGGCCCACGATGTGTGGGAATTCACAGGGACTCGAAGTGAGTCCAAGGTAAGTGTGGAACATCCGTAATGAGGCCAGTGGGGCCACTAGCCACCCTGACTGGCCACCTTCTCCATTCAGATGAGTACTGAGTAGAACCCGCACACGAGCCATTCACAGTCTCAGAAACACGACTACGCAGGGGCTCTAGCACAACCCTCCTGTCCTGTGTCACTTCCCTGAATTAATCAAACATCTGTGCCAAAAATGCTGACGTGGGACGAAAGACAAGGATAGGGAAAACCATACCTGTTCTCCCTTGGAATTGCCCACTGCTCCCCAGTGAGTTGGAGACAGAGACGGCGTTCACATATCGAGCCCATGACAGGAGCGGAAATAAGAACAGCTCACTTTCGTCCGTGTGTCCTATTCAACTAAGGATGGAGTCCATCTGCACATATGAGCCACGAAACAGAAGTTGTGGAATTTCCAGGACTCCTCACACAAGTTTACGATTTCATGTGCATTTACAACTGGAATGGGAGGCTGCCGTGACTGGTGTGGTCATGGGTGGCATGTGGATAGAGTTACACATAGACATGCACGTGGGCATGTGTCGACGGGAGCTGCACATGCACCTACAGTGCTTTGCTGTGTCAGCTGAGGGCACCTGGAAACCATGACCCGCCAGGAAAAAGGGACACCGCTGGCACGAGTTCTAAGCCCATTCTCAAATAGAAGGGGCCAAGTGCTCCTCGGGGAAGTGGGAGGTCCAAAGACAGGGTAGGAATCGTACGGGATTATCTAGCACTGTAGTGTTAGAAAATCGAGGCCTCCTCAAAAAAAGATAAATAAAGTAAGACCAAAACCATAGTAAAAAATGCAATGAAAGGGGAATGTCAAAGGGACACAAGAGCCAAAAGGAATACTTTTTGGCTTAGAAATTGGATTCCTATTAAAATATATGGGGTGCCTGGGTGGCTCATTTGAGCGTCTGACTTCGGCTCAGGTCATGATCTCACAGCTCATGAGTTCAAGCCCCACGCCGGGCTCTCTGCTGACAGCTCAGAGCCTGGACCCTGCTTCAGATTCTGTGTCTCCCTCTCTCTCTGCCCCTAACCCACCCGCATTCTGTCGCTGTCTCTCCCCAAAATGAATAAACATTAAAAAAAAAAAGATATGAATTGTCCAAGTGGATAAAAAAAATGAAGTCCCAAATGTCTTTTTGGATCTAAAGTGACATCTAAAGTGACACTTCATCCAACAACAGCAGGACACACATTTTTCTCAAGGTCACGTGGAACATTTATCAGGATAGACCATATTCTGGGACATAAACTTCAACATAAAATAAAAGATAAGATAAACAAAAGTAGAAATACAAAGTATGCCTTAAGACCACAATGAAAAAAAAGAAAATCCAGGAATCAGCAACAGAGACAGTTGGAAAAGTCTGAAGTACTTGGACATTTAAAAAAGAAAAAAACAAAGACTTTTCAATAACCTATAGGTCAACTCAGAAATCTCAAGAGAAATGAAAAAATATATACTTTTATCTAAATTATAACAAAAATAAAAGTTATTTAAATCTGTGGCATATAGTTAAAAACAATACTTGGAGGGAAATCTATAGCATTGAATGCATCTATTAGAAGAGAGTTGGGTGCCTGTGTGGCTCAGTCAGTTAACTGTCAGACCAGCTCAGGTCATGATCTCTCAGTTTGAGAGAGAGTGCGGAGCCCGCTTCAGACGCCCTGTCTCCCGTTCTCTGCCCCTCCCTCGCTCCCTCTCCCTCTCCCTCTCCCTCTCCCTCTCCCTCTCCCTCTCCCTCTCAAAAATAAACATTAAAAAAAAAAGAGTAAAGATCTAAAATCAATACCCTAAGCTTCCTCCTTAGTAAAGTAGGAGAAGAAGAGAAGTTTAGACCCTAAGGCAATCAGAACAGAAAGTAATAAAAATCAGAGCGGCAATCAATACCATTGAAAATAAGAAAACCGTCAGGGAAATCAGTGGCAACAAAAGCTGGTGTTTGAAAGCATCGGTAAAACCGAAAAAGCTCTGCACAGACTCACCAAAAAATAAGGGAGAGAAGATACAAATTTCTAATATTGTAAAAGAAATGACTGATCCCATAAACATTACAAGAAGAAGAAGGGTGAATTATGGTTTCGATAACTTCAATAGACACAAACGTCCAACTCGCCCAAGAAGAAAATAGGCTCTTTCAAGAGGCTTCTATCTATTAACCAAAGTAAACTGAGAACTACTTTCCGAAAAAGAAATCACCAGGCCCAGATGGTTTCATTGGTGACTTCTATCAAACAGTTAAGGTAGAAATGGTACCAACTCTCCACAATTTCTTCCAGAGATTAAAAGCAGAGACAACACTTCCTAACTCATTCTATGAGGCCAGAATGACCCTGATATCAAAACCAGGTAAAGACATTGCAAGTAAAGAAAAACAAAAACCAGTATTACTCAGGAACCAAAATCCACAAAAATACATTAGCAATATAACCCAACAATATATAAAAATAATTACACACCTTAACAGGAGAGGATTTATCCCAGCCAGGTGAGACAGGTCTAGAATTTAAAAATCAATCAGTACGATCTACCATATCAGCCAGCTAAAGAAAAAACAATCGTGTTTCTCAGTCCCAGAAAGAGAGATGTATCTCAAAATCCTTCACGACTATTGAAGTCAGATTTCAGATTGATTCTGACTTTCCTATTGCTGAAACGAAGAGGTATATACATATCTGATTCAGTACGTGAAAATCTTATGACAAAACAGAGAAGTGATTTTTCTTATCGTTTTCAGGAATTTTCTTCAATTAGACAGGATTAAAAATGTAGATGCTCTAACATTAGTATCAGTTGAACTTGCGATTAATATTATTTTTTAGCTGACTCCATATTACACTTGATATGAGATGGAATTCTATAGAAGTGAAAGTTGCAGACACTTTCTTAGGAATAACTAAAATGACAACTTTTTTGAGAGAGAGAGAACATGCGTGGAGTAGAGGGGGAGAGAGAGAGAGAGAGAGAGAGAATCCCAAGCAGTCTCCACACTCAGCACAAAGCCCAATGCAGGATTCAATCCCACAAACCATGAGATCATAACCCAAGCTGAAATCAAGAGTTGGACGCTTAACCAACTGAGCCACCCAGGTGCCCCAATAGAATCTCTCTCTAAAACGGGCCATTGACCATGACTATTGCTGAGCTCAATTAAGCAATGTCTTTCTGGCTTCTCTACCCTGCTTGCCCATCACCCACCATCCTGTCTATTTACTGTGTTGCATTGGAACGTGTATTTTAAAAATATATTAAATACCAACATTCCTGTGCTTGAAACCCTTCCATACTGTCTCATTGCACGTAGAATACAATCAGATTCCTGTAAGGTCCTCCCTGAGACTCCACCCCTGTCTGTCTCTCCACGTTTATTTCTCACATTTTTCTTTTTTCAGGAAGATCCATCCATGTTGGATTTGTCCCAGCTTCTTCCTTCTTCCCCCCCCCGCTCCTCCCCCACCTTCCCTTCCTCATCCTCTTCTCTTTCTTCTCCTTCTCCTCCCTCTCTTCCAGCTCCCCCTCCTCCCCCTGCTCCTCTCCCCCCTTCTTCTTATTGCAATAAGAACACTTAGCATGAGATTTATCCTCTCAGCAGAATTTTAAGTGCACAATACAATATTGTTAACAACAGCCACTGTGTTGTACAGTAGATCTTCACTTCTTCGTGATAATGAAAGAAAAATACTCAGAAGTGGGATTGCTGGATTATATAGTTATTCTATTTTTTTTTTTTTTATAAATTTTTTTTTTTTTTTCAACATTTATTTATTTTTGGGACAGAGAGAGACAGAGCATGAACGGGGGAGGGGCAGAGAGAGAGGGAGACACAGAATCGGAAACAGGCTCCAGGCTCTGAGCCATCAGCCCAGAGCCTGACGCGGGGCTCGAACTCCCGGACCGCGAGATCGTGACCTGGCTGAAGTCGGACGCTTAACCGACTGCGCCACCCAGGCGCCCCAGTTATTCTATTTTTAAATTATTTGTTTTATTTTATTTTTTTAAACCTCAATAATGTTTTCCATAATGGCTGTACCATTTTACATTCCCAGCAACAATTACAAGGGTTCTAGTTTCTCTTTATCCTTGCCCAAACTTTTATATAGATATGGATAAGTACATAGATAGATAGACAAACTTTTTTTTTTTTTTTTTGACAACAGCCATCACTCCTGGAAGAAAATCTAGGGAGCAAGCTTCATCACATTCATCCTGATGATAAATTTTTGGGTATGACACCAAAAGCACAAACACCACCAACAACAAAATAGGCCATGGGACCACATCACACGAAAAAGCTTCTGCACCACAAAGGAAACTATCAATGGAATGAACAGGTAACCTAAGAAATGGGAGAAGATATTTGCAAGCCACATATCAGACAAAAGGTTAATATTCAGAACGTATAAGGAAAAACTACAGCTCCACAGGAAAAAGAATTTGATGTACCAGGGGGAACGTGACTTGAATAGACATTTCTACAAAGAAGATAAACAGGTGGTCAAAACTACATGAAAAAATGCTCGATGTCCCTAATCACCAGGGACGTGAAATCAAAGCATCGTGGGGCACTGCCTCCTTTCTGGCTTCTTCAGCACGCCTCGAGGCTCCAGAGACTCCCCCGAGATGCTCCCTTCTCTCCTCTCTGCCCACGGCCAGCTCCTTCCCTTCCTTACAGGTGCTTTTCCTCACCACTGCTCTTGGATCGTATTCTATTGTCTCATATTTATCTCCTTCATAACATTCATTTAAAACTACAGCTTTTTTTTTTAATAGACATGCCTTCTATCATGCTTATTGTCCAATGGGATATAGAACCTATGAGGACAGGGCTGTGTCTTGTTTGCAAGCATGACCCAATGTTTGATACAAAGTAGGTGCTAAATACACGGTTGTTAAGATCGTAATTCAGACCAGAGCTGTGTAGCCCGCCCTAGTGAAGAGAGAGTAGGATTTCTCCCTTCAGTTCTTATTTAAAGTGTGGTTTAGTGACTCTGATTTTGGCAAAGTATCACAGTAGCAAATGTGGAGCCCAGAAGAATGTCCTTCTGAATCGTGATTTTCAGGGCCCCCTTGGGTTCTCTCTTGCCTCCAGAAGTGCCACAGAACAGGGCAGAAGTGGGGGTGGGGAGGCGGGTGACCACAGGTCTTGGGGCCCCTCAGTCTGCCCCCGCATCACTGGCAGATGCTTAGTGGTGCGTGTGCAGCCTCCACATCAGATAAGGTGACAAAAAGGATGTATTGCTACCAAAAATATCCTTGAAAACACAGATCTAGACATATAGAAGTAGATTCCTAAAGTGGCTTCACATGCATTTTGATGAATGGAGACATCTCTCTAGATAATTCAGTTTTAACTGGAATACTGAATATATTTATAATTTGTAAGGTTTCGGGCATGAATTAGGCAAACTGTTCTATGACCTGCTAGCTCAGCCTGGGCGGTGCAGAGCCGTACTAAATGCGGTAGGGTGTAAGTTTGCTAACACTTACCGTGGCTCACTGCGGCTCACGTCCTTTGTTCCTCTCGGTCTTCTGGTTAGGACTCGTGTGGTGATGCTGTCTCCAGGATAGCAGCCCCGACCATCTGAGCCTCAGGACCAGCTCTATTATCCTCTGTGCTTAGATGTACTTCAGACAGGTTTTTATCTGTGCATTCACCATTTGGGAAGGCTGTGATCATTCTGTCAGAGAAGAGAACACAAAAAGTCCTGAAAGATACCCAAAATGTTTGAAGAGGCTCCTGATTCCAATTAGCATCTGACATTAGAACCTCCCTCACCACCACCATCACAGCCTTTTCCACCATACCACTGGAGTTAGAAGTGACTTGTAGCCACTCTCCCAGGCAATGCTGGCTGTTTTCATCAGACAGTAGCATCACCCTGAATCCCAACTTCACCCTGACTAAACCACTCGAATGGGCCTGAGGAAATTCACGTATTCAGGATTCAATTCTGCCCCAAATCTGAGAACCGAAAGACTCAGAAAAGAAGGTGTAGGGCGGAAGATCGGAAAAGAGACTGGCTGTCTAGGTTCCAAACTATAATTGCCTAAAGTTCCAAGGGCGTTCTTTAGAAACTCCAGCACCACTGGCAAAATCAATTCATGGATGGTCAATTGAGTAATTACATCTCAAGTAGCACAAAGTTAAAAAATCTGTACAGAAAACTTATTTTGAGGAAGATCAATAACAACCGCTTGTTGTAAATGTCACGAAGTTATCAGAAAAGCAGTGTTCTTTTCGATGGAGAACAAAACCGTAAATTAGGCCCCGGAAAGGCGAAAGAATGATGGTCTACAGAATGTAATGGCTCAGATGACTAAGCCCACCAAGAGTTAGCCCATGAACGCACAAAGCACCGGGCACCATGTACAGCAGATGAGCCCTACAATCACGAATGTCGCGTGATGAAAACGAACAAGGTAAGTACGAGAACCAAGACTGAGAGATTCAGCTGATTGGCTAAGACAACTAAGGGTGCATCAGTAGAGGCACTGGTGTGGTTAAAGCAGCAGAATGTTCCGTAAAGGTAAGGGGAAAGAAATCTGTGACTCTGTCTGAAAAAACGCTAAATCATTCAGTCTCCATCGCCGTGACCTCACAGCGGCAGATGGCAAAGGAGCCAATTAAGCCAG
Organism: Lynx rufus; assembly: GCF_022079265.1. Taxonomy (NCBI): domain Eukaryota; kingdom Metazoa; phylum Chordata; class Mammalia; order Carnivora; family Felidae; genus Lynx; species Lynx rufus. Next base: position 2,394,495 of record NW_025814889.1, read on the forward strand.
AAAACATCAATATCTGCCTGAAAGATTGTTGGTGAATTTCAAGAAGCTGCTATAAAGATTTTGAGAATTTTCCCCAAGACTTAATGTCTGGAAAGAAATCATTAGTTATTTCACTATATTGGAGGGCAGAAGGGAAAAAAAAATTGCTTAAGTACAATAAGACTATGAGAGTAAAGAGCAGTTCCTCTGTTCATTATTAATATTTGATTAGGAAAAAAGATCCCTGGGCTGGAAATCAATAGTTCAGGATCAGCTACTAATTATCTGTTTGGCCTTGGGCAAAATACTTAATATTTCTTGGCATCAGCTTTCTCCATTATAAAATCAGGTGGGAGGGTGGACCAGGCAAAGCACAGACGATTTTCAGGACTACAAAAGCACTCTGTGGTGTTACCACGATGGATACGCATCATCGTACATCTGTTCATTGCACCAAGAGTGAGTCCGCAGGCAAACCGTGGACTCTGGGTGCAGATGACGTGCCCGTGTGGGTCACCAAGCGTGACAAACGTGCTGCCTGGTAGGCACGTGGACAGTGGGGGCAGCCGTGCACGTGTAGAGACAGGGGCAGCTTATATTTTCTTAATTTTCCCGTCCACCTAAAATCTCTCTACAGATACGGCGTCCGGTGATTTTCAGACTGAACTCTGCAGCACTGTTGGAGTGGTGGGATCCCAGGGCCTCGGAGGTAGAAGAACCACGCGGGAGGAAGGAAAATGACACGCATGCATCCGTGGTTATCAAGAAGCCCTTTCTAACCCAGAATTCTGCTTTTCTCTGGGGGAAGATTTCCTTTGAAGTAGTTCCATTAATGAAAATAGACTTGAGGGGCGCCTGGGTGGCGCAGTCGGTTAAGCGTCCGACTTCAGCCAGGTCACGATCTCGCGGTCCGGGAGTTCGAGCCCCGCGTCAGGCTCTGGGCTGATGGCTCAGAGCCTGGAGCCTGGTTCCGATTCTGTGTCCCCCTCTCTCTCTGCCCCGCCCCTGTTCATGCTCTGTCTCTCTCTGTCCCAAAAATAAATAAACGTTGAAAAAAAAAATTAAAAAAAAGAAAAAAAGAAAATAGACTTGAAAAATGATGACCTCAGTGGTCTCTTATAAGCATTCTTCCATGGATTCAGTCCTATTTATGCATGAAGAAAAAGTAAACTGTGCTCTGAATCAAATGACCACACCCCTAATCCTGATCTTCTATAATATAAACACATACTGTTTCCTGACCTTGGATGTTCGACCTCCAGAAGTGTGAAAAACAGATCATTGGTTAAGCCCCCCGATCTGCGGTGTCCTGTGCTGGTGGCTGGAGCGGCGTGTGACGTCCACTTACCCCTGAAGCCTGGGTTGTCTCGTGATACAGGCTAGAGACCCACGGTGGGGCTCTCCAAGCCCAATTCTTAGCTATGTCTGTGAGGGTAACTTTGGTGACGTAGCAGAAATTCTGAGCTAGCTGGAGGTCACCAAAACACCCACTAGAGATTTAAACCGAGGACAGTGCACTGGCTTATCAGAAGTGAAGATCTGATGTGTACTTCCTGCAATATGTGACCAGGAAAGTGGTGGGCACACGGGTGGAAACATGAATTCCCTGCTGTTCAGCTTGAACCTTAACCCCAATTCAGGAGAAGGACCAAGACAAACCTTAAGGGCCATGGCATCCCCCTGTTCTACGAGGTTCTTTTAGGCAAAGGCACCAAAGCACCCTGCACTGCAGCCTTACCTTATAAGGACAACCCCCCCATCCCCGCCTCGGTGCTGAGGATGCTTCTGTGCGTTCAGAACTGCAATGCTCCGGGTTTCCAGTTTTATAGTTTTCCCTCATAGCTTTTCCATCCCAGCCCCTAGCGTTTGACAATCTCATTTCTATAACTCATTAAATATTCAATGATTCATAATAACAATTTTCCATGTAATTTTATTGTTCACATTCTGGCATCAGCTTCTTGTCCCAAATAAAATAAGTATAAATACCTGCCTGAAAAAAAGGGCATTTCGGTCTTCATTTTCATGGCATTGATCTTGTCAAAGGAGCTCGTTGCAGAAGACTTCCAAATATTACCGACACTGCCTCACTGTTATAAGTCTGAGCAAATGGGGGATTATGAAGCAAAAAAGCCAGGAAGGCAGGGAAAATTCAACCAATCTCACACTAACTGGAGAGGAAGCTAAGAGAGTGTGAAATCAAAGAATAATCAATTTCCTGAAGGAATAAGGGGGCGCCGCACGCCATTACAGATTATCTCAAGGGCGTGAGAAAGGCAAAGAAAGCTGAAGAACTTTGAGCAGGAGGATCTTGGAAGAGCAAGTCTGGATTTTTCCACTGGAGAAGGCCAGTCCTGCCTTGCGCCTAACGTTTATCATGGATTTCTACATTTCGACAGGATTCTGTTCTCAGGCAACAAGTAAAAATAAAAATAAAAATTATAATAAAATGCCCAGTTTCTTCTCACCGTGCATGGGGACATGAGTTCCAAAGGAGTAAAATAGGGTTTCAAGAGGTGCACACATGAAATAGTTTATTAACATGGTTTGCTCCTGTATTCCAGTCCTGCTCAGAAGCTCATATTTTCCTGCCTTCCTTCCTTCCTCACCCAGCTCAGCACTGGCCACCCACATTTCAGCAATACTCTCCCAGTTCCTCAAGCATCCTTGCCTGACACGCCACCAGCAAGGAGCAGGGACCTCCTCCCTTCCCAAATTCACATGCTCAGCGCCCAACCGTGGGGCCAGTTGGATAGGGTGGATAGGCTCAGCTGTAAATCCAATTCCGGGGCCCCAGATGAAGCCCTGATATGCTGCCCCCATGCCGGAGAGATGCTATGCGCTCCCCGATGCTCTTAGAATATGTGTCAGCATCCTAAGTTAAATTCCAAGGAATGCACAACTTGTCTCCACCGCCACCCCCTCCTTCACTGACCCTTGGTCTTCACCCTCCTCTACCCACATTCCCACGTGGACTCAATTCCCATGTGGGCGCCCCTCCACAGAATTACATCCTAATCGTGTGTGTCTTTGAGTTTGCTAAAAACACTTCTATCCTCTCACTCTTCTTGGCATTGTAGGGAAATCCACGAGCCTGCAAGCTGGTAAAAAAGGCCAGAGTCAACACAACTGTCTAAAATTCCGGCATGGCTGTTCCAGTTGGGAGACTGAGGAATTATGGATTTGGGGGGGCTCGTTTCCCCGAGGTTAAATCTGCCCTGCTATCTGCCTCTCTACCTTTCTCTGCATGCTCCCTCAGTGCCTCAGGTCTCAGACATGACTTAGTTGAAATTGAACTCAGGCCTTCAGACATCCATCTCCTTAGTAGCAGATCCTATAAGCAGATTGTCTTCCTACAGGCATTTCCCTTCTTTCTCAACCCCCCTTTTCGTCATCTTAATAGAAATTGCACTGATGTCCCTATGAAGACTTAGGTAGCACAGAATGTCCTACATCATTTGTCTTTATATTGGCTATTAATTTGATTCCTGTTAGATACACCCTTTCAAATCAGCTATACAGTTTATCCATGGTTCTGAAATAATATTCAAATTACTGTAAATGCTCTGTGAATATTTTTTGTTATGATTTCCAGTGATTAGCATTCTAAGACGGTATGCTTTTGTCTTGCATTTTTCATAATTGTAAATTCTATTCTTGATGTATAAAGTATTGCCAAATTTCAGATTCTCTTTGATAGTTTCACTTCATAATCCCTGCTTCTTTCCTTCTTAAAATTTTATTTTAGAGAGAAGGAGCAAGCATGAGCAAGGGAGAGGGGCAGAGAGAGAGAGGGGGAGAGAGAATCTCAAGCAGACTCCACACTCAGGGTGGAGCCTGACTCGGGGCTCGATCCCACAACCCGGGGATCATGACCTGAGCCAAAATCAAGAGTCAGACACTCAACCAACTGAACCACCCACTGCTTCTTTCAAACCAACCAATATATGGGTAAACTGTCAAATATCATTTTATAGTATTGCAAATATAAGATCCCAAAAATGTTGTCAGCATTAACATTATCACTAAGTAAAGTGATTCATGATGACAGGTGAGAACAACTGTTGGTTCACAAACTGGCCCCCATACCTGGAGGACAAGGAGAGTTGTTCAATAAGTTAAATAAGTGGCACTTATAGGCGGCACTTAAATAAGCAAGGGAACTTACATATAAGGTGGTCTTGCATGGTTACAAAATGAGTACATCTCCATTCCTGTCTACATCACACCAGAATCCTGAAAGTCTGGAGAGAGGCCTTACCCGGGCTCAGTCACATACTCAGTCTAGACGGTCTCAACATCACCTCACCCTGTCAAGGCTACCCCCTTGAGAACAGCTCCCACCATGGGAACGGTGGGCCGAGCTGTACCCCAAGGACAGGAGAGGGTGAGGAGCCTCCGACTGTCCAAGGCTGGCTCATGGGAATAGCAGTCACATCCCCTCGATGACCGTCTTCCATGGGGAGACCATGGGGACAGTGTAGGTGACTGTACACATTCTAAGTCCACATGAGTTAGAGTGGATGACATTTTGACTCTTCCATATCATATGTTTTTCTTAAAAGCCTGTTAATGGCAAACAAAGACAGACTAGTTAGCAGTCATGGCATAAAACCCTCTATACCTATTTCAAAGCATGTTCTTTCATTGAATTCAAAACAACTTTATGCCAATGTCCATGTATAATGACAGCCTGTAGTTAGAATCAAATGAAGGGAAATAAAAGAAAGGCATTAATTCCCGTTAAATGTTTCTGCATTGATTCAACTCAAATCCATGAACCTGAGAAGAGAGAATACTTTTACATCAAAAATACATTCTCACAATTTTGTTTGGAAATTTGGACCCTTTTTCACAATTCTACACATAGAGACAACTGTCATATGTGTCTCCTCTTGATAAAGAATTTTTTTTGACAGAGAGAGAGAGAGAGAGAGAGAGAACCCCAATCAGGCTCTACGCTGTCAGCTCAGAGGCCAATGCAGGGCTCTATCCCATGACCTGGGATCATGACCCAAGCCGAAATCAAGAGTTGGACACTCAACGGATTGAGCCACCCAGGGGCCCCTATCATTGTTATTTCTGATTATAGATACCCTAGTGAATGTGCAGTGGGATCTCACTATGGTTTTAATTTGCATTTCCCTAATGTCTCATGATGTTGGACATCTTTTCAAGTGTTCACCAGCCATTTGTATATCTTTAGGGAAATGTCTATTCTTACCCTTTGCCCATTTTTGATTGGACTTTTTGTCTTTCTATTGCTGAGTTATAAGAACTCTCTATATATTTTAGATACCAGAGCCTTATCAGATACATGATTTCCAGATATTTTGTTCCATTCTGTATTTTGTATTGGCAGTGTACTTTTTTAATGTTATTTATTTATTTTTGAGAGAAAGAGGGAGTGGGCACATGAACAGGGGAGGAGTAGAGAGAGAGAGAAAGAGAGAGACAGAGTGTGTGAGGGAGGGGCGGAGAGAAAGAGAAAATCCCAAGCAGGCTCTACCATCGGCTGGGAGCCTGAGGTGGGGCTCCCTCTCATGATCCTGTGATCATGACCTGTGCCCAGATCAAGAGTCTGGTACTCAACCGACTGAGCCCCCCAGGCACCCCTCGAAAAATAATTCTGTTGAGCAGATAGCTAAATCTTCAAAGCAGTATAATGAAAATATGCTTCAAGTTTTTATTTTTCGGTCAACTTCAATAAAAGCATTACCTTATTTGCTTTTGGCCACTTTTATACACATAAATATATCCCTGTATAACATATCAGTGTTCAGCATTCTGCTGTTTGGCTCTGAATGAGGCAGTCTGGCACAGCCCCATGACCCCGACAGGACTCCTGTGGGCTCACCTGCCATTGTTACCTCGAGAGAAAAAGTCCTCTTTGTCCCCCATTTGATACCTGGTCTCTTCTTTTCAAAAAAAAAAAAAATCTAACCAGGATCTTTTAGATTTGTTTACAAGACTTCTCATAAATCTTGGATTTCGGTAAAATCCGGGTAAAGGACAATCACTGAGTCATAGTCCTTGAATTTCTTGTTCGCCAACAGCCTAACACAATGCTCCTGACCTGTGCTAACCAGTGGCAATAAAAATAAACCAGATAGTCCTCGCTGTGTTTTTAAAGGGGCTTATATAATAGGAAAGGTTTCAAACATGTGGATCAAGCAAAAACACAAATAATTTCTCTGCAGTAGTAAGAAACCAAAATGGAGCAGAAGGCAAGGTGTGCAGGGTCAAGGCGCCTTCAGTTCAGGTGGGCGGGACTGCCTGGATGTGGTATTCATGGTGTCAGCAGACGGAAGGACAGACATGCAGGGCTGTGAGAGTGGCAATCGGAGGGCCCGAGTCACCCAAGGTCTGGGAATTTCCAGGGCTGGGGTTTTGTCTTCGGTGCAAGGACAGGACACGAAGGGTTTTCATCAGGGCGGCGACGTCCTCAGACACGTGAAAGACGGTCTGATACCACAGACAGAGAAGCCACGCCTCATGGAGCACGGGAATTGATGACATTGGGAGAACAGCCTGTGGAAGAGAGTGAACTGATTACTCCCTTGGACTACTCAGGAGTTTTAAGTCCCTCAAACACAATTAAACATTCAGGCCTTTAAACAAAATATAATCGAATTCTATCAAAATGTCGATAACCGTGTCTCATTTTTAGTAACTGGCACCTGTGACATCCGCTCCATCAATGGGAACAGGAGTCTGATGTTCAGACACGTCACTGACAGGACAAAGGCCATGTTCCCGCTGTGTCTTCCCAGGAAGACGGGTACCTAGGCTCCCCGTGACCACGTTTGATTTTTCTCACCTACCGTTCACCGTGTAAGTGTTCTTGCACTAAGACTCAACCTCACTGCTCCTCATCCGGGTTCACTTTGGTACCTGGTTGAAATGGTTCTTTGGTCGGTTTCCTACATTAGATTTCATACAGCTTAGCTGCATTGGCATATACTGTGTCCACAAGATACATGTGGCCGTGTGAATCTAAATTGATTGAAATGAAATAAAATTAAAATTTGGGCCTTTGGTTACAGGAAGGACATTTTGACTGTTGAATTGTCATATTTGTGCCATATTCAACATGGCTATGGTAGGAATTGGGTGACCTTACTAGATAGAGCAGGTGCAGGACTTTTCCAGTCTGGAAGGAAGTTCTGTTGGACAACGCGTTATCACCATGTTGTCTATAACACTGTGCATTTTAAGTGTTCGATATAGCAAAGAACTGGGCTTAATGCAGAGTGTGCCTATTGGCCACAGGCAAAACCGGATAAAAAAAAATCACTTAGAACTCTGTGTCACGGATGCTGGAACTCCAAACTATGGTCCCACTGTTAACTCCGCGAGAGGAACGGCCAGCCTCCGCCCCTAACAGATACTCATTTAGCTTTAGGAAGAGAGCCAAACAATAATAGTAATTGTAATAGCAGTGATAATTATAGTTAATGTCATGCAAATTGCTGGAAAATGAGTGATATAAAAAGACTAGCTCCACAGCGAATATATTTCAGCTAAGGGCTTCTACACAATTGCAGACCAGTTTAATGCCTCCTCTGCATCTGCCCCTTTTGTCTATCCTCTCTGTGGCAGTAGCCTCTTACCTTCCATTTCTTTCTTCATTCATAGCACAAACATCTGCAGAATTTTGAGCAGAGAAACAGCTAACATTCGCTGAGCACGTACTATGTGTGGGCACTGCAAAGAGTGCTTGTACGCGTCGATTCACTTAATTTTCCAGCATCCAGGTGGAGGTGATGCCATTATTTACTCTGCAAATAAGAAAAAGCTGCTCAGAGAGAAACAGTAACTTGTTCACAGTCACACAAAACTGGACAGAAGCAGCTGAGATGGGAGTTCTCTCAGGGTAGCCACGGCGCCCACCCTTCATCGCCTGTGTCCATTCTAAATACCTAGCAGTCTCAATAACGAAGCCTTTTAGATTCCAAAGAAAGCTATGGGCCATCTTCCAGAAAAAAAAATGCACGTACTCGAAAATAAAATTTAATTTCAGACTGCATCATGGACTTGAGCTTATGATCTATACCTTTCTACGTGCCACAGCTTGGCATCTAAAGCATTAACTTACTGCTTAGGATCTGTCCTCCACCAACCCCAAAACCTTACTCTGCTGGGACTCACCAAGCAAATCAACCAAGGAAACGTTTCGCAGTTTTGTCTGTACAATCCTTTCATTCAGAGAGCCTTCCCAAATGCCCACTGGCAGAGGTGACTGCCCACCAGGATTGCTATGCCCTCTGCAGGAAGAAGCTGCTTCTGAGAAGAGACGACGCATGGAGGAACGATGCGTCTATGCCACCCATGGGCCTACGAGACTGTGGAGGGCACTTCTCACGAATGGAATGGAAATGGAAATGGTTTCTGCTGCCTCCAGGAAGCACTTTGCCTTTCCCCCCACTTCGCGGACTTGTCGATGAAGACTGACGTGACTGCCTTGGGAGCTACTTGTTGAAGACGGCAGACCGCACGATGGAAGGACATCCTGTCCCTTGTGGTGTCCTTGGAGGAGAGTCTCCCCCAGCCAGGAATATTTAATTTCAAGGTCAGTTGAGGATGATTTAGATTTCTTTTACTATAAATGCCTGAGGTTTGAAAACTTACCTGTTAACATACCTAGCATCATTTTATCTAACATGTAAAATTGCACCACGATGAGTGTTGTCGTAGGAAAAAAATAAACACACGGAAAAATCTACCACTAGGGCAACAGAGCACAAAACGTCTGGTATTGGAATCAGAAAAGTTATACGCAGCGGTAAAATATCTGCTAAAACTACTGTCTGCGTATGCGGCAAAACACCACGTAGCGATGGAGTCCACAGTGTAAGCCACCAGTTGAGAATGGTCAGTTTTCTTGCATAGTGGCTATTACATGGTTTCTCCTGCAAAATATTACCAAAAAAAGTGACCTCAGGCAAGAACCGGCTGGTGTTCAAAAAGAGATCAAAAGAGGACCTTCCCAAGTGAGGTCTGCCATCTTTGATAAGTAGCTTGCAAGGCGGCCATATTAATCTTCATCAAGTCAGCAAAGGGCTGGTATGTAGGGAACAAGGTCTTGGAGCATTGGACATTCTGGGTATTCCTTAACTCCAGATATTAAGAAATATGTTTGAAAAAGACTAAAACTATCAGACTTCCAGGAAGAGGTCTCAGAGGAACAAAAATAACTGAATCCTGAGTCAGGGATGGTCTCTCCCGCCAACAGTTTCCGTGACCCCGCAGGTGACTTCTCAGTTACAGGAGAAAAAGGAATAAGCGAGTTGTTAGAATCTCGTCTAAGAGAGCACGGAAGGCAAGCTGGCCCGTGGGAGGGCCCGGAAACAAATGTACCCGAATCTTCCTAAGCTCTGGAGAAGACTTAGACAAGCGTCAGCCGCCAGCAGCAGGGTCAGACAGCAGATTGCAAGGTAGGTCCGCATGGAACCCTCAACCCGTGGATTGAGAGGCACAGAGGACGCATAAAGTTCTCCACTCAGAGGCGGCTGTAGATGAGACTTGGGGCTGCGGGGTGGCAGAAGGCGCCACCCCAAAACATGCCCCTTTGGCGTGAGGATTATTTAAAGCTACAGGCACTTGAAGACAGCAGGTGCAAGAAGGGGGGTCTGACCCCGACCCCCTTTGCTTCCAGGAGATGAAACCCCCTTGTGAAAGCCATTCTCCCTATACCAGGAGGAAGGACACATGCTTGTCACCAGAGACTGGGGGAGGGAAAATCTGTTAAACCCTGTTAAACTAACCCTTACCTCTCCTTACTCCCCCACACATTCTAGTTACTTTTCTACAAGTGCATCTCTTCGTTCCACCCCCTAGATCAGCACTCAGGCCTGGCCTCATCCTGGGGTCTCCGTTCCTCAGTGGGGCTCCAGTGTCATGTCAAACTTACATTAAATAAATCCAGACGTTCGGAACTATTTCCTCCTGGTCACCGCTCTTCTGTGAACGTGGTTCTCAGGCCTGTCAGGAGACCCTAAGAGGACAGAGGTGATGTGTCGCCTCCCCTACAGGCTGAATGACAAGAGAGCCATCGAATTAAGATTTCGTAAATCACCTGCGGGGTGTGTTCAACGCAAAGTACAGAAAAACACCCAGAGAACTAACTAACTAACTAACTAACTAACACTAAGGTTTTTTAAAAGTGCTGTGTGACTTTCAGACAGGAATATATCCATCAAAAAGCTTTTCCAAGGGAAGAGAGGAAAATGATGCTAACTTTAGAGATGAATTATATCACTTTGTAGATCCCAGTCAAATGAAGCATTGAAATAGCATAGACTGAACATAAAGCCGGATGAGGTATTATTTAGAAATGTCCTTCTGAATTATACTTATTCAGTGTGGAAAATGGTATCTATTTCCTAGAAGACAGTGTGGTACAGAAGATAACGTATATGTTGTTTGAAGTTTGTTAAGAAACAAATTTTTCCATAATAATGAACAAGCAATTTATGCCTGACTTTGTAATCGCCGAACGAAGATAAAAGAGGAATTTGATTACCCTAATTAATGATGATACGGCGAAGGTACCCTGCAGCAGCATGGGGCGGGTGTGGGACTAATAAACACTACTTGGTTATTGGAAAAACGCTGCTGATTGGGAATTATTAGCAGAGATGTCGATGTCGTCACATTACAGCCGACTTGCCATCTTGCGTGGCGGTGGCCGGTGGGGATGCTGCAGAGGGCCTCACGCGACAAGACCAAAGCGGTCCCTCTGTGTCCCGCACCAGGCGGCAGCGAGGAGCAGGGCCGGTGAGCTCTCGTGACGGACGCCGGTCAAGGTAAAACGGCTTGCCCCCTGACTCTAAAATGACGCCGTTTGTTAGGAGCTGTGGCCGGAAAGCCTTCCACAGAATTCATGCAAAACGAACGAACGAAGCACACCACGGATTTTAGAATCTCCCTGAGCCAAGACAGAATCAGAATCAGCTCTTAGCACCACCCTCTGGCAGCGAAGAGGAGGGAAGGGGCCAGATTGGACCCCCGTCCGGCGGGTGCACAGCCCGTCTACACCCAGCTGCTACCACGTGATGCTGGGAATTCCACGTCCAGAGGTAGGGTCAACTAGGTGTGCAAACGGACCCTTCCACCAGAAACCAGTGGTGCTGGAGAAGATACATGTTAAAATCTGCTGTAGCACCAGTTATCCCTCAATACCGTGAGGATCCCCCAGTGGCCCTAATTCAGTTAAAACAGGAGGAGTAGAGTTAAGCATTGATGCTGAGGCTTTGACCCCGAGGGCATTTTTCAAACCCAAGTGACTTTAGCCTTAGATTTTCTAGAGCTCTGGGGGCGGCTGAGCGGGAGATGACGGCTGTGGTCCCCAAACTCGAAATTCCGAAGGGACATCGGAATCACTGGGACTCCAAGGGACACAGCTAAGTGGGATGGCAGAGAGAAGCTGTCCATCACCAGGAGAGAAGGCCAAGTGTCTACCTTAAATTGCACCCCTGGGTTGAGGAAAAGATACCTCAGGCTCAGAACTCACCCACAGGGGGTTCCTTCCCTCCCGGGGAATGTCTCCCAGGGTGTTAGTACCTGGGTGGTCAGAGTAAAACCTCACCCAGGAATGTAAGTCAGAAACCCCCGTAGGCAACAAACGGAGTAAACTTGCATTATCAAACGCATATTTGCTCTACAAGACCCCACATTTAACCTCAGCCACTTCTCACAGGGAAACTTCCACACAATATGAGTTCACAGTTAATAATCACAATCAATACAGAAACAGGGCACCTGGGTGGCTCAGTCCGTTGGGTTTCCGACTTCGGCTCAGGTCACGATCTCACGGTGTGTGGGTTCGAGCCCGGCGTCAGGCTCTGTGCTGACAGCTTGGAGCCTGGAGTCTGTTTCGGATTCTGTGTCTCCTTGTCTCTCTGCCCCTCCCCTGCTCAAGCTCTGTCTCTCTCTCTCTCTCTCTCTCTCTCTCTCTCTCTCTCTCAAAAATAAATAAACATTAAAAAAAAAACTTTAAAAAAAAGACAAAAACAGTATGCCATGCACAGAACAGTACAGCAAAAACTATAAAAAAGAATCAAAACTGAAAAACCTTTAAATATTAGAATAATCACAACTAAATATAAAATAGTATGTTTAAAATATTTAAACTGAAAAAATTAGTGTTTAAATATGAGTAAAGGCCAAATGCCCATTAAAAAAATCATCAAGTAGATTTGAAAAAAATAGGTATCAAACAGAATATCTACAAATTGAAATACAATAATTAAAATTTAAAACTTACTGTATATATTTAATCACAGAGTAGACATATTTAAAGAGAGACTAGGAAAACAGGAAGACAATTACTATGCTTGATCAGAGTCAAAAGACCAAAAAGCAACTAGGAGAAACTTAAAGATAGGACCCAGGGGCCCCTGGGTGGCTCAGTCAGTTAAGTGTCCGACTTCGGCTCAGGTCATGGTCCTTCGGTTTGTGGGTTCAAGCCCCATGTTGGGCTCTGTGTTGACAGCTCGGAGCCTGGAGCCTGCTTCAGATTCTGTGTCTCCCTCTCTCTCTGCCCCTCCCCTGATCTCTCTCTCTCTCTCTCTCTCAAAAACAAATAAACATTAAAAATTTTTTTTTGAAAAAGAGAAAAAAAAAGATAGCACTCAAAATCCAGCACAAGAAGATAAAATTTGAAAAATATTCAAGAGAAGTTAATGACCAAGAATTCTATTCTATTCTATCTGGAAAGGCACAAACATGTGTGGGATTGGAACCCTAAAAGAAAAAAAGGAAACAAACGTGAAGGAAATAAAATGTTTAAAAAAACGAGTACGCATGTGTGTATACTGGTAAAAGAAATTCTTCTTCAATTTCCGGAATCACAAAGAACCCCAACTAGAACATATCCCCCTCAAACCCACCACAACATAGAAAAACGCACGAACGTCAAACACAAACAAAATGTCCTAAAAGCAGTGAGGGAGAGAGTGACAATCCTTTTGGACCAATGTTGACTTTTCAAAATCCAGCATCTTCGGTACATGGAGAGAACAGTAAATGCCAATCTAGAATTACCTGCCCCGAGAAAATGTGTTTCAAGAACGAGAGCAAACAAAATCCCCCGGGAACCTCAACAAACAAATAAGCTGGCGTTGCCGTCGTGAGCTCCTCGATAACAGAATGTCTAAGATGTGTGTTTCCCGGAAGTGGGGAGAAGAATTACAGAGGGAAGTACGAGGGGCCAGAAAGGGGGTGCTATTTGGGGAAATTAAACGCTGCCTGACTGTTTCTGAAAGTCGGTAAGGTTTCTAGGATTCAAAACGTCCCCAAAGGGCACCTGGGGGGCTCGGTCGGTTAAGCGTCTGACTCTTGATTTCAGTTCAGGTCGTGATCTCACGGTTCATGAGTTTGAGCCCCGCGTGGGGATCTGTGCTGACAGCATGGGGCCTGCTTGGGATTCTCTCTCCCTCTCTCTCTGCTCCTTCCCTGTGCTCTAAATCAATCCTTCAGTCACAACAAAACCCTCCCAGTCAGTAGTGGCTCCGTGGGGCCGGCCCTGGCCCCCTCCCCTCCAGCGGTGGAAAGCCGGTGCTTGCCGGGCCGGCGTGCGGGGTGCCAGCTTCTCCTTTCCCGGTGCTGCTTTCTTCTCAAGCGGGCTCTGGGTCTGGGTCTCTGTGTTCTTTCCTCCCCAGGAAAGAACATATCCCAAGGGATATCCCTGCCATTCCCGAGCGGTAACACGTGGTCGGTCAACCGGATGGGGCGGAGGGACGCCCCCAGAAAGCTGGCCGACATTCAGAGTTGTGTCCGTGGGGGTGTCTCTGGCAGGGGTTACTGAGCAAGGAAGGTCACTGTCCCCAGTGTGGAGAGTGCCATTCAACCGCCCCAGGGCCCAAGTGGCCTTTCTTTCTGCCTGAGTTGGGGCGTCCGTCTCCTGCCCTGGGACGTCACTGCTCCTGGTCCTCTGGCCTTTGTGTTTGGCCTCAGACTCCCCGCAGGCCCTCCTGGGTGTCCAGCTTGCAGGTGGCGGGCAGTGGGGCCCCAGAGCCTGCAAGCCACCTGAGCCTGCCCGTCATCACGAGTCATTTGTGTCTCCACTCACAGCCAGCAGCTCTGTCTGTCTGGGGAACCCTGGCTCGCACACATGGAGACTCTGTCCAATTCCCCCCAACTCCCCTGACCCTTCCGGGGGTCCCGCTGCTGTCCATCCAGGGAGAACCTGCAGAAAAAGCGCGAAGTCCCCTCACCCGGGGCCCCGGGGGGCGGCACGTGGTCAACACCGCCCACGATGGGCATCTGTGACTCACTGTGAGTCTGTGGATCGCACCCAACCACTCAGCGTGATGCCACCTGTCTGTGCTCCGTTCCCTCCCCTGCGGGACACGCACATCCTGAGTCCAGGCTGCTTACTGTCACTGAGGACCTGGCTTTGTGCTGGGTCACAGAGGGCCGTCTCACGTCACCATTAGAGCTGGAGGCATGTCCCAGCCACCCACCCCGTCCCCAGCCTCACTCCCCCGTCCCTCCTTCCGCCCTCCGTCCAGGGCAGCCTGCGTGTCCTGTGTGCACACCTGCCCGTCCCACCTCCCACAGGGTAGCCGTGACTGTCCCGTCCCTGCACACGGGCAGGGAGCAGGTCAGGGCTCAGGATCCTCCCTGTGCAGTGACCAGACTATTGGTCATGGTGGAAAATTTGAGGTCAGCAAAAAAAAAAAAAAAAAAAAAAAAAAAAAAAAACCATGAATAATAATCCTTGAAAAAATTGGACAAGAAATCTTGTTTTCTGCCCCTTCTGTTAAGTTGATTACAGCAGTGGGAAGAAGGGGGGGGAGAGGGAGGGAGACGGAGTGAGAGGAGTCCAACTTGTATGTCAAAGCTCTCAGTGGCCCCCGTCGCCCACAAACTAAAATGAATTTAAACATCATCTTTGAGAACAACACGCACAGTCCCTGTGAACCGGCTGTTGCGGGCGGGTGTTGCTGTCACATAGCCTTGTTTGTAATTCTGGTGTCAGAACTACCTCCCTACACGGATATTTTGTTTTTGTTTTGCTTTGTGAATGAATAATTGGGGGGGGGGGTTGCTTATAATGCCCTTTTCTGACAACTCTTCAATAGAATATTTCAAAGCCCCGCCCCCCTCTTCATCCAAGCATTGTATTTTAAGTCCGTTTGTTTTTCTCTCTTCAGAATTATGAGATCCGTTGTCCCACGCATTTTTCCCGGTGAAAGTTTTTACAAAACATCATTCTTAGCATCCTCCTTGTCAGGGTATGGAGTGGCAGTGACTTCAAAAGGAATTTTCAATAACGGTTAGAGAAAATTTCAAAACAATACACACATGAGGATTAGTGCGGAATCTAAATGACTCTGTGCATTAGAATTTTTAATGAGCCACAGGTTCATAGAAGTTATTTGAAATGCCCTAGAAACGACTGGATAATTAACTATGTCTGCCCAGTGCTGAGGGAGACTATTTAAGATAATCATTTCTTACAACTGGGTGATAAAACCGCTTGCATGATCTTGCCACGAGGGTAGCTCTCTGATTCTGCTGCGTATCCGGTTCCATAATTCTGTCAACCTACTGATCAAACGTTACAACCTAATAGTTATGCAGTTTCTTCTTTTCATTTCTCCCTGCCACTCCCGGGGTCTCGTAAACTAGCCACAGTGCGCAAGCAGCCGGACGTGCCTGCGCCGAGGTCCCACCACGGCAAGGACGTTGTGCACTTCAGGACTTCAAGAGAATAAGGAAGTGATAGTAATCACACATTCCACTGGGAAGAATGACAAGGACTTGCTGGTGGCTAAAGCACCCACGTATTTACACTCTTGCGGCTGTGAGTGTCTGTGGTGTGCGTGCAGAGGACATATTTCCGATTATTATCCGCCATATTTCAGAAGCGGAAAATGCCAGGTAACGTGCTATCTTGGCCCACTGCAGCTGCTGCAACAGAACACCACAGACGGGTGAGTTAAACCACAGGAATTTGCCCTACTCGCTCTGGAGGCTGGAAAGTCCAAGATCCAGGCACCAGCAGATTCGCTGTGTGGTGGGAACCCACTTCGTGTTCACAGACGACGTCTTCTTGCTGTGTCCCCACGAGGGGGCTCCCTGGGGACTCTCCTATAGGACACTAATCCCTTCACGGGAGCTCCACTCTTATGACCTCATCACCTCCCAAAGGCCCCACTTCCTAGCACCATCTCTGGGGGTTGGGTACCAACATATCAATTTGGGGGAAACAAACATTCCATCCATAACACATGCTCAAGGCCAAGTAACAAGTCAATTCCAGAGCTGTGCTGCACGCCCAAGCAGCCTGTGAAAGTCCACATCCTTAAACACTGAGAGGAGATCTTATTTTACCCATAAATATTGTTTTATTTCATCATTATGTAAAATGTCCTTACTGAATCCTAGAACGTGTATATCCGTGTGCATTTTACGTGCTTCAATAAGAAATGAGTGAATATTCACTTCATCGCCTTGTACATAATTGTCATTTTAGTCGTCTGCTTGCCCTAAGATTCTAGAGAGACATCGATTCTTAAAAGACACCCCAACACTCATAATGACACTTGGCCCAAGGCAACAGCTTATCCTATTCTTCTCTGTTAACTTGAGCTTGGACCAAGAAAATCATGGGTGCATTATCAAAAGACCTTGGAGAATACCAGTCTTTGGGACCTGGAACACGGAGATACGTGAGATTCGAGCCTTGGTGGTATTCCTTGCTTTGTCCCTCTTATCACCTGGCAAAATCTGACACAATGTGACAAGGCATATCTTCCATCGAAGGCCTCCTGATCACCCACAGATCACAGCCACCCTTTGCCAGCACTGTACGTGCTGGCATTTCCAGCCAAAGGATATTCAAATTGTGCTATAAAATGGCCCACATCGTAATATGCCTGGGGAGGTATTTTGCTGTCTCCATGAGACTTCAGTGTCATGAGAGTTTAGAGAAGCCAGCGTGTACTAGAAGCCCGGCCCCACTCCATTTCCTGTCCCACAGTTGGTTTTCCGTGAACTCCCTGAAAGACAGTGTTCGACAAATCTTTGGAGACAAAATTGTGAACGAGAAAAAGTAAAAAGCGTATTTTAAAAGGGATAAAAGTAGGTATTGTGAGGAAATGTGAGTGAATGAGAAAAGTGAAGCCTCTGTCACCCATCAGCCTTTCCACCCCAGGATCCTGTGAAAGGAACTTCCTGCTCGTATGACTGGTCATATGACCCCGTCCATGACACTGAATTAATTATATCTATTGAACGTAGATTTAGGGTGTACTAAAAATAGGGAGAAACCCATTACAAAAACAAGACATTTCTTCATACAGTATGTAACAGAATTTAACCCTACCATCTGTATACCTGGTGATGTATTTTAGCCAACTTGATCCATCTATGATAAATGGATTTATATGAATAGATAAGTTTTAATTTTAGAACATGTATTGTTTGTACTGAGGTATATGTAGAAGCTATCGTAATATGTTCATTTGCTTTAAGAATGCACTTGTTCCCAAAAATAAATAAACGTTGAAAAAAAAATTAAAAAAAAAAAAAGGGGGCGCCTGGGTGGCGCAGTCGGTTAAGCGTCCGACTTCAGCCAGGTCACGATCTCGCGGTCCGTGAGTTCGAGCCCTGCGTCGGGCTCTGGGCTGATGGCTCAGAGCCTGGAGCCTGTTTCTGATTCTGTGTCTCCCTCTCTCTCTGCCCCTCTCCCGTTCATGCTCTGTCTCTGTCCCAAAAATAAACGTTGAAAAAAAAATTAAAAAAAAAAAAGAATGCACATGTAAAATACAATGTATCAGTAATCTTTTTCTAAAAGGTGAATTACAATTATACCAATTCTATAAATATGAGAGTTAATATATATACTAAGAAAAATTCAACAGGGGCGCCTGGGTGGCGCAGTCGGTTAAGCGTCCGACTTCAGCCAGGTCACGATCTCACGGTCCGTGAGTTCGAGCCCCGCGTCGGGCTCTGGGCTGATGGCTCAGAGCCTGGAGCCTGTTTCCGATGCTGTGTCTCCCTCTCTCTCTGCCCCTCCCCCGTTCATGCTCTGTATCTCTCTGTCCCAAAAATAAATAAACGTTGAAAAAAAAATTTTTTTTAAATAAAAAAAAAAAAAAAAGAAAAATTCAACAAAGTTTTGTCATTAGGGCCAAGCCATCAAATACATATTTTAACAAATAAATAGCAAAACAGTTGAGCATTTATTCAGACATAATCTTTATTTTCAGCTACAAACTTGTGTTACTTCTGTAAGCAATAAAAGAGGAAAGGTAATATTTTTTTTTCAACGTTTTTTATTTATTTTTGGGACAGAGCGAGACAGAGCATGAACGGGGGAGGGGCAGAGAGAGAGGGAGACACAGAATCGGAAACAGGCTCCAGGCTCTGAGCCATCAGCCCAGAGCCCGACGCGGGGCTCGAACCCACGGACCGTGAGATCGTGACCTGGCTGAAGTCGGACGCTTAACCGACTGCGCCACCCAGGCGCCCGAAAGGTAATATTTTTAAACAAAATAAATGTATTTGCATTGTAACAAGATACCTACACAATTTCAGTATTCACTTAACAAATAAAATCTATGAAATACAGTGGTTATACGGAAAAAAATTGTATGCCTTTTATGCCAAGTCTTAAAACAATAAATGACTTTTCCTATAGAACGTCTACATTTTTGTGTAAATACTTTAACCCTTGTGGGAGTAAAATTAATGAATTAGCATTCTAATTTAGGTTAGAATTTGAATCTGAAACTAACTGAAATCCATTTCATTGCAAATTCTCAAAAGGAGTTTGGAAGCACTCAGATTCAATCATACTCAAGGCCTGACGGTGTTTTTGCATTAATATATCCACTCTCTTTCAAAATAGGTTTTAATGAATTCACAAGTTGGCAAATGATTGTTGATCTTAATGGAAAAATAATTTCAAAGAAAACCCTCAGCTGTTCAAATGTCACTCATAAATGTAGCAGAAAGAATTCCAATGGAGGAGATAAACAGAAAGTTGTGGTCATAAAGTTTATCTACAAACTTGATAAGAATGAATCCATTAGTCCAGTAGAGGATTGTGATTATGGGCTAGCCCTGCGTGTGCCAAGATGCTACAACCAATAATGCTTTTTTCTGGCACTTCCATCATTGACGGCCATATCTCTTCCTATCACGCCCAAACAGAGGCTACGTCTGGATACTAACAAACAGGTTGTTGGAAATTGAAATAATTAGAAAAATTACTTTGACTGCACAACTTTTAAAAAAGGTTTGATACAGATTTTCACTAGCTTAATATTTAATCAGAATTTTGGTGTAAATGAATCATAAAATCTCTGCTTCAATCAGTAGAATAACATTTCCGGTGTGAGTGGAAAAAAACATTTTAATTCACAACCAACGGGTAGGGAGAAATCAAACAGCCAGCGATGCCTCAAATTTCTGTCAAAAACACCCCTCAATACACGGAAGGTAAGATTGATTCAAATTAGAAGTAATTTGGTCAACAAGTCCCCATGGAGTCTCAGACACAAGCGGATCCGCACAGAATTCATTCGTTCACATAAACCAACAAATACATCTCAGGAGCACAGCACTCCGTGGGATTTCCTCCTGTGTCGCTCGACTGATTCGGCATAGTCACTGAACGCCCACCCCAGGACACACTGAGGAGACAAGGGGATTGTGGCTTGGCATTTTCCACCCAAAAGACACAAAAGGGAAGAAGAATTGATCCGCTACATCCTGTCTCCCAGTGGTCAAGGTTGTGCTCAGGGGCGGTTAAATCTTGTGCACTTCCAGACCAGGCGCGTATGAGACCAAACGTCGGTCCCGAGAAACCTCGAAGCAGAAGCCCTCCGGCCATGTAGCTGAGAAGAGGGGCTGTTACACAGGCAAAGAGCTGGTGGCTGTCAAGAGGACAGGATAGGGGTGAGGGCAGGAGGTAAGTCGGGGCCCTGAGAGGTGCCAATACAAGGACTAACGTGGTCTCAACTCATCAGCAGCCTTGGCTTCTACAGAAGGATTCACGAGTTATCTCCCGGGAAGGCCTTCTCCATCCGGAGCTTCTGCATTAACAGGGATTAAAAACAAGCAAATGGAGCTGAACATTAGGAACCACCATACATGCGAGGGACACAAGCCACCAGGAGTGAGGCTTACCCATTACAAATAAGCCATAGGTGTAGGCCTTTCTCCCCATAGAGCTTCACGGCCTCAAACTTTCCATCCCAAACCCTGGAGACACAAGAATGTCAACCTCAAGAGCACATACGCTTTAGACTGCTCTGCCCCATCTTTCTTCTCCAGCACCCACCACGGCACCTGGAATAGAGCAAGCACGAATAAATGCTTGTTAATTAAAGGAATCAATGAAGGACTGACCTATTTTGTATTAATGAATAAGTACCGTGAGGGAAATGCAAAGACAGACCACAAGCCAAGAGGCAGCAAAGGATTTCACTGGCACATGAACGAAAGTGATAACCTGTTTACAGGAGAAGAGTCAGGTCGGACCCTCTATTAACTTGCGGAAGAGGCCCGAACTACGCAGAAATCCGGGGTATGCAAATTGCGATTCCAAAGAAATTCCATTTCACACTCACCGAATTGGCAATACTTGAGAAATATGATAATATAAATTACTGGTGAGGAAATGGATCAATGGCGCTCTAGTGCCGGGGCGCTAAGAATTCAAATTGGGAAGACTTCGTTCGGGAAACAACTTGACATTGAAGTTGTGAAGTCGTGGGATTATAGGTCCTACGGCGACGGCACCGCCTCGCGCAGGCGCATCTCGGGGAACGCTTTGCACAGGGGCCCCTGGAGAATTTCTCAGAACGGTCATAGCCGTGCTGCTTGTACACGACAAAACAGCGGGGAACAAAGTAGGTGCTCGTCAACAGTTGCGATAAATAGTTCTACTAGTCCAATTTACACAGCGGACCCAAGGGCTGAGCCACACAAACATGGCTGGCTCTCGGCAGACGATGGTCGGTAGCAAGTAAAATTTCTGAAGAGACACACAGTAAGAAAATGTTTTTTATATGCCTCATTGGCATAGTGTAATCAAACAAGGTCTCGGTGCGGCACACCCGTGCAATAAATCTGTACGAGAGCTTTCTCACTGATGATAAAACTCAAAATCTGTTGTACTGCTCTTCAAAGGTCATTCAGGACTTTTCTACCCCATGGAACACAATGCAAGAATTTCCTGTGGCTCCCAAGACCTCCACCAGGTGGTGCCCTCCTGCATCTCCAGCTGGGTTATCCCCGCTCTGTTCCACGTGGCCCATGCCGCAGCGCTACCCACAGAAATGCAGGTGGTCACATGCTGTCGTAGTGGCAGAGGAAGGCCATGTGACGGTTGACAGCACACACCATGGAATCACGTTGCCTAGCCTCACATTCGGCCTGTGCTTCCGACTTGGCAAGTTGCTGACCTCTTGGTGCCTTAGTTTCCTTGCCTGTTGAGTGCTACGTAATAGTCCCTGCCTCACGGGGTTGTTACAGGCACTAAATGGGTTAATATTTGTAACGTGTTTGGGAAATTTCCTCCTGAATGGGGAATGCACGAGCTCTCCAGAAGTATTTGTTGCACAAAATAAGTGGTGTGCCTCCCGCTGTGTCTGCTCAGGAAGTCCTAGCTCAAGTTGAGGTCAAGCCTCGCCTCTGCAAGGTTCCCCATGAATTCTCAGGCTCTCCCAAGCCCCCTGCAGGCCTTCCCCTCCCGACGCTGTTAGCTCCCTGGTTGATAATTGTCTGTCTCCTGTTCCGAGTTCATAATCCAAGTTTGAAAGAAGGAATCTTATTTTCTCCTTGTATATTTTTTAAATGTCCTGGTGTCTTAGGCATACTTTGGAAAGGCGTAACAAACGCTAAACTGAGAAGTAAGGGGAACAGAAGTGGATCACAGGGCATGAGCTGGAGGAAAACAAATAAAACACCGTTCACATAGACCAGGTGAGCCATGGGTGGTCTGTCTTGCTATGAACCTGAACACAATGTCATACTGGAACAAGCTTGTTGCACATGGCATGGGCTGATTGCTAGATTTTCAGGAATATTGCGAGCTCCTTGTCAAACACAGACATTATGAGAAAGCAAATTGCATGAACCTATTATTAAATAAATTACATTAAAAACCAAGGTTATCTATACTCAAACTGTGTTGTTCCTAATTATGTTACTGTTATCTACGTTCACAGGTGATTTTTACTTATTCTATCTCTATGGCAGGAATGCCACGGAACCGTGTGCTACTGTGGGTTTCTTCCCGACCTGGCAATCAATCAGTGACTTCATGTTGGTAGCTTGAAAGCCATGAGGACGGGCCGACACTAGTGACCAGGTCTTGATTTAATGTTTGGTGGATGACATAGACTTAATAAAATGATGGAAAGTGTTAATAATGCAGTTTAAATTCAAAAGTGTCTCATGTCTGCAGCTATTAATTTGTGAAGAGCAAAACTCTTGATGAGATTTCCTCCCACTCTTTGACAACTAGTATCCAAAACATCAGAGAACTCAGTGACACGCTTGGTGAAATAGTGAAGTCTCCACGTATTTCTGTTTGACTTTAATAAACCAACATTCATGCCACAATCATGCTTGCTCATCGGGCACGATCAGCTTGCCTAGAGATACAAGAGTTTGGCGAAAATCAATGAGAGCCATCTGCGGGAGAATCAATTAGCTGTACGGAGTTTGTAATGACATTTATTGCACACGTGGCTCTTATGTATGAGTTGTGCGCTACACCTCCTTTATATGAGTACAGTTTATAATAAATCTATGTACACAGGTCTAATGTACTTTTTTTTTAAAATCTGGGAGCCAACTGTTGAGCATTTAGCAGAAAACCGCTGAAATAATATATCACATATTTTCAGAGCTACTGACAATTATGTTGAAATTGTCAGTGACATCCAATTTGGGTTGTAAAGCAATGATCAAAGTGCTCTGAAAAATAAATAGCTAAATGTGAGTGGCCTAAAGGTGAGAAGCAGGAGCTGACTTCAAATTCATAGTATGTGAGCCGGAGGGAATGGGCAGTTCTGTGCTAGCAAATTTGGGTAAAGAATGATCTTGTGTAGGGGCACCTGGGTGGCTCAGTCGGTTGGGCGTCTAACTCTGGCTCAGGTCATGATCTCGCTGTCTGTGAGTTCAAGCCCTGCATTGGGCTCTGTGCTGATGGTTCAGAGCCTGGAGCCTGTTTCAGATTCTGTGTCTCCCTCTCTCTCTCCCTCTGCTCCTCCTCTGCTCATGCTCTGTCTCTCTCTCTCTCTCCTTCAAAAATAAATAAAAACATTTTTAAAAAATTTAAAAAAAAGAATGATCTCGTGTATCAGTCACGTATCTATAAAAAAGAAAGTTGTTAAGAAGAGAATAGCACATGCAAGAATTAAGAATAGCTTTAGATCATAAAAGCCAAAATATTGACCATGCGTCGGCCATTTTTAATGTTGCACCTTGCTAGCCCAAAACCACCCTAGGAGTTGATAAAACGTCTGTGTCTGACTTGCACAAGAGAAAACTGAGGTGTAGAAAAAATCTGTAGCATGCCCAAATTCACACTGGAAGGGACAAAGATAGAATTCAACCCAGGCAGTAGTTACCCTAAGCTCACACTTCAAATCTATCATTAAAAATATTCAAAAATGGGGCGCCTGGGTAGCTCAGTCAGTTGAGTGTCCAACTCTTGACTTCGGCACAGGTCATGATCTCACGTTTGTGAGAGAGAGCCCTGTGTTGGGCTCTGCGCTGACAGTATGGAGCCTGCTTGAGATTCTCTTTCCCACTCTCTCTCTATCTCAAAAATAGATAAATAAACTTAAATTGTTTTTTTTTTAAAAGGAAAGAAATATTCAAAAAGATTCAACAAACTTGGGCAAGGAACAGGAGGGCAGAATCTTTGGAGGGGCCAGGCACAGTAGAGTTTCGTCCTTCACAAAAGCCTTCACGAATCTAAAGCAGGGGGAAATTGGCAACGTCGTTTAAATGAGTGAAACCAAAGGCTTGGCCACATGGAAACCACGTAGTCAACAATTCAAAGAACACTAGTTAATGAAAAGAGACCGTGCACTCACTGACTTCACATCCTCCCTTTCTCCTAGCTCTGGTGCCTTCCTCCAAAATCACAATGACAAAAATTCTTTCTTTCCAGGTCCCACTCACGTTTCATTGTTTTTTACTCCTAGACTCCATAACCATCAGAATTCTCACAATATTGGTCTATAACTCATGTTAAAACTTCGCATACTTACTTATCACGTAACATATCATATGGCTCATTTCTTTAAAAAAAATAATACCGTATGGCAGGATTTAACCTTCTTCATGGATATCAACATGCCTCCAAAGCTGTAGAAGGAGTCCGGCTTCCACTGTTTTTCCCAGCACACTGGCCGTTACTGTCAGTCTGGACTTGAATCAGTTTCTTTCCCAGCAGTCTCTGCCTAGCTCAGGTATCACTCCCACCCAATCTCCATGAGCTCTGCCTGTCACCCGTGAACCCCACTAGGGGCCCATGGTGCTCCCCACTCACTCTGCAGTTTCTGATGAAGGACAGAGGGCCAAATGCAAAAGGGCTGCAAGGAATAATTCTACCTGGTGACCCATTCCTATGACTGATGATGGCATTTTGGGAGACCATCAGTGGGTGTAGGCCAACTGCCCAATGAAGCCAAAATGTGCTAACTACCCCTAATGTGCAAGCTGCTATTTAGGCTGACCACAGTCATTTCAAAATGCATTCCCTGGTGGGCTTTCTTCACGTCCAAGCTATAACCACTATCACCATCATTCTCCTGGACACTCACCATACAGAAATGCGCATCTGTCTAAACATGTACACCCATATGTGTATATACACACATGTTTGCGTGTGTGTATGACAACAGCATCAGGCGGTGGAACCAGTAACAGATTGAGCTACACAGGTGACAGACCTTACTTTCCACAACTTGGTCATTTGGCCTGGATTCTGTTATCTCCGTGGCCAAATAAAACTCTTTCTGTTGATCTGAAGAAAGGTAATGTGGCCAAGGGACAATTCATCCAGGAGCCCCATTTTGTTCCAGCCAAGGCAGCAGAAAGAAAGGAACATGGATTTTGAAGGGACGCAAATCTGGAGTCTTGCTTTGCCATTTACTCGCCAGCTGGATTAACACCTGCACGTGAGACCGGCCGTCTGGAGTCCCTGCATTCCAGAGTCGTGGTCTCCACGATCAAAGCCACGTTCGTCTCCAGTCCTTACTAGTGGAGTGGCTGGGCCCGTGCTGCACAGCCCAACCAACCTCTGGGTCCTGGTGGGGTGAGAGGAAGGAGCAGGTATCAGCTTAGTAGTACACCTGTAACTCTTTCCGCCAACATTCAAATTGGGGCAAACAGGAAGTGGGTAGGGGCATCAACGCAGGAATACAGGATCATCTCTGGCGTGTTCCTTCTGTTGGCGGTACGGTGTGGCCTGGCAAGACAGGCAAGGTGATAAAGCTCCAGGGCTGTCCCAAAGAATTACACGAATTGACCGGCATAATGTGTACTTAAAATCCCACGGCGCCTCAGAGGCATAGGGCAGGTTCTTATCTGCATCCTTAGAACGGGTCCCTACGATATTTCTCCAACTATTTGACTATAAAAAGAACAGCCTTCAGATGAACCGCGCACCACAAAATTGTAGTTCCGTTTATCTCATCTGTTAACTTTCTTATCATAGTAACAAAGTAAACGGGGTGGCCTCGTTACATACCGAGGAATTGCCTTCCTTGATGAGGGACCATGCCCCAGTTGTGCTCCAGACCCAGCACACAGGGACCTTGGAACCGGCCGGAGCAGGGAAGACAGTGGGTGAGTTGCCTACTGAATATTTCCTGGCATAAATAAATTCACTGATAGGAAAAGTCTTCTCTAGAAGTGGCAAACACGAGCTACTCAAGAAATCCTGATTGATGAAAATGGCAACACGCAGGGAGGGCAAAAGAAGTGTTTTTCTGCTCTGAACAGTCATGGACTCTCTGCATGGAAATGACCTTCAGTTGGCTTTTTTTGCTTTTATGCAACAACCATTAGCATTTTTCCTGCAATACAACAACGAATTAAGATAAATGAGAAGTGGATAAAATCTACCAGACCGTGTGCTATCTCAGCTTTTGGGTGAACCAGGCCTTGCCCTTCTGTCTCCACCATGCCGGCTGATTTTGAAAAATTTCTGGCCGATGACCTTGATGCACCAAGGAGTAGCCACTGGGGACTGGAGTCAGAAAACAATTTACTTATTTTGAATGCTGTGGTGGTCCTGAGCTTAGAGAGAAATGAGGAGAGGAGAGTGGGACAGAGATGGAGTGAGTTACAAATGGAAATTGTATTTTGGATATCTCTGTGACAATAATGGATGGAGGCCAGCCTCCTGATAGAGGCCCTACTGGGGAGGGCCACGCTTTGAGTCGCTCACGGACACCATGCTGTCCTTGCTCACGTAATGATTTTGCTGGGTCTTCTTGTGCATCAGGACTTTTTAAACCTTACGTAAATCAAACAGAATTCACTTCCACCTTCAGAGATCAGCGACTAACATGACGCACGTTCAAGTTTTCTGAGAGTCGCGTCTGGTTAAACGGAGACTCACATTTCTCTAGTCTTCTTTTTTTTTTTTTTTTATTTTTTATTTTTGGGACAGAGAGAAACAGAGCATGAACGGGGGAGGGGCAGACAGAGAGGTAGACACAGAATGGGAAACAGGCTCCAGGCTCTGAGCCATCAGTCCAGAGCCTGACGCGGGGCTCGAACTCACGGACCGCGAGATCGTGACCTGGCTGAAGTCGGACGCTTAACCGACTGCGCCACCCAGGCGCCCTCTCTAGTCTTCTTAAAAGTACTTCTTAGGATCTGCACACAAGTATTTACATCTGCACTTGCTACAGGAGCTAGCACTCCCTAATTAATAGCGTCGTCATTAAAGGTGTGTTAATTAACACTACAAAGAAACCAACATTATTTGCACGGTAATGGAAGGATCAAGTTAGAGTGTATTTCCACTCTTGTTCGAAAAAAATATAAAGGAATATTCAGACACGCTTTGCTAGACAAAATGATCTTTGCTACAGAAACTTTGCAACACAACAGGAAGGGTCTATAAAAAAAAAAAAAGTACTTTGAATAAAGACGTAGGTGCGAAGGACATTTAAGAGTTACGATCAATTTAAAAAATTATTAAATGGCCCATACACGAGATCATATGTTTCTCATGACCTAAATACATTTTTCAGCCCGAGGGTAAAGCAAATTAACAGGGCTCAGCATTATCGCCCCTGCTAGCGAATGGCGAACTCTTTTTATATTACCGTGAATATGTTGCCACCGTAGTAATTTTGCTTCTGCAGCCGTTGGCTTATTTCGTTAAACATTGCGCGAGCCATTTCATACACAAGAGACCAGAGCAGCGCCAAAAAAAGCCATAGAAATATGCTCGCGTTAAAGAAAAAAGTCGGGAAAGAAAATTCCATAAACATCTTTGGTGACTTACTGATCACGTTTCATTTTTACGTGGCTTTCTCCTGTATTAGAAGGCAGGCCAAATAATGTGGCATACTTTTCATTAGATCAAGGGACGAAACCTTGGATGACAGAGAAACAGCACTCATGGAAAAGATGACATAGCCTAACTTTCTCTAAAGAAGAAAAAAAAAAAAAGGAAAAGCTATTTCGTGGCCTTGAAGTATTAGGGTCATAAACTGATAAAATTATCCAGAAGAGCCTTAGAGACATCAGAATATTCCCCATTTAAAGCAGCAATATGTTGAGGAATACATTTCCATTTTTAGTAGCTCAGTTCTGCTCTCTGTAACCCCTAAAGGGCACTGCTGCTCAATGTATCTTTGTAAAGACAAAATTGTGGCTGTTTACTGTGCGTATTTAACCAGCTAATGTTGATCGCCCGGCCGGCCTCCTCCACACACGAACACCGCGCTCCTTGTAATGCCCCCCTTGACTCCTCCCTACAGGGAACTAGGAGAGCGGTCAAGGAGAACCATCTTCGCCAGACGTCCCGGGCTTTCTTCTTTCGCAAACGTGCATGCTGATAGATATTGCTCATTAAAACATCTGACGTGAAATGGAGAACTTTCGAGGAGAATTTCATGATTCCATAGAACAAGGGTGAGCTTCACGGCACAGAAAGTTACCCTCAAAGAAAGAAATCTTGTCGGTGTATTAATTTACCGAGATACAAGTGCCTTCTTGACCATCACGCTAGTTTCTTATCGATTTCATAAATAACATCGCAAACAAGCCTCCCTTTCGATCTCAGTTAAAAGTAAGAGCTTATTAGTGTCATACGTCAACATAGTAATTGTCTCAAAGGGCAAAGTTCCTGAATAATTATTAATTCATTTTTAGAATCCTGGCTAAATGATATAGACATAATTTCTTACCTGTAATTTCTGTTAATGCATTTAGAAAAACTAGGATCAAAGAGGATATGTTTTAGACTGAACAATAATCTGTCATAGTTTTAATATGTATATACGATATTTTGTTTTAATATTACATATATTAATATGTGTATGTTGTATTTCTTGAATTAGGAAAAAAGCAGTTATCTACATGAAAGGAAATATATCTTTATAAAATATATGTGGGCGGGAGTACGAGCAGGTGGAGCACAGGGTTTCTAGGGCAGTGGAACTACTCTGTGGGACAGTACGATGGTGGACGCATGTCCTTAAGCATCTGTTCAAAGCCCCAGAATGCACAACACCAGGAGTGCGCCCTACTGTACACTGGGAACTTTGGGTGACAGTGACACATCAGTGTGGGTTTATCAATTGTCGCAAATGTACCATCAGGTGGGGGACGTTGATAAGGGGGTAGGCTGTGTGTGTGTGCAGGCACAGGGGGCATATGAGAAATCTCTATAGGGGCGCCTGGGTGGCTCAGTCTCTTAAGCGTCTAACTTCAGCTCAGGTCATGATCTTGCAGTTCATGGGTTCAAGCCCCGCTTTGGCTCTGTGCTGACAGCTCAGAGCCTGGAGCCTGCTTCAGATTCTGTGTCTCCCTCTCTCTCTCTCTCTCTGCCCCTCCCCCACTCATGCTCTCTCTCTGTCTCTCAAAAATAAATAAACGTTAAAAAAAAAAAAAAAGGAAATCTCTGTATATTCTTGCATACCTTTACTGTGAACCTAAAACTGCCTTAAAAAACAAAGTCTGGGGGCGCCTGGGTGGCTCAGTCTGTTAAGCATCTGACTTTGGCTCAGGTCATGATCTCATGGTTTGCGGGTTCGAGTCCCGCCTCAGTCTCTGTGCTGACAGCTCAGAGCCTGGAGCCTGCTTCAGATTCTGTGTTTGCCTCTCTCTCTGCCCCACCCCTGCTCATGTGCTGACTCTCGAAAATGAAAAAACGTTAAAACATTTTTTAAAAGTAAAGTCTAGGAAAACCTCAAAGTCATGTGGCTCCTGAAGTGAAAAACATGTGTGTGTGTATAAATATAAACATACACATATATACGTATATACATACATATATACATATATGTATATATACATGTATGTACATGTGTATGTATATACATATATGTATGTGTGTATATATGTATATATATGCATGTATGTATATATACATATATATGTGTATATGTATATATGTGTGTGTGTGTATATATATATGTATATATACACACATAAAAGCTTTCCTAACACGTTGTTAAATTATTAAACCAAACACAAAATTTAAACAATTGCATGATGAACATCTTGTCACACAAATATATGCCAACTTGCCACAGCCCCATTCCATCGGTCATGATGGGGGCCGTGTACACGATAGCATTTCATTTGGAGACCCTCCAGCCTCCTCGCCACTGTCTGATCCCTTGGACGTGCCCGACCGTGGCTGCAGTGGTGGTGTCTGTCCTCCAGACACAACCTTGGAAGCTAAGTGACCCCCCGGGCCTGTCTTAGCACAGCAATGCATCCAGGCCCGATCCTAAAGTATAACATTCTACCTAACTAACCGGCCACCTGGAACCTGCTCTTGAGATGTGCTCATAATTCCTGTACTGCTAATTTATATATCTGTTGTAACGTGGTTTTGTGTATTCTGACTGGAATAGCAAGACTGAATAAGCTAGATGCAATGGTGTGAACCATTGCCACTTCCCACTTCACGTTGAGGACAGTGAGGCCATGAAATTTACATAACTTGAGATAATCCCTAAAATAGACAACCTCTTAGAAACCAGCACGTCTCATTCAAATAAACAGGTAGGATCAATTACTCCCTGTTCACACGATCACAATTCTAGTTTTTGATGCTACTTCTAAAAATCCATGTGACAAATAATTCAGAGAAATTCACCTAGAACTATAATCTATGACCCATATTTATTTTATCACTTAAGAAAGCTAACCAGTGATGGAAAACATAATAATAAAGCATGCCAAATATTTGGAGGGTCGAATTTTTTTTATTTTTATTATTTTTAAATGGTTATTTTGAGAGAGAGAGAGAGCATGAGCTGGGGAGAAGGGCAGAGGGAGAGAAAGAGAGAGACAGAGACAGAGAGAAAGAGAGAGAGAGAATCCTGAGCAGGCTTTGCGCTGTCAGTGCAGAGCCCGACGAGGGACTCAGGACCCTGGCATCGTGACCTGAGCCGAAATCAAGAGTCAGATGCTCAACTGACTGGGCCACTCAGGTGCCCCAAGGCAGGGTCTGATTTTGAAATGGTAAATGCTGTCACGGATGATGACCGACAGACCATTTCAGGGTATGGAACAGCTACCAGATTAGGAAGAAAAAGCCATCACCCAAATGAAAGAAGTGTCATGTCTTCAAATATCCCTCCCTGGGAAACTTGCTGTGCTGTCTCTCAGGCACATATTCTTGTGGCTGGTGAAGTTCTCTCAGTTTTGGGGAGTCCTCAGATAATTTTCTTAGAAATACCCACACTTTCAGCCTCTGTCTGATAATAAAGATCGTTTACTAAATATTTCAGAGCAAATTCGTACAGGTACAAGACAAGGGTTTGGTGCCTGAAAGGTTGGGGATTTTTTTTTTAATGTTGATTTATTTTTGAGAGAGAGAGAGAGAGAGACAGAGCATGTGCAGGGCAGGGGAAGAGAGAGAGAGAGACACAGAATCCGAAGCAGGCTCCAGGCTCTCAGCTGTCAGCACAGAGCCTGACATGGGGCTCGAACCCACGAACTGTGAGATCATGACCGGAGCCAAAGTCCTTAATCGACTTAGCCATCCAGGCGCCCCTGGAAAGTTGGAGATCCTGAATGCAGAAGAAGTAATGTATTTTTTTCTGGGTCTTCTATTATCTTCACACATTTATTGATTTACAAATCAATTATATTATTACTATGGAATACTATTTTAAAAGGAGGTATGGGTTGAAAAAGAGGTCTCTTCAGGAAAATTAATGAATACTCAGCTTGAATGATACTGAAAGGAAAAAACAAACAAAAAAACCCTCTTCCTGAAATCAGTATTTTGGGGAAAAAGGTAAATTTTATAAAATGAGAAGAAAGGATACACTGAAGGTAGTCGCAGAAATAGAGGAAATAAGGACAAAAAAAAACCAGACATGAGTGAAACCTCTCCCCAGGAGAAACATCCATCAACCTGGTCAGAATGTGCAAAGAGACTCGTTCAAAGTCCCTGGAGACTGAGCCAAGGGGCTTACAATGAATTGAGAATCATCTTTTCAAAAACACCCACAAAGGCTATTGTTTTCCACTGTGGCCATTCTAGTACGTGGATGGGGGAAGTGACTTGTCCTGTTTTACTTTGTGTTCTTTATGTATGATGGTGCTGAGTGTCTTCTTGCGCGCTGCCTGGACTTCCACACATCTTGTTCAGTGGAACGTTCCTCCAAGTCCTGTGCCCAGGGGTGGGAACCCTACCCCAGCCCACCTGACAAACAAGATTAGCACTGCAAGCCAGCCCCTCTCCCCACAGCCTCAAGCCACTTCAGACCCGCTTGGGAGCCACTGCGCTCTCCCAGGAAGACACGTTAGGTGAGTAATAAAACTTTTGACACCTCCCTGACATGTGTGCTACAGCTCAGCAGCCGTGGGTGGGGACCATCCCATCCACTTGCTGGTGTCAGAACCATCCGGTGCTGTTTGTTGTGTGTTTCCTTGGTTCTTTTCCAAGCAGCTTAAAATGGAAGATTGAATTTTTTAAGTGTATTTATTTATTTATTTTGAGACAGGCAGACAGCGCAAGTGGGGGAAGGGGCAGAGGGAGAGGAGAGAGAGAGACAATCTCAAGCAGGCTCCATGTCACCAGCACAGAGCCTGACACAGGGCTCAAACCCAGGAAGCCGAGATCATGACTGAAGCCGAAACCAAGAGTCAGAGCTTAACCAACGGAGCCATCCAGGTGCCCCAAAGACTGCGTTTTTAATCTGACACCTTTCTACTTTTCCAGTGTAAGTATTTAATGGTATAGATTTAATGGTATAGATTTCCTCTAAATACTTTGTCTCAAAATTTTGACATGTTGGGCTTTCACTTTCATTCAGTTCAAAATCACTTTTAATTTCTCTGGAGACTGCTCCATGGAAACATGGGTTGGTTTGTTTGTTTGTTTGTTTTAAATTATTTTTGTTTATTTCCAAGTGTTGGGAGATTTTCCTATTTTTCTGTTATTGGTAGTTTGTTTAATCACAGTACGATCAGAAAATGTAAATCTGTAGGGTTTTACTTTTTTAAAATTCGCTAAATTTTGTTTGGTCAACCAGATCATGGCCTATATTGGTGATTGCTGTATGTGCACTTGAAAGTGATCCTTCCCCCTCCTCTCTCTTTCTCTGTTTTAATTTTCCTTAAATGAAGTCAACTATAGTTAAAAAGAAAGTATCCCAACCTCACTGACTATTTGATATCAAGAAGTGGAATTTCTGTTTGCAAATAGAGTTTCTGTAAAGCTTTAATCCCAATGGTGGAAGATGGACCAGAAGGAGTGGTCACGCTGCTTAAGATGAACCTTCCCTGAACGAGATGTCTAACCACCTAGATCACACTGCAGAACTCACCTGAATGGGGGATTTAGTTTATCAGTCAACTGGAAGATGTGGGCTAAGAAGACATTTTGCTGATGAGTCACGTCGTTTTTAATTCAATTAGTCATTTTCCTGTTTTTCATTTGTCTTCTCTCTTCTTCTTGGGATGAACACAAAAACTCTGAAAACATTTGGAAAGATCGAGTAAGAGCCTTCATATTCCTCTCCTTCTTTTGTTCTCCAGCCTTGCCAAAACAGGCCTGAAGTGCCTTCCAAAACGGGAACCGGGTAGCGTTTCTCCCGAGAGGCTGAGGCTCTAAAATATCAAAAGAGAATATAGCAATTTAACATGCTTCATGGGCTCCTATCCATGCACATCTTTGTGCTAAATCATGTGTTAAATCCTCTCAGCTAATCATACACGTGAAGTCAGGTTCAACTCTGTGAATACTTAACACGCTGTCTAGACTTGTCTGGGTTTTAAACTCTCCTGCGTAAAACACTGCATATGCTCCTTACATCCTTGTGTGTTTCCGTTTGTGTGCTCATTAGCTCACAGAATTATTCTGTAGTAGCACTGGTTGATATAAACATACTTACTCTTTATTCTGCTACTCTAGACATTTCTATTTGCCTCCGTGATGCTGTATTACATCATCCAGGGTGCAGGGGGTTGAAACAAGGGTACTCATTTAGTGACTGATTGGAGGGCCCACCATCTAGCTCGGGCAAGGCCAGGAGCCCTTCCACTCTGGCTATTCCCTCTCACATTGGGTCGACCCAGATGGACTCTGCTTACAGGGACTGGGCAGCCAAGGTCTGCCCCATCTGCATCTCCGTCTCCAGAAGACCTGCCCAGGCCAGCTCTCGCGACAAGGCGGGAGGGGAGATCAGAAGGGAGGGCAGCCTCACGGGGTAGCTTGGGGTCCGGACCCAGAACTGGCGCATCTCACTGATGCAAAGACACTGGACGAGGCCAAACCTCCCACTCTCCCTCGGCTGTGTTTGAGCACTTCATTCAACCAAATGGCCCAATAAATTAGAGAAGGGGCAATGTAGTGCTTGGTCAGGAACACTGCTTTGTTATAAGAAAACTCCACACAAAGAACAGAGTTGAAAATAAAGCATTAACTTGAAAATCAGGTTTAATATACATATGCAAAAGATCATGTTCAATATATACTTTTATTATAATTCGTAATTATAGCCGATGTATATATAACATTTACAACCAACATTGTCCCTGAGAGATTTACACGTATTAACCCATTGCATCATCATAAAAAGATTATTACCATCTCCACCTTCCAGTTGAAGGAATGGACCCAGAGGCAACTTGCCCGATGTTGTACGGCCAGCAAACACTTGAGTCAGTCAGATCTGAGCCCAATACCTGTGCTGTGCTACCTCTCAGAATGAACAAAAACATAAATAATATAAACAAATACAAATCCATCGAGAATCCTACTACTGTAGAATATTAGAATTAAAATAGTCCTTAAAAATGACATACTAGGACAGGCTTCATCATTCACTTGAGAAAAAAAACGCCATGAGAGGTAAAAGGAATGTCCCTGTTCTAAGGCCAGCAGGTGGCCGAGCCAGGTCCCTGCCCGACCCCTCACAGTTCCTACAAGACAGGCAGCAGGAAATCAATGGTAATCGAAAGCTAAAAATCCGTGGAGGGAAGGAAAACATATAAGGGGGCTTTAGAATAATAAATAAAAATTTTGAGGCGCCTGGGTGGCTCAGTCAGTTAAGAGTCTGAGTCTTGATTTTGGCTCAGGTCATGATCTCTTGGTTAGTAAGTTTGAGCCCCGTGTCGGGCTCTGGGCTGACAGCACAGAGCCTGCTTAGGATTCTCTCTCTCCCTCTCTCTCTGCCCCTCTGCTGCTCATGTGTTCTTTCTCTCTCTCTCTCTCTCTCAAAATAAATAAATAAGCTATAAATAAATAAATAAATAAATAATTTAAGAGGTCAATAAGCCAAGTTATAGACAAGCTATAAAAAAAACAAAACTAGGAACGTTTCAATCTGAAACACTAGTATTTCACTTGATGTGAAGTTCCCCTAATAAAGTTTATTATACGTGTTTACAACCAACCTTAACACAAAAGTTTATGCAGTCAACATCACACAGATGATTTTCAAATTGCAAAATTCAGGTATTTATTCCATAAATAGGCATAATGGATAAGGGACATAGCTTTAAATATATAGAATATATAATTATGTAACATGTAAGGCTATATACATAGAAGCTTACACATACATATATATATCATACATATTTGTATTTACAAAAATATATGATATATAATATTTCCATATTTATATTAATTCTATTTTTTGGTGGTTTTTACAATTATACATTCATTGGCATCTTTACTGGGGTATACTTGTAAGGGTCCAATTAAATGTTTTTTAGTAACTTCGTAGAGTTATACAACTATCACTACAATCAAGTTTTAAAACATAATTATAGGGGCACCTGGATGGCTCAGTCTGTTGGGCGTCTGACTTTGTCTCAGGTCGTGATCTCACAGCTTGTGAGTTCGAGCCCCACGTCGGGCTCTGTGCTGACAGCTCAGAGCCTGGAGCCTGCTTCGGATTCTGTGTTTCCCTCTCTCTGTCTACCCCTCCTCCACTCATGCTCTGTCTCTCTCTGTCACAAAAATAAATAAACATTAAAAAACATTAAAAAAATAAAACATAATTATATGTCATACCTTTATATATATCATAAAATATTTATATATGATTTGTATGTTTTATACTCATATAATATGCATTACATATATAAATATGGGCAGTATACATGCATGGTTACATCAACGCCATTAATATAGACGTAAATTATGGTACATCCATTAAGTATGCATAATGTATACACTTAATATGTACGTACACTTATCTACGCCGTGTACCATGTACATTACTTGGAAGATGGGTTCCCTGCACTGGCCCCCACCCTGAACATCCCCAGCCACCTTCCCGCCTATAAAAGCAAGCAGTGTTCTAAATGGAAAATGAAAGGTTATTTCAAAACTCATCATGGCTGACTTCCTCTCACCCAGAGTGTGTCCCCTGCATGGGTTTTCCTATCCAAAGAAATCACTTCATTTATATTCTCTACAAACTACGTTAATAATCAGAGGGCTTATTTTTCCCAGTTATGACACCACTAGATAAATGGAAATTAAAAAGTAAATTATGTCTTAGCTGTGAAGATTAAAATGAACCGCAGAGTGGGCTATAAGAAACACAACGGCATCTCATTTCTCAGTGTACCTTTGGCAGATGTGCGGAACATCCTCAGCCTCTTCTCCAGCTGGGGGAAGAGACAATGACTTGGACGGCATCACAGCAGGCAGAGTGCTTGACGATCATTATCAGGGCCAGTGTGATAATTGTCGCACGGATGGCATTGCATGTAGCCTTCTCGAAACCGGGAAAATAATATTGGCAACAAAGCCGAAAAGTCGGTATCGTGTTCCGTTGCTCGCCTTCTGTATGGTTGTATTAACCTCTTAAGCTACTGCTCAAAAAAGTTTCTACCTACTTAAAATTCTGTGAAATACAGGGGCGCCTGGGTGGCTCAGTCGGTTAAGCGTCCGACTTCAGCTCAGGTCGTGATCTCACAGTTCGTGGGTTCGAGCCCCACGTCGGGCTCTGTGCTGACAGTGCAGAGCCTGGAGCCTGTTTCGGATTCTGTGTCTCCCTCTCTCTCTCTGACCCTCCCCTACTCATGCTCTGTCTCTCTCTGTCTCAAAAATAAATAAAAAACGTTAAAACAAGTTTTTAAAAAATTTTTGATTCTTGTTCTGGTTTCGTAAAGGAGACGCTGTTCATTTTCGTGAGTCAATCATGCAATTGGCCCCGCAAGCTGCATTCCTGGGTTATATGATTATGATCCCCACCAGTCTACTGTGCATGTCGTAGCCTAGCTGATTATACCAGGTGGTTTTAACTTCCCACGAAATTCCATGATTTGATTTCCTGAGAGAATTTTCAACGGGAGCATATACATACACTCAGGCTTATTATAGTACCCGACTCATTGCATTGCACACTCATATATCCTAAGGAGCGTCTGGAAGAACTTAGGCAAATAATTTCTCTCTTTTTGTTAAAGAGTAATGTCAACGTACAATGTAAGTTAAAGCTCTTACTCGTGCGCAGAAAAAAGGCTACAGTATCTTTTGTTTATCCTCATAACTACCATATTTAAGATATTCAGAAACTTTAAAAAATCTTCCAAATGTTCTACAATGTATATGTATACTTTCATTAATCAGAAAAATGGGTTAAGTATATAAAAGTATATATTGAAACTGTAAAATCTGGGAAGTGGGTAGGAGTTAACTCATAAACTTATTTTCATTCATATTTTTCTTTTATGCACAAAGGAAAAGGTAACGATCTTTGTTCAGGTCATGCATGTCAGGTCAGGACATGCCACACGTCAGCAGGCAAGCAGGTTGATTTTCCGAATCAGAGAGGCCGAGGGTAGTAGGTTGGCGGCCTTGGAGGCCCCGTTCTTGCCCCGACCAGCAGCCACAGTGGCAAGTAACTGCTCAACTCCTCTGAAGACGGGGATTTTACTCCCGCACCCCTGGAACTCGGCTTGCCTCTCTGTCTTCGGCTCATAGGCACGATGCACGTGACGGAGAGCAGGGCCAGGACGAGGCTTCGGGTCCTCTGGGTTCTGCCTGGTCCTTCTTGCATCTGGCATCACCATGGGAACACGCCAATAGGCAGCCAACACCCCGGCAGGGAGGGCACCCGCCAGCCACAAGTTCTCTGACTTGCACCCCGGAAACAGACCCGTGCACACTCCTCATTGTCAGCCACTGACCCTTGTGGCTGCTTGTTATGTAGCAGTATTCATACGTCAGGTTAACGCTGAGTCTGGATTTTGATACGCAGAATGAGCAAGTCTTTGCACAAATGGAAGCTTTATATCACCCCCAAAGCTCAAGCTCAAAGTTTGTTGGAGAACGTTATGCTCAGTGAAATAGCCCAGACATAGGAGGACAAATACCGCAGGGTTCCAAGCGTATGAGGTCTCGACACAGCCACACTCGTGGCAGCAGAAGAGTAGAAAGGTCATTTCCAGGAGCTGGACAAGGGGGACTGGGGACAGAAAGGTTCAGTTATGCCCGATGGTTGATTCTAGGCATCCGCTGTGCACCATGGAGCCTACGTTTAACATGCTGTGTTGTGCACTGAGAACATCTGCTAAGAGGGTAGGGCCCGTGTAAAGTGCTCCTATCACAGGCACAAACCACAGAAGGGGTCCCAGGAAGCTTGCCGGTGACAGATATGTTTGGAATACTGATTGTGGTGATGGCTTCCCGAGTGTACGCATAAACCCAAGCCCATCAAATTGTATATGTTACAATGATCAGTTTTTTGTATCGATTATACTTCAATAAAGCTGGGGGGAAAATCTAAGTGGCGAAATTCAAAGCTTAATCAGGATTCACTGTTGTGGGGCGCCTGGGGGGCTCAGTCGGTCAAGCATCTGACTTCAGCTCAGGTCATAATCTTGCAGTTCATGAGTTCGAGCCCTGGGTCGGGCTCTGTGCTGACACCCTGGGGCCCGGAGCCTGCTTCGGATTCTGTGTCTCCTTCTCTCTCTGCCCCTCCCCTGCTCACTCTCTCTCTCTTTCTCAAAAATAAACAGTAAAAAAATTTGGGGTGCCTGGGTGGCTAAGTTAGTTGAGCGACTGACTTCGGCTCAGGTCATGATCTCGCAGTTTGTGAGTTCGAGCCCCGCATGGGGCTCTGTGCTGACAGCTCAGAGCCTGGAGCCTGCTTCGGATTCTGCGTCTCCCTCTGTCTCTGCCCCTCCCCTGCTCGTGCTCTGTCTCTCAAAAATGAATACACATTAAAAAGTTTCTAAAAAATACATAAACGATCATATTCTGCGTGTGGCCTTTTATGTTGGTGTTATAAAAAAGAAATGCTTACCACTCGGGCAGTTCATCACCCAGTTCGCGTCTCCCTTGAAAGGAGACTCATTTAATAATGCCCGAGGTGTACGGAGACATACGCTGTAGTGGACACAGCTGGACGGGGAACTCGAGAGAACCTCACTGGGACTGCACCTGAGACTCTCACCTTACCTGCCTCACCTGTGGAAGAAAAGCGATTAAAATCCCGTAAGAGGAAATGAAATGAAATGCCGTGTATCGTATTTATACGAGCTGACGTATATTTACCTATGTTTACCTTTCCCATAGGTTTCGTGCACTGGAAAGCACTACAGTAACACGGAATATGATAAGCGTACGTCATTCACAACCGTATTTCAAGCATTCTCTGCTTTCTGCCTCTCCCACGGATTTTCCCCCCATTGTGGTTTGAGCTGTATTTATCTGGCTTCCCCGTGTTGATTATGAGCTAGATGTCAACAGCTTCGTTTCAGCCCCTCCAATCGGGGCCACCATCCAGGGACAACGCGTTCTGTTGACAGAGGCACTTTCCGGTCGGGAGGGAGAAGAGGCGTCATGCTAGCAGGGACCCCGAGGCCAGCAGGGGGGCGGGGGTCCAATCCTGGCAGGTCTCTTGGAGGACGGCCAGACAGGGGTCACCGGCCTGCAGATGCCTGACCTTGTCCTCATGTAAACGCTGACTACTGTTTACCTCGCGCTTTTATTTAGAGCCTGTAAAGCAGCTTCGGTCAGTCATCTGCGGCCACGCGGCCGTCCTCAGTCACCCGCGCAGGTGTCCTGTGCGGCGGGACCCCAGCGGATGGCGCAGCACACGCCGAAGGCACAGGAGACGCGCGTTCAGACCTCGTTCTCGTGTGCCATCGGCCTTTCCGCTGTTTTGTAGCAATAGACTGACCTCACATTTACTGTCAACGGAAGTCAGGTCATTCCATAAGCACCTCCATTCCAATTTCCTACGTGCCCTTTCTGATTAGAAGACCCTATAAACTATGTAGCTTTAAATTTAGAGAATCATTATTCCTGAAGGTTTTGCTGTCCTTCACGCTCAGAGGCAACATCGTGACCCGGGGAGGGTGGGGCACGTGCTCTGAGCTGCGCGGGGCATCGATCCACCCTGCGCTGCCCGCGTCTGGCCGCGGCAGCCCCCTCGTCCCAGGGCTGAGGGCCGGTCAATACCTCCCGGGTTACCGGTGAGCGCGGCAGGGCTGTGCCGGTTTCTTGATCAAGGCCATTCTGCTCGACGGCTCACGCGAGCACCCTGCACACACACACCTGCAGGCACAGGCACGCACACCCCAAACAAGCTTCCGAAACAGCATTTTGTCTTGTTAAGTCCGCTGGTCTCTATTTCAGTTTTTCCCCTCCTCTTCTTTCACGTGGGCACGAAGCGTTGACATGCGTTACGCGGGTCGAATTGGTTTCGTCCACACCTGGAGAAAACAGTCACTGGGGCAGGGATCTAAACTGCAGAGCCGCCTATGTCTCGGCCGTCCCCACGATGTTCCACACGATGCGCCACTCGAGACACGGGTGGTGCGTGGAGCGGCCTTGGCTTGTGCCGCGGGTGGGTGTGGGCTGCTGGCCTCACGCACGCCTCTGCGGGCCGGGGGACAATCAGGAGTGGCCTCGGCCAGGAGGAGCTGTGTGGCACACCCGTCACCTTCCCGCACGCTCGCCGGGTAAGTCTCAAGGCCACGCGGGAGGCCACGAATGCCAAGCAGAAGTCCGGTGGCCTTTTCTTTCCTCCGCTGCCATCACGTCTGCGCCCGGCTCTTGGGGGAAGATGTCACACGTGTGGATCTGAGCCTGGGGGTGGGGGGCAGTGTGGTGTGAGTGAAAACTTGGGGCCGTCACCCTCAGGCGCCCGAGACCTGCCAGCGCCTTCACCTCCCTAAGCGGATGGGCGGAAAGCAGACCTTAGGTGGCGTCCTCAGGTTGGAGGACACGGGCTGCGCATTCCAAAGGCCACTCGCAGATGAAGCCGTTGGTGCCCGCCCCCCTTCTAAGTTAGGCGAGGCCATGGGTGAACGCGAGAGTCGGATGGGGTTCTAGATGCGCTCCCTACCGAAGGGAACAGCGTGCTCATTAACCATGCTGAGGTCTGAGAGTAAAGACATTATTTTAATGGACACACTGAATATGTGGAGATACTTTTGAAACACAAATAGCCAAGTTTAGCGGAAGCAGTGGATGGAGAAACCAATTTCACACCACGAGTTAAAGATAATTTTCCTCCCTAGCAACCAAAAGCGAGTGCAAATCTCTCTCTCTCTAGTATTTTCTCTTGAAAGAAAAATAGCCACAAACAAACCAGAGCAGCCCTGACCATGGCAGGATTTTTTTTGTTTCCGATGCAAAGTTAGCAGTGAAGAAAACATCAATTTTTGCCAATATCCACTTAAAAAAAAAAAAAAAAACAGTTCCGCCAATCATTCACAAATGGTGATTATCGTGGCAAAACTCCATTCAAATCACTTTTTGGGAAATATCTCTGTTATCTAAAATTCAAAAGATGTGGCCTTACGTTTGCATTCCTTTCGTGCTAGGGGATTTTTCCATTGCTTGCAATTTCCGTAGGATGAGATTATTTTCTTATGTATGGTAAGTAAAAGTCGAGAACAAAATGCAAACCCGCGTGGCGCTCTGTGAATGCAAACAGCGTATTCATCACGCGAGTTGCTTTAAGAAATAAAGCAGAGCTGCGGGCCCAGTTGTGGGTCACTGAGCAGCAGGGCACACGCACGCGTTCAGACACCAGAGGTGTGTGTTTTCAAGGAAATATCACCACAGGGAGTGGGACTGCTGAAGATGGGGACTGATTAATCTTTTCATGTCACCTGAGATGATCATTAGAACAATGGCGGGAGGTGACCTTGGCTCTAAGGAGACTCCATACGTGGACTTAGAGTTGGGGATCCCCAAAGTAACACACCTGACTCGGTGTTTGGATGGAGTGACCTCTGGGCGACAGCATGGCTCACCAGAAAGCAGTTCTAAAATGAGGCAGATTGGGTCCCAATTCCCAACACCATTACAGAGTCACTACATAAACTTCGAGGAATTTACATAAATCCTGAGGCCCTGATTCCTAACGGGTAACTAATGATAAGGCGTATGTAGAGGACTGGGGTGTCATTTACGTGAATTGCATCCTACGGAGAAGATATTTAATAGATAGTGACTTTCAGATGGCTTCTTTGGAATTAAATGCAGTCTGGGCATGACTGGTTTGTTCGGCCCGATGGTCTCACGTCATCTGATTTTACTCCAGGACACGTATTCGCCTGATACATCACTCCTTATAAATTAACTGACAAAGATAACCCCAGACACTTGCACCTCTACTAATAATTTTTGTCTGAGAAACAAATCAAAACAAAGGGGTGAGCTCACAAAAATCATGGCCTGGATGCCCCATAATTGCCAGCAAAACACACTCTCCTCTGATGTTGGGCGGGCGGGTGGCTCGGGCCTGCAGCTAACGATGGAATCGGTGCACAGCTTTGCTTTTGGGAATTAAAAGCGATTGGCCTTCATAAAAAAACAGTGAGACCTCTGGGCACCTGGGCGCCTCAGTCGGTTAAGCGTCCGACTCTTGGTTTCAGCTCAGGTCATGATCTCACAATTTGTGAGTTCCAGCACCATGTCAGGCTCAGCCCTGACAATCTGGAGCCTGCTTGGAATTCTCTCTCTCTCTTTCTCTCTCTCTGCTCCGCCCCCCAATCATGTGTGCACATGCTCTTTCTTTCAAAATAAATTAAAAAACATCAAAAAAAAGAGTGAGATGTTGCTGTGTGCAATGACATGGATGGAGCTAGAGGGTATAATGCTGAGTGAAATAAGTCAGAGAAAGACAAATGCCGTCCAAGTTCACTCATATGTGGAATTTAAGAAACAGAACAGGGGCGCCTGGGTGGCGCAGTCGGTTAAGCGTCCGACTTCAGCCAGGTCACGATCTCGCGGTCCGTGAGTTCGAGCCCCGCATCAGGCTCTGGGCTGATGGCTCGGAGCCTGGAGCCTGTTTCCGATTCTGTGTCTCCCTCTCTCTCTGCCCCTCCCCCGTTCATGCTCTGTCTCTCTCTGTCCCAAAAATAAATAAAGGTTGAAAAAAAAAATTAAAAAAAAAAAAAAAAAGAAACAGAACAAATGAGCAAATAAATAAATGTACAAAAAACCAGACTCTTAAATTTGGAGACATAGATTGGTTACCAGAGGAGAGATGGGTGGAAACAATGATTGGCCGTCTTCACAGTGAATGCATAATCCTAATTTTACTGTTCTGTACACAACTTAGAGAAGGTGTAAGGTGAGGCATACTGTCTATGGGAAAACCAACGAGGCTTTGCAAGCAGACCGAGCTGGCTTGCACCCAGTTCCCGAAATGAATAACGCTGTGAAATGCTCATTCTCTTTGATCTTCGGTTTCTGCATCTGCAAAATAAGGGCAATACCTGAGTTTCCTCTTTAAATAAGATGTTATGCAAACTGACCAGAGCATACTAGTTGCTTCGTCAATGTGTTTCCTTTCTTTAATTTTTCTCTTTTCTTGCCATCTTTATTGAGATACAATTGACAAATAGAGATTATATATATTTAATATGTACAAATGGAGGTTTTTGATAAATGTATATTTGTGAAATAATCACTGTAATCAAGTTACTTTACCAATCCATCACTTTGCAGTCACTATTTTCTTCTTCCCTCTGTCCCTCCTTCCCTCCATTCCTTCCTCCTTTCCTTCCTTCCTTCCCTCCTTCCCTCCCTCCTCCCTCCCTTTCTTCCTTCCTTCCCTCCTTCCCTCCCTCCTCCCTCCTTTTCTTCCTTCCTTCCTTCCCTCCTTCCTTCCTTCCTTCCTTCCTTCCTTCCTTCCCTCCTTCCTTCCTTCCTTCCTTCCTTCCTTCCTTCCTGTGTAGAGAAAACTTTAAATCTGCCCTCTTAAGCAAATTTCCAAAATATATAAGGAACTCAACTCAATAACAAAAATTAGAAATGAATGAAGGGCACAAACAGACATTTTTCTAAAGAAGACATCCAGATGGTCAACAGACTCATGAAAAGATGCTCAACATCACTCATCATCAGGGAAATACAAATCCAAACCACAATGAGATTCCACCTCACAACTGTCAGAATGGCTAAAATCAACAACACAGGAAACACCAGGTGTAGTCCTGGGGACTAGCTGGGAGGCAGGGGAAGGGCTCAGGTGGCTGGTGTCCATGAACTAGACACCTGTGAGGCAAAATGCAACGAAACCTGCAGGGGGTCCATGATGGTCCTGCTGGTCCTTGGTTTCTTCAGCAGAGAAAGCTGCTGGGTTGTCTGCAGACTGGCCTCTGGGAAGCACGGTCACTCTCGGGCATGGCCATCTCCATAGTCCGTGCGTGGGGGAACCCCATGTGTGCAGAAAGACTGGGTAAGCTGGTGCTCACCTTTTCTGACAAGGAGAACCCTCTGGCTGGGCGTCCCCTCCTGGCATTAAGCAGTGACAGCATGGGGATGGGATGATGCAGGCAGATTGAAGCCGGTCCTTCTTGGTTTTTGTGGGTTACAAAAGTTTTTGAGACAAAAGTCTCAAGGTTTTTGTTCCACGTGTTGCTGGAGTTTCTTAAA
Source organism: Lynx rufus (assembly GCF_022079265.1). NCBI lineage: Eukaryota > Metazoa > Chordata > Mammalia > Carnivora > Felidae > Lynx > Lynx rufus. The sequence goes on from NW_025814889.1 coordinate 2,439,037, forward strand.
GAGGATGCCAGAGGTCTCCTTGAGCTGTGTCTATCCATGGATACCTAACTGTTGATGTTTAGGAGGGGAGAGTGACAGGGGTCTGATGCTCCACCCGTTGGTGACATCAATCTTTAGTATTCTTAAGCCCTCAATGTCCGTAGGGTTGAGATTTGAGGGATTTAGTTTGCCAAGATGACAGTAAAACCATATGTGCATCTTTTTATAAGTTATTATCACACATAATTATGTGGTCAGTTGATTAAACAAGGATAAAAAGTGACAGTACGGGACACCTGGCCAGCCCAGTCAGTAGAGCACACGACTCTTGATCTCGAGGTTTTAAGTTCGAGCCCCACGTTGGGTATAGAGATCACTTAAAAATAAACTCTTAAAAAAAACAAAGGTGACAGTAAAATAAATGTAATTTCCTTTATATAAAAATGTATGTCGAGTTCCCTTTATGTCAAATGTTAATTTTCCCAGAATAGAAGTTTGGGATAGTCCATGTTTCGTTTAGGAAAAATTCTATAGCTGCAAGTTTGCAATTTTCTTCAGTAACTCCCCATCTACCGCTTGTTGTTTGTGAGCCGTGCTCCCACGTTTGTGTTTTATATAGCTTTTGCCTTGGCTCTTCCTGGTTTCAATCTTCTAAACCTGTCAAGAATAACTTAACCTGTTTTATTGTTCCTATAAATTCATATGTAACTGGTAGCTAACTCCAATTTGTGTCAATCTGACTTTCTTTGCAGCCTGTTCTAAATCTCCCAGGCTGTTTTACAAAAGTAGAATCCTATTAACAGCAAGTTACCAGCTCTGTATTTTATTCAGTAGTTATTACAGTCCTTCCAATGCCACGGCGCATAAGGATCGTTGGCGTCACCGCTGAAAGAGTACAGCAAGCATTCTCAAGCTCACTGTTCTGCGTGGGTACGTGTGGATACGTTCCGAGCTCACTTTTCTGCGTGGGTCCGTGTGGATTTGTGTGCTAGTTTTTGGATGCTGGCAAGTCCCGGTTTTGCCTTTGTTTTAAATTTATGTCACGCCCAGCATGAGTGTCAGTGACGTGACGGAGAGCTTCCGGATATTAAGTGCAAGAGGCTTTGCATTCTAAAAATAAATGATTCGATATTTTAAAATTTCATCCTAAGGGTGAGTGACAAAATGAGAAGATTGAAAAACTATCTTAATTGCCGTGTATGACTTAACTGATTTGACATACTGTATGGTGACCTCCAGAGAAACCCACATTTGAAGGATAGTACAGACGGTAACATTTCCTTGCGGCCATCAGCCCATTTATAATATTAAAGGAATGTCAAGTGCACGCCCCACTACTCTGGGCTCTGCTTTGCATAGTCTCTAACCTGCTTGCCAGTTTATATTCAACAGGAAATTTCTATGTTGGATTACTCAACACCCTTGCCTATAGAATGCTATCCCTTAGAAACATCTTTTCTCACCGTGGCTTAAACTCACACCACCCTGCTCCTGTCCTGTCTACGTCAACAACTGCAACTCTTTCCCGCGGTGGAATCACAGATCTCTTTGCATTCTGGATATTGCCAGCTGAATTATTTCAACTTCAGTGGAGTCAAAAATGAACCTAGCATTTTCAGCATTTTCTTTCTAAATATTTATTTTTGAGAGAGAGAGAGCGCGCGCGCGCGCAAGTGGGTGAGGGGCAGAAAGGCAGAGAGGGAGACACAGAATCTGAAGCAGGCTCCAGGCTCTGAGTTGTTAGCACAGAGCCCGATGTGGGGCTTGAACCCACAAACCATGAGATCATGACCTGAGCCAACGTCGGACACTTAACCGACTGAGTCATTCAGGCGCCCCAGCATTTTCTTTCTAAAACACATTTTCACCTCTATGTACCCTATTTAAAATAGTCCAAAACTAAAACCGAATTTCCTCTTACGCACGGTTTTTGCTCAAGTAAGAAATAACACCGCACTGCGCTATGTTTTTATTTATGTCCCTTTATTGTTATTTTATCTGCCTTACACCAGCATTTTATTACCTTCTATACTAGTGGATTTTCATATTAAAAGATTTTTCATTTTTCCCTAAATGAAGTTTTATTTTTCAAATTAAATCTCATATAGAACATCAATATGATGCTGAATAGAGAACTGTATTTATTTGGAAATTTAGAGCATTTCTTTCCCTTTATTTAAAACATTTTAAACACCTGTTGAAATTCAGGGCATTTCCTTATTGCAGCACCAATCAATAAGATAATTATGATTTTTTAACATTCTCAAAATTTAATTACTAATTATACTCAAGATAGTCTGGAGTCAGTTTTATTTCTACCTGTGTCTGTGTTAGGGGGCTTATCCTTGCAAGTTTTACTGGTTTTCTTGCAATCTCAGAATGCTTCTCAAATAAAAATTTTAGATTCCTAAAAAACTAGTGATAATATATTTTTGTTTTAAATTACCTACTACAGGGCCGCCTGGGTGGCTCAGTCGGTGAAGCGTCCAACTTCGGCTCAGGTCATGATCTCATGGTCCGTGAGTTCGAGCCCCGTGTCGGGCTCTGTGCTGACAGCTCCGAGCCTGGAGCCTGTTTCAGATTCTGTGTCTTTCTCTCTCTCTCTGCCCCTCTCCCACTTATGGTCTGTCTCTCTCTGTCTCAAAAATAAATAAACGTTAACAAAATTTATAAATTACCTACTACAATGTACATACTTCATTGGCGTGCCAGTGTCCTATAGAGAGAGAAAAACAAAGATGAGAATTATGGTGAACTTCTCATCAGAAATCACACAAACAAGGAGACAGTGAAGGGAAATATTACAGTAAATGTCAGAAAGGGGTGCCTGGGTGGCTCAGTCAGTTAAGTGTCCAACTTCTGCTTAGAGCCAGAACCCCTGGCTCATGGGTTCGAGCCCTGCGTCAGGCCCTGTGCTGACAGCTCGGAGCCTGGAGTCTGTTTCAGATTCTGTGTCTCCCTCTCTCTCTGCTCCTCCCCCGCTCATGCTCTGTCTGTGTCTCTCAAAATTAAATAAACAATAAAAACAATTAAAAAAATGAAGTGTTAGGAGAAAACAGCCACCAAACTAAGTTTTGTATCTGGTGAAATGGTCCTTCAAACTGAAGGATCTCTTTTTCCTCAGGGAAACAAAAGCCAAAGGAATTCGCTGCCCACTGGCGATGCATAAATGAAGTTCCTCTAATTGCCACCTGTGGAACGCTCCATCCAACAACAGCAAAATATGCATTGGTCGCCAGCCCACCAGAAACGTCATAGACCAAAACAGACCACATATCGGGTCTGCAGTGTACCTTAGCAAAGTTAAGAGAGTATAAATCTTACGGAGCGTATTCTCAAACCACAGTGAGATTTTTAAGTAACACTTGGGTAAAAAAAGAGAGAACAACAAGAGAGATTCAAAAACAATTGGACTAAGCTGGAATGAAAAGGCAATGCATCAAATTGAGTGGGATACAGCGAAAGTGGGGCTTAGAGGAAATCTTACAGAATTAAACTCATATATGAGAAAAGAAGAAAGATCTGAAATCAAACAACTTTAAGTGTCTACAGCAGAGAACACTAGAGAGAAGAGAGATTTAATTCCAAATCAAGCAGAAGGAAAGAAATAATAAGTATGAGAGCACGAATAAGATCGAAAACCAAAATGTCATGTAAAAAATCAAGGAAAGCAAAACTGACTTTTCGAAAAGATTAATACAATTGATAAACCTCCAGCCAGATTACAGATAAACAGAGAGAGACGCTAGACAGGAATCCCCAATATTGGTCGCGAAGGAGAGCTCCTCACAACTGATCCCATGGGCATTAAGAAGATAATAGGGAATAACATGAACAAATTTGTGACCACAAATTTGACACTTTTTATGACCACAAATCTGACACAAACTTACACTAAATGCTCCAGCTCTTTGACATTATTGAAGGCAATAAATCAGTAATTGATACGCTTATGAAAAAGAAGATACCCAGCCCAGATGGATTCACTGGTGAATTCTTCCGAACATTTAAGGAAAAAGTTATACCAATGCTCTATAATCTCTTTGAGACAACAGTGGCAAAGGGCATGCGTCCCAGCTCGTCCCCTGAATGCAGAATTACCCCCGACCAACACAAGACAAAGACATTACAAGGAGAGGAAACTACTGGCCAGTATCTCTCATGAACATAGACGCAAAAATTGCCATCTAAATATGAGCAAGTCAAATCTAAAATTGTATGAAAAGAATTATACACATGACTAAGTTGCACATAGTCCGGCCTGCAAGACTGGTTCTGTGCTCAACGATCAATCACATGAGCCCGACACTGACAGACTAAAGAGAAAAATTATATGATCTTATCCATAGATGCAGAAAGCATTTAACAACTGCAATACCCATGCATGATAAAAAGAAAAAACTCTTAGCAAGGTAGAAATTGAGGGGAAACTTTCTCAGCTAGAATGTTTAAAAAAAAAACCCTTATAACTAAATTCAAACATAATTGTGAAACCCTGGACACTTTCTTGCTGATATCAGGAACAAGGAAAAATGTCTTCTCGTACCACTCTCTTCAGCAATTCACTGGATGCTCTAGCTAGTAATAAGATAAAAAAAAAAACAAACCAAAAACAGGTATGTGTATTGTAAAGGAAGAAATAAAACTGTCTTTATTCATGGGTAACATGATTTCTTATATAGAAAATCCTTCAGATCAACCAGAAACTCCCAGAAGTATGAAAAGCTTGCAAGGTGCATGGTTAATGTGTAATGTGTAAAATTTAATTGCCTTTCTACATACTAGCAATGGACAATTAGAATCTGAAAATTTAAAATATCTATTTACAATAACATCCCCCCCAAAATGCTTGAGTATAAATCTAACAAAATATGCACAGAGTTTATATCAGGAAAACCAGAACAGTTTGTTTAAAGAAATCAAGACATATCTAAGCGGAATAATATTCTGTTTCCATGGCCTGAAAGACTCAACACTATTAAGCTGTCAGTCCTTCCCAACTTGATCTATAGAATCGGCACCATCGAAATCAAAATCCAGGCAAATTTATCAGTAGACGCTGACAAACTGGTTCTCCAGTTTATAAGAAAAGTCAAAAACCAAAAGTAGCCAACACAACACCAAAGAAGGCAGTTGGGGAGCTCACTACCCCACGTCAGGACTCACTCTCATGCTACATAATGAGGACAGCAAGGTGTTGGTGGTAGAACCAATGAACCAATGGTGAGAGGGCCCCCTAGATGCACTCAGCTCATCTTGAACCTGAACGATGTAAAATCTGGACTTGGATGGCGGCCACATAGGGTGAAAGCAGTTTCGCATCGCAGGGACTACCCCTGATTAATCTGTGCCCAGGGCCAGGTGTAACCTTCCCCTTTTCCCTGCAAAGCATCTAAGTCAGTACAGTTCCTTTTTCCTTAATCCAGTTTGGAGCATGCTTTCTATAACTTTCTGTGGGAACAAGCCTGATTGCTGGATCAAACATTCAATTTTCAAGATGCGTGCTTGTCTTGTAGCTTCGCCCACCTTAACGCGAAGGTATCACTCATCTAAAAAGATCTAAAGACACTAGATGTCCTTTTAACTACTGAGGGCTAGTTCTTTAAAGGTGATGCGTACCTCTTTATTTCTAAGTCTTCATCCATCAATTTAATAAACTTTTATTAAATACCTATGATGTGTGAGAAAATAGGGACAGAGACTAACCAAAACAAAGTTCTTGTCTCCAAAACTTGTGACATCTCAGCTACTTAAAATCTGGGCTGGGGGCACCTGGGTGGCTCAGTTGGTTAAGCATTTGACTTTGGCTCTGGTCATGACCTCACAGTTCATGAGTTCGAGCCCCTTATGGGGCTCTGTGCTGTCAGCATGAAGCCCTGTTAGGATCTTCTGTCTCCCCCTCTCTGCCCCTCTCCACCCTCTCTCTCTCTTTCAAAAATAAATATTTTTCAAGCATTTTTTAAACATCTGGACTATTGTGAACGTGGGCATTTTCTCATGCCTAACTGCCCTGTGTTTGTAACAAATGGTGCGTGTGCTCAAGGTTTGGAAGGGAACCCTTATCAAGGTAGCCGTGGTTCCCTTGCCCTCTTAAATAATGTGTAACGATTACACTTAACTTTTTCTTGGCTTGCCAGCTTGGGGCGGGGAGGTGGGCATATCTTACCCAGCCTTGAACCCGTGTGCCTCTCCTCTTTCCATGCTCCGTGGCGTCTCTGATGCCAGGCACTGCCAGACTCCTGCAAGTGTTTCTTGTCCTGTGCGGATTCCTTCTCCACAGGCACACGAACCAGGAGACGCTCCAGTGGGGCGTGCGGAACCACGTGGGCTCACAAACCATGAGTTATCTCTGCAATGAGTAAAAGCAATGACAATGACCGTTGAGAACTTTTTATAGCGACTTGAGCGAGTAATTTTATGTCTGTGGGATGTAAGAATAAAAATGTTGGTCCTGACGTTTTATGCCTTTTTATTTTCTAGTATTTCCTTTTTATTATATTGTACAAAAGTATTGATCTGCAACAGATTGGAAGTAAAAAATAATAATGACAGTGTAACTGGTCCCTCCTGTGAGTGTTTGGAGATAGGTTGCTCTGAACTGTGTTCCCTTCCTCTTCACTTGAACAGAGACTGATTTATGTCTTAGGTGTTCTTTGGAAACTTGCCTTCCACGTCTTAGGTTAGGTTTACGTTTAAATACGCTAGTTCGGGGGCGCCTGGGTGGCTCAGTCCGTTGAGCGGCCAACTTTGGCTCAGGTCATGATCTCGCGGTCTGTGAGTTCGAGCCCCACGTCGGGCTCTGTGCTGACAGCTCAGAGCCTGGAGCCTGTTTCAGATTCTGTGTCTCCCTCTCTCTGCCCCTCCCCTGTTCATGCTCTGTCTCTCTCGGTCTCAAAAATAAATAAACGTTAAAAAAATTTAAAAAAAAATACACTAGTTCGATTTGCCATTTTTAACCAGAAATACTGTGTGTATGCTGCGGGGATAGAAGGGTGATCAGGATTTTAGAAAACATTTCTTTTTGCTCTCACTGTCTGATAACAATATTTGTATTATTTAATTATTAGAAAGCACTTGGATTCCAGGTAACAGGGACCTCGAATTATGTGTAAAATAGCAGAAAATAGGTTCGCGGTGGTGAGACGAGAACCTTTTCCATATCGGAGATACGAGTCTGAATATTTGCAATCTGGCACAGTGTTAACATTTGATGCCCAATTGTGACACAGTGGCTGACGTGTCTTTAATAACGCGAACTTCTAGTGTGTTCCCTTCCATCACTCTCTGGTCAATGTAAGCGTATCAGAGCTCCCGCTGAATGGCTGAAATCTTCAGGAATCATCCTTGTCTCCAAAGATCCTAACACCTGCAGGTTTATATCAATAGTTATTTTACATAAGTGCATTACAGCTAGACCGTAAGCATTTGAGGAGAGAGCTGCCTGTGTGTGTGTGTGTGTGTGTGTGTGTTTCTTGTGTCATTCATGGTGTGAATGTCTTCACTTATTCATCCTCTGAGCGAGTGCAGCAAGACTGAACACTGGCCCAGGAGTCCAAGGGTCCTGCTCCTGCCAACTCCGTCACTATAAATCAGTGAATTACTTAACATCACAAAACTTTCTCACCCACCAGAGGGAGGTATGTAAAATATTAATGGCGTTATTAAGATTGAAGCTCTCTTTCACCACAAGTGAGAACAACACCTTAATCGTGTACTTTTGTTGTAGGAGGGACGGAGGAGGGGGTCATGGTTGTTATGCGACCAATAATACGTGTCACTTGGTCCACGAGTAAGCGCCAACTGTCCAAGCGCCAACCAGGCCGCGTTCTGAAGTGCGACCTTGGACAAACTTTATCTTTGCTGGCGCAGCAGAACTGTGGCCGTGGTCAGTCTTTTTAAAGAATGACAGCAGGAAGCGGAGGCACTTGGAACCTTGGCGGTCCCATTTCCATATCAATACTCGGGCTCTTTCAATGATAAGGAACTTCAAATTAATGCTGGGGTCAGGGATCTGGAATCCTGTAGAAATGTCTGCACAAGTCTTATTTAACTCAATCAATATTATGTAATATCAAAGTTTAAAAAGTTAGTTAATGGCTTTCTGAAATGTTCCCAACTGAATTTGGGGAGATAAGAGGGTGAAAGGGGGGAGGAAGCATAGAGTTGGAGTTAGCAAGAACCAGAAAGAAGGGCACCTCAAGGAGAATGTGTTTGTGATTCAAAATACGCCTTTGATAGTATAATCCATGCCCGGGAAAGAAAGCTTCCCTATACTTTTTTCTCAGTATATTAGTAAGATTCTGCATGTTAATTTATGTATGGCAATCACCTATGAATTCAGACTCATTAAAGAAGAGAATAGAGAGAATTAGCGAAAAGTTTGTTAGATAATTTCCCAACGACCTGTATATTATTACATATAAAAAAAATCAGGATTTGGATAAAATAAATATTCCTCTACTTCCTAATTCCTTTACATAGGCTCCACTAAAGAGCTAAGAATGATTAGTAATTAGCATAACACTATTTTTATGTAAATGATCCTTCTAAATGCTTCTAAAAACAATTGTGTTCTCAATGTAGTTAAATTTATTCCTATACTCTTTATGGGATTAATTCTCAGAGTAAACCCTTTATTCGCATATAAAAGAATATATCAACAGCAACTACTTTTCTGGGTCTGGATTAACCCCATATCTGAAATATGAAATCAATACTATTTTGTTATATTACTGTTGCAAATTACATCATGGATGCCCTTTTTCTCCATTACAAAATACGTTTATGGGAATACGGTAAAAAGAAATAATGATTTCCAGATCCTAAAAATAACCAGAAACCTTCCCATACGGCATAGGTTTTAAACACCTAAAAATAAAACATGTTTAATGTAGAGATAAGCTCAAAAGGCAGGAAAAGAAATCCATACCATTTCAGGAATAAAGGCAAGATTTGAACCAGGGACACAAGCACTTGAGCTGGTGTTGTAGGTGCTCTGATGGCCAAGGACGCCTGAGGGGACCAGCCAAGACTTTGAGAAGCAGAGCCTGGGGACGGAGCAAAGGTGAGGGCACAGGGCCAGCCGTTCAACAAGTGATTCTGAATCTGTGGCCTGGACAAGACTCTACATTAATTCAGGACTGGCGGAGGCTACGTTTTTGGCAAAACAATGAGAGAAAACACGCCCCCCACACACACACTAACACAGGAAGTAAACAAGACCCAGGTTGAGAAAATTAAAATAAACATTAGTCGTGGTCGGTGTGCCCGGCACACACAAATGGGAAACTTTTCTGAGTGAGCGTTCCCACGGGATGTACGTGGAGAGAACACCTAAATCCTCTGAAGGGGAATCTTGTAGCAACAATGACAAAGCACACAGGGATCCTTCCTGCACCGCAATCAGCCTTTAGAACAGACCCTGGGGGAAAGCTCAAGGCTTTCACATAGCAGGACAATGACCAGAACATGGGGTCCCAGACGGACTCCTCCAGGATCCCCAGAATTGTAAGTCAGATGCAAAATACAGATTAAAGAGTCATCCTGGGAAAGCTCCTTTTTTTTTTAATTTTTAAAAATTCATTTATTTATTTACTTTTAATATGAAATTTATTGTCATATTGGTTTCCATACAACACCCAGTGCTCATCCCAAAGGGTGCCCTCCTCCATACCCACCACCCTCCCTCCCCTCCCTCTCACCCCCCTCAACGCTCAGTTTGTTCTCAGTTTTTAAGAGTCTCTTATGTTTTGGCTCCCTCCCTCTTTAACCTTTTTTTTTTTTCCTTCCCCTCCCCCATGGCCTCTTAAGACTGCTGAAAGCTTTTACTAACTTTGGGCCTGCGGGTTGAACAGCACTCCCACACCCCAAGCCGGGAGCCTATAGAAGCTGCGGGATGTCCCTGGGCCTGCAGGCACTTGGCCCCCTGCAGAGGCTGTCTGATTCCTCCTGCTCTGCAGGGATTAGAAGGTGCTTTGCTCCAGCCCTCCTCCCCAGACCATTGAGTGAATTCCAGGAAAGTCAGTGTCTTTGCAACACGAGGAACTTAGAATCTCATTGTATCTTCCGCATCTGCTCATCTCATCATTTTGTTGACCCGCCACGTGTGTCCATGGAGGCCCACCGACAGGAGACCTGGAGCAAGGTCAAGAGTGAAGGTCACACGTGAGGCCTCCATGGAGGAATCCGCCCTGTTACCCTATAACGAAGCACGGGTCCTAGGACTTAAACCGCATTGCAAAACTGGAACATTAAAATGGGAGGCTCTCGTGAGTGCGCCTCCGATAACAGAGGTGGGGGCCAGTTACCAGGAAGAAGCCAGAAGACCCTGAGCCTATAGCAGATCTACCTGCTGGCGACTGGGAGATGAGAAGGCCCCAGGGCCCCCCAGAACCCACCCGTGACACCATAAGGGGCCTGTGTGCGGACACGCATCATGTGCGGAGTCCTGCAGCAGCTGGTAAGTAAGGGACACCTGTCACTCCCCGTTTCCTCCCACTGTACCTCACTCCCCCAGGCGGGATGTAGGAGCCAAGGAGTGTGCGGCTCATTCACTGAAAAAAACTGTGCTAGGCCGTAGTATTACAAAGTAAAGTAAAAATAATTAAATACATTATTTTTTTTAATTCCCAATAAAGAATAGAACCTGTTGAAAAGGAGAAGGGTGCCTCTGAAGAGAACAATATCGCTAAAAAAGAAACAACCATCACTGAGCTGAAAAACTCCGGGAGCACCAGGGTTCAGGGCAGAAAATAGAAACCTCGGTCTCCGGTGGAAAGGACGCGATGGTAGAGCCTTGAGGTCACGTCCCCCCCCAGCCCCGATCCTTGGTTACACAACCCCTGCCTCCACAAAACCTTCTCTACCGCACGAGGCCGGTGATGGGACAAGAGAACTTCAGCAGAGCCAAGAAATACCAAGATCGCTTGTGCTTCTCAACAGTCCTCCCAGCCTCAACGGGAGAGGCCAGCCTCTACATCACTCCTGGTTGCTTTTTCCTTCTCACTTCACAGCCGTGAATTCCTTCTCATTTCCAGCTCCGGTTGCAGGAGAACGAGGGTGAGACGGCGTTTCGCTTTTCGCTACTTTGGTGGGGAAAATGCACATTTGATTTCTGTTCTATTGACTCGATCCAAAACATAAGAATGTATAATATATAATATAGATTATATATATTATATTTATGATATATAATATAAATATAATATATATAACATACATTATATATTATATATGATATATAATATAAATATATAATATAGTATAAATATATAGTATAATATATAATATAAACATAACCTTGGGACTTGCCCTACATCCATTTTTGCTCAGTATATTTCAAGTTTGTCCCCCTTCTCTCTGTAATTCTTCTCTCTCTCTTTTTTTAATGCAATAGAAGGATCAAGATTTGGAGAATGGCCACAAGTGGACCTCCATCTCCTATGAAAAATGGGTGTTTTTATTCTTCAGTTCTACTGCTAGAACATATAAAAGGCAATATGATTAGAGAAGATTACAGGCTTCAGAATGAGTTCGTACTTTAAAATCAGAAATCATCCTAATGAAGAAGATAAGAAGAAATCTCAAGCCGCCAGCGGGAGCGAACTAGGGTGCCGCTGTAGAGCTCAGATATTAGAGTCAGTTAGGAAAGTTGGAGAAGGTTACATCATCAAGGGCAGTTTCAGAGTGGTGTCACCCTGTAAGGTATGTCAGGAAGACAAATGAATTATATCAAATGAAAACCCAGAAAGAGCTGATGCTGGCAGAAAGCATTGATAATGGCAAAGGCGTGATTAAAAAAAAGAAACTAAAGCTTTTTCAGCTCCATGGAAAGGAAAAAGGAAAAGAAAAAAAGAAAAAAAAGTGACTCCATTCCTTGGGGCAGATGTGATGTCAATGGATCCAATAACTTTGCTCGACCTAGAAGAATATGAAGCAAGGTTGAGTCACTCTTTTCTACCATCAATAATTATTGAATCACCCAACAATACTTTGAAAGCATGACGTAACCTGGAGTTGAGCCCTTGCTGTGCTCTTCTAAGTTTACATTATACACATCGACTCGGTTAACTTCTGAACCTCATGTTTTTATCCCATAGTTTTTTTTTTTGCTGTTGTGAAACAAGACTATTATGAGGTTGTTATGGGGAAGAAAAACCATGTCTAAAAGCTCCTGGTGGAAATGAACAATGTGAGATTGTCAATACTATCTATCTGCTTTCCTCCTTGTCAAGAAGAATGTTCTTTAAATTCTGCACACTGGGACCTATATTATCAAACAGTAACTCAATCTCAGGTGAGGAGCTACCAGGAGAAGGATTCATGTAATTTTACATATTTATGTAGATTTTATGTATTTATGAAATTTCTCCTGGAACACTAAAAATCATAGACGTTATTGCAACATACATTACAATAACCATTACAAGTTACAATAATCATACAAGTTACAATAATCATTTTTGATTATGTAGAGAAGGACAAGCAAGAATTGTTCATTTTTATTTTCAAAGGGCAGAATTTAAGAATCTACAACATCCAAGCAGATTAACTGGAAAATGATCTCAGAATACTTTTGGTGCTTTTTCTCAAGGGGCATAAGAAAGAAAGCAGTAACTGAGCATTACCGTGTCGTCGGAACAGGGTCCACTGATCTAAAGTCCTATTTCTTTTTTGTAGGGTCCTAAACAACGAGAAAATGCTGTAGACATTGAATATCTCACTTTTTTTTCTCATTAAAGACTGATTTCAACGTCATTTGCCAATATTTAAGCAAACTATTAGCTTGTAGAACAAAATTATCCAAAGGGTTTTGATGAAGACAACATTTTAAAATTGAGTGTCAGTTTCCCAAGCAACGAGACAAGATCTTATATTTATTCTGTCTCCTCTGCATTCACATCAACAATCTTGATAAAATGATGCAAGTCTGACTTTATCAAATATGGAAGTTATAAAAAAAACCTGTGGTAGATAATATTCTGAAGACCGTTATTACTTTAATACTTTAAACTAGTTTAAATATTAAAAAGGCAATAGTTAACGAGGGGGGATTTGTAATTATTTTTCTATACCTGAAAATATTATCATTTAAATTGAGGACAAAATTAAAAAGATATTTTAAGGATCCAGTCCTTTTCTGAGAAAATTATTAAGGGATGAGATCCAACAAGAAGGAACATGTGCAATGAAAAATAATACAGACAGAAAATCTGCTTATTATTACAATATGTAAGTAATTATGTATTATTTGGAAAGCCATCCCAGGTAAATATATATTTTTGTTAATATTGCCTCGTGAAGACTTAGAACTTTTAACAGAGCAAATATACTGGGCAGTTTTTAATTGTTGGATATCAAACATATATTCCTGATTTCCAAAGAGATCTAGATTTAAGGGGGGGGGGGGAATCTGAATAAATGGAGACTTACAAAACCTTTACTTGAAGATTTGAGTTTGTAAAATAGAAAATAGAAGAATAGAAGAAAATATCAATTTTCTTCACATTTTTATGCAAACCTTCCCCCATTAACTCTTAATCAAGACTTAAAAAAAAAAGTATCTGACAGGCCGCTCCTAAAATGTATACAGAGGAATAAATATGTGTAGACAAGTAATACGATGTACAAAAATAACAGCAAATAGCCAGGGCTGGCCCTAGGAATTACCATAACACCTTATAAGAAAAAAAGATAAAATGATTTAAGGAGTGTAATATAGCTTTGGAGCAGGTAAGCAGGTTGGTGGATGTATTTAAGACACAGAATTGTGTGTTCTGAGAAACTGGCATATTGTGGAAATGGCAGCTTGAGTCAGTGAAAACAAGCCTAATTTTGAAAAATTGGTGTTGAGTCGATTGGTTATGCATTGAGAAATGTTGATTCCCAGCCTCTTGCAAAACATTCATGTACACGTACACACACACACACACACACACACACACCTTACTCTGGACATAAATACCAAAGATAAAACTTAAAGTTTTAAATTTTCAGGAAATATAGAATAATATCTATGACTTCTTATGGGGAAGTTATTAAATGACAGGAAATCAAAACATATATGTAAAGAAAACTTTGATATATTTCACAGTTTAAAAGTTAGAAAAGGTATCATAATCAAATTTCAAATCAAACATCAACAAAATGATAAAGAATTTGTGTGCAAGATAAAGAATTGTTGCAAATGTCATCTTTCCAACAAATAGTATCTTCCGACAACAGAATGGGGAAAAAAAGCATGCAACGTTAAAATATCAAGTTTAGGCTGTCATATGGAGAAGTGGGTATTTCTGCAGATTGCTGAGCGGTTGTAAATTGGTGCGGCATTGGGAGATAATATGCCGGGTCTGGTCTGCCAGGTGTCGTAGGAGAATGTCATGAAGGAGAAAACGAAATTCCAATGCTTAGGATTAGTTCCAAATCCACTAAAAAATCAGTGGATCGAAAAAATACTTTCATTAGATCGATTTCAAATTTGAAACGTTTATATACTATCACCCAATATCCATTTCACAAGAACTTTTTTCACCTTTATCCCGAGACACATTTGCTAATAGTCTCGAAAGACATTCACACACGTGTTGTGCTTTTTAGGTCATCACAAAACACTGAAAAGATGTGTAAAACTTCATCGCAAAGAAAGCGAGGAAAGACAATGCGGTTGGTACAGGAGTGTCATGGAAGGCTGCTCGGGAAGGTCAGGTGTAGGTGCATTGACTCGTGCATGGCGATAAATTAAACACTGTTGAGGGATGGAGAGCCAAGTTCAGGACTGCCGCCTTCCTGTCCGGCAGGTAGGGAGCCTGGAAGTCTTCACTCCCACCCTCAAGAGAGAATCACCGAACAGATAATCGGCCGATCTTCTCAGGTCCAACAGAACACGAAGGCCACGGGCGAAAACATTGGCCCCCACATGGGAGGGCCAGGAGAATGCAGGGCATTCCAGATCTCCTGCCTCATGGTTTGCTTGTCTGGTCGTGAAACGTTCCCATCCCACTAAGCATGATTGAGTGCTGCCCCCCTCCCCACCATGCCCTGTGCACAGCCTTCCCCGCGTGTATCTGCACTGGGCATACGTATGTCCACATAGAGAAATGCTTACGGAGACGTATCCGTTGTCACATAGTAAGTGGAACGGCGTCAGGGGGCATCTGCGGCCATCTGGTCAAGAAATACTTTGCTTTGGGGGCACCTGGCTGGCTCAGTCAGTTAAGCATCCAACTCTCGATTTCAGCTCAGGTCATGACCTCACGGTTTGTAAGATCGAGCCCCGCGTCGGGCTCTGCGCTGACAGCATCCTGCTTGGGATTCTCTCTTCCTCCCTCTCTCTGTCCCTCCCTTGCTTGGGCTCCCTCTCTCTCTGTCTCTCTCTCTCTCCCTCTCTCAAAATAAATGAATAAACATTTAAAAAGAAGAAATACTTTGCTTTCTCTCACTGTGGTGGTGTAGGTTCTCAATATCTCCATTTCCGTCCTGCGTCCAGAATCCACGCAGGCAGTTGCTTGTATTGGAGACGTGACAGGAGTGTGGGCTTTATGGTCGGATGCACCACATTAGTACTGAGTAGCCACAAGACCAGGCAACTGACTTAAGCACTCTGAGGGCTCCCAGCTCTTGCTGCCCTAAAGGTGGACTGAAAACGAAGGTGGGCGATCGTCTCCAGTGGATGCTCGTAGCACTTAGCTCATGATATGTGCTCTCTAAATATCAGCCTTTATGAATTATTAGCGGTACCGTTCACATTTGTATTCCAAACTATGCGTTTTGAAACCAGCTCATAGATACCCAGTAAAATTCTTTGTTAACTTTCAACCTAGGGACGCCTGGGTGGTTCAGTTGGTCAAGTGTCTGACTCTTGACTTCGGCTCAGGTCGTGATCTCACGGTTCATGACATCAGGCCTGTATTGGTCTCTGTGCTGACAGCGGGGACCCTGCTTGGGATTCTGTCTCCCCCTCTCTCTCTACCCCCCAAACCCCTCTCAAAAATAAATAAGTAAACTTAAAAAAAAAGGAGACAAAATGAATTACAACCCAGAGTCTTCCCACTGGAAGAAAAGGCATTCTTATTCTTCAATACTTTTATTCTAATGACCTTATCATCACTCCTCTTGGTGCCAGTCTGCTCTGAGATGCCACGTCACCCAAGTTGATAAGCAATGACGAAGTCCTAGGTCTGAATTATCCTTCAGTTTCGCCTCAGATTGATTTCACATTATTATTTATGTACTTTCATCTATCTGTCTACACAAGACTAAAAGCAATGCATTCCTTAAAGTCTGAGAAAGCGCCCCGATACAGGACGGCCGTGGTAACATTACCCCGAGTGTCATTTCACTTTTGATTGTGTCCGGGTCGGGAATCGAGCTCGGAGAGTAGTTAGAGATTTCACTGGGCACAGAATTACTTCATTATCCTTACAGATGCTTGATGCTATTTGTCAAGTTGCCTCAGTCGCCCTGGGAAACACACATGAAATCCAGGGCCGATTGTAAAAATCAGTGAAAATCTGTCCTTATCCTACAAAGATTGATATGGAAGAAGAAAAAAACAAAACAAAACTCAAGACAGACTGTCACAAATGCGCGGCTCAGGAAAATACAGCAATTTCCTCACGAAACGAGTTCACCTCAACTTGCCCAAATTTTTCTAGACAAATGCCATTAAAATTGGCCAGGACAAAATGATTTTTTAAATCACAAAATAGCATGGTAATATGATTTTAAATGAAAACTCGCATTCCTTGCAAGTTCCAAAAAAAAAAAAAGTGAAAAGTGTCTTCCTTGACATTTATTTAAAAAAAAAAAAGAAAGAAAAAGATCACTTACTTAAGTGGCGTCATGTTCTACGAAATTCTAGAGGGGGTCAGGGAAGAAAAATGCACGTTGGAGATGCTGTTGGGGTCAGCAAACACTGTATCTTACTTTCTATATTTTCTTTCTATTTTCTTAACACCATAATTGAGCTTTATTTTTTCAATAAATAAATAAATAAGCTTTAATTGAAAACTAACACCAATTTCAAAATAGACTCCAAAATTGCTGCCTAGGTTAAATATTTTTTTTTCCTGAAATGTAGCTCCACTCCTTGAACTCTTTCACCCTTGTCTTGAGACTCTTTTTTGTTTAGGTTGCCTTTTTCGGTATATTCCCTTGGTGTTATTTCCCTGGGCTCCAATCCACAAATGTTTTTCCTTCTTATTAGATGCACGATGGTTTAAACATCTGGATTCTGTCCAAGTATTGTACATATTTCACCTCTAAAAACAAACAATAGACGTTTGTCATTTGCTTTGAAAACATTGCAGAAAAATGGCTCTTTTTAAATAAAAGATGACATAATTTGTAATCTCCTTCATGCCTTAATTCTAGTGGAAAATTCCCACCTCCATACAGGTTTTGCCTAGAACCTTGTTGGTGACTTATGATTTTTGAAGTGATGCTCGTTTTACTTACTTCTTTGGTTTTCGCTTACGTGATTAATGTGTAATTTTTTCCCTTCAGGGGAGAATTAAGCATGTCAATATTTTCCTGTTTGTTTGCATTCTAAAGCCTAATTTGATATGAAATGTCTTTAAAGATATATTTTCTTTGAAGATTTTGACTGAATTCAAAACTTGCTCCTGAATCCACACAGTCCATTTGGAACACTACTGTTTTTAGATCCTTGCCTGCGTTGAATACGTGATATGTTCTGCCTTCTCGGATATTCGATTCCTATTAAAACTTCTAGTCTTGGGGTATTCATATTCCACATAGAATTAAGAAGATAATGTTCATGATTTGTGGTCTATGAAGCAATGACTAGTTTTCTCCCTTGATTGAATGCTGAAGGAAAGGCACTTAACAAGCTGCGAGCACCATTTCTTTCTTTTCACGCTGCCAGTGTGGACAGTGTTAACAATGTTTTAATACACAAAAAGATAAAAGACCACAAAATAATTTCAAATGTGGGTTCCATTCTACACCAGGGTAGGGGAGTGTATATTTGGGAGGAGAGAAGGAAGGAAAGGGCAAGATAGAAAAGATTTGCTCTTAGAAGTAATTTTTCTTTCAAGTAATGTCTCTGAAAATTTCTCTCTCCCGCAGGCAATTTCTGGAAGAAATTTGCATAACTGCAAGAAGCTAATTCCAAGGACTGAGTCCCTACATTTATGGTCCTATTGAGTGAATTCCATGTTGGTGTTGGTAATTTTTAAGGGATAAACCTGGTCTGTGCAACTTGCTCATTATAACAGTCAGTGGCTGGTAGACGCCAAGGCCATGTGACCCTCTAATGGCTAAAACTGCTAAAAATAAAAACAATGTCTCACGGAGTCATAACTAAGAATTGGCTGGTTTTCTTAGGAGTAGTGTAGACATTCCTCAATTAACTGGGGACAACTGACCTGTAATCCTCTCGGGTCCCTTCCAACAATAATTCTGGAATTTTAAATTATTCCCCAAAACTAGCCTTGGGATAGGTTACTATTTGTGAATGGAGTCATTCTGTTGAACTGTTAGCTCATTTAATTCAAGACGAAACTGGAGTTTGATCATCACAACAGCCAGCAAACTTTATATCCATAGACAGTATTAACAAAGATGAATAAACGTGACCCAGAAAAGCGTGTCGGTGGCCACAATGGAAATCATGGGTAAGCATGTGAAATGAGCCAGAGCAAAGTTTTTCACAAACCTAAAAACAACTCTAAGTGCAGTGACATGACCAGAATAGTAAGCAAGAACGAATATCACTAGTAAAATGACCACACCGAGCTGGTTTCATTCACGTTCTCCATCTAAATTTCAGAGTAATCAGAAGTAGATTTGATTTACACAATTAAAAATTTAAGGGAAATACATCTTGCTTTATGTAAAAATACATGAAAGATATACACTGGTAATGAATTAGAATTTTGAAGACGCTTCAGGTTGAAGCAAACAATTTAAAGCTGTGAAAACATTATATAATGCGTGTGCATGTGTGTGTGTGTGTGTGTGTGTGTGTGTGTGTTCTGTTTCTCTAGAGAACCATGACTACTTTGGACACAGAGTTTTTCGTTAATAAAACCTTGGACACAAGAGGTATCAAGACCAGTGCAAAAAACATCATTGGATGTGTTAAGATTATTATAGGGCGCCTGGGTGGCTCAGTCGGTTAAGCGTCCGACTTCAGCTCAGGTCACGATCTCGCGGTCTGTGAGTTCGAGCCCCGCGTCGGGCTCTGGGCTGATGGCTCAGAGCCTGGAGCCTGCTTTGGATTCTGTGTCTCCCTCTCTCTCTTTGCCCCTCCCCCATTCATGCTCTGTCTCTCTCTGTCTCAAAAATAAATAAACGTTAAAAAAAAATTTTAAAAAAAGATTATTATAATGGTTTCCTTGACATGTAGCTAAAATCCGTGTCATTCAGCTTTCTAATAGAAAGGATCCCAAACTAAGAAAACGTACCCATATGAATACATAGACCAGAAGAACAGCCTCAGAAATTGGGTTTATCTTAAGAACGTCAAGGTCCTGGCCTTCGTCAAGAATATCAGGATATAGTGTAACTGCCCCCCAGAGCAGGCGCCCCTTCTCTGTCACGATGTCACCTTCTGCTTCTCTGTTTTCAGTGGTAGAAAGCTCCCTCTGTGAGGTGAGGGCATCTCTTCTCTATGCTGGTGCCGCTGCCCCAGCTGTAGGCCCTCAGCCCCGGCTGTGGGATACAAAGTGGAGCCAGGAGACACAGCGCTTCTTCCCATCGTCGGAGGGCCCGCCATCACCAAGAGCCAACGTGCCTTCTCGAACTGCCAATACGTGCCGGCCGCCTTGCCAGGAATGAATTCTGGGATGGAGAAAGCAAGGATGACCGAGGCCCGGTACTTGCTCCCAGGGCAGCTGCAGGGAGACCCCAGAATGCCATCTCTGGATGTGGAGTACCACCAACCAAGTAGCGGCCCGGGTGAGAGAGTGGAGACTCTTCTGTTCCAGGGCCCCAAGCCCACAGTCAGGAGGCATCACGATGTCCTCATCCACGTCCCAATGCCTGTGCCTGCTGTCGGTGCGCTCTGGCAGGCTCCCACCTTCTCACCTGGAATGCCGCCACTGTCCTCCGGGCTCCGGCGTTGACCATCCCCGACTCATCCTCCTCACTACAGGCTTTGCTCTTCCCACCATCCCTCTGCCGGAACTTTCTCCCTGGCTCTTCCCTGCCCCCAGGAGCAAGCCCACATTCCTCTCCCACACGGTAAAGGCTTTCGCCGTCAGGCGAAGCTGACTTCCTCAGCCACCTTACACCCTAGAACCCAGGGCCACGTGTTTCCTTCTTCTTGGAAGCCCTTCTGCCTCCAGGGGCCCCTTCCTTATCCATCAAACTCCTATTCACCCTCAATATTCAGTTTCAAGTCACTTTCTGTGGGAAGCCGTACCTCACAAGCTACCTCCACTCAGGAATCGGTTGAGGCGCGGGACAGAGGTGAGGGTGTTGCAATCCCGTCAGCAGATATCAGAGGGAAGGGGGCCGCCGGGATCACAGGGCAGTCTTTGCTTTTAAAGCTTGTTTCATCACTATTGCTCTGGCCTGGGCATCCTGACCCGCCGTGAACACCCCCCGTATCCCTTCTGCTTCCGCCTTCCGTGATGTCCGCTAAACATGGGTCTTCCTAGTACTTTGACTCCTTTCTTTGGGAAACACAGTTTTCAGGCATCTCTTCCATCCCTTCCCTCTAATCCCCCAGCCCACGAGGAGCTTCCACCACCAAAGGGCACAGAAGCAAATCCAACCACTGGGAAAGCTCCGATATTGGTAAGAAAACACAACGAAGGGCCTGCCATCACGGATGCACTTTCAGCTCAATATTCCCACAGAAATTCCTTATCTCACAATTACAGTCTGCATTTCCTTAACATGGTGGGAGATCACACAAAATAATCGGTCCCGCTATGTTATCAAAATACCATGCAAAAGATAAACCCCCAATCAAAAAGGTAATTAAGACCTAAATCTAAGTATATTCAATTACCTCTCAACACTGCTGTTGTAATTCTGGGAATTCCGTCCTGAGAATGAGCGAGAGTTCAGCTCAGATTTTCTCTAAGACATTAATACGGGAGAGGGGACGGTTGGCTGTGAATATGTGCGTTCTCCCCTTGCCCAAGCCCTGCAGCCGCACGTGGTCCTGGGCAGATGTGCACGGCTCCTGCTGGTGACACTGGTGCCCATGTGCGCACAGGCAGATCCGTACAAGGAACCGCATCTCCCAACGTCTGCTCAGCTGCTGATCGTGTTAAGTGGAAAACAATTACAGTGCCTCCGTCTCTAATGCGGGAAACTAATGACAAGGAAAGACCGCAGGCATCGGGGATTATGTTTCTGGGAAGGGACGGCCAGATTGTTCTGTGGTTCTTAAATCATAACAGAATTGATGAGGGGTGAACCTCCTAAGAGTCGGCACAATGGAGCTAAAAGTTAGGGAATCCAAATCTCATTTGTACTTGTGGCTCTGTTGTTTGTGTTTTCAAATCTACAGCCATCAAAGAGAATAACCACTGTTGCTTAAAGAAGGACTGTGGAAAATGAAAATTGAAGATTGCTGCACACACTTCTTTAATCGTTAGGTTTAGAAGAAAGGCTGTAGGAATTCCCTTCAAGAATGCAGACATTTCTGGGGCACCTGGGTGGCTCCGTCGATTAAGCATTCAACTCTTGATTTCATTCAGGTCATGATCTTGTGGTTCAAAGGTTCGAGCCCTGCAGGAGGCTCTGTGCTGACAGTGCTCTGAGCCATCAGCTTGAGATTCTGTCTCTCCCTCTTCCTCTCTCTGCCTCTCCCCTGTTTGTGCACTCTCTAAACAAACAAACAAACAAACAAACAAACAAATTTAAAGAATGCATAAGGCACCTGGCTGGCTCGTTCATTTGAGCATCCGACTTCAGCTCAGGTCATGATCTCAGGGTTCATGAGTTCGAGCCCTACTTCAGGCTCACTTCTGTCAACACAGAACCCACTTCAGATCCTCTGACCCCCTCTCTCTGCCCCTTCCCCACTTGTGCTCTCTCAAAAATAATAAATAAGACATTAAAAAAAAAAGAATGCAAACATATTTCTCAGAGAGAGAGGCATGAGATAAATGATTTCTTGTCATAAATAAATGATGAAAACTTATAGATTAGCTCATTTTAATGCTCATAACAGAAGGACCCAAAGATTATAAGTAAAACTTGCTTTCTTAACTTTTTTTTCTGACTATAAAGATAATCCCTATTCACTGTACGAAATCTGTAAAGTACAGAAATTGCCAACAGAAACGTTGCTATTTTGAGCTTTCTGTTGGTCTTTTATGCTATGTATTATGTCTATATGTTTGTTCACAAAATTTCACTCGGATTCCACCTTCAGTTTTGACCTGGGTATTATTACTAACACTGATATCAGGCATTTTTCTGTGTAATCGTTTATATTTTAACCCAAGAGACACACTGACAGCCTCCGACTTCCTGTAAAAGATGGAGAGTGCACCAACAAAAGTCTGGAAAATCTTGGCTCTCAGTCACTACAATGCAAAAATGTGTTTTGAGATCTTTAGATGAATATGTTTTTTGTCATTGCCCCCTTTGCGAAGACTAATGCAGAACTGCGTCCCCAGACACCACCCCTGCTCCACTCCTACGTCTTGTGACTGAGAGCAGGTGCATGCACGACGATGGACATGCAACCGTAGTTTGTATTTTGGTTTTGATTTTGTCCTGCATTTGCTGGCAGACTGATTTCTCTGCTGTGGCCCTCTTCACAACCCTCACCGGTGCCCTGTGTGTTCTAGCTTTCCAGAGATGTTCCACATTTATCCAAAAAAGCTCACTAGGAAAGGGAACCCAGTGTACTGTTGGTGGGAATGCAAGCTGGTGCAGCCACTCTGAAGAACAGTGTGGAGGTTCCTCAAAAAAGGTAAAAATAGAACTACCCCTATGACCCAGGAACTGTACTACTATTTACACATTCAAAGGGGCACACGCACCCCAATGTTTATGGGAATGTTATTGACAATAGCCAAATTATGGAAAGAGCCCAAATGTCTACCGACTGAAGAATGGATAAAGAAGTTGTGGTATACACACACACACACACACACACACACACACACACAATAGAATATCACTCGGTGATCAAAAAGAATGAAATCTTGTCATTTGCAATCACGTGGATGGAGCTAGAAGGTATTACGCTAAGCGAAATAAGTCAATCAGAGAAAGAGAAATACTATATGATTTTACTCATATGTGGAATTTAAGAAACAAAATAGATGAACACGTGTAGGGGGAGAAAAGAGAAGAGAGAGAAACAAACCACAAGAGACTGTGAACAGAGAACAAACTGAAGGTTGACAGAAGGAGGCGGTGGGGATGGGCTAGATGGGTGATGCACTTTGTGGAGGGCACTTGTTGTGATGAGCATTGGGTGTTCCATGTAATGAATCACTAAATTCTACTCCTAAAGCCAATATTGCACTGTATATTAACTAAAATTGAAATAAAAATTAAAAGAAAAAAAAGCTCACCAGGCATTTTTCAGGGAAACCTGGCTCCCTTAATAGGATAGCCAGACTCAAAGCTTCCAAGTGGGGTGAGCAGCAGTACAGGGAATATCCCCATCAGGGAAAGAACATGGACTTCACAAACTGGCCATTCTCTGGTCCTGTTTAAAATCCCCTTTTGAGGATTTCACACCATCGACTCCCACCCTCCTGTCTGGTCTCAGACACAGCCACCGTCCTTCACCATTGTGGCCCAAGCAGGACATGAACCCTGATGCCTCCATGAAGGAGGCTTTCTTGGCAGATTTGGACTAGAGAAGAGAAGTACAGTCAGAGAATCTGACAGATGGCCAACAGCCACCACTGCACTCCAGACCCTTGTAGCCCAGGCTGCCCTCAGCTACAAAGAACACGTGACCATGATGTGGCCAGGAGCAGGGATGCAGAGAAGGCTCTGCCCTTGGGACCCAGAGCAGAGGGTGAACCCCGGGCTGAGGCTGTGTTGGACAACAGGCAGATTCTGCTCCCAGCACAAGCCCTCGCACAACATCAGGCATCGACATTAGCTGCCCAGCATGCAGTGGGTGGAGACTGACCCTGACGGCAGGCAGCACAGTGGCCGCTGGGAGTCAAAGGCAAGCAAGGACACTGGGAAGGAGCCACTGGCTCCCAGACTTGACAATATACACAAGGAGGAGTGACCCCACAGGGGATGACTGTCTGTGAGGACGCAATGCAGCGGCAAAACCCAGCCTGCTGAGCACACAGACTGGACTGGCCCACCCTGCCTCCCACAGGTGCCTAACATGCTCGCTGGTAGACACAGATGGTACTTTCTAGTTGCTACTCTTCTTCCATACATGATGTCTAGAAGTCAGTTAAATATTAAAGGAACCTCCCAAAAACAAACCAAGGGATTTATAAAGAAAAAAAAAAAAAAAAAAAGCTAATTGTTAAGAGAAAAATCAGTCAATAGAACCAGATACAGAAATGACCCAGCTGTTAGAACTATTAGGTGAGGACTCTGACAACTATGGTTTATGTGTTAATAGAGCCAGTGAAAAGATAAATGCACAAACAGAAGGCAATTGTCAATGGAGAGAAGGAAATCATTTAAAAAAAAGACATGAAAATCAATTCCTGGAATAAAAAAACCCATATCATTCTGAAATGATACATTTCCCTGACAAGTTAAAATCAGGACTGATTTTATTTTCTTTATTATTATTATTATTATTTTTCACATTTATTTATTTTTGAGAGACAGAGTGTGAGCATGGGAGGGTCAGAGAGAGAGGGAGACACAGAATCAGAAGCAGGCTCAGGCTCTGAGCTGTCAGCACAGAGCCCGACGTGGGGCTCGAACTCACGAACCGTGAGATCATGACCTGAGCCAAAGTCGGATGCTTAACCCACTGAGCCACCCAGGCACCTTAAAGACAGATTTTAAAACCATATATATAAGATCAGTAAATTCTCAGCAACAGTACAAGCCAGTTCAGTGGAACGGAGATAGACTTTTCAACAAATGTTGTAGAAAAATTGGACGTTCCTATGCCAAAAGGGTAACCCTCAACTCTTGCCTTACGTCTGTGAAACACCAACAGCCAACATCATGTGTAATAGTGAAAGACTGCTTTCTGTAGTCTGAGAAAAGGCCAGGATGCTTGCTGCCAACACTTCTATTCAATATTGTACTGGAGGATTTAGTCAGATAATGAGGCAAAAAATTAATAATAATCATGTAGATTTAAAATAATGAAATTGTTCTTCCTTACGGACACCACGATTATCTAGGTAAGAAATCCCAAAGATTTAGTAAAATAAGTTACTGGAGCTACTAAATATGAGCTTATTAAGGTCACTGGATATAAGGACAATATAAAAGCTGTATTTCTACAGACTAGCAAGGAATAATTAGAAATTAAAATTTGAAGAATACCATTTATAATAACTTAAAACATGAGATATTTAGAAGCATGCCTAAGAAAATATTTCTGCACTCGTGTACTGAAAACTACAAATATTAATGAAAACAATTAATGCTTCCTAAATTAATGGACAGGTAAGCCATGGTCGTTGACTGATATCATACTGTTAGAAAGTCAGTTCTCCAATTTTTTTCACTTAGCACAATTTTTTTCGTTAAATATTGTTTTTATTGTTTCTATTTTTTATCATTTTATTTTTTTCATCATAAGTGTACTCTTTAATCCCCATCTCCTATTTCCCCCATCCCCCACCCACCTCCTCTCTGGGAACTCTCAGTTTGCTCTCTATAGTTAAGAACCTGTTTCTTGATCTCTCTCTCTTGTTCCTTTGCTCATTTGTTTTGTTTCTTAAATTCCACATATGAGTAAAATCATATGGTATTTGTCTTTCTCTGACTTACTTCACTCAGCATTATACTCTCTAGCTCCATCCATGTCATCGTAAGTGGCAAGATTTCATTCTTTTTATGGCTGAGTAATATACCATTGGAATAGTCATTTCCCATTGATTTCCATTTTGATGACTTTGTAATTCGGTACTAGCAGTCTAAAAGACATGATTTTGGATTTGATTACAATTTCTGATTTCCCGTTGCTGACCTGGTCACCGTGGTTTTATCTTAAAATGCATGTCGTGACCAGTGACCAGCTTTTATATTCTGTAACCCCCCAGTGCCCATTGAATAAATTGCCCCCTTTGCAGCTCTCTGTGCATTGATCTGAACCTACACAGGCCTTCTATTGGTGACTGAGGTCTATTCATCTCCATTCCAGTGAAAATGCGCCACATGAGTTCTCCATCCAGATTCGAACACATCTTTTGTCTTTCTCATGCATTTCCTTCTATTTTGAATACTTGATTGACACCCTCACTTATCCCAAGCCTACCCATCCTTCAAAGCTTAGTTCAAGGTTAAGTTCTTTCAAAAAGCTCTGTTCCTAATACTTCCGTAGCATTTCTGACTGCACACCCACAGTCCTGTACCTTCACAAGTATCTGCTGAAGTGAGTGGCACAGCATCCTTGGGTGAACTTGTTCAGGAAAAGGCTGAACAGAGTACAAAGAAAAGCGAAAAGTTTCCCTTCATGTGAACGGCTAGGTTCCAAGCCCATAAGAACAGACAAAAGAGACAAACAAAAAGCTGATTATTCACATTCTCATTAACTAAAATTCTTTCATTCAGAACGTATTCTCCCAACTCAAACGGCAATAAAAGGAAAAGAATTTCCTCTCACTGAATAACTTGAAAAAATATGGCAAAGCTGTTTTTGACTTTAAGAGCTATTTTTAAAAGTTGACAAGAGACATCATATCAAGTAGTGAGTTTCAACTTTCAATTGGAGAAGGTTGCCAATCAGAAAAAAAAAAATTCTCAGTGTCATAAAATAACTTCTGTGTGGTAGAGGGAGCATTTCAATAAAAACACATTCTTGTATTGAAATGGTTAGCATTACCAATATAAATCTGTTTTTCCCATCAAAGGTAGGAGAGAATTGTCATTATTTAATGGAAAAAAGAGTATCTAAAAGCTATTTCTACATTATCTACATTTGAGGCTGAGATTTTGCATCAATTGCCTTCTTCAATCTTCAAAAATAAGTTGTTTGTATAATTTAGTCCCTATGTGTGTTTTTAACTTTCAAGTTCTTCCAATATTGTCACTCATTCTTCAAGAACA
This sequence comes from Lynx rufus, assembly GCF_022079265.1. Classification (NCBI taxonomy): domain Eukaryota; kingdom Metazoa; phylum Chordata; class Mammalia; order Carnivora; family Felidae; genus Lynx; species Lynx rufus. The sequence continues at coordinate 2,466,175 of NW_025814889.1, forward strand.
GCAGTTTAAAAGGAATTCGGAGTAATTACTAGAGGAACTATTCTTTCCAACCTGACTCGATGAGCTACAGCTCAGATTACCCTAAGTTATACTAACAATAACTACATTTTTTGACTCTATGTTGATCTCTCTGTGTGACTTCCAGCTGGAAGGTCATATCACAGCCTCAGAGGTGACTTCTGGGAGACGTGGTCTCTGCAGTGAGAATCTGGACCTCCCTAGAAACCACTGCTGTCCAGGGGAGAAGGGCTTCCCTGAAGAGTGTATACAACACATATCATTGTATTTGCACTAACCCTCCTCCTTCATGGTACCCCAGAGAACAGACATAAGTTAAACTGTTTAGAGTTATTTCGTGTTCTAGAATTGCCTTTTAAGTTTTGGATTGCTGCCTCATGGAATGCACACTGAAAATAAGGACATATGGTTCACACGGAGTATGATGTTAGGATTGAAAATGGTAACATTGATAAAATGATGAAAAACTGAGAGCTTTTCGAGAGGAGCCGAGGTGCAGGTAGGGTCATGGGTGAACCTTCTTTCAGCCGTATCCAAAACCAACAAGACAACACGTGTCTCCCATGGGACATTAACTTTGGTTTCATTGTGACTTCACTGATGGGAAGCCTGAAGGAAAAATCCTTACTTACTTACTTACTTACTTTACTTACTTATTTATTGCTAAGTACTACGTACGCTTTATATTTACGGGATTATGTCAAAGATTGAAAATAACGTGTGAACTACCATGGATAATTTTTAGGAGTTTACAATTGTCTACTTAAAGAGAATAAAATACTAAAATTCCAGGCAGTACTAGATGAATTAGGATTATGGTTCAGAATATATGTTTACTACTGTGCTTGCTACATCCAGTGTGGTCCCTTCAGAAGATCCTTGACAAATCTTTATTGAATAAATGTAAAACATGGTAAAGGTTCAGATCCATCACAGATCACATTGTCTCACCCAAAAGCCAATAGAATGTATCATTTATTTCTCTTGAACTCTTCAAGGAGAACAGAATAATAAAATCGAGTGGCTAAATGTTTTTAAAATAGAATTACAAAATGAGGGAAATTTTAGAATATTCAACTTAGGTGAGAAACAATTCTGGAAACATTTTCAAACAGTCATCAAGCATATAAAGATTTTTATCACCTTTGAATACCGTCTGTAATGTAGAGAGTATCAAGTTACCTTTTAAAATGCAGACTATCGGCGTATTTTATGTTCAAGGATCCTTTGGGATGATGTCAGTCACTCCAGTGTGTCTCCGCAGAAATAGTGCCCTTACCAGTCTAAAAACATTACAATTACACATAGTGCTAGTCTCAAATTGCAAGTAAGCAGCTCTGGTCTTGAAAATCTCTACACTGACAGAAATTTAACAAATTAATTTCTATGGATTTTGCCACTTTAGCCCAACACTTTAAAAAAAAAAAAGTTCTACAACATAAATACCTTTTTGTAATGTGGATGGTTGGGGTGATTATATACAGTCAAATGTTCTGCTACATGTCTGTTACGTCCAGTTCTTTCCACACGGCGGGATGGCGTTACAGGACAACGAGTGCTCACAGCATTCTTTCAATGGCCCTGGTCACAAACCCTTAAACCAATACCTGATTTCTGCCATTGCCCTTGGGAATTCACAAAGCTCTAGCCTGCTCAGCCCAAGCTCAATCCAGCCAAGAGCACAGGAAGCTCACAGCCCTGGGGAGCCGGAGGCCCACAGGCCAAGGTGAGTCTTCTGCCTTTGATGGGCCCCCGGGGGCACCCTGTGCACTTCTCAGAAGTCAGACAGAGCCGGGCCTCTCTGCTCACGTCAGTGACACCCCTATTTTGGTCTTCTTGATTGCCTGTCTCATCTTCTGCATCCATGTCTCCTGGTTTCTAGAACCCCATCTCACACCAACTACCTGCATGGAAGCCATGGTCTCAGTCTTGCCTTTCACGGAAACCCAGCGGAGTGAGCACAAGGAGGGGCCCTGGAGAGGAGAGCACAGCAAATGACATTGGGGTCCACCTCTCCACTGCCGTCAGGTGGCTGGCTTCACTCAAGGTCAGTGCGGTCCCTCCACATGTCTTGGCAAATACTCTGGTGAAAGTCCCCAGAGGTTAGGGCATCGGAGCACCGCCCTCCTCATGCAGACTGCACACGACTGTCTTCCCTCAGGGTTCTTTGCCCTCTGTCCTATGTCCCAATCTTATCCCTCTACTATAGGCCACCTCGATCTTCCACAGAACATCACCCTGGGCCACCACTCGGGTGATGTCCTGCTAAGCGGCCCAGGATAACAGAGAACATGAAGGGCCCTGAGTGGCCTCTAAGAATGTGTTTGCCAGACAGTGGGGGGAAAACAGAGAGTACTGTAAACACTCACACACCCATCCCCAAAAAGTTTCAGTGAAGTTTTCAGTCGAAGGGCCGGCAGCAGCCTGACACACGTCACCTGATGTGAAAGTGATGTGTTCAGGCTGGAACTTCCCAGCACGGAAACAGGGGAGGGCTCTTCATGGAGATCAGATTCAGCACCCTTGAGGACATCAGTCCGGCATTCACTGGATGACTGAGAGTCCGTCAGGTTTGAGGTGGGCACAGCCAGAGATGGTGCGGGTGTCCTGCCGAGATGTCACTCCCGTTCCAGCCTGCGGCCTCATGGGGCGGTCCTGCAGCTGGTGGAAGAGAAACACATTCAGCGTGACCGTGCTGGAGCCAGCTGAGAGCGGACACCACCACACCTCCGTTCTGCAGCAGAGGGGCCGGGGTCCCGCAGGACAGGGGCTGGGGAGCCTGAGGGTAAGAACTGCGCACTCGCATTTCGGTGGCTCAGGCCGTATGCTTCCTGGGGACAAGCCGGTGAGGGTGGGTCGGGTGCACGTGGACTCTTGGGAGTGGGAGATGTTTCGGTTGGTTGGTCCGAGGTGTGGAGGGAGCACTGACGCCTCGTGGCCTCCATTCTGGGCCACCCCACAGCTGGCTACGGGGGAGGGAGGCGCGGTGGGAACCATGGAAGCCAAGCGGGGCCCCTGTCACCACCACGTCGAGCCCCTCTGCTGAGGGTCCGCCACCTCTGTGTCCCCAGAAGGGCGTTTTCCCCGCAGGAGGCCTGGCTGGGTCCCGGGGCACGATCATTACATCCCAGCGCGGGGTCAGAGTTCCTCCGTGGGGACTGAATGCAATTCCAGACGTGGGTCTTGCCCTGCCCCACTACCCAAGGACGCCCGGTTAGCAACAGCGCCCAGGAAAAGGGGGTGCAACACTGTGCCTCTGGCCGGATGCCCGCTTTGGCTTCTCGTATGCATCACACCCATCGTAAACCGCTTGCGACCCTTTCAAGCAGGATGCACTTGAACAGTGAATGGACGGTTGATGTCCAGCCTCCCGTTCCCAAGCTAGAATAGCGGATCTCGGAACTGAGGACGGCAGCGGGGCGGCCTCTCTCCCGGTCGCTTTCAATGACAGACACACTCACAGCTCCCACCCCAGGTCTTCTCACGTTCCGCCATAACCTCCTCCAGAGCCACGAGGGTCCGGGCTCAGTCCGCACGCAGCTCGGCTTGTAGGTACCGGGGTTGGCACCCCCTGGGGGCGGCTTGTGTGCAGGTGCACGTGCTCGAGGCTCGCGTCGGACCCTGCAGGGCGTTCGGGGTGCATCTAAGAGTTCACGTGGAATAGACACACTTTTGCCATCGTCTTTAAATGCACCCTCTCGTTGACTTTTCCAGGGAGCCTAATTTCACCACCACTCACCAATGTACCACCCCCACTGTCCACTCTGAGCCCAAGTCCTCGACCAGGCTTTGTTTCAGGAGAGCCCAAATGATGTGTCTCCTGGCTTGGAAAGAAGTGAAAAATGATACTGCTGCATTTTTGCCTATACTGATGATCGATATACTATAAATCCCAATATTTCACATTTTAACCAGACAGGTTTCATTGTCATTTCCATTTCTTACCAGCATCCCAGTGGATAGCTTTCCTGGGAATATTGTCAAATGGTTCATATTATGCTATTGAGGGGACACGTTTATTATTGGGTAGGAAGAAGACAGGAGATGCTATGCTCTTTAATCATCAGTGTGGGGGTGATAGATGTCTGAAAGTGAGGGGTGGGTATATAGACACAAAGTCAGCTAGAACACTGTTGAAACATGGACACAGTGCCGATGTCTCTGCAAAAGTATTTTCCATCAAATTGGAAAATAAAACCAACCAATGTCATAAACAGTGTGTATAATTCAGTTGATAAATCAACTGCACTGAGACAACATGGAAGAATCTGTCCTCAGCCGGCAGCCTCTCCCGCTAACCCGCTCGGGTGACAGGATCTGTGTTAGGACTCCCAGGGACTGGTGGATTTACAGCCTGAAGCAGGAGTCCCCATCACCCCCTCCAAGGAGAGGAACGCTTTTAAATGTGAGGGTGGTTCCAGTTGAGTACATTAGGCTTTAATTGGCATGAAATTATACTGGTGCTTAAATATCCCTGCTCAGCCAAAGAAAAGTCACCTGAATTTGGATTTGAGGTGGGGAAAAGATGAACCTATCAGAGCAGGGGAACTAAAAGGTATATGTGTTGGGGGGTGGGGGGACAAGCGGGTGAAATTATGCAGAGCATCTACTCCTAAAAGGCCGCGATTAAGCATTCATCATGGATGGATCAGGCTCTCCTCACTTCCCACGTGTCTCAGACCCAAGATCAGGGTGAAAAGGAGATTGCCTTCTCCTTTCAGATGCTTCTCTTCTAGAGGGCGGTACCTTTGGTGAAGCCACCTGCTTCCTGCAATCTGAGCTTCCCGCTGTGTCTTTGGAAGATGGGCTTTGCGCAGCAAGGAAACTCACCTGGTTACTTACAGAATTTGATCAGCATCTAGATAAACCCTGTAGGAATGTGAGATTAGATGGAATCAGACCCCAGGTAAGAACTCAAGAGAAACCAACAAGGAAAGACAGAGACAACACCAGAACACCAAAGAAAACGTGAACACGCAGTATAGCGTGCGTCACGTTAAACGTGGCATATTAACAATTTGAGTCATGAAGCCAATATTGCCCATCTTATACAGGAATTCAAACGTAGTTCCAAATGCGTTGTGCCTCATGCTAGGAAGCATACCTATCGCCTATGTGTAAAATGGTATTAATTGTGTGTAGCTTAAAACACAGTCACAGTAACCATGGTACTACCAAAAGCATTTCTTTATGTCTGAAAACAGAGGGTCCATTTGGTACGAAAAAGTATGAAAGGCAGCTGGTGTTATTTATTGGTTAAAAAACAGTGACTGCATCCGATTGTTTTCTATGGCATAACCATGAAACTGATGACAACATGGTCCTTCTCTTCACCCTCCAAACTTTCAGAGCAAGCGTGCGATACAATTTTCCCGCCTTCTCATTAACCTGCTATTACCAAGGCTCGGCATCACTGTACAGAGATGAATTACAGTGTCCGTAGCTGAGTAGGTCAAGTGAATATGACCCGCACAGATGGAGTTAGAAATCTAAATTTTAAGGGGAAAAAATATCGCAGCGGACAAACACAACACAGGAGCCATTTTAAATGACAATCATCAAGCTTGGCGCCCGTCGCGGGTTTTGTGGTTACTACTGAACATGTCTTCAAAAAATGTTGCACCAATTTTTCTGGCAATAGAATCACTTATAGAAAAAAAAAATTCCGCATCTAAACTTAGTTTCCTTGGTGAATGTTAATTTCTGGAAATTTTTCTATTTATTATTTTCAACAAGAAAATAACCACTACGTTAAAAATGTAGTATTTGTTTAACAAACAGGCCACGTGCGAAATGAAATTTTATAATGACTTTTGACTGTAAGGTTTGAGTGTGTAGTGGAAATGTCAATGAACAGCCCTTAGGCTTTACTGAACTTGCGATCTCATTAGCGAAGAAAACCAGATTCAGATATTTCCAATTACACGGAGATGCCTCACGCACTCCAGGATTTGTCTCTGCCCTTCTCCCTTCTGTATGGACCTTCCCAGGGAAAGCGCAAATCTCATTCAATCCCTCTGATTATTTTCTTTATTTTATGTTCTTCCTGTCTTTGTTTCCTGATTTATCATGGGTCGCGGTACAAGGTGGGCAGTGCTGGTCTGCATGGACGTGGGACAGACGAAAGCTTAGGGGTGTGACCCAACATGGCCTCATTTCTGAACAGTGACCATGATAAGCACCGGTGGGTTCATTTGACACGTTCCAGATGTGCCAGTCTTGGTGCTAGGTTGTTTTGTTTTGTTTTTAATTACTATTTTTTAAATTTTAATTCCAGTTAGTTAACATACAGTGTAATATTGATTTCAGATGACTTCCCTGCATCACCCAGTGCTCATCATGACAAGTGCATCCTTGATCCCATCACCTAGTTCACCCATTCCCCCCCATCCCCACCTCCCCTCTGGTGACCACCAGCTTGTTCTGTATGGTTAAGAGTCTGTTTTCTTTGTTTCTCTCTCTCTATTTTCTCCCCCTTGTTTGTTTTTTTTGTTTCCTAAATTCCACATACGTTGTCTTTCTCTGACTTATTTCACTCAGCATTACACTCTCTAGCTCCAATTATTTTGTATTTAAATAAGAAAAACCAAACCAAGGAAAGTGAAGTGATGTCCCCAGCTCTTAACTGGATTGAAGGCAGAGTCAGGATAGGTGCTAGTCCCAGTGCTGAAGGGTCCCCAACACCCAGGTACCTGGAGCTTCTCTTTCATGATACACTTGTCACTGGTTCGCCGCATCCCCCAGAGGGTAGAGCTAAAATAAAACTATTCCCTTATTGGTATTTCTGAATAATCAAGATAATTAAGAGAACAGATTATACTGATAGCTTTTCACTTTCCCTTTATTTTTGTTATGATGCTGAAAAATAAAACAATATAGAAGAAATGATATGAGAACAACACCCCCTTTGCTGCCTCCTCAAGGCAGACAACTCTAATTGTGTCTGAATTAGTTCTTCCGGGAGTTTCCCCAACAGTCAATAATGAATATTTCCCACGATTTGAGATCTATCACATTATTATAATAATATTTATAGATATCCTGTCAGGAAACACAAGGATAACAAGTCAGTTGTGCCCTAGCCCTAGCCTTTTTCTCTCAATCCAAGTTGGTGACTCTTTTGGCTCTTGTTGGATACTTCCTATTTTCTGACGGTTGTGACTTTCCTTCATATTGTTAAATATTTATATTTATTTTCATATCAGCTTTTATAGCTTTTGTATTTTATATATTGTTTAATTCTAAAAGAAAAACTTATAAATTTGTTACATTATTGTAATTACGTAAATATTTTTCAGGGCAGGGTCAAGTTCTGTTCCATGGCCCTCATTTCTCTCCCCATGAACCTCTGCCGGGAACCCTGTAAACCCAGGGAACATGTCCCTAGCATCTTAAAATACATCATTCGTTCAAAACCATGCCTTCTTTAATTTGTGACTCAGGTAGACTAGGTTTTCCTTACGGTTTTCTTTCTCCTTTAGATTGTAGCCACGAGGTGTCTACACCATTTGTTGTACCTGGAAGAGAAACGGTGTTTAGTTCAGGATACCATAGGTGTTATTCCACTTCTATTTAATGTCATTGGATGGCTTGGAGACCTTCTTCTTTGACCCAATGCCTGAATCGCCCAGCTCACTGTATTTCAGTGCACAAAATCATCCAGGACTCTCCTTTCACTGGTCCTGGTAATTTCAAATAATTTTCTTATCCTTTTTTCTGCTGAGAGACCACGAAATAATTTCCTCAGAAGTGGTGCCTGAGAAGGAGAGTGTCTCATCCCATGGATACCTTCGACTACCTCACTGACCAGTGATTTGGCCTGGTGTCAACTTCCAGGCTCACGTTTTCCCTCACAACTTGGAATGGAAAGTGTAGGTGACAACCCGCACGAATGTCCAGTACATCCGTCCCTGGAGTTCCAAGATTGAAATCACTGGAAATTTTCCAAGCCCCCCCCCCAATCTCTGGGTTTATGCAGGTGTGTCATCTATGTGCCCACAGGCAACTATCTGGCCCACAAGTGGCATCCTGCGTTGGCTCTCCTTCCCTTGGGCCCGCCATGTGCTATGTGTCAGAAACCACGGGGGCTCACCTGCTCTTGTGGGCTCATTTTCCCAATAAACGTCAGAGAATCTGGTCCTTCTGCCTGATGCTGGGCCATACGGAGGGGGTGTCAGGGCACCACCGTTCTTCTCTCACGGGTTTTAGCACGTTCCGAGATGCCCATCATCTCCGAAGCTCCATTGTCTTGAAACCAAAGTGAGCCACCATCTCTCTTGCCTTTTGAAGCACTTCTTGCCTATAAGAATCTTCAATTCTTGGGGCGCCTGGGTGGCGCAGTCGGTTAAGCGTCCGACTTCAGCCAGGTCACGATCTCGCGGTCCGTGAGTTCGAGCCCTGCGTCGGGCTCTGGGCTGATGGCTCGGAGCCTGGAGCCTGTTTCCGATTCTGTGTCTCCCTCTCTCTCTGCCCCTCCCCCGTTCATGCTCTGTCTCTCTCTGTCCCAAAAACAAATAAACGTTGAAAAAAAAAATTTAAAAAAAAAAAAAAAAAGAATCTTCAATTCTTCATGCAGACGCATTCCTCAAGACATGCCCGCATCAGTTACAGGGACCCCACTGCAAAGAGCTATTATATTTGCAGGTCCAGGAAAAGGCGGCTAATGTAGGTAGGGGTGACGCTTTATTTGAAGGAATGAACAGTGAATATTGGACATTAATTATTTCCTTTAAGATAAAGTCATGGAGGGGCGCCTGGGTGGCTCAGTCGGTTAAGTGGCCGACTTCGGCTCAGGTCATGATCTCGCGGTCCGTGAGTTCGAGCCCCACGTCGGGCTCTGTGCTGACAGCTCAGAGCCTGGAGCCTGTTTCAGATCTGTGTCTCCCTCTCTCTGACCCTCCCCCGTTCATGCTCTGTCTCTCTGTCTCAAAAATAAACGTTGAAAAAAAAATTAAAAAAAAAAAAGATAAAGTCATGGAACTTGAGTCATTATTAAATTTGGAATATTGCCTATTGGGAAAAAGGTATTTAGGGAATTTAATGTTTTTAGGTGAACATTATATTACTTAATAAAACACACATTGGGGTGCCTGGGTGGCTCAGTCGGTTAAGCGTCCGACTTCAGCTCAGGTCATGATCTCGCGGTCCGTGAGTTCGAGCCCCGCGTCGGGCTCTGGGCTGACCGCTCGGAGCCTGGAGCCTGTTTCAGATTCTGTGTCTCCCTCTCTCTTTGACCCTCCCCTGTTCATGCTCTGTCTCCCTCTGTCTCAAAAATAAATAAATGTTAAAAAGAAATTTTAAAAACACACTGCTAAAGGACAAGAAATGTATCCTGAGAAGCAAATACTATTTCCAGACTTCAAAATCCAGAGAAGACAGGATAATCAGTATGTGCTTTATTTTTATGATTTACCAACACAAATTCCCATATAAGTCTAAAAAGAAAACAACTTAGTTACTAGAACAGCCTAACCAACTGGAAATCAACAAAGGACAATGGTAATTAAAGCAACAAGAACAATAAAACACGTATCAGCCCTTCTCTGCTGACTCTAGAGTCTGTCCCCTCCCACCCTCCCATGGTCCAACCCACCTCCTGGTACATGGGGCAACACCATACCCCTCAGTGGCATCTTTCTCCTCACGGGTATGTGACGTATGTGCTGGCATCTGCAACCTGAGGTGGGAGAGGGGAAGGAAAACAGGGATGCATGTATACAAGTATATGGATGTATCATGTGATGAAGGTTCACCACAAAGCCTTAAGAAAAGTTTGGTTGATTCAGGTTGAAAAGGACCGCACACAAAAGACTGAACCCTAGCTTATGTGAAGATAAAGTCTGTATCAATCAATGGTGTGTATATTTGATTGCAAATATAAAATTATGGAAGGAAACTATACTCCAATAATTATGTAACCTTGGTTGGAAAAGAACGGCCTAAGAATTAAACAAAACACAGAAGCCAAAAAAATCCAGAACAGTGAGTTTCTTTATATAAAACTCTTATGCAATATCATGTGAATTTGAAATAATATGGCCAAGGAATAAATGGCAAAAATATTTGTAGAGTATGGCATAGCAGAAGTGTCCTTAATATGTGTAGAGTTCAGCAGACATGATAAGGAAATAGCACATTCACAATAAAAATATAACAATTTAACAATCTTATTATAAAGTCAACCTTTATAAGTCATCTAATAAACGCCCTCGATAAACAAAGTGGTAAACAAAGTGATGCTTAACCCCAGATTTTCTCATAGGAAAATTAAAACATAATAACAATACCAAATTCATAAGAATATGTAAACTTTAACATTTCTAGAAGGCAGTAGCTGTAAATACACAAACGACTGATGTCATGTGTGGCTGCTGAATTAGCCATCTCTGAAATCCACCTCTTTGGGCTTTTACTGGATAAAATAAGAAACTTCTTACCTTTTTTTTTTTATTTAAAAAAAATTTTTTTTCAACATTTATTTATTTTTGGGACAGAGAGAGACAGAGCATGAACGGGGGAGGGGCAGAGAGAGAGGGAGACACAGAATCGGAAACAGGCTCCAGGCTCCGAGCCATCAGCCCAAGAGCCCGACACGGGGCTCAAACTCACGGACCGCGAGATCGTGACCTGGCTGAAGTCGGACGCTTAACCGACTGCGCCACCCAGGCGCCCCAGAAACTTCTTACCTTTGAAGCCATTTTGAAATGGATATTTCCTTTCATGAAGCCAAACGTTCTCTCAGAAGTACTTCTCGTCACGAATAGTAGAGAGAAAAGTAGGATCTTTGCAGAGTTAAGATTTTCCCTCTAGAGCTTCTGAAGGGCTTGGCACATATATATATATATATATATATATATATATACACATACATACACACACACACACACACACACACGTGTGTGCATCTTGACACCATGTCAACATGTTGAGATGAAATTAAACACCAGTCACCTCCTGGCTGGGTCTGTGCACTGTTCTCGACGTGAACACGTCATTCACACATTGGCAGCAGAGAAACGGGGAGTGTTTGGAGGTTTATTGGTTCTGGCTGTGAGATAAAGGGAGTTCAGGAAAGCATTGAAAGAAAAGTCAAGTTTTAGTAGAATAGAGTAATAGGTTTCCATGCTCTTTTGGAAAAAAGTTGAGTGAAGTCAACTCAAGGCAAGGAGGTAGAAGGGCTCTAACAAAGAGATATCGCTCAACCCTGTGGAGAACATTCTCCACTACGACAGTCAGTCTTCATCTCCAAAACGTAAGCCCCCTGAGGGCAGGGATGTTTGTTTCATAGAGGAAAAGGAAACATGGGAAATAGCAAACATCAATAGTAAAAGAATGCTATAAATCAAAAGGTAAATAAATGCTATAAATTAAAAGAATACATATAATCAATTATTGTTTTAAACATTTTTCATCATTTTACAGGTCCCCACTGCTTACAAAAAACAAAATAAAACAAGATATGCATGTAGAGGCCAACTGTTGTCTCCCTTCCCTATTTTCCTTTTTTGATCTTAGAAATGTTAAAAGTGAATGGAAACATTCTTAACAAAATTCAAGAGTTTCTCTTGAGTCCATGTAGATGTAATTTTTGCAAACAGCCATCAGATATCTGAAAGTATTTCCATTCTCTGTCTAAAACTATGACCCACAAGCCATGCTTGGCTCTTTTCCCTATAAAATCCTGAGTGTAGCCTTTGTTAATTTTCTACGGAGGGCAAACTTGGTTCCATGCAAGGAGTGTGTTTCACTGAAGGGCAGCAAATGAGTTAGAAGAAAGTAATCCTTTGGAAATATATAGAATATTCGGGGTATTAAGAAACAGTTACTTGGTAAGAGAGAACAATCCAGACATTTTACTAGTTAAACCCGACTAGCGAATTCTATTTTCACCGGTGATTTAAAAGCTAAAACTATCACTCAGAAATGTTGCAAAGAGAGAAGGGAGGAAGGAGGGGAAGAGGGGAGGGAATCTCTGGAGTAGAACCACATGAGAATGTCTCTGGAAGACCTGAAACCACAGAGGATGAGGTATATGAATTGAGATAAATGAATTTTCAGATAAAACTTTGGAAGCCGAGTCTTCACAACACAATGAAAATCGGGTTTCCATTATTGTTGGAAGCCCACTGCTCCATGCCCCCATCACACCCGGCCTCCGGCCTCCAGCGCAGATTCTCACGGTCCTGGTGAAGCTGGAGACCCTTCCCCGTCATGTCCATCCTTCTTCGACTAAAGGAAGCCTGAATAGATTACGCCACCAAGTTAACAGTGCTCATTGATGGTCAACTCTAAAACCATGAGTCTCTACAAGCAAGTAGAAATCCTTACTTTAACCGTCCCTCCCCCTCTTTGGGAATAACCCCTTGCTCCACAGTAGGAGCAGGTGCACTCCTAAATCGGGGAAGGGGGTAACAGAAGGTGACCCTTGTCTTGTCACCAGACTACGCAGCCCAGGTCCAGCAGAGTCCCCTGAGAGGGACCTCTCCCCACGTCTCAGTGGTAAATGCAGTGTCGACCTCGAGATATTGTGGTGACTTATAACTGGTTGAGGGAATCAGTGTTGGACAGTGGAAAGAGTTAGGATGAAAGGCTGGGAATAAGGATTCGTCACTAAGTATCTTGGTTTGGGTCCTCACCCATCCTCTCTAAACAGGATGATCTTGAAGGAACCTCGACGTGATTCCTGTACCTTCCTCAGAGCCCCGAGGCCGTCCTTGACTGCATGCTGCCACTGACTCCTTGCTCCTCCCAGAGAGAGGTCAGCTTAGCCCCTCTGACCTCCAGTCGAGCTATCTTATTGACTGGAGAAAGAAAAACCAACCTGATGCAAATTCATGAAACCATCTGAATGCTGGCAGCTGTCTCCTGAGTACCCAGAGCTGTGTCAGTACCTGTCACATGGAAGGGGTCCGCTCTGCCGTTGTCCTCAGCCACTTTAAGTAGACAATAAGCCACAGATGCGGAACAAGGCAGACAAGAAGGCTGCCACTTCCGTGCCATTAGGCTGTCACTGCCGGCAAAGAAAAAGGTCTCAAGCGGTGAGCTAATCATTTGTTTGTGGCACTTCTTCTCTGGGGTACGTCGTGTCACGGGTAGCACTGATATATTAAGGTAGGCGCTTTATGGCGGTGGCCAACTACAAAGCATTGATGTGGCTTTATCCTCACCAACTACGAAAATAAATTCCGCCCAAGACCTTGCGTTTGAGATTACTTTGAGGTCTCTCTCCTGAACTAGAAGCAGCCATCCTGACATCTAAGGACAGATTTACTCATATCAAAGATTCCATGATATTTCACAGAAGCCCTGTGGGTCTGCTCTCCATGAGACATCCATAACTGGTGAAAATTATTAAAAAAAAAACTAACCATTCAACATCTGGAAATTGTCCCATAGGTATACAGGAAGTGAGGGGACATTTGTTTTAAGAAATCCGCTAAAGTTCAGTAACAGCAAGACCTGGGTGCCCTGAGCCAGGACCCCCCTAACTTCTCCCAGCTCAGCAGACAGAAACGCCACCACCGGGGGGAGGGCTGGTAAGGTAGGATCCCCAACCACTCGGCCCCCAGATCAAAGGATATGGTGTCCCAGCAGGAGGGGCAGGCCAGCAGCATTTCACGTCTCCTCAAATTCGAGCCTCAGAGACTATATGCTCTGCAATTGTGGCTGAGAGTTTGGGGGTTCCCTTACTCCACCCCAACCCACACATGGAGTAGAAGGCCTACGCCAATCAGAGCAGGCCAGGAATGCAGGGGCCCTGACACCCCTGTCCCAAACACACCCGCAAGACAGAGGTTTTGTGCCAGGACAGACAAGCCAGCAGGGCAAGGCTCCATCACCCCCACCCAGTCCCCAACAGTGTGGCCTGCAGGAGCAGAGGGGGACAACGAGATCAAAAAACCCTAAGGCTCTCCCTGTAGGAACTGACAGTTTTTGCAGTGGAGTGTGGGGGATTTCAGGCCTGAGGGTTCTCTTGAAAACCACGGAGGACTTGGTGGTGAGAGCTAAGGAGAGGTCTGGAGGTCAAGGACAGCAAAAACATAAACCCTTTGCAGACTGGTTTGCCAGAGAGACCGGGCAAAAGCGAGAACGAGTAACATGACTGACTTCAAGGGGCGCCTGGGGGGTCCACTCAGTTAAACGTCCAACTCTTGTTATCAGCTCAGGTCTTGATCTCGCGGTTCATGAGTTCTAGCCCCACGTCGGGCTCTGTGCTGAAGGCACAGAGCCTGCTTGGGATTCTCTCTCTCCCTCTCTCTCTCTCTGCCCCGCCCCCACTCTCTCTCCCTGTCAAAATAAATAAATAAACATTAAAAAAAAAAGGCTGACTTCCAAAAGTACCCTTTCATGAAAGTGACATCAGTAACAAGCCACATTAGGAAATCTTAAGCTCTTGTCATCCCCACAGAAACAAGAAAACGACAGCCAGAGACTGGCTACTATATACCAATGAAATGATGTAAACATGTCAGGCATGCTATGCAAAAATAGACTAAATAAATGTATACTTTGAAAATTTGGAGTGTAAGTTAGTGTACTGTATGTTTTTCACACCCACCTTGACATGTGCAGCAAGGAGGGAGACTAACAGTGAGACCAGCATTCAGGGTCCTGACGTCCAAGAGCAGCTGTATTCATGTTGCGCCTGCCAATCACTGTGAGAGCACACTGTGTCAAAACAATCCACTTCTCAAGTTTGAAGTACCTCAAAATAATGTCGTTGATTATAGTTGATTAAAACTGACATTTACTTTCAATTTATCTTTAGATCTAAAAATTATCAGGGATTCATAACATAACATTGAAGTAAAAGTGTTTCCTTTTTTAGATTTTTTAATGTTTATTATTTACTTTTTGAGAGAGAGAGAAGGAGACGCAGAATCCGAAGCGGGCTCCAGGCTCCGAGCCGTCAGCACAGAGCCCGACGCGGGGCTCGGACCCACGGACCGCGAGATCGTGACCTGAGCCAAAGTCGGATGCTTAACAGACTGAGCCACCCGGGCGCCCCGAAAGAGTATTTCTTGTGAAAAGAATATGTTTCTTTTGAAATTTTAAGGATCAGACTGACCAAAATTTGGTGAGTTTTTAATACTTGAGTAATGACTTATAATCACTCATACTTTGGCGAAACGTCATTTTCTTGGGTATTAATATTTCTATTTCAAAGTGTTTGAAACATTACTTTTACAAGCAGTCGTAAAAAACATCTTGGAACTTGAAATGTTTCATACAATAAAGAAATTATGACGGCATACGTTTTAGGAATATAAGAAAGGATCAGAATATGTATTAAATAATAGGAAAATCGATGCACAGAATACAAAGATTACTTTTTGAAATATAGTAAAGCTACATCTACACTAGACTAGGAAATGCTGAAAGTCTTAAGTTAATCAGAGACTCTGGTAATAAGGAATTGCTTTGGGGAAAAAAAGGGCTACATTTTATAATTCCCTGCCCCCTTTTTAATCAGCAAATAATTTCTGATTTTCTTCTTGGTAGCACCACTGAGACAGGTTCCTCTAAAAGCCTGGCTCAAACACAACGTGTTTGTCTTCAAGTTGTGGAGAGTCAGGGAAAGTCACGCGGTATGAGGCAAGGCTCATAACACCATGATACGAACACGACTTACCAGCTACAAGGGCAGTGCAAGAGAGGCCTTGTCAGGTTTGAAAAATATGGAACAGATTCGCCTAACGTGCATTTGAGACAGGCTTCTAAGCATGTATCCGCTCAACAAGCATCTCTGAACGTTTGCTATGTCCCAGACTTTGTTCCAGGCCAGAGAGAGTATCTGCATGTGTACCCGGTGGAATGAAAGGTAGGCCACAATTAGGCAGGAGTCGGTGCCTGAAAGAAACACTCATACGTAAACCAGCAGGCAATCTGGAGTTATGGGATTTTCAGAGCAAACACCCACACTTGTCAGAGCTCAGGGAGGTATATATCCGATGGATTGTGCCTGGGAGAGACTGGGGACTACGATGCACACAAGATAATTCCAGCTATGCAAAAGAGGCCGTACCAGGACAGCAGGTGAGTAATAGGTGAAAATATCCATTCATCCATCTAGAATGGCAGGGGAGAAACAAAATCCTGACACCAAGGAGAAGAAGCTGACGCTCAGAACATTGATTCCAGCAGCAAGGTTCAGAAAGATGATCTCAGGTGAAAAGCCTAGAACATGTGTTTGCTGCTGACTCCCCAGAGAGGCTGCCATAAATGCTGTTGACCAAGCAAGACCAAAATTTTCAACTTACTGCTATAAGGGGAAGGAGCATCTTGACAGTTTTCGGCGTATCCCAGAAGAGGAAAATAATAGGAAGATATGCTATAAGTATGTAGGGTTTCGGCTGAGTGATTTAAAAGCTGATAACCAAGGTGGAAAATTGGTTGAGGTTTCAGAGAATTTGCAGTAACAACTTTGGGTTGGTGGACACAGCAAGGTGGGGGGCTTGAAATGAGTATTGATAAGTAAGAGATGAGTCTTGATAAGCGAGCTACCTAAAACTTCCTTCACACTCTTATCTTCCAGGAGTAGTATCTCCTGGAACAGGCAGCTGTGTGACATTTGCTTGGTCACACAAGTGTTCAGCACAAAGTCAGGAAGTAGCCCTCGTCCCAGATCGTCCCAGATCACAGGAGCGTGAATGTACAGTTAGCCCAAAATTGCCTGCTTAGCATAGAGACGGTGAATTACATGATGGAAATTCTCAGAGTTAGGCCCACTGTCAGAGACAAATATTGGCACATACTCTTGATCCATCCTGTATTCCAGAAAGGCCACAGCAGTAAATCAAGGGTAGGAGACAGATACAGAGAGAGAGATGGAAAGATGAAGACAGAGGTATGGCCCTGGACATTGTCACAATGCCAGCTGGTGTTGGTAAGAATTCATGAAATGAACAGACGTCCAACCACTGAGCATGGAAAGCTGCCGACTCACATCAATAATATGTCTTCAGTCAATGGGTAGGGAACTGCAGGTGACTGTCCTTCCAGAGCTGGTGCAGATCTCCCTCCCTCGTCACCAGTGGGGATCAAGAAGGGAGCTCCTTTGGGGCAGTAGGTCCTCAGCAAGATGATGCTTCTGACACCAACCAGATGTTGGCCAGAGGAGTATGACCTCAACCTTGGAAGAACGTGATGATCAGCCAAACTCTCAATGATTCGTGTGGAAGGAAGCAGCTCTGAAAGTCTAGACATCATACAGACGAGAGCCCCACAGTGAAGGATAAATGTGATCATGCAGAGTATTGCCAAACAGATCAGAACATCCTGGAGTTACATTTTACGTCAAAAAAAAAAAAAAAATAGAACAATGACTCAGCTTACGGGCAACCTGTGTTCTATACTCTCTCCCATGAACAAAGTTTAGCCTTGAAAACTGGTGTCCTAAATTTTTTGCACAGACTGCTAATAACAAGAGAATAGTAACCCAAATTAATAATTAATGGCATTCCTTGGTCTACAATACAAGCACAAAGAAACAGAGACAAATTTAAGAGAAAACTCTCATGACTATCAAAATTATCGTGAACACAGGAATGACTGGCTAGTTTATGAAGGCAGAGAAAGGGTTGCTATGTGAAAAGAACTGAATTAAGTATGAACATGGCAAAGCAAAGTAAAAATATTCCCGGCAATTTTGCTGCAAATTTATTTAAGCAACTTTGATGATTGTCCTAGTTCTTCACCAGGATAATGAGAATGTTGAATTCAATGCTCACTATGTTTGCTTAAAAACCCAAAATATTAAGATCCAAATAGATACCCAAGACTTCTAGCCAGAACAAAAAAGAACAGTGGTACCAAGGGTGGAGATAAGCAATCCAAAGTAAATCATTGGGGAGAGGGATAAAACAGATAAAAGCCGTAAAATGGCAGTAGAAATTCTACTGTCAACAAGATATTTCTAAAAAATTTAGTCATGCCTTGAAAAATATTTAGGGCTCTGAGAATACATAAATGTTGTGAAGAAAGAGTATAGATTGGTGGTTCATTAAATAATCCTGGCCATTTTGCTCACTTCAGTGTATCACCAAGCAGGTATGAGTATGCCCTTCAGAGTTGAAAATAGGTATTTTGAAAATGTTACCTAAATAATTTTAATGCTTTCTCCCTCTCTCATTTCATTGCAAATCGGTAGTATGTGGACAAAAAAAAAAAAAAAAAAAAAAAAAGGAAAGAAAGAAATACTGCATCTTGGTAAGGTCTACAAATGGTCTGAGGTTTTATTTTCCTCTTGAAGTCACTAATGACTCAGTCAC
Organism: Lynx rufus; assembly: GCF_022079265.1. Lineage (NCBI taxonomy): Eukaryota > Metazoa > Chordata > Mammalia > Carnivora > Felidae > Lynx > Lynx rufus. The sequence goes on from NW_025814889.1 coordinate 2,484,462, forward strand.
AATTTCAAAGATGCCATCGGAAGACATGTGACTCCTGGGTCGGAGACCAAGGACTTTATAAACACGGCACAGCAAGAGCATCAGCACATTGTGTCTCTTCTCCTTGACTGTGAGAATGGCATGGATCCCCCTATGGACACCTGCACATAGTACGTTTCATTGGAGAAGAACTCAGAGCTTAGGGAACCCGAATGTTTTACAGTGGGCAGTAAGCATGCCTACCCTTGGCCCCATAGGAAGCACTACCTCTATCTTCCAAGACCTCTCAGCATGGAGACATCCTTGAACAGGTGGCTCGGAACAAAAGGCAGGTAGAGCTTGCTTGCAAGCTATGTGGAAACACGAGAGGCCCATGAGAACTGTCGTCCAATGTATCTTTTCCGTAGTGGATCAACAGCACTGTAAAAAGGCTTTAGTTATCTGATTAAGTTTTCCATACATTCACATTTGAACAGTGTCAATATTTTCGGTTATGACCAAGTCCATGGATACCAGTGCCTGGCAGAAGGTGAAGGAAACATGCTGAGAAAATGTTCATAGACGAAAAGAAAGAAAAATGTGTAAATCTGATACAGAACTTTTGAATTTGCCAATAACAAACTCGAATGTGATGCAAAAGAAGGATTCAGCTCATGTCAACTGGAAGGAGTGCAGATTTCACGCTTAGTGAATATAGCAAGTTGAACGGGGTTCCCCAAAATATATGTTCACCTGGACCCTCAGAATTATTCAGAATGTGGAATAATGACCCCTCAGGATGCAGAACAAGTCTCTGCAGGTGTTGTTAAGGTAAGGATCTCTAAAAGACATTGACCTGGACGAGGCTGGACCGTAAACCCTATGACAAGTGCCCTCACGACAGACAGAGGAAGACAGAGAGAGGAAGTTGATGTGCAAACAGAGGCAGAGATTGAGGTCATGGGGTCAAGAAATGCCAGACCGCTGGGAGCCACCAGGAAGCATGGAACAGACACCCTTTGGAGCCTGCAAAACTAGCATGCCCTGGGACACCTGGATTTTGGACTTCTGGTCTCCAGAACCGTGGGAGAATAGTTCCACAGCTCCAAGCTTGTGACGATTTGTCACTGGTGTCTTGTGGGAGGGGCTGGACAGTAATTGCAGTAGACGAGTTGAACTATAATGAGGACATGGCAACAGGGACGAGGAGGCACAATCACGCACCATTGTTGTCACTAATGAACAAAATGGCGGGGCGCTTCACCTGCTCCTTCCTTACAATAACTGTTTGGTGTCACTCGGCATGAGAGTAACACCGTGTACAACAGCTATTCATTCTAAGAGCTGAGTGGTGCCAAAAGTAATTAGCAATGCATTTGTCAAAAATAGCGTCTGGATTCAGGTGCCAGAATTTGGCAGGGGCCCTAGGATCACCGTGTTTTGTAACAACGTGGGGTTGTGTGTCAGAAAACACACTTACCATGTCTCGGTTTAAATTGCCTTCATTTTAGAGAGAAAAAAATATTGCATGTCTTTTTAAGTACTGTAATGATAGAGCATCTAACGGTTGCAATGTTTTCAGTTTTCACGGAAGCCTGCGAAAATAAGTGGGAATTATAACCCGGAATGGTACTTACTTAACGTGTTCCAGTATAATGCCTTGTAATCAAACTGGGAGCAAACATTTGGTATAAATCTTTCATTGTTAACCGTCTTCATGGGGCACACTAAAGACTATTTTCTGCTGATTTTAGTTTTGACTGGGACGTCCCCGTCAATCCGCACAACACGGTGTAGTCTTCGCTGGAACGGTAGGCGCAGAGCCCGTGAAAGCACCCTCGGAGGAGGGAGAGGAGGAGACCCCCAGTCAATCAACTACAACTCAGGGCTCTGTATCTATCGGTCCGGCTCTGGGCTCCACTATAGCTCGGCACTGCAGAGTCACAACAGGGTGGCCACGGCAAAAGCAGAGCCTCGACCGTTATTTACGAGAACAATTTCAACCATGTTCCCTCTTCCCCCAAATTGGATACACCCAGAGGAGCAGGAAGTGTCACTATTTGGAGATTAATTTGCAAATATCTTTCAAAGTTAAAAATAACGGGGGTGTTTTTTTGACACCACAATTCCATTGCTAAGAATTTAACACTATTGACAGTTTTAAGAAAAATTTCTTAAATCTCACTCGCGTGTCTCTGACACTATCCCACAGCAACTTTTTTTCTCCGTTTAGAGCACAGGTTAATACACTCTTACTGTGTTCTCCTGGTGTTAAGCCACATGACAGTCCGAGAGGCGTTCGCAGGACTGGACAGCATCTGCAAACTCTCTGTGAAACATCGCCGTCTCATGGGAAAACTCAGAATAATTCTCCATCCCTCTTGCAGACATCTTTCTAACACTCTGTTCTGAAATGGAAAGCTATGATTGGATGTATTCTTAGGCACCCAACTTCCACGCTGAGGAAACCGAAGGTGAGGGAGGCATTGCCCAGTAGGACACCCCTCCCTATAGATGGCGGTGTCTGCCAGGACCTCCCTTGTCTGTTCCCAGGAGGAAAGCCGTGCACCCTTGGGGTCAAGACGCTTAGGGTGAATCAAGGGGTAGGTAACACAGAGACATCTAGGAATTAATTCGGAGTGCATTTAATCCAGAATAAAGCTCATGTAAGCCCTTTGATTAGGCTTGCTTCTTGGCATTCTGAAATCTTAATTTATTAATATCTAAAAACAAAATCGTAGTTTGGCTGAGTTCCAAGAAGAAAGGGAGTCCCAAGTTCCACAGACGGCAGAAAATACGTGTTGAGAGGTGCACATGCTCACACAATACGCCATGGATTTTGTAACAGGAAAACGCCCCCAGATACCTACATGAACAGGAAATTAATAGGAAGCAGATTAAAGTAGTGGATGGTATAGCAGTGCAATAAAACACAACCAGCCTTCACGCGCGGGGAGATGATTGCACACGCGCTAACAAGAAAGCCTCCCACACGCACTGCTAAAGATAAGATAACACACATTTTTTATTTCTTTCTGTGTTAATAAGGAAAGGTATCTTGTGGACCTATATACAGAAAACTTCCAGAAGGACCACTTTGGAATCGTATACGATCGCTACCTTTGGGGAGAGAGGAGTTGAGGTGATGGATGTGTGCCAAGGGAAATGTGACTTCCCATGTGCGCGTGCGACTGTTTAGTTTGTGCGGGGACTAGTTTAAAGTAACGAAATGTACATGTTTTTAAATATAGGGAAAGACATCCTCCTGCATCACAAACCCCAGCTGAAGTCACCCCTCTGTGAAGCCTGCTCTGTATCCTCTTATGTTTACTTTCTTTTCTTTTTTTTTTAATTTTTTTTAACGTTTATTTATTTTTGAGACAGAGAGAGACAGAGCATGAACGGGGGAGGGGCAGAGAGAAAGGGAGACACAGAATTGGAAGCAGGCTCCAGGCTCTGAGCCATCAGCCCAGAGCCTGACACGGGGCTCGAACTCACGAACCGTGAGATTGTGACCTGAGCTGAAGTCGGACGCTCAACCGACTGAGCCACCCAGGCGCCCCTGTTTACTTTCTTTTCTAAGCCGGGTGGTAACCGTTATCACTGAACAATTACTCAGCTGTTTTAAAGCTGACAATGGTCAGGGGCGCCTGGGTGGCGCAGTCGGTTAAGCGTCCGACTTCAGCCAGGTCACGATCTCGCGGTCGGTGAGTTCGAGCCCCGCGTCGGGCTCTGGGCTGATGGCTCGGAGCCTGGAGCCTGTTTCCGATTCTGTGTCTCCCTCTCTCTCTGCCCCTCCCCCGTTCATGCTCTGTCTCTCTCTGTCCCAAAAATAAATAAATGTTGAAAAAAAAAAAAATAAAGCTGACAATGGTCAGGGTGGGGGGTGTGGGGGGGGTCACTCGGTGCTGTCATCACCAACATGACCACACAATTCACCTCTCTCTACCCCCTCAGGGATCTTTGCAGAATGTTTAGTACCTGTTGGGTGGGTATCGACACGTTTATTGTTCAACTTAGTGTGCGATTGGAATTACCTTTTCGACGAAAAGGACCAGACGCTTTAAATCGCATGCTGGTCATGTTACGTTGAATCGCAAACGTCCCCGAGAGTCACCCTAGGTGTGAAGGACAGGTGTGCTCCCTGGGAACCACGGATGTTTACCTCCGTGTAAATAAACGTGTTTGGTTGTGTTTTGATTCGTTTGACTCACTCGGGCTGATTAATTACCTCGTTCGTCTCTTCCACACCGTTTCTCAGTGCCTCCTGTGCACCAGGCACGCTGGGTGGCCAAGCCCCCAAACGCCATCTCGGCGGAGGGCTCCTGGGAGCACCCTGCTCCCCCTGGTTAGCTCACGCCCTCTGGAAGCAGGTGCCAAGACGCGGCCCACACACGAGAGGGGCATGGGGGGAAATACCTGTGAGGGACACACGAGTTTGCAGGGAACACCTAGACCGGGAACACCACGTCTGACTCTGTGGAAGGCGGCAGAAGGGGGAGCGGCGGGAGGAAGGATGCTCACTGACCAACATGGGCCTGGCCGGTGGGGACTCCCAGAGCTGCCATCACCTTTGGGAGTCCTGACATTCAGAGCAGCGTGCTGGCCCTGTGCCCCCGCGAGGGGCAGCCAGAGGGAGCCATAGGCTCCGAATGAACACGGTGACACGTTCACAGGGCAGCCACGGTCCCCACACCCGGGCTGTCCGGGGACTGCCCCCCCACCCCGATTTTCAGGGCGGTCTGGGCGGTGCATCTTCATGATCACGACACTAAGAGAGTCATGGCCCTCGTCGTCTTTTCCGAGAGGAAAGAAGAAAACACCGTGAAGTGATTCGACTTCACACGTCGAGTTCCAAAAAACCACAAACACGAGCAAAGACAAAAAAAACAAGACCAGGGGTTGGCAGGGGGACGCTGCCTTTTGAGGGGGGCCGGAGCGAGGGGTGACTCGGAGAGGCGTGCCACGCGGAGAAGAGCCGGAGGGTTTGGGATCTGGAGGGGCGAGCCAACGGTGACAGAATTCAGCTGCCGCGGACGGCACAGGGCGCGACAGGACGGGGAGGGAGGGGACGCCTCCTGTGATTCTGGCTTGAGCCAAGGGGCAGTGGACGCCCCCCTTGGGACGTGGGCCTGCTGGGCGGCCGCTGCTCGGTGCGGGGTGCAGACTCAGCGGGGGACACGTCCCCTGTGCAAATCGGGCGAACACGGCTTCCACCTGGTGACCCCCAACGCTGACGACTCAGAGGAAAGAGGAAGCATCCGTCTGACCGCCAGTCGCGCCTGCTTTTGTCTGCCCTGCCCGACGGGCTCCCCGGACACTCGGGACGGAGCCCCGTGTCCACACGAGATGGGGCAGGGCCGGCACGTTCCCCAGGTCGAGGGCGCGTGCCCCCCGCCGCACCCCATCCATCCACGGCCTCCCCTGTCTCCTCGGGACGCTGGGAGGCCCTCCCCACGTCCCTTTTCCTTTACTTTCCGGTTTTGCTATCTTCCCTGGAAACTTCGCCTCGGTTGCAGTTCTTTTGGGGGGCGGGGGAGATGGCTCTGGCTCTTCGTAAGAACCCCAAATTCCTCTCAAGCTGGTTCTTTTATAATAACGTTAATCTTCTGTAAGCCTGGCACAGACACCGTGTTTGGAAACGCAGGGCGGCTCCCAGGCATTCTGGGGCTCGTTTTACAAAACCAGGTGGCTGAGGCCCTAAAACTTTGCCCGGAGAAGACCCGCCTCTGACGGGGGTGGGGGGAGGGGGGTCCCTGCGGGCTCCAACCTGACAGCCACCGCTGCCCGAGCCGTCAGTCCGCAGGCTTCCTTCCCTGTCCTCGAATCAAAAACATGTCCAATCATTTTTGCTAGCAAAAGTCTCCAAATAAATGAAAACGAGATAATTTGTAGCAGTGCATTCCAGGCAGAGAGCAGAGAATCTGAGCACTTTCCCTGGCTGCCTTTCCTTGCCTCACCTGTATCTTTATTATAGGTACAAATGATGCTAATTTCACGGATGCGATGCAGCCCATGAAAACGCCGTCTTCCGGAGCAAGAACAATTTAACCGTTGACCTTAAGCCCTGAATTCGATGCACAGGTTTCATTTTGTTAAGCAGAAGGCGGCGTGAGAGGCGAGGGTTTTTTCCGCTAATGACAGAGCCGAGATCAATTGCCCAGGAAGAGGAACTAGGTATGCGTGGAGGTGAATGGCGGTTCCTTGGGAAACCAGATGAGGAATAACATTTACTTGTCCCAGGAAGTGTGAGGCGTGCGGGACGGGTGCCTCATCTGAGACCCCGAATGCGTAACCGCCCCAGGCTTCAGGAAGGCTCTTCTATATACCGCTGTGACGACCGCATGCCTAATGGATGGATATGTGACTCAGTCTCCACTTTTTAAAACAAGGAATGACGATACCGTGGGGGGACAGGTAGAGACCGAGCAGTGCGGTGACCAGAACCAATCACGTTGTTTCAGGGACACAAAGGAAGCAGGGTGGGGGGTGGAACGGGTTCAGACACATCTCCACGTGACGTGAACCCTCTGACTGACAAGACTTTCCAACTACTCCCTCCCCATGATTGACAGGCAGGCTGGAGAAGGGACGGGCAGGTAATTGCCATTCTATGCTATCTTTGCATAAATACCAACGCCCTAAATAGTCCTGCCAGCGTGGAGAGACGGGCCTCCGCCGAGAGCTGCTACCCGGGACCCCCCTGCAGCTTCCCGGGAGCTTTATTGTTTCCCCCGGGCGCCGAGATGAGGCCAGACCCCAAACGCTGCAAAGTGCATAGATGTCTCCCCAGCCCCTGGATATCAGCGGAATGCAAATTACATTTGGGGGCAGAAGGCCAGAGACAACCCCAGACACGTCATTTATTTGTGTATGATCCACGGTGGGTAATTCTGATTCTGAATTGCAGTCTTTTCCTCAGTTAAAATAGGATTAAACTACTGACCCTCCCTAATACACACAGCCTGATTTTTTTTTTTTTTTTTTTTTTTTGAGAACCAAGTAAAATCATGACAAGGGACAGGCTTGCATTATTATCGTTAGGGCTGCACTCCAAATTCTGTTCAAACCCTTAACCACCTCCTGTTAAAACCAGTATGTGTCGGGGCGCCTGGGTGGCTCAGTCGGTTGAGCGTCCGACTTCAGCTCAGGTCATGATCTCGCGGTTCGTGAGTTCAAGCCCCGAGTTGGGCTCTGTGCTGATGGCTCAGAGCCCGGACCCTGCTTCAGATTTTGTGTCTCCCTTTCTCTCTGCCCCTCCCCTGCTCCTTCTCTCTCTCTATCTCTTTCTCTGTCTCTCTCTCTCTCCCTCTCTCTCTCAAAACTAACAAACATTAAAAAATTGAATAATAAAGTAAAAATAAAACCTGTATGTTTATTTGACAGGCTGGTTTGGCTGTGATTTTCTCATGGAGAAACACAGCCAGATCACTATCATGTCTAATGGAAACAGAACAGTCCTGGTAAAAGCAGGGATTTAGCAAACGAGAGTAAGTGAATAAATCCAACCCCAATCTTGTTTTAAATGCACTTTTGAAATCTCCTGAAACCTGAGAAAACTTCTAAAACCACAGAAGAAGCCCTATCATCCCTGCTTCCCTTTCTATCCGTTCACAAAATGGCCAGAAAGGACAAGTGGGTAGCTCGTGGGTTGAATTCTTTTTTTTTTTTTTTTTTTTTTTTTTTTTAATTTTTTTTTTTTTTCAACGTTTATTTATTTTTGGGACAGAGAGAGACAGAGCATGAACAGGGGAGGGGCAGAGAGAGAGGCAGACACAGAATCGGAAACAGGCTCCAGGCTCTGAGCCGTCAGCCCAGAGCCCGACGCGGGGCTCGAACTCACGGACCGCGAGATCGTGACCTGGCTGAAGTCGGACGCTTAACCGACTGCGCCACCCAGGCGCCCCTTGAATTCTTTTTTAAACAGTGTAACAATTTGGGGCGCCTGGGTGGCTCAGTCGGTTGAGCGTCCGGCTTCGGCTCAGGTCACGATCTCACAGTTTGTGGGTTGGAGCCCCACATCAGGCTCTGCGCTGACGGCTCAGAGCCTGGAGCCTGCTTTGGATTCTGTGTCTCCCTCTCTCTCTGCCTCTCCCCTGCTCGTGCTCTCTCTCTGTCTCAAAAATAAATAAAAACATTTAAAAAAAAAAAAAAGAAACTAGAAAACGGGGGCACCTGGGTGGCTCAGTTGGTTGAGCACCTGACTTCGGCTCATGTCATGATCTCACAGTTTGTGAGTTCGAGCCCCGCATCGGGATCTGTGCTGATGGCCCAGAGCCTGGAGCCTGCTTCGGATTCTGGGTCTCCCTCTCTGTCTGCTCCTCCCCCACGCATGCTCTGTCTCTCTCTCTCTCTCCTTCAAAAATAAATAAATAAATAAATAAATAAATAAATAACATTTAAAAAATAAATAAAAACCAGTATAACAATTTATCTCCACTATGAGCATGGGGATGGGACAGCAGGTAAAAACTACAATCCAAGTCGACACCAAGATTCTAACCCGTGTAAAGCACAGGCTCCCGGAAAGTGCAACTGGGACACTCGCCAGCCTATCGATGCACGTTCCCGTGCCCTCCGCGGTCTCCTCCGGGATGTGCGGCTGAAGAGATTGGTGTCAGGGGAGTGAGCTACTCTGTGTCTCCACTCCTCAACATTTCCATGTGAGGAAAGGTCACTCAAATGAACCACCAGATCAGCTTGGAAGAGGAAAAGAATGAGAAGGTTCTGCATTGTGCTGTGGACCACCTGAAATATGAACAGATGGGAGATGGTTTCGGGTAAAGGGACCCATACTTCACCCTCCATCCAATGGCACTGCCTTCCAGCACCTGTGGTGCGTCTCCTGTGGCACCGAGAAGGGTTTGCCACGGGGACGACTCCGTCACTCTACACTCCTGTGCCTCCGCATCCCCGGACCCGTGAGGAGTCCTGAGTTCCGACCGTGGAGACGCGGCCAGTCCAAGAAAGGCAGGTAGTGTGTGAGCCATGGCTTCAGTCTTCTCCCCTGGCGAAGCAGGATGGGGCAGCTTAAATTTACTCTTCTGGCCAAAGCCACAGGTGGACTGTCAGCTTCGCACCAGAGCAGCACGCATCCTGAAAAGGTCAGGGACACCACCTTTTGCTGGTAAAATAAACCAGCACTTTCATTTTTCAGGTTAACAAGTACAAAAGTAGTTCATAACCCTCATGAAAGCGCATCTGTTGGCGAGCACTGCCCTCGTGGATCCCAGAGTCTGGCGAACAGGTGCAATTTTCAGAAATATTGAAAAAGCATGTATATGACAATCCAAAAACACAACCAATAAATAATGGAATGTTACTTCTGTTTACACCCATTCGCCGTCATACTTCTGTAAATAGTTAACTCCGTTATGATAAAAGTATGATGTTTCTCCTGTGGATTAAATACACCTTTGCAGATGTCAAAAGCCCGCATATGTAGTTCTATCCAGGAGGATCATGTCGTGGCGGGGCACCCCGGGACAGGCCAGCTGCTGGCGTCTGTGCTTCCCAGGTCATTCCGGGCGGCCGTGGAGAGGTGGGAAAGCCCACCAGACACTCCTCTGTAACCATCCACAACCTGCCCCCTTTTCTTAAAAATAAGTTATAAAATTCCATGTAATTGTTTAAATTGGTGGCTACCAGACATTATTATTGACTAATAAATCCTACATCTCCACGGGGAAAGGAGGATGTGACCCCGTGACGCACAGCGTACTGCGGGTCCCGAATGCTTCCGTAGCAAGTGCAAACCATAGCTGTCCCTCCAGATGAGCTTTTCCAGAGTCAAATAAGCATACGAACTTTTCCATCCTGATAAAGGAAAATCGCCTGGGAAGGCCTTTTTCTTTGTAAACCATGAGAAGGTCCATGAGCTAGACGTCCTGTGTAATTAGCACACCTTGGGGTCTACACAGCTCGGTGATGAGTCAGTTGGAGAGCAGGACAAAGATGTGTTTCCCAGACAGCACTTTTGGCCTTATCTTCCATGCAGTATAAAATTGCTAATGTGAAAATGGCAAACATCAATTCAGAAATCTTGTGTGAATGAATGAACACGTGAAGCTTTGTCTTAAAACGCCTTTACTATCAAGAAAAAAAAAATCATAGCCTTCACTGCTTTTCACGAACACTGACTTGGTATCCCACGGATTTATCAATCTGGCAGCATTTTGTAAAAGACCTTCTTGTTTTAGAATCCCATCACATCCCTCCAAATCTCCTTTGATATTGTTTTTTTTTTTTTTTTGCAGAAGTCACCTCTCACTACTGTCTGCAACCCCATCGACAGGGTCGGACAATCCATGAACACTGAATGAGACTCAGCCACAGAATGAAAAGTGCCGTTTGTAATTTCAGTGCCTGGTTAGATCACACCCAATTATACTACTTACCACTTGTAAAGGAAATCTATCAAACCCGTTGAAACATTTATAATGACATTTTAACTCCCTTCCATTGAAAACGCTCGAAAAGTATTCTGTAAGTGCCCGTATTTAGCAGGAAGCTATTATTTGGAAGAGGAACCAAATGTCGGAACCTGCTGTTTTAAAATTGCTTTCCAAATTCGAGGAAACATTTTACAAAGGAGGCTCATAATGGAGCCTGAGCCGGGCCCGGGGGACGCACATGCCTTGTCCGTTGACCCTCTGGAACTTGATGAAACGGGAGGCAGATTACACTTGCCCTGTCTGTGCCACAGCATCAGGCTGACCCACAGCATTCGTGAGAACCAGAAATCATTTATTGTCAGTGCTGTCCCGAATATATCCTGACAGTTCAGTGGGGGTTTCACTGCCATTTATTTTCAAATCAATACTCAATTACGAAGAGGAAGATTCACTCCCTTGCCCATTTCAAGATGAAATTATGGACTGAAGCAATAACACTTAGTCAAGGCAAACCACCGTCCATTAACTCATGATGTTACCGAAAACCAGCCAGATACTTTATTAAAGTTCACTCCCTCTCGCTCTCTCTTTTGGGCTTTTAATTAATCATTGTGAAAAAGGCCTTTCACATTGTGACTGATGACCAGAGAAAACAATTTTCTCCTAACTGCCTTTTAATTTCAACTCCGGGAGAGCACATTGACCGGATCTCACACCAACCCATCAATGCTCGTTTTTAATGTGTTTTCTCCTTTGTTATTGAGAAGAACGGAGCTCTGAGCGGCTCTCCATAACTCACGTAATTGATTCGGTACACGCTTCACGTTGGCTACAGGATAGAGAGTGCTGTCAATGAAGATACTAGGTACTGTATAAATTACTCCATTAACAAGAAATAAAGCTATTTATGGTTTTAGAGTAAAATGCAGCTGGTGCTAAAAAGAGCAGAGAATAGTGGGATTACATTTGCTTCGCCTTTGTGTATGCCGTTCCCTGTCTCTGCTCTTGGATTCATGTGGGTAATAATTAGAGTCACAAAATAATGGAGATGGAAGGATGACAATAAAAATTAGTCTTAACTGTGGTAAATCTGAAGGCCCAGATGGCAAATGTGTGGGTCAACTTTTTAGGCTCTGCGACCCACACAGTTTTCACTTTGTTTCGGGTTAGTGCGTGAATACATTCCCAGCGAAGCATTTCAAACGTACGTCTTTAGCAAAAACCTTTGAACATACGCACTACCGTGCACTTCAGAAAAACAAAACACAAACAAAATTAAGAAATTAAAAATGCTCTGCTGCTTTAAAGAACAGTGTTCTTCTAGGAGTCAAAATTCAGTACCACAAATGACAAGATTTTTTCATTAAGATTTATTTGAAAGTAAAAAGGATTCACGTATTTGATAACATTTGGTTGAAATTTTTTAACACGGCAAAATCTGCACTTAAGAACTCTACCTTTTCATGTAGAATATAGTCTTTTTAGACTGAATATTCAGTCTTTTTAGAAAAGACTACCTTTTCATGTTGAATATACAGCCACAGCCTGTCTCAATCACAGTTATTTCCACAAGGCTACGATGCGGGATACATGGAGATCATCTTCCTGGCTTGGTGATATTGTTACTTGGATCAGATAGGAATTGTTCAAAATCACTGATTTTCTTACAGTAAAATCATTAAGTATTTACTTCCCTGGAATACAGACCCTCCCTGCTCTCAAAAAGTATCCATACCTTACAGTACAATGTCATATACAGAGAAATGAGTTAGAATTAAAATTTAAGAAACATCAGAAATCACAAGGAAACCAAAAAGTAAGGTTCACCTGGAAGGTATACTAAAATTGTCTCTGCAGAGTATTAAATTCATGTCATCTTCCTAGCAATCAGGATGAAAGGGGAAATGTAATTTGTTACACAGTTTTCGTTAAAAAAAAACTACAAGTTTTTCCGAAGAAACTTCTTTCTCGGTAATCTGTTAGGCTGGCCTTTCTTTCCCCAGTGAGAAGCGAGACGCTGACCACGCGCAGACTCATGGAGGGATGAGGGCAAAGTACACGAGTGCAGCTGAAGTCAACAAACACAAAGGAGGAAGGAAGGAACAGTGAATCCAGTGAGGCCTTCGCCGGAAGACGCCCTCCAGGAGCTGGACGTTATACTCGCAATTTGCTTCGTGGGTGTGCGTCTACATTAGAAGTTCTAGAAGTGTGGCTCCCTCAGACCTCTTCCTGTGGGAACATCTCCGAGGGCCCAGAGGAAGGAAGGGCCACTGTGGCCTTCGAGTTTCTTGAACAGTTTTATCGACTGCATGTCTGCCCAGACCATCTTGGTACCTGCCAAGTGCATACAGCCGTGTACCTCCCACCTTCACTCGCCAACCCGAGATTACGAGCTGCTTCTGTTTCTGAGCTCCGTGCTGCTTACCACCGGATAATCCGTGTTTCGGGATCATACTTTCCTAGAGGTATAAACGAAGTCACACAGATAGTAATATGCCTCTGGTTTGCATCCCTAACCACCACTCTGGACACCCCATTCCAAACCAAATCTTTTTCCCTTGGTTTGGGATTATGGACGAGATCTCACACATGCACATTCCAGAGAGTCTCCAGAGTGTCTCAGTGCATGGACTTTGACGGCCAGGTTCCCACTACTCTCAAGACCTCGTGAAGGCGGACAACATAACGTTGCCATCAGCTCACTGCCTATAAAGCTCTCAGTGGCCAGGAAAGCCACTGGCCGACAAGATGCCAGGACACTGTAACGGAAGACAGGCTGACGCTGCTCAACCCCAACACCTACCTCCCTCCTGCAGGATGAAACACACCAACACCACAAAACACCAGTCCAGATGGAATGTTGAGTTATGATCCCAAGTTATGATCCCAGCTTTTGGGAGTAGCTGCTCTTTAGCCCCTAGCGATGACTCAAGGGGCCAGTATGCAGAGTAATTTTAGCAGCAGGTAATGTGCTCTAACCATAGACCTTGGCCCTGATTATGGAGGCATTGTTAATAGGCCACATATACTTGCTGACTTGCTTCTCTTAGAACACGGTAGACACTGAGAGCCCCCCAGCCTCTGGCCATGTCTGAGCTCTGAGGTGAGTGCCACTCACACTCGAGCAGAGACGCTTGGATCTGGAATATTGATATCACCTCAGTGGTGAACAGGATAGTTCAAAATGGTGGTCCCATCATCTGCACTGAAGGGTAGACTTCAAAACCACAAAAGGAAGATGAAATGATCTTCACAAGATCACATAAATAGTCAAGGACAGGTCTTCATTTCTGGTCTCTCTGGCCTAGGTTGACACCCCTTACCTTTTAAATGATGCTTTTCGGTGAATATACACATAGTATAACTTGTTCTTCAGAATGCCCAGGGTCTAGAAAATGTGCAGACCCATGAAAGAAAAATTGTGCAGATCAACTAATTTATATTTTAAACTTTTTAAAAAGCGTTGTATTTATTTTTGAGAGCATGCAAGTTGGGGAAGGGCAGGGAGCGAGGCGGACAGAGCATCCAAAGCAGGCTCCACACTGACAGCAATGAGCCCGATGTGGGGCTTGAACTCCTGAACCGTGACATCATGACCTGAGCCAAAGTCAGACGCTCAGCCAACTGAGCCACCCAGGCGTCCCTAATCTATATTTTAAACAAAAAATAGTGTCATCATATTTTAAAGCAACCACTGTCCCCTTAAGTCCACACCGAATAAAGGCTGGTCATAGTGGATTGAACATTCTGCACAATCTGTCCAGCCCTGTTACCTGGGAGAGATGGTGAATACAAAGGAAAATTTCAACTCAGGGATGTCTTAGGTGACGGACGTGATCCTGGCCATGCACACGTAGGCAGTGATCTTGCTAATGAACTATGTATTATTATACAAGTCATTAATCCTTTCCGTCCAGAAATCCACTCAGAGCTCCTGAGTGGTGTTTTGCTAAGGGGGCATTTGTTTGCAAAAATCCCCTCCTCATGAGGCCGAATCGAGGGAAAGAGAAGTCGAGGTAAAGGTTTATTTCCCCCAATCCAAGGACAGTGGAAAGCAGCACCAACCCCCCTGGGGTAGGAACCAGCTGTTTTGAACAAATTCCTCTCATTACGTCTTCGCTCATCATACAAGTTTTAATTTTTTAAAAGACTTTCGATCAGAGAGGAATTGCTATGAAATCCACGATCACTTGTTGGACTTGAACTGTGACCTTTTCTACACAGATACTGGGAACAAGAAGGTGGGCCCTGCCGTGGCCAAGTCTTGGGCGGAGGGACATGGTAACGGCCAAGGTGAGGAACAGAGTGAACCTGAAGTCAACCTGTCAACCTGTCTCCTCCTGGCTCCAAACCCTGCTGCACCTCCCCCAGCTGCCTCAAACGCTCCCCCTGGGCTTCCAGGACCCCCACTGCCTGCCTCCTGCAGGCCTTCATGTCCAGTGGCCCTTCTGAGACCCCCCTCCATTCCAACACCCCCCTGAACCGCTCCAGCCTAGGGGTTCCCATGCTCTTCTCTACACAAAGGATGGTCGTCCCCAGCAGTCTGCCCAGCTCCCCTCCTCACCTCCTGCAAGTCTCCTCTGTGGCCACCTTCTACTGAGGTCTTTGCAGAGGGCCCTGTTCAAACCATCCCACCCCTGCACCCCCCATGTCCTCCCCTGCATTGCGTTTCCAACAAACAGACATCTTTCTCAACCATTGGGTAATTTTCTCTTTTGATAGCCATCTCTCCCCCATTACAGAAGTGAGTTTTGGGGGAGGAGGATTTTTTTCTCCCTACTGTTATTTCCCTACCATCAAGAATAGGTCCTGGCACATAACAGACACTCAATCGATATTCGTGGAATGAATAAATATATTTTAGAAACCTATACAGAATCACCAAGATAGATTTTTCTAAAGGCTCCTATGATTCACTGATTTATTTTTTTAAGTTTTATTTATTTTGAGAGAGACAGAGACAGTGTGAGTATGGGAGAGGTAGAGAGAGAGAGAGAGAGAGAGAGAAAGAAAGAGAGAGAAAGAGAGAGAGAGAGAAATCCCAAGCAGGCTCTGCATTGTGAGCACAGAGCCCCATGCGGGGCTCGAACTCACAAACCGTGAGATCATGACCTGAGCCAAAACCAAGAGTCAGACACTTAGCTAACTGAGCCACCCAAGAGCCCCTCACTGATTTATTTGATTGACATTTTGAATGTCGGTGGTGCAAGATGCTATATTAGGTCCTAGGGACTGGCAGGTGGGCAAACATAGAGAAGGTCTCTGCCCTCAGGTGGCTTAACCACTTAGGGTCTGAGTAGAGCACATGCTATATTATTATGCAAAGCCAAGTAGGATTTCATTATTAATGAGTTGGAGAAAGGCGCAGTGCGTTGGGAACACAGGGGTGGCAGACGAGGGCAGCCTCCTAGGATGGTCACAGAGGCTCACACTGTGACCTGTAGGGTCTCGAGGATGAGGACCCTGATCCAAACAAATACATTCTGGCTGGCCAAAGGAGGTTGTGAGTGGCAGACCTGGTGAAAGTCCAGCATGGCTGGAAGTGGCTGAGAAGGAACCCACTTAACAGAACTGGGGGGAGCAGTCACACAATGCAAGCCTTTCAGACCTTGTTGAGAATGCTGCCTCCACCCTGAGCTGTGTTAGAATGAGAACCATAGGCAGAGGGCTTACTTGGATTTGCATTTCAAGGCCCCCTTCCAGGCTTCCTGTGGAGAATGGAGGAGGTGTGGATGGACCAGCTGGAAAATCCACAGTAGCTGGGACAACAAAGATGGGAGCCTGAATGAGGGTAAAGCTAGTAAAGGAAGTCAAGCCATCTGCAAGAACCATCTGACAGGACTGGGTGGTCGACTGGATTGGGGCCAAGAAAAGGAAGAGAAACCAAAGGCGATTTGTACATGTGGACGGACTGTCCCCTGAGTTCACTGAGAGACAGAATCTGGGTGAAGGTCTGCTCTGATGGAGACCCAGAGATCAGTTGTGGAAGGGTGATGTTTCAGGCAACTTACAAATATCTAAAAGAATAAAGCAAATGGAAGCTATGAGGTTTTGGAGCTCAGAGAAGAAGTTTGGGGCGGGAGGTGGATAAAAAATTGTGGCTACTCTATATGCATACATTTTCTGGGAACTGAATTCTAAAACATGCACGTGACATCTTACGAACCCAGCTGTGAAAATAGGAAAAGGCCAGGGGCCACATGATGGGCCAAAACAGCACCGCAAAGATGTCTATGTTCCAATCCCTGAAATCTGAGGAAGGGTAATCGGGTTCAAGTGGGTTTAACGTGGCTCGTGAGATGACCTTGAGATGGACGGGTGTCCTGGGCTATCTGGGCAGCCTGAACGGACTACGACAGTAGTGACCACCTTTTCTTCTGTAATATTATACTAAACTTACAGGGAAGCAAACCATAGTTTGGGCAGTAACCAGAGTCCCATTACGTAGCCCTCTCTAGCGACTTCTGGATGAACAGAACGTGTGATGAGTTTCCTCAGACCACAGGATCCACTCAGAAGGTGAGTGTATTTAAACTACAGACTTCCCTTCTATTATCACCATCATTGCCTTGGTGATCTTTAGGGGACGTTGGAAATAGCTTGTCTTGTGTTTGGTCAAGTGTTTGTAAGGGGCGCATGCTTCACCTACCAATGTAGAATTAATGAGCCAAACATATACAAACTGTAGTTTGAAAGAACTGGAGTATCTGGCCTGCTTTCCACACACACAAACTTCCCCAGCCGCTGTTGAAAGGGCGGGCCTACGCCGGCGGACGCCATCTTGTTCTGTGTCCCTCACCTAGACCACGCCTCCACCCCTTGACAGAGAGCACCCGCTCACCCGTTCAAACTTCCTGGTCAAAACACACCCAGCGACCTGCGTAACAGGACTCCAGCCCTTCCCCAGCCAATTGGCTGAGGCCACGATCCTTCCCCAGCCAATCGGCTGAGGCCACGACCCTTCCCCAGCCAATCGGCTGAGGCCACGACCCTTCCCCAGCCAATTGGCTGAGGCCACAGCCATTACCTCACCAACTGCCCCTAGGCCCCAATAAAACCTTTGTCCTTTTGAAACTCGCTCTCTCTCCCTGGTATCTTACCGCTGCCTCGGTGCAGGTAGGGGACTGAGCTCGAGCCAGCTCGAATAAAGGCCCTTTTGCTTTTGCATCGGACTCGGCTCCCTGGTGGTCTTTGGGGATCACGAATTCTGGGCATAACACTGTTTCTTCTTCAAGTCTCATAACTGCATTGCTTACTCTGGAAGAGAACTTACCACCTGGTGCTATTACTCCAAAATCGAATCCACTTGACCAAACAAGATGAAATAGGTACTACAATACATGATATTCTTTGTACTTATTTTTTTTATCATTAGCACTTATTTTTTAATCATTAGCTGCCAGGCTCTTGGTTATAATTTTCTAACTATAAAAATGCCGTTCAAGCTTCAGCACGTGCCTTCACGTTCTCTACCCTATCACCACCAACTTTGGTCAAAGTTCTTCCTTTTGACCGATACCCGTATATTTAAAACCAACACATACTTTGGGGCGCCTGGGTGGCTCAGTCGGTTAAGCGTCCGACTTCAGCTCAGGTCATGGTCTCACAGCTCCTGAGTTCGAACCCTACGTTGGGCTCCAAGCTGACAGGTTGGAGCCCGGAACCTGCTTCCCATTCTGTGTCTCCTTTTCTCTCTGCTCTTCCCCTGCTCTCACTCTGTCTCTGTCTCTCTCAAAAATAAATAAAACATAAAAAAAAAAACCCACGTACATTAAAATATGCCCCTGCCATCCATTTTTCACATCTACTACTCAGTTATACAGGTTGATGATGCTGATGGAATTGAGATTAGAGTCTGAATGAATCTCTGGCTTCTATGTTTGGACAGCCAATACCAATTCAATGTTCCAAACTCCAATTGTTGTTTCTTTGGGTTTTTGTTTGTTTGTTTGTTTTTTGTTTTTGAGAGGGAGAGAGAGAGACAGAGAGCGAGCAAGCAGGGGAGGGGTGGAGAGAGGGGGAGACACAGAATCCAAAGCAGACTCCAGGCTCTGAGCTGTCAGCGCAGAGCCCGACGTGGGGCTCGAACTCACGAACGCGAGATCATGACCTGAACTGAAATCAAGAGTTGGATGCTTAACTGACTGAACTACCCAGGCACCCTTAATTTTTTTTATTCTATTATTCTGTCAACATATAGGAAACATGAGAGGGAACAGAAAATCTCATTAGACAATTAGGTAACAATCAAGTGCTAGTAGTGAGTTGGGGAATTTGGTTTTGAGATGTAACCAGTTGCGCATACCATTGTGTTGTATGAATATTGCACAGAACATTTGGCAATTCTCCTGTTTGTGAACACATGGAATATATTAGTTAGGGCTTTCTAGAAAAGCAGATCCAATAGGCAATATGGATGATCTCTTTCTTTCTATATATATAGTGTCTCTCTCCCTTCCTCACTCTGTCCCTGCCCCCTCCCCCCACTCATTATCACATCTAAAATAGGGATGCATCATATAATTGCTGTGATCCATAGTCATGCATGGTCATCTCTAACTACATGTTCATCAAAGCATGCAGACTAGATGCCAATGGTTTATAAGAAAATTCTAGGACAATAACAGAGCACAGAGAAGATGCTGTGTCATCAATGTCGTTAATGGCACAAAGAATAATGCCAAAATATTAGAAGTACATAGACTTAATTAACACCTAAACAATAAAGAATTTAGAAAAGCTGGAGTGCAACAGAAGTTTTAAGAATACCAATTTAGTTCACTTATACTCTGTCTTATATAGGAAAACGAGAGATGTATGATAACAATTCTTTTCTGAATAAATATTAAAGGGTTTTCCGGTAAATAGAAATTCTAGGTGATTATTTAATTAGCAACATTTTCTCTTCCTCAATGCAATAGAAAATGGGGGTGTACCTTTCAATCAATGGCACCTTTGATTTGATGGAATGCAGATATTTGAAAACCATTGCCCAGTCCAAATTTCCTAGGAACACATTATTCTGCAGTATATCAAGATCCCACCTGAACCAATGCTACAGCAGAAATTCAGAGAACATAAATTAAAATCTTGTCTCAAATGATTATTTCTGAGATTTTATTCATGCTTGGAAAAATAGGTCAACCCACTCATGTCAAAATTCCCTCTTACATGATAAAAAGAGAAACTTTCCCCAAAATATAACTATAAAATACCATGCATTCATAAAATGTTTTAAAGGACCAAAGAAAAAGAAAACTCTTAAAATATTTGTCAGAATAATGGAAGAAGATACTGGGTTTTGAAACAGATATTGTATAATTTTCTACCCTATTATTTCCATTGTATTGTATCTCAGGATGTTAAAAAAAAAAATCAAGTAAGAAATGATGCAACACTCTAACTCACCAAATCTAAATTGTAGGTGTTGGCATCCAAAGAAATCTCTTTATTCAGTCCCATCACAGGAAGGAGAAGTGACCTTCAGCTCCAAAACACGGTGTGAGAAATGTTGGTTAATGCTTTGCACTTAATAAGACACTCTCCAGAAATTATGTAGTTTGAATGTGTTCAAAAAGAATATTCCATTAAATATTTATTACTAAATGAAATGCTGATAAATTAATTTTTCCTCATTCACTGAGAGATTGTGTGGTAATCAAGCACTTTTGTTTTTTAATAACTACTAGATTGCCTCAGTAATCTCTAACTGTGAACTGGAGCGTGTTCAAGTGAATTGTAAACCACCCTCCTTACTACTCCCTTACTGTTCTCTTTATTCCTAATACTTAAACTCCTACTATGCCGCAACAGAAAGTTCTGGAAAGAGTGTTTTCATTTTAAAGTATATTAATGCAGCTTTACTCATTTGGTGACTGAAAGTGAAGTATTAATTCCCAGCTAAAGAAGGCTGAATATTAAAACACAGGCATATTGGATGATGTAAAGGCAGATTAACCAGGAAAAAAACAAAGAGACACAATCACACCCTGTATGTACGTCACCCCCCCACCACCACCACCTCCTTCTTCACAGCTGAGTCTTGGTTCCATACCAAGACAGAAAACCACTCCTCGTTACAAAAGAGCTTAATGACCAAAGCCAATGGGATGATGAGGAAATGCTCTGGGAGTATTTCACTTTAGGGAAAAAATCTAACTTTTTACAACCATCACTATGGTTCCCCCCGCCCCCAACGTGCTGTCGTGGCCTTGCGCTTGGGTGGCAGAAGAGGTGGAGACATCACGGTTGTCTCTGTGCCCCTGAGCTCTGCTCCTCTGCCTGGTGTTGGCTTTGTCTCCATGTCTCCTGCTAGTTGCTGGGACGGAGTCCACGGGATGCCTGTTCAAACACTTGGTATTTTTAACAGAGAAATTCAAGAAGCCTCAAACTGTTCAACCAGAAAGAACAAAGCATCTATTTGGTAGTTAGGAAAGCAAAGGATGGGCTCATGGCTTTTATCGCTCAGCCTTGCCCTGTGGCACTGCTATGGTGCCTCGCGGGACTGCCACCACCCCCCTCCCCCCGCCAGGCTCCTTCTTCTTAAATCACGGTGCTGTAAAGCCGAATGGACGTTGCCTCACTGTGTCGTCAGTCCCGTGTGTAGCACATGTAGGCATAAAACCAAAGACGCCATCAGAATACGAACTTTCGAGAATGATTTCCACCGCAATTTTTCATTCTATGAAACTGGGCTGTGCCCAATTATAAAGAAAGAGTCAGGAATGAGTAAAACCCCTTATTTAAAAATTGAAGAGAGATTCATTAATGGTTTCTAATCCCTTTTTGTAACGTAAGTTACACACACTAAAAAATAAAAAGGGGAGAGCGTGAAAAACTATTCATAGCAAAGTATCCTTCTCTAAACACTAGAATCCTTTCTTTCTTGGCTAGAAGGAAACAAGATGTGATCAAGAGGTCAGGAGTTTCTCTCTCCCTGCCTCTATCTGTTTTCCTCTCTGTCTTTATCTCTCTGTCTCTCTGTCTGTCTGTCTGTCTCTCTCTGTCTTCAGTTTCAATGAGCCACAGGCAACATCCACGTTCTTTCCGATGCTTTACTCCTGTTTGTTTGCGTATCTCACAGATGATATGCACAGATTTCCGTTTGTATAAACCCGAAAGGAAAATACGATTTTCCCCATCCTTCCAGGTGAGCAAACTGAGGCAGAGAGTCCTAAGCAGCCTGCACTCAGTCACACAGCGGTGAGGTGTCAGGGTGACCTATAAGCCCAGCAGGTGCACCTCAGGTGGGTACACTATCCCACTTTGTGCTCATTGCCAGCCGTCAGCACTGTGACCCAAGAACTGGGTGCAAAACCCCGATTTGAGAGGGACTGTTTGATGTCATTTAGATGAGAAGGTCTGAGCAAAGTGTCTCAGGAACATGGCCTTAGGAAAGGTGAAGGTCCAGAGGGGGGGGCAGTTTTGAAACTACAGGCCATGAAAGATTTTGTGACTGACCTTGGAAATGATTTTGGAAATAAGCTGTTGGAACTGAAATATATTTCTGTTTCATTTAAGAAGGACATTTTTAAATTTTTTTTTTAGTTTATTTATTCATTTTTGAGAGGGACAGAGACAGCAGGAGGGGGAAGGAGCAGAAAGAGAGAGAGACACACAGAATCCAAAGCAGGCTCCAGGCTCTGAGCTGTCAACACAGAGCCCAACACGGGGCTCGAATCCACCAGTTGTGAGATCATGACCTGAGCCAAAGTTGGACGCTTAACTGACTGAGCCACCCAGGCGCCCTAGGAAGGGAATATTGAGTCTTATTAATTTTCAGACAGTTTAATGAAAATGAGGGAAGACTGTCTGTCCTATAGAATTTGAAACCAGTCTTTGTATGTTTTCCTTTAAGAAGAAGCCTGGCAGTGTCTATACCACTTGCCCGTCCTCACCAGCATTCAGAGCAAGCCCAACTTGGGGGAAAAACTCAAAACTCAGCAACAGGATGCTGGCGAATGCTCTCGTGGATGGCATCCTGGGAAAACTTATCCGTCTTCAGATTTCCGGTAGTAAATAGCTACTTGTAAAGCTGTTTCTTTGTAAAAATAGAAGCATGGAGGGAAAACAAAAACCTCTGAAGTTTATAAAATTGCTTTAAAAATCTGAAGCAACAAATGAAATCTTATGATTAGAGTTAGTGTTGTCAGTCTGGATTCAATATATAAGTATGTGTGTATATATGTATTCATCATCTGTCCACCCATCCGTCCATACATCCATCCACCCCCTGGCAATCTAACTAGCTAGCTAGCTCTCATCTATCTAAATTATCAATCTCCCATCACCTCTCTACATCTATCTATTCACCCTACCATCCATCTGTCCATTTTTCAAATTCTCTATCAATGATGTTAAGCTTCAAGACTCTCTCACTTGCATTCTTTCTTTGGCCTCAGAGATTAGTCGATCTCTTCAAACTACATTGGGATGTACGGGTTTCCGGGGGACTGGACCCCATTACGTCTTTCCAGGTACCGTGGGTACCCATTCTTCACTTCTCAGCCACCATGATAGAATCCAGTTTTTCTAAAAGAACTGCTATCCTCAGGACTACACATAAAAAATGAGGCACCAGGCTTCCCTGTGTGCTGACCTTGAAACTGTCAGGCATTTCTGTCACCCCCACATAGCTTCACCTCCATGAGTTGAGAGGACCCCTTCTCAGACTCTTCTCAGGCAACATCTAAGTTCATACCACACCCTTAGTGTCTCCCTTCTGCCTGGTGATTGAATTCATCCCATTTAGGAGTGGGGAGAAACAAGTCTTCCTTCTTCTTGGGTTCTCCTCACCTCGGTGAAGTATGCTTTATATTCTATGCTCCAAATTCTCTGGTTTTGCTATTGGTATTCTTAGCTAAGCTATTTTTCATACGAAGATAAAAAAAATTCCTTCCCAACAGAGCCCAGCTCTTAGAAATCAAAAGTGCTTTGACTTTCAATTGTTCAGCGTTCATTCTTAAAATGTCTAATTAGGAGCTCAAAATTCAAGAGGTTAACATTTGTTAGGTTCCTTTGTATTCTCCTTCCCGAGGCCACGAAGCTCAGCTTCATGATGTAGATATTAATAGAGGAGAGGACGCGGGATTTAAAATACATGTAGAGGTAAACATGTTTCGGGTGCTTTCCCGTAATAGTGTCCCACAGAAATGCATCAGGCAGAGAACTCATTGTCCCCGATATTTCTACAGACACTGTCTCATTCATGCACCCCAAAGGGGAGGAAACACGCCTTCTAAGAAAGGCTGGGTGATCCTGCCACCTTTCCTCCCTCTGTCAGGACTTTGTGTCCAGGGCCTCCTTTTCCCTATGTCGTCTTTCTCTGTTTAGTCCTTTCTAGTAGCATATACTCGCTTTAAAATATCCCGTTCTAAACACACAAATCCCTGTTCTCTCTCCTGGAATACCAGAGTCATGACGTAACTGCCTCCTTGATATTTCATCTAGTTTCTTAGTAACTGCTCGCTCTGAACATGTCTAAACCTGAGCTTCTGATCTCCCACCAGCCAAACCAGGGCCCCTGCAACGCCCCCACTCAGATCATGGCAGCCGTGTTTTCCTGGGTGGGTAGGCTGAGAGCCTCCACTTTGCCTTTTTCCCCCCAGTCTTCCCCACATTCAGTCTCTTGGGAGGTCGTGTAGGGTCACTTCTCGCCCTTTCTCGTTCCACCTTGGTTTTTGTGCTTTATCTCACTGGTCTAGTAGCTGGAATCCCCATTTCTGCCTCCCTGCTACCTGCGGGCGACTCAGTGGTCAGAACCATCTGTAAAACTGAAGACTCTATACACCTGCCCGAACGCCTCCTGGGCTCCCAACCCTCCCCAAGTAAGACCCAACCTTTCTACATCTGGAAAACCCCACATCAGGGCCCCTTTCTCCTCTCTGAACTCATCTGTGACTCCTCTTGTCCCAATTACCTCCACTCAGCCACCCACCTCCCTCCAGGTTCCGACTGGGCCATACACCGCATCAGGATCTCCGCACTTTCTGTGAAGACTTTCCTCCTGTTACCACACAGCCAACCCCTTCAACTACCTCCAGTCTGAGCTCAAATGTCGCCTAATCTGCACACCAGTCTCACCCCCGACATTCGCTTCACCCTCTCTGCCTTATTCTTCACCCTTACCGTTTACCGCTCTCTAACTTTGAACTTCTTTATATTTCTTGCTGTCTCTGCCTCCAAACAAAATGTAGGCTTCCTGTGTGCAGAGAAAATACATTGGAATTATCCCAACTTAGGAGCACTTTGTTTGACAATTTAGAAGAGGGCCCCATATTCACTGAATATTCTTGTGTTACTGATATAACTATACTAAAGACATAAGGGCTTACTTAAATGTACCAATAATCTTCACTGTGGATCTATAAGGTCAAAGATAGTGCTAATCTTTCTATACCACGGGCATCATCTTCAATTGGTTGTAACTGGAAAACACAAGTTTTTGATGTCTATGTTTTAGATATACATGCCCTTTATTTCATGCTATTATATTTATTAATAGTTAGCTTCTTCTTAAATCCACAGTTGCTACAAACGAACTCCTCAGATTGCATGGTTCGGTGTATCTGCAATTTTGTGCAGATCGCTTTTATATCGAGACACAAAAAACCAACTCCTGAACAGCGTCATTTTAAGGTCACGTACGCTGCTCAGGACAACATATTCAAGTTTCTAACAATCGGAAGGGATTTATCCCCATGGCTGACAATGCCGCTTCAAGAGAACCCTTCAAGGAGCAAGACAGCAGCTGTGAAATCTTGGAGTTTCTCTCCTCTCCTCTATGACACCTTGATAAGGCAATTATAGCATAATTACCTTAACAAGTGGCATTACAGGAAATTATTGTCATTCTCCTGTTAAAATAACACATAATCATCGGCAAGTGAATTCTAGAATCCCCAATCAGCATCTCATTACCTGCAGTTGCTTCTGAAGCAAGCACGATTGGTGGGCAATAACTGACAAGATACTTGAACGGGGAAAATATGAAAAAGGACAGTGTGGAAAATCAACAGGGAGACAACCGACTTAACCCCCAATGATCAAATTTGCAGTTAAACAGCAACATTTATCGGTCGTTAGAAAACCGGGCACACCCGGCATCTTCTTTGTTTTCTCTAACTATGGTTTTGCTTCCCTGTCCCGCCATCTTGATGTTGTCCAAGACAGTTAACATTCTCCTGGGAAGCAGCAGATTGTGACGACATGTTCTGTAAGTTCGAACCATTCGCTTCCCGATATTGTGATTTGCTTCCAAACGTTCTATCTTCACAACCATAGCCACCCCTTAAAAAGAAGTCCTTATAAACCGTCCGATGTCCTTTACAGCCTAAATTTTTATTAAGGACCGTAAAGAAAAGCAATGGGATTGACAAAAACGTACGATGACGTACCATTGGAAGATTTAAAGTTTCGTTAAGGTCAAAAGAGACTGGAACTTACAGAGAATCCCACAGAAGGCAGGAGATACTCTGTCTCTTCTTTGTGTCCTCATCAACGACTGTTTAAGTTCTTGTTATCCTGGATGCAGTCTTGGTGGTAAAGGGTGATAAGAACGAAAACATTTATTCTGGAGCAACCTAATAGGATATGAACTCCAACAAATACAACAGAAGGCAACACTGCAAAGTGAGTTTTGAAAATGGTGGTTAACAATAATTTATATTTTTACTTCCTGGGCCAAGTGTGTTGTTTACACGTACTTTCCTTTCTTACATTTTATAGGAAATGTAAGAGAAGAATCAAGAGATATTCCTGATGCAACTTGGAGAACCATTGGCTTTGGGTGAGTCTAGGCTCCAGAAACAGGTGTTTCTTACAGCTTTCTGTAAGAAAGCATGGGAAAATCCAAGGCAGGAGCAATTCTTTTAGAGAAGATCACTTCATGTTGGGAACTGTTTAGTATACAGGGACCTGTGGGGTCCCCAGGAAAGATGCTGGTGTGCAGCTCTATGGAGAACTTGGGGCTGAAGATACTAATCTAGAAATGAGATTCACATAAATAGCGAATGAAGTCATTGGCTTGCAAAGGTTCTCTGGGCAAACGAGGAGAAATGGGAAGAGAATGGCAGGAGAACTGCGCATTCAGGGAACACTAGTGACCGAGGAGGAAACAGAAGAGGATTCAGCAAATGCCGCAGATAGGTCTGCGTGGACCAGCGTGGCAAAGTGCATGTTGGACTTGGCCATCAAAGGGCATATGTGACCTTGAAAAAACAAGTGTGGGTGGGTGAGGGCAGAGTGGGGGGGGGGGCATCCTGGGGGCAGGGAGAGGAGGTCAATGAAATGAAATGTTAGACTTTTCTTGAAACATCCTTCCAAAGCACATTGACCCTGGTTGAGATGACGTGGTCAGCACAGAAAAGAGGAAAACGAAAATGAACATGACTGTGTTTCTTAGCATATCGTTGAAACTCAGTATTTGGGGAATCAGTTTGTATTCTGTTTCACACAAGGGAAGCATCATATACCAACTTTTTTGGAGTCTTCCTTATTAATTTAGCAACAATATATAACGTTTTCCGTATTGTTAAACATTTATTTGTGTATTAATTTTGCTTCTTTTCCGGCCTCAGGCACTGGTGGGGTGTGACAGGGCAGGGGGGGAAACTCTCAGTTATCTATGTTACATACTGGATTCTTGACTGGAATAACTGAAGGAAAAGTTTTGCAGCTACAAGAAAATTTTAGAACTACCATTCCACAGGTATATTAACAGCTAATATTATATCCTGTTCGTCAGTACATTCACTTTTTCAAAATGTTATGGTTTTTCCGAGTTACCCATTCTCATTTCACCCATAACACTTCCCAGAGCATTCTGGCAACTGCAACCTTGATCGTGTTAGATTTGCTTAGCTGCTATTCTGTTTAGTGATTTCCCACCTCTCTATGTAATTAAAGTTGCTCTGTGTTTTTCTTTTTAATTTCTTCAGAGATTCGGACGTGAGGATTACACTAGTTCTGTAAAACAAGTTGAAAGTCTTCCCCAGTTTTTCAGCGATCTGGTGTAGTTTGTATCATGTGGAAATTGTAATTTCTCAGAAAGATTAAAGAACCAACCTGGCGTGTCAGCTGGAGAAGGAATTCAAGCACAGGACTATTCTTACACAACAACTTTGACATTTTCTTCAATGTTTTCTTTTATTTTTAATTTTTTTTTAATTTTTTTTAATGTTTATTTATTTTTGAGACAGAGAGAGACAGAGCATGAACGGGGGAGGGGCAGAGAGAGAGGGAGACACAGAATCTGAAATGGGCTCCAGGCTCTGAGCTGTCAGCACAGAGCCCGACGCGGGGCTCGAACTCACAGACCGCGAGATCATGACTTGAGCCGAAGTCGGACGCTTAACCGACTGAGCCACCCAGGCGCCCCAATGTTTTCTTTTAAAAATGTTTTATTTATTTCGAGAGAGAGTGAAGGTGAGTGGGGGGAGGGGCAGAGAGAGAGAGAGAGAGAGAGAGAATGTCAAGCAGGCTGAGCACAGAGTGAGGCATGGGGCTTGATCTAACCACCCTGAGATCATGACCTGAGCAGAAATTTTGAAAAATTTTGAAAAAGCTGGAGGCTTCACTGACTGAGCTCCCCAGGCGCCCCTCAATATTTTCTTGTTGGTTTCTTTTCCCCAGATTTTCTACTTTTCTGAAATAATTTCACTATTCACATATTTTCTAGGAAAAAAACGTACATTTTACAGAAACTGTGTTCGTAAGCATAGAGTTGGACCGTGCATTCTTATAAATACCCTCCTTAGATGTTGCTTTCTGTCCCAGTTTAGGAATAAATGTGTGGGCTGCGTGAGGAAATCGAACCCATTTCTCTAGTGCTGTCTTCGTGTTCCCACAGACAGGAAGGATGTCCTGATGCTTAAAACGATGATTCAAAAACCAGCTCTGCTGGGTCCGGTGCAGCTTTCATCTCTAGGTCAGGTGCCTTAAACTCCCTGTGTCTCAGGGTCCTCGTCTACAAAACCGGGATGGGCGTGGCAGCTTAGGCCACAGGATCGTAGGAGGACTGATGGGCACGCACATCACTGAAAACAGTGCTCCACGCATAGACCAAACTGCTGGTAAATGTAGGCGGTTAAGCACCCCACTTCGGCTCAGGTCATGATCTCGCGGTTTGTAAGTTCGGCCCCGCGTCAGGCTCTGTGCCGACAGCTCAGAGCCTGGAGCCTGCTTCCGATTCTGTGTCTCCCTCTCTCTCTGCCCCTTCTCTGCTCATGCCTCCTGTCTGTCTGTCTCTCTCTCTCTCTCTCAAAAATAAGTAAACATTTAAAAAATTTTAAAAAAGAGAGAAGGGAAATACATTGACAAACATCTAAGGTCCTGGGAAGTGGGGAAGGGGCAGGGAAAGGCTGCCTAGCAAAACAAGATAACAACAAACAGACAAACAGAATCTTGTCTTGGGTCTCTATACATCATGATCTACTCCTGACATTAAGAGGATCGTGGTTAGCGAAAAACCCATTAAATTTAGTTTCCTGAAAAGGCCCACAAAGTCCCCTCCATGGCTTCATAGTGAGTAAGTGCCGAGTTAGTTCTAGTTCACGATCAAACCTCACTCGGCAGCACCTGCCAGGTGCAGCTGATATAAAACCAGGTAGAGAAAAGACACACCCTCCAATCAAACTCTGAGGCTGAGAGAACAAGGCGTTTGCTTTGTGATTTGGAAAATGCCTCATTTCATTTGGGGAGGCTTGAATTAGAGGGTTATTTTCGTTCTTACACACACAGCCCAGCACCGTCCCATCCCTATGTGGCCACGCCGAAGTGGGGTGCCCCTGAGGCCGGACGTCCGGACAGAATGACGCCCGCAGATTCTCTCCCTGGGCCCTTGGCCAGCCAGCCAGGGTGGGACTGGTCTGCCCCGTGACGTGCTGTGGGGAGGAGGAAGTGGGCACACGCCGCCCAGCCGGGTCTCTCCCTTCTCTTCGGAGTCATGTGCTCTGCTCCACGGGGGCGTCCCCAGGGGTACCGATTTCCAGCTCTGCCTGCGACCCGGTGAACCACACCTGCCTTCTTCTCGGGCTCAAGAGCAAACACACAGAGCACAGGCTGCAGTCGCTTGGTCTACACCCGCATTAATCCACCACATGAGTGACCTCTTGCCGTCCGTGTCCCGGCAGCCTCTTCCAGTTGTTTCTACACTGACCCAAGGAGGGAGGTGCTACTTTTTGGAGCCTCTCAAACCATCACGGCATGCGTGAGGAATGTGGGTTCCAAACGGCGATTTCAACTTCGATCTCAGCCTTAAAGAGGTTTCGTTGCAGAGGAACTGACTCCTTTGTTAAAATAAAACCACCGTCTCACGTGAGGACTGAGGCAGCAAAATCTGTTAGATCTTTCTGGTGATTTTTTATCTTTCTTCTGAGGTTTTCGCGTTTTGAATCCAGCTTTGCTAAATACATTCAAAATCCCCTTTCTTCTGTCTTCTTTGTTTTGTATGAAACAAGCTATTTAGAAACAACGCAAAATTAACAAATAGAAATTCATACAGAGCAAACACATCTAAAGGGCGATGCTACAAGAGCTCTGCTTCGGTTTCCCCAGAGTGGTACCAGTTTCTGGGCACACGGCCAGGTTTCTTCTCCCCCCACCCCATCCCATTACCTGAGCCCGTAAGCAGGGCCATCCCGCCACTCACGGTCGGAAACAGTCGCCAGGGTACGTGAGACCTTCCTCCCTGTGAGAAAAAACATGCTCTGATACACTGTGATTTCTCCGTCTTGTTTAAGAGGTACTCTTTAATAGGCACATGCAAAAAATTACAATGAACACTCAGCATCAACCCTGTGAATAAACTTGTGCAAACAGTCGCTGAAAACTATGTACAGTTCAGTTCTTCTGCCCTGAAGAGGAAAATTCTGGAAGGAGATGTTCGTACAGTTGGAGAAACACTGCCCCCAACGCCACCATCCGGACAGAGGTTCACATACTGACTCTGCAGCTCCCGGCAGGTGGGCGTCGGGTCCGCTGGGGGCAATGCCTGGGAGTTTCCTTCAGACACCATGTCATGAATGGACACTTACCGGAATCAACAACGTCCTTCCCCGTCATTCCTTTTTTGTGGCTTTCGCAGAAGAGAAAACTCATGAAATCCTCTTTTGAAGATTGATGGTTAACCAACTGGGGCATATTTTAAAAATCATAAAATTCCCTAAGATTTGGAGGGAAAACATCTTGGTGATTTTACTTAATAACTTATTTTTTTAGTGTTCATTTAATCTTCTTGAGAGACAGGGAGTCAGGGGAGGAGGGACAGAGAGGGAATCCCAAGCAGGCTCCACGCGGTCAGCACAGAGCCCGATGTGGGGCTGGAACTCACGAATGGTGAGATCATGACCTGAGCAGATCTCAAGAGTTGGACGCTTAACCGGCTGAGCCCCCCAGGTGCCCCTTTCTTCAGTAACTGATTGTCTGGAAGAGAACAAGATGTCGTAAATGTAGCCAAGATCTGAGATAGGAGGGAGGTGGTTATCTCTGTCAAGCTCCAGTCAAGATCCTCATAGTTATATCCTTTCTAAGCCAACATCCTGGCCCAGATCTTTCCTGCTGCCGAGACAGATCCCTGGGGGCCAAGGACCAAGCAGGACTCCTGCCAAGTCTGGACCTGCTGAGGCACACAGGTTGCTGGGGGCTGCCCGGACTTGGGGCTGCTACGCTGTGGACACACAGGGTGCTTCACACCCTGTGGAGACGTGAGGGAGAGGGGCTCAAAGATAAATCGTTGTCCCATCTTTCCCGCAGATGGACTGCCTCGAGATTGTTCACGGGACCCATAGGAAGATGTCTCTGAGACTGAGTGGTCAGAGGCTCTAGTGCAGAGGGTGGCCAGCCTGGAAAGGTGTATCTGGTCTCCCCGCCTGCTTGCCTCCCACCTCCTGGCCTCACTCTCGCTGCCCTGGGTTTGCACTCACCTCTGGCTACAGCGTTAGTGCGTAAGACTTTGCCTCAGCCTATTTTCTGGAGAACCCGGTATAAGAAAGTAATAGTTTTTTAAAGTTTTGTTGTTCAAAGAAAAGCCGGTCTTTTGAAAACTGATGTGAAATTGCCCAAAACTTACTTATTTGTCAAGTGGAATATCGAAGCACGTGTTTCAGAATTTCTGAAGTTTTTCCCAGAATATGAGCACTTTGGAAAGACATGTGAACCATTCAAGCACTTTATTAGTCTCTTGTTATCCGTGATGAGCCAATATTTACCATATAATTATTTACAGCTTTGCTAATAATATGGGAACTAATAAAAGTCTTTGTGTAGGCAGGGTAATTACATCGGGTCATCTTGAAGATTATTAGTTGGCCCCAGCAGGTGTTCATTTCATTTGATTTATATCATTTTTACTTATGTCTATTACATTCTATCAAAGCATAGTAATTATGTAAATAGCAAAGTAAATTCTGCAGAATATCATAAAGTGATAATCATAGGCTTGGTGCACATATGAATAAGGCACTGGTCCTCTATTTTCATGGTGTAATAAATAAAGATCTGAGAACTATTCCCTATAAGTTGTAGAACAAAGACATTGGTAAATGTTACATACACAATACATATAAGTAGAAAATAAATTAGCAACTCACTTGAAAAATAAATTATTCCATTTATCAATGTAAAATCATTAGGTTTAACCACTTACTTATCGAGGATGTGTGAAAGAAATATTTTTCTCACGCTTGATTTTAAATTATCAGCTATGATTTTGTGTACCTTTCTTGTTTTCATTGTTCAATGCCAAGCGTAATGTATTTCTGGGCGCCAACAACTGATATACGGTCTCAGAAAAATAAGGCTTGCCACAGAGGAGGCACGTTGTATTACATTTCAGATTTAAGTTTTTCACTGTATTGTCAGCAATATATTCTGATGTCGATACAGAAGAGTTTCCTTTCGTATACAAAATCGGGTTTTCATTGGATTCTGTTGGATTCTTAAGGTGAGCTGTTTCTGAACGCATCAAGTGTGGGTTGTAGAGTGAAACTGGGAGATAAGATCGCCACATAGAACATCACCCAAATTCCTAAGCATTATTTTCACCCAGAAAATGAACAATTCCATGACAAATAGGATTGGATTACGTTGTCCCACAGAAACCAGGCTATAAATCATCGTTATTAAGTTAGTCAACACATAGATCTGTTTCCATTATCAACAGATCACTTATGAGACAAGACAAAAATGAAATATCTCCTCCTTCAGTCTGCCTTCCTCTTTCCTCCCGCCTCCCACTCACTACTTTATAAAATAACAGTAACTATCACTAAATATTCTAAGAATATCTCATGTTCTTCTTGATATTTTTTTTCTAATGGATATTAAGTCAGGTCGCTCGCTGAACCCCAACGAGCCATTAAGAATTCCAAATAGGGGCACCTGGGTGGCTCAGTCAGTTAAGCGTCCATCTCTCGGTTTCGGCTCAGGTCATGATCTCATGGTCTCGTGAGTTCAAGCCCCATGTCGGGCTCCGTGCTGACAGTGCAGAACCTGCTTGGTATTCTCCATCTCCCTCTCTCTCTGTCCCTCCCCGACGTGTGCTGTCTCTGTCTCTCTCAAAATAAATAAACTTTAAAAAAAAAAAAAAGAATTCCAAATAAACTCCATCCGCTTTGCTAACGCTTGGATATGTCGCATAGCGGGTGTTCATGTCCCCATCCAGACCTGCCTTCCTCGACATCAGGGGAAGTGAGGAAAGACTTGGGTAGAAAAACGTCTTCCATTTTTATAGAGCCTCAAAAACTATTTTCAGTATCTCCTCTCCTGTAGAATGTCGTCCAGTTTCAGACTCATTTTCAACGGACTCGCCCTCACCTGCTGTGGAGACGCCACTTCTGTTCTCTCCTTCCACACAGAATTAAGCTACCTTTTCTGCTTACACACTAGAAGTCTCTTCATGTCTGAGTTGACATTTACAATATTTAATGTGAGTTGGTGCTCAGGTAACCAGCAATCAGAACAGACATCCTACCCAGCCAGAACAGGAATAAGCTGTGAAAAGATCGCACAGAAAGATCTCTACCTGGATGCTTTAGATACCTCTTTCTCGGAGCTCTTTTATGGGCTGTTTGTGTCCCTCTCACATCCAACCGTTGAATCCTAACCCCCAAGGTGATGTGTCAAGAGGTGGAGACTTTGGGGGATGATGAGGTGGGGGGGGGTGCAACCCCCATGATGGGATTAGTGTCCTCATAAAACAGACCCTGGGGGCACCTGGGTGGCTCAATTGGTTGAGCGTCTGACTTTGGCTCAGGTCATGATCTCACGGTCCGTGAGTTCGAGCCCCGCGCCGGGCTCTGTGCTGACACTTGGAGCCTGGAGCCTGCTTCAGATTCGGTGTTTCCCTCTCTCTCTCTGCCCCTCCCCTGCTTGCTCTCTCTCTCTCTCTCTCTCAAAAATAAATAAACATTAAAAAAAAATTTTTTTAAAGATACCTTGGAGAGTTCCCTCGCCCCTTCCCCCACGTGAGGACACAGCGAGAAAATGCGATCTGTGAACTGGTAAAATAACCCAATCTATGGTATTTTTGCTATAGCTGCCTGAACTAAGATAAGCTCCTATTATTTTTATGTTGTGTTACATTTTCTTGCACCTTATTTCCACAAACGAATTGTAAACTCCTGGAAGAAAGATTCAACACATGCTTACCTTTATAATATCTAACATGCCTGGAATATGAGAGACAGAGAGACAGGGAAAAAAGAAAAAGAAAAAAGAACATTTTACATAAATACTTGCTAAATGAATAGACTGAGCTTCCTCTACAAAATATGATTGAGATTTTGGTGGCAATTTCCATTTTAGGAGGGCCAGAGTTGGATCTGATGAAAGAGTCCAGTTGTGGTTTGATGACATCCATTCAGAGGAAAAGTTATTTAAGACATTTACTTTTGGGGGGGAGGCGGTGTGGGGACGCCTGGGTGGCTCAGTCGGTTAAGTGTCTGACTGCTGATTTCGGCTCAGGTCATGATCCCAGGGTTGTGGGATCGAGAACCGTGTTAGGTTCTGTGCTGACAGTGCAGATCCTGCTTGAGACTCTCTCTTTCTCTCCCTCTGCCTCTCTGCCCCTCTCTCTCTCTCTCTCTCTCTCTAAAATAATAATTAAAAAAAAGGATTCTTTAAAACATTGATTTGGTATCTTGAGAACACAAGCTGGAAACATTTTGTTCTCTGATCTGAAAGACACTCACGTGTAGGAACATTGCAAGTTGAAATCCTGGTAAATTTACGTGAGCACTTCGGTGACCTAACTCAGCACCCACGTGCCTCCTCTCCGCCAGGGTGATTTTGCTTATTAATAAGTTTGGGTTTTGAGTCTTCTCATTAAACTCCCAGCATTCAGTGTGTTCCACCTCACTGAACAGGAATTCCCACGAAACCCAGACAATATCAAAGGAGGAGAAACAGCGTGACCATTTTCCTCCTTCCCATCCAGGACGGTAGGCATGTCCCAATTCCAAATGAGGGAGCGCACATCTGTTTCTACCTTTTGGCGTAATAATCATTTGTTAGGTTTGGCATTTTGGAAGAGCACGAGGAAACAGGATGGGGGAGATGTGATGATGTCTTACCATGTGCACGACCCCAGCGTAACCAAAAGCAAGGGGGACAGCACATTCAGCACTCCGTTCCTGCGCCGGGACCCGAGAAGGCACCTGGCGGTGATAACTTTGCGGGTTTGTTTTGAGGGGGTGAGATATGGTAGACCTCAATGTGTGTGCTTGCATAATGCTAGAAGGTACTGAAGGCCACAAACACTTGTAAACAATTATAATCTGGGGAACTGTAGATCACACAGGGTGAGTACAAGGAGAGCAGCTCCCTCGTGCGCACACCGGGGAGAGGAGACGGTCTGTGAGCCAGGAACGTGCGCTCGCAGGGCACACACTCAGCCGCACCTTGACCCCCGACCCCAGGCCCCAGAACCGTGAGCAGCGTGCTTTTGCCGTGTAGGCCTCCTGTCCATGGTACTTTGGTGTGGTAGCTGGAACCCACTAACATCCCAGGGAAGTGCAAACGTAAGACCTCGGTGAGACGTGCTTTCCACCATGCCTCCCACCCAGTACGACTGGAAACCCTGGGTACTAAGGACAACACAGCAAAAGAAGATTCTGAGGGGAAGAAAAGGCGGGGAGTTAGCAGGGCCGAAAGGAGAACACAGCCACACAGCAGTGACTCCCTGGGCTTTCCTTGTGCCTCCCACACTCCAGACGGTTGCTGAGGAAGCCGGTGACCCAGAAACACCACTGGCTGCAAACGGAAGCCTGGAAATGAGCCGCTTACCAAGACGGACGTCTCTGACACAGTAATGGCTCCACACTGGGCAAGCACCGCGGAAAAGCGCAAAGGACGAGGTCAGCAGGAGAACGCAGATTAAAACCCCAACGGACTACCACTGTGCGCCTCGAGGACCAGTGCAAACGCGAAACAGCGACAGCAGGCGCCTGGGGGGCTCGGTGGGTGAAGCGTCCGACTTCGGCTCAGGTCATGATCCGGCGGTTCGTGGGTTCGAGCCCCGAGTCGGGCTCCGTGCTGACAGCTCAGAGCCTGGAGCCTGCCACGGATTCTGTCTCCCTCTCTCTCTCTGTCCCTTCCCCACTCACACTCTGTCTCTCTCTAAAATAAAATAAAGTAGGAAATGGAAAAAACAGGCGCACCTGCGTCAGGAGTTCAGGGCGCCTGGTGTTGGCGGGTGCCGGGTGAGCCCTCAGCTCTCCATTGGGACACCAGGCGCCCCTGCTTCTCCCGGGGCTCCGGCTCGGTCGCGAGTGTTGGGAAGGGGGCTCGGGAAGAAGGCAGAAGAGGGCGGCCAGCAGCTGCCTTTAAGGAAGTGGGTGAGACGGGAACAGCTGATGACAAACCCACAACATGGCCGTTGTCCCTTCAGACAGACGTGCGCCTCAGAAGACAAGACTGAGCTTGGCTGCGAGTGTGAACGTGAAACCCAAGTGTGACAGAGAAAGCCCCAAAGGTGGTCGACACGCGAGAACTGGAAACCCGGCCCTGAGGCCACTCTGAACAGCTCGAGCCTTTCACACTCTGGGAGCCACAACACTACGACCCAGCGAGTGCTCGAGAGGCAGTACCGGTCACCGTCTTTGATTTTACCTTTCATTTGCAAACTTTGATGCTTCTCACACAGGATGCTTTCCGAAGGCCCCCCATGCTGGAGAAACTTCTAGAAGCTTCTCTCTGTGTGCGTGAGGAAGCTCCCCATACCTTCGTTGTTCCAGGAACCCGCCTTCTCCTAGTCCCCTGAGGTCACAAGCTCGCTGGAAGGAGGCGCCCGTCTGTCTCATGCCCTGCACATCCTACCATTTCCGGCAGCCCCCAGCGCCTGGTGTGCCTATGTTTACGACGGGCAGTGTACATGCAGTTCCCTGAGGGGCAGGGGTTGGCACCATCTGGAGCCTCTTAATCATATCTGTGTTATCTGAAGCTTTTTCTCCCAAGCT
This sequence comes from Lynx rufus, assembly GCF_022079265.1. Taxonomy (NCBI): domain Eukaryota; kingdom Metazoa; phylum Chordata; class Mammalia; order Carnivora; family Felidae; genus Lynx; species Lynx rufus. The sequence goes on from NW_025814889.1 coordinate 2,521,267, forward strand.
CACTCCACCCCAGGAATGGACTGGCCGGGAGCCCTCACTCACTCAGATGCACACACAGAAGGTGAGTCGGTCGAGGTCTGCTGTACAGGGCGGTGTCTGTGGCACTTTGTCTGTGGTCCTTAAACCCAGCTCCACATTCTGCCAGAGACCGGATGGGACCACACATATCCGTGTCTCCGATCTTCCACTCAAGGACGCGCTAAGCTGTTGGAAGGAGTCTTAGCATGAACCCAAGCTACAGGAAAATGCAAAACACCTCTCTTGGCGTTATAGAGAGAGAATGAGATGAAATTTTATTTATCCTCTGGAATCGACCTCACTATGCGTGATAGGAAAACACCTGTGAGACTCAGGCTTCATGTGCAGGGAAGTCAATGAGTCCTGCACTGTGTTTTCATGTTCTTGTCGCCATAGTTCGGTCAGTCCACAGAGAACATGAATCTGAAAAATAAATTGAGAAAAGCAGAAGTTGGCGTGTTATACTCGTCCAATGCCACCACCTTTCCTTCACCGGCAAGGATCCGAAATTCCTTTCTTGCATCCGCTAACGAGAAAATAGAGAAAATAGGGGCACTCGGTTGGTTGAGCGTCCGACTCTTGATTTCAGCTCAGGTCTTGGTCTCACGGTTTGTGAGTTCGAGCCCCACATCAGGCTGTGCACTGGGCACGGAGGCTGCTTGGAATTTTCACTCTCTCCATGTCTCTCTGCCCCTCCCCTGCTCATTCTCTATCAAAAATAATTAATTTTTTAAAATCCTTAATTTCTTTAAAAAGAAAAAAGAAAAGTGAAAATAACAGTTGCATCAAACAATCAGGAAGAAATGTTCCTTGGGGAAAAAAAAAACAGGAGGAAGACAGTTAATATCTTGTTGCCTATGTTCTAGAATTTCCATTTCACCTTGAGTTACTTCCCTATGAAAGTGTGGTGGCTGCAGCGGATACACCATCGTCCACGGTCGGTTAGCTCCTCTTCTTGCGGGGGGAGGGTGTCGCGGTGGGGCGTCCGTGGTTGCTGGTCCAGGACTTACGATGACGGCACAGCCATCAGCCGTCTCAGTCTGCCCTGAGAGCCGAGCCTTCCTGCCATTGGCAAAGTGCAGACAGGGTTCTCAGACTGTGGGCACCAGGGGGCTTCTCCGGGGGGAGAAAATTCAGCTCTTCTGATGAGCAAGAAAAAAGTCTTCCTAAAATATTTCCAACTTTGATCTACTTACATTTTAACGCATTCCGTGTTTCAAGACCTCCAATGACGCTTACACTGCCTGTTTCTTTTGCTTCTGATAACCATGTAATCAGAGTCACAAGTGAGGGGGGAGGTCCGAACAAAATGCATGCTTGCAGAGCCCTTTGCGAGGCTCACAATGAGGGCTTTTCACAGTTTAAAAGCAAAGAAGGGATCGAGCAAACACACCAGCATAGTGGGTACGCACACACATGTAACTGAGGCCACTCCCCCCTACACACACACACAGGGCGGTGGGGTGATGCGGGAGACTGGTGAAATTCTGATGTTATTAACTACAACAAGGGTGGCACGGTGGGTCGAGTCATTAACTTTGTCTTTGCAATTTTTCACACCCGGGCAGGAGAAAGTGTGAAAACCGTTACTTTGCCCCCTTCGCACGGAGGGTAAGTTCTTGTTCTTGATGGTTAAGCATCGTAATTGCAGACTTCCCCCACATCTGCTCCAGTATTCGGGGACTCGGGGCCTCACCTCATTCTCTCTCTTTTTAGTTTGCTAGACAAGAGTACGGGACACGTCCTATTCCCCCAACTTGACACCTTAAAAATGAAGCCAGATAAAATTTCGTGTGACGTTCAAGGGCTTTTGGTGTGCATTCTGCTTCTGCAGGGAAGCTCCATGTCTTTACCTGGGGACCGTCGCCCTGAGAATGAGGACTCTTCCGGCAGGAAGTCACAGCTGCCCCAGCGTGCCCCTCCCGCCGGTGTCACACCTTTGGGTGCCGGGTCAAACCCTGCGTTGGCAGCAGAGACCAAGGGGCCGTCACACGGGGGAGACAGGTGGGGGGCTCCCCCACGTCCAGTATTAAGGTCACTTACTGCCACTAGCCAGTCCGGGGCTTCCCAGTGCGTCTGGTCGCACGGGTGCCCGCGACAGGCACCTGCACACACTTCACGCCTGCACCGAGACCCCGGCCCCCCGCCCCCGTGCCGGGAGGGCCCCGCCTATCCTGCGTGTCTCCATCCACGCTGAAGAGTCACAGAGACAGCGAGGACACAGAAGCTCAGTGACGCTCTTCCTCCCGCCTGTCCGTGCCGGACCCCGAGCTGCTTACCCTCAACAACCACACACGTCTCTCGGCCTCCCCGAACCTGCCCATCTTGTCCCCGGGCCCAAGGAAACCGCCTCCTTCTTAGACTCAAGCCCAGCTAACCTCCTGCCTCTGAGACGGTCACTAAGAATACACACTGCCTTGACTCCGCGGTTTGGAGGTGCCCCAAACCCTAGCTTACCTCTCTCTCTGCTCTCTGCTACAGGAGTGCCCACGGTTTGCCCACCGCCACGCCATCGGCCCCCCGCGCTGGACGCCCAGTCTCTTCGGGAGACCCCAGGTTATGCCGGTATCCATCCAACAGGGGCTACGTCCACACCACACCTCACCAGTGTCCTACAGCATCCGGCCGGGCTCGGGGTCTTTGAGTCGACCTGGATCTGTACAGCCAGTCTTCTCCTTCACTCTGAACAATTTGCAGAGACCAAGATGTCACTTGCACCATTGATCCAGGCCAGGTTTGGGTTAGCAGCTTGATGGGAGAGCCACAGGACCCGGCCGAGCTCCAGGTTAGCAGGTAGTGATGCGTTGCTGGTTCACACAACCTAATGTTATTTGTTATTTTTACTATCGAAAAATTAGTTAAAAACAATTTAGCTCTTTTTAACTAATTTCCTAGACTTCGCTTTGCCTCTCTTCCAGCGTTGTATAGAGGGTATGGGGGTTGTGATTCGGCATATCGTTTAATCGGTGAGTTTCATAATACGTATTTTTCCTTAAAAAGATCTTGACGGAACTGAAGGAAAAACGGATACCACTTGGAGAGATGCGATGCTCTGTGTGTCTGCTTGGGAAATCTTGGGCCGCTCTCCTGCACAGGGGGAAACCGTGTCTTCCTTCAACGGGATGAGAGAAAATGGCTTTTGATTTCGTGCCAGTGATTGTCTTGAAGTCTAGGTTTAGAAAGAAGGGTGCGTGGGTATTGAAATTTTATCATTTTGGCTATTGATCCCCTCCTTCCCTTTGAGGAGTCCCCTTCCCGTAGAGGGGAAGCAAGGACCGGCCCACCACGGCCGCCCGGGGGGGGGGGGGGCATGCTGCTTCTCGCCAGTCCTGGCCGGTGGAGCGTGGGGGCAACGCACATTTGTCCTGTAATTTGGATCTGAGGGTTTCAGTTACAGTAAAGGCAGAGTGACATCTACCTGCCATGACTTCTGTAGAGTGGAGATCCGCGGTGGTAAGTGGCCAGAAGCAACACAGGGACATAGGAGCCACAGCATAACAGCCCCAACGAGCCCTGCTGGTAGATTCCTTCTTTGCTCAAAACAATCAGAGCCCGGTTTGGTAGTCTGCAACCAAAGACATGAGCAATCAATTCTACCTGCACTTCTGAGATGGGGCACGAATCAGGAAAGGGTTCACATAGGGGCGCCTGGGGGCCTCAGTCCGTCAAGCGTCCGACTTCGGCTCAGGTCATGATCTCACGGTTCGTGGGTTCGAGCCCTGCGTCGGGGTCTCTGCTGACTGCTAGGGGCCTGGAGCCTGCTTCGGATTCTGTGTCTCCCTCTCTCTCTGCCCCTCCCTGCTCACTCTCTGGCTCTCTATCTCTCAAAAATAAATAAACATTAAAAAAATTAAAAAAAAAAAAAGAAAGGGTTCACATACAAAGTGAACACGGAGGGAATCAGCTAATGCACGTATCCGAGCAAATTATGGTCTCAGATGCCATTACGAAGTTTTGAGATCAGGAACAGGGCTGGAAGGCTTTTGCATTAAATATCCCAATTCTCCCATCAACTTGTGCTTTATTTGTCCTCATTCTACAGTTGTATGAGGGGGAGAAAATATGTCAATAAACCTTGCTTTGGTAATATTTATCAGAGAAATCCTATTTGCTATAAAAAACTACATTGCTAACATTTATATGTTTTGTTTTGATGTTGCCTTTTACTATACTTAAATCAGGTAAATATTTTGAAGATACAACACGTTCACGTTATTTTCAGTAGTGACGGTAAAAATACCGGAAGTCAATTATATTTTCTTCTTACATGAAAATGAGAGACTATAACTGAAAATCTTGTTAAAAGTGTAACTTATTTTTCCATAGAATTACTGAACAGCATCTTAAAACCCTGTAGGAATTCTCAGAAAACAACCTTGTTAGAAAAAGCCCATTTATGTTTTACTACTTCTCGATTTTAAATTATTCATTCTTGCAAAGCATACTTTTACTGCAGTTCATTAATTTTGGGAATCTATAGGTTTGTAGAGCTCGATTTCTTTAATCATGCATGTAAAATTAATTATTAGAATGTTTTTATTTTGCTGATTTCAGCAAGTGTGTGGAGCCACACAGATAGCCTTCAGCAAAATATGTAGCATCTAGCAGAAAAAGGAAAAACGATTCTTGTTTTTTCCTTAAAATGAATTTTCTGTTTCAATAACTTGTATTCAAATCATTAGGGCAAACATATCACTTTATTTTCTTGTGTTCATCTTCTCAGCGGAAAGTTGGAAATAACAATTCTAAAATACTCAACCGCACCATGCATAATGTAAGTAAGCTTCCTAATCACATGGGCCTGTTTCACAGGTGAAGGCGTATTAATTAAAGGGAATTGTAAGTAAGTTGAGCCCTCGTATCAGTGACATTTTCACCATTAAACACAGAGTTTTAAAAAATCTGAAGCAGAAACGATCGCAAGGAAGCACCGCAACCCGGAGAAATCAAATTTTACTTGGATTCAAGTGTAGTGATAACGTCTCCGCCTTAAGTGCTAATGACATAAAATCCTAGTAAGCATGATTTGAAAATGTTGGTTCCATGTAGTACTATTTTTTTTAATGTTTATTTTATTATTTTTGAGACAGAGAGAGACAGAGCATGAACGGGGGAGGGGCAGAGAGAGAGGGAGACACAGAATCGGAAGCAGGCTCCAGGGTCCGAGCCGTCAGCACAGAGCCCGACGCGGGGCTCGAACTCACGGACCGCGAGATCATGACCTGAGCCGAAGTTGGACGCTCAATCGACTGAGCCACCCAGGCGCCCCCCATGTAGTACTATTTTTAAGGAACAGACCACTCTTGCTTCGGAAGGCAAATGTTTAGAGGGAATGTGGAAGGCGATACAGCACCAGAGAGCTTCCTAGCAAACTCCTGTAGGAGGCAGCATAAGCGGGAGTGTGTGCAGGCTGGTGAGCGGATCAAGGGGAGACTCCATTCGGAGACTCAGTTACGATGTAGCAGCTCCAGTCTCCAACCCGGGCTGCCTCCCACGGCGACGCGGATGTGTGCACGCGACCAGCCCTGGGTCTCCCGACCAAACACTTCCCATGCCCTGTGCCGTCCCCTTCCTCTTCAAGGAGGATGATACACAAATACACTAAAGGCATGTGTTGGTTTCTGTAACCAGATCTCTGTGTGTATCCTTATCCTTTCTTTTCTTGTCCTAGGACTTTTATAAAAATACCTTAGAGAGAGCGTTCTTATTATATGATCCCCCCCCCCTTTTCGCTACAAGAATAAGAACATTGATCACAGCTGGGGAAACGTAAATTCAAGAAGGAAGGAGGAAATTCCAGGGCCCCCTTCACGGACGTACGCTGGTTTGTAAAGCCACCTGGGACTCCCGCCTTCCCCACAACCACCTGCAGAGGGCAGGTGTGGTTCCCAGGCCAGTCTGCTACTGTTTTCTCTGCTTACCTGCAGCAGGGACCCAGCTGGGCACATCAGGACCTGATGTTCTGAAAATGAGGAGGCAGGAGAACTCTCACACTCTTTCTCTATTTCCTTTTGAGGGGTGCGGGGTGGGGTCTGGACGGGCAGCCTTCAGATAAAGGGACAGAAATTTTAAAAACTTATTTGAAGCTGGGCTAGGGGAATTTTTGTTGGAATCCCATTGGTTCTGAATCTAACATAAAGAAGCACTAAATGGATGGGCCTGAGCATTAAGCAGGAACACATCCTAAATTATCTGTGAAGCTTAAATGACCCCGAATCTTACACAGAGCCGCACAATGTAACCAAAATACCTTGAAATAATACAAACCGTATTTCTGGTCCAACTGGACTCTGAATGACAGACGGAATTGCTCAACCAGCTGGCCTCCGAGACTGTATATTTATCAGGAGATTAAATTCTTTCTTAAATATGCTAATCACATACTGAAATTCTCCAGTTCCCTTTTTATTTCCCTGTCCAACGACAAATAGTTGAATATTCCTTCCATTATGTTCTTTGCTTTCTTTCCACTTGTAGACATTTGCTTTTGTCTCTGGTATGGCAAGTGTTTTTAAAATTAAATTCCAGACGCTGCCCAAAAAAAAAAAAAAAAAAAATCACATCTAATCTGACACATTGAATTAAGTTTTCTCCCTCCTGGTAGGATTTCGCTTTACTTCTGGCAAGGCACATGCAGCCTTAGACGGGGCACTGGTTCAAACAGGAGTTTTAATTTCAATAAGCCCGGTCTCTGTCCTGTGAGGTGGCATGCTTGTGCATACCCGGGTGTTGGCAAGAACCCTTCTCTTCCCTGAGGGTTTTCACTTCCTAGCCCCAGAGGGCTACCCCAATTCTGCTCACCCTCTCAGTCACCAGGCTTCTCTCCTGATGAGTTTCTCTACTGCTCCTCCTTTCAAATTGGGGGACCCTCAGGGCAAAAACGTAGGCTCAAATGTCAGCCTGACGGCCCGTCCCTTCTTTCTGGGACCTCGACTCATTCTCGTGCTCAGTAGCTCTGATGCCTTCTGTGATGGGCTGAATTGTCGTCCTGAAATTCAAATGTTGAGCCCTAACCTCCTTCCCCTACCCCCTGTGTGACCATGTCTGAAGATGGGGTGTCTTTAGGAAGCAATTAAGATTAAATGGGATCATAGGAGGGGGGCCCTGACCTAATAGGACTGTGATGTTCTGAAGGGAAGAAGAGAGAGGTACCTCTCGCTCTCTCTGCCAGGTGGGGACAACAAAAGAGCAGCCGTCTGCAATCCCGAAGACCATCCACAGAGCCTCGCCATGTCGCCACCCTGGTTCCAGGCCTCCAGCCTCCAGGACTGTGAGAAAAGCTGTCTCTGCTGTTTGTCAGGGCAGCCCAGCTGGCTGAGACACCTTCAGATCAGCATCTGGGCCCTTGTTCCTGCTTCCCAGCCTTCCTTGTTGTGGGCGGGAGGGCTGGCCGGTGACGAACTGGTCCGCCAGATGTAGTAGGGTTCTACGGCTGAAATGATAACACCGTGGGAGCCCCCGCCCCAAGTCTTTACAAAGGACAGAGTTGAGGATCTCAGGGCAGGTGTTTAATAGCACTTGAGAAGCGAGGAAGAAGTCATCATCCTAAAGTGACCAAATCCAGAACGTCTGAACCGGGTACACACAAGAATACGTCTAACGTTTAGCATAATTTCCAGCGGGAAATGGAATTGACAGTGCCTTCTTCAACTGGGGCTGACAGGAACTGCAAAGGGCCTGAGGTATTACTCTGATCTGCAGGGTGACAAATTAGCCGGCCGTGGTGTCACAGGTGCTGGCGAAGATGAGTCAGAGAGACAAGATGCTTTATCATTCAGGGAAGGAGCAGGTGACAGAGTGTCAGCACTTGTGTCAACGCCCTTTTCCTAAGCTCCAGCTCCCTCAGACACGCGGAAAGGACCGGTCTGGTACACACAGTAGGCTACGTTACAGCAGAGGGGCCCTGAGCCCAGGGACCCCGCCAGCCTTCCACGATGAGCATGGCCACCCTTGTCCCAGATGGAGACGTTATCTGGCCAGACGCTACACAAGCTTTCCCCTCCAGAGAGGGACACCGTCACTGTCTTTCAAGGCTGTTGGCTATCTAACCATGCTAGAAAAGATAGCCTGGACGAAAGGGAAGTCAGTGTCTTCCCTTAGAAGTCCAGAAGCGCAGGAGACCCATGGAGAACAGCCTTTTCAATGTGAAGGGGCGAATTCCTTAACACCGACCAGCCCACTCAATACAAATTTGCTGAGTTATGCCTCCAGCTGACTCTCAAGCATCGAGCTGCGAGTGAGGTGGATATAGTCCAACGTCAGGAAGCCTGGGGGCCACAGAGGGTGACTTAAAGTCCATTGAACTGTGCCCATTATGACTCATTCACTATGTTTCCAATGCTCTATTTTGTGATATGCTTTGTTGGTGTTCAGAGGTAAAGAAAAATCTATTTCCAAAAAACATTATGAGTTAACTAATACCTTCTGTTGCTCAACCCTATTTGTCAACTGATGTGTGCGATTCCTCAAAAGACACTTCTCCTGCCACACATATCCCAGGAGCACAATCTTCCAGATTTCGAAGGGAGTGTACTGCCGGAATTTATCTCATACTGGTCTGTGGCCAAAGAGATCTAATGTATAATTCAGAGAAATGAAAGCTGTGTCTATATTATTATTACATCAAATATTTTGGCATTTACCTAAATGCTTGATTACATAATCCCACTGAAGTAAGTCAAATAGATTTTTTTTAAATGACCTAACATTTGCAGAACAGTTTTTATTTAATCTTTGTAACAAAGCTTAGAGGGATGAATTATTTTCATTTCCATCTTATAGGTACCCACATGGGAAGTACAAAGTGATTATACAACCAACTCTGGATCATAAAGGTTAATAAGCGATTAATAAAAAATGACTTTCTCTTCATGTTTTTGTAATGCCGTCATACCATTGCAGCAATACTATTTTATTTTCTAAATTAGATGCAGTTTTCTTAACTACCAAGATGTATAAAAATACTAGCGAGAGACTTCCATACGCGTCGTATATTTAAACAACTCTGGAGGTCAATATGAGGTTAGCCAAGAAGGAATTTTGAGATGTAAAGGACGTAAACCCAGTTTTAAACCTTCTCTTCTCGGCGTGGCTGTCTCAGAGCAACCTGAGGGCCCGCTGGTGGAGGACCGGAGAGGGCAGATGTGGTGCACACACACGCGCGCACACACACGAAGGTTATGCAGCCATAAAACAAGACGACATCTTGCCACTTTGGACAACGTGGATGGACCCAGAGAGTAGTGTGCGAAGAGAAGTAAGTCAGACTGACAAAGATAAACACCCTGTGATTGTACTGATATGTGGAATCTACAAAACAAGGCAAACGAATGAACAAACACAAAGCAGAATCAGACCTATAAACACAGAAAACAAACCGATGGTATCCAGAGGGAACGCGGGGTGAGGGGATGGGCCAAATGGGTCAAGGGAGATGGGAGATACAGGCTTCCGTTTTTCCAATGAATAAGTCACAGGAATAAAAGGCACGGCATTTGGAATATAGTCAATTACATCGTAATACTGTTGTATGGTGACAGATGGTAACTATACTTACGGCGAGCAGAACAGAGCCTATAAAGAAATTGCATCACTGTGCTGCACACCTGAAACTAACAGAACGTGGTGTGTCAACTGTATTCCGATGTTAAGTTCCTTTTAAAAAATAAAAATAAATGAAAACCAATGTTTTCTTCGATGGGGAGTGCCATAACCAAGCGCGTGGCTACCAGGTGATCGTTAATTTCGGAGCCCCAGGGGATGCTCACGCGGTCTCCTTATCTCTCCACGCTACTCTGAGTTTACAAATTGATTTTTCGTATATGCAGCTCATGGAGTCTTGGCAGGAAATGATGGCACATTCAAGCTGAATAAAGAAGGATGGTTGATAAAGTGACTATTTGCAAATATTGGTTGAGTTTTGGAAAGTATACTCAGGGCTGGTGCAGTCAACCAGGGCTGGTCACAGTGGGAGGCCCTTATGGCCCCTAACCTGTCGAAGTAGCAAAGAGAGTGCTTACACAGAATCTGGGGGTGGGAGGGGTAGTTCCCTAGGTTATTCCTCTTCTTTGATTTATGTTATTTCCAGTATCTTAACATAAAAACCAGCATTTGGGGTACATTCCTCTGAATGGGTTGTTTTTCACACTTCTGAATGTTTTCCTTAGGAACATTCTTAGACGTTAGATGTGTAACTACATGTTCAGACCTCCCTGGCACCTGAACAAAAGCCTCCTCGTGGCAGCTTGGGGCATTCCTACCATTACCGTGAAGAACACAGTCCTTGGGGTCACGTGTGACACTGTTCTCTCCCAGACCCGCCAAGACTCCGACCACTGAGATCCTTCAGATGCCCCGTCCCAAGGACACGTTGCGAAGACAGTACTAAGCCAATGTGCTGTGAAGTCCCTCAGATTTCAAGTTAATTTATCCCCATAGCATTATCCAGCCTATATTTATATAGACAGCATGTGAACATACACGTAAAAATGTATTGTTAATGACGGCAAAATTGCAAATTAAAAAATTTTTGTTTTCTATTTCTTATGTATTTGATATTTTAAAAATTAACATACCTGGTATTATATGGATATATGATTTATGTATGTTTGCACATTAAAATTTTTTTAATGTTTATTTTTGAGAGACAGAGACAGAGAGACAGAAAGCTAGAAAGGGAGGGGCAAAGACAGAGGGAGACACAGAATCCGAAGCAGGCTCCAGGCTCCGAGCTGTCAGCACAGAGCCGGACGCTGGGCTCAAACCCACAAACTGAAAAATCATGATCTGAGCTCAAGTCGGTCGCTTAACTGACTGAGCCACCCAGGCGCCCCGTATGCCCATTTTAGAATGAACTTTATTGATGAATTTGTGCCGAAAAGGCCCTTGGGAATGCCCATGTAGGAAGATCCCAACAAATATGTGAAAAGTACCGAAATATCTGATGAAATGATTAATAATGTGGTTTATAAAGAGGAAAAATCTAGATACAGCCAAATCAAAGACAAGGATTTTCTTCATAACATGCTGTTTTACTTTGAGAGGAAGTTTCTGGGAACCCCCCAAACGATTCAGCTTCCAGAATTCCAGCCTACCTGTAACTAATTTGGGGCTTTCAGATGTTGATTGGTGCTTCAAAGATTGATGACTTCAATTTTTAATTTCCTTACCAAATGGAGGGTGAGATCCAGCATACGTACTTACCATAAACCACAGCACGGAGTCCAGTTTGGGGCTTGAACCCACGAACCCTAGGATCTTGACCTGAGCCGAAAGCAAGAGTCAGGTGTTCAACTACCAGGTGCCCCTGAGACTGAGACTTTTATCTGAACGTACAAAGAGGCATCCACAGATGCCTGTTGAGTGAGTGAGCAATAAACGCATGGATTCTACCGACTGTCTGCCCTGTGGTGGGACTTCGGAACCATGTGATTCAGGAGTCGAACCGTCCCATCAGTTTGGCTGAAGAGGCAGCCATGGAGAAAGACAGGGATGGAGTGTGGCCCTCTTACGTGAGCCCTGAGTTCCTACACCTCTGCATCTGGGAACTTCCAAACCATGTGGCCCATGGCCTCGAGCCTGGCAGGTGAATGTTCTCTGGGACATCGCCACTTACAGAATAAAGAGACATACACCGAGCAATCGCTTTGTAGATCCGAGATTTCAGCCAAAGACTGTAGTAAGGCAGAATAAATAATCATAATTATCATAATACAAAGATTTGGTGATTTTTCCCCAAGGGAACTATTGACACAAATCCCACATTTCTTAATCCCTGAGCGCTGGAACCAGCACGCCCGGTGGAGAATGGAAAGAATTTCCGTGTGGAGTCGGGGTGAGGAAAGAACTGGAATGTAGGTCAGCCATCTGCTCGGGTCTCAAGGACTTGGTTCCAAAGAGGAGCCAAACTCCTAGAAACTAAGGGTTTTACAGTTCGATGATCCCTTTTCTTTCCCTCCCTTGGAAATTCTCTTACCCTATGTGTGATTGTGTCATAACTTCTGACGTTCTAAACCCACCCCACCTTCCTACTCCCCAATATATTCTATTGTAGTTTCTCCATGATGATTCAAATTTCAAAATATCCCCTAAATCAGACCATTCTTTAAGGGAAAATATTGAAAATCTATACCACCACCCCATCTCTGAGAATACCAGCACATTTTTATCATTTTTTTAATGTTTATTTACTTTTGAGAGAGAGATCGAGTGCGAGTGGGGGAGAGGCAGAGAGAGAGGGAGACACAGAATCCGAAGCAGGCTCCAGGCTCCGAGCTGTCGGCACAGAGCCCGACGTGGGGCTCGATCTCATGAATTGCGAGATCACGACCTGATCCAAAGTCGGACACTTAACCAACTGAGCTACCCAGGTGCCCCCCACCCCTCAGCACATGTGTTAAATCGGTGCTTGGTAAACGAAAGCCATGGTCCAAGCCCACCTGTGTGACCGTCCAGATGACCTTTGTTGGGTCATGTGCATGCCCGTCCGTTTAGGTTTGTGGCTGCTTTCACACTGCAGGGGAGGCCTGCTGGTGAGGATAGAGACCATAGCGCCCACCAAGCCTGAGATTCTTACCATCTGGGCCTCTACCAAAACCACTTGCCGGCCCTTGTTTTAAATAATCATAGCTTATGTCTTATTTTATTTGTCTTTGACTAATATCATGAGTTAAATCTGTTTCAATTGCTAGAGAACGAACTGCATTCTGAAGGCCAGGGCGGGGAGTTCAAGGATCACCGCGGGAGACTGGCTGATTTCTGGAAGGCCAGCCACAGCCGTGGGACTCTAGCTGCCTGAGTGCATGATGCCACCTGTCTGTGCCTCAGTTACCCAGTCTGGAAGGTGGGCTTCCGGGTCATACCCACCTCCTAGGAAGCTCTTGAGAATTTTACACAATAGAGTATAAAAATATGTAGCACAGTGTTTGGCACATATGAAGGGTTTAAAATTATTTTTTTTGAATGTCTCATTATAGACACACACACACACACACACGTGCAGACACCACCCACTGAAATGGAAAGTGAACGACTTCCCAAACATAATTATGACGTTACCAGCACAAGTTTTCGCTCGTAATTGGTGAGAGTCACGGGAATAAGTCTGTCCTGGCTTCTCGTCGAGATTTCTCCCTGCATCAGATAAGTTTCTGAGTACGAGAAATGAAGAAGACAGAAAGAAATGCCGTGTTGGCATTCTGCGAATTCCGCCAAAGGACTGGGAAAAATCGTGGAAGACTGGACAGAAACTACCGCCGTGTACTATTATGTGCACTAGCTTCTAAGAGCCATAGTTAAGATTTTAAAAATAGCCAATTCTGTAGAAAGTCTCATTATGTTATGGTAACCGGGCATTCTCTACCTCATGGGCAAACATTAATCTTCCCAGCAAATGATACGGTAAGTGAATTGGAAAGGAGTGGGACAATAGGAGAGAGAGAGAAAAAAAAGACAAAGAATATTTTAAAAAACACTTTCGGTAATGTTTAAAATGTACCTCGTTTGGGGATTCATTGATTTTTATTCTTTAAAACAAGGCCTTTTTTATTTTCAAATATGACATGCGCATTATTCAGCCAACTAAAGAGCAGTACGAGTTGTTGCCAACTATATCATCAATTCTGTTTTAATCTTCCCTGGGTACTGGAGTGAAACATGCTGAGCTGTAGATTTCCTGTGCTGTGGCAGGAGGAATTTACTAAGCAATATCGCCCCTTTTCCTGGAGGTGTTCAGACCCGCCTTGCCTCTGGAGCTCATCCTTGGGCACCTGGGGGACGCGGCCAGGTGCCTGGGAACCACGGCATGTCACAGTGTGTGCTCCATTGATTAACCGTGAAAACAGTAATGGAACCGCCATTGATCCCTGAAATGGCTCCTCCGAAATCCTTTAGGACGTCCGCAGGGTCACTACTCATGTTCCGTGGTGAGGATAAGCTTCAAGCTATCTGACTGCTTGCTAACCGCCACCTGCAATAAACTGCTTACCTTTCCATTACCAGCTTAACAATCGCCTGCCGGAGTGGGAGCGTATGAAAAATAGATAAAAAAGCTCCCAAACTTCACAAACTGCAGAAGGAGTCATCTGCACGGCCGAGTTTGAGAATTTTCAGTCTGGAAAATAACTCTCATGCTCACCGGGAAGTAAAATGTGACTCAGTCTCTCGTTTTGAATTTCCAGAATTTAACGGTAAAAAAGTGACTGCATTGGGACGCCACATTTAACTTTTCAAAGCTCTTTCGTATCGCCTCCACTTGCCTGTTTCTCGGGGTTTTTATACAGGGACAACTTCTAAAAATAAGGAAAACCATGTCTAAGAAATATTAAGAGGCTATGTGAGAACCACGAAAGGCAGAACGCTAAGTCAGATCTCCCATCCACCCAGCCAGACGGCCAGCCACCTGCTAACCATCCATCCACCCACCAACCCAGCCAGCCCGCCACCTATATACCCATCCATCCATCCATCCATCCACCCATCTACCATCTACTCACCGTTCCACACACCCACCCATCCACCTACCCTCCACTCACCCATCCATCCACCCACCCACCCACCCATTTTCACTGAGTCACTGACAAGTACAATGATGTGTAAAAATTTTCTTTTCCTGTTATTTCAGCCAAATCCATGATAGGTTAGCAATAGCAACAAAACCTATACACGCTCCAGGGAAATTCAGAAAAAGTGCCTCATCTATGCAGAGAATGTACATACATCACCATGTCTCTCTACCACCAGCCTAAACTATTCGGTGTGAACGAGAAGAATGTTTAGAAGCGCTTAAATTATAAGCATTAACTATGGCTACAAAACACGTACAGGGAACAACTTACTGAGTCTTCGGTGAATGGTTCCATTCCAGCACGAGCTTTTTTCATTATTGTTTAGAAAACGTAACATAAGATCACTCTCTTAACAAATTTTTAAGGGTTCAATAGTTAGTTAGCAATACTATATTTAATCATTACATGTATATATTGTTATACCTAACAATATAGTATTGTTAACTGTAGCACAAGGTTGCACAGCAGATCTCTAGAACGTATTCATCTTGTTTAATTGAAACTTTATGCCCACTGAACCACATCTCCCCTTTTCTCCCCACCGCTGCCCTTGGAAACCACCACCCTACTCTCTGCTTCCATTACCTTGACAATTTTTCTTTCTGTGACCAGCATATTTCATTCAGCATAATGAGTGCCAGGTTCCTCCACGTCTCCGTGTATGGTAGGCTTTCCTTTGTTTATAAAGTTGGATAATGTCACATTGTGTGTGTGTGTGTGTGTGTGTGTGTGTGTGTACATCCTCACGTTTTCTTCATCCACTCATCCACGAATGGACATTTAGGTTGTTTCCACATCTCAACTCTTGGGAATGGTGTTGCAGTGAACATGGGAGTGCAGACATCTCTTCAAGGCCCTGATTTCAATTATTTTTGATGTACACCCAAGAGTGAAATTGCCGCATCACTTGACAGGTTTTTAAATTTTTTTTTGATTAAAGTCTCCATATTGTTTTCCATAGCAGCAGGACCATTTTACATTCCCATCAACAATGAACAAGGGTTCTAATTCTTTACATCTTTGGCAATGATTATCTTTTTTTCCAAATAATAGCCATCCTAGCAGGTTCAAGGTGATCTGTCATTGTGGCTTTGATTAGCACCTCCCTGATGACTAGTGATGTTGAGCACATTTCCATGTACCTGGTGGCCATTTGTATGTCTTCTTTGGAGAAATTTCTATTCAAATACTGGCATAAAGACACACATAGAGATGAAGAACAGGATAGAGAGCCCGTTAACACACCCACACATACGTGGTCAGTCGATCTCTCATAAGAATACACAATACAAAGAGCCAAGATGCACAATGGGGAAAGGATAGTCGCTTCAACAAATGGCAGTTGGGGACATATCCATATGCAAAAGAATGAGATTGGACCCCCCAATTTAAACCATACACACACACACACACACACAAAACCAACTCAATATGGATGAAAGACTAAAACCTAAGTCCTGAAACTGTAAAACTCTTTAAAGAAAGCATATGAGAAAAAGCTTCTTGACTTTGGTCTTGGCAATGGTCTCATGGACGAGAGCAAAACACACGTATTTTGAAAATGCAACTGAGACACATTACATGCGGAGGGAAAACTGCCTGGGGACACGTGGGCAGCAGGGAGGCCACGAGGAGGCTAGCGTGGCCAGCCGGGAAAGCCTCGGCGCTGGCTTGTCTTGGATCAGCAACAGGAAGATGGAAAGAACCTAGCAAGTTGATCTTTACTTTGGAGGCAAACAAAACTCGGAAAACACCACCAGAGTCAGGATCCCTGCTGCCCCTGTGACTGACACAACACAATAGACTTCCTGAAGTCTGTCACTGGATTTCCATAAGCTTCAGGGTCATTACCTGCAAAAAGAAAACAGATCGTATCTGCTTTTTCAGACAGATGTAAAGATTGGAAACGACACATGTATAGCGTGTCTTAGGATTGTGGCTGCACATAGTAGGGGTTTCTCAAGTCACTTGTCCATTCCTCCATCCATTCCCTAGGGACAATAGTTAAAGTGTAGTAATTTTTCATCTTTCCCGTAGGCACTGAGTTTGGTTCCTGCCCCTGACCCAGAAGACTTTCACGAGTAGGTGCTAGACAGCATTTCGGTTTGGGACAATGGGAGAGAGGGAAAATGAGCACGTGAAGGGAGCTTCCTGGGAAGGACAGAATATGCTGTGGTGTTGGGGACTTCGATGAGACCGTGGGCCGTGGGGGCTGCCATGTGTGGGACAGGAGATAAAGCTGGGGGGGAGCCGGGGTCAGGCTGTCAGCCATGCCATATGGGTGGGAGAACCCAGAGAAACCTTGCACGTGGGTCTCCAGAGGGTGTGCCTGGAGCCAACTACTAGCCTCTTGGTGAACTCAGCCCAGAGCAGCTCCATCGGGCCACGTTCACGTCTCCCTTGCATACCCGAAAGGCTCCAAAACTCATTTCTAACAGGTGGAATTCTATTAGGTTCTGTTACTTCTTACTACTTGTGTTTGAAGTTTGGGTGTCAGAGCTGTCGTGGCTAGGTTAGGGTGCTTGCTTAAAAATTAATTCCTTGCAGGATCCTTCACACGGGCAGAGCAGACCCTCAGTCTCGACGACACCTCCCTGCCATGGTCCAGGGCCCACCTCCGTCATCTGACACCTGGAGACCCCACGGGTGCAGTCTTGACCATCTACTCCTCAACAACGTTAGCAGAGGCTGAGCCGTTTTTTCACAGCGCGTTATCGACCCTTCTGTTTGTCAAATAGAAAGATCACCAGACTGGGATTGGGGGTGTAGGCTTATCTGAGTCACAGTTTTGTGGATGATCAATTATACTTTTAAAAAGGCTATTCAATTCCGACCCTTTCCGATAAAATTATTAACATGACCTTTTTCCGGGAAAAAAGATCATGTCGCAGTGACTCATAGTTTAATGTTTAAAAATAGAAAAATCATCACATGGGGGAGAAAGGAATACCCAGCAGCTAGGTGATCCAGTGACAGGTGCTGAAAAAATTAATATTTAATAAACATGGGTCCACTGGATAAATGACCCCCCCATAGTCCACTTAACAATTATGATTACAATTAAGACACGGTTGTACATGAAATCTTATGTTTTAGACCCTCACTTTGTTTCGTAAGGAGATAATCTACCTGAATTTTTAAAGATATGCTTAAAAGTTTCCAAAATAGTATTAAACCCAAATGTTAACTTTATTTTTTTTTATTTATTTCCAAATGTTAACTATGAAATGATTACGTGCTCTTTGGGAGGCGTCTGATATGGGGCCACTTGAGGTAGAGTCAGCAGGGAACTTGCCAGTCATACCTCGTCCCCAAGCCACCCATCTCCCCGTTTACGTAGACCAGGCAAGCACAGCCAGGCCGCATTTTCTTTCTTTCTGAAAATGTAAGATGCATTTTGATCGTCTAACTTAACTCAATAATAATTATAACACGTGTTTTGGGTAGAAATGATCATAGGTGAAAACATGTTTGGAATGAGACGACGAGACGTGGGCTTTTGCCACTTCCTACCAGGAGACGCTCCGTCCCTGAAATCAGCATATTTCCTCATTAATGGTGTTAGGAAGACATACTCTAACCAGGAAGGGACTCGGATGGGAATATACCTGAATGCATAGATTGGGTGGACATATATATTCACATAAATACACACGCACACACGTCATTTTCACACACACATCCGCTAGTGGGGGAATGCACCATAGACACACATATGTATGCACATACACACACACATACACACACGTGTGCCAGTGAGGAATACACTCATGTATACTTGCATGGGGTGTGTACCAAGCATTTCCCAAATAAGTCTTCCCTGGACCCTAAACCAAACCAGGAAAGTGGTGACCACGCATGAGCAGAGCAAGACAATTTGTCTCAGGTTTGCCTGTTCCTAAACTGTCTCTAAGACAAAGGATCTGAGAGACTTCCCTTCCCTGCTGCTTTTCTGGAGAGGCTGAGCCATAAATCTACAACGGGAGACCTTCCCCTCCAGTTAGGCCTCTACCTTGATTCAGACACCAAATAAGCCTGAGATCATTGTCCGTGTTCCCTGACCACGGCCCGGACCCCGCACCTGAGCAGGGTGCCTGTTGACCAGAACCGAGCCGAGAGCCTCGTCCTCGCCGGGGGCCCGGCAGCATCAGTGGCCCTGGCCAGGATGGGACACCTGCTGGGCATCACTGAGGTCCCCAGGAAAGAGGGCCCACATAACGGACAGGTCTTTGCTCTAAAGACACAGGTAAGCGAGGAGGGAAAATTGCCCAAGAGAGCGACAGCAAGAAACCACAGAGCAGAGTAGAGTGTCCACAGACCAAACCTGGAAACACGAATGCTGAAGGGTACCAGGGAAAAGCAAGCAAAATCAAGCCAGGTTAACAGAGAGAGCGTCCTCAGGGAGCATGGGATTCTTTCCTAGCAAATAATGTTTACTGCTCAGCTGTGTCTATCAGCAATGAGAGAGACAGAAAAATAAAAACAATTTTATCCCAAAATTCCTTCCATAACCATAGGCTTAAAAGAATTTCTCCCTGATAATACTTGACACATACATTTGCGAAACAAAAACGATAGAGATTAAATGTGCTGCGTGTGTTTTTACGGTAAGGATTATTTATGTGAAGTGGTAATTTCTAGAGAAAGAACCCAAGTCAATAATAGATTGATAAATAAAAGCTTAAAGATGTTATTTTCCAAATATTATTTAGAATATAATTTTAATTTTTATTGAACTTTGAAGACATTTAGTACCCTCACTATTAAAGTGCTTTTTCTAATGACATCAGTTTTAAACACTTTGTGGTAATGATTTATATAACTCAAAGTGGTTCTATTGCATACTTCATTACTTTCCCCCAAATGATCATTGATTTGATAATTACTTGATATTTTAAAGCCTGAAGACATAATGTCCTTGAAAATGTTTTAAATGTCTTGTTCTAAGCAAAAATAAATTACATGAACTTAGACATGATTTATTTTTTTCAACCAAGATAAAGATCACTTTATTTCATCTTAATTAAGACTGTTTAGCAACATCTCTTATCAAAGAAATCAACATACGGCTTGTTAACAGACCATAAAGTGAGGCCTCTCTCCACAGACTACGGGAGCATCTATGTGCTTTATTAGAACGACCCAGGATTAACTGTAGAAATATGTGACTGGCTGACTCCCCTTCCAGCTCCTGTCCCCGGCGCTCTGATGTGTGACTTTTGTCTCTACAAAGTGAGCTGACATTTAAATGTGAAAAGTTTGATTAATTTTGATCATTCAATTAGTCTGGGGTTCTGTCACCTGTTTATATTCCAGACTTGTCCTTTAACACCAGCAGGCTTAACATTTCATCAAGTGGGAGTATGTCACATGCAGTCCACACTTGTACCTACGCTGAAGTGTCTACGACATAGGAGATGCTTTGGGCAGTACGTGGGAACACCTGAAAGTTGAGACGGGGTAGGTGGGGGAAATAAGTTTTGTGCAGAGAATTGTGTACAGCCAGAGTTGGCATTCACATAAATTCGAGAGGCTACTGGGACCTCGTGGTTTCGGGGTTAGCGGGAACACTTGACCCTTCCCCCCGTGGAACCATCCCCCATCCCCCATCCATGTAAAACCACCTGCTGTCTTCAGTCCGGTAGGCACCTGTCGTGGACCTGTACGTTGGAATACGCACCTCAAAACCACAATCTTAACTTTTTCCTCCTTTCTGTCTTTCTTCTCGTGCTTGCTGACTGTGCTTATCCTCTTTATGTGTACGTCCGCAACTCATGTTTAGGAGTCCGTTTTGAAAAGATAAAAAAGAAAAACACCATATATGTGAAGCTCCATTTACAGTCATTATCTGAGTATTTGCCAAAAAAGCATAGGAAGGAAGCTTGGATCTCTAGTAGTTTACCTGCCGTCTACACACACAAAATAACTCGTCAATAATTTTAACAGGCACAAGACCACAAGTAAGGCTTTCCTTCTGGAGCCCTAAAATTGCTAGTTAGAAACCATCAAGTTGTGTTCCAAAAGGATAAAAACAGCTATGGATCTGTTGTTTGCATATACCCATTAGCTTAAAAAAATCAGATCGTGTGTAGTTTACAGATAAATTTATTAATACAAAGTCGAGAAAGTAGGTTCTACTCAAATGTATTGTTTGTGTCTTTAAAGAACCTTTTACTCCAGATATTTGGCTATGTTCCCCCAGCCTAAAACAGCCTAATACAAATGTCTAAGCAACGAATAAGTACAAAGCATTTTGTAAAGTCAAGAGAGTATAGCTCCAACACTTGCGATGGGATTTGTAAACCTCATTTCTTGTCAGTCACAGAAACGGAAATAGGGAGCAAACGCCAGCCCCTGGGATGGGTGAGGGGCACGACCCCAAGAGGGGACACCCCAGGCCAGGGAATGAGCTGGGAGCATTGCCGGGGTGGGGGGAGACTAGATGGCGGAGACACTTCTTCCCCAGGCAGTTTGTGTCTGCCCCCAAATTCCCAGCAAGATTGCAGGGCCCTCGCTGGGCGCTGGGAAAGTTGAGCGAACCGGCCCATCTTGCCAATAACATCCTCTCCCCCCGACAGTGATCTGTTTCCAGCCCGTGCCTTTAACTATGTCAATGTGCTGGGACACTTCTAATCGGAATTGGGTTTGGCCTTCAGTAAGAGTAACCTGAGAAACGGGAGCCTAAGTTTCTCACTTAAACATATTTCCGAGACTGCACCCAAGATGTCGTCAGTGCAGGATTTTCCATTGAGCCCAGTGCCCGCCTCTGTACGCGGGAGCAGAGCTGGTTTCCCAAGAGGTTGAATCTTTATTGAAGAATTCGTTCACAGAGCCTTGGGGATCGGACCCAACGGCTCTAGATCCTTCTCCTGCCTCCTGAATCCTGTGACACTGCGCATGTTACTTGAATCTCTGTGGATCACCTTCTTTTTCTATAAAATGTCCTCTTGGGGGGATGAAATGAAATCAGGTGTGCAAGGTGGCTGGGAACGTGGCTAGTCTTCTGACTTCTGGTGTCTTCACATCCTCAGGTTGAAATTCACCCTTTCTCTGTTTTCCCCCCTGGACTCCTGAGACCAAGTGTTGGCTGGTTACATTTCAAAATGCAGCATCACCGTATTCCAGTAAATACACATGGCCTCTAGACCCTGGAACTAAAAGGAGGCTGCGAAGAGGAGAACAGGGTGAGAACCACCCTGAGCCTCCAGGCTGAATCATCGACACCTGGTCAGTTAAGGGCAAGGGCTGCCCTCACCATCTGCCACGTTATGATGTCCCGACATCGTACCGACACCACCACGCATGATTCACCAAGACCTACGATGGAAACTAATCGGGATTGTATTCAGTTTTAGAAGATATTTATATTAATTCTCAAATTTCTCTCCCATCCCTTAATGCATATTTTCTTTGAGGATACATCCTGTTCAGATTGGAATAAATATTCCACTTACACTTGAATAAAGATTATGCCACACGATAAATGAAAATGAGGACATAATTGCTCTAAACGCCAACACTAACAAGTTTCTTACCGTTCTGAAGGATGGATTGATAAATCTGTTCAAAGTTGTGCATATTTTTGTTTTTTCAGTGCAATAGAAAGTGCTTCTCTGCCATGTTTTTAAAAGCAAATCCATAATTTTTTAGAGATCTTTCCAAGAAGGTAATTTAAAAGTTCACTGCAATAAGAAAAAACAGGATTTGGAGGTGGAAGAAAATCTTATGAAATATGAGAGTTATCATGTGATTTTAATAAAGCATTTGATTCTTGGTGCTTTCAACTGGAATTAACGATAATATATGCATCAATTATTATTTTTTGTGCTTCCCACTCTACAACATCTTTTCTCATCATTTCTCAAGATGATGCAACATTATACCATTAGTCACGCATGCACGTGCCCACATACACACACAAAGAGACACACACAATTCACGTAAAAACCGTGTGACTGCACATACCTATGTTCTGCCGTATCTTTATTCCTTTCTCACTTATTGGATGTTTTATACATTTTTCACTTAGTATATAATGCTGAGTAAGACGAATTGATGTTCCATGTGTTTATCACATCCAACGGTTTTAACCTGTATCATGTTTTATATTGCTTTGTGTCTCTGTCTGAATAAATTATAATGTCTCCCACTTCGTATGGGCTTAATACATGTTTGTTGGCTGACTGATGCAGAATATTTCCAAATACATGGTTTCTTTTTGAGATCCAGTTTGCTCACGACCCTCATATGCAGTGACTGAAAATGGGAAAAACGCACAAGCACCAGGAACCCAGAACCAAGGGCAAGCGTGCTGTCGGAGGTCTCAGAACCAGGGTAGCTGACGAAGGTTAGGAATGGCGCCTCCCAGACCCATAGAGAGGGTGGGTGACCGCCCAGGATGCTCTGACTGTTTCAGAGAAGTGTGTCCTCAGCTGGCCGCTGTTGATAGCTCCACCTTTAGAGTTTAATCTTTGCCGCATAAACTAAACTAAATAATAAACTACTGCAACCAGGAAGAAGTTAGTTTTCACAGAAGAAACCGATGGTTGGAGAAATCTGAGACATCATTTCACGGCACGAAATAAAACCCCGTGTGTACATTGCCACTCGCCTTTGTGTTCATGTTTCGCGTTAAACTTTCCTAGTGTGGTTCTGTGAATGTTTTACACGATGGTTGTGATGAGGAGATGTCTGTTGTGATTAAAGAAAGTGAGGGAGCCTGAGAGCTAGGGCCGGCTCTCACATCTTTGTTGTGGAAAGCAAGGAAGAACACTTGGTCTCTTTGGATGTCAAAGATTTCTCAGCAGTGAGGTAAAGGGAATGAACTAGATTTGGGCTCTCAATCTGGTATCCATACACTCAGGGAACTGTAGGCAAAGCGTTGTATACAGGTGCGCATACGTATTTTTCTGGAAAGAGGGTCATACCCCACGTGAGATTTTCACAAGGGTTTTGACCTACACAAAGTGAGAACTGGATTTGAATGGCCTCAAGGTATGTTTTGTACACATTAGGAGAAAAGTGTGTCGTTGTGTATTTTGTACACGTCAGGAGAAAATTGTGTAGTTGTAAAAACTTGGTATTTATACATGGTAGATGGCATAAAACTTAGAAATTTACGTCTATCGAAACCAGCTTGAAAGACACCGTGGAGCACCTCACTACTAACTACATGAACAATTTTCACCAATCAAAACACAAACACAAGCTAGACAGAGAATCATCAGCAAACCACATGAAGAGACAGTTAATAACGGAGAAGACACTAAACACAGGAAACAGCTAAACTTAGGAGGTTTATTTATGAAATAAACTAACGTGAATAAGTTTCTCGTGTGAACAAAATTGGCAACCTGGTATCCGTAGACTCAGGGAACTGTGGGCACTACCTGATGGGGCGGTAGTGAATATTAAGTGGGAACTATATTGAGGAGATCCCAGCAAGGCGGGCAGGCTGGACAAGGAGGCTCTCACTGGATTACAGGTGTGAGTGGGGTGGGGGCAGGGTGCTGACCTCAGTCACCCCGGGAATGACTGGCGGCTGCGACATCAAAGGCGAGTGGATCAGCGGTGTTGGGAGCATGGCTCTCCTCTGGACGATTCAGTCATTTCCGTAGGGTCTAGGTAGCGATTCTGAGAACGCTCCATTTGCACCAGAACTGAGCAGGTGAGGAAAAGCAGCGGTGGGTGATGAGAGCCGGGTGAGTGTGGCTGACAGGTCAGCAGTGGAAACAGACCAGAACGATCCATGTGGTAACAGATTAGAATGAGGGGCATCGGTGAGAACTCACGTTTGGTTTAGAATGGATAAGATCGTTCCCTACAGAAATATTACAGATGTGTGCGTACGCGCGGGCTGGTATCCACACATCTATCTCTTGCTCTGTCGGCTGAGAACACGTAAGATAAACGACAGCTCAGTAGCAGCAAGGCCACCTCGCACCCAGATCTTGCTTTGCATAAAATAAAAGGAAGCAGGGCTTCGGGGAGAAATGACCGGGTCCAGGACAGAGATGGGAAATACGCAAGATGAACCAGGAGCATCAACGTGGAAATGTTGAAGGGGTAAACGGAGACAGCTCTCGGTGGCCAAAGCAGGGACACTTTGAGCAAAAAAAATGAATAAATAAGTCATATTTAGTTGTAGCCCAGAATATAAAGCAAATGGCCGTGACTGCGTACTGATATAAATAAAGGACGGTGAAAACAAAAACAAAGACGTCTGGGGAAGTGACATGGCCACGAGGGATCCGCGGAGCCGTAATGACTGAATGTAATGCAGAGTCCTGGGTAGCATCCTAGCCCAGAAATGGACGTGAGGTGAAAACCCAGGAGTTCTGAACAAACAGTAGAGAAGTCAGTAAGACGCCAGCCCCTTGTAATGGTAAGGACCTCACGACAGTAGGCAAGATGTCCTGAACAAGGGAGGGGGGAGGGCCTGTGGGCTTCTCTAGCCATCTTCAGTTTTTTCTTTGAACCATAAACGGTTCCAAATATACAATTTATTTTTCAAAAAGGCAAAAAAAAAAAAAAAAAGACAGATTCACATAAAAGGTGTACGTAAACCCCTAGACTATCGCCTGGCTCAGACTGAGAACTCGTAAGGTCCGGCGGCTGCTTCCCTGCTCCAGACACCACTCATCCATCTTGTTTACTGTAAGACCAGGACGACAGTGGGTTTCAGAAGCACTAAAGACGGGTGTTTGCCCAGGATTCCCACCTCAGGAGGCTCCCCAAGGCAACAACCAGAGAAGGCCCCGGAGATGCACGTGCTCGCCCACACAACACCTGGACAAGTGCGGTAAGAACCCTTCATTCAACCACAGGGACTTTAAGTACATACACTGAGCAACTCCCGTCACCCAGGGGCAAGGGAAAGTGACAGTTCTTTGTGCCTTGACCCCGACTCTGACTTCCAGCACATAGTCCAAATAACAGAAACTCAAGGGCGGTGACTTGGCCACGTTCCGAGGGGTGGGCACGGATGAGCTGACTCGGGGGCCGTCATGCTTCCTACGGGATCCTCCTTCCTGGAACTGGTGCCTATAGGTCAGGTGCCGGCTCTTCCTGAGCAGGAAGTGAGAAGGGATCTGGGGACGCCTTCGCGGTCCAAGAAGAGTCCTCCAGGCTTCTCTTGAAATGTGGCGAACCTCCCTTGCCGGAGGTTGCCGTGGGTGTAAGTGGGGAGGTGTGCTCCTGTGTGCGCAGGTACCTGTGTGTGAGTGCATGCGGATGTGTGCCTGTGTGTGTAGGTGTCTGCATGCACACGTGCGTATGGCGAGTGCTTGGTGTGTCGTGTCTATGGGTACATCGTGCCTGCACGTGAGTGTGTGTCATGAGCACAGGTGTGCATCCACATATGTATTGTGCATGTGTGTGCAGGTGTGTGTGTGTGTGTCTGCCGTTCTGTGTGTGTGCATTGGTGTAAGTGTGTGTGCATTTTTTCACTCACGCACATGTGGGTGTACATATCTTCGGGGGGGGTCAGGTATCTTGTGTGTGCAGAATATGTGTGCATGGATACATGTGTGCATACATATACACATGTGTGCACATCACATCACGTGTGTGTGCATTTTGTGTGTTTACTGCACATGCACGTGCATGTGTGTATTATGTCCTGTGTGTGCTCGCACGTGTGTGTTGAATACATGTGTACATTTGGGGGGGAGGTGTGTATGTGTGTCTGTGGGTGCGTGTACTTCAGCGGCCCAGGAGAGGGAGAACGTGGGGGGGGGCGGTGCCCCATGTGTGTGCACTTGGAGTTCTGGCTTGCCTCACTCTGCCTCCTTCTCCCCTCACGAGGCAGGACCAGCGATTTCAGTCATGACTTTGTGGGAAAGAAACTGAGAGGCAGGGAACAAATCCAAATTGTTGGATGTTTTCCTCAGAGCAACAGACTTAAGAGTGATCTTAATTTTCTCTGTTTTTCAAAGTAACCCTCCATGAGCACGAATGAGTTTTATAATCAAAACGAAACAAGACACATGACCAAGTAAAGCCAATGGCAGTTTTAAGACAAGTCAGTGAGCATCGAAGATCCCGCCCAGCGACCACATGTGCGTGTGCTGCAGCTTTCGTGGGGCAGCTCCGGATTTCAAGCCAACTGCCTGCCACCTTTTTGACCAAGTTTGAAAGACTATTAAGATCAAGGAAAACATTGGAACGCAACTTATTCTTTTTTTATTCAAAATGATCTATTCTTTTCTCTGTTTTAAACGATCAGCTCCTTCACTTAAATGACTTGCTGGAAACATGTCTCCTAATGAAAACCCCATTATGCTTTTTTATAACTTCTGACTTGAGTGAGTTCAGCACTGGGCACAGAACGATATTAATTTAAAAAGGAAAAAAAGATAGGATGTAATGAGCTGTGAAAAGACAGTACGTCTGGAAAGAATAACACTGAAAGACACTTAATATAAGGCCAATTATTTGACTGGCACTTAGATCTTGCCGTTTGTAACAACTTCAACAGAAGGAAATTTCAACATGGAGATTTTCTCTACAATATGTGCAGAAGCTATGAGGACACCAGATAATGATCTTCGAACTGGGACATCTCCAAACACACATACGGTCTGTAGCGTCTTTAGGCAAGTTACCACTTCTCCAAGTGTCATTTTCTTCATCTGGAAAGTGGTGTGTGTGTGCATGTGTGTGTGTGTGTGTGTGTGTGTTTGCGTGCGTGGGCGTGCGTGTAGTGGGGATTGATGGCATTTATGGATCAGGGTCTTACAAACACTAAATGAGCTAATAAATGTAAAATGCTTAAAGACGTAACTTCCCAAATAAATATTATAACTATTATCATTAATGGCATCAGTACTATTGTTATGGCATTGGATACCAGGAAAATATCGTCAATATGTTCCAATATGGCAAATAAATCAGGAAATGCATTATAATGTGACCTATAATACATTTATAATATCTATAAAATAATTTTATATAAACGGATCTATGAAAAGCTTCATTTGGAGAAGTCTAACTACACACGTCAAGGAGAGTGCCCCTTCTTTTTTTTAAATTTTTTTTTTTCAACGTTTATTTATTTTTGGGACAGAGAGAGACAGAGCATGAACGGGCGAGGGGCAGAGAGAGAGGGAGACACAGAATCGGAAACAGGCTCCAGGCTCTGAGCCATCAGCCCAGAGCCTGACGCGGGGCTCGAACTCACAGACCGCGAGATCGTGACCTGGCTGAAGTCGGACGCTCAACCGACTGCGCCACCCAGGCGCCCCGAGAGTGCCCCTTCTTAAAGGCGATCCTGAGGAAGTAACAAAGGTCATAGCAAGAGGTGGCCAGCAACATTCAAAGGCGCTGTGATGATGAAACTGAAATTTGTCTCCTGAAAGAGCCTGAAAAAGAAAGGGTCACATCCCGTGTTTCGATGAAACTGAGACGCCTTGTCATTGACGAAAAAACACTGCCAACACACCATGAAACGGCCAGGTGGCCAGGTGGGGTGCCTGGTGCTCAGAGTTGTGCAGCTGGGTACTTGGATGTGGCATGCCCACGGTCCACGTGGATGGGCTGCCAACGAAGGACCCCTCCATTTGTACCAACAAAAGAAGTCAAGGACAGTGAGCAGGAGATCAAAAGCGGTCCTCCAATACAGTTCCCCTTCCTCACCCAGTTTCCTGGCGGGAGCCAGTTTTGAAAGCCGGAACCCACCGGAACCCACCTCTCTGGAACTCTCACGATTGGCGGAGAGGGCAGATACCGCCGTAAACTCCGACAACTGGTAAACCTCACTGCTACCTTTCAACCAGATGCAGTATCTCCCCCAGAGCCGATCTCCCTGGCACCTGTGCCACGGCGTGTGGCTGTCGATTTGGCCATCACGCTACTCTTCATACCTAGCCACTGTGAGGACCAGAAACAATGATCGCAGGCCTATTCTGTGGCAGGGGAAACAGTGTGTGCGTGGCATTTTGTCTGGTGGGGATGAGGCATCCTGGTCCTCTTTCACAGTGTCGTCCAAAAAAACTGGGCCATCTGAACGCCCTCCACACATCACAGCAAAAGCCACTATGGGTGACATCGTGCAAATGGGGGAAGACGACCAAGAAGCAGCCACCACCTCAGAGCCCTGAGTGGAGTGATGGGCTTCAGAGGCGGTGAGTACCGCTGGGGCTGCCACAGCTGTGAGGGATGTGTGCTTCCGGTGGTCATGGGCATGTGGGGATGCCCAGTGTAAACAAAGGGTGTATCACTGTGTAGTAAGCAAGGGAGCACGGTTCCTGCAAGAAGGTCTGGAAGCAGCATGTCACACACTGGGACACACTACTCAAATCCAGACCCTGGGTGACTCAAAAGGCCATTGTCACCTTTGAGTAAGGCTTAGAGCAGGAAAGGACACTGAGGCAGATCCCACCCATTGGTCCACAGGACCCAGAGTCTCCATGGTGTCAACATGGCGGGCAGATAGAAATGCTATCTTATGGATGTTACGGCAGAGCCCCCCGGGAGGTCGTAAAGCAAATCCCTAGGTTTCGGGAGCAAAGCTGTGCCACGTGGAGCAAAGAGTCACGCACATTTGGCGGAACTCGCGGGATGTTGCTGGGCCGTGTAGAGATGCAGCACACGGCCAGGACATCTCAGCCCCAGCGGGCTCTGTCAGCCCGCCAGGCCACAAGCATGGGCGTGCTCGGCACGGGCCCGGGTCAGACACGAGTGGTTCATCTGGACTTCGCGAGCTGCACATTCAAGTCGTCCAGACCCCATGCCGCTCACCAGTATCTTCCTGGGGCATTTCCCCCTCAGCTCACACCCGCACCTGCACACCTGCATGGGAGGAACCCCAGACAGCAGGTGGAGGGTGGAAAAGTCTTGAATGTGGCTCATCGATATTTGACTCCCCCTTCCATTTCTCTGAAATTGAACCTCGGAACATCCCAATTTATACTCAGTGTTTCATTCTTTGGGAACCCGCATCTACCCCATTTCACAAATGTGTTCAAGAGCCCAACGTGAGTGATAAGCGTGCAATAAGGCAGTAAAGTAAGAGCATGCAGAAAATAGAAGGAATCGTGTCTTGCTGTTCATAAAGCAAATCTATCTCTGAACTCTCCAAGGAAGTGCTAAGAGAATTATCACCAATACCTAAAAACTTGCTAGGAAAGATGGTAATCAATACTGACCCTGTCAAGATGACAAGGGCCAAGGGAAAGCTTTGCATTAGACAACTCTTAATTTAGACACCACCCTCTCTTTAAAACGATCTTCAGTTGACCTCAAACACAATAGTAGCTAAAAAAAAAAAAATCAAAAATGAAAGGCAAATTCAGAGTAACCTAGGGGATGTTTTAAATATGAAAAAATCCCAGCTGTCTTGACAGCTTTGCCTTTTGAAATGTCAGCAGCAAACATCACCGGTCGGAGCACCAATTTCTGGTTGGCTTTCTGGATGGAGAAAAGGATGATCACAAATTAAACTGAGGACAAAGGAGGAAAGAGAGATCCTCAAATTCTCTTTGCATCAGCATGAGCCGGGGAAAAAAAGTCTCTCCACATTGTCAAAAGAGGACCTGGAGACAAAATGTCTGTGAACTGCAGCCAAGGCGAGCGCACATTTTTCAGACGTTTTCCAGCAACTTCCACGGAGAGATTAAAGGTGTGGTAACTCTTCATAGAGAAGTACGGATGATTTATCTACTCAATTACGCTTCACGTCAAGAGGCACCAAAGCAGAAGATGGGTCTCAAAGAATGACCACGTCGGCACCGCTGCTCAGAGCTGAGCTCTGCCTGGGCCAGCACAGCTCTGAGCAAGACACTGGCCCTCTGCACTACGATCAGCGCTTCGGACGTTCCCAAAACAAGTCCAGTGGCGAAATTAGTAGCTACCATTTACGGTATTAGCAAACGTTCAGAGTCACGGAGAGGAGGCTGCTGAGGTGTCCTTCCAGGGAGGAGGTAGTCACTCACTCTGGCCCCAGAGCCCTGTTCCAGCTGCTCCCCATCCTTTCCTCTCACCCCCATGAGATCTGGTGGCCGAACCAAATGTGTGACCAGATAACAGGCCGGCCGACTTCAAGACAAGCTCTCAGGCATGGACCTGAGACCTCAACCCTGCCTCCACAGAAAAGAAAATTATAGCTCCTGATTTTATAACAAGCTTGCTCTAAAGACTAGTCCTAGAAGATGGTTTGATTTATCCAGATGATAATCTCGTGGACCCTCAGAGGAGGGGAAGAAATCTCACAGTTGCTACAAGAATATCTTTCCCCAGTTTCCATCTGGCTTCAGGGATGTGGTCCCCATCCCCCTCTGCCATGCTGATATTTGAAATGCTACCATTTCAGATCTTTTTCTTTCTTTTTTAATGTTTATTATTTATTTTTGAGAGAGAGAGAGAGAGAGAGCACTGAGGATGGGCAGAGGGAGAAGGAGACACAGAATCTGAAGCAGGCTCCAGGCTCTGAGCTGTCAGTACAGAGCCCAATTCGGGGCTTGAACTCATGAGCCGTAAGATCATGAACTGAGCCGAAGTTGGACACTCAATGGACTGAGCCACCCAGGAACCTCATATCTTTCTATTCCCTGTTAACTAAAGGGGTCATGATTTCAAGAATGGTTGGAGACTTCACCTGGCTCTATATCAATTGATCCAATTATTTCTGACCGCAGATCAAAACGAGAGGGCCCAAGACCATACATAAATGGAGACCTGTTGGGAAGCGCAAAGAAGGAGAGGATGTTGGGAGCGGAGATTCGGGGTACTGTGCATGCTCCAATTTTCTTTTTTTTTTTTTTAACTGGCTCTATAAGGGAACTTGGTACTACTTGGGACTAAACTATTTTTAAATGAGAAGAGTCAAAACAAAAATTTAAAGAAATCGCTCAATTTCTGGGAGTAAACAGGGTTGACTTGGATATTTTAAGTCAGCAGGAGACTCAAAAATTGTGATTTTCATCACGAGTTAATCCAAATTTCACCTTTAAGTAGAGTAGCCAATAGGCATCATACACTCTCATGTACATTTTCCCCATGCCTTCTTTCTGCCTTTTGAGAAGCGGCCTGTGATCTTTCTTCTCCAAGTTATTTTATTCCACATGGGCCACCCAAAGTGTTTTCAGACCACTTAAAGGCATACGTGGTTCTGTTCGCTTTTTAAAAAAGAAAAAGCTGCCTGGAGGAAGAATCGGCGTGTTTCCGGGATGGTTACGACATCTTGAGTCTTTTGTGGCCTTCCTGATGGGAAAGTCTGTTCCTGTCAGAAAGAAGTGGGATTCCTGTCAAAAATGCAAATAGGAGCCAGGACAAGGAATAACTCGACAAAAGAAAAAGCCCTAAACCATTAAAGTTGTGCTTAAATTAAAAAAAATAGATATATAATGTAATGAAACTGGGGTGTTACATGCACAATCAACACACTCAAAATTCATTGAACAGTCTGGGACCCTCTGCAGACTCCCCTGCTTCTGGTTGGTGGGGGAGGGCTGGGGGAATCTGCCGTCCGAATGACCCACTGTTAGCCAGCCCTAACATCACAGGTACAACGCAAAGTTCCAACTGCACAAACTCAGTTTCAACCACACAAAGATGTCATTGCCAACCTCACACGGTATAATTAATCCCTTCACCTCTCCCTGTCTACACAGTACAATATAACTACGGGTTGCCCATCACCTCCTGACTTCCCCAGGTGAGTCATTATTCTGATAATTAACAGTTAGAGAAATTACCAGAACAGAACTATACCGGTGTCATTTGGCTCGTGTGTTAGCTTCATGTGCACACGTGTGTGTCTGTGCCTGTGTGCCATGGGACACACATATGTATGCCACATATCAGAAAACCCGATTTTGGTTGCTTTCTTTCAAATCTGGGCTCCTGAGGGTCTTATGAATTCAGCCGGGGTGCATCTGTTTGAATCTCTTTCAGATAAACAAATATTTAAATGGAAGCAATATTGGAGAGACTGCTTTAGGCGCTGAAGCCGAGTGTGGCATTTAGAAGGAAACAAAGCCGGGCTGACGCCTGTGTGGCTGACTGCAGAGTGCCGGGGCAGCGGGCTCACTGGGCGTGGGGCACACATCCTCAGGTCTGCATAGACGGGCTCATTCTCTTGCAGAAGGCACTTGCAAAATAACGCAGGGAAGGTGATTTCAAAGTACACAGCAGAGCACAGTTCCCGATGATGCCACAGTGGAATGTTCTACCTCGTCTGCGGATGGCCCCATTGTCTCTCCCGGGAACACCTTCCTCCCCAATCGGTTTTCTTGGTTACATGGGCTTATTTTCTATTTAAAGGAGATGTTGTCAGACTACGCTTTTTTTCCCCACATTCATAGCTCCGATGTCATTTATTTTCAGACTCAATGACACAGAGATGAGATAGGTAGTTGGTAAATAGGATGACAGAATTCTTATTTTTGAAGTTTTCAACAAAAACTTAAGGTAGGCACTTGGAAAAAAATCTTGTGTTTTCCTTCAGAAAATCAGTATCTCATGTGACAGTAGGGTTGAAATGCTTCATGTAAAGGAGTCTTATGGGTTTTAGGTGATGTCAGCAGCGATATGAGCTGGAGAAAAAAAAAAGAATTGAAATGTACAGAGCACCTGCTATAGCCTGGCTTACTGATGCACACCACATTATAGAGAAGTTATTCCTTCCTTAAGTCCCTGACTCTCTGGCATCCCAGATTCCGTTTGGGCAAATGGCCCTAATGTCCTTCCTGTCTCCAGGACAGTAGACAACCTCTGATCCATATACCCCATGCAAAGGGAAGAGCAGGTCTCTGTCTCTTTCTCTGTCTGTCTGTCCTCCTCTCCCCATCCCTGAACGCTGTAGCCACAACCTGAGCCATCCTAGGCTAGCCGTGCAAGTGACATCAGCCCACAGACAGCCCATCCTACACACACACCTGGGACAGTGGCGCATGCCTGACCCGACAGTACACTGCAGGTTCCTGAGCAGGACCACCTACAAAATTATCAGAGCCTAGTGCAAAATAAAAACCTGAAGCCCCCCGTTAAGCGTGATAAAGTACTTTCAAGATGGTGACAACAGAGAGAATGAGGTGTCATAGACAGACTCTCTGAACACGCTCAGGACACATCCCATGAAGCCAGGCCTCTGCATGAGTGAGCCCAGAGCAAGTCAGGAGGCCTGGCTCACATGAGAACAGCCCGACTGTGTGGTAGGTCTCACTCATGAGCAACAATAAATGGCAGTTTTTCCTACCCAAAGGTCACTTGCTTTTATTTATTTATTTATTTATTTACTTACTCACTTAAGTAAGTGGTGGACGTGAAGAGATTCCTCATTGTCCTGATGCTATCGTAAATGAAATTCTTTTCCCAATTTCCTTTGGATATTGTTCATTGTTCCTGTACAGAGATGCAACTGATGCCAGTGTGTTGATTCTGTGTCCTGCAACTTTACTGAATTCATTTATTAGTTCTAACAGCTTTTTTTAATCTTTAGTGTTTTCTACTTATAAGACAATATCATGTGTGAAAAGAAATCATTATACTTCTTCTTTTCCAAATTGGATGGCTCTTATTTCTTTTTCCTGCCTAATTGCTCTGGCTAGTGATTCTAGTTCCATGCTGAACGGAAGAGGTAAAAGCAGGCATCCTTCTCTTGCGTCTGATCTTAGAGGAAAAGCTTGCTGTCTTTCCCCATTGAGTATGCTGTTGGCTTTGGCCTTCCATAGATGGTCTTTATTATGTTGAGATAGTTTCCCTCTATGCCTGGTTTATTGAGGTTCTCTTTTTTTTATCATGAAAACAGTGTTGAATTTTGTCAATTCTTTTTCTGCAAAGAAAAGTAACATTGTGTGTAATGTGTGTGGGTTCCTCATTCTGCTAATGCACTATGCTACACTGATTTGTTTTGATAGTTTGCACCATCCTTGTATTCCAGGAATGAATCCCACTTACTCATGGTGGATAATCTCTTAATACACTGTCGAAATCAGTTTGCTAGTATTTTTTGAGAATTAAATCTATATTAATACAGATTTATAATTATTTTTATGCATCTGTTTTTTTTAATTCTTCAGAAAATTTAAAACTGATGCTGTAAACCAACTCACAGTAATATTTCTTTTTTCAAAACATTTTCCCATGTACTTACCCTTACTTGAGAATGTTATATTTTCATGTGGCTTTGAGTGTCTGTCTACTATCCTGTCATTTCAAGTTAAAGATTCTCTTACATTTTTTTTTTTATGTCAGTCTTAGCGGTGGTGAACTTTGTTTATCTGACAACGTCTCTGTCCCTTTTTGAAGGACAGTTTTGCCAAATATAGGGTACTTGATTATGTTTCTTTTTCAGTGTTTTAAATATACCATCCCACTACCTTCTGGCCTCCAGGGTTTCTCCTAAAACATCTGCAATAAGTTGCTTTTCTCTTGCTTCTTTTAAGGTTTCCCCTTAGCCTTTGTCTTTTGACAATGTGACTATACGCCTCACTGGGTTCCTTTCAGTTTATCTCACTCGGAGTTGGTAGATCTTCTTGGATTTGTGTATCTTCCTCAAATTTGGGAAGTTTTCAGCTATCATTTTTTTAAAATAACCTGTCTGCACCTTTCTCTGTCTTTTCTCCTGTGAGTCCCATAATTCACATATTTGTTCACTTGATGATGTTCCTCAAGTCTATCCCTAAGACTTTTTTCACTCTTCATTCTTGTTTTCTTTTTGTTCCTCAGACTTGAACATTTCATATAACCTGCCCTTAAGTTAACTGGTTCATTCTTCTACCTGTTCAAGTCTACAGGTGAACCCCTTTCATGAACTTTCAATTCAGTTATTGCATTTTAGAGCTACCCAATGTCTATTTTTTGAAATTCTGTTAATATTCTCATTCAGTCTATATATAATCTTTCTGATTTCCTTTAGTTTTTGTCTGTGTTCTCATTTAGCTCTTTAAGGATACTTAAGTCCACCATTTTGAAATCTTTGTATAGTAAGTTCAGGGGTTTTGTTTCTTTAGGGCTGTCTTTCCTTTCACATTCGCCGGCTAGATATTCTTGGCCTAAAAGGAACAAATAGGAAGAGGGTACAGTAAAGCTTATGGTTTAAGCTACAGGATGTAGAACAAACTATCAGGAGTAGGGGAGAAGCATCCCCCAACATTCCCTTGGTTTGTTCACTTAACCAGTAAGTGAGTCCATGAAAGAATGTGGAAAGAAGAAACCATTTTGATTTTAACTATCTGGGACAAAGTTGGTCTGAAGTCTGTGAGATGCAATATTAAAATACATTAAAAATGTCCTATGAAGAGGTGAATTATGGTGCTAGGTTAACTATATCTGGTGGAGAAAGCCGCACATACATTAATAGTAGACTCTGTCGAATGACATAGTGTCCTCATTCTCTATAAGCAAGTGCTTTCAGTGTTGTGCTCCTGTGGTCTCTGCTGGGACCAACACTGGGATTGCTCAGGCCTACGAAAACTCATACCTAGGCCTCTCCTACCCCTGTAATTCACTAATCTGGTTTTAACTGGGGGCCACATGATGGGGAACGACTCGTGAGCACCTGAACTTAACTCTAAACTTTCTACATGTCCTTCTTCGGGTCTGAACTCAGAATAGACTGTGAGGGAGGTAGTGAGACCTGGCTTTAACCAGTGAAGGCCAGACTTACTAACACTGAAAGTGATTCAGAAATCACAATTATCTTGCAGTTTAAAACAAATACTTTTTCACCTTTGAAATCTAAAAGCCCTATTGTGGAAAAGACTTTCCTTCCCGGTGGTCAAATCTTTGCCTCCATAACTCTGCATAGGAAAAGATGAGCCTGTGTAACATGAAATCAATACTCCAACCCCCTCTTTCCCCGTTTTGACCTAAGGCTACCAAGAATCATTCATATATGGTGAAAGTTGCCATAAACTACATTATTGTCCAAGGCAAAAAATTCTTATTGACCAACATCTGTGGCTCAACACCACTACTGTGAACCAGCTACTATGCCCAATGTTGGTCACTGTAAACCATAAGGTCGAAATGCCTTGTTCCCAACAATGCCATAATCTTCAGATTTTAAATTGCTTCCTGACTTCTACTTCTCCATGGTTCCCAATGTTTTTGGCCAATTCCTAAGGAAGAAAATATCAGAAATGGGGAGGAAGGAAGAGTCCCTTCCTACACCCAGGGCATCACTTACCCTAGAAAGCACCCAGGAGCAGGGGAGAGAGAACACAGCACACCCAGTGATGGGGAAGAAAACCAGTACAGCATTCAGAGTTCCTCAACAAACTGGACAGAGGGTGTGTCTTCCAGACAAAGATCTACCTGGGGAGACAGACAAATCTCTTTCTCTATCGTGCGGAGTTCCTGCTATATTTGTGGCATTCGACGACCATCATCTTGGCAATAACTAGTTTGGCAATGCAATCCTGAAACAATCAGCTCCTGGGATGCTATTGAGGTTCCAAGAGCAATAGGGATGTAAATTGAGTGGTATTTCTGAGTTGACAAAGGAAAAATTTAATTGAAACTATAAGTGACCTTCAAACGTCAGAAGTAAATCAAAGGATAGCAACAGTATTTCCGACAGCTGTCACCATCTAATGGGAATGCCATAAAAACTCATGATCAGGGAGCATTGGCATATCCAATATGTACTAGACTCATCACCATAAATTGTGTCAGGTAAGTGCTCAACCTGATAATAATCTTACATCAGTGCACGAAATTAGCTTCAGCTACACTGAGAGAAAGACAGGTAAGGCACAGGATCATCTCCATAACAATGACAGCCTCCCATGCTGACAAATAGCGGGGAGATTGGAGATTATTTGCATAAAAGGAAAAGTAAAAATTGTCAAGGGAGATGATAGCAGTGCCTCCCATTGCTATATTCTATGACCTTCCTTCTTCTTTAATTTGGGGTGTTTGTTCCTGATGGGCTTGTGTGATTTCACACCACACACACCTACACACACACACACACACACATGTATGTGGACAAAGGAAAAACACAATTCTTCTTTTTCTCTCTCTTTTTTTTTATGAACATAATGTATTGTCAAGTTGGCTTACATACAACACCCAGTGCTCCCCCCCACAGGTGCCCTCCTCGATGCCCATCACCCGGCTTCTCCCTCTAAAGGAGAGAAGATATATTTGTCTCAGTACCACACAAGCTTAGCTCTTTTGACCTGGAGACGCAGAATTTTTAACCTTCAAGCTGATTCAGCTGGTCAGTGACTGGCTTTGCTGAGGTGTCACAGAGAGATTCAACTGAGTCGAGGGCTGTTAATTGATTTTGCTGCTTTGTCGAATACAGCAAACCCTTCTTGCCCATAGGTCTTCGGTTTCAAATATTCTCTGTGCGTAACACCAAAGCAATACAAGATACCAATAAAAACCTAATGATAACACAGACACAGAGCCCATAGTTGAACCTGTCTCACAAATATTTCATAAGAATGAATGAAATGCTGGGGGAAGGCATTTAAAACA
Source organism: Lynx rufus (assembly GCF_022079265.1). NCBI lineage: Eukaryota > Metazoa > Chordata > Mammalia > Carnivora > Felidae > Lynx > Lynx rufus. Next base: position 2,559,279 of record NW_025814889.1, read on the forward strand.
CATTTTCTGTTTGGAGGGAGAAACTAATAGTTCCTAAATAGTCCCCCAAACCATTGCTATTAAATAGAGCACACTACTTTAAATTATTATTGGTATTTTAAAACTGATACATATAAGAGCTTTGTATCAGTACAAATAATGTGCATTATAATAATCTCTAGAGGCAATATTTAGGCTTAGGCCAAGGACAAAATCCAGCCCGCTGCCTGTTTTTGTAAAGCATGTAAGCTAAAAACTATTTTTTACAAGTTTAAATGGTTCTATATGTTCCTACATATTACCCCATCTTTTGCCTCTTGGCCCATAAAGCAAAGTATTTACCATGCAGCTCTTTACTGAATAATATTGCTGACAGCTTCCTGCTTAGGAAAAAAAATTACGTATGGACACAGAACCAAATCCTATATACAAGTGCCCTTAAATGTCTAAAAATATGTTTCTAGTATGTGGGTTGATGGTTCCGCGTGTATACGTCTCTTAGAAAATGGTCCTGCACAAGAGATGTGAAGGGTCTCTCACATAGGCAGAGGTGTCCATTTTTGATGGCAAGCGTATTAACAGCAGAAAAACGAATTTAACCTGCAAATACAGGAGGCGTTCGGAGATACTCACGTTGGCAAAGAAGGCAGATTACGCCTGTCGGCCCAGAGGTAACCGCGGCTGAGATTTGCCTTGGGACTCAAAGACCTTCCTTCTTCCCACCTTCTGTCTTGAGCGGAGCCCCTCCATTTTACGCTGTCCCGGAACAAAAAGGACCGTGACATTGTTTCACAGAGGCATATGCAATTTCCTTCATGTGCTTTTGGCATTTTTCTTATGGTTTAGACCAATACAGAATGATTTTCCAGGATGTGAGGATAGACTGCATGGTCTCCCCACCTGCCAAGAGATCTCTGTCCCTGCACTACCCCTGTCGACCTGTGATCGTCCCCATGTGCTCTAGAGTCCAAGTGATTCTCGGAAGGGGCCACGTCTTACAATAACCCGTCACTCTGGTGCCTGCGTCCTGACACCACTCGGTCAGTATTAGCTGCGACTGCAATGGTCACTATGACTGTCATCGTTGTGTTGTTTTCCACCACGGCACAATACGTGCTCTAATCACGATCAGTCGTTTGCAACACCTTTGGCATTTCCAGGACAGCACGTTACCTACAAGCAAACGCTCATTTTTTGCTTGCTTTAAAACCAAAGGAAATGGCTGTTTTCTTCTGTGCGTGTCTGTCTCCCAGGCAAAAAACATCGAAGCTCGAAAGTTTACTAAGAAGCGGCTGCAGACAGAAGGCCTTGCTAGGAGCCCGGTTTGATCAGGGCTGACATTCGCCAGAGGCGAAAACTGAGGTGTGACTGAAGAGTAATCCACATTTGGCCCGGTGCTTCTGTAAGCGATATCCAGTCAGAAGTCAGGCCCTGGGAAAAGCATTCAAGAACGGTTGCCTAAAAATACTTCCAGATGTCACTTGCAGGCTCTAAGGAGGCAAAAGGGCAAGAGCTAAACAAAACAAAACAGAGCAAAACATAGAATGTTCATTTCTATCGCCCAAAACAAAGCAGCGTCTGCAGATTCCATTGATTCTAAGGCAGTGGACGTGACTGAATTCGTTTTGCTATTTGGCTGGGGGGAACGTACAGTAAAATAAGTGATAACTCCAGATTTCTGCTAAATTTAGAAAGAGTGGACAGCAATCTTTGATCAGAATTATTGAATCTAAGCCCAATAAATGTTCTAAAATTAAAAATGTAAATATGATCAAGGTCCCCCCTCCAGGGGCTGGGTTTACCCGGAAGAAGATACTGAGTGAGTGTAAAAATGGAAGCAAAGGAGGGAGTTGAGAATTAGCTGATGTCTTATATCTTCCTTGTATAAACAAGTGCTTTGCTCTGACTCAAGGGACTGGGTGACTCAGACAATCGGTTTATCAGCATCAACAAGATGCAGGGGTCTGGGCAAATGTTCCCTCTGGGCACCCCCCGCATCACACGTTCTTGGGGTGTGGGGGCCTTCACCGCATCGGACGTTAGACCATGGATGACTGTGCTGCTTAATGTCTAGCCTGATAGACCCCCATGCGCTCCTTGGACCCCTGATTTGTCCTGGTCCAGGACAAATCTAACCTGATCTGTCCTGGTCCAGGCTGATGTAAAGCATCCGTGTGCCCATGCCAGCCACAAAAGCTGGCATGTGAGAGGCAGAGGACAGAGAAAGGAATGTGTCATGAAAGCAGGACACATGTGCCAGGTGGCTCTTAGATATCACCTCCCCAATGCCCATCCTTTGTGTGAGGGTTTTTAAGGTGCGCCATATGCACACAAGGGGCCTCCTTGAAGCACTGAGCATGAGCCCTCTGCTACTATAGGACCCTGTGGGGGTGACTGCCACACCCTCCGCGATGGACGGACGTCTATGCCCCCCAAATGCATGTGTTGAAACTTAACCCCCAGGTGGTAGCCTTAGGAGGCAGGGCCTGTGGGAGGGGATGAGGTCAGGAGGGTGGCTACCCCACGATCGGATTAATGTCCTTATAAAAGAGACCCCAAGGAGCCCCCCACGCTTCCTCCCTTGTGAGGACACAGAGAGAAGTCAACATCTGTTGACCAGGAAGCAGATTCTCACCAGACACAGAATCTGTGGTCACCTGGATATTGGACTTCCCGCCTCTAGAACCGTAAGAAATAAATGTCAACTGTTTCTAAGCCCCCAGACCATGGTATTCTGTCACAGCAACGTGAGCAGACTAAGGCTCGCCCGGTTACACGAGGAAAACGGCGCAGAGGGCTGCGCGCTGATCTTCCGTCTACGGAAAGCGGCCGAGGCCACAGCTCACCCACACTGTGGGTCCTCAGGTAGTTGGTGTGTTACCCTCCATGTGGGTGCACCTGCCAAGGGACACAGGACGCTCCGAGTTTGGGGATTATGATCTCTTTCTGCTCTTGGGGCTGGTGATACACGCATGTTCGCCTTGTGAACGGGCGTGAAGTTAACAACTCAACTCGGTGCATTCTCACAATTACTCTCCTGCTATTCCCTCTGATAATTTTATCACTGCAGCCATCTGATAGAGCCATCTGCCCCCATCCCTGGTCCTGGGGCTTCCCTGGCGTCTGCGGGGGACGACACTGCCCTGCACTCGATCACACGGCCGCGAGGCCACTGGGACGGGAATGGGAGCCGCGTGTGCTCTGCCACGTGAGAGGTGTTGGTGCGATCGCGCGGCCCTGCCTGGCCCCTCGCCTGAATCTGAGAATGAGGACACTCACCAGGATCTGGGGACAGACACACAGTTTGGTCCAGACCACAACTTATTTTTTTAAGTCTTTGTTTATTTTGAGAGACAGACTGAGAGAGAATCCCAAGCAGGTTCTGTGCTGTCAGAGCCTGACACAGGGCTCGAACCCACAAATTGTAAGATCATGACTTGAGCTGAAATCGTGAGTCGGACACTCAACCGACTGAGCCCCCAGGCACCCCCCCCCAAACCACAACTTAGCAGGACCTCAGCCCCAGCAGAGCCACAGGAGACCCAGAGGCCTCATGTAAATTGGGAAAGACATACACACTGGTGGATGCCACGGGGTCAGATGTTGCCAGATACCAAGGTGAGCTAGCTGACTTAAAAGTAGGAACTGGAAAAAAATTTCTAAAAAAAGGGGGGGAGCACCTGGGTGGCTCAGTTGGTTGGGCAACTGACTTTGGCTCAGGTCATGATCTCGTGGTCCGTGAGTTCGAGCCCCTCGTCAGGCTCTGTGCTGACAGCTCAGCGCCTGGAGCCTGCTTCGGATTCTGTGTCTCCCTCTCTCTCTGCCCCTCCCCTGTTCACGCTCTGGATCTCTCTCTCTCTCAATAATAAATAAACTTTAAAAAAAAATCTTTTTTAAGTAGGAACTGGAAATAGGATAACACAAATGTTTAACAGGTGCTGAGAGTGGCTCAGAGCCAGGCACCGGGTGGCAAAGACATCGCTGTCGGAACCTGCAGAACTGGCCACCTGAGGGGTGGTGAAAAATCCTGAAGCTCTGTCTCAGGTGAGAACCAGAAAGGTACATGGTACACACGCTCCAAGCGGCTTTGGTTGGAGACTTTGAAACACAATGGTAGTAGCACGATTCGTTGATATTTGCCACGACGGTTAAGGCATAAAGCAAAATGAGCTTGGAAAAGAGTAAGCCTGTTTACAAGAACAGATAAAAGGGAAAGAGAGGAGATTGGGTAGAAATCATGGGAATTTGAAACTATTCCTCATTTCTGAATAGAAACATAAAATGAAATGAGATGAAGTGAAGTGAAATGAAACAAAACAAAACAAAGCAAAATAGTGTTTGAGCAGAAAGTCTGCTTAAGATTCAAGCCTCCCTCAGACAAGAAGAACCACGTTGCTAAGCCCAGGGAACTAAACAAATGGCTTCTGTTTTGAGGATTTGGGGCAGAAAAATCTAACCTAGTCACCATTTGATGTAGCTGCCTCACTGTTTCAGGACGGAACGTGGGAAGGCGCGTGAGCCTGTACTCGCTCTCTGTTCTCCTGGGGCAAGAAGTCAGGCGTGTCCTACACTGGAGCCCTTTCATGAGCCTGAGTCCAGAATGAGAACAAATAAGGACCCAGACCTGAGTTCAGCCCACGTTCACCCGCGTCTCCACTCCGTGTACCAGATGGTTGTGAGCTTTTGGAATTTGGGGTGTTTGTTGCATCAGCAAAGTTGACCGATAGCTAATTTTTATGTAAGCAATGTTACCCATTTTATAAGATTAAGAAATAGAGGCTCAGAGACGTTAAGCAACCAGCCTCAGATCACACGGCTACCGAGCGAGAGAGCGCGAATCCACATCTAGTCCCTTCTGGCGGTAGGGCAAGCGGTTCTGCTCCACACACCCAAGCGGGTGGCTTCACAAAAACGACACTGAAATGTGTTGCGGGGATACGTATATGGATAATTTTTTTTAAACGTCTTCTCCTAGTGTATGCCTGAGTCTCCATTTTGAAGTGAAGTTGAAGCATGGGCCAATTTTCTAAAACACTATGAACCACTTCTAGGTCTTAGGAGAAGTGAGGTTATAGAGAATTTTTGTGTGGGACAATCTTCTTTTCCCACCTCGTAGCTCAATTTATATAGGTAGTATCAGTAGGCACCTGCCATGTCCCCACTCCCTGTTCTTCAGACTGCGTCTTTGAATGAGGGAGAACCACCTGCTCACACCATATTGTTGCTGGGCGTCACCAACGCTGGCACATCCAAGAAAGATGAAAAGGTGAAATTAGGACACCATCCAGTTATTTAGAACAGCTCGCTGCATCGGGTCTGAATTTCCTTGCTGCTCAAATGCTCTCTTAACACTTGTCTGTAAGGTAGGATGCTTATCATATTTTATTATGTTATTTTATTTTGTTTTATGAGCACTCAGGGGAAGTGCGCAAGGAATAAATGCTTTGTTGGCTGAAACATGGGAAATAGTAAATGGAGAGCAGCTTGATTTGATTCAACACATGTCTGTTGAGCAGCTGAGCTCTTACCGCGTGGTACGAGTTGCAGATACTGTTAATAACACATTTTCCCTGCTCTCAAAAGCGCTTATGGGGAGGTAGAGTTAGGACGTTGACCGACACTTTCGCTCTAATGCCACAAGCGCTGTGTTGTACGATTGCACACGCCACTGTTTACGGTCAGCAGAGTTACACCTGCCTCAAATGGCAGATGGGGACCTTAGGTGAGAGATGGGTCAGGTGAAAAGTGAAGTGAGGCGAGCATGGGGTACAGCAGATTAAAGCGTTAGACGTTTTTTCCACTTACTGGTCCTGGCGATTGCAATCTGTGCTGGTGATCTGTTACTCTCAGGGTTACCATAGTATTACCATAGCCATGGCCGGTAACAAATTCCAGCAATAACGTCCCTAAAAAATCGCAAAGTAGTTGTTAACAAATTAGCTCACTGGCCCCATAAAACGGGCCTATGAAATAGGAAAAGGCATTATTATGATTATTATCCTTTCAGCGGAGATCATCGATTGCGCGATTCACCCACCACACAGCTGAGCCGGAACTCAACACCAGGTTTTCGGAGCCCGGATCCCCTAATTACTCAGCCCGAGAGGAGAGAGACCTGACTGAGAGTATGTGGACCTAGTAAAATCTCCGGAAATTGCTTTTCTGACCACCTACTTCATTCAACGACAATTATTTATTTGGGTTCTGCTCTATGACAGTAACGGATGTTGGCCCTGAAGACGATGTAATGACAAAAGGTTCTCCTTCCCAGAGCCTGCATTCTATGGGAAACGAAAGTCCAGTAAGACAAATAAGTGATACACCTGCCCCGTTACGTAGGACTCTTGCATGAGACAACATACAGAAACAGCAAACAGTGTGCACGTGGAGCTCCTCCCCCACTTACAGCTTTCCCTTGACCGCGTGGCACGTGCTCATGAGTGTGTCACACAGATGAACGTATTCACCTATTTACAAATTTCAGATATAACCTAACCATGGCTTTGACTCAGTTAAGATATGCCCATCATCAGTGGGCCCTGGGTGGCTCAGTCGGTTGAGCGTCCGACTTCAGCTCGGGTCATGATCTCGCAGTCTGTGAGTTCGAGCCCCACGTCAGGCTCTGTGTTGACAGCTCAGGGCCCAGAGCCTTCTTCCGATCCTGTGCCTCCCTCTCTCTCTGCCCCCCCGCCACTCTCACTTTGTCTCACTCTGCCTCTCAAAAATAAATAAATATAAAAAAATAAAAAAAAAAGATACGCCCATCATCAAAATATTCATCGGCATGAAGTGCTTATTTCCTATAACACCCTCTGTAATCAGGCCAACCACTTAATTGACATGTTTCTATTTCCACTTGAATAGGCTAAAAAGGGAATCCTACAGGATGCAGGCAAAGTTAGGTGATTAAAACTCTTATGAAAAGTTTAATTATCCAGAAGCAACCAAGCATCCCCACAGTAAAACATAGCAGAAAAATCATCCATAAAACACTGCAAATGATGAGCACGGCCTCAGAAAGCAAAAGACAGAAAATGAGTGGAAATCCCACTGTAGGTATAGAGACCTTCAGTTAGGAGTTAGGTCAACCTCACCTCTCTGTTCCTTTTCTTCTCCTCTCAGGTGTTTGTGGAGTTCAATTTATATAGAACACTGAGGGTTTGCAAGAGACAAAGCCGTGCGTTTACTTTGCATAGAATACCAATCCAGAACCTTGACTATAGAGGAGAGAAATTGGGGCAGATATTAAAGGTGCCAGGCATTGTTTACAGCAGCGCTTTCAACAATAGCCAAATCGTGGAAAGAGCCTAAATGTCCATCCACTGATGAATGGATAAAGAAGATGCGGTTTATATATAGAATGGAATACTACTGGCAATAAGAAAGAATGAAATCCTGCCATTTGCAGCAACATGGATGGAACCAGAGGGTATTGTGCTGAGTAAAATAAGTCAGTCAGAGAAGGAAAGATATGTGTTTTCACTCATATGTAGAACTTGAGAAACTTAACAGAAGACCATGGGGGAGGGGAAGGGGAAAAATAGATACAAACAGAGTGGGAGGGAGGCAAACCAAAAAAGACTCTTAGCTACAGAGAACAAACTGAGGGTGGCTGGGGGGTGGGGGAGAGGGGGAAGTGGGTGATGCGCATGGAGGAGGGCATCTGTTGGGATGAGCACTGGCTGTTGTATGTGAGCAAAGAACCATGGGAATCTACCCAAAACCAAGAGCACACTGTATACACTGAACGTTAGTCAACTTGACAATAAATTATATTAAAAAAGCGCCCGGTAGACTGATTGAGGACCCGCACGGCCTGCAGTCTTACAAGTGCACCCAGGGAGTCTCATTCTCATCCAGGGCCGGGAAACTCAGAGTTGGGCTAGGAGAAGGAATTCCCGGGGTCAGTGGCATGGAAAGTGGCAGTGGCCGCAAAGCAGGTGAGCAATTCTGATTTCTTGGCTGTGTTCTCGCTTTCCAGAGGCCAGCACTGTGAGGCTGGGTGTCCACGGAGTGGCCAGTCATCTCTGTCAGCCCGGGGTCGGAGTGAGACACGGTCTGCACTCACAAGAGGTGGGCACGTACCTAGTGTTCGTACACAGTACATGCTCTGTGTGCCTTATCTTCTAAAACACATTATTTGACTTCAACTATTAGGCTCCAATAGCCCCACCCACTTTTCTGCATTTACCATGTGACTTCTTGATTGTTTAAGGGCACAAAATAAACACAAAACCAGATGCTGTGACTCAAGTTTGCACTCGGAAAGTATGGTCAGCGGTCCTGGACACCTCTGGGAGTGAGGAGCAAAGGGCTGAGAAGAAATTTAGGGCGGTGCTGAGGGTACCACCTGAGGCAGACTGAAACTCCTCAGTGACACGAAAGCTCTCCTCCTTCTGTGTCACCATCCGGGGAGGCGATGATGAACATCCACCCGCTGAAAACACGCAAAACGAGGCCAGCCTGGCCTCTAGAAGCAACGGTAGTTGTTTGTAATTTGAGGTAGAGAAATCTGATGGGAAAACTCGCTCTGAAAAACCAAGAGCCTCCTGTCGGGAGAAAGCGGGCGCCTGGCACAGAAACCTCTACGGCGATGGGCCAGGCGGGCTTGCTCTGATCCTGAAGTCCAGCTTGTAGTTTGGGTGCTGAAAAGGAGAGGGACAATGGTCAGAGCCCCCAAAAGTGATTTTTAAAAACTTTATAAGTGTTTCTCCACGTCTGTCTTTTCTTCTCCCGCTTAGCGCCCTATTTCGCTGCTAGAGCCCATGGTGAGAGCAGCTCCTAGCCGCCTTCAGGCGTGCAGACAAGAGAGTGTGGCCCCACCACACAGCGGCCAAAGCCACGGGCGGCATGGGTTAATTACAGACACGATGTTCTGGGACAGTGTTTGATAAATGGGAATACAATTCCCTGCAGTGGGCCAGCGGGCAGGACAGAAACACTCTGTGAAAGACAGCTGGGACATCTGGAAAGCATCTTAAATGCAGGACTGTTTGGAGGTGCCTGGGGAGCTCAGTCAGTTAAGCGTCCGACTTTGGTTCAGGTCATGATCTCATGGTTCACAGGTTCGAGCCCCGCGTCGGGCTCTGTGCTGATATCTCAGGGCCTGGAGCCTGCTTGGGATTCTGTGTCTCTCTCTCTCTCTCTCTGCCCCTCCCCCTGCTTGCACTCTGTCTCTCTCTCTCTCTCTCCCTCTCTCAAAAATAAAGTAAACATTAAAAATTAAAAAAAAATAAATGTAGGACCGTTTGTCCAGAGATCTGGAGATGTTTAATCTGGAGAAGAGTTCAGAGGCAAGACAGCTGCCTTCCAATATTTGCAGGTGCGTCGTGCGGAAGGACCGTATACACTCTAAGCAGTGCCACAATCATAGTCAGACCCATAAAAACACAAGGCATTTTGACAACACCCTTTGAAACGACGTTTATGGAGACCCCGGGGAACTCGGCGTCAGCAAGAGCCTCGGTGGTGCCCCTGCAGGGGAGAGGACAGGTAAGATGACAGCTACAGCCGGGTCCTTCCCACTGCAAGGGCGCAATGGGACGTTGTCGTCAACATCGGCAGGACCTTGTGGACGGTGCACCCATCCTCTGAGCAACTTAAGTCTTTCCGTAGGTTTACAGCACGACTTTCCTGAACCGAGGAAGTTCCCGTCCCCAACGCTGCTTCCCTGAGCAGCACCGGCCGACTCTGGATGCCCAGTGGGACTTCTTCCTCCTTGTGTGTTAATCACATGACAAATGAGGCTGGATTTGCATTTGCGCGGCGTCCTGCGAGGTCAGCCTCAGATCCACGACAGGCCGCACTGCTAGGAATTGCATTATCTCTAGTGGCTCATCAGGTCTGAAGTTCAGTATTTGATCTTGTTTTATTATCTTTTCCAGCTACATTCTATACCTAATTTTTTCCCGAAATGAACATTATCGATTTACTTATTAAATACCGTCTGCCGACTGTGAATTTTTCACATGAGCAGTGTGATGAATCCTTTTTAGAAAATAACGACCGTCTGCAGCACGATGCCGGAAATGCTGGTCTCACGAGGAGACCGGGCCGGACTTGAACTACATCCGGAGTGTAAACACCGTCCTGGCCTCTCCCGGATTAAAGCTGACACGCTGATTCTATCTCCTCGAGAAGTAGAGTAATCAATAAGTGATTATATTCCTCGAGTAAATTGCATTTCGGGTTTTGTTCTGTCCAGGGCAGTTAAGCAGTGCTGGGCATTGCAGGTTAAATCTAAGGGCAGGCAAGGGACTGGCCGAGTTGTTTGTGGCAGAGGGGAGGCATCAGAACACCGCACAGCGAATGGAAGAATTACATGTCTTTATGAAGCAGATGTTCCTTCCTAAAACACGCTTCTAGCTAGATCTCACCCTCCAAGGAATGCAAGGCCAAGACCTCCCTCACTCTTCCTTCCTGCGTGGGACGGTCTCTCCCGATCTGGACGGTCCCAGGGTCCCAGGATGTCCCCCAGACCTGCAGGGTCTCGTCTGAACGACCCTCGCCGGGTCGCACCAACCTCCTCTCTCCTCCTCAGCCGCTAGCAGCCGCTGCACCACGGACCTCCTTCAACACAATGGCTGCAACCATCCCCACCTGCCTTTGTGAGTCACAAGACCTCGATGTCACGTGCTGCCTTGACCTCTGACCTCTTCCAGAAGTTAGAAAAGCCGGGTTTCCTGCTTCATTTTAGAAAGGTGATAGAGCCCGATATTAATGCCCGGCAGAAGGGCATAAAGAACAAAACCACACACGTATTATTTCTGGTCACACAGGCAGCTGCCCCTGCCCCCCCGAGGGGACTCTGAGAACCCAGGGGCTGTGCCAGACAGGCGACCTGTGCTTCCAGCCCTGGTGGCTAGTTCACTCCCGGTGCCATTTGTATCTGCAGGATACAAATGTGTGTGTGTGTGTGTGTGTGTGTGTGTGTGTGTTTGTCTCCTCCACTTAGAAACCCAGCTGAGATGCTACAATTCCCTCAGAAAGAACAGCAAATAGTCCAGAGGCTGACAGCACAGACCGGGAAGGATTATTTGCAGCAAATCCGTACAGAAAGCACTAATAACAGAATATTTAAGGAGCTCCCATAAAACACAAGGAAAAGGGACCAAAAAAAAAAAAAGTAGTCGAAGGCTATCAAGAGGCAATTAGAAGAAATACAAATGGACAATAAGCGTGTGAAACATGGTCGATGTCGCTAATACACAAGGGAATGTACACGAAAACAAGGTCAGGGCCTTTGACGTATCATACTGTCAGAAACTCTAAAGGCCAATATATTACGGGAGAAAATAGCTAACATGTTTTTGTGAAAGACAAGTTGACAATATCCGCCAACATTTCGTAATTACATATCTTTACCAAGCAATTCTGTGTCGGTTGAATCTATCTGGTGGAAATGTGCTTTATTCAAAAATGCATTTATTGCAGCATTTTTAAAATAATCCAAAAAATTAGAAACCACCCAAGGTCGACCAGAGCTGGATAAAATGGCCCAAACCTCTGGTCTCAGTGCATTTATGGACTCGTATGTGAGTATCACCTACGAACAAAAATGAATAAACCCGAGGCAGCCCCAAGAATGGGAGGGGGGGGCATGGAAATCAGATGAGGTAAACCAGCATGGAGGAGACTGTATCTCGCCCTTGAGGAGGCAACAGGAAAGGGATTCCTACTTGAGCAGTGGGTTGCCCTGGGTAGACAGGAGCGGGGCGGCTCTTCCAGATTCAGAAGGAGATTGAGAATCGGAGCTGAGATGCAGGGACATGGGCAGGTCTGGGGCCAGGAACCCCAGGAATTTCTCTTCCGACTGTCATCTGTCTCTGTTTTCCCAGTGAGGTAGGCGGGAAGGTTACCGGCTGGGAGTGGGGCTCCAGCTGAGGGCTGGGGGTCTGGAAGCGGGGAAGCGAATGGGGTCGGGAAATGGAGTGGGGAGGCGGCCACAGTCACCTGAGGCCGACACACATGATTTTAAGGAAGGATGTGAGCACGGGGCGTGTCCCCCAGGGTCTTTAGCTGCAGGCTAGTCTGAGCCGAGTCCCGTCCAGATACGCAGGCGATGGAGGTGAGGACACACACAAAGGTGCAAGTCTGGTGTCAGCCAGATAATGAAGGGAGCGAGATGTAGGGGTGGGGAAAGGCGTCCGGAGCCAGCGTCTGAGAAAGAGTGGGCAAGGAGGCAGAGGAGCAGAGGTCGGAGAGGAGTGCTTGCCACTGGGTTTCAGAGGCCTTCCCATTAATGGCCAGGGCAACTGAGGACCAGACAGAGGCTCAGGAGTGGGCAGGCCGGGTACTGGAGAAGTCTGCCCAGGAACCGAGCCAGGACCAGTGCTGAGGACAGGGACGGGAGCTGGGAGGGCAGGGGAGCACAGACTGAGGTCACAGGAGTGAAGCAGAGGCTTCTGGGGAGGGACGTGGCATACGAGTGGTCGGGGTCCAGTGGTGAGAGGCGTGGGAGAGAGAAAGTCTCATGACGGGAGGAGAGATGTGTGCAGGGAACCCAGGGCTCAAACTGCCCCCCTACAGCTGCTGCTGGCACCGGGGGCACAGTTTGTACAGTGCAGGTAGCACGACCGACCCCCTCTGTGATGTTCCAGCAGCACCGTGCAAACATCTGAGCAGCAAATCTTCACCAAATACTCCTGATGCCTCTGACGCTGCAGCAAGAAGGGAACGGCAGTGTTGGGGAAATGACGGAGGACAGGAGCAAGGCTGCGATGTTGCTGGAGGCGGTTTGAGCCCAAGGGGAGCTGCGGGGGGTGAGCGGGAGTGTGGTGCTGGGCCGCCATAACAGTGCCGGTGCCCTGACAGACGGCACACTACTCCTGGTAGCATCCGTGGGGGCCTTTCTGGGACAGATAGGCCTCTGAACCCATGGACTGAGCAGAGGAGATGGCCTTCCCCAGTGTGGGCTCCCCCACTCTGCTGAGGTCCCAAGTAGGACAAAAGGGGGAAGGAAAGGAGGATTCAGCCTCTCTGTCTGAGTGGGACATCCTTCTTCTCCTGACCTGAAGCCACAACCCATAGTTCTCAGACCTTTGGGCTCAGAATGGATTACACCCTGACTTTCCTGGGTCTCCAGTGTGTAGACGGTAGACCAGGGACTTGTCCTCCTGCAGAACCATATGTACCAGTTTCTATCTACCTAACTATCCATCCATCTACCCATCCATCCATCCATGCAACCATCTTTTTATCTACCTGTCTATCCATATATTTATACATCTTTCCATCCATCCATCCATCCATCCATCCATCCATCCATCCATCTATCCATGTAACCATCCATATATCCATCTATCTATCCATCAATACATCCACCCAACTATCTATCTATCTATCTATCTACCTATCCGTATATTTATCCATTCATCCATCCACCCATCCATCCATCTATCCACACATCCACCCAACCATCCATGTAACCATCCATCTATCCATATATCTATCCATCTATCCATCCAACTATCTATCTATCTATCTACCTATCTACCTATCTATCCATATATTTATCCATCCAGCCAGCCAGCCAGCCAGCCAGCCAGCCAGCCATTTATCCATCCATCCACCCATGTAACCATTCATCTATCCATATATCCATCTATCTATCTATCTATCTATCCATATACTTATACATCCATCCATCCATCCATCCATCCATCCATGTAACTATCCATCTATCCATATACCCATCCATCTATCCATCCATCCAACTATCTATCTGTCTATCTATCGATCTATCTATCTATCCTGTTGTTCCTGTTTCTCTAGAGAACTCTGACTAACACAGGGGCAGCTAGGAGTCCTGAGCTCACTGTGAGACAGAAGACATGATGTAATTGGCCTCGATGTCATCAGGGTGAGTGCTGGATGTCACTGAGTCAATCCAGATTAGCCCAAGTGCAGAAAAATCTCCACAGAGGAAGGTGGCCCAGGCTGGGGGTGTGGACACAGTGGGGAGGGCATGTGTGCAGGTTTCAAGCAGACCCTTGGTGCCGCCCCCTGGTGACCCAGCCTCTCTGCCAAGTTTGTCTCTCCAGGGTGATCTGCTGTTATTCTCTTACTCATACCACCCGAGGCACCCAGCTCTTCCTCTGCCTGTAAAGCTTTTCTTCCCCAAGGCCACTCCTCACTGTCCTTGGAAATATCACACAGGTGGTGCGGCCCCTCCTTCCCTCATTCTTGGGACTGAGAAAACTTCACACACATCCCTATTAGCATTCTGAAGAGTGATTTTGTAGTTATGTGTTTTCTTTTTGTATTGACAGACTTTGAAGGTGGGAGACGTGTTTAGGCACCTGCATAGCTTGTGCCCAGCACATGACAGACATTCAACAGATGATAGGTGGGTGATGAGAAGGAAGAAAAGGAGCCAATATCCATGGCCCCTAGATGAGAGAGAGAGCAAGAGAGAGAGGCAAAGAGACAGGGAGAGAGAGAGACAGGGAGAAAGAGAGAGAGAGAGAGGGAGAGAGAGAGAGAGAGAAAGAGACAGGGAAAAAGAGAGAGAGAGGGACAAAGAGACAGGGAGAAAGAGAGAGAGAGAGAGAGAAGGAAAAGAAGCAAGAGAGGGAGAAGGAAGGAAGGAAGGAAGGAAGGAAAGGAAGGAGGAGGGAAGGAAAGAAAGAAGGAGGGAAAAGGGGAGGAGAAGAGAGGAGAGGAGGAGAGAGGAGACTAGATGAGATGAGGGGAGGGGAGGGGAAGGGAGAGGGAAGGGGAGAGGAGGGGAGACGAGGGGAGAGAACAGGGAAGAGAGAGAGGGAAGGAAAAGAGAATAGGATCCATTGGGCCGTTCCTAGATGGTGTCGTGAATAATACAGGCACCGTATCTGCCTCCTTGGGATATTTTTGCAGCAGTGCCCTGCCCCCATGTCCCTATTATGGTTCAGGAGAGGCAAGGTTATGCTCCAGGGACAAATTAAGCGTGGGATTTGCGGGATTGGCATGAAAGGTTACTCCTGTTGGCAGTCTCCAAGGGGGGTCGTGGGGAAGGCTCTGTTCTGCACAGTCCCTCGGGGCCCCAGGCTGACGGGGCTGCACTCACTGATGGCCTTTCAGTTTGGGGAAAGAGCCGAGGGTCCCGGGGAAGCTTCCATGCCCTGTGCCCACTGGCCAGAGCTAGTGGCAAGTTCCCGTCGAACTGCAGGACAACTGGGAGGAAGTGCGCCCTCAGGGGGCACTAATGTGTCTCCCCCCACCCCCGGGCTCGGCTGGCTCTCAGCTGGCTGGTCAACCGTCCACCGCCGGGAACAAGGCAGTTACGGAAGGAAGCATTAGCGGGGACGCAGCCCCTCTCAGGAATTACTGTGATGTTAAGAGTGGACTTTGGATGCAGAAAAAGTATAAGACACTGAGGCTCCAAAAAGCAAGACGCCTTAATGCAGGGACGTGACCGGACGTGGGGTTGTAAACCCAGCCACGCAGACGGCGCCGTGTGCCACGGGGACATCCGGCCACCTGTGTGCGCACGAGACCATCCGCTGGCAGAAACGGGGGTGCGCGGAGCTGGCGAGACGCACTAATCAAGGGGAGGTGCAAATGCGGGGAGAAATCCCATTTCCTGCTGCCCTACATGTGAGCAACCACATCCTCTGGTGGACATTAACCAATTCATTTACCCGGCACGTCCATAAGATGTTGGTTATTAAGAGCTGAGCAATTAGTGAGCGGGAGAACCCAGGCATGCGGCCAAAGCCCAGGCAGCGTGAAATTAGGGACCTCGCAGCGGCAGAGTGCGGGTCCTAATCCTTTCTGGAGGGTTCTGAGGAACAGCATCCGAGCTATCAGAGACTCAGAGGAGACACTGCTAATCCCCAGCCATTGGGCTGCAGGAAAGCCCACAGAAGCTTAGGGGTCGTAAGAGAGGGAGGCCACGTGTTAGGGACAGGCTGGGGCGACCGCGTGCTGGGGACAGGCTGGGGCGACCGCGTGCTGGGGCAGGCCGGGGCGTATCAGGTGCACCTTCCTCCCAAGCTTGAACACCTGCACTGCCCCTCGCTCACACCCCACCTGGGAGGATGGTGACGCCCTGAGGTGGGTGGCCCAGGGAAGCCACAATCGAGGGAAACATCACACTCCCCACCTGGCCCCCCCTTTTAAACCTTCTTCCTCCTCCTGCCGTCTGTCCTGTCCTGCTGTGTGGTGGCCTGAGGTTTCCTGAGCCTCCCCAGTGACTGTCCACACTCCACACCGTCCCCTCAGTGAGGACTGTGAACTTCAGGACAGACAGACACACACAAAGGGTAGTGGAGGACACACGTGCACACACACACACACACACAGTCACCAGGGTGTCACTCGTGC
Source organism: Lynx rufus (assembly GCF_022079265.1). NCBI lineage: Eukaryota > Metazoa > Chordata > Mammalia > Carnivora > Felidae > Lynx > Lynx rufus. The sequence goes on from NW_025814889.1 coordinate 2,575,563, forward strand.
CCACGATGAGGACTGACTAGCAGAGAAGGAAGGGGAGCCATGGAAGGTGTCAGGTCGGGAAGTAGAAGGTCAGGTTTACATTCCCAGGGTCACAGTCTGAAGGCAGGGGTGCAGGACGGGGGAGGGCCCTGCCGTCCCCCAGGAGGGCACATGGAGAGTGGCTGCAGAAACGGGTGCAGCTGAGGGAGAAGGCTGGGGCCACCCCCGCAGGTGTGTGTGCGCACGTACGTGTGTGACCTGCGTGTGTGTGCATGCGTGTGAGTGTGTGCATGTGTGAGTGTGTGTGCACGCATGTGTTTGTGCGTGTGTCCTCTGGGTGTGTGCATGCATGTGTGTTCATGTGTGAGTGTGTGTGCACGCATGTGTGTGTGTGCATGTCCTGCGTGTCTGTGTGTGTGTGTCCTGCATGTGGGTGTGAGCATTTGCGAGTGTGTCCTGTGTGTGTGTGTGTTCATGTGAGTGTGTGTCCTTGTGCGTGTGTGTGCTTGTGTGCATCCTGTGTGTGCGTGTGTGTGCACGTGTCTGTATGTGTGTGTCCTGTGTGTGTGCATGTGCGTGTCCTGTGTGTGTGTGCGTGTGTGCATGTGTATGTACATGCGCACATGTGTGTCCTGCGTGTGTATCCTTGTGTGTACGTGCGTGTGCGTGTGCGTGTGTGTGCTGCGTGTGTGCATGTGTGTCTCCTGCGTGTGTGCATGTACATGTGTATGAGTGCATGTGCATGTGTGCACGTACACGTGTGTGTCCTGTATGTGTGTGTCCTGCGTGTGTGCGCGTGTGTGCATGTGTATGTACATGCGCACATGTGTGTCCTGCGTGTGTGTCCTTGTATGTGCGTGCATGTGTGTGTGTGTGTGCGTGTGAATGTGCATGTGTGCATGTCCTGTGTGCACCCACGGGCCCAGGAGAGAAAAACCCCCAGGGTATTTCCTGGGATTTATAAGAGAAAGCCGGCTAGGGTCATTCCCGGGGCGCCTCCCTAACCTTCACCCGAGAGACCGAATTACCTCTCGCTCCACCTCTGTGAGCCCCGTCGCCCCCTCCCCCTGGGCCGGTGTCGTTCCCAGGACACTGTGGTTCGGTCCAGCGTGTGCCCCCGCAGCTCCCGGGACACCACGAAGCACAGCCCTCAGATGGCGCTCCACAAGACGCGGGCAAAGGGAATGCGTGTGACGGGCTGGACTCCTCGCGGCCACGGGGACTCCTGGGTGGAAGCCATTTCCAGAAAGTGACCGCCGTGGCCACAAACACCCACGTGCAACTGCTAGGTATGGGGAAAGGTCCAGAAACGACCCCCGTACCCATCCCACACACTAGTTTACGTAACGTCTGCTGCACAGGTCGTTTGTAAGCATGAATGACTCCTTGCTCTGGGGCGCACTTCCGGTTCCTGGGCCACGCGGAGGGGAGGACAGGTGGTGAGTGACGTTTCGGTTCAGAGTTTCCACGGATAAGACCGTAATTTTCCAATTAGGGTAGAAGGTTGCAGACAGACCCACGTTCCTCACACGGCTCACTTTGCGCGGAAACCACGTGTGCAATCGCACTGTGTGTTTACAGTAAGAATGGAAAAGCCACGCGTATTCTGGGAATCCCAAATACCAAGACCCGCCTCCTGGTTTTATGTGTACGTGCAATCTAAATATTTTCCTCAAATTTTCTTGAATGTCTCCAAGGCATTTTTTTTTCCTCCAGGGACAGATCACAAACAACATCATTATTACTATGGGCCGTTGTCAAAATAGTCATTTAATGAAAGACTTAGGCAAGACCTTCCGGCTCGCAGCCCTTCCCCCCTCCACACACCACAAAAATAAATCCATTAAGTGATAGGATGTGTGATGGGGGCCACATTATACAATCAAAGAGCAGCGAAGGGTGTGTGGACGCCGTGAATAAAACGAAGCCGTTATCACCTTGACCTCAGCGCTGGCGGGATCCTGTCTCCCGCAGAAAGGCAGCAGCCCCCCCTACCCATCTGCACACAATGAGGAAGACACAAGGACGTTTTTCCTCCTCGGTGGAACAGTGGAACGTAGTCCATGGGGCTGACCCGAGTCACAGTGAGTAATTTTAAAAAGGCTTATTATCCTGACAAAATGCTCCGGACGTGTGCGTGATCCATTTTTTAATGCTGTCGTCAGGGAAGGGGGAGAGGGGCTGGGTGGGCGGGGGACGCCGTGTCCCTGTGATGTTAATTACCGCAGACACGTGCGTGACACCCGGCTCGGGGCCCCTGGCGGCCGGGCTCCTCTCTGCTGCAGACGCCCTCCCGTCCCTCATTGTTCGGGCCGTTGACGGACCGGAGCTGAGGCTGCCTTGGCCTCTGTTCTAAATGCACAACTGAACTCATTTGCCCTTGTTTCCACCCCCCCCTTTTATTTTTTCTTTCTTTGTTGTTCTTTTTCCTGTGCTAGTTCACAAATGCCCTCCGAGGAGCCGCTGGACAGGTTTCATCTCAGGAGGGCTCCTTCTTTAAGAGTCGTTCCCTTCCTGAAAGATAATCTCAAAGCCTTCCATATCGCCCCCGTCTCTGACTACCGGGAACACTGAAAATTGCTATTTTAAAAGATCTTTGGGGCTCCAGTCCGCTCTCCCTAAGGACAATGGCATGTCCCTGGTAATGTGGTCTGAACAAGTAATGTGCATGAAACACCCCGCCTAGTTCCTTAGTACAGCAAATGCTCTGTGCACAGGAGTTATTGTTAGCAATTATCACCTAAAGGCCTCTGATCGTGTGAACACGCGTTCGTTCAAATGCTGCATTTGTAAAACCATGCAGTCACCTCCAGTGTGTAAGATAACCAACTTACCTAGATGATCTGTTTAGAAACCCAGCGCTACGTTGCAAAACAAAAGGTTGTGGGGTAAGAATTGGTTGTGGACGAAAAAAAAAGAAAGAATTGGTTGTGGAAGCATGCAATAAACGGAATGAAACACCGACGTGCCTCTAGTATTTTCAATAAGATCGGCGATGCACCAGACGGCTGGGCCTGGGTTCGAATCCTCTGCTTTTCTTGGGGAAACAAGCATTCTGTGCTCAAGTTCTCATGGATAGAACGAAGATCATAGCAGCGGCCGCCCTTAGTGTGATTTTTTGGAGGATTAAATGGCTCAGTATGATGAACACGTGTCGGGCGCACAGTGTAGAGCCTGGCACTCCAAATGCACATGTGGCTTTTCCGTTTTATTTCTGCCCCAAGTGGGGGTGCCTGGGCGGCTCAGTCGGTTAAGCTTCTGACTCTTGATTTCGGCACGGTTCGTCGGGCTCTGTGCTGACCGTGAGAAGCCTGCTTGGGATTCTCTCTCTCTCTTTCCGATAAATAAACACACACGAAAAAAAGAAGCCCCAAGCCACAGTGGCCCCCTAACTGTGATGTGCTGGGATTCTGTATACAGCTCACAACCCCTCTCTATTTTCTCAATTTCTCCCATTTCACGTGGGAATCAAGCAAAAAATAGCAGTGTGCTTACTTCACTCTGACCCTAGTTCTCATATCTTCTTTTCCAGAATAATATAGCAACCAAAGCAGGCAATTAGATGAGAGGAAATTCGAAGATTCGGTGCTGGTCTAACGTTCACAAACTGGTCCGAGACCCTACCTCACTGGTTGCATTGTTACTCAAGAGAATCCAGGAAGTTCTTCACCTACAGGTTCACTCATGTACAGTTGTCCGGGTCGTGGCCTGTCCGAAAATGCTCGACCAAGAGAGGGCACGGCTGCAAAATTCCTCACTGCAGGTTTTTAGTGCAGGTGCTTGTTGGCAGACCTGCACACAGGTCTGGGAGAGGAGGTACCTCCGGGGAAGGAGGGAGGCGGGGATGGGGACAGCCCTCACATGAGCTAGCAAAGCCAGTGAGACCATAACCAATGTGCTCGGTTGTATAGTTAAATTGCTGAGTGGCATTCAGAATTTGCAACAAGTGTAATAATTTTGTATGGCAAATCCTAGGCTTGCAATAATGGTTTTATCAGGGGCGAGGCTGTGGCCTCACCGTTCAGTGATGCCTAAAACACTCAAGTGAGTGAACGGCCTGATGAAATCCTGTGAGAGGATGCTTAGAATTGCTGTCGTGCTACCTACGAAGGCGACGAGACGGAGTATCAGAGACATAAAACAAATCGCCTAGAATTGCACACGTGACTCCGTCTTCTTTCTGGTGGAACAGAACAGAACCCCGGCGGGGACTGCTGTGGGTGGGGCCTGAGGCGGCCCCGCCCTCTCCCCCACGACCGAACCCCCCCCCACCCGTGTGCCCGGCACACCAGCACCTTCCGAGAAATCCGCGTGTCCCAGACGCTAGCATGTTAAGTCAGTGTCCGTCGCTAACGTCTTAGCGTGACCGCACTTGGTGGGACGCTTCCTCCTGTACAGTTTTCCTTCAGTGAAAAGGCCAGTTAAGGGACAGATGGGGGGTCGGGAGGGACCGAACAGGAAGGCTTCGGCTGCAGGTCGTCGGAGATGTGCAGACTGATCTCCGGAGCGCAGAATGGACAACGCTTTCCTATTTTGCTCACACCTGTTTATTTCCTACTCATCTTCCAGGCAAACCCCCGTCCCCAGCCAGACGCGTCTCCGCGCCGTTAGGAAAACGGCTTCGAGCTTCCCCCCCCCCCACCCAGCCTCTCCTTCCCAGAGCTCCACCTCTGAGGTGGGATAGCCCTCCGGTCACCGCCTGGCGACCCGAGCCGTGCTGTCTTTGGGATGTCACCGGACGTCTCTGAACAACCCCCCCCCCCCCCGGAACCTGTGCCGTGAGGTGACGGTCATAGAAACCAGCCCGACCGTCAGGGTGAGAGCAGACGATCCTATGAGGGGCTGGCCCTGGGTCCTGGTGCACCTGCGTGAAGACAAATCTCAGCAGGTGAGCGTTGCTGTTTGGCGGCCTGGGGCTTCACTATCCCGCCTCCGTAGCTCCCCGCTACGCTCTGCACGCTGCCCACACCGGCTTCTTCAACGGGCACACCTCCACCCCACACCGCGCCCTGCTGTATACACGGCTTCTTTCACGGGCTGCTGAACCGCTTCCCCCTGGGGACCGCAAGGACTGCATGGATGTGCGTGTGCGTGTATACGTGTGTGCATGGCTGTGCGAGTGCGCAGGTGTGTGCATGTACATGTGTGCGGGTTTGCACGTGTGTGTGCGTGCAGCTGTGTGCATGTATACATGTGCGCACGGGTGTGCAGGTGTGTGCATGCACATATGTGCAGGTTCGCACGTGTGTGTGCGGGTGTGTGCATGTATATGTGTGTGTGCGGGTGAGCGGGTGTGCCGGTGTGTGTATATACATGTGTGCGGGTTTGCACGTGTGCGTGCGTGCAGGTGTGTGCATGTATACGTGTGCGCACGGGTGTGCGTGTACGTGTGTGTGGGCTTGCACGTGTGCATGTGTGTGCATGCGTGTGCATGTGTACGTGTGTGCGTGGCTGTGCGAGTGTGCAGGTGTGCGCATGCACATATGTGCGGGTTCGCACGTGTGTGTGCGGGAGTGTGTATGTATATGTGTGTGCGTGGGTGAGCAGGTGTGCCGGTGTGTGTATATACATGTGTGCATGTCTGTGTGGGTGTGCGGGTGTGTGCATGTATACGTCTGTGTGCAGGTGAGCAGGTGTGTGTACATGTATGCAGGTTTACACGCGTGTGTGCATGTATACATGTGTGTGCATGTGAGTGGGTGTATGTGCATGTGTGAAGGTTCACGTGTGTGTGTGCATGCATGTGTATCTGTGCATGTGTGCAGGTGCGTGTATGCATGAGTGTGTGCTGTACGTGTGTGTGAGTGCATGTGTGTGCATGCACGTGTGTGCACATGTGTCTGTGCATGTGTGTGTATGCATGTGCAGACAGATCCCAAATTCCCCAAAGGCATGCATCCTGTTTCACACTGCGGTTGGTTGCGCCCCTCCCCTCACGCTCACACTTACAGCCCGTCACCCTCACACTTACGCCCGTCACCCTTGCACGTAGGCCTGTACTCACTAAATCCCTGTGAAGGAGCCCACCATTCCCTGGTATTTCCGATACATTGTTAACTTTCCTTCACGGGGATCACACTTCCCGGTAAACATGGAGCCTACGTCTTTACAGGACATTTCAGATGAAATGTTTTCCAAATATGATCAATTTTCACTATACTTGTACTTCAAAATTAAAATACTGTTTTTCTCGTCGGGGCTTTCATACAGATGTGTTGTTACACCAGAAACCAGAGGCCAGGCTTCAAGTAGAGACAGGCTTTGTTCAGCCAGACCAAACGTTTTACGAAAAATAGCCAGCAATTTCCATTTTTATGGGAAAAACCTAAATGTCAGGGCTTCCTTTTAAAAGTCAGATCTGACCACAGGGAGCCCCTATTCCCTCAGCGCTAAAGTCCAAGGGCTTGATTCGTTGCTCGGGTGGGGTGTGCCCACCCTGGTTCACCTGCCCCCCACCCTGCTCCGCGTCACGCAATATATCTGGACACACACTTGCTTCTGGCCTGATTTCTCCTCGCGTGTCCTTCAGGGCTGCTGAAGGCCCCCGGGGTGGGCATCTCTGCGGAACACAGAATGGTCCTCGGCAGAGTTAAATATGAGTATGCCAAGCCCAGGTCCCGGAAAACGCTTCTAGACCGGCCCTTGACATATACCATAGCTCTTACAAACAGGTCCATTAAATAATTTCAAAACATCTCGTAAATGTGAATAGTTAGCCTAAAAGTTCGTCATCAGTCTGCCATACATTTCAGCGGCTGCTTCGTATGATGGCGCGCGGTCCTCAGAGGTCAGGCGGGAATCTGACGGTAATTGGGCAAGCACCCCCAGACTCCTGTGATTTCAGGGGTATTTGCAAAGTAGGCTCAGCCGTGAAAAGCACCGCATGGAAATGCCATTTGCAGTTGAAGACTTTGGGCAAAGTAAGACTTCTGCCCAGAAGATCCGTGTTCCGTCTTCAGAATAGTATTCTCTCAACTTCCAGAAGGAATGCACAAGACATAGACGCTTCTGACTTACAATGATCATGTTAATTCGATTTTTCCTTACAGGTCTATGCTTTTTTTTTCGCAAACCCAAGAAATGCAAAATACATGACTGCCTGTGTTCTCTGACGACAAAGTCCCATTATTCCGAGAGCGTATGTTCCCATTCATCTTACAAGAGGAAGAAAGAGAATATTTGGTAGCGTATTTCAAGGAAAGAAACAACTTCAAGTAGCAATTAGTATTTGGCAGTTTATGTTCCGTTGGGGAAATAGATCACAAGTTACGAAACCATGACAATAATTGATGATCTTATTTCTGAACTCACGGGTCTCCCAGGGTGCTGTGGGACTAACAAAGGAACGCTTGTGACGCATAATCATTATCCCTGCGCCCAATCGTTACAGAGAAATATTTCTGAGAAATGGATGGAAAGGGGGCTTAGCACACTGCCTCTGGCAACAGTATTTATTAGGGGCTATAGGTAGGAGAAAAAGCGTATTATAATGTACCGAAACCTTTCAGCATACAAAAGAGTGACAGGAATTTTTTCTTAGTTATTGATCTAAATACATCTTAATTTTTAAAAATGAGCCTTGTAAATATCATTCTGTTATTTCTACAAATGATATTCCTTTAAACGGGCTAAAACTCAAGCATCAGCTAGTATGTATAAATAAGGAATAATTGTTAGAGAATAGTATAAATTGGGTCGTGTATGGGTGACCACCAAATGATCTAACACATTCTTTGTTAATGGTCATTGCTAACTGTCAGCAAAAGAGGAAGTATTCTTGAACGGCACAGAATATACTGATTCACAGCTAACACCACTTTCTTGGCTGAAGCCCATTTTTTGAAACCTTTTCAAAGTACGTGTTTTGTTTTGTTTTGTTTTGTTTTGTTTTCCAGGGAAGAGTAACAAAGAACGTGCCCCTGCAACTTCATTATCTACCAGAGAATTGAATTTCCTTCTGTCCCTAGCAATCGCTGTTTTACTTTGTCCCTAAGGAGGGTCCCTGCTCTCAGTTGTAAAGGACATTACCAAATAAAAGGCAATGTCTTTAAAAATTGCTGTGACCAAAAAACTGAAGTGATTTCTGTAAAATCATGTCCTGAACCAACACTTCATAAAACATGAACAAATAGAATAATTTGGGGAAGAAATGTTTCTTCAAGAAGCTAGAATCATGCATTTGACTTCCTGGCAATCTGATTCAAGATGGCGAGTTTACTTAGGATCAATCTGGAGAATTCAGAGGCAGGAGCACTGGCCGTGTACCCCCGATGCTGCCCTGGGCGACCCAAAGTCTCTGTCGGGGTTCTGAGAGGAGAGGACCGGCAAATGGGCAAATCAAAGCTGCTGGACAAAGTGTTTCTGTTGAGAAGTTAGTCTTAATCGCCAAGGAAGAGCCAGACTCACATCTCCACCCAGACGACGGGAGGAGCCGCCTTTGTGGCTTAGGGGACGTCCCCTAAATGCCTCCAGAACTTTCCATGACAAAACAGCTCTGGGTGGATCCCGATGCTTGCATAAATATTAGGTCAAAGCATGGAGTGCCCAATGATGGTCATGGCAGTGATGAGCTTCACCAGACAAGAGAAAACGCTTTTTTGTTAAATATGTGGTTGTTTGTAAAACAAATGCGTGCTCAATCTGCGAAACCGGAAATGAATGTGTGTATGCGTATGTTGTGTGTATGTGTGCGTATGAAAATAGATTTGTCCTCTCTGCCCACAGCCCGGAAATGACTCGTGTTATCTTTCTGGAGAATTTCCCTCCTATTAAAAATATGATGAATAAGGCTATTGTTCGTCAAGTATCGTATCTTTTCCTAATAACATTACATTATAATCATTACCCCATGCAATTTGAACTTCTTCCAAATAGCCACTGAAATTACATAATGCACAGCCGTAGATTTGCATAGATTTGCACACTGCTGGTCCCCATCTTTTGCTGGACAATGTTCCCGTGTCTTACTGAAATGAACGATTTCACAATGGACACCGTGGTACACAACTCCTGTTCTACATTTGGCAATACGTCCGTTTATTGACTATTGTAAAATTCTTGAGTCAAATTGTACGGAAAATACTGAGGCACAAACGAAAGGGTTTCCATTGCCCCCGGAGTGTGGAACAGGGTCTGCTGATCCATCGACACTGAGAATTCCCCCTGGGAGAGAGATGGTTGTCCTCTTACCAGGACAAACGTCACCACGCGGTGGTCGCTTTGTAAAATGTGCTCTTTGTGGAATTTCGGTGTCGGTGCAACTTCATATGCATAGAGCCATGGGGGTGAACAAACTGAACCGCATCCCCCGATGGACCAGGGGCTAAGCCTGCCAAGTGGAGCCTCCTGTCATGGCCCATGGGGCAGGAGAAGCCCTGTCCCTACAATCACCAGCCCCCTTGGCACTGAGATGCCGGGGTGATGCCGTCCCACCGACAGGCTCGGGAACTCCTCGGGCCATCCCTCAAGACAGAAAAGCAAGACCCTTTTTTCAGCATAAGAAGGATACTGCTTCTTAAGGTTGTTTCTTAATTTCCAGGGATAAGACAATAACTCTGTCCTCGCAAGTGCCACGTGGACAGGGAAGGCGATTGGGGGGCCACCAGGTAGGACGTCTCATGGACAGGAGACGGGGGAGGGCCTGAGAAGCTGCTGTTCTGGGTCGTCACCGCTCCCTGGCATCTCCCTCTGCTTCCCTGCACGCGCCCGGCCTGGTCCTGTGCTGCAAGGGCCAGACGCCAGCGGGAGATCGCGATGCACTGGGACCTTTCGTTCCAAGCATCTCGACACGTGCTTGAAAGTCCCAGTTCTCAAAAGAGAGTGAGCAGTTCAGCCAGCATAGTCAGCTGTCAGTGTCCCCGGGAGGGGTCAGGACAGAGGGCATCTGCACACGTGGCCAGACCTTCCCGAAGAGGCCTGGGTGGGGACTGTAGACGGCAGTGTGTTTATAGAAAGGGGATCTATCCTCCACGCACGCGGCCCGAAAGCAGGTGTCTAGGGGCACCTGGGGGTTCAGTCGGTTGAGCGTCCAACTTCGGCTCAGGTCATGATCTCACGGTTTGTGGGTTCGAGCCCCATGTCAAGCTCTGTGCTGACAGCTCGGAGCCTGGAGCCTGCTTCGGATTCTGTGTCTCCCTCTCTCTGCCCCTCCCCTCCTCACGCTCTGTCTTTCTTTCTCTCAAAGAATAAATACTGAAAAAAAAAAAAGAAAGAAAGCAGGTGTCTGGGGTTTCATGTGAGCATTAAGTATAAAGTGGAGCACAGCTTTGTCCCCTAATTTGGGTGTGGAACCTGCTTTTCCAGGAATGTACACAGTTACCCTCAGAATCTTAAAGCGATATCGTAGCAAAGGTTCTAAAAGAACATTAAAAACTGTGAGGTATTTAAACTGAATGTTAATCAAAATTCTGGGAGTTTTGCATATCTAGTAGCCTGGCTTATAAACCCCTCCTCTCTAAAATAACAAAAACTGAAAATTTGACCGACAAATCCTGTGAGTAATTTTAAATTATTCTCGGCCATAGTCTCAAATTAAGAAGTATGATATGCTGGTAATAAATAACAGAAGAGATTTTCCTAAATCTTTCCTCCTTTGGAGGATATTTGTCACAAAGGATTGTCATCATGAAGAATTAAGCTGGCCTAAAATTTGAGGGAAACATTGGCACGTTATCTATAATTCTGGAGAAGAGCAGAGGAACGTAATGGGAACTTACGGTTTCCTTGGGAAGATGTGTCTGAGGATTCTGAGAAAACGCTCTCATGAGGGGGGATCCCGCTTGCAGATTGGGAATTGAATAGTTTCCCATCAAAAGGCATTTTCTGAGGTGGCTCCAGTCATGTGGCTTAATCATGAGCTAAAATGAGGTTGGTGGGCTCAGGGACGGTCCTGAGGCCTTGGACCGGCTTTCAAAGCCTGGCAAACTGAAGAGACAAATCCCCTCACCATGAAGTTCCTGTAAATCCTCTCGTCTAAACTTTGTCCAACGTCACCAAATTTTCAAAGCATTATAGTTCATCATGGATGGTAAGAGAAGGGCTTCCCATTCAGACCTCTATTTAAAAAGTGCTATATAGAGTATTTTACAGAGTCAGATTTCCCAATAGGACATGAAGGGTTGTCTGTGCCAGAAACAACTGGTTGAACCTAATTAACGATTTTGTCCAAAGGCCGTCCGCGCTGACTCACAATGGCTCACACACAAGTTGTGTTCACTATGTATTTGCTATATACACACTTGTCACGCAATCAGGCTTGGAAACACTCCCCGTAGCCTTATCAGTTAGGTTGGGTGGAGTTATTGAAAATTCATAACTTATCAAAACTCTTCTCTTCCGTACCTTATTTGTAATTATTTCTTGGTGAGGAAGTAAGTGTCTGACACACAGCAGGTGGTCAGATAGTGTGGTTGACCCCAAGAATGAGCACAGGTGTCTTTGTGAATGCTGTTGGTTTTCAAGGCCACAGAAAGGCTCTAACAGCATTTCGGCCCCCCAAATCAGACGCATCTGGAGACAAGGCCGTCCGCCAAAGACAGACACAGAACAACCATGAGACAGCGAGGGAGGCAGCCCGGTTTGTGCACCTGACTCTGGACCGAGACACTAATTTCCACTTATCACATGTGTATAAAAAATACCCAGAATGGCCTGTTTTCAACCATTCTTACTAGGAAACCAGATTTCTTGTTCCCCTCCTAGGAAACACCGAGAACAAACCACAAAGAGGTCGTGGATTACTGGGGGTGTATGTGTTTATATTAACTACAGACTTTGTCTCACGAGCTCCTCAAAAAATAACATAGTCTGCGGTGCCTGGTGGCTCAGTTGGTTGAGCATCCAACTTCCGCTCAGGTCATGATCTCACAGTTCGTGGGTTCGAGCCCCGGGACGGGCCATCTGCTGTCAGCACAGAGCCTGCTTCAGACCCTCTCTCTCTCCCTCCCTCTCTCTCTCTGCCCCTCCCCTGCTTGTGCTCTCTCTCTCAAAAATAAATAAAAACATTTTTTAAAAATTAACATGGTCTGAGATGTTCTGCTTTTAATTTTTTTAAAAGGTCTCAATCCGGGAAATCCAAACCGGAGCAGCCATTTATAAGTTGTCCGTATGCTCTGTGATCCGTTGTGTCGGGGAGAAGTAGAGACTCACGACTCGCTCGTTTTTCTGACAACGACCACAAAATCTTTGACATGCTCGCAATGTCACTTAGAATACTTTTTCTGTAAGAGTGGCAGCTTGTTCCTAACGTGCCAGCATGCATGCGTTGGCGTTCGTTCCCTTTGACCAGAAGCTACCATAGCATAGCACCTGCCTGGTGATTTTCCATTGACGGTTATTTGAAATGGTTAAGATGTTACAAGCTCAACGCGGATTTAATAAACTTCCTAAGGCCGAGGACTGAACTCTGTAGACCGTCTTTATTCTTGACATGAAAAATGTCGCCTTCGATCAAGGGCGGCCTGTCTCCTCTCTGTACCTTGTATTTATTTCCCTCCTACCACCCTTGGAAGACTTCTCCCAGAGTTACTTCATTATGATGAAGAGGTCAGATCTAACGATCAAACACCACTAATGCCCACAAAATGCCAGAAAACAACACAAACTTACTGGGTTTCAGGTGGTTTTACTTTTAAGACAGAATATTAATTTATGTAACGTTACTTGCCCTTTATTATACTTACCTGTGATGGTGATATTGCTGCCAGTAATGACTAAGGCTCATGCAACGTGTGCTAAGCCAAGCATCATTCTCAGCGCTCCCTACAAACCGACCCGTTGGCCCCCAGGCTTACCTGCCAAGGTGGGTAACGGAGGCTCCCCCATGTTACAGTTGAAGGAACCAAGGGTGTTTGAGCTCCCCAGTTTTTTGTTTCATACCCAGGCCCAGGACTTGTGAACATCAACTGGGGAGAATCAGGTTGGGTTTTGGGGAGACAGGTCAACTTTGCACTTCCAGGGGTCAAGTGGAGGGACTATGCTCTCCTTGCAGACTGTGGGTCCAGAGCGGGACACAGAAATGCTCACAGGCCCCATGGAAACTTCTGGGTTGTGTTCTTGGTTGGTTGAGGAGACAAGTGTGGACATTATCATGTGCAAATATTATTCTCAGTTTAGATGATGGAGCTTACTAGGATACTGGCGATCTCTCTCTCTCTCTCTCTCTCTCTCTCTCTCTCTCTCTCTCTAATTTCCTCTCAATTTAATTGTATTGTCCCCTTTTAATTCTTCTTTCATACAGTTTACTATTTACTTCCTACTGCCTTTAAAACTCCATGATCCGGGACTGATCTCTAAAAAGCAGACCCGGGTTGGGTGTATAAATGCCCTCACACTTCTCCACTCCCACCGCATGCCTTTCTCCACGAGCACCTACTCTAACGCAGGGCCCCCAACTGACTGGGACCAGCAGTTTCTCTGGGAGGACCCCTGCTCTCTCGTACCTCCATGTCTTTGAACATACTTTTTCCTGTACTTGGAATGCCCACTCGCCCTTCCTGTCTAGATCCCGTCTTGATTTGTCAGCATTTGGGGACACTGTCACCTCCTCTGCAGCCTTTCCTGAACTCCCCCCTGCCAACCCCCAAGTGAGGTGGCCGAATTCTGTGACGATAGCAAGATATGTTGTTTATCTCTACTGTAATGGTTTCTCCCACTGAACAGATGTTTCTGTGAGAGCAAGGGCTCCCATTCACTCCATTATCCCCAGCACAGAAGCAGAAAAACTCAGCACCTCAATAAGTAGAAAAGCTCTGTTGGAATGAATGAAACACACAACTCCAAGAGAAGAAAGCCTCTTAATACTCAGAGATCTCTTAAATGAGTGGGTAAAATGCCATGTTTCCATGGCCAAAGGAACCCAAGAATTGTGGACAGAATTAACAGTCCCTGATCTAAAATCATAGCCTGACATAAGGCTGAATTGTCATAACTAAAATCAGCAATAAACACATACCCTCAAGGGGAGCTCAAGAAAGATCCAGAAATAAGATCATTTCCTCATGCCTCCTGTTTAATAGGAAGACACTGAAGAATGAAAGCCATATTGTACAATGTGCGTGTGTTTGAACTTTCGTAAACCCTTCCAATCTAAGACTTAAGAACAAAATAGATGAAGAAACACCCATACAAATTTCCAATTGCAACTCCATCACAACGTGATATGACATTATTTTTATGTTCGTGTACATTTTGCATATTGTTATATATTCCCATAAGGCTTCTTGAGGAGGAAATACAATATGAAAACTCTATGCTCTGCCCTGTTTCTGAAATAAGTCCTCTACATCCATACGTACGTCTCCATCAGGATACCGTTCTTAGAATTCTATTATACAATACTCCTCAGCTGATTTCACTTATCAGGGAAACCGTGGAAAATTTGACAAGGATCAATTTTATTTCCAAAAATGTCATAAGTGGCCATATCCAAATCCCACTTTCTAAGGGGCTAAATCACTAAATATTTTAATAGATGAGCACCCTTTCTGTCATGTACCACAGTAGGGAAGCAAATGCAAAGTCTCTATTGTTAAGTCTTTCCTCATTCAGCAACATTTTATGTTATTTTAATTTTGTAAATGTTTCTTTATTTGTTGGGGGCAGGGTGGCAGAGGGAGAGAGAGAATCCCAAGCTGAGCATGGAGCCTGAGGCGGGGCTTGAACAAACGACTGTGAGATCATGACCTGAGCCGAAATCAAGAGTGAGATGCTTAGCCAACGGGACCATCCAGGTGCCCCTCAGCCACATTTCATTTTAAAAGATGTGCTCTTGGGACACTTGGGTGGTTCAGCTGGTTGAGCGTCTGGCTCTCGATTTCAGCTCAAGTCATGATCCAGTGTTGTGGAATCAAGCCCTAGGTTGGGCTTCATACTGAGCGTGGAACCTGGTTGGGATTCTCTCTCTCTCTCTGCCCCTGCCTCACTCATGCTGTTTCTCTAAAAATAAACAGATAAATAAGAAATAAAAGATGTGCTGTTAAAATTCAAAGCCTTCTGTTCAGAATTGTTTTGGGGTAGGAGGAAGGGCCAAGAATCTCAGAGCAGATCTGTAAGACACCTGTCCTCTGGAGAATAGTGTCGGAGACACTCAATTTGAGTATAAACAGATAAATAGGATTTGGCCATAGAAACTTCACCTGATCTCAAAGTTTTTAAGCTATTAATTTCCAGTTGACGTCAGAGAGCAGTCGAATTAGGGCTTAGTGTTCCTTAAAAAAAATGGGTGACGTTATGGGATGAGGGGTCTTTTGGACCTCAAGAACATTTTCCACATTAGATCACAGTTTCAGAAATAGCAGTCTATTTCTCATGATAAAACTTTCTCTATTCAATTGTTGGGAAAATAATTTCGCCTTTTCTTTACAGCCATAGTTTTCAGAGACCTTAATATGTTACTACACACAAACCTACAAATTGAGACAATAATGCATTTTTTTCCAGTTGTTACTGACCACAGGACACTTGTCGCAAGGCGTGTCTATCCACTAATGAAAAGAGCAACACGCTTAAGCAAAGTTTGGGGGTTCGATGAGGAAGAGACCTGATTTTTCGACAACATAAGAAGAAACCAACTGTAGGACATTTCATAATGACAGATGAGGAGATAATACAAAATTTAAAAAAGATTCTTCATGTTGGGTTTTTGTAACTCTCCGGGTGTGACATTTTTGTAAGCCAAATCAATTTCTTTCCAGGTGGGTAGGGACGCTCTTGCAGCCCCAAATTGAAAACTGTCCTTATAAAATGTAGATGTGCAGAAGTCAGAGAGAACCTGTATTTCATCCTTTGCTTCATCTGTAGAAAGATATAAATCAAAGTACAAAAAAGAGAGGAAGCCAGCCATCTACAGTCACACATTCTGCACAGAAATCCCTGACCTAAAAGCGTATTTGGCAGATTGGTTAAGTGACATGACCTTACAGCTCTAATCTGCAATATCGCTGTGTCTGTTGTCACCTTGTTTTCTTGTCAGAATGAATTAGGAAATAATGTAGAGAAATTGTTAAATCTTTAAGGGATTCTTTTTTCAACCACTCACTACTAAGGAAAAATGAGGAACACAGTATAAATATTCACAGCTGTTTCTATGAGCAACTATCGGTGAGAACTAAAGAACAATGTTCCCCCAACTATAGATTCTTCCACAGTAAGTCACTTTTATTGTACCAATTCGAGACATTACAGATACACACTGATATTCTTTAATTCAGTCTGCTAGGACTGCTGTGAAGTTGTTAATCTTCACTTAACCTATTGGTGAAATGAGCAAAGTGTAAATTCAATTCAATTCAATTCAATTAATATTTATGGAGAACCCATAGGGTGCACAGCAATGCACAAAGAACTGTAAGGTCAGGCAATGAATCAGACATGGGCTTTTTGACAAGCTTTATATCTTTCATCTCTAGGGAACATTTACTCTGGCTTAGAACAATACGAACAATCAAAATTAGGGCCATGTCAGAAAAGAACTCCACGGCTTAAAATCAGGATAGGTTGACCTGGGCCATTTACGTGGAGTGGGAACCAGGGTAGGGGAGCTGTCTCTGTCCTACAATGCTGGCTACAGGGAGGTGCACGATCAGTGAAGGGTGAGGACAGGACTAGGAAGGATGTTCAGTGAGCTTCCCAACTGTCGGTCTCGTGACATGAAATCAGATAATTCCTTTGAAACTGGAAGGTCTTTGGTCTTCCAAGTCACCTGCTAAGCACACACGGTCAGAGGAGTCTGGGGAAAAAGTAGCAACATATCCCCATTTCTCCCATAAAGTGAGAGAACTGAAATACTCAACCTTATACCCAGGGACAACATCCACAACAAAACCAAGCGTCAACTCTTCCACTCAAACCTCTACGTGTACGCAGATGGGGAACGCATTGACCGAAGACCTGGATGGTCCAGTGGCTGTGTAGGAAACAATGAAGCATCAGATGGATCTAGTGGCCCCCGAGATTTCCAACTCTGGAAGCCATGGGGGGCCAATCTGAGAACCAGAGCTGGAAAGGGGGACAGTTTTCAAACTCCAGTAAAAGCTGTGTCTGTAGTATACAAGTAAGGGCTGAAGAGGCTAGACCAGTCTGGGTCTCAGAGTCCTAAAAGTTGGATATCCTAGTTTGGGCTCCAATTTAGTAAGAGCATAGAAGTTATTGTGATGGTGCTTACAAATTAAAAGTCAAGGACTTTTTACGTACCCATCAGAGAACTGAGATCTCAGAGGAAACTATCACCTAGAAATCTAGATAGACAGGCACATTAAGAAGGACACAGTCATTGTTCAGGCTGAATAATATTCCACTGTGTGTGTGCGTGAGTGTGTATACACCACTTTTACTTTGTCCATTCATCTGTTGACAGACATTTGGGTTGTTTCTACAACTTCGTTACTACGAATAATGCTGCAAGAAACATGGCTGTGCAGATGTCTTTCACTTCAAGATCCTGATTTCATTTGTTTTGGGAATGTACCCAGAAGCATAATTGGAGTGTATTATGCTAATTGAAGGAAGGCAGACACAGAAAGACAAATACTGCACAATATAACTTATAGGTGGCTTCTAAAAAAGCCAAACTCATGGAAGTTGAGAGTGGGGTAGTGTTTTCAGGGACTGAGGCGGGAGCCGAGTGTAGAGAAGTTGGTCAAAAGGTACAAACTTTTAGCTGTAAGATGAACACGTTCTGGGGATCTAAGCTACAGCATGGGGACCATAGGTAATATTACTGAATTTTAGGGGTGCCTGGGTAGCTTAGTTGGTTAAGTGTCCAACTCTTGATTTTGGCTCAGGTCATGATCTTATGGTCATAAGATTGACCTCTACAGCAGGCTCCATGCTGGGTGAGGAGCCTGCTTAAGATTCTGTCTCTTCCTCTGCTCCTGCCCCATTTCTGTTCTCTTTCAAAATAATACAACTGAATTTTATACTGTAAATTTGCTAGGAGACATCTTCAAACAATTTTTGTAATGTTTATTTTCAAAAGAGAGAAAGAGAAAGAAAGAGACAGAGAGACAGACAGACAGACAGAGTATGAGTCGGGGAAGAAGGACAGAGAGAAAACCAGACACAAAATCCAAAGCAGGCTCCAGGCTCCAACCTGTCAGCACAGAGCCTGATGTGGGGCTTGAACCCACGAAATGTGAGATCATGACCTGAGCTGAAGTTAGATGCTTAACCGACTGAGCCCCCCCAGGTGCCCCACAAAGAGACATCTTAAAAGTTCTCACACTAACGGTGACCAAGTGAGGTGATGGGTGTGTTAATTAGCTTGATTGTGGTGATCATTTCAAGGTGCAAATGCATATCAAAACATCAATTTGTATGCCTTAAGTATATATAATTTTTATTTGCCAATTAGCATTCAGATATAACAAAGCATTCAGATACAACACAGAGGTTGAAATTGCCCAACAGGGAATTGCTAGAGGAACAGAAGCAGAGCTATGAAAGATCCTCAGGAAGAATCACAAGAAAATGCTACAAATGAATTTTTAAAATTAACCCATCAAACTCCCCTCCAGGACAAAGCCCCACACTAAGAAGAAAATGTTGGGGAAAGAACTCACACTGAGCAGTGCATCAACAGAGACACAAATCCAAGAACATCCGAATCAAAATTAGGACATGGAAACAGAGCCCAGAGAGGGTACAAAGCAGGCCACCATATTTTCTGAAACTGCATGAATACACAGAAAAGAAACTCTAGAGCCATGAAATTAGAAAAGATATGCTGACTCTTGAATCCTTCTAAATTTCAGGAAACAATCTTTCACATAAAATAAACCACAGAAACAACAGAGCACTTATCTCATGCAACATTCTTAAAGGAAGAAAGTGAAAGTCTAATAAATGTCCTACCATCAACAAAAGCACAGCAGGAAGTCACGCCCGCAAAACAACATTTGCAAAAACATTAAGAGAAGAGTACAGGATAGCAAAAAAAAGAGCAGCATAACTCAGAATCAGAAATAATTCAGGAATAAGATTTTTAAGATCAAGAAAGAATTAGAAATATAAGAAGAAAGTATTTCAGAAATACTGACTGAAATGAAAGAAGCAAAAGGGCGAATAAATACAACAGATGATGACTTAAGATAATCTGGAGGTTAGGGGCACCTGGAGGCTCAGTAGGTTAAGTGTCTGAATCTTGATTTCAGCTCAGGTCATGATCTCACAGTTCATGAGGTTGAGCCCCACACCAAGCTCCATGCTTACAGTGTGGAGCCTGCTTGGGATTCTCTCTCCCCCTCTGTCTGTCCTTCCCCCACTCTCTTGCTCTCTCAAAATAAATAAATAAACTTAAAAAAATAAAAATAAAAAAAGATAATCTGGAGGTTAAAAACAAAGAAGAAAAAAATTAAAATAGAAAGGAATCAGGGGCACCTGGGTGGCTCATCTGTTGAGCGTCCGACTTCGGCTCAGGTCATGATCTCATGGTCTGTGAGTTTGAGCCCCGCGTCAGGCTCTATGCTGACAGCTCGGAGCCTGGAGCCTGCTTTGGATTCCGTGTCTCCCTCTCTCTCTCTCTGCCCCTCCCCAGCTTGCACTCTGTCTCTCCCTCTCTCAAAAATAAATAAACATTAAAAAAGTTAAAAAAAAAAATAAAGAAAGGAATCAAACAGAGATAAAAGAAAGAAGTTCAGGAGCATTTAACACATAGGCAAAGAAGATTTAATATATCTGTGAAAGGAATCCCCAAAAGCAGAAAGAAAAGAAAATAAAGGAACAGAATACAAAAACCTATAATCCAATCAATGTTTCCTAAAATAATGATAAAAAATGAAGCTATGTGTTGAAGAAACAAACTCAGCTCAAAATCACCAACACCAAACGTACTCAAGAAGAATGACTCACACTTAGAAAAACAAAACGAAACAAAACACAATCTTTTGGAAATGTATGCAAAAAGAACAACTGACTCAAAATGAAGAGAAAATTTGATCGTTGCTAGACTTGTGACAGCATCATTTGAAACTAGAGAAAACTTAAGTATCATTTTTTAAATATTCAGGAAAGAAAATGTAAACCAAGGAGTTTTATATCCAGCCAAACTATCCACAGAATAAAGCTCACAAAACAACAGTCAGCAATACATGGGAACTCGGAGAATATTATTCCCTTGAATTATAGTTCTGAAGAATACAACAAAAGTAGGCTTCAAATAACCATTAATGACTACAGTGGCAGTAGCCTCAGGACTAGAAGTCAGTCGCAAGACAGACTGGCAAACCTACAGCTCCCCGAGGGCTGTAAGAGGGTATGAGGTCTCTTGTGCCATCATGACCTGGTACCATAACATGGTACCATATGCTTAAACTGGAGAAACTGAACTTGGGGAGGGCATATGCAACAGACACTTAATTACTTTAAGGAATATTTTTTTTAATTTTTTAAATGTTCATTTTATTTTTTTGAGAGAGAGAGAGCAAGCAGGGGAAGGACAGAGAGAAGGGGAGACAGAGGATCTAAAGTGGGGCTCAAACTCATGAGCACGACCTGAAGTTGGACACTTAACCGACTGAACCACCCAGACGCCCCATTTTAAGGAACATACTGGTGATGGAAAACAGCAAAGGGTCAGAAGGTGTTTGCGGAATCCACAAATTAAGGCAGTTACATTGGCTATTCCGTAGGTGACTTCTCTAGCGTTCCACAAGGAGGTAATTCTGTCCCTTACTGTTTCCCCATCCTCCTCTTGATCATCTTCTTAATCATACCCCACCAGGCTTCTCTACTCCTCAAAACTCATCGGGGCCCCTTGCTGCCAAAAAGAATCAAGCCCATCACCCCAGCAGTGCATTCAAGAACCTACGTACTTGGCTGTCACCTGCTTTTCTAAACGTATCTCTGGGAGCTGCACCTTTATTTTCTTGTTTTGTCTCCTTTAGCAACTCCTTCCTTCCTCCCTCCTGGCTTCTGCCTGTGACGTCCTTGTGCCTAACGGCACCTTATCTGAATCCTATTCACGGCTCAGGGCCCAGTTCAGCCCTGCCCTCCTAATAGGCTCACTTCCTTCCCCACCCACCAACTGGATGCTTTTTCTCTTATCCTTCTTCCTTGATTACAACTTTCCTGACTGTGATCACTATGCACTCCTTCACTAGGTCTCGGGTATCTTGATCAATGCCTTGCACAGAGCACTCTTTCAGGCGTGCTCTAGTACATTATTTGCTCTAGTACAATAATTCCCCCAAAATGGCAGAATCAAAATTGTGCTGGATCTTAATTTTTCTCTGGCCATAAACCCATATCAATTTTATTCCAGTTGTAACCCTTATCCTCAGGAAAAGTAAAATACACACATGCACACACAGAGTAATTTCCATATAGTTACAAGATGGCCACACATGTCCTTAAATCTATGAGGGGTTGCCTTTTGGGTAGGTCCAGTTTCCCAGTGAGGCTCTTCAAGAAGCAGGCTTGGTGCCACCATCCATCCCAAGCAGACCTATTCTGCCCCCACGGAAGACAGCATCTCCCCGGGCAGCACCAAGAGTACGAGCTCTCTCCTACTTTGAAGAACTTCCTGCTGACACCCTACATGCAATGTTTTAGCACTGGTTGAGGAGAAAAGCTTTTGCACTAATTTCCCATCTCTATCCCTCTCTCTCACATCATCAATCACCCAATCACAGGTACCGAACAGAGGACGGAAGGGATAACAGCTGAAATATGAGAGTGCATCGGATTTCTCCAGAGAGGTGGCATTTTTTCAACTTCCATTATTTTCCCATTTGGTCTCTTTTTTTAAAATCAATATTTTGATTTTAGCAGCCCAGACAATCCTCGTGTGTGTTGCCTAAACACAGGGGCACTGTGGCGGAACTCCCAGACATGGCGGCAGGAAGGGTCTACTTCAGTCCTTGCTGCTCTTTTCTGCACCAGTGGGGTGAACGGAGCTGTTTGTGGAGGCTTCTGAGATGCAGCTTTTCATCTGTGACAATCAGTGGTCTATTCTATGTCAAAACTTTGGAGAATGAAATGAAACGGTACAAAGGAATTTTTTTTTAATGATTATTTTTGAGTGAGAGAGACAGACCGCGAGTAGGGAAGGGGGCAGAGAGAGAGGGAGACACAGAGTCTGAAGCACACTCCAGGCTCTGAGCTGTCTGCACAGAGCCCGATACGGGGCTCAAACTCATGAACCGCGAGATCATGACCTGAGCTGAAGTCGGACACTTAACTAACTGAGCCACCCAGGCGCCCCGTCAAGGGAATGTTTTAAGTGACGAATTACACAACACGTAAATGCTGAAATGAGATCCCTTCACACAGAAAGTAAACTGGATACACCCGTTTGCCGACCAGCAGGTCTGTAAGCAGTCACATGGACAGGCTGTGGCAGCTCAGGAAATAAGGGCACACGGTGCCTGATTGGTGCAAGGGCGCCATTCATCCAGGGAGGTTACTTGAGCACCCATTTTGTCCCCAGGGTTACTGTTGGCTCCGGCTGCTCTGTGGGGAATGATCATGAGATCCTGCCTTCACGGTGCTTCTGTTCTCCCGTGAGTGGATGCGAAACAGAAGAATGTCGAGAGAGTTCTCTACATCATTTAGACACTGCAGGTGCTGTAAAGAAAATAGAGAGTGGTGTGTCTGCCCCAGGTCACAGGAATGTTGTTCCTTCTGGTGGGACACCAGGAAAAGCTCCTCAGGATGACACTGGAGGTTTGGAGACACCAGGCGGGAGAGGAGTTTCTAGAAAAAGCTCAAACAGAGTGACCGCCAAACGTCTTGGTGCTGGCGTGAGGTTGGCAACAAACCCAGTGTCTGGGGCTCCAGCAGAATGAGCCAAAGCTGATGATTCAGGAAGGGTGGGCAGGCCCCACTTCCGTAGCCCCTCGTAAGGACAATGATGGGAAAGATGGAGAACGTAAATCCCACAGAATGTTCTATTCCACAGACAATGGGAAAAGATTCCCGGAGAATGGGATTTTCCTGCCTGGTTATTGTTCCGTGAGCTAGTTAATAACCTTGACGTCATCTGAAGGAAAAGCCCCCACTGAAGTCATTCTTAAATTAAAAATTAAGTACATGCCTCTTTGAGTATTAATTAAATATATACCCTATTTGATTCTTAAATGTATGTAACCTTATATACATAATTATATATAATTTTAATTAAAAATGCCTTTGCTTATTAATAGACACATGTATTGCAAGTTACCAAAAGGTCTAGAAATCACATTCGTAATGTCACTCATACCGAGAGAGAAATTTGGACGGCTGTTTTTGAAAGGTTAACTAGTTAACCAGTGGTTAGTTGAACGGCTATGTTACCAGTGAATGGCTGTACCCAATGGAAAATGTGTTCACTTTTGCCTCTCTACTTCTCTCTCTTTTCTCTTCCATCTCATGCACCTGACAGATTACCTGAACCATAAAAACGTGTGTGTGCGTGTGTGTGTGTGTGTGTGTATCTTCTTACAAGGACACCAGTCACAAGTGATTAGGGCCCCTCTCCCAGCCTAATTCTGAGGAAATGATCTCTCTAAAGACCTCATCCCTGCACAATTACAGTCTGAGGCACTGGGGATGGGACTCAACACTTGAATTTTGAGAGATTCAGTTCAACCCATGCACACATACAGATACGCACATATGCTTCTGTTTGGAACAAATGTCACAGAATCTTTAAAGGGTATGTCGATTCAAGGAACATCGAGCACTCCGAATAGCCATTTTTATTTGAAGCGCGGCAGTGCTCGTGCGATGACCACCCCGTCGCGGATACAATGTTGGAATGTCATTAAATGCTCAGGTTCCTTTCTGCCACGGTAGTGCCCTGGTTACTAATAAATAGAATCACATTCCATCGGCAGGTGTCAAGTTTGTGAAAGGTAATTAAAATATTTCCTGGCGTTGGCGTTCCCGAAACAATCCATTTTGATGGGAGGAGGGACATGGGAGGGAGAGAGGAGGGAAACACAAGGCAAGATGACAGGCTTCCTGCGAAGTAAGTGACTGCTGCTTCACCGGCACACACCTGCTGCGTCTACACGCCTCATGCCAGTCACACGGGATCTCGCGAGAATTTGCAACAAATCTCTGTTTTTCATGAGATGGAAGAAAGAAAACCTGGTTGTTTTCCAACCTGTAGAAGAAAACACCATGGAAATATAATTACTTTTAAGTTTTTAAGTTTTCCTCCTCCCATTATAGGTATGTAAATTTTTGGAAGCTACTAATAGTTAAAAGTGAAAATTTAATTGTAATAGGTACAAAGCATCATTGGCCAGTCGGTACGACTAATCCTTCACTCTGAACACAAGTAGTTTGCGTTACTGTTTTTATTCTACCAAGGAACGTCACGATTTTAACAATTCTATCACTTGTTTTTGGAGTTCAGTGGCACACTCGTGTAGTACAGGCGTCTCCACAGAACAATGTTCTTCCTTATGCAAAACTGTTCTGTAACGTCTGCATAGCATGGTTCACAGCTCAGCTATTTTTTTAAGAACTGGAAAAATAGACTTTTTTTTTAATTTTTAAGACTTTATGTTTTAAAAGGAGCTTGGGTTTCATCACAAAATTGAGAGGAAGGTGCAGAGACACTCCGTACCCCACCCGCTGCCCTGTACAGCCTCCCTCATCATCATCACCCCCACTAGAGGTCACATTTGCTACTGTCATCAACCTACACTGACTCCCAGTCCATGACTTACATTAAGGGTCACTCTTGGTGGTGTACATTCTATGGCTTTGGACGAATGCCCAGGACACGTGTCCACCAGTATAGTATCCCTCAGTGTATTTTCACTGCCATGGAAATCCTCTGTGCTCACCATCTGTCCTTCCCTCCCTGAACCCTTTGAAACCCTGTATCTTTTTCGTCTACATGGTTTTCCCTTTTCAAGAATGTCATCAGGTAGGAATCACATAGTATGCAGCCTTTTCAGATCGGTTTCTATTACATAGCAATATGCATTTCAGGTTTTTCCATGTCTTTTCATGGCCTGAGAGCTCATTTTGTTTCATCACTGAGTAATATTCCACTGTCTGGACGGACCACAGTTTGTTTATCCCTCTACATACTAGAGAACATCATGGTTGCTTCCAAGTTTTGGCAATTATGAATAAAGCTGCTGGAAACATCCGCGTGTAGGGCTTCGTGTGGACATAAGTTTTCAACTTTTTTGGATAAATACCAAGGAGTTTGGCTGCTGGACAGTAGAGTAAATGGTGCCTTGCTTCATCGGAATTAGAGAGGGCAAGTCAGAGTGTGTGGGTGTGACACAAGTCAATCTCAGATGTCACATCCAGTCACTCTGGCCATTATCCACTCTTTAAAACCAAATCAATTGGTTCACCCCACCCTCGAGGGGATGACATAGGGAGCAAATTCCAGAAAGCAGGATCATTGGAGACATTTTAGAAGCAGCCTATAACAATAAACAAAGCGAAAACAAATAAACTATGAAAAACAATCAATCTTTGAAACTCTATGATTGAATCACTTATTATTTCTTATGATTTTCTTTTTGGTGTCTATTACATTGTTTTTTTTTTCCAGGATTAAATTTTAAATTTCAATAGATATAAGGCATTCAAGCACTTGGACCTCTTTTGTTGACAGCAAGTAAGGATGCAATTGTTTTTATGGATAAGTTACAAATGGAATTTTTAATATTTTTTTGTATATCCAGGTAATTCTTATTTCAGAAGCAAAAGTAACTACAAGTAATGCTACTTTCCTTCCTTCAATCAAGAAAAGTATATCCTATTTATGTCTGCACTTATTTTTGAATTGCCAATTTCCCAAGCTTTTAATGTCATTTTAACGCATATTAGAGGTGTTTATAAAAATGATTAACTGGGTAAGATACTTTTTTCTCTCTTTGTTCAACCCAGAAAGAATAACACAAGATCTTACTGATGCCTTAATTCACTGCAATTCTTATGAGTCCACATCTTAATTAAATTTATTTTTAAAAATCTAAACTTACTTCCTTACTTGAGGTTCATAATAATGGTGGCTCTTAAAATGCAATGAACACATGATACTAAAACAGACAAATCATAATACTTCAGTGACTTCTGCGGGTATATCAAGCTATGAAGTTACCATGTAAGAGCTTCTAAGTAAGTGCTCCAAAATAAGATGCTGGGGCATGAAAATGATGGCAGTTTTTATGCAAGTACTGATTTTTAATTTATTGCATCTGAATTAATTGTGGACTATAAGCAAACTTACCTCTTATTTGCCCATTTGAAACAGGATGTGGGTAAAAGGCACCCATTACCAAACTTGAAGAACTCGGCTTGAGAAATAATCATATTCCTATCTATTCAAGTTATACACTAGCTTTAATTCTTCAAGAGGAACTCTGGTAAAGAAACGGATAATTTAGCATCCGTGCATACCCTGCTTCTCTCTCTAAATGTAATCTAGATAGCCAAGAGAAATATTTCACGAAACTGTCAAACCAAACCAAAAATGGACAAGGCAGCAGAACAAAAGACAAAGACGAAAATCCAGAGTGGAAAGCAGCGAACGGAAGATGCAGCTGTTGAAGAAGAAAGAATGGAAAAGGAAGGAGAAGAGAGAGAAAAAGACACGGGGGAGAAAGGAAAAGGAAACAGAAGAAATAAGAGGAAAAGACAGGAAAAGAAATTAGAAGAAAGGAAAGAAAACCAAGGAAGATGACTAGACAGAAAATACGTTAAATTTTAAAGGTGAAGAATGGGGGCGCCTGGGGGGTGCAGTCGGTTGAACGTCCGACTTCAGCCAGGTCACGATCTCGCGGTCCGGGAGTTCGAGCCCCGCGTCGGGCTCTGGGCTGATGGCTCAGAGCCTGGAGCCTGTTTCCGATTCTGTGTCTCCCTCTCTCTCTGCCCCTCCCCCGTTCATGCTCTGTCTCTCTCTGTCCCCAAAATAAATAAACGTTGAGAAAAAAAATTTAAAAAAAATAAAAAATAAAATAAAGGTGAAGAATGGAATTATAAGGTCTGAAAAAATAGCTCCTTGGTAGAGACAGAGTCGCCCACGTTGCTTTACAAGATGAGCATGGGAAGAATGTTCTCTTTGGGACTGGATTGAAACGTATCTGGAATCCCCCAGATGTTCGAGCCCTTTCTTTCACGGGTGATTCCATTGTTCTGAGGCCCTTCAGAGAGACACCCTCCAAAGGGATTCTTCTCCAGCAACAGCGGCATTGCTCACTGCTCCTGCGGAAGGACAGCGACCTTCCATCCCCGGGCCTGAAAATAAGCCGGGAGCCAGGTCTTGGGAGTTTCCAGTCCTGCGGAGCGGAGGCCCGAGCCTCCCACGGAGCAGGGCTTTCACGGTGACAGGGCAGTGGGCAGAATCATGACAGGCTCATGTCTCGGTGAAAGACCTGCCTGCTGGGTGCGATGCCTTCTCCCCGCCATCGTCATGGACAAGCACACTTATTTCATGCCTTGGGACTACTTGCACACGTTACGGTGGTGAGGTTATCACAACCAAGAAACGGAGTCAGAGAGAGAACGAGCAGTCTGAATTAGGATTATTATTGTTAAAACTATTATTCCTGGAGCACCTGGTGGCTCAGTCGGTTAAGCGTCGGCCTTCGGCTCAGGTCACGATCTCGCGGTCCGTGAGTTCGAGCCCCGCGTCGGGCTCTGTGCTGACAGCTCAGAGCCTGGAGCCTGTCTCAGATTCTGTGTCTCCCTCTCTCTCTGCCCCTCCCCCACTCACACTCTGTCTCTCTCTCAAAAGTAAATAAACATTAAAACATTAAAAAAAGAAAGAAAGAAAGAAAGAAGTCCTAAAATACAAAATATAAATCACCTCTTAGTGGGTCACAAAAGGATAACTTAATTTTGACATTTCACCGTCAAAGTCCCTCATCTTTATTTTTTTTATTAAGAGGGGTGGACTATTTTACAATTAAAATTGTGTGATTTTTATAAATGTAATTCCCTCATCTAACATATCCTGAACATAGTAACTCATCATGTTAAGTCTCTTCAAAGAATTGTATAATTTCCTGGGATTTTATCACTGTGGAGAAATTTGGATTATATGTGTCGTTTTGCAGTTTCAGCGGCACAACCCAGAAGGGTTTCCGGAACCACAAGCTGGTGAGATTACGGCCCTAATCGTCCCGATTCGCGGATGCGTCTGTAGCTGCTATTTCTGCAACACGGAAGAGAGAGAAATGTGGTTACAACAGATTAAACAAAGGTTATATTTATTAACCCTTATTAACCATCACAGCCAAGCAAACAACTTTAATCAAAAAAAAAAAAAGGAGCCGACGCTCAATATTTAAACTGTGCATAAAAATATGGCGTCTAATCTAATCGAGATGGCCAACAGTGAGCATGCCACATTTCGTGTTTGATCTTCAAATCTGGAATTCATTCCTTCTGTCGCTCTAATTCCTGAACCCAATTTGGAAATGGTTTGCATTATATGCTATCTCAGTGCTTTTTATGTTTGCTCACCAAACAGAATGTGTTTGAAGACTTTGTCTTCCTGAATGTGACATTGTTAAAAATCAAAGGAGTTGAACAGTGGGACAGTGGCAGCTCATGTTGGAATAAGTGGGGGGGGGGGGGGGGCTGCGTTTCTTAAATGTGACGTAAAACTACACACGCGTGGAAATAGGTAGGCCTGATTCCTCCTGTACTGCTTCAGGCTTTTAATAATTGAGGTAAAAAAAGGAAAGAAAAAGAAAAATTGCTCATATGTCTTTCTACTAGGCTAGAGGGTACATCTCCACGATTATACTGATGAGGGTTATTTTGTCCGTAAGTCCTCCCACCCCAAGCACGTGTTTCCAGGTACAGGAAATGTGCAGGGGCAGAAACAGTAGAGATGGAAATAGCACAGCCCCACAGCAATTTTCTGGGCAAATAGAGCAAAAAGTATGGTGTGGCCCTTAGGACTTTTCTCTTTAGTTTTCCCGTCACATGGTTAGCAATATTTGAGTAAATCCCAGAAAACAAGAATCGCCTGGAGCACGTCTGACCCCAGCTAAGGGTGGAGCCTGGCGAGTTAAGGGCAGGACTGGTGTGGACACTCCCCGGGGAGGAGGAAGTCCGGCCACCAGCCCTGTAGTGTTTCTTGGAGCACAAGGTGCACTTTCTAGTGTATCCCCGTCCCCTGAAGGAACAGACAGTGAGCTCCGGATTGGAGCCTGGTGCTGTTCGAGGCTCCGGAACGTGGCACTTAAGAAAACAGAAACCCAAAGACATCCTCAGGGAGGTTTAATCTTAGTGGCAAAGACCAAAAGAGAAAACGCAAATAGTACCTAAGGGGGTGAGAATTGCTATGAGAAAAATACTGCACAGGAAGGAGGCTCAGAACCTCGGGGCCACCAGGGAAAGCGAGCAAAGTCCAGAGGACCAGAGAGAATCCGGGAAGAACCTTCCAGCAGAGGCCGTGTGAGCTCCAGCGTGGGAGCACCGGCTGGGGTGCAGTCAGGGCAGTCCCAGGTGGCCCAGAGCCCAGCAGGCCGCTGTTGCCGGTGATGTAGGGACCCTGGAGGATTTGACAGAGGAATCCTGTGGCTGCCGCATGGACAGAGCCACAATTCAGGGGACAGGCGAGGGTGGTTCCAGCAAGAGCAAGAACGTGCCCTCGATGAGGCGAGAAGAGGCCGGGCTCTGGGATCTCTTCAAGGTACAGCCAGGAAGATGTCTTGGCAAGTTCCAGAGGAGTGAAAAACGGTGCTGCAGATTTCCGCCAAAGAGACAGGAAAATGGTTCTTCTCGAAATAGAGGAAAGGGATCTCTAAGCCAGGTAGGGACGTCGGAAAGTCTGCGTAGGAAACTCTGGGTTTGAGATGTCTACTCCTCATCCAAGTGTGGCTTCAGGCAGACAAGGGATTCTAGAGCTTGAGAGACGACAGGCCAGAAAGAACCGAGGCAGAGCTGGGCATGTCTACACTCGGAGACTAGACCCTGGAGCCTGGGGGAAATGCCTGCATGGGACAGCATCCTTGAGCAAAGCTCAGGGCTGGAACCTAAAAGTCCAGCATTCAGAGAGGGGAGGCACAGAGACCTGGGAGAGAGAGATCGCAAGAGCCCGGACCCCCAGAGCCGGGGAAGGACGGAGGGAGCAGCCACCAGCTCAGCCGCGGCCGGCGCCCATCACGCAGGGCCTGAGGGTGGGCTCAGGGGTGAGGTGTGCAGATCTCGGGTGCACCGGGCCCTGCAGAGTTAGCGGAACGAAGGGGTAAGCGAAGCAGGTCTGAACGAGAACGGGGGTAAAACTACAACAACAATGATAGTACTTTTTAAAATATTATTTTTGGGGCACCTGGGTGGCTCAGTGGGGTAAGTGTCCGACTTCAGCTCAGGTCATGATCTCACGGTTCGTGGGTTCGAGCCCCGCATCGGGCTCTGTGCTGGCAGCTCGGAGCCTGGAGCCTGCTTCAGATTCTGTGTCCCTCCTCCTCTCTCTCTCTCTCTCTCTCAAAAATAAATAAAACGCTTAAAAAATTGTTTTAATAAAAAATTATTTTTATTGATAATTATGATTTAAAAACTAACATTAAATTTATCATCATAACCATGTTTAAGCATGTGTTCAGTAGTGTTAAGTATATTCACATTGTTGTGTAACAAATCTCCAGAAATTCCTCATCTTGCGAAACTGAAGCTCTGTCCCTCTGTCCCCAGGAAGCAACGACTCCCTGTTTCTCCCTCCCTGACTCCCTGTAACCAATGTTCTGCTTTCTTTTTTTATTTTTTTATTTTAGAGAAAGTGAGGGCATGGGCGAGAGTGGGGGAGGGCAGAGAGAAGGAGAGAGAGAATCCCACACAGACTCCATACTCAGCAGGGAGCCCTACGCGGGGCTCGATCCCACAAAGCCGGGATCATGACCTGAGCCAAAAACAAGAGTCAGACACTCAACTGACTGAGCCACCTGGCACCCCTGCAGTGTTCTGCTTTCTGTTTCCGTGAAAGATGGGCACGTCCTTAACCTGCTTCTACTAAGAGCAGTGGGTCCCAATGTTTGCATCTAAAGTGTTCGCAGGTAATGCTGCCACTGCCATTGGACGGCCGCCAACCTGTGGCATTGGCTCTCAATCTCCGTTGAACATCGTGATTTCTTGAGGACCTTTGCAAATGTTCTGAAGCCTAGAACCCACATCCAGAGGGTCTCGTTTAGTGGCCTTAGGGCATGGCTTGAACACTAGTCACTTTTAAAGCTGCCGGGTATTTCTAGTTTGCAGCCAAGTTGACAAACAGAGATGAAATGGAGGTCCTGGGTGCAGAGGGGCAAGGGGGTGGCTTACAGAAATTCTCCCGATTCCTTCAATAATAATCCAAGCAGAAAGGGAAGCTAGATGAGCTGAGTGAGGCAGAAGGTGAGCTTCTGGAAGAGCTCAGAAGAGTTGGAAAAGTCTTTGAGGTCATGAGAGTATGAACAGATGGAGAAACACCCAGAACACCCAGCGGCCGGCTTTGTGGTTGTGACTCCAAAGTCATCCACAGCCCGTGCGTGTTTCTCTCATCCCGCATGTCACCGTGCACGTGCAGCCCTGGAGCAGGCAGTCATGTAGCATCAGCTGTGATTCAGAGATGTAACTTTTAAGTAGGTAAAGCAAAGGCCATCCCCATACTCCCTCACCAGGCTCCACTCACTGGCCTCTGCTACCTGCTATAGGCAGTCCTTGACGCAAGGGAGGCCATCAAGTTGATTACGTGGCCTCCGAGGGGTAGAAAAGCAAAGGAAGGAGGGCTGGGAACAGGTGTGGTGTGAGCCAACCAAGGTGTCTGTCACAACCCCAACCTAAGGAGCTGAGTCCCAGAGAGTCACCGAGCAGGCGGTGTGGCAGTTGAACAGCGTGAGTGCGGTTGTGTTTCAGAAACACGTGGCTAGCAAAAAGGTGTAGAGGACGTTGATGCCATGGAGGCTGGGAGGTCAGCTGGGCTTCTCCCGTGGACCACGCGAGAAATGGCGGGCTTTGGGGTAAGGGCTAGAAAGGGAAGCAGTAAAAGTATTTGGCTTCAGGATGGAAAACCCCTTCATCAACCAGATGTTTGCAACGAGCAATGAGAAATGAAGGCCCACGCCAGCAGAGGTCCAACATCTGCTTTTCCCGTGCAATGCCAAAAACATTGTGAAATCTTCATTAAAACTACTGTACACGGAATAAGTTTTGAACATTTGTTAAGTGTTTAGGCACTGCAATCAGCACTTTACAGCCAATTACCTCCTTGACCAAAAACTGCCATTATTATTTTCATTTCGAAAACAAAAAGACAAAGCTTAGGGAGACAGAATCACTGTCCACTGGTCCAGGGAGCCAGGAAATGGTGCGTCCAGGCAGGGAAGGAATCCAGGTGTCTGGGACAGAGGCTGAGGGCCAGGCCAGTGCTTCAGACCACCTCCCACACGACACTCCCTCCTGGACCCGCTCGGCTTCTCTCCTCGCCCCTGCTGGCCGTTTCAGCGGTGAGGGAGAATGGTGATAATTGCACAGTAAATCCTATACGAACACTTGGAAGCTGTGTCTTCCTGGAAATTACATGGTAAATAATGACATTTGTAGGGAACGAATAATTCAACTATTGGTTACCATGTCAAATGCAATTTTAAGATCTGATGAGGCAAATCTTGTTTAGGAGATGAAAACAGAAGAGGTAAACCGGATAATTGCCAAGTGATTAAACGCAAGGTGCCATGCATGTATGATTAATGCAAATGTGCAGATCCACCCAGAGGAGGGAGGAATGGGGACTGAGTGTGGCGTCCCTGGGAGGTGCACGTGCCTGGTGGCCCCCGGGGCAGGTCCCCACTCGCAGACAGCACAGCCTAGCGCTGAAGGTGACTCTGTGTCCCAGCCACTCTTTCTTTTCTCCCAAAGAATCCGCCATTTTACCATTTCACTCCTTCTGCTTCTGAAAATCCCTGTGAATCCCCTTTTTCACAATTCTGTGCGGCTACTACCCCTTCTCTGGCTCCTTCTGGGGGTCCCACTGCTTAGTACTCAGACCCTGTCCTGTAGTCATAAAACGAGAACACTTTCCCACCATTGTCCTGTCACGAACGCCCTTTGGGACCAGCCCTCCGATCGTCTTTTGTGACTTGTCTCACTGGAGAATGGGGCTGAAGCCTGCGGGAGGCACAGAATGACAGCACATACTCGATCCCTTACAAGCGGGAGGCGGGGGAAGGAGACATGTTCGCATGGCAGAGGAGGACTGGGCTCTCGAGGAAGGCATCCTGGCGGGCCCAGACTCAGACACAGGGGTGACAGGGAGGGAGAGGGGAGCCCTCTGAGGGCTTGTGAAACGCAAGCCGTTGTAGCCCATTACGTGCGCTGTTTCAGTCCACCCTAACAGTGACTTTGAGAGAGAAGAAAGACCCGCTCGCTGAGGCTTGGGGACATGGGGTGGCCAGCCAAAGCAGGGCAACAGTCCCTGTGGCCCTCGGCATGGTGCAACTTGACTGGTCTGTGGGGTGGATGCATGTGTGGTCAGTCTTCGGGGTGTGTCCACAAGGGCCCTTGTGGGTGGAATTAACATTTGCATAGGAATTAACATTTGTGGGTGGAATTAACATTTGCATGAGATATCTATCTAGAGATAGATAGATAGATAGATGATAGAGATAGTAGATGATAGGTAGGTAGATAGATATAGACACAGATAAATCATAGATAAATAGAGATAGAAAGAAAGATAGATAGATAGATAGTAGATGATAGGGATAATAGATGATAGGTAGATAGATAGATATAGATACATAGATAAATAATAGAAAGGAAGAAAGAAAGAGAGAGAGAGGGAGGGAGAGAAGGAGGGAAGGAGGGAGGGAGGGAGGAAGGAAGGAAGGAAGAAAGGAAGGAAAGAAAGAAAAAGAAAATAGATAGATAGATGCATAATTGTGACAAGTCCCCTAGTCTTTATTTGCCTCAGCAGTGCCTCAGTCTAGAATGTGTTACTGCGATGTTGTATTACATGATATTGCAGCATTGCCTCAGTATGAAATAAGGGTTATATTACATTACCTATCTGAGGCTGGAGCTTAGAGAAAGAGGGCCACAATATGCTCGGGTCTGTGGTTCTCTGAAACACAGAGCAACCTCACTTTTCCACGGTGTCCACTCCAATTTGGACCGAGGCTCAGGTCTAGACACAACGCGGGCTGGCAACGGGGCGTCGGGTCACGGAGTCCCTTCTGGACAGCATTGCGGCCGGACCCACTGTGAGGACGCTGAGAAACGTGGCCATCTGAGGACCGGATGAGTGACGGGCTGCCTCCCGGCGTGTGAGGGAGATGGCTTCTGAGAGCCACTAAGTGCTTTCTAAGCCACCGGAGCATGGCCTCCGAGCCGGCAAGGAGCCGTCCCTGATGGGTCGTTAGCAACACCCTGACTCTCTCCTGGACAATAATATTGACTTCCCATTAGATAAACATGAATCTTCTAAACAAGGGTGAGCACGCAGGGGCCGGCCCCGCCCGCCCCGTGCAGGTAAAAGGCAATGGGACACAGTCCATAGATTTGATTTCCTCTGTAAGCACCTCTCCTGGTGAAGCGAGCTCAAGTCACAGGCAAAGCCACCCTTCCACACGGAGCTCGGAGAGCAGAGGGAAGAAGGTCACCCCTGCGCAGGCCCGGTGTCTGTGTTGAACGAAACCCATTATTAGCAGATCAGAGCCATTAGAGGGGTCTCTTTATGCCTTTTCTTTATTGAAAAAAAAATGAAAACGGGAGAGAGGTGGGTCAGTAGAGAGAAATAAAGCGGATCGCAGTAACGAGCTGAACTGGTGTGGAGTCAGGGGTGAGGGTACCTGGGAAGACAGCAGAGACCTCGCCCTGGGAAGCCTCTGGCCACCGCTGTCAGGGACAGAAGTAAATCAGGCCACGGCCAAGGCCGATTCTACTCTTCCCTGTTGACACCTAGCCATCTTGTCAAAGCCGCCTTTTAAAGGTAATTTGCTAAAACAAATCAGAAGAAACTAACCGCTTGGTCCGGCCTTTCCCACATGTGCGTGTATAAACCACACGAATCACTAACACGCGTTAAAGTTAGCATTTTATGATAGTTCTTTTTAGAGAAGCATTTAGTTCAAATAGCAGGGTTTCGGTGAGTATTTAAAATGGGTCAGTTGAGGGGCGCCTGGTGGCTCAGTCGGTTAAACCTCCGACTTCAGCTCAGGTCATGATCTCACCGTCCGTGAGTTTGAGCCCCGCGTCGGGCTCTGTGCTGACAGCTCAGAGCCAGGAGCCGGCTTCGGATTCTGTGTCTCCCTCTCTCTCTGCCCCTCCCCTGCTCAATCTCTCTCTCTCTCTCTTTCTCTCTCTGTCCCTTCCCTGCTCACACTCAGTCTCTGTCTCTCTCTCTCACTCAAAAATAAATAAACATTTAAAATGTTTTTAAATGAGTCAGTTGATAGGAACTTGGCTTACATGCAATTTATCAAGGTCCCCAAGTGTAAAATAGTTTTTTCTTATAATAAGCAATCTTTTTTCAATATTTATTTCGAGAGTGGGAGAGAGAGGGAGAGAGAGCATGAGCAGGGGAGGGGCAGAGAGAGGGAGACACAGAATCCAAAGCAGGCTCCAGGCTCTGAGCTGTCAGCACAGAGCCCGACGCGGGGCTCAAACCCATGAACCGTGAGATCATGACCTGAGCCAAAGTTGGACACTTAACCGACTGAGCCCCCCAGGCACCCCTTATCATAAGCAATCTTCAAAGTAACAGCGGATCCCCAACATGGTAATAATCATAATGAACATCTATATAGGAGCCAACGACTGGACGTTAGCCGAAAGTTAGGGTGCTTTCTTAAGGCAAAATTCCTAATGAAGTCACTAATAATCAAATCTATCCACCTTGCTCTCCCTTCTCGGTAGGTAAAATCGCACAGACGAGGGGACAAAGCACTCAAGTGAACGTCCACTCTGGCTCATGAGGCTTCAGAAGTCGCCCCGCAGGACACGCGGTTGCTATGCAACACGTGGAGGTTAATAGAGGTGACCGGCCGTGCAGAGGGGTCAGCTCTCCCAACAGAGAAGAAAATGCGTGGGTCAGAGGGATTTTCTTTTCTGAGAGTGCATTCTTCTGAATTCCCTTC
Organism: Lynx rufus; assembly: GCF_022079265.1. NCBI lineage: Eukaryota > Metazoa > Chordata > Mammalia > Carnivora > Felidae > Lynx > Lynx rufus. The sequence continues at coordinate 2,611,559 of NW_025814889.1, forward strand.
TGAAGGGTCTTCAAATACAATCATTTAAAGCCGCCCTTTGCCATATTAATTAATTTAATCACAATTAAATGAAAAATTAATTTAAAATTAGTCGTAACTTGTCTGAGCATGTTCCCGAAAAGACTTTGAAAATTTATGAGGGTGCTCCATGTATGTGCGTGTGTGCCTGTGTGTCTCTTACGTGTACCCGCGTGTGTATGGAATACCCCTACTCGCACACTTGCACGTCCAAGTGTTGTCCCTGAGTATACGGTAGACCCCAGAGGGCCTGAATAGGACAAAAGGGCAGGTCCACTCTCCACCTGAGCTGGCGCGGTCACCTTCCGCTGCCCTCTGACAGACACACGCTTGGTCCTCAGGACTTGACACAGGAACTCGGGTCTCCACCGTGGACCCCCAATCCTCAGGCCTTTGGGTTTGGACTGGAGCCACATTACGGGCTTCCCAGAGCCTCCCACTCATAGCCGGCAGATGGTGGGTCTTCTCAGGCTCCGGGATGGCATGAGCCACCTCTCATGACAATCTCTTTGTACACATCTCTCTGTATATCCTACTGGTTCTTTCTCTGGAGAACCCCAGCGAGGACAGATTTTGTTACACACACACTCGGATACGTGAGGGACGCCGACGATAATGCTGAATTTCTCTTCAAAAGGAAAAGCAACAATACCATGTTCGCTCTTAGATCTGTTTTACTGAGATGCCCTGAAGGAAGGAAATGTGAGGTAATGACTAGCAGACAAGTGGACGTAGGCAGAAAGTTCCACATGGCAAAGAGCATCATGAGAGGCGTCCCGCCGGGCGGGGTTAGCGGGGCACCGTAGGAACGCTGACTGCGGCCCGTGTGCCGTGGCACAGGGTGTCCCAGGGAACCAGCGGGTCCACACCCATGCGGGATGCCGGGGAAGCACCCCCTGAGCTCAGGGGCAGGGGCTGGCCTGGGGTGTGAATGCAGAGAACAGCGTCGGGAAAACAACAGCCATTTAGGGAACGTGCTAGGTTATAACAACTTAAATAGCATCTGTTGCTATGGTAAACAGAACAGTGACGTCTCAAAGATGTCCACATCCCCAGCAAGACCTGCGTTGGGCTTCTGACCCGCAGAACTGTAAGATAATGAATTCCTGTGTTTTAAGCCAGTTAGTTTGTGGTCATTTGTTACAAGCAGCAAGAGAAACCAGATACAGTTCACTGAGCAACGGAGCCTCCAGAAACGCATTCCCATCAGGTATAAGAAAATCGGCATGCAGACGGGAAAGATAAGCGAGCTGGGGACCTTTCCTGCCAGGAAAACAAAAGTCCCGGATGAAATATTCACGATTTCAGAAGTTTATTAGGTGGACCTCCAGGTTCCAGAAAGAGCAAAGAGCTCCGTAGGACTAAATTCCTGCAGGTAGTAAATATATGCGGTCAATCTTTTTTTTTTTTTTAGTTTATTTAAGGACATGGGAAATCAGAAGCAGGCAGAAACCTGAGGGAGGTCTACCCCGAAAGGCAGAGATCGTAACTGGTGAAATGTGTGCTCTCTCAGTGCACCCTCAACCCACCTGCTGGCCAGGGCAACCGGTGTCTGGCTGGCTGAGGGGTCGAAGCACAAAGCTCACAATGGGTGGAGGAGCCAGAAAGTTGGGGGGATTCTAGAAGGAAGCATCCACAGAGAGTTGCACCCCAGAATCACCATGTAAAACCTGTTCAAATTCCCCAGCCCACAACTAGACCTTTCCGCAGGGGCCGTCAACAGGGACTGAGTGGGGATTTTATGTATGTTTCCATGAATGTAAATTTTACCCAACCCCCCCCCAATAAATAAATATGTAAAACAGCCATATGGGCAAAAAGCCATCAGAGGTAGGAGGTGGAGTTTGCAGAAAAGACTTAAGGATGACAGGGCATCACCATCATTAAATCAGCATGCTAAGTACACAAGAAAGCAACCTAACATTCTACTTAGTTTTATTTAACGTTTTCCACAATAAGAAGCTTTTGAACATTTGTTCCTGTTTTGCAGGCCCCAGGTTTGAGCAGGGGACAAGGGGACACTCACACAGCAGCAGGCCGATCTTGGAAGACGTCTAGCCACGTAACTACCGGCTGGCCCCGGGGCTGGCCCCAAATCCACACACACCACAGAAGTCCCCAAACCCTGCCCGCTACCCAGCACATCGTGTTTCCTCTCTGTCTTCCTGCCCGGACACACCACAAGGTCACCTTCGATGACCTTGAAAACGTAGGAAGTTACTTCTTATAACCTTTCCAAGCTGTCCTCGGGGGCCACTCCTGACGTCATGGTGAACTGATGTCACTGTGGCGTTAACGCCACCAAAGCATGGAAAGTCAGGGCCACTGACAGTATCGTTCCTCAACACAGAGGCACTGAATGGGTTTTCGGCCAAAGTAGAGCAAAGTTCTGCCCCAACCAAATGTCAGCCTTGTCTCTCTCCGCCCAGTGCCCCTACTTGCCTGCACCTTGGTCCTGTGGGGCAGCTCCCAGCAGTGCTTAGGGGTCACCGATCTGTCCCCATCACAGCTTCTGAGTAACACACGGCTGGTCTGGGTTTTCACACCGTGAAAACCCTTCAATCCCCTCTTCTCGTTTCCTGTCTCCACCCTCTTCCTCCCTTTCTTTCCTCTCTGTCCTCCCCTGGAGCGAGATTTTCAGAATAGTTTGTGAAACACCTTGACGGCCGCAGCCAGTTTTCACGTGCCGAGCATTTGTGCTTTTCACGATTCAGCGTCCACCTGCCAGCATCTTAGCAAGAAAGCCGCACTTGACCAGTATTGCTCAAAGTGAAGGCACTTAAAAATATTCCATCAAGACCCGTCTTTGCTCTCTGAAACCCATGGTGGCTGAAACATCCTGATGAGCAGAGAAAAGCAAGAAAGAGCACTGGCAGTAACGCAGCTGAACAAGCCGGCCACGCAGCCCGACACTTAGAACCAACAGGGGCTCCCCAGTCCTGCACAGCTTCCCGCGGGGACTGTTTGCAGGAGCAGGTGGGCAAGGACCGAGGGGCAGAATCCCCCCCTGGACTGCCGCTGTCCATATGCCTGCTCACGGACCACACATCTTTGTCCCCAAACAATTCTCTTGGCATCTCTCATTGGCAAGAGAGCGACGCAGGGGAAAGAGGGGGGCACACATTCCCCGCCCCAAAGGAGCTTATGAGGCCGACCTGCAGATTGTAAGTCACACGAGAAAGTGAGCAAAGGTAAAGAGATTTAAATACCTGCACAAGACAAGAACAAGACTGATGCTCTACTCTGCCCCCCAAATGCCGGTTTAACTTTGCAGGTGAGATGTTCCGCCTGCATGCAGTCATATCTCCCAGGATGTCAGAGGAGGTTTAGAGGGGGATGTGATTCGCCCTCTTTCATGAAGTGAGAGTGGCGATTTCGGGGTGCTCGTCCCCGCAGATTGGAGGTCGCCCAGTGTGACAGGGCGCAGTGGCTCTGTCCCGATGGAGCTGTGGCCGTGCCATCTTTGGATGAACCATGAGTGGGCATGACCATGACCTTCACTAGTATCTTGGAGCAATGGTAGTGAAAGAAAAGGGTCTACTCGTTTATTTTGTTTTTCTGGCTCACTTCTTACCATGTACGACGTGTGATCGTGGAGTGTTTTCTTTTTCTATCTGCCAATCAGGGATCAGCATTGACGAACTGGGTTCAGGCCATGCCCCATGTGCCCCGGACGTGGAACGGTGACATGGAGGGAAGAGCTGGGGGTGTCACAACTGTGTCCTGCTATCTACCGCAGGGTCTTAGTTTCCTTTACTCACCTCTCGTGGATCTATCACCCAAGAACTTGTTTTAATTAGGGCATATTTCATTGCTGTTTGAATCAAAACGGCACCTTCATGTTGCTGAAACTTCGATGGTATTGAAAGACCTACGCCAGAGACTAGCAATGCCACCATGTCAGTTTTCCTTTCCTTCTTGGGCAAACAAAAATTAAACAACTGGTGGCCCTGGGGTTGACCGGGGTCGTGCCACAATTTCTGGTCAATGAACTGACGTGTTTTTTTCCGGTCTAAGGAGGTAAGCAGCCCCCACGTGCCTCTCCAGCCCTTCCTTCCTCCATCAAGGTGGCATGGCGCACCTTGGAAACGCCATACTACAGTGGTGGAGACGACGATGCCATCACTCTGAGCTTCCCCGGGGAACTGCCATCCAGCAGAGGGATGTGGATGAGAAATAAACCCAATGTGCTGAATTTCTGAGCACTGAGACTGGTAATCCTAGTTGACTACCACGAAGCAGATGAGGGCAAACATCAGCCCCCACCCCCGGGCCCCCACTGCTGCAGAGACCATCACAGGCAAAGACTACTTCTGCCTTGATTTACTCTCGGATCTACCTCATTTAAGTGAAATCCTCTGTTTCCTCCTCAGGCCTCCCCTGCTTCCGCTCTCATCCTGGAAATGGCTCGTGCTGCCATCTTGAGTGAGAGCCACTGTTCCATGCTTTTCTGTTTTCAGATTAATAACCATTACTTCTGAAAGAAACGCTGTAGTGGCTTCCTAAGAAACAGTGAACGGAAAGAAAATCGATTGGTGCTTGCAACATTAAAACACCTGTCTCCATTTCTCTTGCTCAGGTGACAGTTATGTGGGTAGACGAGTCTTAGTGGTGAGCCACTCATCTTTACCATCCAGAATTAATTTTGAGCCGCCTGATTCCATGCCCTCTTTCTGGGTGGGACCTGCTCTCCTACACCTCGATCTCCCCAAGAGGATATTCAGTCCATCGCTGGCGTTCTAAAGTTTTACAACTACATGCCTTCGTTGGCTTTCTTCTTCTTTCCACGTGCTGAGCCCCGGTGAGCCCTTTCCGGCTGGAAACTTGGGTTCTGGATTCTCAGATCTTACACTAGACTTTGTGATCCCTTCTCTATCCCTTTTTGTGATTCACTTCTGCCACGATCGCCATCAGGAAGGACCTCAGCATTGTCCCTCTCAATTCCACAGATTTTCTCCTCTCTCCGCCATCCCTGTGTCATGTGAGAGATATGCCGATCTTTATCTTCCAACTTCTACATTGATCCCTTTTTATTTTCTCTATCACAGTTTAAATTTCCAAGAGGTGTTTCTCATGTTCCGATCTTTCCTGTATTTTGTAGCACTTGTTTATCTCCTTCCTCCAAACGCAAAAGCCAGGGGTCTCTTCCCCCTTTATTGTCTCTGTTTCCTGCAGCGTTTCTGTCTTGGTCGCACTTCATCTCTGTCTTTCGTGGTTGCAAACTCTCTTTTCACGGCTGGCTGTCAGCTCCTCACTGGGGGTTCAATCCTAAACGTTGACTGGAGGTTCTGAGTATGTGGAAGCCACTTTGTAATTTTGGGAGCTTCATGGGGAGGGAGGTGGACGCGCATGAGCAGACGCGGGTCGACCTCAAAAAGAGCTCCTGGAGTTGGCCCTGACACCCCAGTTTCTCCAGACTCCAGGCCAGAGGCGAATCTCTGCGATCTCCTGCTGGAGGAACATTCGCTTGGGTGCTGAGCTTGCAGGGGGAGGGGACCTTCAATTCACATCTTTCACACTCAATAAGGTGACCCTAAGATTAGCAACCCAGATTTGGTGAGCTAATCTTATAAATTCAGACCACATTATCGTTTATTTTCCTAGAAATATAGCAAGAAGCTAGAAAGGGTCTTAAATACCATCTGATTTGCCCTATTTGTTTCATGAGAGAAAAGACGAGACTCAGAGACACTAAATGCCAACTTTAATCAAACAGCTGTTTATTGGCAGCCTCGAGCCTTGAAGGCACCACTCCTCCACTGAGAATCCGGTGTGCTGTCCCTCACACCTTTAATTACTGTGAGCTTCAATCGTATGTTTCCAGGACGTCACTTAAAAACAAAACAAAACAGGGGCGCCTGGGTGGCGCAGTCGGTTAAGCGTCCGACTTCAGCCAGGTCACGATCTCGCGGTCCGTGAGTTCGAGCCCCGCGTCAGGCTCTGGGCTGATGGCTCGGAGCCTGGAGCCTGTTTCCGATTCTGTGTCTCCCTCTCTCTCTGCCCCTCCCCCGTTCATGCTCTGTCTCTCTCTGTCCCAAAAATAAAAAAAAAAAAAAAAAAAAAGTTGAAAGAAAAAAAAAAAAAAAAAAAAAAAAACAAAACAAAAACGACTAAGCCTACGACCAAAGCGGCAATGATTAGAACAAGGGAGATATTGCTCAGTTTTCAAATAAAAGTGACAGTGATGTTGTAAGACTGGATTCAACCTATTTAGCTTGCCTGAAAGACCAGTATTTCGAAGTATGGTTCCTGGTTGCATGAAACCCATTAGCCTCCTTGAAGGCATGAGAAGTAGATAGAAGATAAAGCACGGAGAGTCCACGCAGCACTTCTGAAATTGAAAATTGAACACTGGTTTGGACGTTTTAGCCAATTCCTGGATGAACCCACGTAGACGGCTTCTCAGCAAGCATATTCTCCACTGTGTTTGTTTTTTCGGTCAACCAGCTACTCTGACAGCATCAGTACACAGCGGACGAAAAACACTGAGGCATGATGAGAAAGTCCATTTTCACAACCTAAATAGCAGGAAAATGGCCAGCCCGATTTGCAGCGCCATTATAGACTTCAAGGAAGCTGTTTCAAGATGGAAGATTGGCTTCTAAGTGAAGATGGGGAATTAAGTGTAATGTGTGGGCCGCGCGGGGTGGGGAAAGGGTCTCACCAGCGCAGCACAGGGACCCCAGGTTCCCATGGCAACTGGACCCTCAGGGATCGCCCCAGATCCCCATCTAGTCTGTGCCCAATGGCAAACTGCAACCTATCTCCTCTGTGGGCTTCTCTCGGGGTTCACTCTCCCTGAAATGTTGTTGCCACACAGGATTCAATCACCAACCCTGTTATGTTTCCTGACCTCCGCTTCCCCATTGGCTCCCACTGTTACAAGTACCACCCACAAAGTGAGGACACTATGGTGTACAACTTCTGTGTGAGTCCGTAGTGCTTTGCCTCAGGTAACCAGATGGGGACGGCCAGGGGGTCTCTGTATAGATGCTGGGAAAAAGAAAAACCAAACAAAATAAATAAGATGGAGAACTAGAACATAACGAGCAAAAGGTAGGCTTTGAGTCCCCAAGGAGGAACAGACAAACTTAAATGAGGCAGGTCCCTACTGTCACATGTGTTAGAGAGAGGTCGTAATCGTGGTGGGGAGGCTGGCTGAAAGAAATAACAATACCTGAATAATCCATATCAACCTAGGACTCAGGACGTGCTGGGCATACTGGGAGGTGGAGGGCCACTGGGAAAACGGGACAACGGGAGGAAGGGTTCAGAGCCTGCAAAGACTGCCGCATTCATGACTGAGGGGCGACATCACCATTCCAGAAACACGGTCACACTGATTCACTTTAAGAAATCCGGATGGACTCATATACCGCGGAAGAATCTGGGACCAAGTCCCCTCGGCCGTAAAATGAGAGGGTTGAGAACACGTTACAAAAAAACCCGCTTTACTGATTACAAACAGTAATCAGGGTATGGCCTTCCCTTTGCGAAAACAGAGGGTAAGAAAGAGAAAGCAGAAAGAGGGACAGAGATGAAAAGCTCCGTGGCTCTGTCAGCTAACTATGAAATTAATTTGGAGATCGTGCCACAGAAGGAGGTCACCTTGCCCCGCACGGAAAAGAGGGAAGAACCATATCACTTACTACCTCCTCTTATCGTGCCGCGAGAAGACACTTACGGCAGGTGGGAAAACCCAATTACCAACGGCTGTTGTTCAGCCCAACGGCCCCTTGCACCTGTCCGTCAAGAGCTGGAGAGCCAAAGTGGTGAGTGAAAGTTAACTCAACTGTCAAAAATGACCAATTTTCAGGCCTGAACTTACTTCAGGGCAATTTTCACCCTCTATTTCTACATATCAAATATACACGAAGTAGGATGTTATGAGAAATGTTCACCCTCTCCTTACTTGTCATAGACATCACGTAAGCTTGCATCTGAAGTAAAGGAGGCAGTATTGGGTAGTGGTGATGAGAAAGTGCAGAATCGGACGCATCCGGCGAGCAGGGCCCCCGGGGCCAAGCCACAGCCCAGCCTGTGGCATCTGCGTGGGGCAGCAGAGACCCGAGACACGTGATCTGACCGTCCAGGGCCTGGCACCCCTTCCCTCCCTGTGCCTCCGTGACTCCCCGAGTCACAGAAAGGACCCGCCAGCACCGAGCCCTTGTGGCTTGCCACAAAATGTCCACAGTGGTTCACAAAAGACATAATAAAGAGAAAAACACTAAAGAATTCATTCAAAAGATCTGCCGGTAGGGGGAGGGAGGGAAGAGGGAGGGAAGAGGAGGGAGAGTAGATTTGCCTGCACGCGTCTTGTTCTATCATTTCAAGGACGGAAACACATAAAAATGCTGCATAAGTTTTAAAATCAAATGAAATCAAATAGTGGAAAAACATACCTAAGCACATATGTTAAAAAATGAAACACAAATTGAAACCAATTAGCCAGTGTGTCCCAAGCTGGGGGCTTCGCCACAGACGGAAGCTTAGCTTCTACTGACGTGAAAACACCGCGTGTGGACCGCGCATCCCCAGTGTGAGGAAAGCACAAAAGAACCACCGAGAAATGTTACAGTGGCTTCAGGACTCAGTTAGCGGCATGATTCTGAGGCGGGCTCCGAATGCCATTTGAAAGCTATTAGGATAAGCAAGTGAATAATTGTGTCCACGCCTTCAGGAAGAAAGATTTCGTGTTAAGAGGGAAAAAACTTGCAACGGGAGGAAGGAAGTCACACAAAACAGGTAAGAGCCTTTTCATCTTTGCTTTGGACTGGCTACATCTCTGTGAGCTCGTGACTTACTTTATCTTTCTAAAAAGCTCGAATTCCCCGCTGTCACAACTCGGAGTGGCTGCTTGGCAGGGAGAGTCCCGTGGTGTCCCGATGGCCGTGGACAGGCGAACGCTGTCCTCCACCATGAGGGGACGGGAGCGCAGGGGAGGAACCGGTGATTGCGGGCTGAGACAAGCCCAGCCCAGGGCATTCTGTCGTGCTAGAAGCTAGAAGCAAACACTGTCTGGCCTCGCTTACGTGTGGAATCTGAAAGGTCGGACACCAATGTGGAGAGCAGATGGTGGGGTGGGGGGGGGGGATTGCCAGAGGTGGGAGGGAGGGCGGGAAGGATGGAGGAACAGGGTCGGAGCCACGACCTCCGGGTTTAAGATTAGTAAGCCCTGGGATGTCACCCACAGCATGGTGAGTGTAGTTAACCATGTTGCGTTGGGTATTTGAAAGTTGCCGAGACAGTGGATCGTACAAGTTCTCATCCCAAGAAACAAAAACAACGTGTAACTATGTGACGTGGTGGGCGTTAACTAGACTCAGCAGATGCCCACTCCTCCGTGGGGACACGTGTCCGTCCCTACGTCGTACACCTTAAACTAATATAATGTCATGATGTCAATTGTCACAGGGGAAGCAAGAACTTTACCAATCACTGAGGCCACGTCAAAAGAACAGAAATCCACTTGAAGGGGCCCCACTGGGCAGAGGTGAAACGGCTCGCACACCACGAGGTCAGGGACCGCAGTGACCCAAATACCCCCGACGGATTCAACGCCACGAGCTCATAAACACACGAAACAAAAAAACAAAGCAAAAAAAAATTCAGAGGCCGCTTTTGGAGGTTGCTCTGCTCAGGCACCAAATGCTGCTCTAACGACGGGAAAAGAAAGGCAAGGGCAGAGCGGTGGCCTGCCTCCCCTCTGTGAATGGCATTCCAGGGGAAGCTCCTCGCACAAGAAGGCGCTGGCTGTGAACGCAGGGACTGCACCCCCAGGTTCAGGGACAGTGGAGATCCTGGGCCCCAGGGGCTGCTCTGTTACATCATTCACTGCGTCCCAGGACTTCCAGCACCAGCCCTTTGCTGGGAGACGTGCTCCGCGGCCATCTCCAGTCCCAGGCACTCAGGGTCCGTGTTCCTGGCGTTTCTCAGCACCTCCCAAGCGCTGTTCTTCACGCCATGGCTCTCCCTGACTGCCTGTCCCCATTTTCATTCATAGGCATGTCCCCCAGTTAATCTCTTGCATCCAGTTCAACCTGGGATCCTGCTCGGAGGAGGAGGATAAGGCAACACAAAGGATCAGAGCTAATAGTGCAGAAGGAAGAATCAGATTAGAAAATTTGGTTTTCAGGGTGCCCAGGGGGCTCGGTCAGTTAAGTGTCTCACTCTGGATTTCAGTTCAGGTCATGACGTTGCTTTCATGAGACTGAGCCCCATGTCAGTTTCTGCCTTGGGCATGGAGCCTGCTTGGTATTCTCTCTTTCCATCGCTCTCTCCCCCTCCCCTGCTCACACTCTCTTTCTCTGTCTCTAAAAAAAGGGCATTTTTCAAACCCTTAATAAAATAATAGCCATGGCAATGCTTATCAATGGAGACTAATAACAGGTCAAAGTTCCACGTGGAGCATGGCACCTGGTGGTCCCTCATCGATATTAATATTCCTAGATGTATATAACAAGCAGACATCGAGAGTCAGCAAACGATGTGAAAGCAATATGGAGCACGGCTTGAGAGACGGTCTCACCACATTTGAACGGAAATGCAATCCACACTCTGGACCTCAGGACAAGTCACGGTGAATGCGGACCCCAGGGGTCAACATCAAGAATTTGCAAGCAGTGAGTTCCCACTGTCGTCCCACATAGATTAGAGCCCGTGAGAAGAGGAGATTTTGCTGTGATGGAGACACAAATTGACTCACCACACAGTTGGACCTTCAGGGGAGCTCGACATGGGGCCATGCCTGGGGAAGGGTTGCCAAGGGCACATAGCTTCCTCTCGGCCAAAGCGCTGGGTGGTGTCTCCAGTGAGCAGAAGACCAGCCACAACACGTAAGCAAGAACAATAAATATGGTGCCGAAGACAAAGGAACGGCAGGACTATGAAAACAGGAACCAGAGAAGAAACCCTTCAGCTTTGTGGATGCATATTGAAAATAGTGCCCACGCGCACGCGAGTGTGTGTGTGTGTGTGTGTGTGTGCATGCATGAGTGCATGAAAAATCCCCGACAGTCACTTAGAGACAATCAAGGTTTGTTTTCTTGTTTTGCTTTTTTAGGAAAGGAGTAAAATCAGGCCAACGTACACTCCCTTTGCAAGAGTGAATACGCAAAAGCAATGAGGCAGTGTAAACGCACATCAGAGAGACGACTTTGAGACCTGGGCATAATCCAATCAATGCGTGTTTTCAGCTGAGGGAAACAGCACCTTGCTCGTAAACATGGACAGACTTTTCTTACCGAAGATTGGGTAAGAATTTGCAGGTGGGGACTCCACGGTGGTGCCGATGGGCCACGGCGGTGACGTGTGCGTCCGTGCGGGTTCATCCTCGGTAGCGAACGTGCCGTCAGGTGGATACGGACAGTGGGGGTCAGGGGGTGCAGGGGGATCTCTGTTCCTTCCCCTCAATTTTATTATGGATGTAAAACCACCCTGAAGAAACAGTCATAGGAAAGAAGTTCGGGGTCACACCATGAGAACCCTGCTCTGTGCTCAGGCAGCCTCTGGACAGCTGTGGGGGCCTCCCACGTCAGGTGGGTGCACCCCGGAGACCACATGTTCTGCTGTGCGGGGCGTGGCCTTGGGGGTGGCCAGCTGGGGTGGGGGGGTGTCCCATGAGTGTCCCGAGAGAAGCAGCTGTGACCTCCACCCTCTGAAGGGCATGTTGGGAACACGGAGCGAACTTCTCTGCAAAGTGTCTATGCACAACCAGCACCTTGTTTCTCTTAGGATTAAAACTAACCAGCTTTTCTGTCGTGAAAGAACTCTTTTATATTAGGATAAGATGAAACTTTCCTCTTCCCATCAAGACAGCCTTCCGTCTGCCACATAAAATGCAGAAGGAGAACATTTTTAAATTTGAGAATCTTAGACCTGCTCTCTCCCCGTCACAGACAAAAATCCATTATTTCCCGATAACACATTGGCTGGGGCGAAGTAAAACAAGATGTGATTGGAACCGAAAGCCATCCAGTTTTATTTTTCCCCGCTTCTCTGATTTAAAGTGAAGCCTGGCTGTGCACAGATGAGCTGTGAGCAAAGGCTGGAGCCGGGAACAGCTTTCGGGGGGCGGCGGGGGGATATCACCTTTCAGCGGATGCAAGCCGTTCCCCCAAAACAGACAAGACAGAGCGAGATCGATGCCACGGAAGTAGTTGTCACATCACGACTGGGGAGCGATCATTCATGACAGTCTCCTTGGGCAGACCCCATAGAAGAGAGCTTCGTAATGTGAACATAGCCCGGTGCTAATTACGGCTGGGCTGCATTTGCAAACTAATTTGTGTTTTCGCAGTATGTGACATCTGAAAGCTTGAGGTGATTTTCGGTATCTTATTAGGTGTTTGAAATTCAGTCTGTAACATTTGCCTCAAACGTCAGCCTTTTCACTTAGCACCTACTTAGCCACATGGGCTGGGGAAGCATCTCCAGAAAGCCTCAAGAGAGAGTGTTCATCAACTTCCATTAAGAAAGCAAGATGTGGGGCGCCTGGGGGCTCAGTGGGTTGAGCGACCGACTTCGGCGCGGGTCGTGATCTCGTGGTCTGTGGGTTCGAGCCCCGCATCGGGCTCTGTGCTGACAGCTCGGAGCCTGGAGCTGCTTCAGATTCTGGGTCTCCTCCTGTCCCTGCCCGTCCCCCTCTCATGTGCGCACGCGCGTGCTCGCTCTCTCTCTCTCTCTCTCTCTCTCAAAAATGAATAAACGTTAAAAAATTGAAAGACCAAGATGTGAACAATCCTATATGGTCAGTGGGATGTGCTCTGTAAACTCTAATTTGGTTTCATGACTGAGTCCTCCTAAAGTGACACATCCCCCCACATGCACACACAAGAGCCTAGTTCGTGTACACGGTGACAGGTGTGGAGAGCTCGACCAGCGCGTGCAGTTCCCTGTGACATGATGAGAGGGTTTTCCACAGAAGAAATCAGGCTAGATCCACACCTCAGGGGAGGAAGGAAAACTTGAGGACCGTTGGAAAGGTGCGGTGAAGTAAGGGAGGGTCATTGTCACATGCATCAGAATCCACCCTTACACCCCACGGACACCTGCGGGCAGGAAAGGCAGGTGAAGCTGGTTCTTAAGAAAAATGGACAGCTGTGGAGTCCGGATTCTGCGGCAGTACACCTGTGTTCCCACACACACGTGTGCACACACACACAGGCATGTACACACACATAGACATGTTCACACACAGGCATGTACACACACAGGCATATACACACAGACAGGTGCACACACAGGCATTTACACGCACACACACAGGCATGTGCACACACACAGGTGCACACACACATCACATCCATCTTTCTCCAGGACTGCAGGCGCTGTGTGCCCTCACACGCCCTTCTACCCTTCGCTCCTGGAGCAGGAACAGAGAAGAGGTGTCTCCGTCCCCTTGGGTTCTGCTCACTACTATCTCATCTGACCAACGAATCAAGGCTCGCATTCCGAGTAAGTCGAGTCTTTCCTCTTGAGTAATGTTTGCATTGTGGTCTCTATCCATGCCACACTTTGTGGGGACCCCCTGTGGGGACACTAAAGACACTCGAGGCAGTCCAGTTGGAAAGGCATCTGGGACTGGAAAGGCATAAATGAAAATATAGGAGCCTCGTTTATCAATGACACAAATAATTCCCAATTGGAACAGGATCTAACTCTACCCCAAAAGGCATAGGCTCCCAGGAAATGATGTTTCATTTCTAATGCAACCCAAGAACTTGAGTTGTAAGTTCTTAGCAACATCCCACCCCATCTGAAAATCAAGAACTGATCCCAGTGATTAAAAAAGGAAAGAAGGGTGGAATTTTAAGGAGTTTTTGTGGTGGTGGTGGTGGCTGTGGTTGTTCTGCATGTGGATGACGTTGGAACAAGAAATACTTCCGTGAGGCCGCCACACCCCTTACGGAGCTTGAGCGGTGCTGTTCAATTACACAGAAGGAAGGAAGCAATCCAGTCTGTAACACCACTCCCTCCTTGGAAATTGTGATCCAAGTAGAATACATCTGGTCAGGAGGGGAACACACCAGAGGCAGAGTTGATGGTTTGGCCACAACCACGTGTGTGGGCATCTGCACGATCCGTCCAAAAAGCTAAGCGGAATTCATCCCCACACCAGACTGGAAGCAATCGTATCGCTGCTTCTTTCTCGGAGAATACGACTCATTCGTATATTTACATGGTTTGGGTAGACACCGTCAGGTCAACCTATTTGATACAAAGAAATTCTCTTGGTTCCTTCTAGTGGAAAAACCGTAGTTTTTCAGAAGATGAGATGTTTTGTCTTAAAGAATATGCTACCTGAAAATCTCCGTGGATTTTTATCCTATGAGCTCGTGTTTTCTGTACTTGTACCTCGCAGCCTGAGTTTTATTCCCTCCCTGGGTATGACAGTTAAACTCGTTTGTCACTCTCTCTCCGTCGCTTGGTCTAACTCAAGTTGGTTGAAGGTCGTCTGAAAAGTTGAGATGTCTTCGGCAGGAGAGATCCGGCTGACTCTAGAAGCATTTTAGGGCAAACGCTGAAAATATGGCATCCCCCCAAAGAGAATCAAGTGTGCTGGCACACGGAAATCGTGAGAACAGCAGACGGCCAGACTAACTGGAGAATTGACGAATCTCTACTGCATTTTGCACTGTGACATAGGGATCTAATCTCTTGTGCTATCTTCATGATCAATGCCATTTGCTACAGCAGAATCAATCCAGACACAACCCTCATTAATCGTTAAGGCATCTGAAACGACCTGATCAATTGAACGACTGGATGTGGCCATTGCCTTTCTCTTTTAATATTTGTGTGTCACTTGAACCTATTTCAGACTTGCTGTACACATCCCATAATTTCCAGAAACACGCCGTCATACCAAATGCTGGAGTATGAAGGAAGGAAGGAAGGAAGGAAGGAAGGAAGGAAGGAGAGGGAGGGGAGGAGGGAAGGAAGGAGGGAAGGGAGGAGGGAGGGAAGAAAGGAGGGAGGGAAGGAGGGAGGGAAGGAGAGGGAGGGAAGGAAGGAAGGAGGGAGGGAGAGAGGGATGAAGGAAAGAAGGAGGGAGGGAGGGAGGGAGGAAAGGAGGGAGGGAGAGAGGAAGGAAGGAGGAGAGAGAAGGAAAGAAGAAAGAGGAAGCTATTTGGTTCTGGCCAAATTCATGCGAGTTTATTTCAAAAATGACTACGGCTCTTGACGCTCGGGCAGGTGCTAACACCAGCAAGAAGAAAGCCTCAGCCCTGCGTCTTTCCCTGAGGGGCAGGCAGATAAGGGACAAGGGGAAGGCTTGTCCGCCAGCCCCCACCTCAGCAGGACCTGAGCCCAGAGCAGCCTGGCAGGCCGAAGCCGCAGGGGGGGGGTTAGCCTGCAACTGATCCAAACTGATCCCAAGCAGGTGTTTCTATGGTGATGGGAATAAGGTAGGGATTTCGGGATTGTGGGAACTGGGTCTGGACAGCCAGGGGAAGGAGGAGACGGAAGGAAGGGTACCAGGCGTTCTAGTCTCTGCGACTGAAAAATATTGGCTTCTAGATCATATTAATCTGCACGTTTTCTGAGAAGGGACTTAAGCCAAACTGAGCTATTCCTGTGAACCTTTTAATTTACCATTCTAATCAAGAGGGTGAACAGTGGCTCTTAATGTTAAACAGACAGTGGTTTGCAAATCACAAACTGCCAGCTTTATTGATTCTTATGAAAGCAGTCTGTGGGGCCTTGCTTGCTGAGAAACTATTGCCAAGTTTGGGCAGACAGTCATTTTTATTCCTTTTTTTTTTTTTTTTTTTTTTTTTTTTTTTGCTTCTAGCACTAAAAAATAGCCTTTGCTAGTAAGATTTTACTTGCTTCTTTTCGACTTTGCCTCTGGGATTGATGTGATAGGCAGGACAGAAAATTCAGGCAACACATTGATTCAACTTTTCATTCAAACAGGGATTCAGGACAAATAGTCTGAATTTATAAGTGTCCTTGCAACAATTATATTGGAGCTCAAAACACAGTTGGACAACATATTTGGAGAGCTACTTAACTGCTGTTAGTCCTAGAAAAATAATTTAAAAATATCCCTACGACATGCCATCTCTGGGGAAAGGGAAGCATACTAATATGTTTTAAATTATTTTTACAACATCCAGGCAGCCATGAAAATTTCGAAAAGACCAAAACACGCTTGCAAATCATTTTCACTTTATGCGTGATCTGGCTTCCTTCCATTCTGTGGATTCCTCAAAGCACATCTTTATTCTTTCCATTTTCCACCGTGGCCTAGGATCTGCGAGGGATGGGAAGGAGATGCCTTCTTAATTGTAGGAAAATTGACTCTAGAATTTTTCTTTTGAATCTGTCATATGCACGTGTAGCAGAGGAAATGTCACACATTACCAAAAAGGGCAGGAGGGGTTTTCTCAGGGCTATTTCCTTGGGTCCCTGTTCTGAACCCCCTGTGGTACTCCCGCCCCCATCTTCCCCGGGGGCCCCTGGGACCTTGACCCAGCACATTGGTGGGACGCACACTGCGCTCCCCCACCAGCGCCAGGGACCAGCGGGAGAGATGCCCGAGCTGTGGTTCAGGCTTCAGGCTGCCCACGGACCAGGGGGGCGAGGCAACCTCTTCACGAGAGCCCGTATCTACCCGCGGGTTCCTTCAGGACGCGTCTCACCAGCTGGCAACAATTACTCACTTAAGCCATGCAGCATTTAGGTGAAAATATTCACCCCTCCCTACCCCAGGTGTATATTCCGTACTGTTCTCTCCCCTTCCCCTGTGACAGTGACTGACCCTACATGGGAAAGTGGCACAAAGATTTGCTGAAGGAGAAAGGCTATGCTGCAGTCACGTCTGTGTCCCCCCAACATTCAGCAGTTGAATCCTAATCCCCCCTACGACGGTCTTAAGAGGTGGAGTCTGGGGGCGGAGCCCCCACAAGGGACTAGTGTCCTTACGAAGGAGACCCCAGACAGCCCCTTCTCCCGGGCGGGGGACACAACAAGGCGATACTGCCTATGAGCCAGGAAGTGTCGTCTCGCCAGACCCCAGACCTGCAGGTGCCTCGATCCTGGACCTCCAGCCTCCAGAGCTGTGAATAATAAAAGCCTGTGGTTTATAAGCCACAAACTAGAAATTCCACTTCTAGATATCCTTCTTCAAGAAACAGCAAGAGATCTGTAAGAAGTGAATCATGAGATTTCGGTTATAAAAATGAAAACAACCTTATAAAACTACTTCTACAAATCGTTCGACCATAGGAAAATTGGTCGCATGGATGACAGTCAATCTGTGCGCTGAAATATACATAGTATTCAAAAGGGGATTTTATAATCCTGATTAATGATGTGAAAAACTCTCATTAAATATCTTAAGTTGAAAGAGCAGTTGACAAACCAGAGACAACAACTTCAAGTTTTTCTTGGGACTTTCTCCATATACATTGTATGTACATTTTAAAGGCATTTTTCGGGTCCTACCTCATCTGTGGATGGTGTGGATAGGAATTCATATTATTATTTTTATAGTTGTATTTTTGGTAAGAAGAACCACTTGAAAATCCAGAATAACCCTTCCATGCTGCGGATCAGGACACTCGGGGTACGTGTCGAACCCGAGTCTCCCTTCTGTGAAGGGATGGGACGGGGACACGGGGAGGATTGCCCTTCTGCTCTCATTTGCCTCTAGATTTTAACCTTCCAGGTTTGCCTTCTTGTCAGTTTCCTCCCTCTACGCACCATCCCGTGGAGATGGTCTGTTCTCTGTGTAGACGAGTGTCAGGTGACCGCACACCAAAAACCCGACTCCTTCCAATGGCCCATAAGACCTTCTATGATCTGCTAACTGCACGTCTTCCGTGTCACCACCGCACACACACACACACACACACACGGGGGCACACGCGGACCCCCACGCACACGCCCCGAATGCTCCAGCAGCACAGATCAACCCCCAGTTCTCCTGATGAGACAATGTCATTCTGCATTCCCGGATATAAATCCTATGAGACACACACAAAAATGCTCATAAGCAGCATTGTTCAAAGCAGACCAAAATCCTGGAGGAAACAATACATATCCATTAATGGCAGATTGAGAAAATAAATTACAGTAAAACCATGCAACGGAATAGAACAGAGTCATGAAAATACATGAACCACAACTTCATAAGTGAAAACGATGCCTCTCAAATACAGAATGTTGCATCAAAAAGGCAAGTCACAGAATACATATAGTATATCCTGTTTCCATCAAGTTCAAAACCAGGCAATCTGTGGCTTGGGGAGGGGGGTGTGCGTGCACACACACACGTGTCGAAACATGAAGAAATCAAGGGGAGGATGAACACTAATGTCAGGAGAGTTGTCACCTAAAGGACACAGGGTGGGGAGCCTCAGGCCAGCACAGCGGGACCTGTCAGCAACTGGCTCACTGTCAGCTCTCAGACCGATGGATGATGCTGTGAGTGTTTACTTAGTGGCTCTTTTCCACAGTCTTCCGTAGGTACAAGGCATTGAACGGTTTTGTGAATGCTCCCCCCGTCAAAATAAAAATAAAAGCCGGAGGAAGCAGAAACGTCTTCCAGAGAAAGGAAGTAGCAGGGGGAGTGCACGGACAGAGGAGACCTCTTGTCACAGACCGAGAGCCGCAGGGTGCCGGCGGGCGGCCGTGAGCTGGAGAAACGTTCTGAACTTGGACACATAGATTTATTTTTTTATGAGCATGGTAAGTAAGACGGATATTTCAAAACCAGATGCCCACATTTGTGGCATGAGAGACGGCGTGGAGAAGGAAACCACGTAAAACGAAACTGATTGGAAGACCAGGTAGAGAGCTAAAGGGGGACCCGCAGTGAGTTTTTGGACAAGTTCGTGTTAATATGCCCACAGCCCAGCCCAGGCAGGCACCAGGCACGTGGGTTTAGATTGGAAAAATCATTTAGGCTGACATATAAATCAGTTTGGAAGAGGTGGTGAGCAGATATTTTCAATGGTACAGGAATTTACTAAATCACCAAAGATAAACGTGCAAAGGCCAACTACAAAAGGGCTTAGAAGTGAGCCTAGAGAATCCCCAACACTCATAGGTTGGATGGAGAAGAACAATTCTAGATGAAAAGGAGGCCAGTGGGCTAGGTACTATTGTACATTAATTAGTGAAAAAAAAAAAAAGATTATTTCAGTAGACAGAAAAAGCATTCGACAAAACCCACTACTCTTTCATAATGAACATACTCGAGAAACTGGGAATAGAAGGAAACTCTCTCAACCTGAAAAAGACCAGCCACAAAAATTCCACAGCCCACATCATGCTTAATAGTGAGAGGTTGAACAAAGACAAAATTATGTGTTAAGAAGCCCTGATTGGAAAGTATATCGGCATAACCCACTTTTCATTAATTTAGAGTGCAAATTTTTTTCTCTATGTATTTTTTATTGTTATTACATGTAATGACCTAGCCTATTGGAATTACTTAAAACTCTAGCAAACCAAATCGTCTACAACTTTTGTATCTATTTTTTATTCCCTTAGAAATGTGTTCTTGGCGGGGTGCCTGTGTGGCTCAGTTAGTTGAGCGACAGACTCTGGATTTTGGCTCAGGTCATGATCCCAGGGTCGTGTGGGGGGTCCTGCGTCGGGATCCTCATTGAGTGCAGAGCCTGCTTGAGTTTCTCTCTCCCCCTCTCTGTCCCTCCCCTGCTTGCACTCGCTCTCTCTCTCAACAAAAGAAAAAAGAAAAAGTAATTTGTTGCTGGGGAGACATCGGCACCACACTGGTGTTCAATGTCTCCTTCCTGCTACAGAGCGTTCGTTTTCCTCAAGCTCAGGATTCCTCTCCTGTGACTTAACCCACCGCACATGTGGGCATCCATTCAGCACATTTGCTTCACCCCTAAGGACATGGGGGCAGGCAGAAGCAATAGTGTTCTTATTCCTTGCTGTGTTGTGAATAATAACCTTTCCTTCATCTCTGACCCGGGATCTCATGTCTCCTGTCAACATCCGTGAAATGATGGCAGGTAAATTGTCGACTTGCAAGGAGGAAAAAATCTCAAATCCTTCAGTTCTTGATGGCTATAGGTGTCAGCATCCTTAGATACGGAGCTTGAGGTGCTTGCATGGCACTCAGAAGTGAACAGTCTTAGTATTTAAAAGTTTCACTTTGTCACAACAGTGTCTCTGCTCTCTTTGCAAAGATTTCCTTTTTGTAAAGTATTATTTGTTTACTTTGAGACAGAGGGAGTGTGTGTGAGCACAAGTGGGGGAGGGGCAGAAAGAGGGAGACAGGGATTCCCAAGCAGGCGCCTGGGCTTGGTGAGCTGCCCAACGTGGGGCTTGATCCCATGACCATGGGATCATGACTTGAGCCGAAGTCAGGAGTCAGTTAGCCAATTGGCTGAGCCACCCAGGTGCCCCTCTTTGCAAAGATTCTCAAATCCACTGAATCTATGTTGTTTTATATTATTTCCTTTTTTAAATCATTTTTTAAAGATTTTATTTTTAAGTAATCTCTCCACCCAACATGGGGCTCAAACCCACAACCCCGACATCAAGAGTCACATGCTCTACCAACTGAGCCACCAAGACAGCCCTACACTACTTGCATTTTTAATTCCAATCACCCATGATCCTCTCCTTGGTTCTTTATAAAAAGTTGTGTGTGGGGGTACATGTATACATACAAACCAATTTTGATTTTTTGTTTTTTGCAAATCCTAGGGATTTCTTTTATTTTCTCCTCAATACTAATAAAACAGTTCTTAATGTTAGTAGTTGCACATTAGCCTAAACAAGATTTTAAAAACTCCCAATGCCTCCTTAGAAGAGTGTGACAAAATCTCTTATTAAATCGCCTAACGCAATTAAAAAAATACTGAGAGGTTGAACGTTTTTAGGATCAGGAACAAGACAAGAATGTCCACTGACATCACTTCTATTCAACATGATACTGGGGGGTTAGGCGGGATGGAAACCAAATAAAAGTCATCAAGATTGGAAAGGAAGTAAAACTATCTCTATCGGCAGATGACACGATTTTTCTCCTCAGACATCCTATGGAATCCACACACGAAAACACATTAAAGCTAATAAGTGAGTTCCATAAGGTTGCAGGATTCCAGTTTGACATAAAAAATCAGTTGTATGTGTATACACTAACAAAGGACAATATGAAAGTGAAACTAAAGAAACATCACGTTATTTACAATACCATTGAAAAGAATAAAATACTTCAGAATAAATTAACCAGAGAATTACATGATTTACACACTGAAAGCTACATAAATGTTTTCTACAAAGCATTGTTGAAAGAAATTAAAGAAGATGCAAATAAACGGAAAAACACCGTATGTTCATTAATTGGAAGACTTATTAAGATAATAATACATCTTAAATTGGTCTACAGACTCAAGGCAATACCTATCAAAATTCTAGCTGCCCGTTTTTGCGGAAGTTGACAAGCTGATTCTAAAATGATTATGTTAGGGGAGCCTGGGTGGCTCCGTCGGTTAAGCGTCCAACTTCGGCTCGGGTCATGATCTCACGATTCATGGGTTCCAGCCCTGCGTCGGGTTCTGTGCTGACAACTCAGAGCCTGGAACCTGCTTCAGATTCTGTGTCTCCCTCTCTGTCTAGCCCTCCCCTGCTCACACTCTGTCTCTCTCAAAAATAAATAAAATGTTAAAAAAAATTTTTTAAATAAATAAAATAAAATGATTATGTTATTTCAAGGGATGTAGAATAGCCAAAGCAACTTGCTACAAAGCTACAGTGATTGAGACAGTGTGGTACCAGCATAAGATGGGTGTATAAGACCAATGGGGGACAATTAGGAGTCCAGAAATAAATCCTTACATCTATGGTGAATTCATTTATAAAAAGGGTGCCCAGATCATTCACTGAGGAAAGAATGGTCTTCTTGCGGAATGCACGCCTGGGCATCCACATGTGAAAGAATTAATTTGTCTCCCTGCCTTTCACCATACCCAAAAGCAAACTCAAAGTGGATAATAGACCTAAATGCTAGTGCTCAACTATGAAACTCCGAGAAGATAGCATCTCTGTGATCTTGAATGAAATGGTGCTTTTAGATGGAACCCCAAAGACACAACAAAAGAAAATATACAGAAATCTGACTTTATCAAAATTAAATGATTGTGCTTCAAAAGAAACTGTCAACTAAGTGAAAATACAACCCACAAGATAGGAGAAAATGTTGAAATCGTATATCTGATACAAGACACATCCAGAATATGTAAAGAGTGCTTACAATTCAACAATGAAAAGACAAGCCAGTAAAAAGTGGACAAAGTATTTCAAAGCACATTTCCCCAAAGAAGATGTGCAAATGTCCAGTACACAGAAGAAGGTGCTCACTGTCATTAGTCACTAGGAGAATGCAGACAGAACCTGCAGTGTATTCCCTGTTTACGCCCACGGGAACGGCTATAATCAAAAAGACAATCATTGGGGCGGGCACTTATTGGCATGAGCGCTGGGTGTTGTATGTAAACTCTGAGCCATGGGAATCTACCCCCAAAACCTAGAGCGCACTGTACATAATGTTTGTCAGTCAATCTGACAATAAATTATATTTAAAAAGAGAGAGAGAGAGACAATAACAGTGTTGGCTAACTTCGGCGAAACAGTTTGGCATTTCCTCAAAAAGTGACACAGCTTCTGTATGACCCAGCCATCACGGACCCGACGGTGTATCCGTAAGAACCAGAAAGATACGTCCACACAAAAGCTCTAAGTGACCTCTCATAGCAGCATCAGTTTTTTCTTGACGCTTATTGATTCATTTTGAGAGAGAGGCAGAGTGCGAGAACAGGGGAAGGGCAGAGAGAGGGAGAGCGAGAGAGAATCCCAAGCAGATTCCAAGCTGTCAGCATGGAGCCCGGGGTGGTGCTCTGTCGCACAACCCCGGGATCGTGACTTGAGCCCAAATGGAGAGCCGGGCGCTTGACTGAGGGAGACAGCCAGGCTCTCCACAGCATTATTGACAATAGCCAGCGAGGGTGAACTACCCAGATGCCCCTCAACTGATAAATGGACACACAGCCCACGGCGAGGATGTGTCGCCACTGTTATTCAGCCGCAGGAAGGAACAAAGCAGTGGTACATGTGGAAGCATGGACGAGCCCTGAGAACGTTAAGCGGAGCGAAAGAAACCAAGGCCATGTGCTCCGTAAACTGCACCCACATGCGGTCTCTGGGCAGGCAAACCCATGGAGACAGAGAGTAGAGGAGGGGTTGCCAGAGGCTAAGGGACAGAGGAGGGACGGCTGACGAGCACAGGTTTCTTCTCCCCGTGAACACGCTGCAAGCCACAGACCTGAGCACCGTTAAGTTTTACGGTCAGAGTATTAAATCTTCATGTGAAAATCGCAAATGTGAAGGAAGATGACTGCTGCCCACTCTGGAGTGTGGTCCAGAGAGCTCGTTGTGAGTCGCCCAAACCATCTCCTGCCCTATCATAGCTGAACTGTCCAGCCACATCCCCTCGACCCAACACACAAACTCCCTGCTAACCTTTGCTTCTAGCGTGATTTCTCAAACCCGCATCACGGTTTCTCTATTCTAAGCACATCGAGACCCCACTCACTGTTCTTAGTGAGGCTGCACAGGGAAAGCAGGGCAGGTGGTCACTGTGGGACCACGGGAGTGCTTGCCTGACCCACTGGGACCCCATGAGGACCACGGGCCCCTACCCGGGGGGCCTTCCCCTGCGGCCACGTCAGACCCCAGGCTGACTTTCTGGTTGGCAAGACAACGAGGAAGCCTGGACTCAGACGCTTCCCCATTCGCACCCTCACTCAATAAACCCAATTTGAGGGGCGCCTGGGTGGCGCAGTCGGTTAAGCGTCCGACTTCAGCCAGGTCACGATCTCGCGGTCCGGGAGTTCGAGCCCCGCGTCAGGCTCTGGGCTGATGGCTCAGAGCCTGGAGCCTGTTTCCGATTCTGTGTCTCTCTCTCTCTCTGCTCCTCCCCCGTTCATGCTCTGTCTCTCTCTGTCCCAAAAATAAATAAACGTTGAAAAAAAAAATTTTTTTTTTAAAAAAAAATAAAAAAAAAAATAAAAAGAAAATAAACCCAATTTGGTTTTACAGGTGACTCTGGGCGTGCTGGGTCCCTCACTTACGACAGGTGCATGTTCCAATGTGATGATTAGACATTCGAACAACGTACGTACAATTTGCAAGCTCAACCAAACATAGGATGGAGAAAAAGTACACACACACAAAAGACATCTGGGAGGGACTCTAAGGGCTGTCGCTCCCGGTGTAAACAACGGTAAGACAGCCTGAAGTGTGCACAGAGCTCGGTCAGCCTGCTGTGCAGACGAGACAGAGGTTGAAGGTCAGGGCTGCTGAGGCAAGTGGACTGGGTGGGGTTTGGTACTGGGAAGACGGGGTCTGCAGAGAGCTGGATCTCTAGAGGGCTTCCTAGGGGCCCCTTAAACCTTCGAGAGGACACTCAGCTGCATGTACGTGTATAAGTCTTGCCCCCGTTCGAAAGTAGAGCCTT
The DNA here is from genome assembly GCF_022079265.1 of Lynx rufus. Taxonomy (NCBI): domain Eukaryota; kingdom Metazoa; phylum Chordata; class Mammalia; order Carnivora; family Felidae; genus Lynx; species Lynx rufus. The sequence goes on from NW_025814889.1 coordinate 2,636,079, forward strand.
CCTATGAAAATTATTGCGATGGCACAAAGAAGCAACCCCCATTAATTTGTGCTAATTAATTTAACAAGTTTTGAGCAGTCCAGACCCCCAAAACCACCTCTCCGAGGCTCTGAGGCTCTGGGCACATCTTGGCTAAGGGAGGCTGCCTTAATAATACTGATAACCGGAGATCAAGGGCAGAGGCGGGTGGACACAGCTCAGGGCCCTGGCGGCTGGGGCGCAGACGGCGTGCAGTTCCCGGGGGAGGCGCTAGGTGGCGCGAGTCTCGCCGCCCCCGCCAGCTGGCTGCAAAACCCCGCTGAAAACTCTGTGCTTTTCACCCTTTCTCTTAAAAGCCACCCAGCCGGGGCACGGAGACATCCTGACTCCAGGGCGTGGGGCTGGCCCAGAGAAGGGCCGGGCCGCAGCTACAGGGCCGTGCCAGCTCGGGTGTAAGGGCTGCTCCAGACACACCTCACAAAGGCCAGCAAAGCAGAGGCTAGAAACCAGCCCCTAACGAATCACGGACCGTTCGTGGCTGAATCGTCGTCAAAACAAAACTCTCTCAACAGACGCTCAGAAATCCAGTGTCCCTACAATGCAGCTCCCCAGGGCCCATTGCAAATATATAAGACGCACACTTCACAAAGGAGGTATTTCAACAGTGGATGTGTGTATGCAAATGCCCTGTGTTAATGGTCGTCGGGGAGGTGAAAATTAAAACCGTCCTGAGATACCACCGCACAGCCCAGAAGGGCTAAAATTTAAGAGTTCAACAACCTCAGGGCGCCTGGGTGGCTCAGTCGGTTAAGCATCCAACTTCAGCTCAGGTCGTGATCTTGAGGTTCGTGGGTTCAAGCCCCGCGTCAGGCTCTGGGCTGACATCTCAGAGCCTGGAGTCTGCTTCAGATTCTCTCTCTCTCTGCCCCTTCCCTGCTCATGCCCACTCTCTCTCTCTCTCTCAAAATAAATAAATAAACTTAAAAAAAAAAAGAATATTGAATAAGAAAGTGCGATGTGTTCATACTAGGAATGCGACCCCACACTGTTTTTAAAGGAACAAGGTGCATCACTCAGTAACCCGGGGGACCTCAAAACGTGCTAAACAACAGTCGTGAGCTCCAGAACGGGTCCAATCAATCAGCTTGTAGGGTGTCCGGGTGGAGGGCAGACTGTCTGGAAAGGGCCCGTGGAAAGGTTCGGCGTGCTGCAAATATCCCATCTTTCAATAAAGGGTTTACATGTTGGGACTCGCTCCAGCTCATTGAACTGTGACCCTTCAGGTTGTGGGTCTCTCTGTATGCAAATTATATAATAAGCAAAGACAGTGCACATTTTTTAAAAAGCATTCACTCAATCCAAAAGAAGGCAGAAAAAGAGAAAAAAGAAAGGAAGCAGAGGAAAATCAGGACAATACAAACATAAGACACAGCAAGGGTGTCCCCAAGAACGCAAACTGCGTTCTCTAACCGCAGTGCAATTAATTCAGGTGAATCGCAAAATATCTAAAAAATAAATCAAAACATTTCAAAAATTTTAAATATTCTACACATATTTTGTTCTTCAAAGGGGAAATCATAATGTCAATGAGAAATTCTGGGGGCTGGACTATAATTTTGAAAATGTCAAAAATTGTCGTATGCTGCTGAGGCGGTACTTAGGGGCAATTCAGCCTTAAATGCTCACATCGGAAAGAAGAAAGGCAGGAAATTGATGAGTTAAGCATTCAACTTCAGAGTATGCCCAAAGAACAGGAGAATAAGCCCAAAGAAAAGAGAGAATAGGAAATAACAAAGAAAGGGGCAGAAATCAATAAATAGATAGTAATACGAGGACACAATAGGAAGCTTACAAATGGATAGAAAATTGTTCGAAAGTGTATATTCCAAACGATTACCCAAAGTTACCTCTCTTGGGAGGTCGGGGTAAAATTGAGGCCAGAGTGCAGACGTGGAATATAAAAAGGAGAATTTTTAGTTTATATCATATATCTAATTGGATGTAATTTACATCGTATGATCATATAAATATAACTTGCTTTTCTGAGTAGAAACATATTATTTATTTTATTTGAATGCTAACAAATACTAGAAGAATAATACATTATTCTTTTGCCCCCCAACCCCACCCCCCGCCCCCCCGCACACTTCCCTTTAGGGAAGATGGAAAGGGAGAAGAGGGAGGGAAAGATGTTAAGGACACATAGTTATCCCTGCACATGGTTTGATGAAGGAACCCTTACTCTCTGGCAAAAAGCAAATCTGAACGAGTCAAGTCAAAAGAAGATGAGAAAGATGAGAAAACGCCACAAAAAAATAGACAAAAAGCAATAAAGGGGATACAATCGTGACAGATCATGCTATGATCTCTGAGTGGTGTGGGAGCTTGATGAAGGGCAGGAGATACCTTCCTTGGGACAGAAAGTTTAAGATGACATTTCCGAGATAAAAAGGCAGAAGCCCTCGTAAGAATGGAGACATTTAAGAAACAAAACAGAGGCACCTGGAGGGCTCAGTCAGTTAAGTATCCAACTTCGGCTCAGGTCAGGATCTCGTGGTTCTTGAGTTCGAGCCCCATATCGGGCTCTGTGCTGACAGCTCGGAACCTGCTTGGGATTCTCTCTCTCTCCCTCTCTCTCTTCTCCACCCCTTCTCACTCTCTCACTCTCTCTCTCTCTCAAAATAAATAAATAAACTTAAAAAAAAAACAAGAAAGAAAACAGAGACAAGGAGAAACAAAACAACAGACTTAAATGCAGAGAACAAAGTTTCAGGAGCGGAGGCAGAAGGGTTAAGGAGGTAGGTGGGGGGTTAAGGGTGCACTTAGGTGATGATCACTGAGTGATGTATGCAGCCAGGGGTCACCAGGTTGTACACATGAAACTCCTAGAACACCGTACGTTCACTATACTTCAATGAAATAAAAAAAAAAAAAGAAAGAGAAATGTTAAACACAAAACAAAAGAAAGAAAGGGCACAAAGGTCATGGGGCAGGAGAAATCTTAGCACATCTGAGGGGAAAGAGAACAGAATGATATGGCCACCGCGTGACTCGCTGGGAGACTGGCGGGAGATCAATCAGGGTTTCGGGCCAAGGGACAGCACAAGGGCCCTCCGGCTGTGAGATGCTGTTTGGGTTTTATTTCAGGGAGAGGACTCTCCCGGAGTTTCCCAATTCCCCTGTGTGATAAATCCTACCCACTTCATATGTCACTGTCTCCCTAGCTCTGTGGTCATTTTGTAGCTCTCGGTCGTGTTTTCCTTTTGAATTGTTAGTTGCCCCCTTCCCAGACGAGGGGCGAGCCTGGGACTTCTCTGACGCCCATCCCGCCACGCCGGAGGCAGAGCTGCTGTTTAATCCGTTGGGGCAAATGGGCAGATTTCTGCTCCCGTCTCAGAAAGCCTCGAAGGCTGCTGTTCTCTGGGCCCGTGATTGCTGCTTGATAAGGCTCTAGATGTGTTCATAAAAGCAGCCCTCGAGTCTGGGCATCCCCCGCTGGTTTATTGCTCTGGACATGGCATGTCCATTACAGTTAACAGCCCTGTACCGGCTGCCACATTTCATCCTTAGCTCACCTGGTTGGACCACACGGAGGGAGCCCACAGGCTATGCAAGATTACTCCCAATTTAGAGACCTCCGTCACTCAGAAGAAAGATCGAGGAGTCAGACATTCTTCAGCGTTGGGGTGAGTCCTTCCTGCTAACCTAACCGTGTGCTTCCCACTGAATATGTAAAGCAGCATGATGGGCAGGCGCCCTCCTCCCCCCCCCCCCCGCCAATCTGGGCAATCAGCACAGCCAGGGTTCAATCCAGACGGCGCTGTCCTCACTGCACGCGGGCACTTGTAATCAGTGTCTCCCTCCAGCCCACGGGACCCACATCGACTGACAGGCAGAGTATAGACATCCCTTTGCCTTTTTATCACAAATAGCACATCTAGTAGGAAAATTGCATAGTTGATTGCATCTGCCTTTTGTTTAAGATTTTTCCTCCCAGCTTACCGCGTAGCCCATCAACGTATGGAGAAAGAAGACAGCTAGTTTCGCCGAAGAAAAGCAGACCTGCTAATGACTTCAACCGGCCGAACCAAATTAACTCAGTTAGGGAAAAATTGCCCGTACCCTGCATCTCTCAAAGGTCTTTAGACCCAGATCATCCCGATTTTGTTCACTTCAGGCAAAGCAGAGTTGAGGAATGTTAAGCTAATTTGCAAATCAGACTCAAGGCAACTCCAACCCTCCTGAACACAGCCATCAGCTTGAAAGTAAATGAGGGGCTTCTCGAAAGACGCGCCCCCAACACTGTGCCCTTCTGGGGAGGAGAACTTCATACCCGTTTGGGTCCTTGTCAGTTAGAATTGCCCACCCAGGAAGCAGAAAGTTAGCCACCGAGGCCGCTAGGGCGGTGACAGGAAGTAACGTCTGGTGAGCAGCAGGTTATAGAGGAACACAACCCAGAGGAGAGACTGAGACGGCAAAACGCTCTGCTTGTGATGAAAGTTCTCATTTTCGCAGGGGTGAGACTTTCCAGTCAACCACGGGCGAGAATGGTGTTGTCTATGACAACCCTCTCCCATCACAGAAAAGCTAAATCCATCATTTAACTCCATCATTATAAGAAGTAAGCGGTTTGTGCTTCTACAGTATGATTTGAAAAGCAAAACTCGAGGGGAGCCTGGGTGGCTCAGTCGTTTGAGCATCAGACTCTTTGATTCGGCTCGGGTCGTGATCCCAGGGTTGTGGGATCGAGCCCCACGTCAGGCTCTGCACTGAGTGAACATGGAGCCCGCTTGGGATCCTGCCCTTCCCCTGCTCATGCGTGTGCTCTCTCTCTGTCAGTAAAATAAAATAAGATAAGTAAAATAAAATAAAATAAAATAAAATAAAATACCCCCCACACACACACACACAAAACACATAAAAGCCAGTCAGAGTAACAAAAAGCTAAGCAGATGGTCTTTCAAACTCAAGGCAAGTCACATAACTGTTACATTTTAGTTGACCAGCCGTCCCAGGTTGGCAGGGACAGAGTTAGGGACTGACTCGGCTCCTGGGACTCAAGAACTTTCAGTTTTAAAGCTGGGATAGATCGAGGCAAAGCAAAGTGAGTGATCACCCTACTTACCTCCCTGCTTACCTACTTACTCTTCTCTGATCCAGGCACACGGACGTGGTCCCTGAGGTGATGCAGCGTTCTGCTTCCAGAACGTGGTTGCCGTGTGAGAACGTGATACATAGAGGAGTACTTTTCTGTCCTCACAGATGCCTCCGGGCAGGTGAAGGTGGGCGGGAAGAAGTGTCCCCAAGGGAGCTGGGACTCTCAGGTGAGAAAGTGACAGTGGGACCCTCCATCACCAGGGAAAAGCCAAGTTCCCCTGTTTTCCACTCCTCCCAGGAATGTCTTGAAATCCCTACTCATCCCCTTATTTTAATCGATGATAAATCATGGTGGGCTTAAGGAGGACCCTTTGTCAGGCACTTTGAGAAACAGGTAAGTGAAGAATCTGACCAACCTCCTGCAGGCTGACCCTCCATCAGGAGTTGTCTGCCCAGTGACTATCTGGTCTCCCAGATTCTTTGCAATGAGAAAACTATAATCACAGCTTCTAGGGAAGACACAACTTTATTTGCGGAGGCTGTCTTTCACCATGACTCTACTTACTGGTCTCTGTAAGGATTCTCCTATGGTCTCAAGAGAATGCACGATGTGAGGACCATATTGGATCCTTTCTTTCCTAAAAGTCCCCCAACAGCATCACCAAAAAGAGCAGAGCTCCCACGAATCCGTAAAGCCCACTGCATCATGTTGCTGAATAATATATACACCAACATTTATTTACATGTTGCTTTTAAATGTTTTCTAGATATTTAGCATGATGGAAATCATCATGCATGGGCTTAGGAGCTGGAGTCCTGTCTTCCATTCCATCCCAGTCCTTCAGAAAAGCCTAAAAAAAGAGAAACTAAGTGAACAAAGCATGTATTCAAGGGACGTTACTCCTGGGCATTGCCTTTGCCTTTGGATCAGTCCATTTGGACAAAAATGTAGCACCTTCTACTTCTTTTTTTTTTTTTTTTAATATCGTGCAGATATGAAGAGGGCCCGGGTGGCTCAGCTGGTTAAGTGTCTGACTTCGGCTCAGGTCATGATCTCACGGTCTGTGGGTTTGAGCCCTGCATCAGGCTCTCTGCTGTCAGCACGGAGCCTGGAGCCTGCTTCGGATTCTGTGTCTCCCTCTCTCTCGGCCCCTCCCCCACTCGCTTTCTCCCCCACCCTCTCTGTCTCTCTCTCTCTCTCTCTCAAAAACATATAAACATTAAAAAAACTTTTTAATATCATGCAGATATGAGAAGTTGCAAAAATGTGAGGACCTTGGTTTATCTGCTTTAATCTTCCTTGTCGAGATAAAACAGCTGCAAACATCTTATTAAATGGATGATGCCAGAGGCAGAAATAATGGGAGAGTCAGTATTGCCGTGTTCAGAAAATGCTCAGGGGTCTGTTAAGTTAAAGTCTATAGCGAACTCATTAGGGAAACATGGAAAGATTGACCTTTTCTGACACCAAACAAACTGGAATCCAACCTTGAACTTTAGGAACATTCCGCTAATAATTGAAATGCTATTTTGACGGTACTTAACAAATTAGCACATGTTCAAAGCTCTGTGATCCGAACATTTCCCAAACTGGCTTTGGTTACAGAAATGTTTAGGGAAACAAGAAACGAGCTCGATTTCCTGGGTAAAGATATCGCATCCCATGACGTGTCCTGGGATACCACGACGCGTCGCGTGGACCAGAGGGTGACCGCACGGCCGAGTCCCGCCTGGGAAGGGGGTGGATAGGAGACAGGGCTCCTAAGAACACCTTCCATTGACCAGGAATTGTCAGCACAGCTCCACAGGACTGGAAAGCAGCCACCGACTCCTCAAACAGGCCTTCATTCTGGCCCTCTGGCACGTGTGCTCTCGGTTCTCGATTACAAACGAGCAGCTGTGACCACCCTCCCCCTTGCTGGGCGCCCCCCCAAGCAGCCCCTCTCCTGAGCGGCGCCCCTGAGGTCACTGAAGCACATTATCTCCCCATGTGACTCGCTCCCCTCTCCCCGCAACTATTTCCTACACGGACGCAGCGTTTGTAGAAAAGGCTTTCCTCAGCTTTCATCCAATCTAGGCTGCGGGCCTATTTGGCAACATTAATTCTCTCCCTCAGCAACGGCCACATCAATTCAGTGCTTTATAAACTATTTCAGGGATCCGATTTATCAGGCCTGACAGTGTGCACGCCGAAATACACAGCCCTGCCTCAGCCTAGCGCTCTCCGTGGCTCCTATTATGATTATTTAATTCAAGGGCCTAAAATTCTCTGACATTATTAATAGTAAGATGAATCACTGGAAAACTCCAGAATCTGTGACCAACGAGGCTGAAATAATCCATTTTGGTGGAAATGTCTATGCGGGATTGCATCCCCGGACGGCGGGCCTCTCTCATTAGCAGCGGCGCGTACAACCGTGCTGGAGTGCCAAAGCATGGAGTCCCTCAAGACGGAGATAATTTGATGGCAATTCTCTTCCAGGCAGTTCACACCAGAACTCAGAGGGAGGAGGGCGGGGGCCGTGGGGAGAGGGGCCGGCGTCAGCCACGGGATTCTTCTACTTTGCCTGTCACTCGACTTGCCGTGTACCAATTTAAGCCATTTTGTACTCGATTAACTTTAACTTGTGTGGCTTTGAACCCGGGAAGGCGCTGGACCTGGAACTCGGCTGGTTAATTATGAGAGCTGTGTGACTTAGCCGCTCCGCGAGCATTGCGGGGCGGACTTCTGCCTTCAGCCTTCATTCCTGCCATACTCCTCCCCTTCTGGTTGACAGGAGAGACGCCTGCACGCCTACGTGGACATCTTTGGTTTGGAAAGAAACAATTCAGAAACGACTACGAATACACTGGTTTGTCCTTTATTCTAGAATCCGGGGGACACCGCGAATAGCACAAGTGAATCATCTCAGGGACAAGGTTAATGGTCTTGAGCGAAGCTATGGAGTGAATATAACGGTAGAAGGATCCCTCCAATAAGGATGTGTTTCTTCTTTAAGCCTAGCAGGATAATCTTCCTAAAAGAAAAGTCTTTTGAAGTGATTTTTTAAATATTATAATTTTATAGTTGACCCAAGCACTATCAAGTAGGATTAAAATTAAATCTTCCCATCTTAAATATTTGACGGGAAAGACAGTGCTTGACTTTTCCCAGCAAATGCTCCCAGAAATACCACAAGGGTTATTTCCTATAAATAACTTCACTAACTGTTCAAATGTAAGCCCGTGCCCTTCATTTCTATTCTCCGGAGCAAAGAAAGAAAATGTGGGCAGTGTGCTGTACTTGCCAGACTCCATTCATTTTCCCCCCGGCAAACCCTCTGCGTCCCAGGCTGTGTACAAGGCAGTGAGAATAGGTCAGACTAGTCACCGTCACTCCCAACATTTAGTGGCAACAGGTGCCTTTTGCCATAAGCTGGGCACACTGCCTTTGCGGAGTATATCATTCGATGATAGAGTCAAGAGAACCAGTCTGATCTCCCCCAGATGGGATACTCCCAACACTCCCACTGCTGTCTCCAAGATCTTACTCCTCAAGTCTTGAAGTGTTCCAGGTGTCCGTCTCTGTGTCTTCGATGTTCCTCTTAGGGTTTATGGGGTGAAGCCAAGAAAAAATAGCATGGAATTGTTCAAAAATAAACTTCTGTTTACCTACAAACACCCGACTTCTTGTCCTCCAATATGAACCAAATTCCATACTACCAATAGAAGGTTTATTTGGGAAGCGCATCAGGGCAATGGAGAGAAGGAGAAAACGAACCGGTTCATGTGTTTATATGTATAGTCTCGGTTCCATCTCCCTGCCAAAATGTGTCCTTACTAGCTGTCTCATTTGATGGCAAATACCCTTCATCCTGCTGACTGAGGAGGAACCACGGATTGCTTCAGAAAGGATTGACCACACTGACTTCCAGCTCCTGGCCCAGCGTGCAAGAAGTTTAGAAGTCCTCCCTGCCTCCAGCAACAAGATAAAAAAGAAAATAAGATGCTGAACAAACCGAAAATCACAAGTCTTCGTAGTCTCACCAAAGAACCGAGGTCCCAGAGCAAACCACTGCCCCCAGCACTGGAGAGACAGACAGGGGGCTACAGAGAATCACAACTTACCAGAGTGCAAATTCACAGGCAGAAACCGCAAGAGCCAGTACTCGGTTCCTTGTACCCAGTGCCTCATGTGTGGCTTGCAGCGGGAAGTCACAGGATGCACCAAAAGACAAAGCACACAAGCAAACGTCAGAACCACACTCGGCTCTGGCAGGGATGTTGGGATCCTCAGAGCGCGGAATCTAAAACAACTGTGACTAATATGCCGAGGGCTGTCACACAACAGGCGGACACCATGGAACAACAGACGGGGAAGGTAAGCAGAGAGATGGAAATGCTCAGAAGGAATCAAAAGGAAACGCTAAAAAAATAAAAGAATAAAAACATAAAAACAAGAGGACGGAAATGGAGAAGGTCTATGGGCTTATCAAGAGACCGGACACAGCGAAGAAAAGAACTGATCACACCAAATCCCGCGGACACGTGTTCCTCGGCTTTGTTCAGCGGGTCTGAGGTTAATCCTAGCGACTTCCCCCTCTGGACTGCGCCGTCATGCACCGAAGATGAGCTCATCACCAGCACTCTCCACGTTACCATGTAGACCGCGCTCTCAAGCTGAGGGGGAGGCTCCCGGAAGTGGACTGTTGTCATGGATCTCTCCCGTGTGTCGCCAGGAGACAGCAGCGATGCCTGCCTTCCTGAGCTTGATAATTAAGCTCAGAAATGCCTTAACTCTTTCTGGAGATCCAGGAGCACTTTGTGTTTCTGTTCTTTCTTTTCTTTTCTTTTCTTTTCTTTTCTTTTCTTTCTCTCTTTCTCTTTCTTTCTTTCCTTACTCTTTCTTTCTTTCTTTCTTTCTTTCCTTCTTCTTTTCTTTCTCCCTCTCTTTTTCTTTCTGTCTTTCTTTCCTTCCTTCTTTCTTTCTTTTCTTTCTTTTCTCCCTTTCTTTCTCTCTTTCTCTCTTTCTTTTTTCTTTCTTTCTTCCTTTCTTCTGTCTTGTCGCTCAATTCAATGCACATGCACATCAGTATCAGGAATATTTCAATCAATCTAGTAAAATTTTTAAGTTCTATTTCAATTATCACTGATTCAAAGACATACTTGTGTAAATAGCAATGATGAATTGGTTAAGAACGAAGCGCTTTCCCCTAAACAAGTTTCCACTTTTTATCTAATGGGGGAAAAAAATGATTGATTTGTTGAGGACAATATGCCTTGCAGGATTTCATCACTGAATTGTACAGAATGTACCCAAATGTTAATCACTGACATGAAATATCGGCTATTGTCTCAAAAGCTGTTTGTTAGAAAATCTGTAGTGACGATCTCCAATAAAGTGAAGCATTCTTAGATTGAGATGATTTGCTCTCAGTGTCAGGGAACTGCCACCCAATGTGAGAAGAGATATGTATATATATAGTTTCGCTTCTACACTCCCCCATCCCATGCAAAACTCACAGTTTTTCCAAAAGCAAATTCAGATATCTAAATAAGAGGCTTACAGGGCACCTGGGTGGCCCAGGGGGTTGAGCCTCCAACTCTTGATTTTGGCTCAGGTCATGATCCTAGGGTCACGGGATTGAGCCCTGCATCGGGCTCTGTGCTGAGTGTGGAGCCTTCTTGGGAGTCTCTCTCGCTCTCGCTCTCGCTCTCTCTCTCAAATAAAATTTAAAAAAAAAAGAAAGAAACTTACAAGCTGTGTTAATAGACTATGGTTAGCAGCACCAGGGCTCTATGCATACTTTATCTTGATTTCCCTACAGCATTTTAGCTGGTGTTGTCCACCCCACAGTTGGGCAGATGACACAAACCCTTGGCCCTGAGAATAACCAGGTCGAGCATGAATTAAAATATGCATTTTGGTTAGATCTTCATCAGTCAATGTTCTCCAGAGAAAACAGAACCCATAGGGTATATAGAGAGGTCTCTAGAAAGAGGTTTATCTTAAGGGTTAGGCTTATGTGATTATGGAAGCTGAGAAGTCCCATGATCTCGTATCTGCAAGTTGGACACCTAGGGAAGCTGGCAGTGACATCCCGGTCCCAAGCCAAAGCCCAAGAACGCGGAGCTCTGGCGTTGGAGGGGAGGAGACGGATGTCCCAGCTCAAGCAGAGAAAGGAAAGTGCCCTTCCTCTACCTTGCTGTTCTATTCAGGCGCTGGGTGGATGGGACAAAGTCAGCAGCATCGATGAGGCACATCTTCCGTACTCTGTCTACTGGTTCAGATGCTGACCTCTTCCAGAGACACCCCCACAGACACACCCAGAAGCCACCTTTTACCAGCCCTCTGGGCATCATTAGCCCAGCCAAGCTGACACATAAATGTAGCCCTGACAGATCCTGGAAGGAGGGAGTACCACCAGAGTCTGCAAGAAAGCACTGGGTGGAGTCAAAAGAACCATCAGACGGGTCCCAGTTGTCACAGCCACACACTGCCTCTTACGGCCCACCCAGTGGGCAATCTAAACCAGCATGCTTCCTTTCCTTCACCTGCACTGGCCCCTCACTCCATTTTATGTGTCTTGTCTTTCAGGGCCAGGCTGCCAAATCTCCCCACGTCTTCACCCTTTCAGGGGCCTTGCCCTTTGCCATGTGAGTCTGTGGCACCTCCCCCTCATCGGGTCAGGGCATCATATACGTCTGTTGATGTGCCCTGGCACTGCCTGTATGTTGTGAATAATAGCAATTTATGATACCACACTTTCTATTTCATGGAGGAAAGCTTTATTAATTATAAAGGGAAGGGAATATATGGAATTAAACAATTAGAGTAAACATAAAGACGAAGAGAGGTACAGAGAAGGACAAAGAAGGGTTCACACATCAAATCGGGCGCTCACAACATCCAGCCTCCTGGCTGGGGAAGCCCCACGGTAAACAGCCTGGCTGGAGTCCCCATTGAGGGTCCTGGGCAGAGTGTCCCCCCCTTGTGTGAGGCTTCCAACTAGCTATTCCCCCCAGGGCAATATATACACCGCCCGTGGTGATCTACGGGTAGTCATTAAGTTTGCCTAAGTGCGGTCCTTAGCGAGCTGAGTTTTCTTCTCTGTTTCTCTAATCGTATCTCACAGTCTTAGGAATCTGGGCACCTGCCCTTATCTCCTCCCGCCCTGATCCAGCCTGATCTGACTCAAGGAGGTGAGGCAAGTTAATCCCTCCTGGTGTCAGGAACAGAAGGGCCAATTCTGATCCCGAGACCAGACACGGAGCACAAGCCAACGAAGCCCCCATGAGAGTGTGTGTGCGGCTCTGGGCAGAAATGCATGACAACTCACACAAACACATTCTATACAGAGCAGTGTAGTAGGATATTCGTCGATGTGATGCAAACAGAGACCCAATAAAGGCCTGTGCATTTCCACTTCTGCTCTCACATTGCTGTCTGAACAAGCCCGGCCCAGCCTGCTGGACAATGAGGCCTGAGTGGTCTCCACTGCCCTTTTAATATTCAACCTACTGTCACAAGGGTGAGGGGGCCCCACTGAGACCAAAAGAATCTCACAGAATCTCACAAACGCATGAGCTAAATCAAGTCCTCTCCTTTTAAAACACTAAGTTTGGCTTGTCATGTAACATTACTGTGGCAATGAGGACCTGAGATTCTTGGTTTGGCTCTCTGACTCCATCTTTGTTCAGACTTTGCCCAGTATGATATTCTCTCTGGTGCCTTTGCTGTGCGTATCTGCCATATATACGCACTTTGTAACAAACAGCCCCCAAATCTCAGTGGCTCAAAATAGCAAACACTTGTTTCCTACCCACATAATTGAGATCTGCCCGTTGCCCGGGCCTCTGTCCCAGGCTACCGATCTATTGCAGTGTGGCTTACCCCCATGCCTTCCCATTCTAGGACCCCTAGTGAGGGAGTAGCCCCTCTCCAGGAGACGACGTCCTCTTGAGAGAGGACAGGAGCAAAAGAGGCCGAGCTGGACCTCAAAATAACATTTAAGGTTCCTGCTCATCTAGGCACATCTGCTCACATTCCGCTGATCCAAGCAAGTCACATAACCAAGCCCACAATGGCGGCGGGTAAGGAAGGATACTCCTTCTAAAGGGAGTCATGGCAAGGATAGAGAAGGATAATCCTATTAAGAGGAGGGAATAAGGAATTGTGAATAATACTAAAGTCTATCAGAATGTGATTTAATGGAGTCTGACAATTCACATCCCGCAGGCAGGAAGACGTGTCTGGTAAGCTTCCTCTGAGAAGCTGAAGGCAGTGGTGTGATTGTCCAACTTATGTTGAAAATTGCCAATGGATCATGAATCGTTACAGAGATAATGGGGGAAATTTGATCAATGCACCTGTCAGCCTCTCCATCACCCAAGACCCATGGAAAACACCTGCCCAGGAAGCGGGCAGTTCACAGACAAGTGGAAACCCACCTTCTTCTCATAGAATGTGAATAGCCATGACTAACATGTATCTGACGACTGTATGTAATTCTCTTAGAAAAGGAGCATGACTTAGAAACTTACACTCGAGAGAGCATAGAAACTCTTTTTCTTTTTCTGCTTTTAAACAAAAGGGAAAAAAAGGTGAGGTAGAATTACCCAGCAGTTGCAACCCCAAATCTGGTTGTCTATAGACCTTTCCTCTTAGTTCGTTGTGCCCAAGCCTCCTCCACACCCCCTCTCTTCCAGATCCCTGCTGAGAAGTTAGGCAATTATTTAATGTTCTCTTCAGCTCCTCTGAATTCTTTGCTTCCTTACTGCAGGCAGGAACCATGGGTGTGGGCTCACAGAGACTTCCCGTCACAGCCCACATCTGGAGACGAGAATCTCTATCCACCTCTGGCTTGGCTACCAGCTAGTCAAAGTGTTTCATTCTCCAAAGTCTTAGAAACACAGCTCTTTTTGCCTATAAGTCAAGGAAACTGGGAGATGCTGGCTCTGACAAGCTTGTACGTGACCAACAGTGACCACCCAAGGGCCAACGTCCCCCTCCCACCCCTGGGTCCCAGTGACTTCAGCACTGTCATGGGGAGATCAGACGCTTACCACAAGACCATTTCCAAGAAGACCACTCATACTGAGAACTTTTCCTCTCTTCTGAGGAAACAGGGGGAATTGAACCACACGGCGACAAACTATATTCTCCCATAATCTTCCGTTCCTCAGAATTTATCATGATGTCTGTGATAATTTGGCTTTTTTATATGTCAAAGTTTGAAAAAATACTGAATTATGTTCAAAATCAAAGAAGTCATTTTATATATCACTGATAGTCATACTGCTATCTTCAAATTATAAATTTAAAAAATATCTATTTAGAAAATACAAATATGTGTGTGTGGGGGGGTGGGTATATGGACCAAAATTCCTTTATTTATATACTCATGTAACAACCAGATTCTAGTTACTACTCCTTCATGGGTTTAGGATTAAATCTTAACTAATGATATGAATTGTTGAAGATTCATCAGAAAATTAGAGGTATGGGGCACCTGGGTGGCTCAGTCGGTTAAGCATCTGACTTCAGCTCAGGTCATGATCTCACAGTTCATGGGTTCAAGCCCCGCGTCGGGCTCTGTGCTGACAGCTTGGAGCCTGGAGCCTGCTTCGGATTCTGTGTCTCCCTCTCTCTCTCTCTGCCGCTCCCCCACTCTCACTCTGCTTGTCTCTCTCACAACTAAATAATAAACATTAAAAAAATAAATAAATTAGACGTATGCTTAAAACAATATATTTAAGATTCCCAACAGCATAAAAATTTACAAATAATTTGTATATAATGTCTTTTTAACAATTGCAGTAATAGCTGTGCATTCAAAGCTAGAAAAAATAAAATGCATCCCAAAACAGGAAGTCACTTTCAATCCTCTCTAAACTCGTCTGCGATCTCAAGTAGTTAAAACGGTTGCCATATCTCAAATTATTATTGTATTATACACACACACAACTCGATATACTTAGCAAACATGCGGATGTATGGTGAGCGATTAACATTAGCACCATCTCATTCAAAAGGCATGAGACAGAAAGCATTTCCAAATTGCTTTTTAAGTTGTTTCTAAATTGCTCAGGAATAGATTTTCCCTCAAACACAAACCTGGAACAATCACTGAAAAATGCAAAAACATATATTATGCCTTTTAAATTTGTAGTATTAGATCTTAACTTCCAAGTAAACATTTATCACATACACTTCTTTACATTTGAAACTTTTTATCTGAAAATACCCACATACTGGAGTGCCTGGGTGGCTCAGTCAGTTGAGCGTCCGACTTGGGCTCGGGTCACGATCTCGCGGTCCGTGAGTTCGAGCCCCGCGTTGGGCTCCGTGCTGACAGCTCAGAGCCTGGAGCCTGCTTCGGATTCTGTGTCTCCCTCTCTCTCTCTGCCCCTCCCCTTCTCACGCTCTGTCTTTCTGTCTGAAAACTAAATAAACATTAAAAAAATTTAAGAAAATACACACATATTATTAATAAAATAAACTTAATACCTAAAACAATATATTCTGTCTTTTTTTTTTTCATGTGTATGTGTACACTCCAATTTCCTCTCCTATTTTATGATCAACGTTTTGTCATCCAGATCCCGGTTTTACACGTGCTGCTCTGCAGATTCCCTCCTACTCTGGTGCCATCTTGGTCATTTTGCTTCATATCAGCAGCACCCCCAGGGTAGAGCCAGAAGGTCCAATTCAAATCAAGCAATTTGCTGCCCATCAGCTGCTCTGATGAAGGATCTGTTAGAAAGGGAGGTTATAACTAGGGTGTAGATGACATGTAAATCCTGCCCGTAAACCCACGCCTTGTCTGAACCTCCGAGCACGAGAAAGCAAGCGTCGTCTCTAATAAATCTACACCTTGTACTTCATTACTTTGGAATTTGTGGTACGTCAACACCGCTCCACTAAAACTTAGTTTCACATGATTAACAAAAGAGGTTTGCCACACAAAAGAAGAATATAAACAATTACAAGAGGTCTTTTACAAACTAATTAATTTTTAAAGTTCAAGGGGACGCCTGGGTGGCTCAGTCGGTTAAGCGTCCAACGTCGGCTCAGGTCATGATCTCGCAGTTCGTGGGGTCGAGCCCCGGGTCAGGTTCTGTGCTGATGGCCAGGAGCCTGGAGCCTGCTCCAAATTCTGTGTCTCCCTCTCTCTCTCTGCCCCTCCCCAACTCGTGCTCTGTCTCTCTTTTTCTCAAGAATAAATAAATACTAAAAAGAAATAATAATAATAATAATAAATAAATAAAAGTTCAAGAAATGGTGTATTGATAGATAGACGTACCCACAACACGATAAGCTAATTAACACACTTTTCCATTACAGGGAGCATACAGAGATTTATACCAGTTACGTATAAATCCACCAACCCCTCCCTTGAAATTCCGACATCCAGAGTTTGAAAGCCAATGTGTTTTCTTGACTCATTTGGTGGCTGCATCTGGCTTAACCTAAACCAAGTTAATGATAAAACCTGACCTGACATGAGACTAATTAGTCTTCATCTCTTCAGTTGTGTGAATATCCATAGTTTTCGTGGAGTACATCTCGAGGTACACCTGATTTTGGTTATTTGTGGTAGTTATGCTCTAAGAAATCAGTGAATGAGGGACCCTGGGCAAACACAAGGTCAGGGTCCCGAGAGCCTCTGGTCACATTTCTGTCAACCAATCAATACATGACCTGTTGTCTGTGTGTTTCTAAGGGCACCATACAGAATACACATTATCAAGTCAGTAACGTTGAGCCCACAGCCAGCAGAGCTGTAAGCCATGCCTGAGAGATGCTTACCCAGCGTGTTTTCTCTGTGAGGCACGTCACAGCCTTCCTGCCCCTGGGAACACCAACAGCACCTCCCCACTATGTCTTGGGCGCCATTTTAAATAACAAAGTTGCCAGCGGAAAACACAGGAATGCGAAAACATGGCACGAAAATACCGTGGAAAAGACCCTCGCTTGCAGGGGGAGGCTGGATTAGGAGGCAAAGGATGACCTTGGCTGTCTCATCCGGGAGCCTGACGTTAATCGGCCCAAGTGTCCTGCTATTCTGCCCACGTCCGACGGAGAAAGCACTGCAAGTATTAATTTTAGGGTTACAAACAAATGTTAGCGAGCAGGCAAACTTGCAAATATGGAACCCGCAAATGATGAGGATGTTGTGAGCTGGACGTCCGTCTCCTCCTTCAAATTCCTATCCTGCAAACTTACCCCCACTATGATGGTGCTTGGAGGTGGGTCTTCGGGATTAGGATTAGCTGAGGTCATGAGGGTAGGGCCCCGTGATGGGATTAGCACCCTGTGAGACTCCACGGCAGCACCAGCTTCCCCCTGCTGCTGTCTGTCTGCCTCATGAGGACACGAGAAGACAACAGTCTGCGACCTGGAAGAAGGTCTTCGCGGGAGCTCAAGCCCGCGGCCACCCTTGTCTCCGACTTGAGCCTCCAGAACTGTGACACCAAACATCGGTTGTTTAAGCCGCCCGGCCTGCGGTACTTGTTACAGCCGCCAAACTAAGGCACAGGATCAACCGCACTGACCCCGTGGGCGCTGCCCCACAAACTCGCATCGTCACCCCCACAACCAGGCAGCACTTTGCCTTGCGAGCGTCTGAACACTTCCTAATTCTGCAGCGTACTCGGCTGCAAGGATCTCCAACAAGGGGTCGTGGCCCTTTCTCCCCATCACGGATGGTGCTGTCGGAGCTGCCGGACGGCACAAATGCCGTGCCTTTCGTAACCTCACTGAGAACCCCCACCACTTGCCTAAATCGACAGGATCGCACTGTGCGGCATCTCGGTTGATTTTTACAGAACAGACGGAACTCCAGTAAAGCACGCTACTCAGCACCAGAGACGATCCGGGGGTGAAAGATGTCTGGGTGAGGATCAGGAGACGCGGATCAGAGTCTGGCCCCGCCGATGACGACCCTGGGCATTTTTAGGCAACTTGCTTTTTCTCTCGGAACTCATTGTCACTCCCTAGAAAAGTAAGGAGTACGTAAGAATACATATATATATATATGGACTCATATTCTTAGCTCTTTAACTCTGTGGCAAAAGAGAGTTTCTGGACAAAAACGTTGAGTTTCTGGACTCTGGAATTTAGATGGGTACAGGGAGGACGAGATGCCGCGCAGATGGAACTAGAACCCACAAAAAAGCACTGTCCGTTCTGCAAATAAACCACTGGGGTCACTTCTGGAAGTCAGAGAATTGGAACTCTCTAGATTAGTAGCGTTGGCTAGCATACTTCAAAGGGCTCATGAGTAACTTTCTTTTAGTGTGTTAGTACTAAATACACACACACACACACACACACACACATTACAGAGAGAGAGGCTCCCTAGCACTGATGCCAAGAGGTTTGAAGCTTTTTTAGAATTCCTCGTGTCTTTAGAAATACAACAGAGGCTTGAAAACACAGTTTCCTCGAGTCAATATTAATTCACGTACATCTTCAGCTGCTATCTGCCATTCCAGATGAACTTGCGAGTGAAACACAGTTAATGAGAGATTCGTGTTCAATTATGCTATTTTTTCCTCCCCCACTTGCCGGGCAGCTGTCTCCTGCTATTGTCAACAAGGCACGCCATGGTACCAACGGAGGCACCTCTTTCGCAACACGGTATAAATGATCCGCCCCTGCCGATGGGGTTGCGTTGTGAGCAAGCATCGTGTAAGACTCTAGAACATTTCAGAAACCCGTGTCCCCAACTGCCTTAGGAGGGCACACCCTGACTTAATCCCAGCCGCAAGCACAGCACCAGGGAAAACGTCAGGAGGCATGAAATGAGTCTGGAAAGCAGAGGCTGTGGATTTTCCAGGGAGACCTGAGGCGCCGTCCTGAGGGCGGGCAGTGGGAGCATCCGCCCGCTGTGGGCAGAGAGCAGGTGAATCATCCATGGAGATCTCCAAGTCAACAATAAAACGGAACACAAATTGGAATGTTGCATGTTGCCGCCCCGACTTGGCAACACTGGACAATGTCAGTAATTAAATTCTCCTCCGCGGGAACAAAAACCTGTCGGTGGCTGAGGTTCTAAACAACAACCGTGCTTGATGTTGAGTTTTGGTAACACGCAGGTAAGCTTCAACTCGGCGCATTTTATCACCAATCCTTGGGTGGGTGCTGCGTCTCTACGACGGTGAATTCAGCCCCGTGTGGACTCAGTTTCGACGCTGAATCCCGGGGTAAGTCCCTGGGGCTCAGAACGTTCCAGCTCGCTCTGAGCACAGATCCTGGCTCCCACCCACGGTCCCACACATTCTTGAGTGGAGAGAGGAGATTCGGATAAAGGCTGATAGCACAAGGACTGCAAAGAGGAAGGAGAGAAAGAGGGTTAACTTAGGTCAGGCGTTCTGTGAGAACACTTACATTTCAACCGAAAACAATGCAAATTTCATTTCAGGTGTGGACTATTTCCCTAAGGAAGAAAAATGTTTAAAATGGAAATTAATCAGTTATTTCCATTTTAAAACAATTAATTCAATTACTATTTCATTTAAATTATTAACTACTCCATTTAGAACAAAAAGGGCCAGGGATATCAAATCTCAATTCAGTGGTATGGTTTAGTTACCTAGATTTTGTCTTTAGCAAGGCTTTGCTTGTATTAAAAAGAACTTATAGGCTCCTGGACAATAATATTTATTTAAAATATTGTTATATCAGGAGGCCATCAAAACATTAACAGTTATTGGTGGCTCAGTAAGTTGAGCGTCTGGCTTTTGATTTCGGCTCAGGTCACGATCTCATAGTTTGTGAGATCAAGCCCTTGTGTCGGGCTCTGGGATGACAGTGCGGAGCCTGCTTGGGATTCCCTCTCCCGCTCTCTCTGCCCACCCCCCTCTCTCCAAATAAATGTAGAAACATTGTAAATAAATAAATAAATAAATGGATGGAGGCCTCATAAGTGTCTTCCAATCCTCTAAAAAATAAAAAAGTTATTGTTAGATTTTTAAAAAAAATTTTTGTGCTGTGGTATTTTTCTTCTTTATTTTTATTAACATTACTTTATATATATAATATATATAATTTTATATAACATAAAATATTTTTATATAATATGTAATATATTAAATAATATATAATATATATTAATATGTATTTAAAATATACATATATATTGTATATGGCTCCATAAAAGAAAATGTTCCCTCTCTGTGATCTTTTCTGTTCACTACTATTATTTTATATTTCACCTCCTGATGGCTACAGAAGATAAGTTTATCATGTGGGGAGTGAGATGCCTTGGTCAGCAGGTATCAGTCTGCTGGAGAAAATGGTCAAGTGACTTCCAGGAATGCCTCTTAGTTTGAGCTCGAATCTTACTGTGTTGGTGGGGATTATTAAAACACGAGGAACACCAACACCGCTGTATCTCCAATCTTCGAACATCCCAAACTACCACAGCAGAAACGGCAGACACGCCCTTTCGTGTGCCCGGGGCCACCGTGTACAGCTCCCTCCAGACCTCACCAAAGTGCTCCCTTTAAACGCACGGCTGGGTCCGCTCGGAAGTCTTCAAGGGGCGTGCTTCTTTCGTGGGCTGAGAATGGAGAGTGTGTGAGGTCGTTGATTTTAGGAATCAGAGGTCCAGGCTGCAGCAAGACAAAACCTCTTCCCCACTGCGGAAAACGCCCTTCGTTTTTTGTCTTTACCATGCTGTGATTTTTGTCTTTACCATGAATGCTGGAACTTTCACAGGGAGCAAATCCAGCCTCTGAAACAACGGCACAACCTCACCCACGAGCTGTGTTTATGTCGAATGCTGGAGACGCTTGCCAAGGACAGGACCCTGGAGCCCAGCCAACCCGAACGAATCCAGTGGCCCTGGGTGTGACAAGTTGTGCTGAAGTCAGCCGCTACGTAGACAAATCAGTTGGACACACACAAGCACACAGCACAGGCACGCTCACATACACACAGCACACACGTGCGTGCACACACACTCACACAGTCCTGGGCAGCCTCAGGGACACAAGTAAATCAAAGTAAACCAAACCCTCACCTGACCGCGTCCATGAAGAGAAGCTGCGAGCCCCGTGGGCCAGCGGGTTTAGAGCCTCTGACAGTTTCACCGGATGCTGGAAACCCTGCCTCCAGAGCACAAGCCTATTTAGTTTGTTTCCTTCATTAAAGAAATTTCAAAAACATAAAAGCTACAGAGGAGAAGTAACTAGAATCACATACCTTTCCATCAGAAGGATACTCTTTAATATTCCTCTCAAGTCTTAACCCAAAGCATGAATTTGAGGAGGGGAGTTTTTCCATGGTCATGCTCATGAGCGTCCTGCGTAGGTAATTTTGTTCCATTTTTTACATAATATTACAGCAGAAGCAGTTTTCATGTGCCATGAAATACTTCATGTTTGGCAATTACAGGCACTTGGTATATAGCCGGGGTGTAAATTAATTTAATGGCTTTTTATATGTCATCAAGTTACTATGCATAATTTACTCTAATAAGATCTGATACCTGGTTGGTTGAAAGACGTGCTTTCTTTTTCTTTGACTGTTCTGTGCGTATTTACGCTGATTTCCCTTAAAGCCTAGTTCTGGAATGGAATCACTAAATCGAAGAGAATTGCATAGATACAGATGAGCCGTTCTATATTTTTCTATTTCTCTGTCTCCTTCTTGACACACCTGACGGGAAGCGAACACAGGTTGTAAAGTTTAAGGAGTAAGAAACAGACATAAACCTCGAGTGTGGAGCTCACATAAGAAAAATCCTACGATACTCGGAGGTGGCTGAGACAGTAGATATTAAATGTTCTCACCACACGCGCACGCACACACACACAAAAGGAAGAAAGAAAGGAAATAAAAGAAAGCATAAGTCTCTTTCAAAATACATCCCCCCTCTCTCAAAAATAAAGAACGAAACTTGAAAAAAAATGGCAACTATATGACAAAATCAAGATTATAGCCAATACCCCGGTGGCAATCATTTTGCATTTTATAAATGTATCAGACCAACACGTCTTACACCTGAAACTTACACAATGTCGTGTGTCAATTCTATATCAATAAAGCTGGGGGGAAACACACAAAAGGTCAGCCTCCATCAGATACCCCCTGACACTGCCTGGATTTTTTTTTTCTTATGTTCATTTATTTTTGAGAAGAGAGAGAGAACTCAGTGAGGGGAGGGGCAGAGAGAGGGAGACACAGACTCGGAAGCAGGCTCCAGGCTCCGAGCTGTCAGCACAGAGCCCGACGCGGGCTCACGAACCGAGAGATCAGGACCTGAGCTGAAGCCAGATGCTTAGCTACTGAGCCACCCGGGCGCCCCTGGGCTTTTTCGATCTCTCCCTCCCGGCCAGAATCTGTTCCATTTCTCGCCAACACCAGTGCCCTGTCTCTAGTTATCCTTCCGCACGACACCCTCTGTGGCTGAGACACGGGGCTGAGCCCACACCCCGATGAGCCATCGGCTCAGTGCTACAGACGGGCTGAGCTTCCAACGAAGCCAGGACTAAGCTCGGGGCACTTGGTGGGCACACGACACAATCAGAGGCACGGGATTTGCTCCCACCTGGAAGAAAAGCTCAGGAAATGACTTGGCCAACAGAAATCGACCTGGGGCGCGTGTGCACCCAGCGCTTGGCAAAAGGAAGGCGGCCCATGAGGCACAGCCCTCCTCAGTCCAGTCCAGTCCTTGCCGAGAGTCTGGACCCGCTGCTCTCACCGCAGCTCCCACGCCCACACGCACGGGCACGCGCACAGAATCCCTTCGTCCGGCGCTTCCCGCTCCAAGAACCTCCCATCCTTCTCGGCGCCCTTGGAAGAGCCCTGTTGGCGCCAGACGGCTTTCCCGCGTGGTACTCTGCGCTCTCCCTTCCTCTGGCTTTGCGAGCCTCCGCCATCTGTCTCTTTCACCGGCGAAGTTGATAATATGTTGTGATTTGTTACCTAAACGGTGCCGCTGGTTGGGGCACCGCAGCGAGATCGTAATCTCCAGGCAGCAGAGTCGCTGCCTTGCATTTCTTTTGTGTCTTCCCAGCCCTGAGCCTTCAGCCCAGGGTCGTGAACAATGAGTCACGTCCCCAAAAGACAAATGAGCATGGGCGTGCATTTATTCTGCTGTCAAAGACGCAGTTTTGGTGGGAGGGCTCTATCTCTTTCTCCCTCTTCCCACAGGAAGACAGCGCAAAAGAATAACCGTCTGGGTCCCCTACACTTCCTCCTGCCCGGATTATCCGACCGGCAGACTGGGAAGCAGCCCGGGAAACTCACGTTGGCTCCTCCTCTCTGCCCGGGGACGCCTGCGGCCAGCAGGAAGCACGCATCCGGTCTGCGCCCGCGGGCCGTGATTCTCAGACGCAGAGGCCTTGGTCGGCTCTAGGTCGATGCCAACGGTTTTTATGACTTCGGGGGTAAGTCTTCTTAATTGGGGGGTGAAATACAAACTTTTCCACGTGGTGAACAAGCCGCACACTCCTGCAGCTTTATCTACATAAACATGATACTTTAGGGGCGCCCGGGGGCTTAGCCAGCTAAGCATCCGACTCTTGATTTCGGCCCAGGGTTCGTGAGATGAGCTCCGAGTCGAGCTCCGTGCTGACAGTGCAGAGCCTGCCTGGGCTTCTCTCTCTCTCTCTCCCTGCCTCTCTCTGCCCCTCCCCTGCTCATGCTCCCTCTCTCTCTCATGAATAAATAAAAAATGATATAATGATATTTTTTCCTGTGTCTTCCTGACCTCTTTGTCTGCGTCCCGGTTGATTTTAAATTTGGGTGGAGGAAAGAGGGTGTGGTGGGCTGGACCCCTGCGGCCTTCCTGAGGGGCCCGCACGCCTCTTGCCTGCTCCGCCTTGCAGTCTTGACCCCAGGGCACCCGCGCTCCAAAGGCTTTGCAGCCAGCCCACATCCACACGGACCGCTAGCCCGGCATCCGCACCCCTGCCCCCAAGGAATGGAGTGTGTCTGGGGCTGCTGGAGGCAAGAAGGACGCACACTCTTGGAACATCCTTGGGTGTTTCTTGGAATGCGCAGATCGGGAAGATTCCTCCCCAGCCTGGGGTCCCCCAGCCACCGTGGTTCCCCCCAATCCTGAGAGGAGCACCATCGGGCTAGCTTCCCCCAGCTCTCGGGCCTGCAGCCCCAGTATAATGTCGGGAAGGCCAATCAACGCTCAAGGCGGTAAATGCCCGTATACTGCACAGGGTAATGCGAAGACCAGACCCCAGGCCACGCTCCTGCCTTCCCAGCCTCCCAGCGGGACATTTCGGCCGCAGGGACAACATACAAAGCAGGGCAAGTAAACCGCTGTCTGCAGGAGGGGAAGTCAGTCTATCCTTACACATACCCCCCGAAATCAGTAACTGCTTTCTTACCCTTACTCTAGACAAGAAATCCTGGAAACATCTCCAAGAGTAGGGCTGATGATTTGAAAGAAAGTCGTGCAGGAAATTTAAAACAACGATTACATTTAACATCGGAAATTGGCAGCCGTGGTGTGCATTTAGAGCTCCTTGCATAAGAATGCTCCCTGCATATTTTGTCGAAATAAAGTGCACCCTGGTACGATCAGCCGTTCCAAGGAGGGTGGGCACTGACAGTCTCTCATTTGAAGAAAAAGCTTGCTTTTTCTTTTAGAAACAGGTTTCTAAATGCATAACCTTCTGGCTGGTAAATAATCTACATTTTTTTTACATTTTTTTTTGTATGTCCCTAAAATGGTTTACATAATCCACCTTTTAAAAATATTGTAAATATGCATTAACATGATAAAGTATGATTAGACTATAATGTCAACTCATGTATTTCCATGAAGAATGTTTTCTTCTTTAAGAAAAAAAAAAGCACAAGAAAAACAAAGGAAATTTACATAGTTTTTACTTCCCATTTGTGCATTTTAACTTAATCAACACGTTTATTCTGAGAAATAATCAGCTGATTGACATACTCAAAAACCAATCATTTATGGATATATATATTCTTTAGTATTTTAATTCTTTTTTTTAATGTTTATTTATTTTTGAGAGAGAGAGACAGACAGACCATAAGTGGGAGAGGGGCAGAGAGAGAGAAAGACACAGAATCTGAAGCAGGCTCCAGGCTCTGAGCTGTCAGTACAGAGCCTGACACGGGGCTCGAACTCATGAACTGTGAGATCATGGCCTGAGCTGAAGTCGGACGCTTCACTGACTGAGCCACCCAGGCGCCCCTAGTATTTTAATTCTTAAGTAATGTCCTCAGTTTGGTACCACTGAGCCTCTTATATGAGGGAAACACTCGGGCTTTTGTTAAAGAAGTTCATTCCAAAAGTTTTATGTCATTGGATTTTTTTTTAAATAACCTTTTTAAGTTAGAACCACTTAAGATTTACAGAAATCATACACACGGAGTCCTCGTGTGCCTCGTATAGTCCTCCCCTCAATTAACATCTCTCACTAGTGTCACAGCTTTGTCACAACTAACAAACCAAACTCCATGAGTCATTGTAAAGAAATGTCCATGGGTTACCCAGGTTCTCTTGGTCTGTTCCAGGACTTCCCGCAGGACGCCTCGTCGCACATAATCATCCATGTGTCTGTCAGCTCCTCTCGGCTGTGACAGTTTCCACATTTTCTCCCTCCTGACAACCTCGACGGTTTTGAGGAGTCCTGGTCAGGTGCTTTGTACGATGTCTCTCATTTGGGACTCGTATGATGTTTTCATCAAGAAGAGACGGGGTGATGGATTTTGAGGGGGAGATGACAGAAGCAATCATCGGGTTTTTTATATCATGATTATTGACATCCATATCACTACTCCTGATCTCATTATGAAGCAAGTGATTAATGATATCAAGCATTCCCGAGACACCCAGTAAAATGAGGATAGACGGGCGCGCGGGCAGCTTGGTCATCCGGAGGCTGTCGGTCGCCCCACCGAGGACGGGCTGTCCGAGTTGTGAGTTGTAAGCCACGTGAAGTGGGGTGAGAGCACCCTGAAACCGGGAGTGCAAATCGTTCAGGACGTTTGAGGAGGGAGAGAGTCGAGAAGCAGTGGAGGAGTAAGCAGGGGTTAGTGTTTCACGGCTGTTGCTTAAGGAGCAACACTGAGCATGTTTGGAGATGGACAAAAAGGAGCCCAAAGAAGAGGAGAGAGAGAGAGAGAACAACAGAGACAGAAAGAGACGGAGAAGCAAGGGGTCCCGGAGGAAAAAACAGAGTGGGTCAAGGTCAAAGCCCGGAAGTATTTACCTTGAGCAATAGAAGCCCTCATTCTCCGTCAGTGAGGGTAAGAAGGCAATGTTGACTGTCCCTGTGGACACGCCCACAAATGTCCTCCCGACTGACTCCCCGTCCCCAAATGACCCTGCTTTCAACCAGGGAACCTCTGCCAAGTGTAGTCTCAGCTCTTCCCGAGACCCCCCCTTGTTGGAAATTACTACCTTGACCCAGATCGATTCCCTTGTGTCCTTTGTCTGCCCTGCCCTGTCCTGCTCTGAGATCAGGGTGACCACACGTGCCAGGGTACCTGCGGTCGTCCCCGCAGACACCTGCCAGCCCAGCTTGTGGAGCATCCCAGGTGTGGAGCCCACTGCCTCCTCTCAGCAACCCGCCCTCCCCGTGCCAGCCGAGGGCGACGTGTCCCCCTCTGTGCTGCGTGTTCCGCTGTGCCGCTGGACACACACAGATGCGCAAGACACACGTGTCCTGCACCGTCAGGGGGCTCACGTGCCAGCGGTGCTGTGGAGAGAGGACTCGGGTGCTGTGTGAGGACGCCCCGGAGCTGCGCTTGGTTGCCATGTGGACACGCAGAGAACAGGCTAACGCGGGAGGCTCGCGCCTTAGAGGAGGAGGCTCCCAGAGGGGTCCGGCCACTCGACCCGTCCTGTGTCAGCGGCTGGGCGCTACCGCTGGACTCTGTGATGCCGAGGATGTCCCTCATCTTTCAGGTCCTCCCTGCACCGTGACCTAGGTCCCCCCCATCTCTTTAGGTCCGGGTCACACAGAGGATGGCAAGACAGACGTGCTTCTAAGATGCTGCTTGTATCAAAGGAGCCCTAGCAAGGGGGTCTGTGCGCCCTGCTTACTGCCCGGACGGCCGTGTTGCTCACTGCAGGGTAAGATCCACCCCACCCCCCCCCCAAATGACATCATTGCCAAGCAACTTACATGAATTGGGAGACAGAAGCCTCAGCTTCCTTTGCTTCAAAACTATGAAAAGCCCACATGTTTTACCAAAAGGGAAATGTAAACAAAACGTTGCGAAGTGACAAACAGCCCCACGGAAAGAGGATTTGCTCTCCCGTGGGTTATGAGTCCCCTACCGTCACCCCATGCTCCCCACGTGCTCTGCTTACGTTTAGAAGGTGAGCCAAGAACCATCTTCTGCTTCAAAAAAGATGGCCGTGTGTGCCCTAAATGACATTAAAAATGAGGCATTTACTCCATTCCCGCTCCTTGCTTTTTAATCTAATATCCCATCATTGGTTTGATTATTTTTGCAGGAATAATAGCTACTATTTATTGATCACATACACTGTTGCAGACAAAATATATACATTATCATCAATCTTAAAATGGTGTTATTATCAACATTTTACGGGAAGGCTCACAGAGATTAAATGGGCTGCCCGAGGTTACAGGGACGGTAAGTGATAAAGCTGGGTTTACAGCAGGGGTGCGTCTCCAGAGTAATCGCTTCCCCACAAAATGCAGGTGAGCACAGACCTAGTGAAACAGAAAGTGCTGAACTTAGAGATTATAGTTCTTGCTGACAATTATGGGCCAAACAGATCCGAGGACGAGTCACTTCTTCAAATGCCGGTTGTTTCCAGAAGTAATGAGGATTTTCCAAGGGTGTCGGCTGAATTTACAACTCACAGCTCACCTGCACTCATGACACAAGTGGAAATACATCACCGTCTGTGGGCTATCGACAAAAAAAAGAAAAAAAGAAAAAAAAACACGTGGCATGATATTTATGTGCTAATTTTTAAAAATAAATGATCAGAAATGCTGGGCTTGGGGCATAGAGACAAAATATTGCTGTAAGACAATCAATCTCTTGATTTATCAAGTAAATTGGATTGCATTCCAGCCATCTAGATATTTAAGGTCAATAAGGTGGATCTCATATTGTGTCCTGATCGTTAATAAATTCCAGCTTGTCCTGATAATATGATACTGCTTTGGACTTAATTAGATCCAGCCACCTCCCCCTGTGGTAAAGAATAGAAAGACGAGAATTCTCATGTACCCAAATTATATGGTTTTAT
This sequence comes from Lynx rufus, assembly GCF_022079265.1. Taxonomy (NCBI): domain Eukaryota; kingdom Metazoa; phylum Chordata; class Mammalia; order Carnivora; family Felidae; genus Lynx; species Lynx rufus. The sequence continues at coordinate 2,664,371 of NW_025814889.1, forward strand.
TATTCCAAACTATCAATACCCTGAACAGCCTACTGATTATTTTGCCAAACTTATTGTTAGGGGGAAAAAAAGGGGTTCTAAATAAAAATTCTCAAACCAAAAGATTTAGTTAGCCTTTATAAATTGTCCAGTTTTTAAAAGGATGTATTTTTAAATTTTTTAATGCTTATTTTTGAGAGAGAGAGAGACAGCACAAGCAGGGGAGGGGCAAAGGGAGAGGGAGACACAGAATCCGAAGCAGGCTCCAGGCTCCGAGCTGTCAGCACAGAGCCTGATGCGGGGCTCGAACTCACAAACCGCAAGATCATGACCCGAGCTGAAGTCGATACTTAACCAACTGAGCCACCAAGGCGCCCCTTAAAAGGATATTAGTAGTTGCATAAAAGTGACATATACTCATTGTAAAAATCTGAGTAATATCAAAATTACCAAGAAGGAAACAGAAATCGTCAGAAACACCACCGCCCCTCTACCCTCCCCGCCTTCATAGATAATGACGAACATGATTTTTGCTGGGTGTTCTTTCCAATTAACTCTTCGGGCATATATCCACATGTTAGGGACATGGGCAATACCATGCCTGTGTCTTATAAAGCGCTCCATTTCACACGCGATGTGCTGTGGACGCCCGTCTCTGCCCTGAGGAAAAGGCAGAAAGCTCTCCGGAGAATCCTGCCTTGGGCGGAGGCATTTGCTGTGCTGGACTCAGAATCTCCTTCTGTTCTTGCTTCCCAAGGTCCAGGCCTGCCCTCCAGCCGGGACCCGATCAGACACGGGTACCCTCTGCAGCCTGGCCGAACGCCAGGGTTTACCACCTGTGCGCAGAAAGCAGCTCAGGGGGCCACCCTCCCGGTGCCTGATGGAGAAAACAAGCTTCAGCGTTCTGTGGCTTCATATTTATCAGAACTTGGTTGAGAAAAACAAGACCCTGGGGGGCTCCTTGCGGGATAGAAAGTCCGCCAACCCTTAGAGTCACTGGGGAGTTTGGCCCCAGAGGACATGGTGACGCCCGCCCTGCCGTGGCAGCCGGTGGCTTCGGCTTGGGCGGGAGGAATGTCTGTCTAGTTGGGTCTGCTCAGGGAGATCGGTAACTAGAGTGTAGCTCTTGGCTCCTGGACGTTATAAGGGATCCAACCAAATGTGCCATGACTACCGTTGACCCGTGAGTCTTCCTCTCACTATGGGTCAAGACAAGCCCAGCTCAGATCGGCCCCCCCAGGGACGGGTGCCTCCAGGAGGCCTCGACACAGCGGCTGCAGGTGTGGGCAGGGGCCTCCCTCTCCCCGTCCTCAGGACAGCATCAAAATGGCTACTGCGGTTCTGGAAGTCACCTGCAGACGACACAAAATCCAGGGAAAATGGCTTCTGTCCCTTCCAGGATGTCCGCCTTAGAGCCAAGGGACGTTTTCCCAGAAGCCCGCAGCTGGTCTTCGACCCCCTCAGTCAGGTCTCCTTGTCTAGCGGCTGCTAGGAGCCTGGTGTCACCATTCTTGGCTTACAACAGCAGGAGGCAAGGTCTGACATCCCTGAGTTACAAGCAAGAGGCACGCACTCTGCACAGGAAGAGGGACATGGTGATGGGCAGGTAATTCCCACACTGTGCCACTGATGGGACCCGGCAGGTGTGACCTCATGAAGACAGGCTTCTGGCCGTCTCCTCACTGCAGCAGAACTCTGCCCACTTCTGTTCCTGACATCCATGCCTTGAGCAACCATCTTGCTTCGTGCATTCTGGTAAGCCTCTGCCTCCTTTCTGGTTACTAAATATCACTCCCATGATTATGTGTCATGTACAGGTGCCTATGTGAACGGCTCTAGCGTTCAGTTATATGACAGCTCCACATACACAACTTCGTCTGATCCGAACAACAACCCTGTGAGGTGAATGGGCTGTGTACCACTTTCTAAAGTCCGGTGTGCAGAATAAACTCCCAGAGGGAGTAGATGACGTGACCCACATACTAGCTGGTTTGCTGCCAGCTGTGGATTTGAACCAAGATCTCTGACCACGATTCCAGTGTTTTCCTACGGCCCCTCCTCACGCACACGAGTACACGTCTTTGGGAAACCCTCCCTGCTCCAGGGAGATAGAAATTCCAAAGATATGGAAGTCAGAAATACCAGGAATGTTCCTTAACATAAGACACAAACTTTTAAGCATAGGAACACGAATCAAACATCTGATTTTGTATCTTGGCCAGGATGCACTGAAAGCACACAGTATAAGAAAATTTTGTGAAGGTTTCCACACATGCTTTGCTATGGAGCAAATGCTTGGGTCCCCGCCTAAACTGTTATGTTGAAGCATTAACACACGGACGTGATAGTGTTAGGAAGTAGAGCCTTTGGGAGGTGACGAGGTCATGAGGGTGTAGCCCACATAATGGGATTAGTGCCCTAATAAGAGACATTAGGGAGAGAACTTTCCTTCTTTTCTCCTCTCTCCCTCCACCATGGGAGGCTATAACAAGATGGCGGCCATCTGTGGACCAGGAAGAGGGCTCTCATCAGAACCTGACCGTGTTGGCTTCCTCATCCCAGACTTCAGCGTCTAGAATCATGAGAAATACATTCATGCTCTTTATAAACCACCCAGTCTGTGCTGCTCTGTTATGGCCGCTCAAGCTGACTAAGACACACTTGTAGCAGCTTAAAAATATTAATGTTGGCTGTAACAGGCAAAGTCCTGATGAAGGACATTCTGCCTTCCTGTACCCCCTTCCTCACTCCCCCTTTATATAGCTTATTGGAAAACTGGCTTCCAACTGGGTGCCAATCCTCAACTCAGAATATTCAATGAGGACAACTCCACGGTTTCAAGCATTTCACGATCTCGGAAATCACATTTAACTATCTAACGTATTCTCCTCACACGTACCAGAAAATCAGTAATATCTGAGCAAAGTTTCTCTGAACTCAAAACCATGGGGAAAAATTATAACTTTGGGTAGCTATAACTTTGTTGAATCTTTTATCAGAAAAAAGTGAAATGATGTATGTGACTATTTCAATATATTTTCCTATTGATTCCATTCACAAAGGAAGAGAAAAGGTAGCATTTTTTTTAAAGAAAAAGGATCCCGGGTGTAGATGAAGTCTATCATATAATGAATTCTGGTCTCCTCGTGTCTTTTCCTCTCCTCGGCAGTATTAGTTAAGGCTCTTCCCTGTTACTGGAGACCAGCACTGAGAGGCAGCATTAATGCAATCAACATCATTTTATCAGTTCCATTATTCCTATTTTCAGTGCCTGCTGAAAAGCACTGAAAGCACTTTGAAAGATTGAGAAGTTCTTTGAAAACCTTTTCCAGTTGCAAATAAGAAAAGAAGATTTTCATTCAGAATGCCTCCCCTTGCCTTATAAATATGTGTTGCCAAGCCACATATCTTCTCCCATGACATCTTCTCCCATGACACCCCGTATGGGTTTTCTCTTTCTTTTGGTAGGGGGCAGGAACACGGGTGTAGCTATGATTGAGTCCACTGACCTAGGAAAGATGACCGCTCCCCACGTTAGCGAAGATAGGTCAGGAAACATAGCACGGCATCTAAACTCTGGATTCTGGAGCCCGGTGTGTTCTAGTCCGCCCCCAGCGCTGACAGCCATGGGACCGTGGGCCGCTGCTTAACCATTCTGGGCCCAGTTCATCTGATGCACAGCAATGATAAGAAACTATGAAGATGAACGAATTAATAATTTAAAGACCTGAGGCTTATGCCGGGCATATACTGTCACATATGTGTACTTAATAAGACATATGAATAAGCCATCTGATTACGGACTTAATCACTTCTTCTGACGTCAGGAATGCAGCTGTTCCTGTCAGTTCTGTCACCCGCCATCTTCCCATGTGAGGTGATCTCTGTCACCTTCACGGGTCAACCATCCCCAACCATCTCAACTCAATGTCCTCCAGAAAAGTAAAGCTCCCACTAGACCATGATACAATGAATCACATGGAGGAAAAAGTCCATGAAAAGAATTTTGAAGAGGAGCGATATGGATGTTTCAATTTTAATGAAATCACGAACCTGAAATAAATTCCAACTATTCTCTGCTGCATTCTTTTTATTCTAGTAGTCTGGTAAAAGAAAAGTAAGCAGAAAGCAGGAAGGAACAAAAGAAAGAAAGAAAGAAAGAAAGAGAGAGATAAATAGTTTTACTAATTGTAAAAGACTCAAAGTTCAAAGAAAATGATTTCAGGAAGAAAGAATGGAACATTTGCTCAGTTTGTTAATGTTACTGGTTAACCTGTGGAACCACTTGGTTTTCACGCAAGAGTGTTTCAGGCAGGGACTTCCATCCGGCTCAAGAGAATTTTGAAATTATTCGAAAGTGACAGCTTCATATCGGGGAAATAAGAAATAAGTGATGTTCAATTGACACACCTCCGGCATGACTAAGGTGTCTAATAAGACGTACCTGATAAATACTGAAAAATTCTAATTCTGGGTTCAACGAGCGATCGCCACGATATGGCATAATGCGTGTTTGTACAACTTCACAAAAACCAATAAAGACATAGAGAAGCTAACCTATCTTTAAAGATTTTCTGGAAAGAAGATGCCACGATATCACATAAAATATTTTGTTCCAGCACACAATTGCTTCTTGTTGTTGTTGTTGTTGCTGCTGTTTTTTAAATCTGAGAAGGCAAACAAACAGCCACATATACAGAGGCTTTATCTGGTATTGTTGTGTTGGCGGAAAAGTATCATATATCTGCTACGAAGGAAAACTAATACCCCAGGAGATCTCCAGCCAACTGCCAGAAAAGATTTACGGATGTCTGCAGAATTATGAAATACTCTATTAATTTGCCATAGTTTGTGATTAACATGCGCGGATCATTGATACGTACTGCTGGAGAGTTACGTTAAGGAATACCAATGTTAAAAAAGGAATGGAATGACACAATAGGAACAGCTTCGTTATTCACACCTATGAAACATCCCAAGGCTTTCTCAGACATTTTGGGCCAACCTAAAGCATTTCGCTTTCTTATACTCGAGCGCCAGAATAGATAGTCCCTGCACCAAGATTAATCCTTTCAAGGCAAAAAAGGATTTTACTAAGCCCTGCCCAGCTAGCTGATAACCTCAGCAGAGGTCCCAGATAAGGCAATCGCACCGAAAAGGGAAAATAGAACACTGAGTCGGCAAACGTCTGGAGAACTCACTGTGAATGCTGCATATCTACAGGAAGATACCATCAGCATTAGGATTTTAGGAAACAGGGCTTCATCTTAAATACGGTCATTCCAGACTGAGAGAGGCAGAAATGCTAGAATAACCTTGGCAATGAACAAGGGGTTAAAGCTGATATTTGGGTTCATTTGTTTTCTTTTCCAGGCAATTAGCACGTTTCATTTAGTTCTGAACAAACTCATCAAATAGGAATGACCACAAAAAAAAAAAACCAAACAGGTAAATTTAAGCTTCCAAAAGAATCTCCTTCAGGCACAAAGAGGGAAATAAACTGTGTGAGATAGTCATTGGTACAAGATAATCAACCTGTACGAGTGAAATCAGGGCCAATCTATTCCTCACGCTCACGGAAAAGGCGCGCACGTCACAATAAAGACTTTCCAGACCAGGTGCACGGGGTTCCACAGCGGGACAGACATGCCTTCCCCTCCCGGCAGCTGGGATGCAGGCCCGCCACCAAGAGATGCCTGCTCCTGATGAGGACGAGCTCCCCCAGCCATCTGGGGGGTCGGCCGCGGGGTGTGGAGGATGCTGGTTCTTGCTTCCCCACAGTGGCGAGGGGATATCCTGCTGATGGCAACAAGTTCCACAGTAGATAACTCCTTCTACACGCCTACTTCTCTGCTAGTGTTGGAAGCAACATCTGTTTAACAAATGCCACATGGCTGCCTCCAGGAACCTCACACACGAAACGTGCAGGTGTTCTGGTTCCGTCTATATGACAGCCTTGTGCAAGCACGCCTGCCCGGGGCCTGGGGGAGCAGGACAGTGATGTCCTCTCCAGGGCTGGTCATCAAGGGAAGGGAAAGGGCCGGGGTGGGGGTGGGGGGGGGGGCTCTGGGGTTCGGGACTGTCCTAGTTTTTGATCTGTTTATACAAGTGTATTTACTTTGTGAGAATTTAGTAAGTTGTATACATACAATTTGGGTGCTGTTATGTACGTGAATTGTATTTTAACTTTTTACATTTTTTACATGTCAAAGTATATTTTAGCACCCTCTAAAACTTTTATGAGCTGAAAGGATTAGGAGGAAATGAGTTGAAATGAAAAGGTCACGAGGAATCACTGTATGACTTAGTCCCGTGCCGCCTTGCGTCTGTGCACCACCTAAACTAAACCGTGCTGCCTGCATTTTGAGGGGTCCCAGAGGGCCTTGAGGGGCAATCGGGGTCCATTTCTTTTGAGTGCTCTTTTTCTAGATGCTTAGGGATTCAGCACAACCACTGACGAAGCCTCAGTGGCACTGGGCATCCGTGTGATTCCCTGAGAAACCTCCCATACACACGGAGTCTATCTCAGCTTCAGAAGTTTTGAACATTCGTGTTCCAAAATGTTCCATGGAATGTCTTCATTTGGTTCAGGTATTTTTTCAAGATTCTCAGATCTTCTGGGAAAATGAAGGAGCTTCTGTTGGGACTGCC